>NW_022681460.1:13627330-14904830 GCF_009764315.1 Trachypithecus francoisi | reverse complement strand
CAGGGGGACAGAAGCTAAATAAATAATTACAAAATTATAAATTATGATAAGTATCATTTTGTAAAAGTAAAGACTATGCAGAGAGAATATAATAGGTCACTAGAGTCTGTATAATCCCAGCTCTTTGGGAGACAGAGGCAGGAGGATTGATGAATGCCAGGAGTTAAAGACCAGGCTGAATGATATAGTGACACCCAATCTATACAGAAAATAAAAATTAGCCAGACATAGTAGATTGTGCCTGTAGTCTTAGCTACTTGGAAGGCTGAGGTGGGAGTATTGCTTGAGCCCAGGAGTTTTACACTGCAGCGAGCTATGACGGCACCACTATACTCTAGCCTGGGCGACAGAGTGAGACCCTATCTTTTAAAAATAAAATAAAATAAAATAAAATAAAATAAAAGGCTACTAGGTTAGATCAGAACATCATGGAAGGCCTCTCTGAGAAAATGATATTTCTTGAGGCCTGAGGTGTGACTGGGATTTAACAGGTGCTATGGACTGAATATTTGTGTCCTCTCAAAATCCATAGGTTGAAATCCTAACTTCCAAGGTCATAATGTTAGGAGGTGGGTCTTTGGGAGGTGATTAGGTCATGAGGGTGGAGGCCTCATGAATGAGATTAGCCCAGAGATCTCTTTTGCCATGTCTACTGTGTGAGAACACAGCAAGAAGACAGCAGTCTATGCCCAGGAAGCAAGCCGCCACCAGACACCAAATCTGCCGGAGTCTTGATCTTGGACGTCAGCTTCCAGAACTGTGAAAAATAAATTTCTATTCTTTATAAGCCATTCGGTCTGTGATATTTTTGTAATAGCAGCCCAAATAAACAAATACAGCCAGGCAAAGCATTATAGAAAGAAGAGAACTAGATATAGAAAGAATGCTGTATGCAAAGACTCTGAGGCAAGAAAAAGATGACCAAGGCCAATGTGCCTAGGTGGTGCTAAAGACATGACAAAGGTGGAGATGTAGAGACAGACATGGGCCACATCTCTGTTGACCATGTTGACACTGTGGAAGGGATTTAGGCAAGACAGTGAAATGATCTGCTTTATAGTTTTAAAATGTTCCTTGTGGTGTCTTGGTGAATAGTTCAGTCACAGCAAGTGTGAATGTGGGAAGAGCAATAGAGAGATGACTGTAGTTAGCCCAAGTGACAGACAAGGTATCTGCTCCTGGCAGAACAGGTGGTGCTGTTATTCTGTACCCCAACACTTGATATTTGCGTTTGTTAACAGACGTCAAGTATTTTTCTTCCTTGGGCGGTGATTGGTTCCTATTATATTTATTTCCATTTGCTATTACTCTTGGGAAATTACTCCTTTATGGTTCTCTTTGAATTTTGCCAAAGACAGAAGAGGACTTTCTGATTCTCCTGCCTTATGATACTTGATTAAAGCTTCGTTGTTTCTTTTTTCAAAAGTGACATTTAAAAAGGTAGCATTCTTTCCTTGTTCTTGTCATGGGTAGATATTATGAATTTCCTAGGTTCGCAACACCAGAGAACATTCCTGCTAATACCTTGTGCTAGTCCAGAACAGACATTTTTGTTTGTTTGCTTTTGCTATTGAAATTACTTTAAAAACTTTTATTTTCTTACACTAAATTATGTAAACTTGAAATCTGTACTAAACACATACATTAATGCTAAAATATATTTAGCAGTCTATTATATATCTTGATCCCTATTTTATTGCTATAAAGAAATACCTAAAACTCTGTAGCTTATAAAGAAAAATGGCTGACGGCGGAGCAAGACGGCCGAATAGGAACAGCTCCATTCTCCAACTCCCACTGCGAGCGACACAGAAGACCGCTGATTTCTGCATTTTCAACTGAGGTACTGGGGTCATCTCACTAGGGAGTGCCGGACAATCGGTGCGGGTCAGCTGCTGCAGCCCGACCAGCGTGAGCTGAAGCAGGGCGAGGCATCGCCTCACCTGGGAAGCGCAAGGGGGAAGGGAATCCCTTTTCCTAGCCAGGGGAACTGAGACACACACACCTGGAAAATCGGGTAACTCCCACCCCAATACTGCGCTTTAAGCAAACGGGCACACCAGGAGATATACCCACACTGGCCAGGAGGGTCCCACGGCCACGGAGCCTCCCTCATTGCTAGTACAGCAGTCTGCGATCTAACCGCAAGGCAGCAGCGAGGCTGGGGGAGGGGCGCCCGCCATTGCTGAGGCTTAAGTAGGTAAACAAAGCCTCTGGGAAGCTCGAACTGGGTGGAGCTCACAGCAGCTCAAGGAAACCTGCCTGTCTCTGTAGACTCCACCTCTGGGGACAGGGCACAGTTAAACAACAACAACAAAAAAAGCAGCAGAAACCTGTGCAGACGCAAACGACTGTCTGACAGCTTTGAAGAGAGCACTGGATCTCCCAACACGGAGGTTGAGATCTGAGAACAGACAGACTGCCTGCTCAAGTGGGTCCCTGACCCCTGAGTAGCCTAATTGGGAGACATCCCCCACTAGGGGCAGTCTGACACCCCACACCTCACAGGGTGGAGTACACCCCTGAGAGGAAGCTTCCAAAGTAACATTCAGACAGATACACTCGCTGTTCAGCAATGTTCTATCTTCTGCAACCTCCGCTGCTGATACCCAGGCAAACAGGGTCTGGAGTGGACCTCAAGCAATCTCCAATGGACCTACAGCTGGGGGTCCTGACTATTAGAAGGAAAGCTATCAAACAGGAAGAACACCTATCCCAAAACCCCATCAGTACGTCACCATCATCAAAGACCAGAGGCAGATAAAACCACAAAGGTGGGGAAAAAGCAGGGCAGAAAAGCTGGAAATTCAAAAAATAAGAGCGCATCTCCCCCTGCAAAGGAGCGCAGCTCATCGCCAGCAACGGATCAAAGCTAGTCAGAGAATGACTTTGACGACATGAGAGAAGAAGGCTTCAGTCCATCAAACTTCTCAGAGCTAAAGGAGGAATTACATACCCAGTGCAAAGAAACTAAAAATCTTGAAAAAGAGTGGAAGGACTGATAGCTAGAATAATTAATGCAGAGAAGGTCATAAACGAAATGACAGAGATGAAAACCATGACACAAGAAATACGTGACAAATGCACAAGCTTCAGTAACCGACTCGATCAACTGGAAGAAAGAGTATCAGCAATTGAGGATCAAATCAATGAAATGAAGCGAGAAGAGAAACCAACAGAAAAAAGAAGAAAAAGAAATGAACAAAGCCTGCAAGAAGTATGGGATTATGTAAAAAGACCAAATCTACGTCTGATTGGGGTGCCTGAAAGTGAGGGGGAAAATGGAACCAAGTTGGAAAACACTCTTCAGGATATCATCCAGGAGAACTTCCCCAACCTAGTAGGGCAGGCCAACATTCAAATTCAGGAAATACAGAGAACACCACAAAGATACTCCTCGAGAAGAGCAACTCCAAGACACATAATTGCCAGATTCACCAAAGTTGAAATGAAGGAAAAAATCTTAGGGGCAGCCAGAGAGAAAGGTCGGGTTACCCACAAAGGGAAGCCCATCAGACTAACAGCAGACCTCTTGGCAGAAACTCTACAAGCCAGAAGAGAGTGGGGGCCAATATTCAACATTCTTAAAGAAAAGAATTTTCAACCCAGAATTTCATATCCAGCCAAACTAAGTTTCATCAGTGAAGGAGAAATAAAATCCTTTACAGATAAGCAAATGCTTAGAGATTTTGTCACCACCAGGCCTGCCTTACAAGAGACCTTGAAGGAAGCCCTAAACATGGAAAGGAACAACCTGTACCAGCCTTTGCAAAAACATGCCAAAATGTAAAGACCATCGAGGCTAGGAAGAAACTGCATCAACTAACGAGCAAAATAACCAGTTAATATCATAATGGCAGGATCAAGTTCACACATAACAATATTAATCTTAAATGTAAATGGATTAAATGCTCCAATTAAAAGACACAGACTGGCAAACTGGATAAAGAGTCAAGACCCATCAGTCTGCTGTATTCAGGAGACCATCTCACAGGCAGAGACATACATAGGCTCAAAATAAAGGGATGGAGGAAGATCTACCAAGCAAATGGAGAACAAAAAAAAGCAGGGGTTGCAATCCTAGTCTCTGATAAAATAGACTTTAAACCATCAAAGATCAAAAGAGACAAAGAAGGCCATTACATAATGGTAAAGGGATCAATTCAACAGGAAGAGCTAACTATCCTAAACATATATGCACCCAATACAGGAGCACCCAAATTCATAAAGCAAGTCCTTAGAGACCTACAAAGAGACTTAGACTCCCATACAATAATAATGGGAGACTTCAACACTCCACTGTTAGAATTAGACAGATCAACGAGACAGAAAGTTAACAAGGATATCCAGGAATTGAACTCATCTCTGCACCAAGCAGACCTAATAGACATCTATAGAACTCTCCACCCCAAATCAACAGAATATACATTCTTCTCAGCACCACATCACACTTATTCCAAAATTGACCACATAATTGGAAGTAAAACATTCCTTAGCAAATGTACAAGAACAGAAATTATAACAAACTGTCTCTCAGACCACAGTGCAATCAAACTAGAACTCAGGACTAAGAAACTCAAATCAAAACCACTCAACTACATGGAAACTAAACAACCTGCTCCTGAATGACTACTGGGTACATAACAAAATGAAGGCAGAAATAAAGATGTTCTTTGAAACCAATGAGAACAAAGATACAACATACCAGAATCTCTGGGACACATTTAAAGCAGTGTGTAGAGGGAAATTTATAGCACTAAATGCCCACAAGAGAAAGCAGGAGAGATCTAAAATTGACACTCTAACATCACAATTAAAAGAACTAGAGAGGCAAGAGCAAACACATTCAAAAGCTAGCAGAAGGCAAGAAATAACTAAGATCAGAGCAGAACTGAAGGAGATAGAGGCACAAAAAACCCTCCAAAAAATCAATGAATCCAGGAGTTGGTTTTTTGAAAAGATCAACAAAATTGACAGACTGCTAGCAAGACTAATAAAGAAGAAAAGAGAGAAGAATCAAAAGATGCAATAAAAAATGGTGAAGGGGATATCACCACGGACCCCACAGAAATACAAACAACCATCAGAGAATACTATAAACACCTCTATGCAAATAAACTAGAAAATCTAGAAGAAATGGATAATTTCCTGGACACTTACACTCTTCCAAGACTAAAGCAGGAAGAAGTTGAATCCCTGAATAGACCAATAGCAGGCTGTGAAATTGAGGCAATAGTTAATAGCCTACCAACCAAAAAAAGTCCAGGACCAGATGGATTCACAGCTGAATTCTACCAGAGGTACAAGGAGGAGCTGGTACCATTACTTCTGAAACTATTCCAATCAATAGAAAAAGAGGGATTCCTCCCTAACTCATTTTATGAGGCCAACATCATCCTGATACCAAAGCCTGGCAGAGACATAGCAAAAAAAGAGAATTTTAGACCAATATCCCTGATGAACATCGATGCAAAAATCCTCAATAAAATACTGGCAAACCGGATTCAGCAGCACATCAAAAAGCTTATCCACCATGATCAAGTGGGCTTCATCCCTGGGATGCAAGGCTGGTTCAACATTAGCAAATCAATAAACGTAATCCAGCATATAAACAGAACCAAAGACAAGAACCACATGATTATCTCAATAGATGCAGAAAAGGCTTTTGACAAAATTCAACAGCCCTTCATGCTAAAAATGCTCAATAAATTAGGTATTGATGGAACGTACCTCAAAATAATAAGAGCTATTTATGACAAACCCACAGCCAATATCATACTGAATGGGCAAAAACTGGAAAAATGTCCATCTGTGACAGACTGGATTAAGAAAATGTGGCCCTACAAAGGATGCAAACTCATCCTCTTTTATGGCTGCATAATATTCCATGGTGTACATGTGCCACATTTTCTTAATCCAGCCTGTCACTGATGGAGATTTGGGTTGATTCCAAGTCTTTGCTATTGTGAATAGTGCCACAATAAACATACGTGTGCATGTGTCTTTATAGCAGCATGATTTATAATCCTTTGGGTATATACCCAGTAGTGGGATGGCTGGGTCATATGGTACATCTAGTTCTAGATACTTGAGGAATTGCCATACTCTTTTCCATAATGGTTGAACTAGTTTACAATCCCACCAACAGTGTAAAAGTGTTCCTATTTCTCCACATCCTCTCCAGCACCTGTTGTTTCCTGACTTTTGAATGATTGCCATTCTAACTGGTGTGAGATGGTATCTCATTGTGGTTTTGATTTGCATTTCTCTGATGGTGAGTGATGATGAGCATATGGGGGCATACCATAAAAACTGTTCTACACGATGCTTTTGTTTTTATTTTTATTGAGGCATAATTTTCATATGGTAATATAAATAGATCATAAGCCTACAGCTCATTACATTTTAGAAATTATATATACCAGTGTAAACCATAGACTAACTCAATCCATCAGCAAATTGCCTTAATCCCACCTCAAATTGCCTCTATCCTGAATTCATCAGTTTCTCAACTTCTCATCAGTTCCCTTGTTACCTCCTCTGAGCTCCTATCTTCTCACCTATACGGGAAAGACCCTCTGAAACAATTTCTAGGCTTTCGCCTTTCTCAAGACAATAGCAGAAAACACTTAGAATAAAAAGCAGATTATGCCATGCCACTGCTCTTATCTAAAACTTGCAGAGGACGTAATGAAAATTAAAAGCCTATAAGGTCCTCAATAATCTGGGCCTCCCCTACTTCTGTGCAGAATTGTTGCAAAAGTAATGGCAAAAACCGTGATTACTTTTGCACCAACCTATTGATTTGTGGAGCTTAGTGCAAAATGGAAATGCAGGACCCCTTTTCCTGCTTTTCTACCACCCCTCAAACATGTAAAATATAGTTGTTTTTCCCTTCTTTCATGGTCTCTTTCAACTAGTCATGCTGTTTTTAAATTGCTATTATATCCGGTGCTCCCGTAGCTGTCGTGCGCGTACTAAGTGAAGGACCTTGCAGGTACCTGGGGCCTGCCCCATTTCTCTGTGTGCACATCGGCTGCAGTGCTCACTGGCTCTAGAGATAGCGTTCTATCTCTAGATAGAATGCTGGTCTTATAACAAATGTTACAAGACAAGTGTTGGTCTTGTAACAAATGGTTTGTAATGAATAACTCATTTTTATGATGTCTGAAACTTTAGGATAATTTGAATAGTAGTAGCAGATTAATACACATAAATAGACAAAATCCACACTTGGAATTAAATAATAATAAAACATTTAAATAAATTGAAGACAGTTGGCAATACATCCTAGTAAATACATAGGCAAATTATATTCTTATTACCTACACTCTCCCGAGGAGAGCTAACAGCTGCAGGACCCACAAGCTGCAGGACCCAGAGGCTATACACTAGCTGGGAACAAGGAAGTCCAGCCAGATAGCTTCCCTTCCCACACACCTGCAACCCCTACTCACAGCACATGAGCAAATGTCAAGGGTATTGCAAAGTCTGTATCAGGATGCCATAGATATCTGGATCTGCCAAGGGTGAGAGATTTTCCCCTCCAAGTCACCTATGAAATTCAGTCTTGAATGGGATAGCCACAGCTGTATTTCCACCTTAAGACATCTTGGATTATGCATGCCTAACCCTGGCCCTTCTTACTCCTCTATACAGGCACCCAGCCAGGCCCCAGTGAGTGGGGGACACGCAGAGAAGTCAGGGAGACCCTGAAAGGATCGCATGTGTCTTAAACCTCAAGCTGTCTCAAATGCTTAATTGTCTCATGAGAGTACGCTTACACAAATTCAAAGACTTTTAAAAAAATATTAATTTCGGGCCAGGCACAGTGGCTCACGCCTGTAATCCCAGCACTGGGAGGCCGAGGCGGGCGGATCACGAGGTCAGGAGCTCGAAACCATACTGACGGTGAAACCTCGTCTCTACTAAACATACAAAAAATTAGCCAGGCTAGTGGCAGACGCCTGTAGTCTCAGCTACTGGGGAGGCTGAGGCAGAATGGCAAGAACCCGGGAGGCGGAGCTTGCAATGAGCTGAGATTGTGCCACTGCATTCCAGCCTGGGTGACAGAGCGAGACTCCATCTCAAAAATTATATATATATATTTTTGATTAATTTCGAAAATACGGCCACAGAATAATCAATTCCAAGCTCAGAGCCCTTCTAGGTACAGGGCGCCATGTGACTATACTGGTTGCCCACCCATGAACCTATTATTCTCTCCGCCTTTCTACCTCTTCTGTGCCTACACTGGCTTCTTGACTGTTCTTTGGGCATGCCAGGGTACACCCACTGGAGCCCTTCGGATTTCCTGTTTCTTCTCCCTAGAATGCTTTTCCCGCAGTTAGATATTTGACTTATTTCTTTGCCTTCTTCAAATCTGTACTCAAATGTCACTTTCTCAAGGAGACCTTTCACGAACAACTCATTTACAATTAACACTGCCCTGCATGCTGTATCCCACTTATTCCATTTTTAACGTGTTTATTACCCTCATTTTTTCTATATGTTTAAGTATCTATTACGTATCTTATTTATCATCTTCATTGTCTAGTGAAACATGAGCACCATGAACACAGGAACCACTTTCTGTTTTGTATACTGGTATATACTAAGAGTGCATGATACTGACTATCATGTGGTAGATGATCAATACATTTTAGCTGATGAAATTATTAATGAAAGATTTCTATCTCAAAATAAAGTGAATAAAGTGATGTAATTGTCTCAGAAAGGACTGCTCTGTATGTGTGTATGTGTGTGTAATTGTCACAGAGAGAGAGGAGGAGGAGAAAATGGTATCAGTATTTTAAAAATAATGTGTAGTTTAGAGAGAGAAATGCTATTTGCAGTTAATCAACACCAGTAGGTATTTTTCATTGTATTGAAGTGAGCAAGTCTCTGTAAAAATCAATTGGTAAATAATAGCTACTTCCCCAAGGTCACATGAGTAGTAAATTATGGCAGAGCCAGGATTCAAGCCCAGGTATATTTGACTCCAAAGTCAGTGTTTAATCTTGTCAAGGGTTATTTGCATTTGAAAAGATGTACTTATTAATCCCCAGTGAATTTTTGGTTAGTGGGTTACATGAGGGAGATAGTTTTGACTGGAAATCTTCCCCATTGTCTAGTGCACTTTGTTTTTTTTCTCACTGTGCTCCCTTCTTCTTTCGCACTCCTACAGTATAGAGGTAGACAGATGCTGAAAAGTTGTAAATCCCTGAGTTACATGCACCCCAATGTATCGCTGCATTTTTGGGGTAGTATATGTCTAAAATCTTCTCATGACTTGCATCGGTGGAAATTTTGAATGATACAAATTATCCAAAGCTGTAGATAATCCAGGAAGCACAGACAAATGCTCAGTGATTCTGAGAAATTCTCTTTTTTTCCAAGGCACATAACAACATTGGACATGTAATATATTTATAGAATTTTTTTTGTTTATTCTGTGTCTCCATCCCTCTCCATCTCCAATAAAATGTGAGTTTTGTGAAGGCAGAAGTTTATATATGTTTAATTATGCACTGTATTCCCAGTGATTAGGACAGTGCCTTGGGCAGAATGTGTGTTCAATATACAGAATACCTATTTTTAATTTGGGACATTTTAGCAGAAGTTCAACATAAAAAAAGAAGTCAGATGCTTATAAAGATTTTCTTACCTTCTTAGTTGATTTGGTCTTGTAACAAATGTTTTGTAATGAATAACTCATTTTTATGATGTCTGAAACTTCAGGATAATTTGAATGGTAGTAGCAAATTAATACATATAAATAGACAAAACCACACTTGGAATTAAATAATAATAAAACATTTAAATAAATTGAAGACAGTTGGCAATATATCCTAGTTAATACATAGGCAAATTATATTCTTATTGCCTACACTCTCTCGAGGAGAGCTAACTCATTTTAGAGATTTTCAGCTATTATTTCTACAGAGAAAAATTAAAAACAATGGTTCAGTCCTTGAATTCTTTCCTTGGTTTCAGTTTCCTATCTCTTTCTTCTAGATAATTCTAGATAGACATCAACCATAAAATGTGTAAGTCTAAGTCACAAGCTTTTTTAATTCAAATCAATTCTCTCTTTGGAATTTCCTAGTTATCTCATCACCATCACTATTTGTTTTGTTTCCTTGCCCTGAAACATTCTAGTTGGTTATTTTTGACTCCACCTATTAGAAGAAAATAATAAGATACTTTTTATGCTACTAAGAATACTTTATCAAGGATAAATTTTTTAACAGAATAAAATAATTAAAAGGATTCTGAAAAATGTTAGTTGATGGGTTATATATTGAAGAGTGAGATCTACATATGGGATTTTATAAAGTGAATTCATTAGGCCAGCAACAATAGTGCAGTGATGATTTCCTGTTAAATTAAAGGGCAATGGTCTTGCCCATGTGTTCAGGTGATCTTTCCAATCATTGAACACCTGAAGAATAGAAAATTTTCCCAGACTTTATGAGCCCATGATAAAAATTCTAATATACCTGGAATTGTAACTGTCATTTTTGCCCACTTCCTTAACCTTGTGAGATTTTAATTAGTCTTTAAATAATGAGGACATTTATTATGTTAAAGAGGAGTATCAAGGGATTAGACATCTGAAGTAAAAGGCATAGTAAAACAAGTATTTCCTTAGAAAATTTAATGCCTGTTCTTATAAGTCATCAAATATGCAAAGTATTAAAGGGCTACGTTTGCAGATGTGGAAGTTGGCTAAAAAGTTTCCCAGCTTTGAATAAACCCTTCCATCATATAACTAGGTTTTGTTTGAATTTTGTAGGAATTCCAGCAAGAATCAATTTTCGAACATCAATCAATTTTCGAGCACATTTCTCAGCTCTTGCATTACTTGTAGTCTAGATAAACACATATATTGAGAAGATCTTGGGCCCAATGATTTCTTAGTTATTTCTTAGTTCAACCATAAAGTCACTAACTGTGACCATTTAGATTATTGTCGTTCTTTTTAGAGATTGCATTTTCCAATGTGAAAAAAGCCCAGCTCTTTTTATCTAGGCTTTTAAGGTACATAAATCAACTACGTAGAAGTCACAACTCCCATTGCCTCTCCTATGAGGAACTAATTATAAAACAAATTACTCCTAAACTTAGTGGTGTAAAACAAACATTTATTATGATCATGAATTCTGTGTGTCAGAAATTTGGATGACTTAGAGCAGGGTGACTTTTCTCTGCTCCAGGAGACCTGGAGTTTCAACTGGAAGATGCAAAGTTGGAGGATAAAATCATGTGAAGGCACACATGAGAGAGAGAGTTAGGTAATTGCCATGAGACTTTAAGACTTGGCCTCAGTTACATAACATCTCTTTTGCCTCATTCTTTTTGTTAAGATAGCCACAAAGTCCTGCACAGGAGAAAGAGAAGGGAAAGTACATTCCATCTGTTGATGGCAAGGTTCTGCAGGAATATATGGGTCCAGAAACATTTCTGTGAACACGTTAGGAAAATAGAATTGCCACATCCTTTTTCTGAGTCTGTATGTGAACCTCCTTTTATGTATGGGATATGTGTGAGTTTGTGTGTGAAATGATAGCCTGTACTACTAACAGTTAGTTACTTCTAGTATCAGTTTAAGCACAAGGGCACATAACTCAGGCAGTCTCTCTTCTGCAAAGCTGTAAATTCTGATGTCAACTAAATTGATTAGTTTTCTCTTTAGGAAATTTATCACAAAGTTTTCTATTTTTGCTGTGATACTTGCTTGAGGATGTTGTGAATTGTTGTAGCCAGAAACATGTTTATATATACTGAGGATTCTACATTTGCATTCTAGGAAAAAATATTTTTCTACACATATATAGTGAAAAACTAATGGGAAAGTAGACAGAGTTGGGTCTAACACTTTGCCATTCACTAACCTTTATCTGCAGCACTCACCAACCTTTGTTCCATCTTTACTAGAAGAAAAGGAGGCAACAAATATTTTAGTATTAATTGCAGATGATCAAATGTGTCAATCACAGTTCTAGACATTTTTGCAAGAGTTAGTATTTTGAATTTGTACTTCATCAAAAAATTATATTCTCTGGGTTTTGGCTCTTCAGAGAAATCCGCTTCTCTTTTTTCCTTCCTCTATCCTTCTTAGCTTTGTTGCTTTTTTCTCCCTTCCTTCTCCTTCTAGGTTCTACAGTTTCAGAGCCAATCAGTACAATTTTATGCTTTAAAGATATGACTTACATTACAATAACAATGATAAGCACTTTTCATAGGAGAAAAGGTAGATTTTTTCTTTACACATAATTTGAGATAACAATGAGAACCAATGGGATAAAGACTTCTAGCCAGATGAACTTCCTGTGATAACTTGAAAAATATATTATGTGTATTAGTCTGTTCTCATGCTCCTATGTAGAAATACGTAAGACTGGGTACTTTATAAAGGAAAGAAATTTAATTGACTCACAGTTCTATAGTGCTAGGGAGGCCTCAGAGAACTTGCAATCATGGTGGAAGGGGAAGCAAACAGGTCCTTCTTCACAAGGTGGCAGGAGAGAGGGAAGTGTTGAGCAAAGCAGGGAAAAGGCCCCTTATAAAGTCATCAGATTTCATGAGAACTCACTCACTATCACGAGAACAGTAGTGGGATAATTGTTGCCATGATTCAATTACCTCCCACTGAGTACCTCCCAAGAGACATGGAGATTACGAGAACTACAATTCAAGATGAGATTTGAGTGAGGACACAATCAAACCGTATCATTTCACCCCTGGCCCTTCCCAAATCTCATGTCCTCATATTTCAAAGCACAGTAATGGCTTTCCAACAGTCCCCCAAAGCCTTAGTTCATTCTAGCATTAACCCAAAAGTGCAAGTCCAAAGTCTTATCTGAGACAAAGTAAGTCCCTTCTGCAGATTAGCCTGTAAAATCAAAAGCAAGTTAGTTACTTCCTACATACAATGGGGGTACAGGAATTGGATAAATACCGCCATTCAAGATGAGAGAAATTGGTCAAAACAAAGGGGCTATAGGCCCTATACAAGTTCAAAGTTCAATAGGGCATTCATTAAACCTTAAAGTTCCAAAATGACCTCCTTTGACGGCAGGTCTCATATCCCGGTCACGCAGATGCAAGACGTGAGCTCCCAAGGCCTTGGGCAGCCCTGCCTCTGTGGCTTTGCAGGGTACAGCCTCCACTCACAGCTGCTTTCACAGGCTAGCCTTGAGTGTCTGCAGCTTTTCTAGACATATGGTATAAGTTGTCCGTGGATCTACCATTCTGGGGTCTAGAGAATGGTGGTCCTCTTCTTAAAGCTTCATTAGGCAGTGCCCCAATAGGGTCTTTGTGTGGGGGCTCCAACCCCACATTTCCCCTCTTCATTGTCCTAGCAGAGGGTCTGCAGAGGGATCTTCCCCTGCAGCAAACTTCTGCCTGGACATTCAGGCATTTCCTTAAATCCTCTGAAATCTAGGCAGAGGTCCCCAAACCTCGATTCTTGTCTTCTGTATTCCCTCTGGCCCAACACCATGTAGAAGCTGCCAGGGATGGGGCTTACACCCTCTGAAGCCACAGCCTGAGCTGTACCTTGTCCCCTTTTACCCATTGCTGGAGCAGCTAGGATGGAGGCCACCAAGTCAGAGGCTGCACACAATCAGGGGCTGGGCCCAGCCCTGTAAGCCATTTGTCCCTCCTAGGCCTCAGGGCCTGTGATGGGAGGGACTGCTTCAAAGTTCTCTGACATGCCCTAAGGAAACATTTTCCCCCATTGTCTTTGCAAATTAACATTTGGTTCTTTATTACTTATGCAAGTTTCTGTAGTCAGCTTAATTTTTTCCCCAGAAAGTAAGTTTCTCTTTTCTACTGCATCATCAGGCTGCACATTTTCTAAATTTTTATGCTCTGTCATCTCTTGAATATTTTGCTGCTTAGAAATTTCTTCCACCAGATACCTTAAATAATCTCTCTCAAGTTAAAAGATTCACAGATCTCTAGAATGGGGTAAAAAGCTGTCAATCTCTTTGCTAAAGTATAACAAGAGTGACATTTACCCTAGTTCCCAAAAAGTACCTCATCTTCATCTGAGACCAGCTCAGTCTGGACTTCATTGTCGGTATCACTATCAGAATATTTTTCAAAGCCATTCAACAAGTCTCTAGGAAGTTCCAAACTTTTTCACATCTTTCTGCCTTCTTCTGAGCCCTCTGAGTCTCTAGGAAGTTCCAAACTTTCCCACATTTTCCTGTCTTCTTCTGAGCCCTCCAAACTATTCCAGCCTATGCCTGTCACCCAGTTCCAAAGTCACTTTCACATTTTTTTTTTTTTTATACTTTAAGTTCTAGGGTACATGTGCATGACGTTTATATCATGTATAACTCCCCAATGCAATCACTTTCACATTTTCGGGTATCTTTATAGCAGTGCTCCACTACCCAGTACCAATTTACTGTATCAGTCCGTTCTCATGCTGCTGTGAAGAAAGACCTGAGACTGGGCAATTTAAAAAGGAAAGAGATTCAATTAACGTATAGTTCTGCAGGGATGGGGAAGCCTCAGGAAACTTAAAATCATGGCAGAAGGGGAACTAAACAGGTCCTTCTTCACTGGGTAGCAGGAGACAGAGAAGTACAAGGCAAAGGAGTAAAAGCCCCTCTTAAAACCATCAGATCTCATGAGAACTCACTCACTATCAGGAGAACAGCATGAGGATAACCACCCCCATGATTCATTTACCTCTCACTGGGTCCCTCCCAAGACACTTGGGGATAATGGAAACTACAATTCAAGATGGGATTTGGGTGAGGGCACACCATGTCACTATGCCTGTCCCAGAAAATTGTTTACTCTTAAAATGATTTCAAATCATACCAAGTACTGAGACTTATTCATACACAGAAAGTCAAGGCACAGAGATCTGATGCAAACTACTTAAAAGCAGGATGGTAGGCAGCTGTATACTGATTAGCTTTTTCTAGCCTATCCTTGGCCAACTGCCCTGGCAACAATTACCTGGACTCAAACAATTCCATGTTCAGCCTTTGCCAACTTGGAGAAGAGTGTTTACATCTGTCCTTGCCTGGCTTCAGGGTTCTGCCCATGGGGAGAACTGTGGTGCTGGGAGATAAATGTTCCTCCCACTAATTATAGGCCTGGCTCTCCTCTGACCACTTCAAGTGTAAATTACCTCATCATAAACAATTCCCATTAAAACAGGATGTAATTCCCTGTCACCACCAATTGCTTCACAGCACTCTAGGCAAGCCCCAGAATTGTTTTCAAAGTCTTGTATCCTCCAAATACAAGAAAGGAGACAAAAGAATGATGGAAAAATGCAACAAGCAATTAAGAAAAAAAAAAAATCCATAGTCTTCTGCCAATAATTGAGAAAGGCACTTAAAAGCTTTTGGAATATTGCCACATCTGGGTTTATAGTGAGAGACTTCACAGGAACTCTTATTGAACAGAATAAAATAAAATGCACCTTACAGGCGACAATCAGTGCGTGTGTCTAAATGAATATGACCTAAGTTTATTGCATATTTAAGAATTACACTTTTTAAAAAGTGTTCTTATTAATAAACAGAAATAAAAATGCTATGAGAATGAATTCAATGAAGTGTCAATTTGCTGATCTTGAAAATATATTCCAATTTGTGTACTGAATCAGTTCACCTTTTCAGAATTATATTAGAATAGAATAGGATAAAGTGCTTTAGAATGGCTTTTTCAGAATTACGTGATTATACAGCATGCTGTAACTCAGATTGTATCAGTGGAGCATCCAATAGAACTTCTGGGCTCTAATACTTGAAATAGTTGGACAGAAAAAAATGGGTAAGTATGCTTGTGAAAAAAATGATAAAAACTTGATTAATAATATTGTGTGTTTTATAATAAACAAAAATATCAAATTAGTAGAATTAAGCAATGATTATTTTACTAGGGCCAATATTAAATAGTATATAGACCAACAGAAATCATACCAAAATATTGGACAGTTAAGGAATGCTGCTTCTCTGGGTAATCTAAAATTATGAGTCCTTGAGTTTGGGGATTATCACACAGTTTCCTGGTTTTCACAGTTGTGACACTTTTTTTTAAGAGTTTTTCATGATAAACACAGTACATTAAACAGAATTTTCATAAATACTTATTTAATGAATCTCATATCACCAAATTAGGTATTTTTATTGAGCACTCATTCAGTATTGAATAAACACAAGTTCCGCACTTAGAAAATGCTACCCTGAAGCAGAGCAACTAACAGTGAGGTATCTGGATCAGCAGCATCAGCATCACCTGGGAACTTAGAGATGCAAATTCTTGGGCTTTGTCAAAGACTTACTGAATCAGAAATTTTGGAGATGGGCCCCAACAATCTATGTTTTAATAAATCCCCAAATGACTGTCTGAGATGGGGTAGAGATTGACAACCACTGCTGTAGAAAAAGGCAGCCATGGGATCAAGCAAAGAGGAGGTTTTCAGGCAGACACAGCTTGTATGAGCTCCATAAATGTCGTGAGGAGCAGCATGGAGTTAGACACTTTTAGTAGCCAACAACTGTAACTGAAAAACTAATAGGTCTACATTTTAAACGATCTATTATTAATCCTTAAATAATACCATTGTTTTTTCTAGATTTATTGTTATATATATTAGAGTCACTTATATTTTCTGCTGAGTTTGTAAACATTTTATCTGAAACAAAATTGTGCACTTGGGAACTTAAAGAAGATACATATTAAGTCTGTAAGAGTCCCAATTTCATTTTCCATTCTAAAAACAGCTTCTGATGAAATGACAATGATAGCTTACTTTCCTGGCAATCATTCCTCTTGGATAAAAGGGATTCAGTGGCACAAAACTTAAAATTTCAAGGCAGTGAATGCTTCAGAGGAAGTCCTCATTTTCCCTTTAGTGAGAAGTAGAAACAGTGCAGCATCATCCATCTGGATAATATCTAAGTTATCATAAATTTAAATTCTCTTGACATTTTATTTATTAATCGATTTATTCATTCGTCCTTTCATTCTATATTTTTTCTATATGTATTTATTGGGTGTTAGGCATTGAGTTAGACTGAGAACACAAAATACAAAAATATGTTCTCAAAAGTAAAATGACAAAAGTGACTGGTTACTTTAGGGTTTCAGAAAAAATAAATAATAACTCCTTGAGAAATTATAAAATGGGTATATTGATTTACGTACCACAAGATTATAAGTCTGGGGGGAAAAAGACTTGCTAAATTTTTTAAGTAAAACTATCAAAATATTGTACAACTCTAGAGCACTGATTTATAGTTTGAAAAGTACTTATTGCATCTACTTGTTAGAAAATGTATTCTATTTATATGATTCTCGTCTATTTTAAATAGGGTATTTATAATATTTATAACATTTTAATAAAGACTATATCATTTTAAGTAAACAATTTATTTTGAAATAATAGATTAACATGCAGTCGTAAGAAATAATACAGAGAGTTCTGGAGTACTTTTTCCCTACTTTTCTTCCTAAAAGAAAAGTATAATATATTATCGGCCAAGGATATCTGCCGGGAAAGTATATTATTGGCCGAGGATATTGACATGGATGCAGTCAAATTGCAGAATATTTTCATCAACACAAGCGTCCCACATATTTGCCCTTTTGAAGCCACTCCCGCTTCCCACTCACCTCCACCTCGTGCTTTTTCCCTGGAAACCACTAAGCTGTTTGCAATGTATTTAATTTTGTTACTCCAAGAATTTTACTTAACTGGAATCATACAGTATGTGGCCTTTTGGGATTGGCTTTTTCCACTCAGAACATTTCCTTGGAGATTGATTCAGATCATTGTACGTTATCAATATTCACTTTTCATTGCAGAGTATATTTCATGCTATAAATGTACCAGGATTTTTAGCCATTTTCCTGTAGAAAGATATCTAGATTGTTTTTACTTTTGGTGTGTTATATATAAAGCTGCTATAAACATGTGTGCCGGTTTTTATAAGAACATAATTTCTATTTCTCTGGAATAAATGCCCAAATGTGCAATTGCTTGGCTGTATGGTAACTGCATGTTTAGTTTTTTAATTTTAGTTTTTAGTTAGAAACTACCTGTACTGTGACTATAATATTTTACATTTTCATCAGCAGTATATGTGATCCAGTTTCTCCTCATCCTTGTTGATTTGTTTTTCTAAGACCACCAGAGCGGGCACAAAAGAACCAGCGAGTAGGCAAGTATAGGAGCAAAACTGCAAGTTTATTTTGGTCACCTAAGGTGTGGGGAAGAGGTCTGTCGGCCTCCAGCAAAGAAGGCCGACAGAGTCCCCTGGTGGGGCTCTCGGACAGAGTTCCTGCAGTCCTGACATCCCGACAGGAGTGGAGGACTGAGGAAGGCCACCCGTGGCGTCCCTCCGGAGCGGCTTTTCTAGGAGTGGGAGGGCAATAGGCGGGGCACGGGCATGTCAGGGGGCGTTCCGCAGGTGCGACCAGGTAAATCTTGGTGTCTTCGGATTGACGTCACCTGGCACATGCCCAGTTGGTCTGCACCTTCCCTGGGCGCTGGCTGCATTTTCGCGCGGCGGGAAAAGTTGGTGAAGAAGAACCCGGAAGTGCACCATCTTGCCTCTGTTCGTCCAAACAGTCCAACCTTTTATTGGTAATAGTGATAAGGGGCTCCGTGGTCTGTCTGGCTACTTCCTGCTGTTAAGGGGCGTCGTTAAGGTTGGGGCCCATGGTTGGCATTTGGACGTCCGGATGAAGAATAAAATAAGGCACAGTATTAGTATAGGAATGAGGAATGGAAGCATTTGTTGGAATAGGGGCAAAACCCAGAAGGAAGGTCCCAGCAAGGTTGAGGAGTATGAGATAGTTAAGAAAATTTAGTAAGTTTGAGGCGAATGGGGGAAAGCCAAACTGATTTCCACTGATTGCTTTCGGTAGGGGCCCTTTTTAGCTGGGAATGAGGAACGAGTGCGCAGAGTAGTTGTTGGCCAGGCAGCAATTAAGGAGTGGAGTTTTTGTGGAGTGGATGGCTTTCCGCTTACTCCTACTACAGAGATATTGGATGGAAGGCTAGGTCCAGAGAAGGACGGCAAAACAGAATAGGTAGCCTCGCTGTTGATTAAAAAATGGATTGTCTTACCCGCTACCAGGAGAGTTACCCACGGCTCGGCGAGGGTGATGGGGGTCCCCGAGTCTCGGCACCTTCAGTTGTCATCGTCGTCCAGATGTAGCTGCTGGAAGGAGCTCCCAGGATCCTGGGAAAGGGGGTCACGTGGAGACGCAGCACCTGTTCTCAGGGTGGGGCAATCAGACTTCCAGTGTCCTCCCTGCTAGCAAGCAGGGCAGGGGGTTGCTGGTGGACGAGGGTTAGGACATTCACTGGCCCAATGTCCTGATGCCTTGCACTTATAGCAAGGCTGCGTTGGGGCTCGGGGACCTTGCAGACACCTGTTGGCATAGTGTCCTGCCTTGCCGCACTTATAGCAGGCTCCTTTCATAGCCTTGGAGTCTGCGGAGTGTGTACTCTCTGGCCTGGGGTTACGACTGGGCTATAAAGCCACTGCTAGGAGCTGTAACTTCTGTTTGAGGTGAGCCTGCCGTCTCCTCTCTGGAGTTATAGATCTTAAAGGCTAATTTAACCAGGTCTTGTATTGGTGTCTGAGGACCATCCTCTACCTTTTGAAGTTTTTTACGAATGTCAGGAGCTGATTGAGAAATGAAATAAGACGCCAAAATGGTGGCCCCTGTAGGGGAGGCTGGATCTAACCGGGTACACTGGGTTAGAACCTCAGTCAGTTTAGGGTAGAGGTTAGGATAACCTGGAGGTTATGCCAAGTTGTCATAGGCCTGACAAAAGTATTTAAATTCCTTTATGTATAGGGTAGGATTAGCTGAGAAATCACCTAAACGCTTCTCAATTTTGGAAAGATCGGCCAATGAAAAAGGGACATGTACTCTGACTATCCCCTCCGCCCCAGCCACCTCTCGCAAAGGTGCTAACACTGTAGGAGGGTGTGGGCAGAGATAGGGGACTCAAGACAGCCAGTTGGGGGCCCCGGAGGAGGCATGGGACCGAGTGGATTACTAGTAGATAAGGAGGAGGAAGGAGGAGTCTGGATGGGGGGAGGAGGAGGAGTCTGGGCAGGAAGGGAGGGGGTGGAGAGAGCGGGGAGAGAAGGAGGAGTATAGGGCAGGTCGGGACGAGAGCACAAGGCCCAAAAGCCTTGTATGTAATTAATTTCAGACCACTTGCCTAGCCACTGGCAGAAATTGCTGAGGTCGATCACGCCACAGTGGAAAGGAAAATTAACCGCTTCCTCCTAAGGTCTTGTTCGACCTGTAAGGTTTTTAAATTGGCTAGGAGGCACCCTAAGGGGGTGGTCTTTGGAAATTTGGACTGGGGGTTTCCCGTTTGTTTCCTCTTTACTTACACAATGGACACAATGGAAATGGAAGTGGATCTCTGCCTGGCTTCAAAGCGTCCTTTGGAACCAGCAGAGACAGACTGGAGGCTCATGGAGCCAAAGTGGAGATTACCTTCAGGCGGACGTCTCCGTCCTGAACGGGTCTCCCGGGAAAAGTTGGTGAAGAAGAACCCGGAAGTGCACCATCTTGCCTCCGTTCGTCCAAACACTTATCAGCATTAGTTGTCAATATTTTTCATTTTATCCCTAATGATAGATACACAGTGATAACTCATTGTCGTTTTAATTTGCATTTCCCTAACAATCAATGGTGTTGAATATTTTTACATGTACTTATTTGCTATCTGTACATCTTCTATGAAATGTCTCTTCAAGTTTTTGCCTGTTTTCAAATTGCATTGTTTGGTTTTGATTGCTGAGTTTTTGTTGTTGTTTGTTTTGGGTTTTTTTTTTTTTTTTTTTGAGACAGGGTCTCTCTGTCGGCAAGGCTGGAGTGTAGTGGTGTGATCTCAGTTCACTGCAGCCTCAGCCTCACAGGTTCAAGCAGTTCTCGTTCTTCAGCCTTCAAAGTAGGATTATTGAGTTGTGAGAGTTCTTTATACACTCTTGGATACTCATTTTGTATTAGATATGTGGTTTGCAAATATTTTATTCAACTGTCACTTTTCTTAGATCAAAGGACTTTTCATAGGACAAAATTTTACTTTCGATAAATTTAATTTAGCAACTTTACCTTACATGGATGGCAGGTTTATTACTACATCCTGGACCTCTAGCTCTGGATCCTAAAGAGTTTCAGCTGTTTTTTTTTTTTTTTTAGAAGTTTTACAATTTTATGTTCTACATTTATGTCTATGGGTCACTTTGAGTTAAATTTTGTGTAAGTTATCACTCTTAAGTCAATGTTGATTTACTACACACACAGAGAAGTCAATTGCTCAAGTAACATTTATTACAAGGGTATCTTTCCTCCATTGAATTGATTATTGTTTGTCAAAAATCACTTGGACATGTTTGTTTTTCATGATAAACACAGTACATTAAACAGAATTTTCATAAATACTTATTTAATGAATCTCATAGGCAGATATCACCAAATTAGGTATTTTTATTGAGCACTCATTCAGTATTGAATAAATGCAAGTTCCACACTTAGAAAATGCTACCCTAAAGCAGAGCAACTAACAGTGAGGTCTCTGGATCAGCAGCATCAGCATCACCTGGGAACTTAGAGATGCAAATTCTTGGGCTTTGTCAAAGACTTACTGAATCAGAAATTTTGGAGATGGACCCCATCTCCAAAATTCTGGTATTTCTGGATTCCCTATTCTGTTCCATTGATCTATGTGTCTCTACCTCCATCAATACCACGCAGCCTTAGTTACTTTAACTATATAATGAATCTTGAATTCAGGTAAATTTATTCCCCTCTCTTTATTTTACTTTATTGAAATTACTTTAGCAAATTCCAGTTTCATTTCTATAATACACAAAGCATTGGCAGTCATTACTCCCATCCTTAGACCAAGACCAAACAGTAGAAATGAAAAATTCTACTTTTCTTTACTCGGGCCCATCGAAGAATTGAGGTCACAGGGCAAACCACCACTCTGAAATCTGGAGAGAGGTGAATCTGGAGAGTCACAGCCTAGAACTGCTTTACCTGGAGGAGAAGTCACTGGAGCCAAACTGATAGAGGCACTTTAAAGGATAATTTTGATTGCTAAAAGCTGAGTGTAACTTAAGAGTGAGAAACACCTGGAAACTTCAGGCTTAAAAAAATCCACAATTTTATAAGATTTACTTTGAGGAAATCCCACCAGGATCACAGGTGAAGATCCAAGAAAAATCCCCTGTGCTTCTGGTAGGGAAAGGGAAGAGTAATCATTGTGCAATATGACCAGAAGCGTCTTCATTTTCTTGGCCTACTCTCGTGTAAGGAAAAGTATCAGAGTCTTGTTCCAGAGTTCTGAGAGAAGGACATTCTTTCCATTTCTGTCCCCATTATTCTTCCTGCCTCACCTAAGGAGGTGGAGTGGAAGAAATTATGCAGAAGAAACAGGAAGGTCATAGGCCAGAACCACCACAGGTAAACTGAAAAACACTAGAAAGTTACAAAACACTACCCTGCCCCACACCTTGCCACACACCAACAAGTTTCATTATCATACTAGTGAATTACAAGTAAAAGAGCTGCAAAGCACAGACTCTGTCTGAAGAGAAATACTTAAGGCAGCCCAAAGACAACAGAGGAGACAAAAACAAGGACATTAGAGGAATATAAACCCTCTGACATCTACAGCCAAGGTAAACATTAAGTAAAGTCCAACTCCTAACTAAATCAACACAAATTCTAACAATACAGGCTTATTCACCTGAGCACCTAGGACATTTAACAAGAAACTATAAGGCACAATAGAGGCAAGAAGAAAACAGACTAAAGAGTGAAGAGTAGTCATGAAAAACGGGTCAGATGAGACACAGATATTAAAATTATCAGACAGACTTTCAAAATATTTAAAATAGGATTAATATACTAAAGTCTCATACAAAAAAGTAGACAAAATATAGGAAAAGATGTATAATACAAGCAAGGAAATGAAAAAATTAAGAAACATTAAAAATACTAAAACATAAGCAAACAGTATAACAGAAATGAAGTATGCATTGGGTGATTTCCTCAGTAGACTGGAAGCAGCACAGGAAAGAATAGGTGAGCATGAAGTTAGATCCACAGAAAATATTCCAAACTGAAATTCAGAGAGATAGAAAAAAAGCAAAACCAAAGAACCCCTGAGAATATTTTTAAAAACTATGGAATAATTTCAAGAAATGTAACATATATGTAATTGGAATACAAGATTAAGAAGGAAAAAAGAAAGGAGCATAAGAAATATAAAGAGAATTAATGGCTGCAAACTTTCAGAATTAATGACAGAAACCATGTTATAGATCCGGAAAGCTCAGAGAACACCAAACAAGATAAATGCTGTAAGAACTATACTGTGGTATATAATACTTAAATTGGAAACCAAAAAAAAAAAAAAAAAAAAAAAAAAACACAAAGTCAAAAAGAAAATCTTTAAAGAAGCTATAGGTAGGGAAAACATCCTACTTATAGAACAAAGGAAGTTACAGTGGGCTTCTTGTGAGAAGCCATGCCAAATAAATAAATAAATAAATAAATAAATGAAAAATTAAAAAAAGCAGAGAGAGAGAGAAGTAAAACATTTGTTATTTTTTTTTAAAAAACCCACCAATCTGAAATTCTTTATCCAGTGAATGAAAAATAAACCTTTTCAGACAAAGTAAAACAGAATTTATTGCAAGCAGTTCTACCCTGCAAAAAAATGTTAAAACAATTTCTTTAAGCAAAAGGAAAATTTTATAGATCAGAAACTTAGATTTAATAAAGAAAGGAAGAGCATTGGAAAATGAATGAATGAAGGGTGTATGTGCACGAGTATTTTTTAATTCATCTAAGAGATAATTGTTTATTTAAAGTACTACTGGCAAAAATATATTGGGTGATCATAGCATACAATAATAAAATGACAACAATGTCTCAAGGGACGGGAAGGGGTAATTGGGAACATTCTGTAATAAGATATGTGCATTATATGTGAAACTAAATAGTATTACTTCAAGTTAGACTAACATTATTTAAAAATTTATATTGTAAATTCTAAGGCAGCAACTAAAAATGTTTAAAGAAGTATAATTTAAAAACCGACAGAAGAGATGCAATAGAATCATATAAAATGCTGAGTTAAAACTAGAGAAAGCAGAAAAAGAAGCCTCTGTCAATGAATAGAAAACAACACTACTAAGTGAAAGAATCCAGTGCAAAAAAATGCTACATGTCGTGTTATTCCAATCATAAGACATTCTGGAAAAGGCAAAACTAAAGAGAGGGTAAAAAGATCAGTGGTTAGCAGGCTGTGTAGTAAACAAGGGTAGGTTTGGAAAAGTGAAACACACAGGATTTTTTTTAATGGTGAAACTAGTGTATACCTTACTGCAAAGGTGACTACAAGATGTTAAGCACTTGTCAAGACCCATAGAAGTTTACAGCACAAACAGTAAGCCTTAATGTATACAAATTGAAAAAAAAAAATCATTTAGCTATTTGGGCAATCCCAAGAAAGAATGAAGAATGTAACAACATAATTTAAAAGTCTCACATATGTATGAAACAATGTTTCTGGGGGTGGGAGATGACAAAGTAATAACCTAAGTAACTTTGGAATGAATGAATCTATAAGACTAACTGAACTGTACACACATACTCTAGTAAAGTTCTTTTCCATGGAGTATAGGTTAACAATTCTGAAAACATTGTACCTATATATTGGAATGGAACAATGGCAGATGGATGCCAGGTTTCTCACTGCTGAATTGTGACCTTACAGATAAGCAGGAGGAGGAGGCTAGAATGATCCATGTGATAATTGATTCATATTGGGCACATCAGAATGTACTCATGTTTAGCTTAAAACAGAAATGACTACATGTAGAAATATTTATTGGTAAGTCTACATACACACAAATATTTTCTTGTTCTGTCAACCCAGAGAATCTAAAATAAAACCACCACTTCAGTAGCAAGAAGCACACGTAGGACATAGATCTTGGTTCTAACACCATTCTCCAGTAAAACAAAATGCGGATCCTTAGAGAAATAACTGTTTCCAGGACATTATTTAGAAAGGGCAATTTGTATTTCAGTTCACTAGTTCTTTCCTTTTGACACCTCCATTCTGCTTTTGAGCTTACTCATTGAGTTTTTATATTTTGGTTATTGCATTTTTCATTCTAAAACATCTTCTTGGTTTTCTTTATATATTTTCTTGCTGAGACTTTCTATTTATTTAGTATCGGTTTCTATTTTGTTTTCATTTATTTGAAGTGTGCTTGCAATTGCTTGTTGAAAATTTTTACTATGTCAGACAATTCTAACATTTCTGTCTTGTATGTGTTAGCATCTATTGATTAATTGTCTTTTCTCATTCTGTGTGAGATTTTTAGGGTTTTTTAAATATGATGTTTGACTTTTCCATTGAGACGTTTGCAGTTTAGGAATTACATCATGAGTCTCTGGATGTTATTTACACCAATATTTGAGCCAGTGTCCTTCAATGCTGCTGTAGCAGGGGAAGGAAAAGAGCTACCTCATTACTGCCAAGTAGGAGTGGACATGTAGATTACCCATTCAATTTCTGTTAGCACCTGAAGGGGATGTGATTGCTTGTTAGTGTTGGCAGGTGTGTGATTTTTGGCTCTCCATTACAGCTCCACTGGTAGTTTCTTGGATAATAGCAAGAAGAATGGCTCATTACTCCTCCCAGGTGGCTTTCATTGACACTATGGGGGCAAGAGGCAGAGGAGGTAAGACCCCTTTGTGCTTAGTGGTGGTAAAAATCCTGACATTCCACTGGGCCTCCTCTGATATCCCTTCAGGAACATTTTGTTACTTGCGGGGATGTTTGATCTCCAGTGACACTGTATATTTGGTGAGACTCCCTTATTATCTGTTAGAATTGAACACCCTGGCTCTCTGCGCTGCTTTTCTGGCACCATCACAGTAGTGGGATAAGGGTGCCTCCTTATATCCTGGTAGCATGATATAAGGTAAGTCTATGCTCCCAGCTCAACTGGCGTGAATATGAAAAGCACCAACGTGTTTCTGTGTTGTTTGATTGGAATAGAGCAGTTGACTAAAAGCTGTCTGTTTTGCCTGCCCCTTTCCTGATCCAATGGCTAGAGGGAGAAAGAGAGCACAGACTTTTGTTGGAGCTTTTCTTGCTTGTTCCAGTTGATGTTTCTGTGTTCTCTGCTTCTTCAGCTCTAGTTATGAGAAAAAAGAGAGAGGGAGAGAGAGAGGGACAGGGGATGGGGGAGAGGGAGAGAGGGAGAAGAGAGAGGAAATCCCAGGGAACTCACCACTGTGTTGTTACTTGCACTTAAAGTTTCTTGACTAGTCTTCTTCATTCTCTCCACCGTTCAGTCGGTTCCACATATAAGGTCCAGGGATTGTAGCATTTACCTGGGGGAATTGGGAAAAGTGTATCTAATTCTTCCCAGAAGCCAAAGATTTCATTCCATCACTTGTAAAAGTTGTTATTTAAAAAAAAGTAATGACTCCTAAGATTTACATTACAAAATCAATTAAGCCTGCTTTTGAATTAAAGAGGTGTGCCAAAACTTTAATAATAATAATATATTTAGCTATGGGTTTATGATTTAAATTCAACTAATTGTTGTCATGATTGAGATTTGTAAATTTATGTGAAATTAACAGAAACCCAGAATACTTATTTACATAAAAGCTTTTTTTGTTGTTTTTTTAAAGCTTTTTTTTTTTAAAGAACAGATAAGTAGTTGCCTAGTAAATTTCTACTTATTTAGTTGTAGTAATGGTGACACCCTAGAGAAAATACATTGAGTTAAATTTCCACTAGAAAGTGACTAAAATCTTGACTAGAAGATGCCACAAATGTTTGAATAAGTAAAATATGTTATTGGACAATACTGAGTTGCAGACACAAGAGGAAGCATCTGATGAAATAAAACCTACAGACTTTAAGAACAAATACCTACTAAGAAAAAAAATCTTCAACATGGGATAGCAGAATTTTCTATGAAGGGTCAGATAATAAATATTTAGGGTTTTTAGTCGTATGATTTTTTCACAACTGTTCAACTCTGCTGTTATAGCATGAAAGCAACCATAGACAATAAACAATTGTGGATAAATTTTTATAGACATTGAAAGTAGAATTTCATATAATTTTCATATGTAATGAATGTTATTTTGATTTTTCTTTTAATTATTTTGTAACAGCAAAACCATTCTAAGCTCATAGGCAATATAATAACAAGCAGTGTTAGATTTTGCCTATGGACCATAGTTTGCTGGTCCTTGGTTTAGAGCTTTGCAAGTCCTCAGACCAGACCATGAGCAGATATTCTGTGCTATTAGAATTGTTCGTAGTATTGAAATCAATGATGAATGGAATAATATGGAATAAGTTTTATACTTGATTGAATTCAGGTACCTATTTTTAACTAATGCCACAAAATTCACTTATTTTTCAGAATTTTATGACATTTATAAAAGGTTTCTTATAATTAAGAATATAGGTGTTACCAACAGAATCTCAAATCCCTTCAGCTCTTCACTTTGCAAAACCTCTAATTTACTATCCAGTGTGACAGAAAAATCCCTACATGTTTCACAAATTGTATGTTATGGATATTTGTAAGAAAATCAATTAATATAATCAGTTAAGTAGTTTCTCCTACTTAGAATAATTTTCATTTCTATTTACAAGCTAAACCATTTTTTAAAGGTGAATTTCCAAAGTTGCTAATAATTTCATAGATTCGATTTTGTGATTATGAGCTGCCTGGGGAGTGGGAGTTATTAGTCAGCTAATAGTCTTGTTCATGGCCAATTATGTTTATTTATTGAAGAGATATGTTAATTAAAGATTACTCATAAAATTATCCAGAAAGAATGATGGTATTATAAATACATGCAAATATTTTATTAAGAACTGAAAAAGAAAGAAATAATCTAATAGTTCTTAAATTTTCTCACCAAAAAATAATAAAGAGTAACAATCGTTTTCTGAAAATCAGAAACACGGCTGTAACTGGTTGGTTGTACTAAAAAAATTACAAAGAAATATAATTTTATCCTAAAATTGTATGGCAATTTTTGAGTTTTAGTTTATGATATGCCTATGTCTATTTTAATATAAAATAATGCATTTGTTCCTCTAAATCTTAGACTATAAAATAAATTCCAGGAAGCTACATGCCGTGTTCACCATTGGCTTTGAATACCTGTTGCCACAGCATAAGGCAGTCCAAGGATATGCATAGCATTATATGAGAAGCCCACACGTAATCTTAGCAGTCTTACAAAAATAAATGTATGTTTACATTATTAAAATTATATCAGGTTATTAATATTTTTTAATTTGCCAAAACTTAAAAAAGACCTCCAATTTCTAGTTTTACATATTTGGTGAAAATTCCGATAATTATTGTCCAGGTATTTGCATTTGAATAATTGTTTAACATGTAAGGATGGGCTTATAAACAGAAAATCAAATGTTTATGTCTACATTACATAATTAGTCAAGGGTCAGTAGGAAAAAAATAATGTTAAAATATTGTAAGTATGATTCAAGTACTTTCAAACAGTACTTATTTCCATATGTTTAAATATAGTCTTTGTTTTTTTTATTAAGTTCCCAATTTTATATGCTTAATATTTGTTTTTTAATTTTTAATTTTTGTGAGTACATAGGAGGTGTATGTATTTGTGTAGTATGTAAGACATTTTGATACAGGCATACAATGCATAATAATCACATCAGAATAAATGGGATATCCATTACATTAAGCTTTTATTCTTTTTTGTGTTACAAACAATCCAATTATACTATTTTAGGCGTTTTAAAGTATACAATAAGTTATTGTTGACTGTAGTCATCCTGTTGTGCTGTCAAATACAAGATCTTATTCATTCTACCTAATTATATTTTTGTACGCATTAACCATCACTGCACCCCAAACCCCATACTACCCTTCCCTGTCTCTGGTAACCCTGATTCTAATTCTCTATCTCCATGAGTTCAATTGTTTTAATTTTTAGCTCTTATAAATACGTGAGAACATGCAGTGTTTGCTTTTCTTTTTCTAGCTTATTTCATTTAATATAATGATCGCCAGTTCCATTAATGTTACTGCAAATGACAGAATCCCATTACTTGTATGGCTGAATAGTACTCCACTGTGTATGTGTACCACATTTTATCTATTCATCTGTTGATGGACACTTAGGTTGCTTCCAAATCTTTGCTACAGTGAACAGTACTGTCATAAACATAGGAGAGCAGACTCTAGGTTTCTCCAAATATAAGATCATATTATCTGAAAACAAAAATAATTTTACTTTCTCCTTTTCAATTTGGATGTTCTTTATTTTTATTTATTTATTTATTTATTTATTTATTTGTAGCACTGGGATTGCTATATCATATGGAAGCTCTATTTTTAGTTTTTGGAGGAGCCTCCAAACTGTTCTCTACAGTGGTTGTACTAATTTACATTCCCACCAAGACTGTACAAGGGTTGACTTTTTTCCACATTCTGCCATCACTTGTTGCTGCCTGTCTTTTGGATAAAAGCCATTTTAACTGAGATGAGATAATATCTCATTTTAGTTTAATTTGCATTTCTCTGATGATTGGTGATGCTGAGCACTTTTTCATATGCCTGTTTGCCATTTGTGTCTTCTTTTGAGAAATGTCTATTTAGATCTTTTGCTAATTTTTAAGTTGGATTCATATATCTTTTTCGCATAGAATTGTTTGAGCTGCTTATGTATTCTGATTATTAATCCCTTGTCAGATGGGTAGTTTGCAGATATTTTCTCCCACCTTGTGGGTTGTCTTGTCTCTTGACTTTGTTGTTTACTTTTCTATGTGAAAGCTTTTTAACTTAATATGATCCAATTTGTCCATTTTTGCTTTGGTTGCCTGTGCTTGTGGGGTATTACCCAAGAAATGTTTCCCAGTTTAATGTCATGGAGAGTTTCTCCAGTGTTTTCTTATATTGGTTTCATAGTTTGAAGTTTTAAAGCCTTTAATCAATTTTTGTTTGACTTTTGTATACAGCAAGAGATAGTTATATTCTCACACATATGTAGATCCACTTTTCCCAGCACAGTTTATTTGGAGAGGCTGTCCTTTCTCCAATGTATGTTCTTAGCACTTTTGTTGACAATGAGTTCACAGTAGATGTATGGATTTGTTTCTGAGTTCTCTGTTGTGTTCCATTGCTCTATGTGTCTGTTTTTATGCCAGTACCATGATATTTTGATTATAACAGCTCTGTAGTACAGTTTGAAGTCAGGTAATGTGATTCTTCCAGGTTTGTCATTTTTGCTCAGGTTAGCTTTGGCTATTCTGGGTCTTTTGTGGTTCCATATAACTTTTAGAATTTTTAAAAATTTCTGTGATAGATGTCATTGGTATTTTGATAGGGATTTGTATTCAGCCATTCTTGCACTACTATAAAAAAGCACCTAAGACTGGGCAATTTATAACAAAAGAGTTTCAATTGGTTTCTTGTTCTGTAGGCTGTACAGCAAGCATAGTTGCATCTGCATCTGGGGAGGACTCAGGAAGCTTCCCATCACGGCAGAAGGCAAAGGCAAAGGATAGCAGGTATGTCATACGGCAAGAACAGCAGCAAGAGCAAGAGAGAGTTTGGGTACCAGACTTTTAAATGACTATATTTCATGTGAACTCAGAACAAGAGCTCACTTATCACCAAGCAGATGGCCCAAGCCATTCATGAGAGATTCACCTTCATAATCCAAACATCTCACACCAGGCTCCACCTCCAGCATTGGGGATTAAAATTCAACATGAGATTTGGATGCATACATACATTCAAACTATATCAGGGTTGCACTGAGTCTGTGGATTGCTTTGGGTAGTATGGACAGTTTAACAATATTAATTCTTCCAATCTGTGAACGTGAAATATATTTCCATATTTTGGTGTTGTCTTCAATTTTTTACATCAATGTTTTATAGTTTTTACTGCAGAGATATTTCACTTCTTTGGTTAAGTGAATTCCTAAGTATTTAATTTTATTTGTTGCTATTGTAAATTAAATTATTGACGATTTCTTTTTCATATTGTCAACTGTTGACATATAGAAATGCTACTGATTTTCATATGTTGATTTTATATCCTGAAACTTTACTGAATTTATCAGTTTAATAGATTTTTTTTTTGTGGAATCTTGCTTTTCTTTTCCAAAAATAAGATTACATTATCTACAAAAAAGAATAATTTGACTCTCTCCTTTTCCACTTGGGTGCCCTTTATTTTCTTTTTCTCTTGTCTGATTGCTGTAGCTAGGACTTCCATTACTATGTGGAACAGCAGTGATGAAAGTGGGCTTCCTTGTTGTGTTGTGTTCCAGATCATAGAGGAAAGGCTTTCAGTATTTCTGCATTCATTACTATACTAGCTGTGAATCTGTTGTACATGACCTTTTATTGTATTGAGGAATGTTTCTTCTAGACCAAATTTTTAAAGTTTTTTTTTTTTAATTATACAGGGATATTGAATTTTATCAAATGTCTTTTCAACATCACTTGAAATGATCATATGGTTTTTATCCCTCTTTTTATCAATATGATGTATCACATTGATTGATTTGCATATGTTGAGCTATGCTTATGTTTTTAGGATCAATCTCATTTGGTCATGATGAATGATCTTTTTAATATGTTGTTGAATTCAGTTTGCTAGTATTTTGTGCAAGATTTTTGCATCAATAATCGTCAGGCATATTGTCCTGCCGTTTTCTTTATTTTTGATATGTTTTGTCTGGTTTGGGTATCAAGGCAATAACAGCCTTATAGACTGAGTTTGAAAGTATTCTTTTCTCTTCTGTTTTTCAGATTAGTTTGAGTAGAACTGGTATAAGTTCTCTTTAAATACTAGGTAGAATTCAGCAGTGAAGCCATCAGGTCCTGGGCTCTTTTTGCTGGAAAACTTTTTATTATGAATTGACTCTTGTTATTTGTTTTTGGTCTATTCAGGGTTTGGATTTCTTTATGCTTCAATCTTGGTAGGTTGTATTAATATGTGTCTAGAAATTTATTTATTTCTTCTAAGTTTTCCAGTATATTGCCATGTATTTAATAGTTGCCCATAGTAGCAGGAAATGATCCTTTGAATTTCAGTTGTAATGTCTCCTTTTTCATCTCAGCTTGTATTTATTTGGGTCTTCTCTCTTTTCTTCATAGTTAGTATGGCTAAAGGTTTTTGTTTATTTTGTATATCTTTGCAAAAAAACATGTTTTTGTTTCATTGATCTTTTGTATTGTTTTCTTCATTTTAATTTTCTTTATCTCTGCACTGATCTTTATTGTTTCTTCTACTAATTTGGGGTTTGGTCTGCTCTTACTCTTCTAGTTTCTTGGGTTATTTGAAGTTTCCTACTTCTTTGATGTAGGCACTTAGAGCTATAAACTTCCCTCTTAGTACTGCTTTAACTGTATCTCATAGGTTTTGGAATGCTGTGTTTCTATTACTTGTTTCAAAAAAATTTCAATTTGCTTCTTAATTTTTTTGTTGACCCACTGGTCATTCAGTGGCATATTGTTTAATTGCCATGTATTTGTATAGATTCCCAAACTCCTCATTATTGATTTCTAGCTTTACTCCATTATGGTCAGAGAGGCTATTTTATATAATCTCAATTTTTTGAATGTTTTAAGTCTCACTTTGTGTAAAATATCATCTATCCTTGAGAATAATTTGTGTCCTGAGGAGAATATATTCTGTACCCCTTAGATAAAATATTCTGTAAATATTTTTCAGGTCCATTTGGTCTATAGTGCAGATTAAGTCCAATGTTTCTATGTTGATTGCGTGATCTGTCTGATGCTGAAAGTAGGGTGTTAAAATTTTTAGCCATTATTGTACTAGGGTCTAGCTCTCTGTTTAGTTCTAATAATATTTGCTTTATATATCTGGAATGTTCCAGTGTTGGGGCATATAATATAATGACTTTTGTTTTATATTGTTTTGTCATGAAATCTCTTTTGTTTGATATAACTAGAGCTACTCCTGCTCTTTTTTGGTTTCCACTTATATGTAACATCTTTTGCCATTCCTTTATTTGGAGTCTATGTGTGTCTTTATAGGTAAATTTGTTTCTTGTAGGCAATAGATTGTTAGGTCTTATGTTTTTTAATCCATTAAGTACTTCTGTGCCTTTTGATTGAAGAGTTCTATGTATTCACATTCAAGGTTATCATTGATAAGTAAGAACTTATTCTTGCCATTTTGTTTCATCTTTTCATGTAACAAATACACACACGGGTTACAGGTGGTATTGTGGTCTCCCCTTTCTTTTCTTACTTCCTGTCTTCCTTCTAGTGAAGGTGATTTTCTCTGGTACATGCTTTCATTTCTCAATTTTTATTTTGTGTATCTGTTATATGTTTGTTGTTTTGAGGTTACTATGAAGCTTGCAAATAATACCTTATAACCCATTATTTCAAACTGATGGCAATTTAGCACTGATTGTACACACTAGCTAACAAGTAAGCAAAGAGTAAACTAATAAAAATTCTACACTTGAACTTTGTCCCCCCTTTTTAAATTTCTGTTCTTTTTTATTTACATCTTATTGTACTGTTTTGAAAAGTTGTTGTAGTTATTATTTTGATTAGTTTACCTTTTAATCATTCTACTCGAGATGTTAGTTTGTACACCACAATTACAGTGTTATAATTGTGTTTTTCTGTGTACTTACTGTTACTAGTTAATTCCATGCCTTCAGATTATTTCCTATTGCCCATTAACATCTTTTTGTTTTCAAATTGAAGAACTGCCATTAGCATTTCTTGTATGACAGATCTGAAGTTGATGAAAGCCCTCTCAGCTTTTGTTTGTCTGGGAAACTGCTTATTTCTTGCTAATTTTTGAGGGATATTTTTTCTGGATAGACAATTCTAGAATAAAAGTTGTTGGTTTTCTTTTTCTCCTTGAGCACTTTAGATATGTCATGCCACTGTCCAGCCTATAAATTTTCCACTAAAAAATCTGCTGCCACACTTATTGGAGCTCCATTATATGCTATTTGTTTATTTTATCTTGCTACTTTTAGGATCCTTTCTTTACCCTTGACCTTTGGGAGTTTGATTATTACATGTCTTGATGTAATCTTTTTGGGTTAAATCTGTTTGGTGTTCTGTAATCTTATACTTGAATATTGATATCTTTCTCTAGGTTTGAAGAGTTCTCTGTTGTTATGCCTTTGAATAAACTTTTCCTATCTCTTTCTCTACCTCCACTTTAAGGTTAATAACTCTTAGATTTGCCCTTTTTAGGCCTTTTCTAGCCCTTGTGGATGCGCTTCATTCATTTTGTTTTTTTTCTCTTATCTTCTCTGACTATATATTTTCAAATAGCCTTTCTTCAAGTTTACTAATTCTTTCTTCTCTTTGACGAACTTTGCTGTTAAGAGACCTTGATGCTGCCTCAGTATGTCAATTGCATTTTTCAGCATCAGAATTTTGCTTGATTCTTTTTATTTCAATCTCTTTGTTAATTTTCTCTAATCGTATTATGAATTCCATCTCTGTCCTATCTTGCTATCTTGGATTTTGTTGCATTTCCTCAAAACAGTTATTTTGGACTATCTGTCTTGAAAGTCACATATCTCTGTCTCTCTGGGATTGGCCCCTGGTGCCTTATTTAGTTCATCCTATGAGGTCATGTTTTCCTGGATGGTCTCGATGCTTGTAGATGTTTATAAATCTTGGCATTGAAGATTTGGGTATTCATTGTAGTCTTCACAGTCTGCATTTGTTTGTACACATCCTTCTTGGGAAGGCTATCCAGGTATTCAAAAGGACTTGGATTTTGTCATCTAAGTCTTTGGTCACTGCAGCTGTATCTGCATTAGGGGGTCCCCCAAACCCAGCAATGCTATGCTTGAAGACTCACAGAGGTAGCACCTGTTTGGTCTTAGATAAGATATAGAGGAATTCTGTAGATTCCCAGATAGACTCTTGTTCTCATCCCATACTTTCTCCCAAACAGAGCCCCTCTCTGTGTACTGAGGTGTCTGGAGGTGGGGAAGCGGTGACACAAGCACACCTGTGGCCACTCCCACTAGGACTGCACTAGGTCAGACCTGAAGCCAGCATAACACTGGATCTCATCCATGGCCCATGGGAACTACTGCCTGGCTACTGCTTATGTTAACTCAAGGCCCTAGGGCTCTACAATCAGGAGGTGGCAAAGCCACCAGGCTTGTGTCCTTTTCTTCAGGGTAACGAGTTCCCCCACAAATACTGCGTGTTTCCAGAGATGCTATCTGGTAGCCAGGGACTAGAATCAGAGATGTTAGGAATCTACATGTTGCTGTATTCTACAGTGGCTCAATTAGCATCCAAGCCACAAGATAAGGTTCTTCTCCTTCTTCCCTCCCCTTTTCACAAGTAGAGGAGTCTCTCTCTGTGACCACCACCATCCCAGGGCTGTGGCAAGTACTACCTAGCTATCACCAATGTCGACTCAAGGCCCAAGGGCTCTTCAGTCAGCTTGTGGTGAATGCTTCTAGGCCTGGGACTCTTCCATCAGGGCAATTGGATCCCCTGTAGTGCAGGCAGGTTTAGAAATGCCATCCAAAAGCCAGGGCCTGGAATTGGGACCCCCAAGAGCCCACTTGGTTCTTTACCCCACTGCGGCTGAGCTGGTATCTAAGCTGCAAAACAAAGTCTCCTTTAGTCTTCCCTGTCTTTTTCTCATAGCCACCACAGCTGGGAATGTGCTGGGTCACACCAGAAGCCAGCACATCTCTGAATCTCACCCAGGGCCTGCAGTAAGTCCTGTCTGGATACCACTGCTGCTTATTCAGGGCCCAATGCCTCTTTAGTCAGCGTGTGATGAATACTGTCAGGACTAGGTCCTTTGCTTCAGTGCAGTGGGTTCCCTTTTGGCCGAGCATGTGTCTGCAAATGTCATCTGAAAGCTAGGGCTTAAAATGGAAGCCTCAAGACTTTCCTTATTGCCCTTTCCTACTGTGGCTAAGATGGTATCCAAGTTGCAAGACAAAGTCCTCTTTACTCTTCCCTCTCTCTCCTCAAGCAGAGGGAAGGAGTCTCTCCCAGAGCTGCAAGCTGAACTTCTCCAGATTAGGGGAGCAATGGGACAAGCGCTCTTTTGGCTGCCATAGCTGATATCTCACTAGTCGCTGTGCATCCCAAGTTCCCTGGCTCTGAGCCCCAGCACAGCACCGGAACGTGCCCAGGAACTACAGGCCTTGTGGATCAGATTGTCTTTCAAGTTAGTACCCCAGAGCACTTTAGCCTGGGGTGGCAGGGCTTGTCAGAACTCAAATTTCAATCCTTACAATGGGTGATTCCCTTGTGGCTAGGTCTGGTCTAAATGCTCCCTTCATGGGTGCCGGTTGAGTTGTACCCTGAGTTCCTTTCCGCTGTGATAGGGCAGCACTAGGTTCCCATGCAAAGTCCCACAATCACTGTGCTCTTCCTCACCCAAGCACACAGATTCTCTCTCTGCACCCTGTAGCCACTGCCAGGGGATGGGGGAGGCAATGATGTCAATGATTCAAGACTGTCTTTTCTACCCGCCTCAGTACCTCTTTCAATGATATGAAGTTACAAGCAGGTACTGTGATCACTCACCTGATTTTAGTTCTTATGTGGAAGCTTCTTTGTGTGGATATAGTTATTCAATTTGGTGTTCCTATGATGATCTGTGAAGGCTTCCATTAAGCCATCTGACTCTGCATCATCTTGTCTTGGTTAATAATATCTGAGTAACATGCAAGCCTGATATATTACCCATCAAAATCTAGAAGCATTTTCATATCCTTTAAAAAAGTATTGTGATGTTATATTTATTAGTATATTTTGAAGAAATGATCTTATGGAAAATTGACTAAAAGTAACAGTTTATAAAGTCCTCTGTAATTTTTCACAGTGATTTCAAAAGATATATAAACCTAAGTCACCTTAATAGTACCACAAATTAAATTCCTGTGTAACAGAATGGATTTTTTCTTTATACAGGCTCTGGCCCGTATCTGAGATTTAACGGAAGTGTTTTACAGCATATGTTTCATATAATAATATAATTTTAAAGCCTTAAAGAAAGGTGGGTTTGACCTATGGAAAGTTCTAGTAATGATTCATAGAATTGGTGGTACATAGGTTCATAATGTTTATCATGTGATAAATGAGAATTTATTTACTAACAGCATTCTACAGCTCTGAAAGTCACTCTAAATATTATGTTCAATTTGACAGAAGGTAGAAAAGTCAGATTATAAATCACCTCTAGAAAGATCAGAGACTTAAAAGTTGTACATTTTATTTTTAATTATAAATGTTAACTATTTAGTGCACAGTACTTAATACTTAGGTTACTGAACTTTTATACTACTGATAACAGTGAAGTGTATCCTGCTTACATAGGTTTTATCACAGATAACACAAAGATATAAAATAGCAAAATTAGCAATAATAAAGTTCAAACCAGCAAAATTATATAAATAGTTTATTTTTATGAGAAAATGTTGGGTTGGTCTGTTAAGAAACACACACACACACACACACACACACACACACACGGGAAAATAAATATTTTACAGAAAAAATGAAAAGTTTTATGACTCAGTTAACAAGAAATAATTTTTATCAATTACATTTTAATTTAATTAATTTAATTATTTTCCATCAGGAATTTAGTTGCATAATGTTAAAGTAAATTTGTATTACGTTTTGAAGGGACTGTTGACTTAAATTATAACAAAACTTTATATTTAATTTATATTTGTTGGATATATTTATGTTTTCAAATCTTTTTTCTTCTCCTGTTTTCATGTAAGAGGTAAAAATTAAAATCCCAACTTGACCTTTATAAGCACAGAGCTTCCATATGCTACTGCTTTAGAGATATTCACTTACTTAAAATGTGTAACAAGTCCTCATTACTCTTTTCATTTCCAATTAATAGGTGAGAAAACTGAAGCATAGAGAGTAACATGTCCAAGATCATATGATTTGAAAGTAGAGAATTCATATAGAGTAATCTGGCTCCATAGTTCATGCAATTCACTGTTTCACTGAGTTCTGAGTTCTAATTAAAACAATTAAATAAAATGATGTAAGACAATAGCTCTTAAATGGAGGAGGAAACTTTTGGTTTGTTTTCTAAATCTCAGAGTCATATCTCAACATTATTCTACTTTAAAAGGTACCACACATTAAACTAGAATCCTAATATTCTCAGTGGGGGAAATAGAGATGAGAATTAGATTATTTAAAAATTTTTAAATATTTATTTAGTTTACTGCATAACTACTGATTACATCTTGCTAATCTTGAAGAGTAAAAATAACCTCTTTTTTTTTCCAAAAAGATAAACACCTTACATGCTTAAAATAATAGAAATTTCTGAAAATACAGTTCATCATCAGAATTTATCTTGACCAATTCTGCTGTATATAGCATGGGGACTATAATTAATGACAATATGTTATATTCTTGAAAAATGCAAAAAGAGTAGATAATAAGTATTCTCACCACAAAAATGATAACTATGTTAGGTAATACATTTGTTAATTAGGTAGATTGAATCATTCCACAATGTATATATACTTCAGACCGTATGTTGTACATGATAAATATATTCAATTTTAAAATATTAAAAGTTATGAATAAATAAATGTGGGCATTTGTGTCTACATGCCTATGTCTTGATTATTGAAATAATCAGGTCTGTTATTGCTTGCTTATTTTGGTAAGTTTTCCTTGTTTGACTTCCACATTTAAAAAAAATCAGTGGATAATTTTGAAATAACTTTTGTGTGACCAATGTGTACTTTAATAAATAGTATCATTTTAAAACTCTCAACCAAATAAAAGTATTTATTTTATTTATAATCAATTTTCTGACCAAGTTTATTTAAGACCGTTTGCAAGAAAAGGCAAAATAAAATTATTTTTACGTAATTTAAGAAGTAGAAGCACAGGAAAATATGGGTTATTCTAAATAATAATGTATTGTATATTGTAAGACAGTGAGAAGAGATTTTTGAATGTTGACACCACAAATAAATGTTAAATGTTTAAAATGATGAATATGATAATTATCCTGACTTGATTTTTATACTATGTGTACATGCATTGATATATCACATTATAGCACATAAATATGTATAATTACTAGGCACCAAATATAAACTTAAAAATAAATAAGTAAATATGATAAAACTTGTGGTGATATTAGTAGACAAGATTATGGCAACTACACCATTTGCTAGTGTAAACTGAAATACAAGGAGGTACCATGAGTAATATGATTCACAGAGTTCTTAAAAAACACAGCTATGCTAAGTATTGAAGCTTTAAAGAAAATTCTCCTATGGGTCCACAATACCATGGTGAATTATTGTCCTCAACAATTTTACAGAAATTCCAAAATATATATTGTATTTTTTAATTTAAAAAAATCAATGTTATTTATATAAGAAAAAATGAATTAAATACAAAATACCAATTACACTTTTATAAACAATCACTTTAAAATTAAATGTTAATATATAATGTTATATATTGTAATATTATATTATATAATACACATATAATATAATAGATACATTTTCAATGCGCTACAGCAAAGACCACCAGAGACACACCTGTAGCTTTACAAAGTTGAGTTTATTACTCATTGCAACAAGGGAGAACACACACCATGGAGAACAAAAGGGTGTCTCAATTAAAGTGTATTACAAAGGATTTACTTTAGGATTTGGGCAAAGTGATTTTGAAGGATTTCAAGGAAACGGGGATTTGCTGTGCATTGTATGCTGTGAGGAAGCAGTTTAATTCTATAATCAGGTATATTTACCAATCTTATCTAGAATGATGAAAAAACCTGGTGTGTCTAAAGCTATAAAGAAGCCACAGTCATTCCTATCAGCTAGGAGAGAAGGATATTTAGTAATGCAATATTCAGCGACCTAGTTTTCATTGGCACTTAGACAACATTATGAAGTGTTATTGTTTCATTATCTGTTACATACAAAGTAGTAATGTATATGGAAATTTAACTGGCTTCCCACTTAACAATATATTACTACAACAGTTTCATATCAACAAATATACTTTCCAAATGCTCATTTTAAACAGAAACCCAGTACATGATTATATGGATACCTTGATTTATTTAACCTATATTTTGATATCTACTTTGTATTCAATTTTTCATATTAAAAGCCATGTTAATATCAACTTTCATGTGCATTTATTTTTGCCAACTTATCTGGCTTTTTCCATTGATGATAAATTTCTAGAAGTAGAAACATCTGGACCAATAAGTAGTGACCTTTTAAAGACTTCTAATTCATATTTACAAGTTGTCCAAAGTAGGTCAAATTGTACTTATATCATCAGGTATAAGATGGACCTTTGTTCAGATTATTTCCTCAACACTAAACCTTGTTGTAACATTAAAAAATATCTAATTAGATTGCTTCAATTTGCTCTAATAACACTAAGTAGATAGCCTTTATTGACTATGTGCTAGAACTATGCTAACTACTTGACAAATGTTAAAAAAGAGGTGCATAAAATATACATTTTAGTTGAATAGCAAATGGCTAGGTGCTAAAATCAACTCGTCAATCTCAAGTGAAGCCAAAGTCGAACATTATCAATGCAGAGTAATCCTGACATTTTATTCAAATAAACATTGCTAATTAAAATTTTTACTTTATTAATTTTTAAAAGTTTTAATAAAATTTATTTTACAGAAACAAATTTTTCTCAAAAGTCTCAACTACTGCATTGTTCCATAGTCATTAGTTATAACAATAACAAAAAGTTCACTTTGAGACAGAGTTTCACTGTTGTTGCCCAGGCTGGAGTGCAATGGCACAATCTCAGCTAACCCCAATCTCCACCTTCCAGGTTCAAGCGATTCTCCTGTCTCAGCCTCCCAAGTAGCTGGGATTACAGGCATGCACCACCACACTTAGCTAATTTTGTATTTTTAGTAGAGACCGAATTTCTCCATGTTGATCAGGCTGGTCTCGAACTCCTGACCTCAGGTGATCCACCTGCCTTGGCCTCCCAAAGTGCTGGGATTACAGGCGTGAGCCACCAGCGCCAGTCAAGATGTTCACTTTTAATTGAAATGTTTATTAATATCACCAACCTCTTTTGTACAGAGCAGAATACTGGAAGAAAGTTTACTCTTAAGACTCATAGAGGCCGGGCGCAGTGGCTCACGCCTGTAATCCCAGCACTTAGGGAGGCTGAGGCGGGCGGATCACGAAGTCAGAAGATTGAGACCATTCTGGCTAACACGGTGAAACCCTGCCTCTACTAAAAATACAAAAAAAAAAATTAGCCGGGCATGGTGGCAGGCGCCTGTAGTCCCAGCTACTTGGGAGGCTGAGGAAGAAGAATGGTAAGAACCTGGGAGGTGGAACTTGCAGTGAGCAGTTGCACTACTGCACTCCAGCCTGGGGGACAGAGGAAGACTCCGTCTCTAAATAATTAAATAAATAAATAAATAAAGGCTCAGAGAGAAAATCCTCCCTTTCAATCACCAGAAATTGCTGATAGCCTCAAGCAATTATTTAGTCCATTTTGTTTAAAAATTATAACCACCAGGCTGGGCATGTTGGCTCACACCTGTAATCCCAGCACTTTGGGAGGTCAAGGAGGGCAGATCAAGAGGTTAGGAGTTTGAGACAAGACTGGTTAACATGGTGAAACTCCGTTTCTACTAAAAATACAAAAAATTAGCTGAGCGTGGTGTTGGGCGCCTGTAATCCTAGCTACTCAGGAGGCTGAGGCTGGAGAATTGCTTGAACCCAGGAGGCGGAGGTTGCAGTGAGCTGAGATCGTGCCATTGTACTCCAGCCTGGGTGACAGTGTGAGACTCCAACTCAAAAAAAAATTAAATGAATAAATAAATAAAATGAAATAGAATTATACTCACCATAGATGCAAAATTGTAAGTTATCTTGAAGCACACTTGTAAAAACTATTGTTTCACTTGATTAGTAAGCATAGCGTATGATTTTGATATTTCCTATTTTCTGCATTTTTTTCTTTTCCGCATACATTGTTGTGTCTAGATGTGCATAATTTTTCATTCTTCATGATTATGGTAGTGCATCACATTAGAGTGTTTTATCAAAGTTTAAGATGACAGTTGACATCTTGCTTTTCTTTCAATCCATCAATGTAAAGAATATTCAAGACTGTTACTTAGAAGACCCACAATCTAAGTGAAATTACAGAATTAAAAATTAAGTAAAATTATAAGGTTTAATTTTAAGTGTTGAGTGTTAATATACCAATTTTAAATGTTTAATATTATAAAATCTAATTTTTCTATTATGCTACCTTGTAATAATATATACATTTTAGAAATATTATAATTTTAATTTTGTTTCTTTGTTTGTTTTGAGATGGAGTCTCACTCTGTCTCTCAGGCTGGAGTGCAGTGGTGCAATCTCATCTCACTGAAAACTCTGCCTCCCTGGTTCAAGCTATTCTCCTGTCTCAGCCTTCTGAGTAGCTGAGACTACAGGCGCCCACCACCATGCCTGGCTAATTTTTTATATTTTTAGCACAGACGACGTTTCACTGTGTTAGCCAAGACGGTCTCCATCTCCTCACCTCATGATCCGCCGGTCTTGGCCTCCCAAAGTGCTGGGATTACAAGCCTGAGCCACCACGCCCAGCCTTTTAATATCATTTTTAAGTCAATCTACCTAACAGCATTTTTTCATGATATTTTAAACTTTTTTTGATATAATCTAAATAATTATTTGTTACAGCATTTTTTAAAAAATTTTTTTAATTTTTTTGAAGTTCTATTTTTTAAATTATACTTTAAGTTCTGGGGTACGTGTGCAGAACGTGCATGTTTGTTACATAAGTATACACGTGCCATGTTGGTGTGCTGCACCCATCAACTTGTCATCTACATTAGGTATTTCTCCTAATGTTATCCCTCCCCTAGCCCCCACCCCACAACAGGCCCCCATGTGTGATGTTCCCCTCCCTGTGTCCATGTGTTCTCATTGTTCAACTCCCACTTACCAGGGAGAACATGTGGTGTTTGGTTTTCTGTTTTTGTGTTAGTTTACTGAGAATGATGGTTTCCAGCTTCATCCATGTCCCTGCAAAGGACATGAACTCATCCTTTTTTATGACTGCAGAGTATTCCATGGTGTATATGTGCCACATTTTCTTTATCCAGTCTATCTTTGATGGGCATTTGGGATGGTTCCAAGTCTTTGCTATTGTGAACAGTGCTGCAATAAACATATGTGTGCATGTGTCTTTAGAGTAGAATGATTTATAATCCTTTGGGTATATACCCAGTAAAGGGATTCCTGGGTCAAATGATATTTCTAGTTCTAGATCCTTGAGGAATCATCACATTGTCTTCCACAATGGTTGAACTAATTTACACTCCCACCAACAGTGTAATAGCATTGCTATTTCTCCACATCCTCTCCAGCATCTGTTGCTTCCTTTTTATTATTATTATTATTATTATACTTTAAGTTCTAGGGTACATGTGCATAACGTGCAGGTTTGTTACATATGTATACTTGTGCCATGTTGGTGTGCTGCACACATCAACTCGTCAGCACCCATCAACTCGTCATTTACATGAAGTATAACTCCCAGTGCAATCCCTCCCCCCTCCCCCGTCCCCGTGATAGGCCCCGGTGTGTGATGTTCCCCTTCCCAAGTCCAAGTGATCTCACTGTTAAGTTCCCACCTATGAGTGAGAACATGCGGTGTTTGGTTTTCTGTTCTTGCGATAGTCTGCTGAGAATGATGGTTTCTAGCTGCATCCATGTCCCTACAAAGGACACAAACTCATCCTTTTTTATGGCTGCATAGTATTCCATGGTGTATATGTGCCACATTTTCTTAATCCAGTCTGTCACTGATGGACATTTGGGTTGATTCCAAGTCTTTGCTATTGTGAATAGTGCTGCAATAAACATACGTGTGCATGTGACTTTATAGCAGCATGATTTATAATCCTTTGGGTATATACCCAGTAATGGGATGGTTGGGTCATATGGTATTTCTAGTTCGAGATCCTTGAGGAATCGCCACACTGTTTTCCACAATGGCTGAACTAGTTTACAATCCCACCAACAGTGTAAAAGTGTTCCTGTTTCTCTACATCCTCTCCAGCACCTGTTGTTTCCTGACTTTTGAATGATTGCCATTCTAACTGGTGTGAGATGGTATCTCATTGTGGTTTTGATTTGCATTTCTCTGACGGCCAGTGATGATGAGCATTTTTTCATGTGTCTGTTGGCTGTATGAATGTCTTCTTTTGAGAAATGTCTGTTCATATCCTTTGCCCACTTTTTGATGGGTTTTTTTTTTTTTCTTGTAAATTTGTTTTAGTTCTTTGTGGGTTCTGGATGTTAGCCCTTTGTCAGATGAGTAGATTGTAAAAATTTTCTCCCATTCTGTAGGTTGCCTGTTCACTCTGATGGTAGTTTCTTTTGCTGTGCAGAAGCTCTTTAGTTTAATTAGATCCCATTTGTCAATTTTGGCTTTTGTTGTCGTTGCTTTTGGTGTTTTAGACATGAAGTCCTTGCCCATGCCTATGTCCTGAATGGTACTACCTAGGTTTTCTTCTAGGGTTTTTATGTTATTAGGTCTAATATTTAAGTCTCTAATCCATCTTGAATTAATTTTCATATAAGGAGTAAGGAAAGGATCCAGTTTCAGCTTTCTACTTATGGCTAGCCAATTTTCCCAGCACCATTTATTAAATAGGGAATCCTTTCCCCATTTCTTGTTTCTCTCAGGTTTGTCAAAGATCAGATGGCTGTAGATGTGTGGTATTATTTCTGAGGACTCTGTTCTGTTCCATTGGTCTATATCTCTGTTTTGGTACCAGTACCATGCTGTTTTGGTTACTTTAGCCTTGTAGTATAGTTTGAAGTCAGGTAGCGTGATGCCTCCAGCTTTGTTCTTTTGACTGAGGATTGTCTTGGCAATGCGGGCTCTTTTTTGGTTCCATATGAACTTTAAAGCAGTTTTTTCCAATTCTGTGAAGAAAGTCATTGGTAGCTTGATGGGGATGGCATTGAATCTATAAATCACATATGAATTTTAAAGCAGTTTTTTCCAATTCTGTGAAGAAAGTCATTGGTAGCTTGATGGGGATGGCATTGAATCTATAAATTACAGCATTTTATTTTTAATCATCATAAAATTTAACCTTTAGCTAACTTTAGAATTTTAACAAAATTACAGAATAATTTCTAAAATGCTTACATATATTTGCAAACAAACAAAGGCAAATCTGGTTCCAATTATTTATGCTGTTACACCAATTAAATCACATGATAACCAACCAGATACTATTTCACTGATCTTGCCTAAGTTCTGCAATGCTAAGGAATGATGTTCAATTACTTGAAGAATTATTGGGCTTTTTAAAGGCTAAAGAAACTGTAGTTTATTGAGCTAAAAGTGAAACTTCAGTGCATTCCTACTTTTAATGTTTGATCACAAACTAACAACACTATGAGATAAGTAGCTGCACCCACTTTACAATAAAACATACAGGAAAAAGTAAAGAATTTAATACACTTGTCTAAGTTGAAGGTAATAGAGCCGGTATTCAAACATGCCTCTGATGCTGAAATCCACAAACTTAAAGCATCAATTGATTGAGTAGTATTTATTTGGTTATTGAGAAATGAGAAGGTTTTGGCACCAATTTATTTTCCATTTGTATTTTTTCCTTTTAAATTATCTATCTATAAGGCTGAATACTGTCATATTGGCTTAGTAATGGTTACTGATTTTCAAGATATCTGAACCTATTAATAATTTTTATCCATAATCTTACGTGCATTTTTTACTCTATTATTGATTTCATAACATTTTATGAAAATTTTTTGGCTATACGAAATTTTTCAAATTGATGTAGCCGGAAGAATAAAACTTTTGTTTATGGCTTTTGCCTCTGGTATACTTAGAATCATCTTTAAACTAGCAAATGTGTGAAAAAAATGTGTTAACAGACTTTATCACATAAAATATGCAGATTTTTAAAATTTTACTATTAAACACCTACTTTATTATTTCTAATGATTGTATAGTATGTCATCACATTTGTTCATTTAATATTTAAGGGCTGGACATGGTGGCTCACGCCTGTAATCCCAACATTTTGGGAGGCCGAGGTGGGCAGATCACCTGGGTCAGGAGTTCAAGACCAGCTTGACCAACATGGCGAAACCCAGTCTCTACTAAATTACAAAAATTAGCCGAGTGTAGTGGCGCATGCCTGTAATCCCAGCTATTGAGGAGGCTGAGACAGGATAATTGCTTGAACTGGGAGGCGGAGATTGCAGTGAGCCAAGATCCCGCCACTGAACTCCAGCCTGGATGACAGAGCAAGACTCCATCTCCAATAATAATAATAATAATAATAATAATAATAATATTTATTAAGGGACAACTATGTGCAAGCACTGGTCTGGGTGGTATTGATAAAACTGTGAAGAAAAATGACTAAAAATAAAGCAAAGATCCATGCTCACATGGAAATTATATCCTAAAATTTGTAATGATTTATTTAAATCAAATACAAATTTGTAGGGTCCTTAATTTTTTTTTAAAGGTTGCAATGATATGTATTTGAAATATATATTTGAATGCTTGTGCAAATATATCTTCAAGTAGATTCTTTAGTAGTGGACCAATAGACATCTACATTTCAATTCATTTCAATTTTGAAGACTATCGCAATTTCTCTTTTCAAAGAGTTCTATCACTTTATAATTGAAAAAAATTCTTTAGACTTTACTGTTCAGGTTTCTATTTTTGCTTGAATTAATTTGATGATTTATGTTTTCCCATAATAGCATATATTTAATGGAAATATTAAAATCCAATCATAAGTGATTTTATATATTCTATTATTTAAAAATATTTCAGTGTATCATCTTATTTGTTTCATGTTTTATTGAACAAGGTAATCACCTTTTTATATTTAATAACAAAATTCACTTAACAATTCCCTTATTTTACGAGTTTTTGTCTGTCTTTTTCTGTTGCTTAGATTTTTTTAAATTTTAAGTTAAATGATGTTTATTTTCTTTGTTTTTAATTAGTAATAAAACTAACAAATATGGAGGGCAATTTGGAGTCTTTATCTAAAGTACAAATGTATTTTTCTCTTTGACCTAGCAATCCCAATGCTGTGTTTTTCTACAGATACACCTGTAAGAATAAGAAGTAACACATGTAAAATGCTATTTTCTATTGCATTTTTTAGTATTTCAAAACAATTAAGAAAAATATCTCAAGTCCCCACCAACAGAAAACTGGTTAAATAAATTACCTTATATTTCCCCAGATGAGAAATTATGTAGCCCAAGAAAGATTCTTCATAGAATGGTACAGAAAGATATCCAGAGTATATTATGAAGAAAAGCAAAAAGAAAACAGTGCATATGGTATGCTACGTTGTGTGTTAATGAAAAAAATATAAATACAAATTAGCATTTATTCCTACTTGCATATGTAAACAAAAGGTACTAACATCAGCCAGGGTCCTGGGTTCTGCACAATAAATAGAGCGATGCCTGAAAAATAAAACTTAATAGAAGCATTCTTATTTTATCTTTATATGTGAAATATTACCCTATTACTAACATATTACCAATTCAAATAAATTAAAGATTAAAATTAACAAATTTACATATTGTTATGAATTTGGCTTATCGTGCATGAATTTGACAAAGTAATTACTGCTTTGTCCATAGCTGACATTTTTTAATATAGGGTTTCCATAATCAATCTCTAAGTGTTACATCATATACTTATTTGTTTCATTTTGTTAGAGTTGTTTAATAAAACTTTTACATTTTCAAGTCACTAGTTTTTTTATTACAGAAAAGTAAAATGTCATATTTAGCCTTTCTACATTTTATATTTTATTAATATTTTATCATAAGATATTTGACTACATGACTTTTAAAATGAATGCTCTATGGTACTGAAAAAGACAATCTATTAGTTGTTTCAGGATAGATTTTTATGTCTGGTATTTTGAATCAGCAAGGATGATGTCTGTTTTATTTACAGTTGTAGCTCCAGTGCCAGTATAGTTGGTACTCCAGATATATTTAATGACAGCAATTGAAGAACTTCCTTTACATCCTATTCGTATTTTTCCTGTATGATATATCAGAAAGTGAGAAACATATTTATAGCAATGTTGTCCAACAGAAACATCTGCAATAATGGACCCAGTTTTGGGCACTAGCCAACACTGCATTCACTAGTCATATGTAGCAACACTGTATTCACTAGTCACATTTAATGCTTGAAATGTATCTAGGACGTAAGAGTAAATGAAGTTAATTGTATTTAATACTAATTCATTTCAGTTAGAAATTAAATAGCCACACAAAAGTGTGGCTGTTGTATTGGACTCTGCAGGTCTATTCACCTCATTAATTTTTGGACAATTTTTCCTTGTATTTCTATCATTCTTGTTTCATATGTTAGCATAAAAAGGATCATATTTATCGTATATTCATTGTGGAATAAACTGCATTTAAAAAACTGACTTTATCTCATGTCATGAATTTTTCTGTTTATCTTTATATTAAATCTGGACCTATTTCCTCCATTTCTGCTTGCCTAAAACACCTGCCCAAATTTGTGCTTCCTTGATATAGTTAACCTTTCTGAGTTTTTTGGTGTTGTATATTTTGGACTTTTTAAAAAATCTAACTTTTCAAAAGAAAAAATAACAACCAATTTAGTTTAAAGATGTTAATTGGTTTTATTGCGATTTTAGAATCTCGTAACGTTTTGTTCCATAAAATATGTGTTCCAATGAGTTGAGCAAAGGAGGATAGTTTTATCCATAGAAAAGGGATTGAAGAAAGAAGAAACAAAGAACAAAAAGCAGACTGGGCATTTCAAATTAACTTTTCTTTGGAAGGCAGAGGCAGGGACACAGAAAAATAGAAAAATAAGTGATTGGTTAACTCCAGGTTACGTCCTCAAACAGAGGTGCTTTTCTAAAGTCAGCATTCATTGCTATACACTTCCCTCTTGGGACTGTGTTTGCTTTTTCACATAAGTTTTGGTTTGTTGCTTTTTCATTTAGATTTGTTTTAAGAATTAAAAAAAAATTCCCTTCTTAATTTCTTTATTGATCCAATGGGTCATTCAGGAGCATGTTGCTTAATTTCCATGTATTTGCACAGTTTCCAAAGTTACTCTTGGTTTTGATTTCTAGTTTTATTCCATTGTGGTCTGAGAAAACACTTGATATGACTTTTAGTTTTGAAAATTTGTTGAGACTTGTTTTGTGACCCAACATATGATCTATCTTGCAGAATGTTTCATGTACTGGTGAGAAGAATGTATATTTGCAGCTGTTGAATAAAATGTTCTATAAACATCTGTTAGGCCCATTTGATCTAAAATGTAGTTTAAATCCAAAGTTTCTTTGGTGATTTTTTTTTTTCTAGGTAATCTGTTGGAGGTGAGATGTTCAAATTTCCAACTATTATTGTATCTATGATCCAGTAATCTCATTATTGGTCATGTATCCAAAGGAAAGTAAATCAGTATATCAAAAAATACCTGCACCCCCATGTTTATTGCAGCACTCTTCACAATAGCAAAGATATGGAATCAATCTCTATCAGTAGATGCATGGATAAAGAAATGTGAGATATATATATATCATACACACGTGAGATATATCTAGATATATATCTCAGATATATAGATATATCTCTATATATCTATATATAGGTATATATCTCTATATATGTAAATCTATGTCTATATAGCTACCTATATATCTATATATATAGCTCTCTATAGATCTACATAGCTCACAGATATATAGATCTATATATAGAGAGAGAGAAAAAAGATAGGGCTATAGAGATATATGTAGCTCACAGATATATATATATATAGAGAGAGAGAGAGAGAGAATTATTTAGATATAGATAGATATCTCACCTATATATAATATATCTCACATGTGTGTGTGTGTGTTTGTGTGTGTGTACAATAATAGAATATTATTTAGCCATCAAAAATTAATGAAATCTGTCATTTGCAGCAACGGGAATGGAGCTGGAGGTCACTATGTTAAGTGAAATAACATAATGGCACAGAAAGACAAATATTGCATGTTCTCACTCATACGTGGTAGCTAAAAAGATTCATATTATGGAAGTAGAGGGTAAAATGATGGTTGCCAGAGACTGAGAAAGGTAAAAGAGAGATTAAGAGAGGTTGGTCAATGTGTACAAATATGCAATTAGATGGAAGGAATAAGTTCTAACATTCGATAGCAGAGTAAGAAAAGTACAGTAAACAACAATATATTATATATGGTTGTGTATTATATACTTCAAAGTAGCTAGAAGAGAGAACTTGAAATGTTCCCAAGACAGAGATCAATAATCAAGGTGATGGATATCCTAAATACACTCACTTGATCATTACACATTTTATGATTGTAACAAGATATCACACTTGCCTTATAAATATGAACAAATATTTTGTATCAGCAATGTTTAAAATTAGTTCGTTGTGACAAATATACCACAAAATGTTGTTAGTAGGGGAAACTGAATGTGGGTGTATATGGAAACTCCATACAATCTTCATAATTTTTATATAAATATCAAACTATTTTGAAATTTAAAAAATCTTTTTTAAAGGACACTTTATTATGCTAATCAAAGATGGAAACTGCCCTGTTCGGAAATTAGGCTGTTATCTCTGTCTCTCTCCTAATTCCTTTGAAGGACAAATGAAAATTCACTTTCACTTTGGTGAGTATAAGTAAAGCCTTTTTGAGTCTGGTCCACTGGGGTCTACTGTAGGAATTTTGTCCAGAAAAACAGCCTTCTATAATTTAACAGTCTCATGTCTTTTCCTTTACAAAGGAGATTCAAACCAGTAACGAATAAATATAATTTAAAATTCTGTAGTCTCTTTATCCTTTCTGATTTTTAAATGCCTTTGTTTTTCAATCGTGCATTGTGCTAGATGGTTTATATGGTGTCTCCATTTTAGTGATTTGTTAATTCCGTATCTTCTTTTAAGTTTTGCTTTAAGGGATCGTTTAGCTTTTCAATAAAGTAAAAATTGTAATTCTCTAAAAACTTGCTGTAATAATAACACTAATTGTGCTTACTATAGCTTTGACGCATTATATTTTCTTTCTCCGATTTCTTTTCTTTCTGCTTAGTTTTGTTAGGAAAATCTGGACATTTAGATCTACTTTACTCTCTTCAAGTCACTTTTTGTAATAAATCTACTCTTCTAAGAAACGCTGATACCGGTATACTCTTCCATAACCGCATTTACAGCAGTTTTCTATTTCCAACCCTAGGTCTTTGGTTATTTTAATTTTAATTTGTTTTTAATTCTTGTTTTGCTTGTTCATTTGTGTTTTTGCCTGAGTTCAATGTATGTGTTCATGCACACGTGTGTGTATATATATATATTTCTAGTAAAGACAAATACACTCAATTTAGAATTTATGAGTCAAACATATTTTCCTTTGAAAATATAAATATCATAGTTTGGAAATTGTCAGCAGATAAACAACAATTAAAGTTATGCAGGTTGATGATATGGTGCCGGAAACTGTATTAAGAAAAGAAAAGTGATCCTAGGGCTCAGTACCAAAAAACAACACTTAAAAAATGCAGAGGAGCAACACACCTAACATTAGGCTGAGAAGAGATTTTTGCTTTCATATTATGTCTTATTTTTTCTAACTTATTTGTGACCAAGATGGACCTTAAAACTGCTCCCAGCTTGACTAAACTGAAGACCAGCTTCTTTCTGATTGCAGCCCCTGAACTCCTGGCAACTTTATTTTTAGAGCATTTACTTTAGAAAATTTGCAATAAATTTGTTTCTCTTCCCTTTGTGATGTAAATCTTTTTAAAAGCCTCGGTTGGGTTTACAATGCAGAAGTGCCTTTTCCAGGAGCCATTCTTTTGAAATATAATTGTCAAGGAAGATACAGCCCCTTTCTCCCTCTCTGTGGGACAGTAGGAGCCTAAGTTTAGTGGATGTCTTCCTAGATGTTATAAAACTATCTTCTATCAAGATAGAGTACTTTTTCTTTGAGCAATGCCAATTAGCAAATACAGATATCCTAAGATCCCTTAAACCCATTTCTTAAAAACTCTCCTGCTTTTTGTTTCAGCAAAGTTGAGCTCAGATTAGCCTCTCCATACTCTTACAGTAGCCTTAATAATCTCCCTTACCTGTTTAACATTGCGTGGTGCAATTTTTGCTTTGACAACTGTGTCTACCATAATCTTCTGGTCCATGGAGTCAATCTGGCCCCTTGATGCCAAGTTTGATGGTGTTTTCAAATTCTGCTGACTCATAGCAAATGAAATAATACAAATGGAAATTTATTTGGTAAGTTTTAAGGCCTCCTTAGCTTTCATTCCTTTTGGCGGGGAGTGGGGGATGTGGGGGGGACTTGTGTTTGTGTTTAGCCTTCCTTGCTACAAGGCCAGGTTTTCCTTGTGAGAAGTACATTGTGTGCCAAAATTTTGTTCTTTTCTTCTTTCTGATTAGTTTTGCACTTAAATTGCCAAATTCCTCTAAGTTTCTGGTTTATCCTCAATTCAGGCTTCCGATTCAGCGAATTACTCTCAGCAGTCAAAAATTACGAATCAAATGTATTTTAAAGATGTCACAATTTTTCTGAAATTCATCCTGGGCACCCAAAAAAACACTCCAAAATCAAATAGAAATGGTGGACACACTTACAACTTATGCCTCCTTACTGTATTTTTTCTTTAAAATCAATCATTACTTTTTACCTCCACTCCATCTGAACTTTATGGCTCAATATTTTATAACTGTATAGCTTTTCTCTGGACAAACTTTTCTACACACATAGGTTCCTTGACTAATGCATTATAAGTGGTATACTGTTGTCCTCAAGCTGTTCTTAACTGTGCTAGGTAGTATGCAGGACAGTGCAGAGACTGACTTCCATTCCAGTGACATCATCATCATCCACATGTTTGGGCAGAATCTTCAAGGTCTGCAGGCATTCACTTTTGCAATGTATAGAAGCCATGTTTTAGTAGTTCTCTTCCTTAGCTATATGGGTAAATATTTAACCAGTATGTTAAGTCATTTAAAAATCTGGTTGATGGCTGAAAGGTCAATATAGTTAGTGACCTTCTTTTGATATATCTAGAAGTTCTAATTTAACAGACTGAAGAATCCTTGAGAAAAATAATTCTGAATTAACCATTATATTGTGAACATTGGATCTAATTAGGTTTGGACATGGATCCTTTATCAATATTTTTTGTTAAACAAATTAATAAATCTCTTTAAGCCTTCTGTTTACTCACATTTGAAAATGGGAATCATTATCTTAAGAACTCCTGGATTCTTAAGAAAACTCAATGACATAATGCATGGGTGTGACCAGTAAAGGTCTTAGAAATTGTTATACAATCAATAAAAAGCTAGCAAGAGTTTGATCATAATGATATTCATGATGAAGAAATAGGAGAAGAAGATTTGTAGAATTTTAGATTCTCATCTTTTCTAAAAAAGCTTATTTAATTTTAGATTGTAATTAAAATATTTATAATGGAATATATAGTCAGAAAAAAGATACCTTTTCTTATTTGTTTCTCAATATTATTTTTGATAAACGAGTTATACTTTAATATACATTTAGGGGTTCAGTGCGATGTTCTGATATGTGTACACAATATAGACTAATTAAAACAAGCTAATTAGCCAATCCATCAATTTATTTACCTATCATTTTTATGGCAAGACTTCTGAAATTTGCTTTTTTTATTTTGAAATGTACAGTCCATTATTATTGACTGTAGTCACCCCAATGCTCAATAGATCTCAAGATTTTTTCTTTTATCACAAAACTGTTTTATTGGTTATTAACAAGGAATAGCCTGGGTGAATAATTATGATTTAAGGCTTCTGTTGAGACATTTTTGCAATTTTAAATTGCCAAAATCTGAGCACCTACTTTTATAATCCACTTACCTTCGTGTGTATTCTATTCTATTTTGCTACATATTGAAATAGACCACATTAAAAGGTTAAGAGTATTCCGTGTTACTTTGTGGTGGTCACTGATAGGACACCTGTATTTCATATGGCCAATGAAAGCAGTAAACGAAGTTCAGTTCTGTGAAGGCCTTCTCGATGATAATTTATGATGTCTGGAAGCACTGAGTCCCTGATTTAGGTCAAAGCATCACTGAAAATTTTACCACTGTAACAAAAATTTATTTTCTAATATTCTTCTTTAGCTTTGAAAGTCATTACAAAGATGCTTACGTGGCAAAAAGTGGCAAGAGAATATCATTTTATAGCTTAAGAGAAGATTAGGTTGCTAATTATCTTGAAGAGTAAAGAAAATAAGAAGAAAAATAAAGTCTAAGAAATTCTACTCAATATTTGTTTTATTCAACACATAAGAAATAACTATGAGTTTCATTATATTCAAGACCATTATATAAATTTATATTTTAAAAAATTTATACTGGTGTATCAATTCATTGAGTAGGCTTAGGGCTATATATTTTTTCAAGTGGTTTTAAATCTAGTAGTACTTAAATTTTTTCAGACCCTGTATCTTCTGAGAACTTAGTAAAAGCTATAAATTTCTTCTCCTTAAAACATACACATACATATAAAATTTTGCCGATAAATAGAAACATGATCCACAAAACCATCTGAATTCCTGACCATTTGGCTATGACAGATCTGAACATGTGCTATATAAAAACTAGAGCTCCCCTCTCTAAATAGTTTAGTTATTTCTGGTAGGCCCAACAACATTCATGAAAATTATTGAACATGTACAAATATATCACAGGGCTGACTATGGGGTTTTGTAAACTGTTGCATTTTCTTATATCCAATCCATCTCTTCTTTCTAAAAGTAAGGGAGAACATATTCAAAGGTCACCTTTAAGCTAGAAAAATAAAACACAAAACAATGATTCTCTCGAATATCCCTTTTAGGCTGTTTCTTTGAATGTATTGGATGGCTTCATGATATTAGAATTAATTGCAGCTAACACAGAAAAGATTAGTACCTCTAATTGGACAGCCATTTATTTCAAGCTAATGTCTTTCAGTATGCCACTCCTATAAAATGGGGCCTTTCCTTTCATGTTTTTACAGGTAGTTGTAGTTGAGAAGGTAAAGAGCTAAATTATATGATACCAGCACATCTTTTACACAAACAAATTTGCAAATAGGTACATCTCCAAAAGGCAAAATAGTCATTCAGTTGACACAGACTTGTAATGATAATATTAGAGATGGTAAAATATCTGAATGAAATACCCAAAAATATCCAAAAACTAAAAACAGCTTAATTGTAAGTGATAGCAACCTTGTGACTAGAATAAAAGACTGACAACTTTGGCTGGATAATTGGATAGACAGAGAAATGGAAGAATGTCCTATATAAATATATCTCCCTTATTTTCTGTTTGATCAGATAGAGTGATTGCTGTTAGTAATCTCAAGGCATGTATGCAATTTATCAAATACTAAATATCTAAACAAATTGAGTTAATGTATTTACTTTGCATTGGCTTTTTTCATTCAAAAAATATTTTCTAAGAGCCTGTAATATGCCAGATGTTATGATTAATAAAAGAGGTAATGTAATAAATGACTCACAATTCCTAGCTCAATTAGCTTCAGAAGAAAGGCAGGAATATTGAAAGTTTTAATATTATATGACAAGTTCTCTGGTGGAGAAAAGCCCAGATTTTAGAAGGGTTCATAGAAATGAAATAATTCTGTCAAAAATAAGAGATTAAAAAGAGACTTTAAATGTTTTTAGAAAATAATATATGAGAATGTTGGAGATAGGAATCGAGGAAGAAAGGGTGTTCCAAGCAGAGAGAAAAGCATATGAAAACTTCTGGAGACAAAAAAAAAAAAAGGTATAGAAGGTTCTTGCAATGCTGAAGTTTATAGTTCAATATAATTGTATTAGTTTTCCATTGCTGATGTGACTAATTGCCCCAAACTTAGTGGCTTAAAAACACATTTTTTCAAAATTGTTATTTTATTTTAGATTCAGGGGGCACATGTACAAGTTTGTTACATGGGTGTATTGAGTGATGCTGAGGTTTGGGATTCTGGTGAACCCATCACCCAAATAGTGAACATAGTACTCAATAGGTAGTTTATTTAACCTTTGTACTCCTCCATCATCACCACTATTGGAGCCACTAGTGTCTATATTTTTCATTCTTATATCCGTGAGTATCTATTGTTTTGCTCCCACTTATAGCTGAGAATATACAGAATTTGACTTTCTTTCTCTGAATTAATTCACTTGGGATAATGGCCTCCAGCTACATCCATGTTGCTGCGAAGGACAGTATTTCATTCCTTTTCGTGGCTGCGTAGTATTTAATAGTGTATGTATACCACATTTTCTTTATCCAATCCACCATTGATGAGCACCTGGGTTGATTCCATGTCTTTGCTATTGTGAATGGTGCTGCAATAAACATATGAGTGCAAGTGCCTTTTTAATAAAATGATTTCTTTTCCTCTGAGTAGTCACCCAGTGGTAGAATTGGGTGGCAGGTCAATTGCGAGGTCAAGTGGCAGTTCCATTTTTTGTCATTTGAGAAATCTTCATATGACTTTCCATAGAGGCTGAACTAATTTACATTCCTACCAACAGTATGTAAGTGTCTCCTTTTCTCTGAATCTTTGCCAACATGTGTTTCATAATTTTGTAGTAGCCATTCCAACTTTTGTGAGATGGTATGTCATTGTGGTTTTAACTTGCATTTCTCTGATGATAAATGATTCTGAGTATTTTTCATGTTTGAGTTCTGTTGTAAGTTTTCTTTTGAGAGGTGTCTGTTTATGTCATTTGCAGATTTTTTAATGGATTTGTTTGCTTTTTTTTTTTTTTCTTGTTGATTTAAGTTCCTTATAGATTCTGGATAATAGATCTTTGTAGGATGCACAGTTTGCAAATATTAACTCCCATTCTTTAGGTTGTCCATTTACTTTGCTGATTGTTTATTTTGCTGTGAAGAATCTCTTTACTCCCATTTGTCCATTTTTGTTTTTCTTGCAATTGCTTTGGAGGTCCTAGCCATAAATTATTTGCTTACGTCAATACCTAGTACAGCTTTTCCTAGACTTTCTTCTAGAGTTTTTATAGTTTTATGTCTTACATTTAACTGTTTAATCAACCTCACGTTAACTTTTGTGTATGGTGTGAGGTAGGGGGTCCAGTTTCACTCTTCTGCAAGTGACTAGCCAGTTTTCCCAGCACCAGTTGTTGAATAGAATGTCCTTTCCTCACTGTTTATTTTTGTCATCTTTGTCAAAGATCAATCGATTGTACATGAAACAATACAAATTTATTATTACACAGTTTGTTGGTCAGAAGCCTGGCACAGTTCTCTTGGGATTAAAATCAAAATGGCAGTAGGGCTGCACTAGAGGCTTTGTTGAGAATTAGCTTCCAGGCTTGTGTAAGTTGTTGACAGAATTCAATTTCTTGAGACTGTACTAATGTACAATCAGTACTGAAGGATCCATTTCTTTGCTGGCTGTGAATTCAAGGTTACTTCCACCTTTTAGGGCCTACTTGTATTCCATGGCTCAAGGCCCATTAATCTTCAAAGCAAGAGAGATGAGGTGGGGTCAAGTCCTTCTCCCACCTCATTTCTCTTGCTTTCTTTTTGGCCATATCTCTCCTACTTCAACGAGTAAATTGTTAGCATCGAAAAGCTCATATAAATAGGTGGTACCCATCTAAATAATAGAAGATATTATCCCTAACCCAAAGTTGGTAAACTTAATAATCTGTAAAGTCCCTTTTGCCATGTAATATAATATATTCACAGGTTATGGGGATTAGGGTATGGACAACTTTTCAGGGGGAGGGCATTAGTAGCCTATTACAATAGGTAAGTGTAAAGATATGGCACTCAAGATGTAAAGAGAGAAAAGAAAATAGTAAGTCTTATATGGCAGGCTGAGAAGCAAGACTTAATCTCTGTATAATCCTGAAGGCAATGAAGTAACACTATGTAATTTTTAAGAAGATTAAAATATAATCAGAGATCAATTTCAAAATGATCATGGCTTCAGTATTGAGATTGAACTGAAAAAAGACAACATCTGAAATAGTAATATTTTTTAGAAGACTTGAACTGTCTAGACAAGACTTAAAATGTGCTTGACTAATACAAAGAGAGTATTACTAGAGAAAAATAGAGCTGTAAGATATAAAAGGAACAGAAAAAAAATCAAACTCAGTGATTGATTGTGTTTGGGAATGTAGAGGAAAAAATAATGGTGAATTTTTAATTTAGATCTTGGCCAGTGTGGTAAATATTATAATTAATCACTAATATAAGAAATATACAGGAACATGTTTAGAAACAAATAATTATTTTGTACATCTTTAGATTAAGCTGCGTGTGAATAATTCAGTGTAGATATCCAACAGGCAATTGGATAATCCAGTTTGGGCTCTCTGCAGAGTTATGAGCTAAAAATTTAGTTTGAGGTGTATTCTTTCACTAAAGGCACGTGAATGCATGAGGTACCTAAGGCCAGTTGCAGAAATAAGAAGCATGTTGAGAATCATCATTCTATTCGGAATAATTGTAGACAAAGAAGGTCAAAGAGATGACCAAGAATGAATATGAAAGAAGTCCGGGGCCAGGCACAGTGGCTCATGCCTGTAATTCCAGCATTTTGGGAGGCTGAGGCAGACAGATCATGAGGTCAAGAGATCGAGACCATCCTGGCCAACATGGTGAAACCCCATCTCTACTAAAAATACAAAAATTGTCTGGGCATCATGGGGCGCACCTGTAGTCCCAGTTACTTGGGACCTGAGGCAGGAGAATTGTTGAACCCAGGAGGCAGTGGTTGCAGGGGGCCGAAATAGCGCCAGTGCACTCCAGCCTGGTAACAGAGTGCGACTCCATCTCAAAAAACAAAGAAAAACAAACAAAAAAGCTGGGGATAAACCTAATGAATGTGAAATTATGGGAGCCTAAAGGAAGTAGGTATACATATCAAATCATTTAAGTACTAATTCATAACCCTTCCATGTAGCAAAGGGGTTTTTTAAGCCAGCAGTTTCAATAAAATGACACAGGAAAAAAAGTGTAAAGCATTGAAGAGAGAATGTGAAATGAGAGTGGAGGCAGTAAGTAGGCCAGTACCTGCAAATCCTGCAAAAGAACATTGTTTTCGGAGGATGATTTTTTGTTTGTGTGCTTTCTTTAGGTTGGTTTGTATTACCTATATCAAATATGTATGTTTTCTCCCTATATTTTATTATAACTAGCTTTAAGTATACAAAAAAGAAAGAATTTTACAGTGAAAGCCCATACATCCAACACTAACGCATGTTAATTGTTATTTAATTAATATTTTATTGCACCTGTATTACCATATTCATATACTCATACAACCATCTATCCATTTATTAATTCAGTATTTTTTATGTTTTTTTACAGCAATTTGCAAGGCATTGGTACATTTCCCCCAAATACTTCAGCATGAATATAATATTAAAAGAACATACATTTGCTTATGGTTCTTTTAATTTTTTAGATAAAATTTATATAAAATAAAATGTAAAAATGTTTTAAATATGCTGTGCATGGAGTAGTGATAAATGCACATAGATATGCAACTAAAATCTCTATCAAGATAAAGAGCATTATCATCATCACAAAAAATTCCTTCTTACTACTTCACGATTCCCTGGCTAAGGCAGTGTATACCTCATGCGGGGAACTGTGAAACAGTAGGAAGGAACATTAGTTTTACCTCTTCTAGAATTCAAATAGCAGTTTTCATTATGAACTTCTCGTAAAGACTTCTTTCACTCAGCCTATAGTTTTTGAGATTTATCCCAGTTATTGAATATATGTCCATTTCTTTTTATTATTATCTATTGAATGAATATACCACAATGTGTTTGATGAATAACTAGAATGTTTCTAGTTTCTGTCACTTATGAATGAATAAAAGTGCTATCTACATTGTTATAAGGGTTTCTTTGGGCACATATCTCATGCTTTTAAATTGCATTTCTCTGATGACTAATTATATTGAATGGATTTTGTGTATTCACTGGCCTAAAACATACTTTTTTTTTTTTAAGAGACAGGGTCTCTCTCTATTGCCCATGCTTGAGGGCAGTGGTCTAATCATGGCCCATTGCAGCCTTAAACTCCTTTTCTCATGGAATCCTACTGCCTCAGCCTCCCAAAGTGCTGATATGGTAGATACTTTAGGTGATATGTGTGATACATCCACTATACCTTGCCCCTGTCACATATATTTCTTTATCAAATATCTGTTCAAATGTTTACCCATTTTAAATTTGGTTGTTTATATTTTTATTATTGACTTATAAGATTTAAGTATCCTGGATATTAGTTCTTTGTTAAATATATATTTTGCAAATATTTTCTGCCAGTTTGTGGCTACTTATTTACTTTTCTTATCTATTTTTATGAGTAGGAATTATTGATTATTATTTTGATCTTTTTTGCTCTTTTATGCTTATTGTTTTCTGTGTTTAAGAAACATCTGCACGCCTGTAATCCCAGCACTTTGGTAGTCTGAGGTGGGCGGATCACAAGGTCAAGAGATCGAGACCATCCTTGCCAACATGGTGAAGCCCTGTCACTACTAAAAATACAAAAATTAGCCGAGTGTGATGGCACACACCTGTAATCCCAGCTACTCGGGAGGCTGAGGCAGGAGAAAAGCTTGAACCTGGAAGGTGGAGGTTGCAGTGAGCCAAGATTGTGCCACTGTACTCCAGCCTGGTAACAGAGCAAGAGTCGGTCTCAAAAAAAAAAAAAAAAAAAAAAAAGGAAAAAAAAGAAACATCTGTATATCCCTTGGTGTGAAGATACTCTCCTGTGACTTTTTTTTCTCAAAAACTTAATAATTATAGCTTATATCTTTTGGTCTATGATTAATCTCAAATTAATATTTGTGTTTAAAATGAGGTGGTGGTCAATTATCACTCTTTTCTGTATTGACATCTGCTTGTATTCTAGCAGCATTTGGTAAACATACATTCCTCTCCACTGGATTTCTTTGGAAGCTTTGTTAAAAATCAAAGACTGTACACGAGTGACTAATTCTGTACTTTCTAGACTGTTATGTTACATTGATACATTTATTTATCCTTTGAAAGTAGCATACTGTCTTCTCTACACAAGTCTGAAAGTCAGATAGCAGGAGTCTTCAAACTATTGTTTTTCATGACTGCTTTGGAAATAAACCATTTACATTTCTATATGAATATTAGACTCAAATAGTCAATTTATAAAGAAAAAAGCCTACTATCGTTATAATCACAAAAGTTTAAATGTATAGATCAATGTGGGGAGAATTGATATTAACAATGCACAGATTTTCAATTCATAAATAGGATGCATCTTCCTATTTAGATCTTCCTTATTTTTCTCAACAAATTTTGCAGGTTTTCAGTATAGTCTTGAATATCACATATTAATTTTTTGACACTTCTGGAAATTAAATATTTAAACACTTTTATTTCCAAGTTCTGTGTTAAAATATATTAAATAAAATTAATCTTAGCCCATTAGACTTTTATTCTGTAAACTTCATAAGTTAGTGTATTAATTCTAGTGGTTATTTTATAAAAACCTTATACATTTTACATAAATAATGTTGAAACTACCAATAGAGACCTTCTTAAATTTTTCTTCTCAGTCTTTCTGATTCTAATCTCTGTTTCTTGCCTTATTACGAGATTTAGGCAAACTCTAGTATCATGTTAATTAGAATTGTTAAGAGTGAGCTTCTTTGCCTTGTTCCTGATCTTCGAGGAAAAGCCTACACTATCTCATCACTAAGTACGATTATAGGTGTAGAAAATTTCTTGGATTCCTTGTTCACAAGAATTTTACTTTTGAATCTATTCAAATGAGTACTTTCTTACTATATTGAATTAAATTTCATTTTATGAATATGGTATAATTTGTTTATTGATTCACCTTTTGATAGGCATTTGACTTGTTTCCATTTTGGGGCTACTGCAAATAAAGCTGTTGCAAAAATTCAGGTTACAAGCCTTTGTGTGGACATATGCTTTCATTTCTCTTGGGTGAATACCTGAGAGAGTAATGACAGTCTAACGCCCACCCAGGTCATGAATTCAGGCACTTCATCTGTAATGTAGAAATCTTGCAATTTTATAGTTCATTTAATTCCCCTACCCTTTACACTACAGTTGTCATATACATTATGAGAACATATAATCCCCAAAAGATTATAAGTTTTGATTTAAATCAGCCAAAAAAGTAGATTGGGAGGACAAATTATCCTTAATTTTACCAAGATACTTGCCATTTTCAATGCTCTTTCATTTCTTTGTGACGGTCAAGGCTTTTAGAATTTGTAATAATACAAGTCGGTCTTTGGTGAACATTCTTAGATTTTTAATCTGAAAATATATTTATTTTGCTGTTATTTCAAGGTTATTTGCTCTTGATAGAAAATGCTAGATTAAATGTTTATTGTTGTTTTTGTCTTCCCCTAGCACCATTAGGATATTGCCTCCTGTCTTCTGTCCTTCATTCCTTCTGAGGAGAAGTCAGCCGAATTCAAGTTGTCTCCACTCAAGTATGTTTTATCAGATTTGTTTAAAGATGTGTGCTTTATCGTTGGTATTTAGCACTTTGAAATGACTATCACACTTGTGATTTTCTTTATATTTGTTTTGCTTTGGGCTTGATGATCTTACTGAATTAGTACATCTACATGTTTCAGAAATTAGTAAAATTGTCAGACATTATTTCTTCAATATTTTTTTTCTATTCCACATCCTATATTCTCTTTCTGGGACTCTACATATATATTTGACCTTTTAATATTGTTCCACACGTCTCCAATGCTCTATTAAATTTTTTCAATATTTATTTTTACTTTAAATGTTACATAATTTCTGTTGATGTATTTTTCTAGTTCACTTTTTCCTCTAGTATCTTCATTCTGCTATTAAGTCTGCTGAATGACTTAAAAAACAATCTCTGGTATTTTCTGTCAGTTTTTAAATTTGCATTTTAATAGTTCCTTTTTCATTTCTGAGATGTATTGTCTGTTTTACTCACCACAAAAAAAAAAAATCCATTTTTTTTCTCATCCCATTGAGCATGGTATAATGGTCACCTTAAAATTCTTATCTGCTAGTGTCAACATCAGGGTCATTTGGCACTGGTCTTCATTGATTTTTTTTTTTTTTTTTTTTGAGGATCATTTATGATTTCCAGTTTCTTGTATTTTTGAGGAATTTTTTATTGTATCTTGTATACCATGAGTGATGCATTTTAGCATCTACATTCTGTCGTGTTCTGCCGAAGAATAATAGCTTCTTTTTTTTCCCTTAAGCAGGCAATTAATTTGGAAGAGCTAAAATTGGAAACTGCTCCTGCCATCTGCAATGAACAGAAGGTCAAATGTAAGTTCACTTTTTTTTCCCCCTGCACATAGGTAGTTAAGAGAGTGAGGCAGAGCTTATGTACAGAATTTGGACTCCTCCTTCCTTGACCTCTCATTTTTGAGATTCACATCTCAATTTCTAGTATCTACATTTGCAATGCAATCTGTCTTCAAGCTCTCTGTGCCAGTAAAATATAAGTTTTTATATCAAAGTTCCTACACTCTGTTGTGGCCAACCTGATTTAGTCTGTCCTCTGGTGAAAAGCTGTAAAAAAAAAAAAAAAAAAAAAAAAAAAAAAAAAGATCTAAAAATATAGAAAACTTCCCCTTTGCTCTTCCCTTCTTCTAAATGTTAATCTCCTGATATTCTTCAGTGCATACAGGTAGTTGTTTTATGTATTTTATCCAGTGTTCATTATTTTTACGTACTTAAGAGTTGGTCTGATAGAAACTTAGTCATGACCTGAAGGGGAAACTCATTTGTTTCTTTTCTAGATGAAAAAAATTGAGAACATTTTTTGATTTGAGAATGAGAAATAAGGATTATGGAAAATAACCAGAAAGGGATGAGATTTTTAAAATGCTAAAGAGAGAGAGAGAGTAGAAGAGGAAACTGTTGCAACCTGGTCACTAAAGGAGAAAGTCAATAAGACATCTAGGGAACTTACAGTTATTAGCACTAGACAAGAGGAAACAACTGGTGAAAAGTAGAAAGGAGAGATTCTTCAAGAAGAAAAGTTTGTAGGTGTTTTGAAATAGATGTAGTAGATTTTTTTTTAAAAATGCAAGTTTTATTTGTGGTGTAGTAATTTTGGCAATATTATGGAGCACCTCCCATTAATTAAAAAAAGACATTTAAAAATATCCATTAACTCATAGCCTTGTTTACAGCTCTCCAGAGAAACTCTTTCACTGCTTCTCACACCTGTACTTGGCTTCAGATTGGGATGGCACTTGTGTGAGGTGTTTTCTTCTACCTGGAAGACTCAGGAACTTCAAATTCAACATTTTGGTTCAAAACTGGCTCCTAACAAGCAAATTAATATGTATATTCTAACACATATAACACACACATAATGCACATATTTTTTAAATCTAATTTTCTTAAATAACTATTTTCTCAACAAATACAAAGCATTTTCAATTTTTACAAGATAATCTTGTAAAACTTGTCCCATAGATATACTCACATATATATATTTATTATAGAATTTATTATATATGTATATAAAGAATGAATAAAATAAAAAAGTAGAATAAAACAACCATTAATTATTAATAGGTAAAATTCCCAGAGGACCTTCACTCTGTTGAAGAAAGTCTTCGGAACAGATTTTCAGGCATATACTCCCTTCACAGAACAACTGGGGACAAATTTCATGTCTTTGACAGATGGATGAGAAAGCATGCCAAAAACAGAGTCACTTTTCCAGCTCTAAAAGAGGCCATCCAAGCTATTATTGACGGCTGCAGCAGGTGGCAAATATTGAAGTCTATGTTATCATAAAATGTGACAATATTTTGCTTGGTATTATAATCTAACTTATCTCAATGTTGCTGAGAAAAAGGCAGTAAAGTTGGGACTGAACAGGAGAAATAGTGTGGAAATCCTCATGTAATTTCTCAATGTTTGGAACTGTTTCATCTGAAGGTAATACTTTGGCTCAATAAGACCCCTGGCTGCAGCCTAAAACAGTGCTAAGGTCAAGCAGCAGTGGCAGCGTGGGGTGTTAAGAGTTGGATTAAATGAAAGTAAGCTCACTCTTCCTAGTGTTATGGCTCAGTCCCACATGAGCTAGACTCTTAGCTCATCAGCTTAGGTGCAAGATATAAAAATGAGCACACTCTCTCTGGGGAATAAAACACAAAATATTACTATACCTGCATCATCATTGTTCTCCTGTACAAAATATTTGATCCAATTTTTTAAAGCATAGAAACTACGAAGAAGCAAGTAATGTGATACACAATCAAGAATAAAATTAACAAGTTCAATCTCCAGATAATCCAGTTGTTGGGACTAGCAGACAAGGACTTTAAAGCAACTATTACAAAAAGGTTTGTAAATATGTAGGAAAAGGCATAAAGAATTAATAAACAAATGTGGACATCTCAGAAGAGATGAAAAATATAAAAAAGAATGAAGTAGTTCTGCTTCAAGACAACTAAGTACAAGTAAAATCCCTGCATGCAATATAGACAAGAAAACAAACACAAGAAGGTTCTGAAACGAAGAGGGAAGAGAGGCTGACTAGGGACACAGTTGTTAATTCCCTTGGGTTTTCTTTTTGTCTTAGAGATCTCAGACATAGAGTTGAAGAAGTTGACAACTCAGAAATGTCAACAGGCAGAAACCAGAAAAGCTCTGTCAAACCTGCTCTCTTTAATCAAAGGACCAGAAAGGGGCAGTGTAACTTTGTATACAACTTTTAGTCTAATATTAAAACATAATTTGTTCCCCTCCCTCGTGAAAGCAAAAGCCATATGAGACCCTAGACTTCCACCATCACAGGGTTGTACTGAGACACTCGAAAACCAATGTTGTGGTTATTTCAGAGAAGGCCAAGTAGGGAGCTGAGAATTCATCTCTGTTGGCCAATAGTGAACCACGACCTCTATATTCCTGAGCCCAGCTGGGCAGTAGAGACCACATGTGAAGCCTAGACTTCTGTCGCCACCCAGGAGTAACAAGGCACCTCTCTCCATTGGGTGATATCAGAAAAGGCCTATACAAAGAGATTTATTAAAAAGCAGATCAAATGATTAACCCATAGGGAGGTGAAACAAACAAAACGAAACAAAAATAAAATGATACAATTAAACCCTAAGATATCAGCAATTACATTAATTGTATAAAGACAGAAATTGACAAAAATTAAAAATATAATGAACTATATGCTGTGCATAAGAAATTCACTTCAAATATAATGACAGATAAGTTAAAAATATAGAATGGATATATGTATTTTATATACATATATATATATAGAGTTTCTTGTATATATATAAAATATTAATCAAAAAAGCAAGAGTAGCTATGTTGATATCAAATAAAGAAACTTCAGAGCAAATAAATTTACTATGGTCAGGAAGGGATTTTATATAATGAAAAAAGTAAATTTATCAAGACAAGGCAATCTTAAATGTATTTGTGCCAAACAACAAAGGTACAAAATATATTAAGCAAAAAGTGATAGATATTTACTACAATTAACAAATTATAAAAACGATTAAAAGTAATAGAACTAAAAAGATAGAGAAATCCATAATCATAATTGGAGATGTCATTTCCCCCTCTTACCAATTGATAGAACAACTGAACAGAAAATTAGCAAGGCCATAGAATAACTCAAAATTATTGACCAAAAGGTCCAATCAATAGTTATAAAATAGTCCACTAAACATCAACAAAAATAGACTTTTTCAAGTACTCATGGAACGGATACTGAGATAGACAATATTGGGCCATAAGCCAAAGCTCAACAAATTTAAAAGGAATGATATCATTGTATTCTCTGAATACAGTGGAATCAGACTAGAAATAACTATGGTAAACTTAAAAGGAAAATCTCTGAAGACTTGGAGACTAAAAAATACACTTGTAAATATCCATGAATAAAAGAGAAAGTCTCAGAGCAAATAGCAACAAAAATATGTAAATAGCATAAATACCCATAAACAGAAAAATTGATACACAAATTGTAGTATACTTACACAGTAGCATTCTACTCAGCAACAAAAATAAATGAACTACTTGAACACTCAGCAACAGGAATTAATCTCAAAAGCATGCTGAGAAAAAGCAGCTAGACACACACAAAAACATTAAAGAATAAACCAAACTAACCCAAGGAGATAGAAATCAAAACTGTGGCTCCATAGAGGAAGTGAGAGATTGGCAGAAACGGGATAGAAGGGGACTTTCTGAGGAGCTGGAGATGTACTATTTCTTGATTAGGATGTGGGTTACACAGATATGTATGTTTTTTAAAACTTATTAAATATTCTTAAAATCTCAGTATTTTGCTAAGTATAATCATACCTCAATAAAAATACATAATTTTTATTTTTATTGATACATAGTAATTGTACATATTTATAGTATACTTGTGATATTTTGATACATGTATACAATGTGTTGTGATAAAATCAGGGTAAAAAAAGATACAGAAATTAAACAAAGCAAGATAATAATTCTAAACTGTAGCCCCTTTTCCCCATTCTTATAAATTCCAACTCTAAATGCTGTTGAGCTATCTTCTGAAGTACCTTCAAAATCTATCAAATCCTCTTCACCTTGCTATCACTGCCCCAAACAAGAACTTCATTTGGACTGAGACAATCTTCATGGTCATCCCACTGCTCACAGTCCTGTTACTCTTAAACCATTCTTCCCAGAGTTCCTGAGTGATTAAAAGAAAAAAAGCTAATGCCTCCCATAGACAAATTTTCAGTTCCTTAGCACAAATTTATGCCATGATTTACTGTCTGCCAATTCAGCCACCACAATTCCAGCTGCTTCCTGGATTGAAGTTTATGTTTATTTCCTTGACTAATTTTGGCCACAGCATCTCAGTACTCATATATAATTCCATATTTGACATCTATAGGATTGCTCATGTCATCTTCTATGATGTAGTTTGGATATTTGTCCCCTCTGAATCTCATGTTGGAATGTGATCCCCAGTGTTGGAGGTGGGGCCTAGTGGGAGATATTAGATCGTGGAGACAGATCCCTCGTGAATGGCTTGGTGCCCTCCTCTTAGTGATGAGTGAGTTATCAAGCAGAATATGTGAGATCTGGTTGTTTAAAAGAGTATAAGACCTCCGCCTTCTCTCTCACACCCTTTCTTGCCACATGATACACTGGCTCCCCACTTGCCTTCCACTATGATCGAAAGCTTCTTGAACCCTTACCAGAAGCTGAGCAGATGCCAATGCCATGATTCCTGTACTGTCTACAGAACTGTGAGCCAATCAAACCTCTTTGCTTTGTAAATTACTCAGTTGCAGGTATTCCTTTATAGTGATGCAACACAAACGAATGCATCCTCTGTCTAGCATGAACTTACCTGTGAATGTAGTGCTGTTACCTCTTCTTTCTTTGTGAATAAGCTAGGTAGTCAATACCTCCTTTTCTCTGACAGCTCTTGGGAGACTAGATTTGGATAGCCTTCTGATATACTTTGGCTTTGTGTCCCCACTCAAATCTTATCTTTAGCTCTAATCTCCATTTGCTGAGGGGGGGACCCAGTGGGAGGTGATTGAATCACAAGGACAGTTTCCTCCATGTTGTTCTCATGATAGTGAGTGAATTATCATGAGATCTGATGCTTTAAAAGTGTAGCACTTCCCCTTTCTCCCACTCTCTCTCCTATCACCATGTAAGACATACCTTGCTTCCCCTTTGCCTTCAGCCATGATTGTAAGTTTTCTGAGGCCTCTCCAGCCATACAGAACTATGAGTCAATTAAACCCCTTTTGTTTATAAATTACCCAGTCTCCTGTAGTTCTTTATAGCAGTTGAAAATTGACTAATACAGAAAATTGGTACTGGGATAGTGGTGTACTCCTTTAAAGATACCTGAAAACGTGGAAGCAACTTTGGAACTGGGAAACAGGCAGAGGTTGAAATAATCTGGAGGGCTCAGGAGAAGAAAGGAAGATGTGGGAAAGTTTGGTACTTCCTAGAGACTTGTTGAATGGTTTTGACCAAAATGCTGATAGTGATATGGACAATAAAGTCTAGGCTGAGATGGTCTCAGATGGAGATGAGGAACTTATCAGGAACCAGAGTAAAGGTCACTCTTACTAGGGTTTAGCAAAGAGACTGGCAGCATTTTGCCCTCGCCTGAGAAATCTGTGAAACTTTGAGATTGAGAGAGATGATGTAGGGTATCTGGCAAAATAAATTTCTAAGCAGCAAAGTGTTCAAGGGGTTACCTGGCCTTTTCTGAGTGTATAGTCATATACATTCATGGTCTGAAATGGGAGTTTATGTTTAAAAGGGAAGAAGAGCATAAAAGTATGGAAAATTTGCAACCTGACCATGTTGTAGAAAATAAAAACCCATTTTCTGGGGAGAAATTCAAGCTGGCTGCAGAAATGTGCCTAAGTAACCAGGAGCCAAATGTTAATCTCCAAGACAATGGGGACAAAATGTCTCCAGAGCATTTCAGATATCTTAATGGCAGTCACTCCCATCACAGGCCCAGAGGCCTAGGACGGAAAGATGCTTTCTTGAGCAGGGCCCAGGGTCTTGCTACTTTGTGCAGTCTTGAGACTGGGTGCCTCGTGTCCAGGCCATGACTAAAAGGGGCCAACATACATCTTGAGCCATTGTTTCAGAGGGTGCAAGCCCCAAGCTTGGGCAACTTCCACGTGATGTTGGGCCTGAGGGTATGCAGAGAGCAAAAATTGAGGTTTGGGAACCTTTGCATAGATTTCAGAGGACGTATAGAAATGGCTGGATATCCAGGCAGAAGTTTGCTGCAGGGACAGAGCTCTCATGGAGAACCTCTACTAGGGCAATGCAGAGGGGAAATGTGGGGTTGGAGCCTCCATACAGAGTTCCCACTGGGGCACTGCCTATTGGAGTTGTGAGAAGAGGGCCACTACCCTCCAGACCCCAAAATGGTAGCTCGACGGACAGCTTGCACTATGCATTTGGAAAAGCCACAGGTACTCAACACCAGGCCATGACAGCAGCCATGGGGGCTCTACTGTACAGAGTCACAGGGGTGGAGCTGCCCAAGGCCTTGGGAGCCCACCTCTTGCATCAGTGTGCCCTGAGTATGAGACATAGAGTCAAAGGAGATTACTTTAGAGCTTTAAGATTTAATTACTGCCCTTTTGGGTTTCAGACTTGCATGGGGCCTGTAGCCCCTTTGTTTTGGTCAATTTCTCCCATTTGGAATGGGAACATTTACCCAATACTTTACCCCATTGTATCTTGGAAGTAACTAACTTGTTTTTGATTTTGTAGGCTCATAGGGAGAAATAACTTGCCTTGTCTCAGATGAAACTTTGGACTATGGACTTTTGAGTTAATGCCGGTATGAGTCAAGACTTTGGAGGGCTATTGGGAAGACATTATTGTGTTTTGAAATGTGAGAAGGACATGAGATTTGGAAGGGGCAAAGGGTGGGATGATATAGTTTGGCTCTGTGTCGCCATTCAAATCTCATTGGAATTATAATACCCATTTGTTGAGAAAGGAACCTGGTGGGAGGTGATTAGATTATGGAGTTGATTTCTCCCATGCTGTTTTTTTGATAGTGAGTGAGTTCTCACAAGACTTAATGGTTTAAAAGTGTGACACTACCCCCTTCTCTCACTCTCTCTCCTGCTGCCATGTAAGACATGCCTTGCTTCCCCTTTGCCTTCTGCCATGATTGCAAACTTCCTGAGGCCTCCCTAGTCATGCAGAACTGTGAGTCTATTAAATATCTTTTGTTTATATATTACCCAGTCTCAGGTAGTTCATCATAGCAGTGCGAAAATAGATTAATTCACCATCTCTTCTGCATGCTTACACAGCACTTTGTATTTTACTATATCACTGTACTTCTGTATCATTTTGTAATTGTTTTTTCATATTTATGTCTTCTCACTAGACAATATGCCTTGTGAAGATAGGACTTAATCTTATTTGTTTTTAGTACCATAAGTGCCAACTACAATACCTGTCTCATAGTAGGTCTTAGTTTAATGTTTGCTGAAAGGAAAAGGGTATATTAGTTGAAATGCTTAAACTGGCTATGCTGCTGTGACTTTGAGGTCTTATGTTGTCAAAGTGAATTAGATCTCATTGTTTAGATGCCACAAAATTTTGATTAGAATAACATGATTTGACCTTATCTAAAAGCTTGGCTGCCATTCAGGGTATGAAATAAAGTCATATTCTAGAAATTAATTTATCACAAATTGCAATTGGCAAAGTGATTAAAAAAAGATGTTGATACTTAAGATGAACAATTTTTAACTGAGACCTACACATCATAAACATAGAAAAAATGTCTTAACAAATTCCTTCATATTTAATTTCTTTTCTCTTGTAAAATGTGATGAAAATACTTGGTATTAATTGTTAAAACTAATTATTCAGGAAAATAAAATAAAATATATGCTTTAAGTACCATATTAAGCTTTGAGCTTAAAATTAATTAGTATTCTTTTTAATCCTTAAAACTCTCAGGATTAAAGGTATTTTAACCATAGGTATTAATTTTATATTCTCAAAGACCTAAGCTTGTAAACATTTCAAAGTCTGAGGCATTTTGCCAGTTTTCTTATTTTTTGTTAAATTTATACTTTCATAAATAAGGATTTGTATTAAGCCAAATCAATTACTTTGGACAGTTTGCTAATTCAACCAAAATTGCACTCCAGGTTTATTAATCTTTTGATAAACTCTACACTACTTGAAGTCTTTGAAGATAAATTGTCACAAGCCCCACTAGATTAATGACTCTCTTTCTGTGGTTCAGGAACATAAGAAAACAATAATGACTATGTGATAAAGTTGCACTTTCAGCAACCAGCAAAACTGAACTTCAGTGCAAACATGGAGGTCTACTGTCGGACAAAAGCTTTTATTTTTCTTTCACCTAAAACTTACACTTGGTGAAGCATATCTGACAGTAAACGGTGTCCTAGTGTTTACTTTTAGGAAATTTGGATTTCAAAAATCTAAGACTGTGAGGGAAAATCATACTAAACAAGTATGCAATACATTCTAAGTTTCTTTGTTAATAAGTAATCAGGAAAATAATTTAAGAAAAGACTTAAAGAGCCAATGAAATGTAGTGTCAATCATGGGAAAACCTGTGTTTTTGTCTTGGCTTTGCTACTTGCTAAGGTTTGAGCTCTGAGACAAGCCACTCTACTTATCAAAGTCTGCATATCAGTATTTAAAAGATGGTTATAATAGAATATACATTCTTTACCCTGTGGTTCTGAAAACTGAGGAGACTTTAAATCAGATAAATTTAAATTTAAGTCCTAAGCTGTATGCTTGCTGCTGCTTGTGCATTGTGCAGCCTTAGGCATATTAGCAAAACTCTCATACTTTTGTTTCTTCCTGCTATAAAGTAGGGATAATAGTGTCTACATAATCAGGTTGTTATGAACATTAAAGTAAATAATGGTTCAATTTATAAACAATAGGGCTTCCAAACTGTAACACATGCAAATTCCACATTTTAGCAGGAAGTCTAGTATCCTGTCCTTGTATCTTCTCAACCTGTTTTCCCAAAGTCAATACGTTAAAAACCCCCAGATTCATACTGGACTTTCTCCTATCTGAAGGATCCATCACATTCGCACCTCCCCTGAACTCAATGCTTGGCCTTGAGAATACTTGACCCCTTGATCAGGAGAACTTCCCAATCATACCTCAAGCTGTTTGCTTCAGAAGGATGTAGCTCAGCGGCTCAGCTGACAGGTGCTGCTGCCTCTGCTGGGGTAATGTTTGTGCCACTCCGTGTTATATTCAAGGAAGGGAGGTTGGATGGAAACCTCACAGTTAGTTTGCTGCCAACATAACTGATACAGTGCACTTCTGGGTTTCAATGTTCACATAAGGTACTAGGTGGGACTATCTTTTGAAAACTAGTGTTATACTTTGAGCTAATGTCAAAACTGAATTGAGTTCCCCAAGGTGCAGCTCTTTAAAAAAAAAAAAAAAAAAAAATTGCCTTTCCTCTTAAGCTCTCTTCTTTAAAAATTGCTTTCTTCCAGGATGATGCATTTGAGAAAGCTTTTGGTGTCTGTCCTGAGAGACTTCAAGCCGTAATTCATCTGCTTTGTGCCTTAGCATATCTTTCTCACTTTGAGGTCAGCTACTCTTGCCAGATACTGGCTTTGGGAGAGACCAGCTCTAACTACAGTTTAGTAGCCTTGAATCTGTGGGAAAGGGGAGGCCAATTTGGTCTCCCTTTCTTCCCAGGAGGTCCCTGGTTCCTTATACAAATTTGAATATATCCTTAGCAAAATTCATAAAATGTATGACATTTAAAGACTACAGGGTAAATTTTCTTTACCAAATAAATCCCAAAAGTATTCCATAAATGCTATAGTTTTAAGTAAAATACCATAGCATATTTTAAACAAATACATTAAAATAATTTTAGTATAACAAATAATTTAGGTAACATCCAGATAAGTATGGAAAAACTGAGAACTACAGGAATTTTTCACAGTTGGAGGATTGGTTAGATACGTCTTTTTTCTTCTGCAATATAACATATTCAGAAATGTTCCTAGTGCCCTTGAAATAACGTTGATGACTTCACAATGCTGCGACCAAGTGAGACCTTTTGAGATTAAACTACCCATAAAACGAAAATATTCTTACATGTATCTTTTAACATCCTTACCTTCTGGATCTAGAGTTATTATTTTTAAAAAATAGCTATTTTGTTATTTGAGGATTTTAATAATTTCACAAGGATCTACACTGAACTAAAATTTAAATTGAACTGTGAAGGACAAAAAGTATGTACAAAATTTTCTTTCTGATTTAGACATTTAATTTGTCATATTTATTAGAAGGTGAATGTATTCTCCTTGCTTAAAACAATGCAAAAACATATTTTTTAAACTCTTGATCCTATCCCCCACCCATTCTACTTTCCAGTGAATAGTAACTAAAATTGTCATTTGATGATACATGTTATTGTAGGTAAACATACACTCGCATAGATATACAAGTACATGTTATTTTATAAAGATAATATTATAGTCTACTATTCTGAAAATGTTTTAGAAATAGATATCAGATCATAAAGTAAAATTATTTTAAATAATATTTAAGATTATTTAGATTATAAGATAAAATTATATCAGATTATAAGGTAACATTTTATTTTAAAATTTATCAAATTTTTTTTCAGGCCCTAAAGGTAAACATACCTTTTTTTCTAACGAAAACAAATTCAATGTTAATTTATAAGTTGATGAGATATATTCTTTACATAGTGCTATTAGATATATTACTTAAACAAGTTTTTAAAAATACTTGTTACGTAATATAACAGGCTCTCTTTTTGTATTAAACATAATCTATGATGTTGAATATTCCCAACAAAATTAAACATTTAGCAATACATTTCTTAAGGTTATACCTAGAGTTGTTCCTGGCATACGTTTGAAGATTGCATTCTTCATCTGACTGGTCGGCCTGAAATTAAAATGGTCAGGAAATAGTGGTTAGCATTTCTTTTTTTTTTTTCAGAGTAAAATGATCAAGTAAATGAATTGTTGGAAAAGACATCATATTATATCATGATTTCAGTGAAATTGGATTTTTACTTTAAAGTAATTTGAAATGTGTGAATATTCACATTCTGCTTTTGAAACTTATGTGTTCATTGATTTTTTCCTAAAAATAATATGTTTTCATCTTCTTTGGGTATTTTACATCTATTTTTCTCCATGGTGCTTGAATAGAAGTTATTTGACAGTTGTTTATACCTTAATTCTCCTTGCTATTTATGATCCAAAGTTTGAAAAATGTTGAGTTTGACCTGTAAATCTATAAATATCTCTATGAGATAGTGAACTTCTTTAAAATGACTAATATTTAAATATATTTTTATTGGAAGAGGTTATAAAAAGGTACAGTATATTCTGACAACATTTTAAATTTTTTGTTAAGAAAGATTTTTTGTTTTTAAATTGTATATAAATATTTTCATATGCTTACCTTGACATGCAAATACACAGTGATTACTTCATTTAAACAAATCAACATACGCATCATCCCATATAGATACTTCTAGCCATGTGTGTGTGTGTGTGTGTGTGTGTGTGTGTGAGTGTGTGAGATAAAAGTACCTAAAATCTACTCTCTTGGTAAATTACCAGTACATAATACACTGTTATTAACTAATATTGTACACGAAGTCTCTTAGACTTATTCATTCTATGTAAATGCAACTTTTTACTCTTTGATCTCCATTTCCCCATTTCTATCCTGCCACTGTCCCCTCCCCTGGTAACCACTATTCTGCTCTCTGCTTCTGTGTGTTCAACTATTTTCATGCAGTATTTTTCTACCTGTGTCTGGCTTGTCTCCCTTAGTATGATGCCCACTGGGTTCACCATGTTGTCAAAAATGTCAGAATTTGCTATTTTAAGACTGAATACTATTCAAGTATATGATAGAATATTATGAATAATATCTAAGTATCTAATAGTATCTAACAATTATTTTATGTCAGAATATTATTATATATCTATATCTACAATATAAATTTTCATACCCATCCGTCTGCGGATACTTGTTTCTCTCAATTCTAGGTTTGATTGCACTATTGTTTATAGTTATTCCTTCCTCCATCTCAGTAAGATTCTACATCTCTCCCCATTGCTTTATCATTTCCCCTACTGTGAAAATAAGCTGTCCCTGCCTCTTTGCACTATGGCTTGATTATATGACTGACTTTGTCTAATGGAATGTCAGCCAATGTGACATATGCCATGTCTGAGCAGAAGCTTTTAATACTGTTGTATGGTTTCTCTCAGCCCTTTCTCTTATCCTCTACTGTGAAAATACACATGTCCCACACAGAGACTGCTCCTGCAGGCTAGGTGTCAAAAGCCATTGAGACATTGGGTGTTGAGATAAGCTGACTGATGCTAATAAAAATTTTAGAAATAATGCTGACGGGCCGGGCGCGGTGGCTCAAGCCTGTAATCCCAGCACTTTGGGAGGCCGAGACGGGCGGATCACGAGGTCAGGAGATCGAGACCCTCCTGGCTAACACGGTGAAACCCCGTCTCTACTAAAAATACAAAAACTAGCCGGGCGAGGTGGCGGGCGCCTGTAGTCCCAGCTACTCGGGAGGCTGAGGCAGGAGAATGGCGTAAACCCGGGAGGCGGAGCTTGCAGTGAGCTGAGATCCGGCCACTGCGCTCCAGCCTGGGCGACAGAGCGAGACTCCGTCTCAAAAAAAAAAAAAAAAGAAATAATGCTGACTAATACAAATTTTGGAAAGAAAGACAGGTGCTCACTTCCAAAGTAATTATTATAAGTAATATAGAAATGAGAGTTTGTTCATGAGGTTTGCTCTGAGCCATCCCATTATCTTCCCTGCATACCTATCTGACGCCTAGTGTAAGACAAATGCATAATTTATATTTTAAGTAATAAGTCAGCAATTTAGCACTATTTCCAGTTGCAAGGACTCTAATCAAAGGTATAACCATAACATATTATTCTGTCTTCTTATAAGTTTCTATAAGCCAATAATTCCTTAAAATTCATATCAAATTATTTCTAAATCAAACAAGCTCAGAGATAACTAATAATTGCTGTCTATTGAAGCAATATAAAAAGTCCAAACAAAGTGTTATTAAGAATGTTTATTTTCCCACAGTGTATGATATTTGTGAAGAATTTCTGCTACCTTTTTATACTGAGAAGTTAAAAGGGTTCTTCTGAGTTGCATTTAGAAACTGTAAAGTTCTCTGATGCATAGGAAAGTGGTGATTGGAAAAGCCCAAATGAGTAATTTGAAATTACTACTTTTTGGTACCCTATATAGGCAATGAAAATCTGATGGCCATGACTGACTTCTCAGTACAGCCTGATATTTAATTTCAGGATGTAAAGGTTTGAATGCTGCATTTATATTGCTACCACTCATATATATCCAGGTGTTACCATTTTGGTGCTAAAAAGCATAGTCAACATTTTTATTTTTATTAGCTTATGTGATGAAGTAGCTATTCTTACATTGTAAGGTTATACATTTCTTACTTCCACCCACACTCCTATCTCCTGTCTCCTTATAGGACCCTATGGGTTCCTACCATTTTCTTAAAACCTATAATTTTTTGAAGAAATAAGTGAATAAATGGCCTGTGAATAATTTTTACTGCTTCTTAATTTTCTTGAGATCAAAATTAGTCTCTAAAATTTAACAGATATTTTATGAGGATTTCTAAATAGAAAACAGAAGTGATAATTCTCATGTAGAAGAATGTTATGGATTAATTATTACAAAATGGATGTGGCCATAATACATGTATCAATTTTCTATTGCTGCATACAAATGATCAGAAGCAATGCCTTAAAACAACATTCATTTATTATATCTTGGTTTTTATAGGTCAGAAATCTAGGCACAGTGCAGCTGGGCTCTTTGCTGAGTCTCGTAGACCAAGATCAAAGTGTAAGCTGTCCTGCATTTTAAACTGGAGTCTGTGTTCCTCTTCCAAGCTCAGTTGTTTGCAGAATTTAGTTTGTTTGGCCATGTAGAACTGAGGTCCCTATTTTCTTCTTGGCTGTTGACTGGGGTTGCTTTCAGCTCCTGTCCCACAAGATGGTAACTTATTACATTAAAGCCAGTAGGAGAATCTCTCTCACTGTATTTTTTAAGAGGCTCATCTGATTAGGTCAGGCCCACCAGAGAAAATCTTGTTATTAACTCAAAGTCAACTGGCCAAAATTACATCTTCAAAATGTCTTTTACCACATTATGTAATGTAATCATAGTAAGGATATCCCAGTATACTCATTAGGTTTCACTCACACAGGAAGTGCATTGATAATACAAAAGCATAGGTTATTGATGTGGTCTTAGAATTCTTCATATCTCAGTAGATAACTTGCTCAACAATGTAAATAATGTCAAAAAGTGAAGTGACGGAGAGGGTCTGCATTTTATTCTAAAATTATACTCATTATTTTTATTAACATCTATAATATTTATCTGGCATGTGATTAATAATCTCATCCCTTTACTTAAGTACATTCATTTATGCTGGGAAGTTAAACATCCACTTATTTAATGACATGTCTTCTTTTTTCAATGAATTATACCTCATTTAACTGTTTACTAAAGACAATGTGATGGCAACAATATTTCAGGTAATAGATTATACACTCCAATGCTTACAGGGAAGAGGTAGGTAACAAAAATTGTTAATCAAGCCAAGAAATTATGTCCATGTATGAATTGCCAAAGTATTCCTCCTTCCTCAGGAATTCAAAATGATGTTAAAGGGAAAAACACTTTGCCAGTAAATAAAGCCCATTTTCTTACTGGGTACCTCCAATGAGATGACTTTTTCAAACATTTGCTCTTTGGAAAAGGATGGTAGATCCTTGATATGTTTTTATCAGTGCATCAAAACAAACCAAAACACACTATGTTTCTCCACAAAATGTCTTCTCTGAAGAGATATATGAGCTCAACCTTCAGGTAGTTAATTACTACTGAAAAAAGTAAAAATAGAGAAGATTGGTAACTGTGGATTAAATGTAATAATCAACATATTTGGCCCTTCATGCTACCTGGCGACATTTCTATGTTCCTCATAACTCTGAATCTCTTCCTAATCAATTTTGGCTCTTACTACTCCAAGAAATAAACACACTCCACTTATCGCTGTCACAAATGTCGCGAATGACTACCTATTACCAAAATCTTGACATTTTGGTCGTTTTCTAGTTGATTTTTTTCTGTGCTCTATTTTTTAAAATATGTATATTCTAAATAATTCTCTTATCTTGCTTTTAAAACTGCTAGCTCTTCTCTAAGCTTCAAACCCACAAATGCATAACTTATGAATTTGATGTTTTAAGGTACTCAACTCTTCATGTTCAAAACAGAAATTGTGATTTAATCCATCAACTCTGGTTCTCTTCTTATGTAAGTAGAATAAATGGATTAGATTTGCTACGTGAAAGCAGAATTCTAAGATCCATTATTTACACCTCCTTCTTCTTCACCCCATTCCCAATCCATCATTAAGCCACTTTGGCTTTACTTCCTAAATATATCTCACATTTGTCTTCTCTTCATATCGCATACTCCATTTCTCAGTTAACATACCTTTATCTCTTGCCTGGTCTCCTGATACTCCTAATTTGCTTGTCCTCATTAGAATTCATTTATTACAGGCCAGGTTCAGTGGCTCATGCCTGTAATCCCAGCACTTTGAGAGGCCGAGGCAGGCAGATCACCTGAGGTTGGGTGTTCGAGACAAGCCTGACCAACATGGAGAAACCCTGTCTCTACTAAAAATATGAAATTAGCCAGGCATGTTGGCACATGCCTGTAATCCCAGCTACTAGGGAGACTGAGGCAGGAGAATCACTTGAACCTGGGAGGCGGAGGTTGTGGTGAGCTGAGATTGTGCCACTACACTCCAGCCTGGGCAACGAGAGCAAAACTCGTCTCAAAAAAGAAAAAAAAAAATTCATTTATTACAAAAATAAAAATTTGATCATACCACTAATTTGATTAAAAGCCTAAAATGGTTTCTCATTGCTTTTATATCAATACCTAAACCTTTTTCCTGGCCCACAGGACTGGTAAAGTCCAGATCATTTCTCCTCTGCAGCCTCATTTAATGCCACTCTTCACTTTTTTCCCTGAGATTCAATACCTCTGGTTTTGCTTCTGGACCTCAGATACAACTTATTCCAATTGTTTGTGTGCTGTGTGCACATATGCTTTTTAGTCCTTTTGCCTGGACTTCCTTTTTATCTCATGGTTTTTTACTATCCACTAAATGTCACCTCTTTGGGAAAGTCTTCTTTGATCCTTCAAATTAGATAGGTGCCCCATTAATATTCTCTTAAATTGTTTTTATTGTTTGAGTATTTGCCAGAGCTTGGACTTATACATTTATGTGACTATTTAGCTTATAATAGTCTCCTACACAATACTCTAAGCACCATGATAACAAGGACCGTCTATTTTACTCAGTAATATATCCTCATTGCTAAGCACCAACAGGTACTTCATAAATATTTCTTGAGTAAAAGTACATGAATCAATGGATACCTAAGTAAGGAGTGGTAACTACATCTTTGTCAAGCTCCTCTTTTTTTAAATTTAAGATATTAATCTTATTCATAGATTGGCTTACCATCAAAAATATTAGCACCATTCTTATCTTATAACTTATAATTGGTATATGTCACAGTCCTCTTAGTGAGATAATCATGTTGAATTCAAGACTGTTAAATAATTTTGAAGCTTCAGTTGAGGAAAAGTAGTATATCTATGGAAATTTGCCTTAAAAGCAATTTTCTAGTTCAAAGGATCTCAACCAATGCTTTTGACATCCCTTCCTAAAGGCACCGGTGGGTGATTGGGATGGATACAGATGAGGAGAGGGTATAGAATTATTTCAAAAAAGTTCTAATTTTCCATAATTATATCAAGAATATTAACTAGGCTGAATAGTAGCTTTTTGTGTATGTACCACATTTTTAAATATATAAAAATGCTATTGTGACAAAAAATATAGCTTTCTTAATAATTATTATTGGATTTACAGTAGTTTTCACAGTAATCCTTTCTCCCTATCAACAGATAGTATTAATGAAAGCATAATTACTATCGTAAGGACATGGGACATTTTTTAATATCATAAAGTCTATTTAATCAGCTTTGGGCATTAATGTGGCTTAGTAAACCATCTCATAACTCAATGGCTTAAAATATAATAATTCATTTGCCCTATATGTCATCAGATTATCTCATGGTTGGTTGATCTATGCTGGTTTTGTCTGGGTTTGGCTTCAAACTACAGTTTGGGTCAGGTCTGCTACATGTGTCTTTCATCTCTCTGAGATGAAAGTGGACTAAGCCGTTTGCAGTGGCTCATGCCTGTAATACCAGCACTTTGGGAGGCTGAGACTGGTGGATCACGAGGTCAGGAGTTCAAGGCCAGCCTGGCTAACATGGGGAAACCCTGTCTCTAAAAATACAAAAAAATTAGCTGGACATGGAGAGCATGTCTGTAATCCTAGCTACTCAGGAGGCTAAGACAAGAGAATTGCTTGAACCGGGACCTGGGAGGCAGAGGTTGCAGTGAGCCAAGATCGCACCACTGCACTCCAGTCTGGGCTACAGAGCAAGACTACATCTAAATAAATAAATAAATAAATAAATAAATAAATAAATAAAGTGGCTAATTGGATGCACATTATCTATTACCAATGGGAGAAAAACAAGGTATATGAAAGAAAACCCTTGATATCTCTTAAGGACTAGGCTTCCACTCGTTACAATCTTAATTTTGCCCAGACTTTACTGGGTAAAGAAGATTACCTGGCAAAGCCTAATATTAATGATGTGGAGAAATAGGAGCTGCTTCTAGTGCAAGAAGCTACACAGTCACAAGAAAATGGGATGCATACAGAGAGGAAGGAAGTATCAGGAAAAGAAAAGACACTCTATCCCACAAAGTATTTCTCTTAATTGAGAAAATTGAGATCCATTATTTCAGATTTCTAAAAATTTTTTCTATTAAGTCAGAGCAACAGAGGGGTGCAATTTTTAGCTACATCGCCAATTCATTTATCTATAATTTAGTGATTTGTTTATAACTCACTTCATAAAAATACACTTTTTTGATGTATGATTCTGAGTGTTGATAAAGCATAGTTATGTAACTTCTATCACAATCAGGATGTAGAACAAATGCAATTGTCACCCAAAATATGTTCACCAACTACCTTGTTTCTATACCCTGGTAACCACTTATCTGAGAGCTTTGATTATTTTCTCCAAAATGTCATATACATGGAGTCATTCAATATGAAACTTTCTGTTTGGCTTTTTTCACTCAGCATCATGTTTTTGAGATTCATTTATGTTGTATAAACCATTAGCGGATTTTTCTGTGTCTCCTTTCAGTTATGTTATTTTTTGCCTCATGTATTTTGCAGCTCTAAGTTTCATGTATAGACAGTGCTATGGCTTCCTGGTAAGTTTATCATTATTTAGTGAACCTTTTTATCCCTGGTTGTTTACCCTCTTTTGAAGTTTACTTTTTTAATAATAACATAGCCACTTCAATATTTGATTAGTGTTTACATACTGCATTTTTTTCCATCCTTTTTCTAATAACCTTATTTCATTATACATAAAGTTTCTTGTATATATAAAAGATACAAAATATATCTTGTGACTTGTTTTCCTCATCTAATCTGACATTCTCTTTTAGTTGGTCTGTTTGCTCAATAGTGGATTTAGGTCTTCTATTTTTTTATTAATGAATGATTGTTAATTTTATTGTTATTATGTTTGTTCTGCTGATTTCCCTTTTATACTTCTTTTGGTTATTTGACTATTTTTAGATTCCATTTTAACAAAAATATTGCCTTTTTGTGTCTATATTGTTTTTCAATGGTTGCCCTACATACACATACACAGATATATACATGTAACTTTTTACACATTCTACTTAGGTTAATATTTTACCACTTCAATTAAAAAGGAGAAACTTGGCCAGGCATGGTGATTCACGCCTGTAATCCCAGCACTTTGGGAGGCAGAGGCAGGGGGATCATGAGGTCAGGAGATCGAGACCATCCTGGCTAACACGGTGAAACCCCGTCTCTACTAGAAATGAAAAAAAAAAAAAAAAAGTTAGCCAGGTGTGGTGGCAGACGCCTGTAGTCCCAGCTACTCAGGAGGCTGAGGCAGGAGAATGGAGTGAACCCGGGAGGCGAAGCTTGCAGTGAGCCTAGATTGCACCATTACACTCCAGCCTGGGCAACAGAGCGAGACTCTGTCTCAAAAAACAAAAACAAAAACAAAAACAAACAATAAAAACAAAAAGGAAAAACTTTATCATATTATACATGTCTTTATTCTCTACTGTTTACTTTTTTGTTGTTCATATGTATTATGTCTACATACATTGAAACCCTCATAATTATCACTTTTTATAATCATACCTATTTTATATAAGAGTAGATAATTTGTTATATTTACTTAGGTATTTACCAATTCTTCTGCTTTACTTTCTCTCCTGAAATTCCAAGTTTCTCTCTTTTATCATTGTACTTCATCACGAGGAAATTTATTTAACATTTATTTTAAACTGGCTCTACTGGTGATGAATTATGTTAGTTTCCCTTCAAGTGAGAAAAAATATCCTTGTTTTGTCATTATTCCTGCAAGATATAACACCAAATATAAATTTGTGGGTTAACGGTTCATTTCCTTCTATACTTTGAAAATATTCTTCCACTGTCTTCTGGCACCCATTTTTATAATGAGAAATCTTCAGGCATTTGAATTGTTTATCTGCAAGCAATGTTTTGTTTTCCTTTGGCTAATTTCAAGACTTGTTTTTGTTAATCTTTGCTTTTCAGCAATTTGATTACGATGTGTCTGGTCATGGTTTTCTTTTCAATGTGTTCTGCTTGAGTTCATTGAGATTTTGAATCTGTAAATTTATGTATTTTTCCAATTTTTGGTAATGTTTAGCAAGTTGCATTGTGTGTGTTTATGTGTGTGCGCACATGCAGAACATTCTTCTCTTTTTTTGGAACACCAAAGACGCAGATGTTGGAACTTCTCTTAGGCTCCATTTATTGTCACACAGGTCTCTTAGGCTCCATTTATTCAATAGCTATTTTTGATGTAAATTGGATAGTTTCTATGATCCATGTGCAAGTTCAGTGACTCTTTTATAATTTTCATTCTGTTATTGAGCTCCTCTGTTGAAGTTTTAATTTCTTTTATTTTTAGTTCTAGAATTTTTATTGGTAGTTTTTTACTTACCAGTTTTGTTGATAAGTTCTATCTTCCCCTTCAGTTCAAGAGTTTTTCATCTTATTTTATAAAACACGGGTAGAACACTTACTTCAAAACATTTTTCTAAGTTTAACATCTGGATTCTTTTGTGATTGTTTATTGATCATCTTTTTTCTTAATAATTTTTAACATTGTCCTCCTCTTTTTAGGTTGAATAATTTTGTATTGTATCCTGGAAATTTTGAAGACTATGTCTCTGTGTCTTGTTAAAATCCTCTGATGAATGTGTAATTTTTGTCGTTTGGCAGTTAATGTCACACGAAGCAGTCCAGATTCACCTTCTGTGGTCTGCAGTTCCAATCATAGTTTTGATTTTAACACCTTTCAGTGCTATTCTGGTCCATTCTATTTATCCAGTCCTCAGGAGCGAGTCAAATGGCGCTTGAATGGTCATCTGTAGAATATTTCCATTCTAAAAGCCTTTGCTCTGTTGTTCTACTTCATTCCCTCACCTGTGCAGATCAGGATTAAGTTCAGGACGTTATATAGGATTTTAAGGGAACTTGTTCTGCACCCTCAACACCCTGTAATCTCTCACAAAGGACCAATTTTTGGTGCTCTGGCTAGAAAGCTGAAAATTTTATCTCCCAAGCTGTTGCAAGCTTTCTGCAAATAGGTCTGTTTTGAAGAAAAGTGACAAAAGAGAGATAACAAGTAACAGAGATTCCCTCCGTATGCTTTGACCACAGGAGCTCCTTTCATGTTTCTCTAGTCAGAAATGGGAATATTTTTATCAGTGATTTAGATACGTAGGTGACTGCCATCTTTACTGTCACTGCCATCACTATTGCTATTTCACCGCATTTATGCAGGAGTGCAGTTCCCTAAGAGGGGCTTGCTTTAAGATAATGCGCGGTGGCTCAAGCCTGTAATCCCAGCACTTTGGGAGGCCGAGACGGGCGGATCACGAGGTCAGGAGATCGAAACCATCCTGGCTAACACGGTGAAACCCCGTCTCTACTAAAAATACAAAAAACTAGCCGGGCGAGGTGGCGGCGCCTGTAGTCCCAGCTACTCGGGAGGCTGAGGCAGGAGAATGGCGTGAACCCGGGAGGCGGAGCTTGCAGTGAGCTGAGATCCGGCCACTGCACTCCAGCCTGGGTGACAGAGCGAGACTCCGTCTCAAAAAAAAAAAAAAAAAAAAAAAAAAAGGAAAACACAAAAAGAGGATTTCCTCTTACATGCATACATCCCATAGACGTGGCCTTTCCAAGTTCTCTGGACTAAAGGAGACTGTTTTCATGGACATTTATCTGTATATTCACTGCATTGTCTAGGGGATTTTAGTGGTGCTTCCTGAGAGACAGTGTGTACTTTTTCCATCTTCACCTGATCCAGAAGTTGGGCTATATAATTTTGATTGACAAAAAGATTGTTCTTATTTTGCTTTCAGCCTACCTGGAAGGATGTTATCCAAAAGTGCCTTGAAATACTCATTGCCCTGTTCATTGTTAGGATGGTGTTGAGGAATGTGTTTATAGTACCATGAGTTGCTATTCTCCTTTTGAACACTCAGGATACTTTCATTAGCTTCAACATGTGGAAGAATTACATTATTCTGAGTACCTAGTCTATTTTTTATTCTAGGTGATTCGATGTGACCATTTCTTTTCTTTTCCTTTTTTGGCTACTGGATTGCCAAGAAACATATTTTACAACCACAATTAGCAAATTTATTGCCTAGGTATTCTACTTATCTCAATTTTAACTTTATTATATTGTGCTTTCATTTGCATTGTAGATATTCATGTACGCAACCTTAACTCTCCTCTGGAAAAAAAAAAAAAGAATATAAACAAATTAGTCTAAGTTTACCAAAATTGCACTGTATGTCATAACCGAGAAGTTAGTGTACATGATTGAAACAGAAAAAGCGTATGGTAAAATTATTCTCTTTGATTCTATTAATAGTTTAATTTTGTTTTTGAAAACTTATTAATGGACTGTGAAAGTTAATTTTGGAAAAAATTTGGGGAAATATTTTTAAAATATGGAATACAATTATTTTAAATTCCTGTGAAGCTCATCACAAGCTGTCATTTAAAAATAAACATCATACATAACTATGTAAGCAGTAGATAACTGATGCTTGTAGCATCGTTGCCTTTGTAACCACAGTTGTTAGCTGGGGTCATATGCTTTTTAATTATTTATTTATTTATTTTTTGAGACGGAGTTGCTCTTGTCACCCAGGCTGGGGCAATTTTGGCTCACTGAAACCTCTGCCTCCGGGGTTCAGGTGATTCTCCTGCCTCAACCTCCTGCGTAGCTGGGATTATAGACGACTGCCACCACACCTGGCTAATTTTTGTATTTTTAGCAGAGACGGAGTTTCACCATGTTGGCTAGGCTGGTCTTGAACCTCTGGTGATCTGCCCAACTCAGCCTCCTAAAGTGCTGAGATTACAGGCATAAGCCACTATGCCCCACTGCTTTTTAAGATCTTGATAGTATTTGCTCTTTCACTTCATAATTTCAGGAAATTCAAAGCTCTTTCTGAGATTTCTAGAAATTATTAGTGCGATGAAGCCACAGTAACAGATTTGAAATGATTAGCAAGAAAAATCTAAATGAAATGGATATGGAAATTACCATGTTGTCTATGGCTCAGAGCCTAATTCAGCGTAAGGGTTTTCATGCAAACTCAGTGCCATGTTGGTGTTTTTATTTTTTATTTTTTGGCAATCTGGTATTTCCTGATCCTCACTGACCAAAAGTGTTATCTTTATAGCAGTCTTTATTAAATACTTCAAGGATACAGATATTTTCTTTGCAGTAATATAAATAAAGTTGAATTTTCACCATTATATTTCTCTAACATTATGGATATTTCTGCAATTTTGGCTCCAGGTTCTGGATGCTATTCATACCTCTTCTCTCCCTCTCTCTCTCTCATCTTTCCTGTTTCTTCTCCACCCCGTACTTCTCTTTTCTACTACCATCCCTTAAGGATAAAAAATAAAGTTCTGCTGCATCAGTCAGGTTTCTGCAGAGAAATATAATTGATAGATAGGTTATCTAGCTAATCTATCACCTATCTATCATCTATCTATTTATTTATCCATCTGTCTACCAAAAGATTTTAAGGAATTGTCTCACACAGTGAACTAGCTAGTCTGAAATCTGTAGAGTAGGCAGGCAGGCTGAATATTTCACAGGATTGATGCTATAGCTTTCAGGTAGATTTCTTCCCTGGAAACCTCAGTTTTTGCTTTTAATGTTTTCCATCTAATTGGATGAAGTTCACCCACCTTGTCAAGTGTAATTCATTTTACTTAATGTCAACTGATCGGCCAGGTGCATTGGCTCAAATCTATAACCCCCCACTTTGGGAAGCGGAGGCAGTCAGATCATTTGAGGCCAGAAGTTTGAGATAGGCCTGGCCAACATGGTGAAACCCTGTCTCAGAGACAACGGGGTCTAGAGACAATGGAGTAAACTACTATTTATTCTAACCAGTCCTATAATTCTGAATGTAAATATATATAATTGTTAAACTTCCAGTCAGCAATCATTTTGCTAACAGAGGTCTAGCAAGAAAATTTAGCAATAAGGTTACAAATCCCTATAAAACCACTTTATTCTTAATTTATCTACAGTGTTACTTCTTTCCTAGTGTATTAACCCATTTGCAATCCCTTTATTACCCAGGATATCCAGATTCACTTTGAATTCATTTTCGCCACTCTTTACACTGCTTATATACATTAATTATAATAATAGCCAAGAAATAATTTTACATTTACCTTATAATACTGGTAGTCATAGAGTACATTTGTGTAGTATTTTCCATGGGAAAGGCTCACAAGAAAGTGTGAATTCACACATACAGATCTATTTCTCTTTCCAATAACATATTGCATTTATGTCTCATAAAAGTGGCTTCAGAAGAGAAACATAGTTTGGTTTCTTTGGCTGTGAGGACAATATACTCTTTCAAAAATGTCCCTTTACAATTTAAAAAATAAAGATATTTTTATAAAATTCAAGCTGTGTTTAAGTTCTTAATCAACAGTTATAGAAAAAAGTGTGTTCGAAGACTATTTTTATATTTGTCCTTGAGAAAATGAAAAGAGAAACTGCAAAAGAGTTCAAGTATTTCAGTGTTTGTCATATTGTCTTTAAAGATTAGAGCAAGTTCCATCTTGTTTAGGTGGTAGTAAACTAAGAAGTTTTTAAATTTTATTGGCATTTTTAGCAATTATTATCTTGAATAGGCATCTAGGTAATTTACTTGGTAATTAATTCTATTTGACCTTGTTTTGCTACTTGTAATTTTTCTCCAGCTCTGCTTTTCTTATATGTGAAGTCCTTGAAATAGGCAGTATGCCTGCATTTCTTTTCATGCTCTTCAGTAGCTGGGAGTAACATTTGCATAGTACAGTTTGTGAGTACTTAAATAAATAGATGAATGAATATAATCAAGTGACAGGACCTAATTCTATCAAAGTAATTTATTACTCTTATTTATTTTTAAAGTTCAAGTAAACAATTTATAAAAGTACAGATTCTAGAGGAATTTAACAGTAGAGATATTAACTGCCAGAAAAGAGAAAGTTAATACACTGAAGCATCTAATTAACTCAGAATTTAAAATTGTGATATCACATTAAACTTGAGAGAAATAGAAAAGTAAAGATGAAACCATTATAATCTACTTGGCGCTATGTTTGCTGATAGTGAAGATGCAAAGCTGAACCTGCAACTCTTTATAATCTTTCTGCCTCATTACTTTGTTTCATTTTCTCAACTACCTGTATTATCTTCCTAAAGCCTACATTTTATACCCAATTTGTGGTTCATTAACAGGAAATATACTATTTAATTTTATCTCTGTCCTCCTATTATTTTCTCCAGGTGTCACTTGATAAGCTGTCCTCCTCTTAAGGGGGAAAACTGTGCTCTGATCAAACTTGTTACATAGAAGATTGCTGTATTATAAAATTAAATAGCAAACTTGAGGAAATAATTTTCTCCTCAAAATATTTTTTTCTGAAATTATTAAGTCAAATTTCATGTTGACCAATGAATATTGATTGTGATTATTTGATTTCCCAGAAATACAACAAGTTAATGAGTTTGGTCTACATTTTTTACTTTTTGGGGTACAGTTTACATATTAAACTGCACCCCTTTTAAGTGATAGGTTCGATGAGTATTGACAAATACATTTGTTCACGTAACCACCTCCACAATCAAGATATAAAACATTATTTTTATTACTTTTATTATTTATCTACCATAACACTTTGTAGTCACCCCGTCTCCACCCCAATCACATAACTACTCTTCTGCTCTCTATAACAAACATTTAAAAACATTGATCACTAATGTACATCTGACTTTAAACCATTTGTAGTATACTGACTTCCTGTTGACAACTAATCCTTTTTATGCATATATTTTTTAAAGTTTTACAATAAATCATTGTGTAGTTACGTAACAATGTGTCAATATGTAACAGTGGGCAACATTGGATCATCTTGAAGTTAATTTTCATTGTTTATTTTTTCTGTTTTTTAAATGTCAAATTATTTTTTATTGTATCTTAGATGATGGATATGTTCAAGTATTAAAGCAATAAGAAATACCTTAAAGTAGCCAGTTAAGATAAAAATTATAGCTGATAGATTATCATTCTAAGTCTTGTTCACATTCTCTCTTTATAGGGAAGCACTAAATGCTTAGAATTTCTCAAGGATAGTTGCTTTTGAATTTTAAACTAGCGAATTAATTGCCAGATATTCTTATTTTGCACTACTTCAGGCATCATCAGGGACAGTGTTGACAGAGTTATATGAATATCCTATATTAATTAAGGGCTTATTTTAAGTTATATCTTGACATTGATTTTTAGTAGTTACTCTAAGGACCCCAATATGCATTCTTAACTATTTCACTGGATCACTTTTTTGTGATGTGGAAATCTTGCAATATCAGGTCCATTTGTCACATTTTATATGCTATAGTTGTTATAGAATTATATTTATATGTTATAAATGCATATATAATTTTTGCTTGCATCATATATATTTTATAAAATGTGACAGAAAATATAAACTGTTATGTTTAACCCTACGTTTCTAAAATATCTGAATTTTCCTTTGAATTTCTTTCCCTTCAGTCTGGATAACTTCCTGTAGCATTTATTATAGAGCATATCTGCTGGTGATGAATTTTCTTGGTTTTATTTTGTCTGAAAATGCCTATATTCCATCTTCAAAGGATATTTTCACTGTGTGTAGAATCCTGACTTTTTTTTTCTTTCAGCTCTTTAAATATTATCCTGTTTTCTTCTAGCCTATATTGCTTCTTATGAGAAGCCAGTAGACATTCACATTGTTATTTCCTTACATATGATGTGTGATTTTACTCTGACTGCTTACAAGTTTTTTTTATTTGTTTGTTTTTTGGGTTTTTTTTTCCCCTTTATCTTGGGCTTTCAGCAATTTGACCATAATGTCCCTAGGTATGGTTCTTTTTTGCATTTACCCTACTTGGGGTTCACTGAATTTCTGGAAACTATAAACTTACAACCTTTCAACAAATATCAGAGATTTTTATCATTCTGTGTTCAAATATTCTTTCTGCCCCATTCCCTCTCTTCTGTCTTTCTAGAATTAAAATTACATGTACTGATGTTGTTTTACAGTTCACTGAGGAATTGTTCTTTTTTTTCCCCTCATTTTTCCCTCCACTTCTTTTTCTTTTTTCTGTTTTGTTTTTGTTTGTTTGTTTGTTTGTTTTTCTTTTTCTGATTGACAGAAGTGGGGGCACTGCAGTAAGAGAAGGCAATCAGACTCTCAGGGTGCATGTCTGATGAGGTAATGGCAAATTGGTGCCTCTTTAAGAATGGAAGTACAATACCCCTTGAGGGAATAGGGCATATTAAGTGTTCATATTAATCGGTCTCTCCTCCTAGAAGGTTAAACATTTCTCAGTGGAAGTAATTATGTTGTCTTGTTGAGAGAGTAATCTCTACTGTGGTTACACGCATGACATCCATATAATGGTCACTTGTTCATATGTCCATTGAATAAACACTAGAGTAGCCAAAGAAAATGGCTGGTCAATGCCACATATCCTTTCTTCAGATTGGCTTGTCCCTAATATTCTAGGGTCTTCTCAGATTCTCACCATAACTAAGCTACTTACCACTGCTTAGAAGTTCACGTACATCTATACTTTAGGTCATTCTTTCTTTCATTTTTACAATTTCTCATAAATGTGCTAGCATCCCTGAACATGCAGGAAATACAGGTATACTTTTTTGAATATAAATAAAGAGCAAATTAAAATAAAGAGCAATTATCTGCTAGAGAGGGCATGGCCTTGCTTCTGAGCCTTAGGGGTCTGCACGGTCACTTTTATATCAGGGCTTAACAGAGACAGTCCACAAGTTTGTTACCTATCACAGACATCTTAGCATCATTGACCCTCTTGAGTCATGTATTCTGAATGAGCATAGACCATCTTATTTTGATGCCTAAACATGATACATAGGCCTATCTTATCTTAAGCCAGACCTGAAGGTGGGAGTCTTCAGAGTCAACAATAAATAAATCAGAATATTTTGTCATATTTGTTTTTTCTCACATCTAAAGAGGTTCAGCAAGCACTGAAGATCTTTCTCAGTGGTAGAAAGCATAATATGCAACTATTTGTAATTTTCCTTAGGATTTTGTGATGTGCCTCATACCACTGGGCCCCTAAAGACTTAAGTGACATTATTATTTTCAATCATTTGTCGAAAACACCTTACTAGAATTTGTCAACATCACACTAGCAATTGAATACACAGAGTGATTACAGCATTGAGTGAAATAGCTCCCAATCCTATCTTGAGGTTCTTTTTTAAGGGTCAGTTTCGTACCAAACAGCCTCACTAGAATTCTTCAGAAAAGAGAGTCTAAGGTAAAGACTTAAGTGCTGCTACTACTTTATGTGGGAATATAATTCCAGGATGTAGACATAAGGGAAAAGGGGGCCAGGCATGGTGGCTTATGCCTGTAATCCCAGCACTTTGGGAGGCTGAGGCGAGAGGATCATTTGAGGCCAGGAGTTCAAGACCAGGCTGGCCAATGTGGCAAAAGATGTCTCTACTAAAAATACAAAAATTAGCCAGGCCTGGTGGCGGGCACCTGTAACCTCAGCTCCTTGGGACGCTGAGGCATGAGAATTGCTTCAACCCAGGAGGTGGAATTTGCATGTACCACTGCACTCCAGCCTTGGGATGACATAGCAAGATTCTGTCTCCCCAAGAAAATAAATAAATAAACATAGAAAGGAAAGAAAAAAGGGGAAAAGGGAGTAAGGGAAAATAAGCATGAGTCAGGGAATGAGAAACACCATTATGTGGGTGCATTAATAATCTGGCAACAATTAATACCTAGTGTCAAGTGCCATTGCTTAATCTTGACACAGTCTTTGGATGGCTTACAAAAATTAAAAGGATTACAAAGGACTGAATCTGAAAATTATACACATAAGAAGAGGAAAGAAGCAAATATCCACAAAACTTTTATCTACTGGTTCCTGTGTCGTATTTGTTAAAAGTTTGCCTTACAAGGTCTTAACCTCATTGAGCTTCTGGTTTGCACATGAGAGGGCACCAATTGGAGTTAGATGGCATCTCATGTCTCAACATCATCAGGGAAGTTCCATGCAGACGGTGAGGAATGAGCAGTGTAGACATTAAGCAAGGCACTCTTACCTTGTATCTTTGTGAAATCTATCTCACCCACACACACACGCACACACAACTGGTCCACACCTGACTGCAACAAGAGAGAGAAGGCTGAGAGAACTTGAAGCGGTACATAAATTAACATATTTAATTTTGGCCTAAAGGTTTTTCTGTACATCTTGAACTGTAACAAGTGGAGGTATAAACCAATCATAGTCTACACCTGTGCCAATTACTGAGTTTTGGCCAATCAGATGTAACCGATTCTTGAGCTGTGTTCAAATGAGGCAAACACTAAGTTGTAACCAATCCAGTTGTTTATGTACCTCTCTTCCATTTTCTGTATGTCACTTTCCCTTTGTTATCCATAAATCTTCTTCCACCCCTTGGCTGCACTGTAGTCTCTGAGTCCGATGTGATTCTGGGGGCTGCTCAATACATGAATTGTTCATTGCTCAATTAAACTCCTTTAAATTTAATTTAGCTGAAGTTTTTCTCTTATCACTACAAAACATTGGGTTTTGGAACCACTTATCTTCATTTATTTCTACCTTTATTGAAGACACTACTTCTTAAAATATAATTAATTTATCTATCCTCCTATGGAATTCTAAAAAATAATCCTGACCTAATGAGGTTCTGAATTCCATATTAATGAACACATTTACAGTGTTTAATAAACTGTGTTCCTGTAATTTCACTGATGACCATTTTCTTGAATGCATCTTTTTAAAAAAGGAAATTGCTAGCTTATATTAAATCTTCTCTACTTGAGCTCTGTCATTGTCCAGGACCAGTATGGTGACTTCTACCCAACCTTTGTACAGTTCAGGACCCCTTGTTCTACTATTGAGTTAGTTTCTTTCCAACTACCATGGCAATGTGTGTTAACTGTTATTATAACTGTTGTCTAACATATGTCTGATATTGTTCTAATTTAAGTATATTGTCTCATTTAATCTTTAAAACAACCCTAAAGGCTGAGAACTATTTCAGTTACACTTACCAATGAGGAGATGAATTTCTAGCATAGAAAGTAAGTGATAGAGCTAGGACACCAACTTAAGTAGCTGCCTTAGGGCTGTTCATAATCTGTGTAGTAACTCATAAATCTCTGTAGATCACTGTGGCCAGGATAGAAAAGGATACAAATTAAGCACTGTAGCCTAGGCAAAGGATTTGGACAAGAAGACTGGCCACATAAGCTTAGGGAGGACGTTTTTTAAAGTGCAAGAAGCCTGGCTCTCCTTTGGCCCAGAGTCTGGCCACAGGAAAGCTAGCCAAAGAAAAAGCTAACATTAGCTGATTAATAAATCTTCTTATAGAGGAATCCATTGTATATATTAGGCACAACAATAAAAAAAAAAAGCAACTCATAATTTGTGAAAGTTAAAGGGTGTTGGCATGGATACTATATGGAAGAAACAAATGGTAACATGTTTTCATGCCATATTAATGATTATTGCTGTGACTGAAGAATGAGTGGCAGTGGTTTCCCAAATAAAGGCTTTGGGGCTAAGGACCAGGCATAAGCAACCAGCAGCACAAGATGTGAAGGGCAAAAATAGCAGTAGTAACCCTGTGAGGGATGGCTGTGTCCAAAGGTGCCAACATGGAGACAATTATGACAGTAACTAAAGAGGTAGTGATGGATGGACCCTGAGGATCTGGGGACATGGCAGTAGCTCTTGACTTTTGTAAGGCATTTTATCCTGCAACAACACAATTGTTGGTGATAATGCATGTCCTTAAAAATGTTCTTATTATAAAAAAGAGGTAGCATTCTATTTTCGTTTATATTTTGTTTACTTTTACTGAAACCTAAATGATGTTCAGTTTTGTTACAATACTGTGCAAGTGACTTTTTGTATAGAGTTCCAAATTATAAATAATAATAATGTCTGCATACTTCCTTCACTGCTGTTTCAGGAAAATTCTTTTAAATGTTTGTATCATCATTGTAGCTCAGCCTCCAGCTTCCTTACACAAAATATTGCAAGGACGTTATTTATTATTTTTATGCCATAAAATAAAGGCTACCCTGGAAGTTTTTCAGTATAGAACCATAGCTATTTTCAGGAAATTGTAAGTAAAAGATTCTAAATGGGTTTCCTAATGATTAAGGCATTCATTATGAGGCTAGCTAAGAAAAAAAAAAAAAAAAAGTCTTCTCTCAAATAGTCTGCATACTTCCCAGAAACAAACATCCTAAATCATGTTTGCATGGCTTGACAGCAAATGCCAATATTATTGCAAAAGGCGAGTTTTCTGAAATTATTACAAATCCCTTCATTTGAAAAAAAAACTGTTTTCACTGCACTTTTACAAAAAACAAAACAACAACAACAACAAAAAACAGTCCTGATGGAAACTGAGCTTTTAATTGCGTATTCAGATATGGATTAGCCATGAATTCATTGATACTTGTTCAGCATATGCACACTTTGTTTTAAAGCTCAATTTTAGAAGCAGAGGCTGTGACACATCAGAGGTTTTTTGTTTGTTTGTTGTTATTTATAGTTTGCCATATAATTCATGTTGGTTACTAGTATACCTTCTGTCTTTCCATCAAAGCTTATGATATAGTGTATTTTACTGTCATTGGCGTAATTATTGAAAGTGTACCTGTCTTTCCTGGCCATAATAGCAGTAACAATGAGAATAATGTTTTGATTTACTTTTTCTTAAAGTTCTGGGATACATGTACAGAACATGCAGGTTTGTTACATAGGTATACACGTGCCATGGTGGTTTGCTGCACCCATCAACCCATCATCTACATTAGGTATTTTTCCTAATGCTATCCCTACCCTAGCCCTCAACTGCCTGACAAGCTTGGGTGTGTGATGTTCCCCTCCCTGTGTCCATGTGTTCTCATTGTTCAGCTCCCACTTATGAGTGAGAACATGTGGTGTTTGGTTTTCTCTTCCTCTGTTAGTTTGGTGAGAATGATGGTTTCCAGCTTTATCCATGTTCCTGAAAAGGACATGAACTTATACTTTTTTTTTTTTTAAGACTGCATAGTATTCCATGGTATGTATGTGTCTTGTTTTCTTTACCCAGTCTATCATTGATGGGCATTTGGGTTGGTTCCAAGTCTTTGTTATTGTGAGTAGTGCTGCAATAAGCATATTTGTGCATGCGTCTTTATACTAGAATGATTTATAATCCTTTGGGCATATACCCGTTCATGGGATTGCTGGGTCAAATGGTACTACTGGTCCTAGATCCTTGAAGAATCACCACACTCTCTTCCTTAATGGTTGAACTAATTTATACTCCCACCAACAGTGTAAAAGTGTTCCTAGTTCTTCACATCCTCTCCAGCATCTGTTGTTTCCTGACTTTTTAATGATTGCCATTCTAACTGGCATGAGATGGTATCTCATTGTGGTTTTGATTTGCATTTCGCTAATGACCAGTGATGATGAGCTTTTTCTCATGTGTTTGTTGGCTACATGAGTGTCTTCTTTTGAGAAGTGTCTGTTCACATCCTTCACCCACTTTTTGATGGGGTTGTTTGTTTTTTTCTTGTAAATTTGTTTAAGTTCCTTGTAGATTCTGGATATTAGTCCTTTGTCAGATGGATAGACTGAAAAATTTTCTCCCATTCTGTAGGTTGCCTGTTCACTCTGATGATAGTTTCTTTTGCTGTGCAGAAACTCTTTAGTTTAATTAGCTCCCATTTGTCAATTTTGGATTTTGTTGCCGTTGCTTTTGGTGTTTCAGTCATGAAGTCTTTGTCTATTCCTCTGTTCTGAATGGTACTGCCTAGGTTTTCTTCTAGAGTTTTTCTGGTTTTTGGTCTTACGTTTAAGTCTTTAGTCCATCTTGAGTTAATTTTTATATAAGGTGTAAAGAAGAGGTCCGGTTTCAGTTTTCTGCATATGACTAGCCAGTTTTCCCAACAGCATTCATTAAATAGGGAATCCTTTACCCATTGCTTGTTTGTGTCAGGTTTGTCAAATATCAGATGGTTAGAGATATGTGGTGTTATTTCTGAGGACTCTATTCAGTTCCATTGGTCTATATATCTTATTTGGTACCAGTACCATGCTATTTTGATTACTGCAGCCTTGTATTATCATTTAAAGTCAGGAAGCATGATGTTTCCAACTTTGTTCTTTTTGCTTAGGATTGTCTTGGCTATGCGGTCTCTGTTTTGGTTCTATATGAAATGTAAAGTAGTTTTTTCTAATTCTGTGAAGAAAGTGAATGTATCTCATTGGTGATAGTATTGATTCTATAAATTACTTTGGGCAGTATGGCCATTTTCATGATATTGATTCTTCCTATCCATGAGCATGGAATGTTTTCCCATTTGTTTGTGTCCTCTGTTATTTCCTTGATCAGTGGTCTGTAGTTCTCCTTGAAGAGGTCCTTCACATACCTTGTAAGTTGTATTCTTAGATATTTTATTCTCTTTGTAGCAATTGTGAATGGGAGGTCACTCACGATTTGACTTTGACGTTTTTATGTTTATGGTTTTGACTTTTTAATGTTTAATGTGGAAACAGAATGCTATTCAATTTGAAATCCAGCAATTCTCTGGGGCTTTGACTCAGTGGGAGGTGTTAAAAGTTATTTGTTAGAAATATCTTTGAGAGACTTTTTTCAAATCGCATGTGATTGTTTGCTCCTTTTCTCTTTGCCTTTTGAGAATTTCCTTTGTAGAGGACCATTGTTAATACACCTTTGGATGTATAGAATCGGAAATAAATGTTAAGCATCACTAATCAACATAGAAATTTGAAAAAGACTTTCACCTGTTTCCTAAGACAGAGCAAATGTTGAATATTTTTGCTTTTAATTTAGGGATTTTTCAATGATTCTTCACTTGGAACTTGAACTTATCCTCTCTATAGAAGAGAATAATAAAATATTCATTGACATTCCGGAGACTGTCCAGCATAAAAACTGGTAGGACTGAGCAATAGTCTCTGTCGGTATAATGACAAAGCAGCAGTGACTGGAGATGTTCTGTCACCATTATCTTGTTGTTGTTCACAGAAAAGTTAGTTTATATAGAAAAAGTTTTATATATTACCTGAAGTCTCACCGTGGCTTTCAATGATAAGAGAACTAATATATAAGATTATATTTTGACCCATTATTAGTAATTATGGAGGTATATTGTTTGTATTTTTTTGCTTCAGTTATGCTTTGTGATCAGCTCAGTAATATATTTAAAGAGTTATTGAAATATTCTAGGAATTGATAAATTTAAGATATATGCTTTAAAGATATATGCTTTTAAAGTTAAGTAAGTAAGCCTTAGCAAACTTACTGACAATATAAATTATAAAAATTCATTCTATTATTATTTGTGCCAGACACTAATGCCTTGTTCTATGTATGAAGATTAATATAGGAATGGTAGATTCCTATGAATCTTATGATGAAGCATAATATAGGAATGGTCTCTACTATCAAGAAACAATCAATCAATGAACTTGGTATGTCATGCTGACAACCTCTAAGATTCAAAAGGACACAGAGTCTAAAGCATTTGTGATATGTGTCTTGGTAAAAAATAACTTGTCTTTTTAGACAGAAGAGATGGAAGGGATCTAATGTCATAGATTAGGTTGTTGAAGACTTGGTGGGGTATATTAGGACTGTAAAGACGTGGAACTAAAGGAAAAAGATGAAGCACATCTTCAAAAATTCAGAAGGTTTTCACATGGAACAAAGAAGAGGTTGACTTCTGTTCATACTCAAGTTCTGAACTAGTATCAGTAAGTGGACATTTCTGTGTGATACTTTTAATTTCACAATCAAAAAGTGTTCTATAGCTAATGGAAATGTTCTATTTTGGAAACTATTGCCTTGAACAATAATCAATTATGTACTGGCAAAGACATTTTGAAGATTATTCCTGCCTTAGATGGGGAAGATGAGCTATAAGTGTCTCTGAGTTCTCTTTAAACTCTAAATTGTAAAACTTAATTTTGGGATTTCCCATTTTGACTTTAAAGCACAGACGCAGTCACAAACCATATTTTATAAAATGAGCAGTTATAAATCATAGATTATGATTTTAAACTAAAAAATTTTAAACAGAAGAAGTTTAAAATAAAACTATTTTATGTTTTATTTTGTAAAAGAAAACTGGATTTTATCAGAGTTGGGATGTGTGTGTGTGTGTGTGTACACTGTTTTATGTACACACGTGGGATATAATTTGCTGCTAGAACATAAAAGACCAAAATAATTTAACTTCACCCTTAAAAAAAAAAGCAAATTCTTTTTTTTTTTTTCTAGAGGACTTAATATTAGCGTTGTTTTGCTGTATCTACTTGTTGCTTAAAATATGGTCTTTCTATAAGAGTTTTATCCCTAGTAACCTACTGTCCAACATGCACTATTGCATGTTTTATACAGGTGAGAACTTCACAAAAGTAACTAGCACAACATATTTAGAGTAATAATACTAATGACAGTTATATAGATAAAATCATTTGGATGAACAAAAGGCCCTAATTATGAATTTTTTTAATGAAACATAACTCCAGATGATAACTCTTCCTATATTTTTAATTCTCTGGAGCACTTTTGGTGCTGTTACATTCTGAGATCTGTTATATAAAATGACTTCCTTTGGAAGATTAGCATCACACTTTCTCTTTACTGTCAGCCTTAAGCCTTCAATAGCAGCTGTCTTTTGGATGGTTGCCACTTAATTGTGCACTGCACGTAAATTTTAGTCAATGTGTTTTAGAGATAAATAGCTTGTTGATTCAAAAAAAGTATGCTATGTACATCTACATATAAGGATATAGCAGTTTTTAAACATAGAATTTCATACTTTCATTTTCATAAAACTTACGTGACCATAGTGGCTCAAATGCCAAAATGCTTATATCAAATCATTGGGTGTCAATAACTCTCTTTAACTAATATTTTGAATTCTGCTAGCTATCTCCATCATCAGAATAATGTATCTGTCAGGGTAAAGAAAACTTCTCTATTTTAAGCAAAAAATGAATTTAATACAAGTCTTTAAAAATTACTGACATAGAAGAGGTTGAAAATGAGTGCTCTTTGGTAAATAATTTCTAGCACAGGTTAAAAACAGTCATATGTATCACAATTACTAAATTACAAATGTATTAGTGTATTAAAAATGTTAATAGCTACTTAACTCCTCAGACTCCTTTGAAGAGATTGTCTTTCTTATCAGAGGCCTGGCAATGTTGATAGTGTCAAATAATTTAGATGTATTTCACCATATAAATTGGATCAGAGCTGGAGATTTGATCAAAGATGAACCAAGTAATAGATTGGAATGAGCCCATCAGATTCAATTATTCTTTTGGTAGTTTGGACCACGAGACATCAGATCCTGAGTTATGTCATTAGAGGTATTCTTTAGGAATTATTGCTATTGACAACTCCATTCATATAGTTCTTGGATTTAGTTTTATTTATTTGTTCTTGTTTTTAGCTTGGTTGGTTTTTTTTTAATTTTCTTTTTTAATTTTTTACTTGCTGTCCAATATACTAATAATCTTATAGGATCCTTCCCCCTCTTGCTTCTACTTTGAACAAATTTAAATAGTTTTTTTCCCCATGAAACAAAATTTGTTCTGATTAATAAAATAAATCCTAACTTTTCATTTCATGGATTATGTGTTTGACCTTCACAGTTGTTAAATCATTACCAATTTCCTATAATTTGATATATATCTGCACTGCTATGAACTTATACACATATGTTTATACATTTTAAAAAACTTTGTTGAAGCTTTTTCAAAATATCAAAGAAAGTTTGACCCTAAAATAGTTAAATTTGTTTGTATGAGACTAAGATCTTCCCTATATATATACACACACACTATATAGTTTATATATATAACTATGTATTTATAGATATAAACTTATATATAGGTTTATAGTTATATATACATTAAGTATATATACTATATATGCAGCATATATAGTATATGTAGTAACTACGTATATACTAAATTAGTAATTTAGTAATTGTATATGACTATATGATATATAGTAAGTATACCTACTGTACATAAACTATATAGCTATATCTAGTATATATAGTTATATGGTATAATATATACTTAGTGTGTATATATACACTTTATATATAAATACATATAACTATATAGCTTATATATAGTAAGTATAAATACTTCCATAAGTTATACTTACTATATGTAAAGAACTATAATTTATAGTTTATATATAACTACTTCCATAAGTTATACTTACTATATATAGAAATATAATTTATATTTATAGTTTATATATAACTATATAAGCATATATCATTAACTATATAAGTATATAGTTATATATAAGCTATATATAGTTTATATATAAACTATAAGTATGTAGTTATATATAAACTATATAGTATAAATATACATATATATGTGTGTGTATATATATATGGAAGATCTTAGGCTTATACAAAAAAATTTAACTACTTCATGCCCCCACAAATTTTTTAAAATACATAAATATATAATTATATACTTATATATAGCTATATATTAACTATGTAATTATATATAACTAACTATGTAGTTTATGTATAACTATATATAAAGTCATATATACATATAACTTCATATATATAACTTTCTTATACAAATATATATAAAGGAAAGTTATATATAGTCATTAGAGAAATGCAAATCAAAACCACAATGAGATACCATCTCACGCCAGTTAGATGGCGATCATTAAAAAGTCAGGAAACAACAGATGCTGGAGAGGATGTGAAGAACTAGGAACACTTTTACACTGTTGGTGGGAGTGTAAATTAGTTCAACCATTGTGAAAGACAGTGTGGCAATTCCTCAAGGATGTAGAAGTAGAAATACCATTTGACCCAGCCATCCCATTACTGAGTATATACCCAAAGGATTATAAATCATTCTACTATAAAGACACATGCACATGTATGTTTATTGCAGCACTATTCACAATAGCAAAGACTTGGAACCAACTCAAATGTCCATCAATGATAGACTGGATAAAGAAAATGTGACACATATACACTGTGGAATACTATGCAGCCATAAAAAGGGATGCATGTCCTTTGCAAGGACATGGATGAAGCTGGAAATCATCATTCTCAACAAACTAACACAAGAATAGAAAACCAAACACCACATGTTCTCACTCATATGCAGGAGTTGAACAATGAAAACACATGGACACAGGGAGGGGAACATCACACACTGGGGCCTGTCAGGGGGTGGGGGTCTAGGGGAGGGATAGCACTGGGAGAAATACCTAATTTAGGTGACGGGTTGATTGGTGCAGCAAACCACCATGGCATGTGTATACCTATGTAACAAAACGGCATGTTCTGCACATGCACCCCAGAACTTAAAGTATACTTTTTAAAAAGTTAAGAAAGCTTATATATATATAGTTATATAATATATATAGTTATATATATAGTTATATAATATATATAGTTATATATATATAGTTATATAATATATATAGTTATATATATAGTTATATAATATATATAGTTATATATATATAGTTATATAATATATATAGTTATATATATTGTTATATAATATATAGTTATATATAGTTATATAATATATAGTTATATATAGTTATATAATATATAGTTATATATATAGTTATATAATATATAGTTATATATATATAGTTATATATATAGTTATATAATATATAGTTATATATATATTCTTTTAATTTTATTATTTATGGTAGTATAGTAGTTAGGATTAATTTTGGTAACAAACATTTTTGAAATGCCAAAATGATTGGCTTAGATGGGATAAAAGTTTATTCCTCACGCACATGACGGAACCAAGGTGAAGGTTATTCTGGACTGACATAGTGGCATGTGTTCAGAGATGCAGATATTTTATATCTTGCTCTTCTCCATCATCAGCCTGACTCTCATCTTATTCTCCTATATGACATGTCAGCTCAGGCATCACATCCACATTCCAGTAAGTGGGAAGATGAAAAAGGGAGAAGAACCCCAAAACGTAAGTGAGATTTCTTGTAGGCTACCATATAACATGTTTATGTGTATCTCATTTGCAAGATCTTTCATCGCTTTGGCCACACTCTGCAAAAGGGAAGACTAGAAAAGGTAGTCTTAATTTTAAGTCTCTAAAAACACCCAGTTTCATATATTTGTGCAAATTACTGTCTCTAATACAACTTACTTAAAAACCATCAAAAAATGAAGTAATATATAGATACAGTCTCCTACGTGAGTTGCTTTTGGTGGCTATGTTCAAAAAATATCAATTAGAGTACTAAAAGAACAAAGTACAAAGCTAATTAAAAAGTGATAGTCATATATACAAATGATAGGGACACCTGTGCAAGAAGTGTGGCGTAGGAAACTGCATAATTCTAGTTGTGTCATTTCCATATTAAATATATTTATTTTAATGATAATATCTTTAAATTAGAGAATTTGTTGCATATAATGAACTTCAATCTCCTCAGAAAACTGACATCAACAATAAATACATGATTTATGTAAGAATACAAATAATAATGGTCAACATTTATTGACTAATATATACCAAGAATCTCTTGACGTGTTGTTGCATTTAATCCTCACAACCACCGTAGGACATTGACACTTAGATTAACTCTTTTAGAGATGAGGACATTTACTGAGCAGTGAAGAATATTGCTCATATTCACAGGGCCAGGAGGATGCTAAGGTGAGTCCTGACTCCTGCAGACAGGTTTCAAAGCCCTTGTTCCTGACCACTCAGCAAGCTTTCTCACATTCTGTATTATACAACAGCAGTGCTAGACTTAAAGCTTAGATGATCATTGTAAGTCTGGGTTCCCCCTCTGTTGTCTAATGTGACTTCATCAAGACATTTTCAGTTCTCTCAGCTTGTCTTCTGTCCTTTCTCTCCTCTTGCTTTAAATGTCATCCTTTGGGGATTCCTAGAAGCATTTTTTTTAACTTCTCAGACCCCTCTCTGACTACAAACCCCTAAGAGTGCCCCCAGAGAACATTCCTGGAGTCCTGGCTCTCGACTGCATTCCTCTCCTCTGCAAAACCTATTGCCTGCAACCTCAAGAATCTATTTGCTCAAACCTTTTCCAATCCCTTACATTTTAGACTGTCTCCACAATACTTCCAAATATCCCTTCCTTACCCCTTAGTGATTTGATCCCTGCCAACACCATTGGCCTCAACCCTCGCTCTCCCTCCTGGACTTTGTGTTGGAACCATGCTGGCTTTGCATGTTCTCGAGTGTGACAGGATTTCTTCCTACCTGGGACTTCACACTTGCTATTCTTTCTACACAAAATATTCTCTATTGCTTCTCAATTATCAATTAACTCCTATTTCTCCTTCAAGTCTGGACTTGCATTACTTCTCAGAAAAGCTATCCTTAACCTCCTAAATTCAGCCATGTTTCCTGCTGTACATTCTGCCCAACGCTGGCTCCTTGTTAGTCCAGGTGTGCAGCTGTAGAACAGCCTGCAGTGCTGGCCTCACTGCAAAGTTTGCTGGGAACATAGAACCTCAGACCTCTGCCCAGATTTATTGAATAAGAGTTTGCATTTTAATAGCATTTCTAGATGATTCAAATGCACTTTGAAGATTAGGAAGCTCTACCTCTTCATAACACCTCTCACAATTGTAATGGCATGATTGGAATCCACTTTTTGATGTTGCTCGCCTTCATGTGTAGGTGAGCTCCATCAGGTAAAGGGCTTTTCTGTCATTTTTACTGCTTTATTCACAGTTCCTGGTACAGCACATTGCCCAGAATATTCACTCAGAAATAATTACTGAACAATCAACATATTTCATATATTTTGTATAAAACAGAAAAGTCTCATAAATCCAAATTATTACAACAGCCTCTTGCAGATGACCTACAGCTATAAAATTATTGAAATCTGTATTTCTTACAAAGACTAAAAAGGGCAATTGTAGAATCTTACATAGAGAATAATAGTTTATGCCACATTCTGTTACATACAAAATATAAATCTGAACACTGACATGTATTAAAGTTTTAAAAGTTTGCAAAACTATAAAACAAATATACTATCAAATGACTGTACTTGAAAAATAAATAGATGCTAGTGAGTACACACAAAAAAATGCATCTTTCAACATGGTGTTAGTTATGATGTTGAAACCAAAAAAAAGATTATTTTTTTCTTTTGGTAATACAATGAGAGGCAGCACTATTTTTTTTTTTTTTTTTTTTTTTTTTTTGCCTCTCAAAATGTGATCGAGAGTTAAATCTGATTTGGGAGGCTCAGGTCCCACTAAAAGCACAAATGTCCACACACACACAAAAAAAACTCCAACCAAAGGTCACCAACACCAAAGACCAAAGGTAGATGAAGCCACAAAGATGAGGAAAAAACAGTGCAAAAAGTCTGAAAATTCCAAAGCCAGAATGCCTCTTCTCCTCCAACGGATCACAACTCCTCATCAGCAAGCGAACAAAACTGGACAGAGAATGAGTTTGACGGATTGACTGAAGGAGACTTCAGATGGTGGGTAAAAACGCCTCTGAGCTAAAGGAGCATGTTCTAACCCAATTTGAGGAATCTAAGAACCTTGAAAAAAGGTTAGAGGAATTGCTGACCAGTTTAGGAAAGAACATAAATGACCTGATGGAGCTGAAAAACACAGCACGAGAATTTCGTGAAGCATACACAAGTATCAGTAGCAGAATCGATCAAGTGGAAGAAAGGATATTAGAGACTGAAAATCAAGTTAATGAAATAAAGCTTGAAGGCAAGATTAGAGAAAAAAGAATGAAAAGGAACAAATAAAGACTCCAAAAAATATGGGACTATGTGAAAAGACCAAACCTATGCTTGATTGGTGTACCTGAAAGTGACAGGGAGAATGGAACCAAGTTGAAAAACATTCTTCGGGATATTATCCAGGAGAACTTCCCCAACCTAGCAAGACAGGCCAACATTCAAATTCAGGAAATACAGAGAACAGCACAAAGACAGTCCTTGAGAAGAGTAACACCAAGACACATAATCATCAGATTCACCATGGTTGAGACAAAGGAAAAAATGTTAAGGGCAGCCAGAGAGAAAGGTCAGGTTAACCACAAAAGGAAGCCCATCAGACTAACGGTGGATCTCTCTGCAGAAACCCTACAAGCCAGAAGAGAATGGGGGCCAATATTCAACATTCTTAAAGAAAAGAATTTTTAACCCAGAATTTCATATCAGACCAAACCAAGCTTCATACTCAAAGGAGAAATGAAATCCTTTACAGATTAGCAAATGCTGACAGATTTTGTTATCACCAGGCCTGCTTTACAAGAGCTCCTAAAGAAAGCACTAAATATGGAAAGGAAAATCCGGTACCAGCACTGAAAAAACATGCCAAATTGTAAAGATCATTGACTATGAAGAAACTGCATCAACTAACGGGCCAAATAACCAGCTAGCACCATAATGACAGGATCAAATTCACACATAACAATATGACCCTTCATTGTAAATAGGCTAAATACCCCAATTAAAAGACATAGACTGGCAAATTGGATAAAGAGTCAAGACTCATAGGTGTGCTGTAATCAGGAGACTCATCTGATGTGCAAGGACACATAGGCTCAAAATAAAGGGACAGAGGAATATTTACCAAGCAAATAGAAAGCAAAAAAAAAAAAAACGGGTTGCAATCCTAGTCTTTGATAAACAGACTTTAAACCAACAAAGATAAAAAAGATGAAGAAGGGCGTTACATAACAGTAAAGGGATGAATGCACCAAGAAGAGCGAAATATCCCACATATATATGCACCCAATACAGGAGCACCCAGATTCATAAAGCAAGTTCTTAGAGAACTATGAAGAGACTTAGACTTCCACACAATAGTAATGGGAGACTTTAACACCCCAAAGTCAATATTAGATCAACCAGACAGAAAATTAACCAGGATATTCAGGACTTGAACTCAGCTCTGGACCAAGTGGACCTAATAGACATCTACAGAACTCTCCACCACAAATCAACAGAGTATACATTCTTCTCAGCACCACATTGCACTTATTCTAAAACTGACCATATAATTGGAAGTAAAACACTCCTCAGCAAATGCAAAAGAATGGAAATCAAAACAAACAGTCTCTCAGACCACAGTGCAATCAAATTAGAACTCAGGATTAAGAAACTCACTCAAAACCACACAACTACATGGAAACTGAACAACCTGTTCCTGAATGACTACTGGGTAAATAACAAAATTAAGGAAGAAAAAAAGCATTTCTTTTGAAACCAATGAGAAGAAAAGCAAAATGTACAGAATCTCTGGGACACAGCTAACGCAGTGTTTAGAGGGAAATTTATAGGACTAAATGCCCACAGGAGAAAGTGGAAAAGATCTAAAATTGACACCGTAACATTGCAATTAAAAGAACTAAAGGAGACAGAGCAAACAAATTCAAAAGCTAGCAGAAGACAGAAGACAAGAAGTAACTAAGATCAGAGCAGAACTGAAGGAGCAAGAGACACGAAAAACCCTTCAAAAAATCAGTGAATCCAGGGGTTGGTTTTTTAAAAAGATCAACAAAATACATAGACTGCTAGCCAGACTAATAAAGAAGAAAAGAGAGAAGAATCAAATAGAAATAAGAAAACATAATAAAGGGGATATCACCACTGATCCCACAGAAATACAAACTATCATCAGAGAAAACTATAAACATGTCCACATAAATAAGCTAGAAAATTTCAAAGAAATTGATAAATTCCTAGACACACACACCCTCCCAAAACTAAACCAGGAAGAAGTCGAATCCCTGAATGGAACAGTAACATGTTCTGAAATTGAGGCAGTAATTAATAGCCTACCAACCAAAAAGAGCCCAGGTTCAGATGAATTCACAGTTGAATTCTACCAGAAGTAAAAAGAGAAGCTGGTACCATTCCTTCTGAAACTATTCCAAACAACAGAGAAAAAGGGACTCCTCCCTAACTCATTTTATGGGGCCGGCATCATCCTGATATCAAAACCTGGCAGAGATGAACAAAAAAAGAAAATTCCAGGCCAATATCCCTGATAAACATCAATTTGAAAATCCTCAATAAAATACTGGCAAACCAAATCCAGCAGCACATCAAAAAGCTTATCCACCACGATCAAGTCAGCTTCATCCCTGGAATGCAAGTCTGGTTCAACATATGCAAATCAATAAATGTAATCCATCACATAAACAGAACCAATGACAAAAACCACATGATTATCTCATAGATGCAGAAAAGGCCTTTGACAAAATACAACACCCCTTCATGCTAAAAACTCTCAATAGGCTATGCATTGATTAAACATATCTCAAAATAATAAGAGCTATTTATGGCAAACTCACAGCCAATATCATACTGAATGGGCAAAAGCTGAAAGCATTCCCTTTAAAAACTGGAACAAGACAAGGATGCCCTCTCTCACCACTGCTATTCAACATAGTATTGGAAGTTCTGGCCAGGGCAATCAGTCAAGAGAAAGAGATAAAGACTATTCAAATAAGAAGAGAGGAAGTCAAATTATCTCTGTTTGCAGATGACATGATTTAGGTATTTAGAAAACCCCATCGTCTCAGCCCAAAATCTCCTTAAGTTGATAAGCAAATTCAGCAAAGTCTCTGGATACAAAATCAATGTGCAAAAATCACAAGCATTCCTATATATCAATAATAGACAGAGAGACAAACCATGAGTGAACTCCCATTCATAATAGCTAAAAACAGGACAAAATACCTAAGAATACAACTTGTAAGTGATGTGAAGGACCTCTTCATGGATAACTAAAAACTGCTCAAGGAAATAAGAGCGGACACAAACAAATTGAAAAACATTCCATGCTCATGGATAGGAAGAATCAATATCATGAAAATGACCACACTGCCCAAAGTAATTTATAGATTCAATACTGTCCCCATCAAGCTACCACTTTCTTCACAGAATTAGAATAAGCTACTTAAAATTTCATATGGAACCAAACACAGCCTATATAGACAAACAGTCCTAGGCAAAAAGAACAAAGCTGGAGGCATCATGCTACCTGACTTTATGCTAAAGGCTACAGTAACCAAAACAGCATGGTATTGGCACCAAAACAGATATAGAGACCAGTGGAAAAGAACAGATACCTCAGAAATAATGCCACATATCTACAACCATCTGATCTTTGACAAACCTGACAAAAACAAGCAATGGGGAAAGGATTCTCTATTTAATAAATGGTGTGGGGAAAGCTGGCTAGCCATATGCAGAAAACTGAAACTAGATCCCTTCCGTACACCTTATACAGAAATTAACTCAATATGAATTAAAGATTTAAATGTAAGACCAAAAAACATTAAAAAACCTAGAAAAAACCCTAGGCAATACCATTCAGGACATAGGCATGCACAAAGACTTCATGACTAAAACACCAAAAGCAATAGTAACAAAAGCCAAAATTGAAGAAAATGGGATCTAATTAAAGAGCTTCTGCACAGCGAAAGAAACTATCACCACAGCGAACAGGAAACTTACAGAATGGGAGAAATTTGTTGCAATATATCCATCTGACAAAGGGCTAATACCAAGAAACTACAAGGAACTTAAACAAATTTACCAGAAAAAAACTCCATCAAAAAGTGGGTGGAGTATGTGAACAGACCCTTCTCAAAGGAAGGTATTACGCAGTGAACAAACATGTGATAAAAAGTTCATCATCACTGGTCTTTAGCGAATTGCAAATCAAAACCACAGTGAGATGCCATTTCATGCCAGTTAGAATGGTGATCATTAAAAATTCAGGAAACAACAAATAGGAATGCTTGTACACTGTTGGTGGGTTTGTAAGTTAGTTCAACCATTGTGGAAAACAGTATAGCGATTCCTCAAGGATCTAGAACCAGAAATACCATTTGACCCCGCAATCCCATTACTGGGTATATACCCAAAGGATTATAAATCATTCTACTATAAAGATACATGCATACATATGTTTATTGCAGTGCTATTCACAATAGCAAAGGCTTAGAACCAACCCAAATGCCCATCAATGATAGACTGGATAAAGAAAATGTAGCACATACACACCATGGATTACTATGCAGTCATAAAAAAGGATGAGTTCCTGTCCTTTGTAGGAACATCAATGAAGCTGGAAACCACCATCCTCAGCGAACTAATAGAGGACGAGAAAAACAAACACCACACATTCTCACTCATAATTGGGAGTTGAACAATGAGATCACATGGACACAGGGAGGTGAATATCATACACTGGCGCCTGTCAGGGGATGGGGATCTAGGGAAGGGATAGCATTAGAAGAAATACCTAATGTAGGTGATGGGTTGATGGGTGCAGCAAACTACCATGGCACGTGTATACCTATGTAACAAACCTGCATGTTCTGCACATATATCTCAAAATTTTAAGTTTAAAATATTAAGCAATAACTATTTCAGATACTATTAAAAGCATATCTAGTGGACTAAAACAAGATGAATTTCCTCTCTAAGAGTATTGTTGTTACTAAATCAAAACTTCTTGAACAGTGTACAAGTTGGGGTTGGTATTTCTTCCATGTTCTCTCCAGCTGGGTATGACATGAATTTTTTAAAATGTTCTGAGTCAGTGACAATTAACTAACCAATCAACTTTGATCTAATCAGACACTATCTTTGCATGAACCCATCAATTGTGTTTGATTTTGTTTCTCTCAGAAAATATTGGTGATTTTTCTTTCATATTATATATATTTTTTAGATTACTGGGTGATTCAACTTCTGAATCACTGGCCTGGAACCTTGATTAAAATCTTGCCATTTCCTGCTTGACTCAAAAGTCTTTCTCAGTTTATAACAGAAACCTAGAAATGAGAAGTCCTAAGTGAAATACATTTCATAATTGGAATTTTTGACAAATTGTAGTCAAGAGAATATCCCTTCTTGAAACTTCCAGAGACCTCCTTCAGGTTACACAGCTCCTGATTGAGCAATGATGTAATTGCTTCCTTTCTTAGAGAAAGTGGGAACCAAAAAAAGGCCTAGCTTGTCAGAGTAACAGGCATCAAGTCTCTAGGTCAGCACCTGTAATATCAATGAAGTAAATTTGAAATTCTGAGTTTCCCTGCTAACTGAAAATTCTGCTTTTCTTTTTAAAATGAAATATACTATGTCAGCATGTTTGTGTCATTTTTATGCAAACATTGAAGGGAAATCATCACACAATATGTCTTTCATTGTCATTTTATAATTCTCAGAATAATGTGGAACACACCTTACAAATATCCAAAGTCAGGGATTTCTAAGCCATTTTATATTCTGTCTTATGCTATTTTCCATCCTTTCCTTTCACAGGCAGTCATTCTAATATTGAGTTTAGTAGCTGTAGCAGCAAAGTGTTATTTCCAGCTATGACTTACTGTCTGTTGCTTTAAATACTGAATTTATCTTGGTGATCGCTACAGAAAATTGAAATATGGATATAAATCATTTTAGTAGGTATGCATAACTAAGGAATTGTCTACAGAAGAAAAAATATATAATTACATCAAATGCATGACTCCCATATTTTGCCAAGCCCACTTGGTTTCTTTCACTGTTTCCCTTGATCTGGTTAATTGTTCTGCAATATGTTTCATTTTGTACAGTTAAGAAGCTAGAAAAATATGGCTTTGCCCAACATTAGACAGATTAATTTGGCTAAAGTGAAATTATTGTTATCTTGTTTGATATGTGCTGCTTCAATATAGAAATGATTTTAATGATCCACTGAAACTCTTAAGGAATCTGGTAGTGGAGCTCCCACTCATGTTCAACCAATATGGCAGGTCACACCAATCTATTGAGCTTGGCTACTGAAATGCTCTTTTAAAAATGATCTAAATAATACCTGCATTTTATTATAAAAAGAAAGCATTTATTCTTACAAATAGGACATCTAAAAATGCATTCACTTTGGCAGCAATGCTGCACTCAGGTATAATAAAATTGATGAGCCCATATAATAAAATTTATGAAACCAGAGTGAATTCAATTTATTTGAATATGCTCAGTTATGTTTTTGTTTATTCCCATAGCAGATGTTTAATTTACAAACCAGGCAATTACGACAGCTCTTCCAAACAAATAAGAGCAGATTAGTCAAACGTTCACATCAATTTTTATGTTTATCATTAGTTTTATGAGGTGTCATGAATATTCAATGGTAAGAAAAACTATCATTATGCTACCTGGAAAACCTCAAAATGATGTTTTGCATCTCTAAATGCTATTTCTCCTTTTTTGATAAAGCTATTAGTGTGTGTTGTCTCTTATTATAAGTTGTGCTTATGGGTTGTAATAGAAAAAAAGTACTCATTCTCTCTAGAGATCTGATACATTCTAATCACTGCACTGATGGCATTTCTGTGGAAAGTATATTGGTGATCATATTTTTATTTTTGCTAAATAAAGTTTGTATATTTGGAAAATTTAACATGAATTTTTTTCTTTGATTTTATAAATTTTAATTTTACTTCAAAATAACTCACCTTGCACTTATTTCTGTGATTAATATGCTTCCTTTTCTTATAAACATTTTTTATTATACCAAAGGAAAGTTTTGCTTTTCCAGACATTGGACTTGTGGCTCTTAGATAGGAAATCTTAACATGAAGCCATTTATGAAGGAAGATTTCACACAGCAGTTTTATTTTTCTTTTTGGTGTTTAATTGTTGGAATAAAAAGGCTATAGCTCCATTATGAGTCAGTAAAGCTACACGGCATCATCCATAAACAAGGAAGAAATATTTTCCTGGCTGTTTTGGAGAGATTGCATTTTGGCAAGCTCTGCCCTAAAAGTTGTGAAATGTCCTCAATATCCTTTGAGTCCCACAATGCATTTTCCCCAGTCCGTTGTAATGGCAGGTTTCATATCATTAATCAGCATTCAGAGTAAAAAGAAAATTAGGTGATCAATGTGTTAAAATAGCTCTGATGGGATAGCTTCAATAAAAATATTTGCAACATACCAAATGCTGAAACAGAACCTGGTGCAAACATGTTTTTATTATGAAAGAAATTTCAACTATCACATCATAAATTTTGGTGTTCTTGTATGTTTGTTTTCTTCATTGGCATATTTTTTTTTTTAGTAGAACCAAAATATCATCTGCCTCTTTGTCATTAGTTATAATATAAACCTCTCAGGAATGTTAACTTTAAAAATAACTTTATACACACACACATACACACACTATCTATCTATCTGTCTATCTGTCTATCTATCCATCCACACATACAGATACACATACATATACACACACACAAACATATACTTTGATATATAACGTGTGTCTATATATATATGATTTTTATGTTTTGAATTTGAATATGGGACAGGTAAGAGAGTTTGAGGATGTCAAAGACGATATCAGTTTAATGTATAGACACCTATTGGATTCTTACTGAAATTTCTAAATTTTGTTATTGAGTGCAAAACTGAATCTGAATTTGGGTTTCATGTTTCTATAATGTGTATATGCAAACAATGTCATTCTAAGGAAGAAATAGGAGGAGGAAAGCTAAGAGACCACAGATACATAGACAGAAAGCACCATTGATAAATAATTGCACACAAGTACAACTGACCCTTGAACAATGTGGGGGTTAGAGACACTGATACCCTGCACAGTCAAAAATTCACATATAACTTTTGACTTCCCAGCAAACTAACTACTACAAGCCTACTGTTGACTAGAAACCTTACCAATAATATAAGCAGTCAATACATACTTTGTAATGTATTTTGATAACACATTCTGGATAATACATATTTTGTATAAGTATTATATACTGTATTCTTATAACAAAGTAAGAGAGAGAAAAAGTATTAAGATCATAAGGAAAAAAAAGTGTATTTACATTCATTAAGTTGAAACAGGTCATTATACAGGTCTTAATCCTCAATTTTTTATGTTGAGTAGCCTGAGGAGGAGGGGAAGGAGGAAGATTGGTTGGTTTTGTAGTATGAGGGGTGGCAAAGGCAAAAGAAAATTCATGTATAAGTAGACCCATACAGGTCAAACCCAAGTTGCTCAAGAGTCAGCTATTGGATCATGGAGGACGTGGGCAGGACTAGATTGCCGCTCCAGACAGAGCAGCATCTGGAGGCTTGCACTGTGAATATCAGCTACAGATAGACTTCCAGAACAAACCAGCAATCCCGACAGGACCCACAGACCCTCTGAAGGAAGTGGTCTGCTCCTGTAGGACCTGGAAGATGCCGCAAATACTATGAGTGCCCCAACTGCAGAAGTGGGGAAGGGAGACCCTCCTGTTCCGAACACACACCACCACTGGAGAAGCTGAAGGTCTGTTTGCAGGAGAAGTTTCTGACTTGACCTGGCGCTGAGTCAAGTTAGAGAGCTGAGTGAAATACAAGGGTAGAGGAAACAGCAGTAAGGCCCTGGGAGCTCGCCGGGTCCCCAAGCAGCCCATTCCTGCCTGGCACCACAGGGATCCATTGGGAGGGTGGCTAGAGGAGCAAGGGGTAAAAGTCCACAGGGAGAAGGAATTCTCTAGCCAAACATTGTAACAATTTGAATGGGGGAAGAAGCCTCCTGACCAGAACTCCGGGTGGGGCGGAGGGGGAGAGATGGGTCGTGAATCAGGTGTGCAGACTTCGCAGGTCGGGGAAGAAGTAAAACTCTTTTCTTTGGCAACTGGGAGGCAGATAGCCTTGGGCAAGTTTTCAAGCCCTTCTCACTTTTCACCTGGAAATGGACTTAGAGATGTTGATGGGGGTACAGTGGGAGTGAGACTGGCCCTTTGATTCGCATGGATGCTGGGTGAGGCCTATGACTGCTGGCTTTCCCCAACTTCTCTGACAACATGCATGACTCAGCAGTGGCAGCCATAATCCTCCTAGGTACACAACTCCAGTGACCTGGGAATCTCACCCCCATCCCCCACAGCAGCCACAACAAGACCTGCCCAAGGAGAGTCTGAGCTCAGACATGCCTAGCCCCACCCCTACATGATGGTTCTTCTCTATCCATCCTGGTTGTGGAAGACAAAGGGCATAGAATCATGGGAGTTCGAGGGCCCTGCCCACCACCAGTCCCTCACCACACTATTACAGCTGATGCTTTCTGCAAAGCACCACCTCCTAGCAGGAGGCTAACCAGTACAAAAGTAGAGCATTAAGCCACCAAAGCTTTGGACCCTCACGGAGTCCATTGTACCCTCTGCCACCTCCACCAGAACAGGCACTGGTATCCACACCTGAGAGACCCATAGACGGTTCATATCACAGGACTATGTGTAGACAACCCCCAGAGCCCCATAGACTTGCTGGGTGGCTAGACCCAGAAGAGAGATGACAGTCACTGCAGTTTGGCTCACAAAAGCCACATCCATTAGAAAAGGGGGCGAGTACTACATCAAAGGAATACCCCGTGGGACAAAATAATCCGAGCAACAGTCTTTCAGCCCTAGACATCTGCTCCAACAGAGCCTACCCAAATGAGAAGGAACCAGAAAACCAACACTGATAATATGACAAAACAATGCTCTTCCACAACCCCCCAAAAAAATCACACTAGTTCACCAGCAATGGATCCAAATCAAGAAGAAATCCCTGATTTACCTGAAAAAAAAATTCAGGAGGTTAGTTATTCAGCTAATCAGGGAGACCCCAGAGAAAGATGAAGCCCAATGAAAGAAAATCCAAAAAACAGTACAAGAAGTGAAGGGAGAAAATTCAGTGAAATAGATAGCTTAAAGGAAAAATAAAAAATTCAGGAAACTTTGGACACGCTTTTAGAAATGTGAAATGCTCTGGAAGGTCTCAGCATAGAATTGAACAAGTAGAAGAAAGAAAGTCAGAGCTCAAAGACACGGTCTTCAAATTAACCTAATCTGACAGAGACCAAGAAAAAATATGAAAATATGAACAAAGCCTCCAAGAAGTCCATGGTTATGTTAAATGACCAAATATGAGAATAATCAGCCTTTGTGAGGAAGAAGAGAACTCTAAAAGCTTGGAAAACATATTTGGGGGAATAATTGAGGAAAACTTCCCCAGCCTAGCTAGAGACCTAGACATGCAAATACAAGAAGCATAAAGGACACCTGAGAAATTCATCACAAAATAAATCTTCACCTAGGCACATTGTTATCAGGTTAAAATGTTATCAATGTTAAAATGAAAGAATCAAGAGCTGTGAGACAGAAGCACCAGGTAACCTATAAAGGAAAACCTATCAGATTAACACCAGATCTCTCAGCAGAAACCATAAAAACTAGAAGAAGTTGGGGCCCTATCTTCAGCTTCCTCAAACAAAACAATTATCACCCAAGAATTTTGCATCCAGTGAAACTAAACATCACATATGAAGGAAAGACACAGTCATTTTCAGACAAAGAAATGCTGAGAGAATTCACCATTACCAAGCCTCAACTACAAGAGCTGCTAAATGGAGCTGTAAATTGTGAAACAAATCCTGGAAACACATCAAAACAGAACCTCTTTAAAGCATAAATCTCACAGGACCTATAGAACAAAAATACAAGCTAAAAAGCAAAAGCAAACAACAACAACAACAAAAAATCCCAAAGTTCTCAGGCAACAAAGAGCTTGATGAATGCAATGGTACTTCACATTTCAATGCTAACATCGAATGTAAAAGGCCTAAATGCTCCACTTGGAAGATGCAGAACCATGGGATGAATAAGAACTCACCAACCAACTCTCTGCTGCCTTAAGGAGACTCATAGTATATAAAGACTCACATAAACTTAAAGGCTGGAAAAAGACATTTTATGCAAATGGACACCAAAAGCAAGCAGGTGTTTGATATTCGTATATCAAACAAAACAAACTTTAAAGCAACAGTGGTTAAAAGAGACAAAGGGGGACATTATATAATGGTAAAAGACCTTTACAACAGGAAAGTATCACAATCCTAAACACGTATGCATCTAACACTAGAGCTCCCAAATTTGTAAAACAATTACTACCTGACCTAAGAAATGAGATAGGCAGCAACACAATAATAATGGGGGACTTCAATACTCCACTGACAGCACTAGACAAGTCATCAAGACAGAATGTCAACAAAGAATGAATTTAAACTACACCTTGGAACAAATGAACTTAACAGATGTATGCAGAATGTTTCATCTAATAACTGCAGAATACACATTCTATTCATCAGTGCATGTAACTTTCTCTAAGATAGACCATATGACAGATCATAAAACAAGCCTTAATAAACTTTTAAAAAATCAAATTATATCAAGCACTTTCTCAGACCACAGTGGAAGAAAACTGGAAATCAACTCCAGAAGGAAACTTCAGAACCATGCAAATACATGGAAATTAAATAACCTGCTCCTGAATGAGCATTCGGTCAAAACCAAATCAAGATGAAAATTAAAAAATTATTTGACTTGAATGACAATAATGACACAACCTATCAAAACCTCTGGGATACAGCAAATATGGTGCTAAGAGGAAAGTTCATAGCCCTAAATGCCTACATCAAAAAGTCCAAAAGAGCACAAACAATGTAAGGCCACATCTCAAGGAAGTAGAGAAACAAGAACAAACCAAACCCAAACCCAGTAGAAGAAAGTAAATAACCAAGATCAGAGCAGAGCTAAATAAAATTGAAATAAACAAAAAGTTACAAAAGATAAATGAAACAAAAAGCTGTTTATTTGAAAAGATAGATAAAATTAATAGACCATTAGCAAGATTAAGCAAGCAAGAAAGAGAAAATCCAAATAACCTCACTAAGAAAACAAGAGTTATTACAACTGACACCACTGAAATACAAAAGATTATTAAAGGCTATTATGAACACTTTTATGCACATAAACTAGAAAACCTAGAACACATGGATAAAATCCTGGAAAAATACAACTCTCCTAGCTTAAAAAAGGGAAGAATTAGATACCCTGAACAGACCACAAATAAGCACCGAGATTGAAAAGGTAATTGAAAAATTACCAAAAGGAAAAGTCCAGCACCAGATGGATTCACAACAGACACTCAAAGTAGAGTTCCTACCAATCTTTCTGACACTATTCCACAAGATAGAGAAAGAAGGATCCCTCCTTAACTCGTTCTATAAAGCCAGCTTCACTCTAATACCAAAACTAGGAAAGGACACAACCAAAAAAGAGAACTACAGACCAATATCATTGATGAACTTAGATGCTAAAATCCTTAATAAAATACTGAATACTAACTGAATCCAACAACATATCAAAAAGACAGCTCACCATGATCAAGTGTGTTTCATACTAGGGATGCAGGGATGGTTTAACATACACAAGTCAATAAATGTGATAAGCCACATAAACAGAAATAAAAACAAAAATCACATGATCATCTCAATAGATGAAAATAATTCGACAAATCCAGCTTCCCTTCATGATTAAAACTCTCAACAAAATAAGCATACAAGGGACATACCTTAATGTAATAAAAGCCATGTATGACAAACAACCACCAACATAATACTGAATGGGGAAAAGTCAAAAGCATTCCCTGTGAGAATTGAACAAGACAAGATGCCCACTCTCACCACTCCTCTTCAACGTAGTACTGGAAATCCTAGCCAGAGCAATCAGACCAGAGAAAGAAATAATGGGCATTCAAATCAGTGAAGAGAAAGTCAAAGTGTAACTATTTGCTGATGATATGATTGCTTACCTTGAAAACTCTAAGGACTCCTCTAGAAAGCTCCTAGAACTGATAAAAGAATTCAGCAAAGTTTCTGGATGCAAGATTAATATATACAAATCAATAGCTCTTCTATCAACAGTGACCAAGTGGAGAATCAAATCAAGAACTCAACCCCTTTTTGCAATAGCTACAAAAAATTAAAATAGCAATATACCTAACCAAAGAATCCAGAGACCTTTACAGGTAAAACTACAAAACACTGCTGAAATAAATCATAGATGACATGAGCAAATGGAAACATATCCTATGCTCATGGATGGGTAGAATCAATATTGTGAAAATGACCATTCTGCCAAAAGCAATCTACAAATTCAATGAAATCCCCATTAAAATGCCACCATCATTCTTCAGTGAATTAGAAAAAACAATTCTAAAATTCATAAGGAGCCTAAAAAGAGCCTGCAGGGTCAAAGCAAGACTAAGCAAAAAGGACAAATCTTGAGGCATCACACTACCTGATTTCAAACTATACTATAAGGCCATAGTCACCAAAACAGCATGATATTGGTATAAAAATAGGCGCATAGGCCAGTGTAACAGAATAGGGAACTCAGAAATAAACCCAAATACTAACAGCCTATTGATCTTCAACAAAGCAACCGAAAACATAAAGTGGGGAAAGGACATCCTTTTCAACAAACGGCCCTGGGATAATTGGCTAGTCACATGTAGGAGAATAAAACTGGATCCTCACCTCTCACCTTATACAAAAATCAACTCAAGATGGATTAATGACTTAAACCCAGACCTGAAACTATAAAAATTCTACAAGATAACATCCCTTCTAGACATTGGCTTAGGCAAGGATTTCATGACCAACCACCCAAAAGCAAATGCGATAAAAACAAAAATAAATAGCTGGGATCTAAATAAACTAAATAGCTTTTGCACAGCAAAAGGATTAGACAGCAGAGTAAACAGACAGCCCAAAAACTGGGAGAAAATCTTCACAATGTATACATCTGAGAAAGGAGTAATATCCAGAATCGACAACAAACTCGAACAAATCAGTAAGAGAAAAACAATCCCATCAAAAAGTGGGCTAAGGATATGAATAGACAATTCTCAAAAGAAGATCTACAAATAGCCAACAAACATATGAACACATGCTCAACATCACTAATGATCAAGGAAATGCAAATCAAAACCACAATGTGATACCACCTTACTCCTGCAAGAACGGCCATAATCAAAAAGTCAAAAAACAGTAGATGTTGGCATGAATGTGGTGAAAGGGAACATGTCTACACTGCTGGTGGGAATGTAAACTAGTACAGCCACTATGGAATATGGAAAATGGTGTGGAGTTTCTTAAAGAACTAAATGTAGAACTACGTTTTGATCCAGCAATCCCACTACTGGGCATCTACCCAGAGGAAAAGAAGTCATTATTTGAAAAAGACACTTGCACATTCATGTTTACAGCAGCACAATTCACCATTGCAAAATTGTGGAACCAACCTAAACCCCCATCAGTCAACAAGTGGATAAAGAAACTGTGGTACATGTGTACAAAGGAGTACTTTGCAGCCATAAAAAGGAATGATTTAGCAGCATTTTTAGTGACCTGGATAAGATTAGAGACTATTATTCTAAGTGAAGTAATGCAGGAATGGAAAACCAAACATTGTATGTTCTCACTTATACGTGGGAACAAAGCAATGAGGACACAAAGGCATAACAATGATACAATGGACTTTGGGGACTTCAGGGGAAGAGCGGGAGGATTGAGAAGGATAAAAGAAGACAAATATGGTACAATGTATACTGCTCGGGGGATGGGTGCACCAAAGTCTCACAAATCATCACTACAGAACTTACTTACTCATGTAACCAAATACCACCTGTATGCCAATAACTTATGCAAAAATAAAAGAGAATCAACTGTTCATTGATAGCCAATATTCTCCTGGGAATCTAGGAAACACAGAAAATGATACACCATGGGTCTTTAGATTACAAAGATTTACAAAGTCTGAATTGTTCATGGTCTTTGCTTTCTTATAACAGAGCTACAGGTTTTTAAATTGAAGGCTGGTAAAATTACCTAGTAATTATTCACATCAGTCTGCTGTAAAGAACATAATTACGTCTGTAAACAATAAATGATGTTCTTTATTCTGCAAGTTCAAGTCATGAAGTTCCCATTTACAATAGCTAGACACAAAATTTACGTAAGTATTTTCTTTGTCCCTTTGCATGGATGTCATAGTTTGCCTCTCACTTCTTTAGACCTATATGCGTATTTCATCATATTTCTGGGATGGCAAATATTAGAAAATTTTCTGTAGGACCAAAACAGGACTTCTGTGAAAACATGCAAAGCAAAATTCCATATCTTTTTAGAGTTTCCATATTAATTCTAGGTCAGAATACTTAAGTGTACTACAAAATATGTAAACTTGGACTTATGAACACTAAAGGTCTTATAAATGAAGTATGGAAATTTGTTTTCCTAATCCATTGATCATAATTTCCAAGTTGGATGTCTCAATTGTTAGATATTTAGTGTTTCAAAATATAAAAATGATCTAGGTGGAATTAATTTACTTGTTTTAGTACAGTAACATGTTTTAAACAAGGAAAATGTAGAATAAATGTATATAAAAACTTTTGCATACTGGAAGATATCAATATTTTTTATGCTTTACCAAAGACTGAAACTCTTTATGCAAAACTATTTTTTCTTTTCTTTATAAGGTAATATTTTTAGCCCCTTTTCTTACATATGTGTCAAGGAAAAAGACTTATGTCTCTGCATGTTTATAATATTAGCTTACAACAGTTATTCACTGATATATTTTTAATATTGAAATGGTCAGCAGCAACAACCTTAGAGATACAAACTAGTAGGCTAGAAGGAACGTTGGATAGAAAATGTAGTTTTCAAGTCAAGTTATATAATTTCTCATTCTTTCATGTATTTAATATTCATTGAGTTACATTTATTCAACTAACTGTTTACTTCACAGTTAATATTTTCTAGGTAAGGGTATGTAAATGTAAATGCTCACCATATCTTAACATGCTCAGATCAGAGTATCATGGGGGAAGTTGACTCACAGTATGAAAACTGGGGAAGCAAAGTGCTGTGAATCCTGGCTGTGAAGTACGATGCAATACTGGATGTCTCTAATATATCTGTCAGTTTTTATTTTTAAAATTTCTAAAATTGACTCCACTTTGAATGATTAATTTTCAAAAGTGAAAAATATCAGTAGTGTAATGATTAAAGACCACATTTAGTAATGATATACATTTACTTTTTAAAATATATGTTAATCCCCTTTTCAATATTATAAAATGTAGTTATTATGTTGTCCTAATGTCTTCAATAGTCAGTTATTACTTATTTGAGCTCATTAGATGTCAGAAATACACATATTTTCATTTTCAATTTGTGAAAATTAAAATTAAAGAAAAACACATGAAATCCAAAATGGAATAATCAAAATGAGATGTTTCTACTTTATATATATGTATAGGTATATCTACATATACATATATATATATTTAGTTACTGAATTTCTATAATGATGTTTTGGACTACATCTTCTCAGTGGAATTACGATGTAGAAAGCATAGTGAAATAAAAAATAACATGTTTGCTGTCAACGGTACTTTCAAAATACAGAATTGCTCTTTTTGCCCTCCTTTTCATATACTTTTGGCTTGATGTCTACTTCTCATTGACCCTCTATAAATTTGTTTCCTAAGCTGCCTTGCTCTTAACCCTGCCTTCAGCTTATGTAAATAAACAATGCATATATTTTTAAAGAATTATCTAAACTAGTTCATTAACATTACGTTTCTCAACTTGACTCTTTAAAAGTCAAACAGCCACATGATATTGAAGTTGTAAGAGACTTCAGAGATCATCTGGACTAATTCTCTTCTAGAATGTCACTGGCAGACAGAAATCTCTTTTTTTCTGAAATAATTTGAGTGAAAAAGAATTCAGCTTTTCACTGATGGTCAACTCTAATTGCTAGAAAATGTTTCTTTTGCAATACTACATCTATTTTGGGAGAGAAAAAGACAGTAAGTCATATTTCCCTACTTCCCCTACTTCTAAATACTGAAGTTAATGAGGGACTTTTTTTTTTTTTTTTTGCAAACACTATCAGGTTAGGAAGCCTTATTTAAATGAGGTAAAATTCCATAGGAGTGCAGAGCTGACAGTGGCGGACTCCACATGGCCTCTACCTAAGGGCAGAGGATATCCTCTGGATTGAGTGCCACACAATAGTGACCTTAAACAGGATGGGAAGGGTTTACAGAATTGTTTGACGAAAAAGCATTTCAGTTAGAAGGAGTGAAGGGAATAGGCTTAGAAGGGAAGAATAGGGTGTTGTTTAGAAATAATGAGAGTGTATGGTCTTGTGTGGATGGGGGCAGCAAAAAAATACATGTGAAAACATATAACATTAAAGAGGTCATAGATAATCACAATACTCACTAATAATTCTTGATTCTTATCTTTCCTTCCTTTCTCCCTCCTGCCACACCTATATTCTTCAAATTTTGAATAGTTTACTTTCAAGCACAGTGACCTTCAAGCTTTGTAATTGTGCAACTTAAATTATTATATGCTTCTATTTAGATATTTTATACATGTATTATGTAACAGGAATCTACCATATACTTGCTTGGCACATTATTTAACCTCCTCTTAAAGTGAGTTATTGTAAAAACACCCATTAAGTGTTATTGAAAGGATTAAGTAAAAATATATTTTAAAAAATCCATTCTCTTAGAACTGTGACTGGCACTGGTCACTACTATTTAAGCTTTAGGTATTATTAGTAATACTAGGGTTAGCAGTATTGTTGTTAATAGTAGTATTATTACTTGAATGAGTTATTCAATTTATAAAACAAAATTAAAAATATATAACCAAAATGCTACATATTTAAAACAAACGAAAATGTTTCCACTGCTCTAGGAAATAAAGAAGTCATTAAAGATTATGATTAAAAGAACAACATGTTTTACGGTGTTTTTTCCTTCTCTAATTTGTTTTTGAGACAAAAGAACGTCCCATCCCTAAGGATGGTAATTCACAATATAAGGTTGACTGGCAAATTTACTTACTGACCCAACTAGATTTTAGGAGTCCTCAAACCCAAAGGAACAGTTCTGGACATGTTGTCTGTTTAAGGTCCAAACAGCCTGAATCAACATTCCTCTGAATCAGCTTTGGAGAGTTGACTCTCCTCCAACAAAGCTGGGCAGCTCTGTGAATTGCCTTGTATAAGGGGTGTGTTCTCTTTTACCTTTTCTGTGAACTGAAAGGACCAACTCAGGGAATTGGCTTAGTTGTATCAGTTAATTTGGTTTTTCTTTTTTGTTTTTATTTATTATACTTTAAGTTCTAGGGTACATGTGTACAACATGCAGATTTGTTACATATGTATACATGTGCCATGTTGGTTTGCTGCATTCATCAACTCATCATTTACATTAGATATTTCTCCTAATGCTATCTCTCCCCCATCCTTCACCCCACGACAGACCCCGGTGTGTGATGTTCCCCGCCCTGTGTCCAAGTGTTCTTATTGTTCAGTTCCCACCTGTGAGTGAGAACGTGTGGTGTTTGGTTTTCTGTCCTTAAGATAGTTTGCTCAGAATGATGGTTTCTAGCTTCATCCATTTCCCTACAAAGGACATGAATTCATCCTTTTTTTATGACTGTGTAGTATTCCATGGTGTATATGTGCGACGTTTTCTTTTTTTTTATTTTTTATTTTTATTTTTATTTTATAATACTTTAAGTTCTAGGGTACATGTGCATAACGTTTATATCATGTATATCTCCCCAATGCAACCCCTCCCTCCTCCCCCCTCCCCATGATAGGCCCCAGTGTGTGATGTTCCCCTTCCCGAGTCCAAGTGATCTCATTGTTCAGTTCCCACCTATGAGTGAGAACATGCGATGTTTGGTTTTCTCTTCTTGTGATAGTTTGCTAAGAATGATGGTTTCCAGCTGCATCCATGTCCCTACAAAGGATGCAAACTCATCCTTTTCTGTGGCTGCATAGTATTCCATGGTGTATATGTGCCACATTTTCTTAATCCAGTCTGTCACAGATGGACATTTGGGTTGATTCCAAGTCTTTGCTATTGTGAATAGTGCCGCAATAAACATACGTGTGCATGTGTCTTTGTAGTAGAGTAATTTATAATCCTTTGGGTATATACCCAGTAGTGGGATGGCTGGGTCATATGGTACATCTAGTTCTAGATCCTTGAGGAATTGCCACACTGTCTTCCACAATGGTTGAACTAGTTTACACTCCCACCAACAGTGTAAAAGTGTTCCTATTTCTTCACATGCTCTCCAGCAATTTACTCATCTGACAAAAGACTAATATCCAGAATCTACAAAGAACTTAAACAAATTTACAAGAAAAAATCAAACAACCTCATCAAAAAGTGGGCAAAGGATATGAACAGACACTTCTCAAAAGAAGACATTTATGCAGCCAACAGACACATGAAAAAATGCTCATCATCACTCACCATCAGAGAAATGAAAATCAAAACCACAATGAGACACCATCTCACACCAGTTAGAATGGCGATCATTAAAACGTCAGGAAACAACAGGTTAATTTGCTTTTTCTGGAGAAAAATTCCCAATATCAAAGAAAAAACTGAGGTAAAAGTGAAATAAATCAACTTGCTGTAAAATAAGAATGTATTAGTTACACACCTAAACTGTTTAAACCTAAATCTTTACCCCTAGAAATGTAATTTGGAGCAACTTAAGCTCTCTTTGTTTTTCTTTCTTCACTGGTAAAATAAGGACAGAACCCACCTACCTCACAGTACAGTTCAACACTATTATTTCAGGTGATCTATGCAAAATGCTTAGAATAGTAGCTTGCACGTGCTGGTAATTATTTGCTCTTATATAGTTAGAACTATTCCCATACAATGTAAACATGTCTGATCTCTAAGTTTACTTTAGTTATTATGTAGATAATTTTTACAGTTGTGGTATGGTCAATGTGCACAGAAACAGAAACACATTTAATAACCATAAGTCACAATCACCCAGTTATAAAGACTGATGATGGGTACTGCTAAATCAGCTCTGACCCTTGAGGTTTTGCAAGACACCTCCTATGTATTTATCCTTTTATCCAATGAGTATCTCTTGTGTACCTGAGGTGTGCCAGGCATTGTGCATAGCCTGGGGATATGTGGTCAATAAACCATGGATTCTAGCAGGAATCCCAGCAACACATGTCCCTAACTATTTAGACCACATCTTAAAGACCTATTATTACAATGTCTTGAAGGAAAGAGGAATATAACATAAGAAATGGATTTTTTAATGGTTTACTTTTAACCACTGCTTTAATAAATCTATTTAAAACAATAAAGGATTTTTTTGCTGTCATTGGTTGCTATATATTTGTCTTGTTCATTTATACATTAAATGATGTATAATGGAATTCACACACATGGAACATAACAGGCACTTATGAAATATTTGTTGAAAAAAAGAATTAAGAACACTAAAATTGCCAGTGGTGTGCTGGGTAATGTTTCACAATGAGTTCTCTGGGAGAGGGGGTTTACTTGTAGGATTTGCTGACCAATTTCTGATTTTTGTGGTATAAAATTGACCATGACAGATATCAAGCTACCAAGGTGACATCAATTGGCTCACATTTCTGAAAATTTATCAATCAACTGTCATAAACTGGTCTAAACAGCTCCAGCTAAAAATACATATATGATTTTGCTTCTGATTAAAAATCAAAATCAGAAACCATTATATTTGTACTGTCTCAATTTATAATTATAGAATACGTTTCTACAGTATTAGACACATTTTAACGAGTCTTAATTCAGAGTATCAAAATTGTTCTGAAAATTTAAACTTAATCCCCATAACAAACACTCAGGTATGTTCAGTAGCTTTACCTATTTTACAGATAAGGAAACTGAGGCACAGAGTGGTTAGGCAACTTTCTTTAGGTCACATAACTGGTGAATGGCAGAGACAAAATTCCAAACCCAGCAATTTGGCTCCAAAGCCTAAATTCATAATCATCATGCCATATTGCCTCTTAATGTTTCTTCTGCAACTTACACGGAATCATAAGGGTTTGATGATTGATCGGCCACTTGCTGCTTTAGCACCTTGATTGGTTTGTTTGTCTGTTTTAATGGAATACTGTAATAGGCAGGAGATTGCAAGTCAGGAGAAAAACAAGAGGTTGTAGAGCCTTTGGAGATTTAGCTCTGAAACTGTTGCAGTATTTATTTGTCTAGTGGAGAAGTCAGTTAAATATCTAGCAGTCTAGTAAAATATGTAAATTGCTGTTATGTATGGACAATACAGTTGTATCACAAGCTGAACAATTCCTCAACTGTACTTACCTAGGAACCAGAAGTCTCACACTAATTAAGAAAGTCTTTAACGTCTGTCTCTTAACACCTACATAATGAGAGGTGATAATAAATAACCTGCAATAATTGCTAAGAGCTAAATTTTAAATTTCCAAATGTACTCTTTCAGATTATTTTATTTTTCGTGTAGCCTAAAGTGAACAATTAACTTTTCTGTGTATTAAATCTGCCCTCCATTTACAGCTTCTGCTTTTCTGTACCCAACTGATTTTTTGATCTGTGAACATTCAGAGATAATTTATTATCCATGTGTTTATACAATGTTCATCAAACAAGAGACCTGGATACACTGGGGAAATACAGTAACTTGTGAATAAAATATACATGTTAGGCTTATCAGCTAGATTCCCCAGGGTGTTTCTCTTTCTAGCTGTAGAGTCTAATTATTACTACTGGTTAAATATTATTTCACTGCCTCAAATTAATCATTATAAAGCCTTTTTCCACATTAATAGCAACCTTGTAACGTAGAATTCCCCCGCATACGATGCCAAAATCGATGAAACTTTCAAATAAAAATATCTGTAGTGTATTAGTTGTTGCTATTGCAGGAGCATCTAAATATTTACAATAGAATTCTTGTATGAGAAACTTTCTCAAGATTTCATCTGTAGCCAAAAGCAAATCAAATTTCTTGCACGATAGTTCTTCTGAATGCATCTACTACATCCTCTCTGATTCTTCTCCTTCAGATGTAAGTGAGCAGAGTTTAGTGGAGTTGAGAAGGCAGCTACAGTCAGTCCATTTCCAGGTAAGGACACATGGCATCTAAAACTAATATTCTAGAAGGGATGACAAAGTTAAATAAAGTCTGGATACAAATTCAGTACAAGTGAGTCAAAAGAATGATTCCAGGAGTAGGAGCCAAAAGCAACAGAATAGAAATACTAGAAATATAGAAAGACTGAGAAATAAAGAGAAGCACAGTAGATGCTTGGGTATCTGTGAGAGCCTTTTATTGTGGGGTAGCACATCCTTTAGAGGATACATGAGGTTCACGGAAAAGAGTTATTACTCAACAGACGCTATCCACACATGAGAAAAGACTTGGAAAGGATAAAAGAGAATGGGATGTGGCTAATATATGTTAGTAATGAGATTACAGATGGAAAGGATAAAAAGAATGGGATGTGGCTAATATATGTTGGTAATGAGACTGCAGATAGGAAGATGGTGAACTGAATTAATGTATTTGCCTTTCCTGCTGCAATGTTAATTCAAGCACCAAATAATATTCCTTGGAAGTTCAACAGCTGGAAATCTGATGGTCGTGCTTAGAGGATGTTTTTGGTGACCCACGTTTTCCTGGGATCCAGATAGAAAGAGCTAACTTTAATTCTAAATTTAGAATTTAGATTTTAAAGAGATCAACTTTAATTCACCTCAGGGCTATACAGAGAACTTGGTCCACTGTATTCCTCAGAGGATAGGAGTATCATTTAAAAAGATAGGTTTATTTCCAGTATTTGGTTATGTCCAAGTGGATTAAAAATAGAATGATTAGAAATTTTCTATGTAAGTTATGTCAGCAAATCTTTATAAATGGGATAGAAGTGTGGGAGTGATTTTAAAAGTTTTCTAAAGTTCTGCTGAAGAATGTAAGAGAGAAAAAAAGAAAATGAAATGTTCTAAAATATTTATAATTTTGAGGGTGGTCAGTGAGTGTAGAGGTAGGCTGACAAAGTTGAGTGACTGGCTCTCTTCCTCTATCTCTGTCAGATTTCTCTCTCTCTCAAGATACGTACTCATTGATGTGGCTTTAGGCTACAGATAGCAGAGGATTGTGGTAGGGATTAACCAGGGAATTTTTCTCTCTTCTAATTAACATTTATTTGTATCCCAGTCTCCCTCAAATTATTCCTGTTCTTTTCTATCTCTGGTTGCGTAAGTTTTATTCTCCTTTCAAAGTTCAGTTCCAATGCTATTAAAACTCTCTTCTGGTAGCAAGGACACCAATAAGACCATGGGATTTCCTATATTTGTTTTACTGTTTACTATCTTTATAATTTTAGAGGAGCTATTTAACCTCTATGTGCCTCAGTGTCTTCATGTGTGCTATGTGGATAATTATGAGTCAATGTGTGTAAGGTGCTTTGAAAGAGTGGCACCAAGAAGTCACTGAAGTGTGAGCTGTTAATATTACTATCATTATTAATTGCTATTATCTCATCTCCCCTCAGGAAATTAAGAGGAGAATTCATGTTTGATTCCCATCTTAAGCTTCTCAATCCATTGTAGAAAACTTGGGCTCAGAAAGACAGAAAACATTACAGGTGTTAGCTGGATGAAATTTTCCATATCCCTTAGGCTATATTCTCAACACATTAGACCACAGTCAGTGAACAGCCCAGATATGAGCATGTGCCACACAGGCATTTTATCCATTTATTACATTTTCTCTGAATATCTCAACATAAGTTTGTGCATACAATCTTAAACTTAATTTTATTGTCTTGTATTTATTGTTTCAGATGTTAACAAGTTAAAAGTTTGTTTACATACGATTAGACTATTAGTAAAGATGTTAATTACAGTATCACATTTAATGAAAGAGATTTCACTGTTTTGAGAAAGCCAGATTCCTTGAGGTAAGGTAATGGGTTTATAATTCCAAAGTTAAAAGACAGTGGAGATTGTGTTTAAAGTCAAGTCAGCCTGGCTATGGAGTGTTCACACAGAACTCCTGGTACAATCATACTGTCCCAAGACTGAAAACTCCATGAGAACAGTGACCATGCCTTCTAGTGCATGACCTCACCAGGCAGAAGATGTTAGGCAATATTTGCTAATTAATCTTTTACTCCATGAATATTTAAAAATTAGCATGATTAAATTTCCTGTTTATTAAAGCACTTTAAAATCTGAGGTGTATTTTTACATGTGAATACTGAGCAGTGTATTTTTGGTTGCCTTACTGTAAAAATCAATTTTAATGTGTCTGGAATTGTTTAGATAATCCTGATAAAAGATAAAGAATAAAATTTATCTGAAGGTATCACCTTACACAAAAACATATGGAGAAAAAGCAGTTTCTCTGAAATATGTCCCTTTCTCAACATCATCACCTTTAAAATAGAAAAATGTTATCCAGACTGGGCACGGTGGCTCACGCCTGTAATCCTAGCACTTTGGGAGGCCAAGGCAGGTGGATTGCCTGAGCTCAGGAGTTCGAGACCAGCCTGGACAACACGGTGAAACCCCGTCACTACTAAAATACAAAAACTTAGCCAAGCGTGGCGGCATGCGCCTATAATCTCAGCTACTCAGGAGACTGAGGCAGGAGAATTGCTAGAATCCTGGAGGCAGAGGTTGCAGTGAGCCTAGATTATGCCACTATGCTCCAGCCTAGGTGACAGAGTGAGACTCCTTCTCTAAAAAAAATAAAAATAAAAATAAATGTTATCCAGTGCTTTTCAGTCTACCTGTCATCATTATTCCTCCAGACCTAGAAGCTGCCTGCAAATAAACTGCCTGCCACTCTGCAAGCAGCACCAGAGACACCCACTTGATGACAAAACAGAGCCAGTGTTTCCTCTTCTTCAATATCTGATTCACCTGTTACCAGCTCAGCTCTCCTGTGGACTCACTCACAGCCAGATGTTGTAGTACCAATACCCATCCACCTGCTGACTTTCTGTTGACATCTTCTTGAGTCCTGTCTGTATGCCAGGTGATACTCACTCAGTGACAGCTCTCATCTCGTAGGTCTTGAGTCACTTGCTGTGTGTACTATTTAGCTGGCTGTCCTTAAATTTATCTAAGTGTACCATGTGAGGCATAGAGATTATATTACGCCCAGATGAATCATTTAATTCCAGCATTCTTGAAACTTAATTGTGCATAACCATTGCTCTTGGCATTTTTATTTGGATGTGATTCCCTTTTCAGCATTGGCTAAGAAAAACGTGTTTGCACCCCTCAAGGTTTACATGTCTCCTCCCAAAGAAAAGGAGCTGAAATTACTTATAACATATATTTTCTGCAATTTTGCATAAATCCCTTGAGAATTACTTTCTCACAGATCTGCTTTCTGCCTATAATTTCAAATACAGTTACTACAGAGTTTATAGTTTTGCTGAAAAGGCTGATTTCCAAACCTCAATCTCTTTCCTAGAAATATTGTAAAGAGTAGTAGCAAAATGCTGCATTAATCACCAATCTGTATCTAATAATTTACATGCCTTATATCATCTAATTCAAATAGCAACATTTAGTCAAGTACCCTTCTCATTCTATGAATTTAAAATAAACTTGGAAAATTTGCTCTGCTTATGCTGTGTCACTCAGCTGGTAAGTATCAAAGGTCATACACACAGGTTTCTCTACAAATGAAATATTTGCTCTTAGCCATTACACATAGTTGTCCAATATTGCTTTGGTGCTTTCTGTTCTATTGCTTTCATTAAAAACATAGCTTATTAATGAGGAGAATCACTCTTTAAAATTACTGCAGTCTAAGATCCATGTAGACATTGGTTTTACAATATCTCTAGTGAAAATTTATTAAAAGGTAGTTAATTGAACACTTTTACGTATGTGATCTACTTTCACCAATGAATTTGGAAAACGAATTGTTTTTCATCCTTATTATTTTCAATTACCTAAAATCATCCATTATAAATTGCAAATGAAGTTGTTTTTAAATTTAATAATTACATATTTATCTTTTCATTTCTGCTATATTCAAGAATGGCAATTGTGCCCCTAAAAAGGGAATAAAAAGAAATATAATAAACATGAATTTATTTATTATTATTATTATTATTATTATTTTGAGATGGAGTCTCACTCTGTCACCCCCAGGCTGGAGTGCAGTGGCACGATCTTGGCTCACTGTAACCTACCCCTCCCGGTTTCACGCCATTCTCCTGCCTCAGCCTCCTGAGTAGCTGGGACTACAAGCACCCGCCACCACGCCTGGCTAATTTTTTGTATTTTCAGTAGAGATGAGGTTTCACCGTGTTAGCCAGGATGGTCTCAATCTCCTGATCTCGTGATCCGCCCACCCTGGCCTCCCAAAATGCTGAGATTACAGGTGTGAGCCACCACGCCTGGCCAAAATATAAATTTATACATTATAATCTTTAAACTTTAAACCTAAAAAACCAAGATATTATAAAATGAAATGTCGATTATTTATAACATTGCCCTGATTTAAAAGGAAAAAGCCTAACTCTGATAACTGATTACTTCTATAGATATTTTTCTACAATATGCACATTTCAGATTCCATAGTGGCATGAAAGAATATTCCAAAAGAAATGAATCTAAAAAATGAAGAGCTGTTCTGGAGCAAAATGAGAATATGGCTTTATAGTCATACTATCTTCAAATTCAAATTTCTGATAAATTAAAAGATGCATTAGGAAAGGTGATTTTTTCATTAGATAATGCATAGGAAGTACATCACATAATCTCTTGATCACAGCTAGTATTTACTTTTTATTTTTTTCTTTTTCCAAATATTAGTAAGTAATGAAAATACCCCTGACACATTTTTATTTTAATTTTTAGTTTTTCTGGATATGTAGTAGGCATATTTATGGGGTGCATGAGATGTTAACATATAGGCATGCAATGCATAATAATCACATCATGAAGAATGGGGTATCCATCCCTTCAAGCATTTATCCTTCGTGTTACAAACAAACTGATTACATTTTAAAATATGCAATTAAGTTATTATTTACTATAGTTACCCAGCTGTGCTATCACCCCTGACCTTTTTTATCCCTCTTCTCTGTTTTGGTTTGTTTGGTCTCATTCCTTAGCACTTGTCATCATATAATGTAATATATATTTTATTTATACATCTTGTTAATTGTCTGTCTATCCGTTAGAATGAGGTCAGGGATTTTTTTGATTGAGTTATTTACTACTAGATTCCTAGTGTCCAGAACAATGCCTGATTCACCATAGATGGTCAATAGATACAAAATGAATGGATAATTTTGCTTGCTTTATAAGAACATATTCACTCCGGAGCAATACATTCAGAAATATATTTTTTAGTATTACATATGAAGAACAAGTCAGAATAAAAGAGTATGTTTGTATGGTTATAGATATGGTAAAATGCAGAACATGAATATGTAGAGACACAACTAAAAATAAAAACTTCTGTGATATAAAAGCACTTTGAAACCAATTTGTATGTAAAAGCTATGCATGTAGCTGCTGAACGTAGTGGGCAGTTCACACAGATTCCCCAGTGCGTCACACTCTTCCCTTGTGAACCACAGGGAGCTATAGGGCATCAGCTGTTTTACCCAGCAAGTGTGAATCAACAACTCTTGGCTATAAGTCATATGCAGCTGAGATGTTTTCTTTTTAATTAAGGAATCTAAATTTAGTCTGCATGAGGTATAAGACAGTGATTCTATTTACAAAATTCTGAATGCCAGGAGCTATTATTCTAATCATCATCGTCGTCGTCGTCATCATCATCATCATCATCTTTACTGTAGCTTTTTAAGAGGAAAGGAGTTTTAAACATCATAAATGCCCCTCACTTCTTGAAAAGAAAGAAGATTAGTTCTGGTTTTCTCTTCTCTGGTTATTTCTAATTTCTTCTTAGATCACCATCTAATCTAAATCTCCAATCTAATGAGCCTTTAAATGTATATGGAGGTTAAGAGTGTTGCTTTTGGAGAAAACAAAATTGCACTTGAATTCCAGCTCTGCTGCTTGCTTCCATGTAAAGCAACCATCTCTGGTGATTATTCTTTCTATAATAATCACTCTTTACTACCTTTCTGTGCCCCTAGAGCCTGAGCTCCATGGGCTGCCACACTTTGCTAACTTGCTTTCTGGATTGCCATTGGGTACAGCTGAAAGGAGCCACATGATGACACCGGGAGTGTGAAAGAAGCAAGAGGTCAGTTACTATTCAGCCTGCTTCCGCCCAGCCTCACATCAGTCTGGCAGTAGCCAGCTTCCTCTCAGTCAGCACTCCTATCCCTATGGGTATCTCCCCTTCTCAGGCTCACAGGGGGCAGATTCCTTCTCCATGCTCTTTTCTGTATGAGATATGATGGCTTCCTGCTGTTGTTCCTGCCTGGGTGTTTGATTATCCCTTGTTAGTTCCCCTAACCCTGCCCATACTCTGTAAATACTCCTTCTTTAGGGACTGACAGATACAGTAACAAAAACTTGAGTTTCTCTATCTGTAAACTGGAGACAATGTCTACCTTTTTGTTTGTTGTGATGATACAATGATATCACATATTTAAATTATCTAACATAGTACTTGGTATACATGAGATGATTTTGGTGGTGGCTGTGATGGTAGGGCTAGTAATAGTGATAACTGTTATTATCTACCTGTATTAGCAAGAATTTTCTCAGTTTTTGTTGGTATTGTATACAGTATGAAGCACAGAACTCAGATGAGCAGGAGAAGATTTTAAATGAAAAGAAAGACAGCCCCATTTATAACTGTGCTTATAATAACAGTTTCTGTGGCAGAAACAACAAACACATATCTTTACTTCCAAGGAGGATTGTACTGCAATCTTATGTTCACAACATCAGAAAAGTACACTTTTGGGTTCAGTGATCGTGCCTACACTTCTGGCTAACCACCACCCCAAATCTTTACTTTGGAAACTCTATGCACATATATACTATATCCGAAAACTGGACTACTGTGTGGGAAGGTGGACTATTCCTGGAAACTCAAACTGATGCTAGGGCTCTGAGTGCCATTCTGGCTATCATTATATCACAAGTCCTCAGCCTCAAGGACACAGAGATGATTACTCTCCATTGTAAGAATCCTACACCAAAGGTAGTGCAGCCCACACAATATGAACAGCTGAATCACAGAAATATGTTTCTTCTATACTTTACAAACTCTTCAATTTTCAGAATTTGAATTAATAAACTGATGTATTTTCACCAGAATCACTATTAAAAATGATGATCTATAATTCAGAGCAGTCAGAATATGCCTAGCACTGTGAACTTGAGTAGGGGAAGAAATTGCTGAGAATGATAATAAGTTTAAGGTTAATTTTCAAATTGGTATATTTTAGTCAACCAATCAACTAAACTTAGAAAATATTCATATGAAAAGAAGTCATCATTTAATATCAAATATATCATGAATTTGAATTAGAATGACATAAATTGAAATAGTGTCCTCATGAGAACTGATGTATTGGAAAAGAACAAAATTATAGATATAACATTAATCTAATAGATAAATGGATTAATAGGTAAGCAAAGTAAATAAGATGTTTAAATTAACCTTGACATATAGAAATAGAGTCAATTATCTTTCGAATCTCATAGCTTTATAAACAAAGATAATGGTTCAGTTTCACAGAAAAAGCTACTTGAAAAGAGTAATTGTAAAATTGGTTTTAAAATTCTTCCTTGGAGTCATGAAAGAAAGGGTATAGTTCAGAAAAATTAACCTTTCTATATAAACAATCATTTATGGCCACATGAGACAAAAATTTTTCCACAATAATTTTAAAATTTCTTACAGCTTTTGCCATAAACAGAGGAAAAAGATCTGCTTAAAATATTAGCTCAATATAAAAGCCACATAACTTCAGCAGCAATATTCATTGAGTAAATTTGCATTTTCTCATCATAGGGCTGATTTTTCTTTTATTTGTTTGTCTGTTTTTTGCTTCCTCTCAGCCCCCAGAAAACATGCAGAGAAGGTTTAGACTTTTTAAAAAAATCTTCCAGGAAGAAATGTTGTGGATAATGACAAGAGAAGGGGAGCAAAACTATATACTTGTTTGTCCAAGTATCCATAACTTGGGAAGTGACATGCTTAAAAACAACAACAACAACAACAAGCAAAGGAATTTAGAATAAAATTCACATAATTTTTCAGAAATGTAATTAAACTGAGCTTTTAATATTCTAAAATGCACATATTAGTAAAACAGCTGGGTCTTATTTCGGTGGGTGTCTATTTTAGAAATTCTTTGTGTTTAGTAATTTTCACTTTCTAAAAATAACTCTAAAAACTAATTATGCAGATAAAGGAGAAATCATTACATGTGACCAATATATATTACTTTTCTGTTTTTTAAAAAAGGATTTTAATGAACAAATGAATTTTGGCTATTCTAAAATAAAGCTGTGCTGAACAAAAAGTTCTTATAGTTGTAATTATTGTCATAGCTTTCAGAACTAGCTGTGTTTGGTGAGAGGTGAAGCTAAAATGTTTCTCTTGCTTTCACTTTCAGTTTTCTTGCCACGTCTTTAAAAGAACAGTGGACATGTTCTGTATGTTCTGTTTCTCACAATGAATAAAGTGCAACTAGCTTATTTGTTTTTAAATGATTAACTTGAAAAACTGGTTCAAGACCTATATATGTGTGCAGTTTATTTTCCAAAGAAATAATTAAGGTTAAGAAGACTTCCTAAGCTTACTAATTTCTTTTTTAGTGGGGTGCAAAGTTATTTGTTCATGAAATTAAAAAAATGCTTTAGATTACTTTCTTTTTTTTTTTTTTTTTTTTTTTTTTGAGACGGAGTCTCGCGCTGTTGCCCAAACTGGAGTGCAGTGGCCGGATCTTAGCTCACTGCAAGCTCCGCCTTTTGGGTTCACGCCATTCTCCTGCCTCAGCCTCCCGAGTAGCTGGGACTACAGGCGCCCGCCACCTCGCCTGGCTAGATTTTTGTATTATTTTTTTAGTAGAGACGGGGTTTCACCGTGTTAGCCAGGATGATCTCGATCTTCTGACCTCGTGATCCGCCCGTCTCGGCCTCCCAAAGTGCTAGGATTACAAGCTTGCGCCACCGCGCCCGGCCTAGATCATTTTCAATGCATTTACTTCTTTAGCAAATGGGTTAAGCATAATATCACATATCTATTTGCTATTAATAATTTCTTCTTCAGGATAGAATTCGATTTTAGATTACAATTAGATTTTAGATTTTCAAACTTTCTACAAAGTTTGAAATACATTTTCTTGATCCTGTAGGATTTGCAGGAACACACTGACACTGAAGCAAGAAAATGTAATCCTAGAAAAACTGATAGAAAGTGACACTCCAACTGCTTCATTAATTTGAACTTAAAACTGCAAAATAAGTTCATATAAAACTTCTTAACTTTTCTTTTAAAAACAAATGCCAGAAAGCAATATTTTTAAATATCCACTAAATTGAAGTATGATATTTTGCTCAATATGGAAAAGATATGGTACTTGGAGTTTTAAATATTATCGAAATCTCTCTGTTTCTTATATAGATGGCATTTGAAAAACTCCGACAAGGAGAAAATGTCAAAAATTTTCTTTTTCTAATCCATTACAGTACTATGTGCTTCTTGGATGAAGCAGGTGTCTGGGGATGGGATTGGATGAGAGAATTTTACTGAATATGCTTACAAATCTTTTGAAATTTAAATTATGTGAATATATCATTAAAAAGTCAAATTAAATTTTAAAAAAGCATTATTCATCTTTATTTTGTGAAAAAAGCAACTACACTGTCAATTTCAAATTAATAGACAAAATAGACTGCTAACTGGAACATTCTAGGGATATTTCTCGGTTTGTATTTGGGCTTGCTGAACTTAATAAGGATTAATGCTATGGCGGTTGAATAACAGGTCACTGTCTTTTCTTCTCCCCGATGAGGACAACTGCTAATACAAATCAAACAAACATTATACCCAGTCAACTCTCTGAGAAGGAAACAAACTCTATCTTTAAGTGAATTTAGATAACATCAAAGTCTGAGTCTCTTTACTGCTAAATTCAGATTTATCTCCTATTAACGAAGCCCATTAGCTACCCTGCTGCTTGTATGTTTTGTATCCTCTATGAATTCAGAACACAGCCTCATTTGCATATTAGAAGACCCTATCCTTAGTACACAGTCATGCCAGATGAAGACTAAACTGAAAAACATCAGCAAGTTGTCAGAAGTAGAGTTTCATACATCACAGAATGATAGGTACTAAAATAGTGCTTTTATTTTTTTGGCTAAGCATAGTGGCTCATGCTTGTACTCCCAGAACTTTGGGAGGCAGAGGAGGAAGGAACGCTCGAGGCCAGGAGTTCAAGACCAGCTGGGCAATATAGAGAAACTTATGCTCTACAAAAATAAATAAATAAATAAGTGCTTTTTGTAGGAAACATAAAATGTTTTCTGTATTTTTATTTAATTAGTCTTTGCAACATGTTTGTGTGGGGTAGGAGAATGTCTTATTTATGGAAAAAGGAAAAGAAACAAAGTGAAGTGTAGGAGGAGGAATTTACCAGAAAAAAAATTCCTTCTGCTCTATGTCTCTGGATGATTTTATTAGCATGATGCAACCTTTACTTGGAGTTGCAAATAGAGTGTTGTGAAGATGGATGCAAAGACTTGTCAAGGAGAATGATGATGGAGCTGTCCTGTGATTGACAAGCGTAGTGCTGTCTCATTTTTCTACATCTTTTTTTTTTTTTTTGTGACAGAGTTTTGCTCTGGTCGCCGCCCAGGCTGGAATGCAGTGGCATGATCTCAGCTCACTGCAACCTCTACCTCCTGGTTTCAAGCGATTATCCTGCCTCAGCCTCCTGAGTAGCTGGAATTATAGGGGCCTGCCACCATGCCTGGCTAATTTTTGTATTTTTAGTAGAGACGAGGTTTTGCCATGTTGGCGAGGCTGGTCTTGAGCTCCAGACCTCAGGTGATTCTCCCACGTCAGCCTCCCAAAGTGCTGGGATTACAGGTATGTGGTACCACACCTGGCCCATTTTTCTACACTTAAAAAATACGTTTTCTTCTTTTGGCTGTATTCCTCATCTCGGTGCTCACCCTAGGCAAAGTGCTTTTGAGGTTTTTTTTTTTTTTCTTTTTCTTGTTAAATGCTGACTTTATTTTTCTTTATATTTATTGTTCTCTCAATGTGTTCCGCAGACCTCTGCAAGTATTTGAGACCCTTTCAAGTATTCTAAGGGCTTAGAACTAACTTAGTAATAATAAGACATTATTTATCTTTTATACTGTGTTGACATTTGCACTGATGGTGCAAAAGTAATGGTGAATAAAAATGCTGGCACTATAGCAGTAGCACCCAACTATACCAGTAATCATTGTATTCTTCTTTGCTATGCATTTGCAAGAAAATCAAGAAAAAAAGAAAAAAAAGCTAGTCACACTTAAGAAAATCCTTGGTGAAGCAGTACAAATTGTTAATGTTATTAAATATCTACCTTCAATTTTGCTGAGTCTCACATACTAGGGTCTGTGTGGCTAAGTGAGAAGTATATAAATAGTAATTCTGCTACAAACCAAAGTACTGTGGTTGTCTCCGGGAAAAGCACTTGTGTAATTGTTTGAGTTGTGAACTCATTACTTTCCTCTTAGACCACCATTTTTATTTGAAAGAACATTTGACAAACTATGATTATTCAGATTTAGGTATTTGCAGATATTTTCTTAAAAATGAATAAAATAAAACTGCAATTTTAAGGAAAATAACTACTATACTTGTTACCAATGATGGCATCTGATATTTCAAGTGAAAATTAGAATTTTGGAAACTTGTGACAAAACTGATGTTATCTTGACAGCCTCCCAATCCATAAAGCCTTTTTCTGATGGGATAGGTGCATGTGGTAACATTAACTAACAAATGCAATGCTTTGTAAAATGATATGTGTCAAAATATGGAATATCTGCATAACTCAATGAATCAATATTTTCCAAATGATTAATAAATGATGTTACATATTTATGAATAGGTAAAAGATTCTTTCAAAGTCCAAGATAGATCAGTGGATTTTAATGTGACATATTGTAAAAAGCTTATTGACATGGTTTCAGATTCCAAATCACTTGTTAAATGTTGCTGTGTTACCAAAGAAGAATATCCATAATTATCTGAAAAACCTACGGACCCAGGGTGTTTGATCCACTTTGCCAGCTGCAGAACTCTGTGGCTGGTGAGGTCCTTGCCCATGCCCTGCTTGGCTTTGGGTTCACTACTGGTGGTGCCCCACCCTCTTGGCTCAGCAGTCTGTGCCTGGCTTGCATTCTGTCCCGGATCCCAGGCTCACTGCAGGATCTGCACTCAGCCTGTGGCTGGGCCAGGTGTGCTTCAGCAGCCTGTTGTGTTACAGCTCATTCAGTCCCGCCACCCCACTCTGACCCATGGCTCCAGGGTTGACCCGGCCCTGCCACTGCTTCCTGTCACATAAAATGGGCACACAGCAATGTTACAGCCTTTATTCGTTCCCACATTTAGCAGGTCCTGAGTTCTTGTCCTGTGTCCAATAAGAATGAGGTTACACTGATAACTGGAGGGTGAGCAGGGAAGAGAAGAGATTTTTTGAGCAATGAAACAACTCTTACTGAAGAGAGCGTCCCGAGTTAGGAAGGCCCCTTACCTGAATTTGGGTAGTCTCTGCCCCCCACCCTAAGGGTGGGTAGTCCTAAAGTGTGGCTGAGTCCAGGGATTTTATGGGCTCAGAATGGGGAAGTCCATGCTGACCAGTTTGTGAGTGTGCAAAAAAGGTTAAAAAATGGCCCCACATAAAGATGGGCATGACAGTGTAAAATACAAATTAGGGAAGGGTAGATATACGAAAAAGTAGGTGAAGAGTGGGGAGTGGGGATCAATAAGAGGCAAACGCGTCAAACAGGAAGAGAGGTTTTCAATCTGGTCTTTGGATTTATTCGTGATTTGTAGCTTGGTTTTCTTGTTTAAAACTGTCTTAGGTTTGAAGGTCAGGTTTCGCTAGTGACCCATCCCAATCTGTCTAGGCATTTGACTGCCTCCTGCCAATATCACTACTAAAGTGCTCCTCCCTTTCCTGGCTACATTTGTATGAGGCTGCATTGCCTTTATACAGAACAAGTAAAACAACATTTCACCATGAAATGACTGCAAAAGCAGGTAAGAGCCTGAGGCTCTTTTCTATTAATATAGACATTAAAGAATATTTACAAAAATGCCTCTCACTACATTTTTAGAAAGTATGTTTTTAATATTTAATCTTTCATATTAATATATGTATGATAGTCTTATTTTAAATTTTACATAATGAAAAACTTTTTAGTTTTAATCTCTAAAATGATAAACATCAATATATATAAGCCACATAATCAAAGTTCTTTGGCATCCTCAATACTTTTTATGCATCTAAAGAGGTCTTGAAACCAAAAAGTCTGAGAACTGCTATTGTGCAAAAACCCCAATTTACTATAGTGACAAGATTAATTACACTATTTATTTGAAAATATCTCTCAAATTCAAATTATCCTGATAATAAGTAAATTACTATACTTATTGGTCATTAACTGATAATGACCAAAACATCTCTAAAATTGTTTGCTTAAATTTAATGGAATGATATATTGCTTATTTCTTTGAAAAGTTAGACAAGAGAGCTCTAATAATAATCCAAGTAAATTAAATATGACTACCTTCCCAGATATCCTGATTAGTTTAACATTCTTTGGGGGTGTTATTTACAGTGTTACATTTCTGTGCTTTGTTACTGTTTTTTTCTTCAGAGTTAGATGAAAATGCAATAGCTAATTTGCATGTTTGCATGTATTTACAGAACATGCTTTAAAACCTTAATGTCCAGTTTGCAAACTAAGAGAAAAAATTAATTAGTATAATTCATTATTGTACTAATTCATAATACTACATAATTCATAATTTAATAGTGATATTCATGGTCAATATTCTGATACAAAATATTTAAGCTCTTTTAAAATTAACGGGTATGATACAATTTGAAATTGTGAGTACTAGACATGTATACAGAAGGACAGTGTAAAAAGGAGGTAAAGAGCTCAGATTAAAATACAGATGACTTTGCAAAGAGTGATGGTGGAAGTAGTAGGTAAACAAACAGAATGTAGAGGGGAACAAGATATTTTTTATCTGTCCTAGCTGTGCTGTTACACAATGTATATTGTGAACATTGACAACCCTAAGGAATGTGTCTGTGTTCTGTATATTTGTATATACATATGTATGTGCATTCTCTATACTTATATATAAATACAAATATATATGTGGTATTCTCTATACCTATATAAATATGTATTTATATTTGATATACTCTGTATTGCATTTTATATTTCACTTAACAAATACTTAAGATTTTTCATAGTGACATTGATAGCTTTGGCAGTGTTTACGTCTCTGTAATACAATTTAAGTTCATGCAATTATTTTAAATTTATGATATATTTTGCTCTTATTATTTTATTAAAATGAATGAAAACCTTTAAAATGATTTTATTAGTAGAAATACAATTGAGACTATGGTACAAATTATTCTTCATGCCATAATCAGTGGATAGCCTCAATTAGGAATTCAGTTGATTTAAGCTGGTTGATTCATATCAGTTGTTGAAGAAAGAAGGAAAAAAGCAAGTGTTTAAAATGCTATGATATGTATACAGACATATGTATATACAAATACAAATACATGCACAGTGTTATGTTTAATCGATGATGAGACAGAATGGATTAATAATTAGCCAGGAAATACGCAGTGACCCAGATTCACAGATCTGTGGAAGTGTTTGCAGGGATGCAGCTTCACTACAGGTTTATTTTGAGGAGAAGGGTACTCTTCAATTTTTTGGGGGGAGTGATGGGGAAGCAAAACTTGTAAGAATATTTTAAACATTTTACCTCCCCTCCTAGTCCATTCTCCAGATAACTGCCAGTGATCTTTGAACCTGTAAAGTGGAACAAAATGGACTTTTCTACTACTGCAATTGCACTCAGGCTACAATTCAAAATCTGTGTTGTGGTATACAAAGGAAATAGCCTGTTTCCTTCCAACTACTCTGCTCTCACCTAGCATTATCTTCCCTCATTCACAATATACCTTCACAGAGGGACTATCTCAGTTCTCTGAATAGGCCATGCTTTTTGTTTATTTGTTTTAATCTCAAAGCATTTACTCAAGCCAGTGCTTCTGTTGGAATCTCTCTCCTCATCTGGTTAATTTTTACTGATTAATAAATGTTTCCAACTCCCTTTCTCCTATACCAACACTGCCCCTCCTAGCCTAAATAATTTCCTTTTACACTGTGCTTCCTTAACTACCTGTAATTTTCTTTTATAGTACTTGTTGTACAATGCCAGTATATACATTATTTACATATAAAAGTACTGTTTAATATATGTCTTCACTTTGGTAAATGTTTAAATTTTATTTATCCTCAAGATCTAGAATCTCTCACGTAGTTATCTCAATCATTTGTTGAATGAATAGAAAAGTGAAAGTATAATCTATACTTAATTTCTTGCTCAACAATCTGAAAAATGTCCAATTTAATGTCCTGTATAATTACCATTGTTCCTTTTTTCCCAGCATGTAAATGTAATCTGTCATCTTTTGAGTTCAGTAATAAAAACATTGTCTTTGTGTTTTGCATGCCTTTTTTAAAAACAGCCTTATTTAGATATCACGTATAAATTGTACCCACTTAAAGTATATTAATTACTAGTTTTTAGCATATTTACAGATTTCTACCGCCATCACCGCAAGCTAATTTTGCAACATTTTTATCACCCTGAAAATAAACCCAGTACCCATTAGCAGCTACTGTCCAGCCTGCCTCCATAGACAACCCACTCATCTCCATTCTGTCTCTGTTTATCCCAAACATTTCATGTGATTGAAAACGTACAACATGTGATATTTTGTGATTGGCTTCTGTTTTCTTAAATTCATTTTTCTAGTCATTCATACTCATTCACTTTTACAAAGGTTTCAATCTATGATTAATTGGAAATTTTAAAAAGGACCCTTATCTACAGATAGTTCGAGAAGCCCTATTTTGATAAACCTATATGCATTGTTCATGTGGTTGCCAAACAAATGGACATTTAGGTAATAATTAGAAGTTCTAAACGTGTTTAGGTATGTGGTTAAAAACAGTCTTATCACTTGTGTACACTGACATTTCAGAAATCCATGGTAGAGGAAAGTAGAATGTCTCTGAAGTGGTTGCAGTCGAGGTGAGAGAATGACACTTAAAGTAGTGTCTTTGAGGTTTTCCCCCTCACTGTAGCTCTCATAACTAAAATGTTTATCATAGGCAAGTCATCCTAATTAAAAAGCGTGTACTAAAGCAATCCAGTTTTTAAAATTTTATGTCTGCATGATAAAGTTTACTTTTCTTAAGAGTGTGTGTTTGTGTGTATATATATATATATATTTGTGTAGATGCATTTATACATAACTTATCAAATTTTTTCCCCAAAATATTTGAAGGCTGAGTCTTCATCTAGCAGGTTCTGGACTCAAAATCAGTGATAGTAACTTCCTAGAAGATAAACTTGAATAAAACACGCACATCAATGATGATATTTTCCTAGAAAATACGAGGAAGACTGATTTAGCATCAAAGACTTACCCATGTTTAATGTATGTCAAAATGCTTATGCTAACACAAAGAAAACAGGATAGAAATGGCCAATCCACAGAATCCAGAAATTGCTGAGTTTTTATTTAAGTTTATTTTTGTTTTAAATACTACTGATTTAACCAAAATAAAATAGGCAGGGGAAAATGTAGCTTAATGTTTTCTACCTATACAACATCTAACTAGCACTGTGCTTACTATGTGACAAAGACCATCCTATCTTAAATATACTAAATCTTTTCATTCTTACAACAGCCTCATTTCTGTCATTCCAATTTAAAATGGTAAGTGGTAGAGTGAGCCTTAGAACACATAGATACTGGTTCCAAACTTTATGTTCTAATTATCATAATCATCATAACCAAGTTTTTTTTTTTTTTTTTTTTTTTTTTTTTGAGGCGGAGTCTCGCTCTGTCACCCGGACTGGAGTGCAGTGGCCGGATCTCAGCTCACTGCAAGCTCCGCCTCCCGGGTTTACGCCATTCTCCTGTCTCAGCCTCCCGAGTAGCTGGGACTACAGGCGCCCGCCACCTCGCCCGGCTAGTTTTTTTTTGTATTTTTAGTAGAGACGGGGTTTCACCATGTTAGCCAGGATGGTCTCGATCTCCTGACCTCGTGATCCGCCCGTCTCGGCCTCCCAAAGTGCTGGCATTACAGGCTTGAGCCACCGCGCCCGGCCCCAAGTTTTTGTTAATACCAGCTTTTACACAACACACACACAGACACACACACACACACACACACACACATCGTGCTTACTGTCAAAAAAAAAAAAAACTGCACAACTTGATCTCTTACCCTTCGTTAGGATAAAACTCTCAGGATTTGAGTCTTCTTTCTAAGGTTATGGACAACAATGAATATTAATTAGTGATTCTTCCTGGAGCCAGCTGCTTATTTCTTAGCCTTTTTCTTTCTTTGTTTCAAAACATAACCAAATGAATGATTACAATCTCTGCCTATCTTCCAAACAGTAAAGATGTGCACTGCCACAGGACCACTCCGTGGGCTGCAAGAATCACGATCTTATTGCATCCCAAGTATCATTAGATGCAGAGCTCTCTCCTTAAGTTTTTCAACCCCAAGCTGATAACATAAGCAATAGGAATGACTTTCTTTTGGCTTACTTAACCCCTAAGACCAGCTTATTATAAATGGGGCATAACACTTATTGGTCCAACTGCTTTATTTTACATGATGAAAAAAATGTTAATAAGTGTAGGTATTACCACAATCCTGTGATTGGGTCGGCGCTTGCAGATCACTGCAAGGTTATTGCTTTTCTTTTTTCCCCATTACAATATCTGTCATGAATAAACCAACTTGACATTTGTTTTATGTTTTTTCCTCCTCTAAGCAATATAATAAACACAGATACTACTTGTAGGATATTTCCTGTATATTTCTGTTGAAACAAATGGGTTGTGAGAAGTTCATCCAAAAAATTGCCTCAACCATATCTGCAATGCCTCTGGAGAATAAACTATACAACCAAACTTTGTCAATTAAATTTATCTTTTTATTGGAAGATTCTTATGACAGATTGTTATCAATTATTTGTGGAACTGAAATAAGTGTGCAACTTTGGGTGTTAAAGAACAACTATTACAAAAGTTTCATAATTTCTGCTGTACTAAAATTATTCTTTGGATCACATTATTTCTATACTGCAAGCCAGGCCTGTTAAACAGATGTTGACTATTTTTAAATTAAAATCAAACCAAACCAAAATCCAGCAACAATACCCATCAAGACAAAAATTCTTATTTTTTCTCTATGAAAAATCTGACTCAAATTATCTCCATATTTTAAATATGAATTTTTTTTTCTGAGATCTTAAGCAACTTAAAAGTGCTACTAATACCTTAATATCTGCTTCACAAATACCAATCACTACTTACTAAAGAAAAAAAAGAAGAAAGGTTCAAATTCATAAGTGTGCCTCAAGTCACAAGAAAACAAAGGGACTCTTTCCTGGCTTTTTCGTGAACTTCAAAAACTTGAATCTACTGGGCATATGAAGAAATCTATAACAACTTCAGCATTAGCTATTTTTATTGATGATTTGCTTTGATCACGCTAATTAACCTTTTTGTTTCAGGCTAAGCTTTACATAAATATTAAATATAAATTATTGGAACATAAAGTTTTCTTTTCTATATTTTAAAAAATTTAGTTACTACCAATGAGTGGCCTGAATAAATAGCCCCATTATTGTTTATTTTGGTGATTATATATCTTAATTATTTTCCAGATTTTTCAGTTTTTGACAATACATGTTTCTTAAGTTTATTAGGACGTTACAGTACTGATAATGGTAGCTTCTCTCAGAATAAGCACAATGCATCAATTATGTATGGTATATTGGTTTTGGCACAAAACTAGCACATACACAATATAGTCATACATAGACAATAAAATTATTTGTTCAATGCAACAATATCATAACATGACTAGAATGTATTAAAGGAATACGTTGCTTATTAAACAGAAAAAAGGGATATTTCTTAGTAATTTAAGCATAGAACAAATATCCATATCCCATTAAATATTTAGTTTCATGATATTCTTTTGTCATTATAGTTATGGCTTTGTTCATTCTTATTTATCTACCAGAATACTTTACAAGAGAGATGAAACCATGTATTTAGTTCAGCTATAAATACAAAGACAATGGCTCAAAAAGAAATTCTATGTAAGTTACATCTGTAAACTTTTGAATAACCAGAAAGTTCAGTCTATGTCTATCTATCAACCTATTTATCTATCTACCTACCTATCATCTGTCTGTGTTATTGACAGATGCTTATGTATACATGTGGAATCCAGAGAAACATGCAAATCCCTTTTCCCCTCAAGCAGCATCTATTTGGCCTCTTTCCCCTCTGCCTTCCCCATGGAGGTTTACGTTTTAGACTCTCAGTTGCTTCCAGAGGTATTCCTAGCGAAGACCACTGTTGTATTGGTGGAAAGAGAGCCATGGATGGGGCTAACAGGAAATGCTGTATCATAAATATTGTCATAGATGAGGATTAATCTACAATGATAGAAAGGAGGAAGAGATGAGGATGAGATTCGCTGTACTCTACTTGGCATACAGAAGACGAAATGCAAATATTATTTTGATCAGCATTACAGAATAATTAAAGTTTTAGACTAAATCAGTTTTCTTGTGTTCCTTTAGTTTCCTCAGCTATGACCAAACAGGAAGCGTAGCAACATTTTTTGTCAATGTGTATCCATTTCCTGTTGTACTGAATTTTTTTCATGCTGATCGATTATAGGTAAGCCCTTGTTCTGGTATTATGTGTGTCATGCATTTCCTGCTGAAGATCAGGCCATGCCCATTTAACTCAAACATATATGCCATGATGTCAATACTTTCGTCTAAAACTTTTTATTTATTATTAAGAACATGATTATTTTGAAAAATCAAGAAATACACACAAGAGAAGAAATAAAATTAAATCCACCAATCTCAAACTGGCAACAAAGCAAACATCCATCCACAGCAGAGTGAATAAATAAACTGTGCTGTCTTCATACAATGCTACATTGTGCAGCTAAGAAAGTGAATGAAATTATAGTGACACACAACAAAAATGTTAAGTTTCACAAAAATAATGAGGGAAAGAAGCATATATTGCATGCAGTATGTTTTCATTTATAAATTACCAAAACCAGCAGCACTAACCTAGGTTAGCATTGGGCGGAAGGGTTGATTAGGTGAAACTACAAGGTCGTCTTTGTGAGCCCTAGAAGAGATCATCTATTTTCTTTCTTGGATGATGTTGGATGATGTAAATTGGGTAAAATTCATTGATTTTTCATTTTATTTTTAATGTAATGAGGCAATACACATTTTTTTAAAAAATCACCATTACTATAACATTAAAACCTCTCAACCAGAAATCCTTAGTCAAGACGTGTTTTGGAGTTTGGAAATGTTAATATTTTAGAAAGTCAGTACAGTGCATGTTCAACTCCAGTGGGGTCTGAGGCAGCATCCAATTATCAATATTGGTATCTGCACACCAAAAATATGACTATTCAAGCGAAGAGAGATACACAAGGACTCAACAGATTCATAGCAACTAAGACCAGTGTTTCCACCAAATAAGTAATTTCAAGTCTATTACTAACGTGTCTCATATTTTTAAAAGCTTAATTACTGTTAAATATGATCAAGTTTCTTTTTAGGTGTGTTTTTGTACCCATACAGTTAGATTGAAGAAATACGATCTCTTATTTGGTAGCACAATAGGTTGACTATAGTTAATAATAATTTATTGTATATTTCAAAATAGCTAGAGAAGTAGATTTGGAATGTTCCCAACACAAAGAAATAATAAATATTTCAGGTGATTGATATCTCAATTAACATGATTTGCTAATTACACGTTGTATAATTGTATCAAAATATCACATGTAACCTCTAAAAACGTACATCTATTATGTATCCATAATTTTTTTTTTCTTTTTCAAAGCTCTCCATGGTACTGGCAGTAGGGAATACTCAGCAAGTTCTAGCCTCTAAAAAAAATTGCTATTTAGCAACTATTGAGATAATCATATAGATGTTTCCCATTTTGACAATTAATGTAGTTAAATATGGCTTTGGATTCGATTTCTTATGTTGAGGTATCTTTGTACAATGTGAATGAATGCTATTCAGTCATGGCCATCCATCTTTTAAAATATTCTTCCATTTCAACTGCTAACACTTTACTTGGGGTTTCATATTCTAAGTTTAAAACGTGAGGTTCATTTGTTTCTCTTTGTACTCACCTTCATGGTAAGTTAGTAAGACTTCAAAGAATACATTCTGTTTCTTTTTAATGATAGGCAATTAATTCACACTTTAATTTGTTCTACTTAGTGTTGTTTCCCTAAGTTTATTTTTTATTTATGTTACAGCTTATTGAGTTAAATCATTTGCTATTTTTAAATTCTTTATCATAATAATTTGAAAAGCTGTTTTTAAATTCTTTCACTGTCTATAGCTTTGTCTTTATTCCAAAGACTTATCTATGGTAATTATTATTTTTCTTTTTAGTGAGTTTCTGTTTTAAATTGTAGTGATTAAAGTGCTTAAAAGTAAAAATATTCATTATAGTGGCCTTTATTAGTTTCTGACATTCATTCTCCAATTCTGTATTATGTCTGTCTCATCACAGATATTCCCCAATTTAAGCCCCATTTGAGAAGGTACAATACCATTGTTTATATATCAAACCTAAAAGTTTTATGATCAATGTCTCCTTTTTAAAAAATCATAGCGATGTTTACATTGCTCCAAAAATTGGTTTGAGGAGTAATAAAATTAACTGCATTTTCTGTTTAGCTTTTAATAATTCCATATTATATCTACATATATTTGGTAGTAGAACTCTGTTAGCATTTCTAAAAGAATGGACAGATTTTTTAGCTGCTAGTGATATTAGAAAACTGCATGTAATAACTGGCATAAACTGGAACTCAAACTGAGAAATAGCTCTTCAGAAACTTTCTAAACCAGTGATATTCCACTCCGTTAGCAGTAACGACATTTTCTGAAGCAACACTTTTGAAAACTGCTTTCATAGGTGTGAATACATTGAGTGGATAGAGATTCTCAGGCAGAATCACCCTATAACCATGCCCAGAGCCTATAAAGTGAGGTAAATAGAACCCTTTCTTAATGCCACTGGCTTTCAGTGAGGTCTTACACTTATGTAATGATAATTTTCTGCTGGATTAGAAAATGCTTGTAAGTTAAACGGGAGTGAAAAAGAACGCTACAAAAAAAAAAAAAAAAAAAAAAAAAGCCAAAAAGAGTTTGCTTAAGGTCTCTAACTGGTTTTAGTTATCTACAGTTCATTTTTGCTTTAACCGAACGAGAAAATTTCCTATGTACCTTAAATGCCTTTCCCAAAGATATCCCTCTTTGCTCTTTGTATTTCATTGTGATTCAGTGTGTCTCAATTAAAGCGTCAGTTCTCATGTTTGTAAGGGCTAATAAAATGCAAAAACCATATATTGAAAGCTTGCAGCGTTTTAGGCATGACACGAACTGCTTCACATGTATTAATCCTCATTTAATCCTCATATCAGCTCTATGACTCAGGTATTAACATTATCCACATATCACAGATAAGAAAAATACATCACAGAGAAATTATTTGACTTCTTTAAGTAACACAGATGAAGCTAGAACTTAAAGGTAGTCTGGTTCTAGAAACCATGCTGGCCCCAAAATAGCACGCTGGAAAAGGTGATTAGGCACAAGTGACTTGCAAAATGTTCATGGATATTCTGTGTTAATTAATCAGAAATTTAACAAAAAGTGCTTTTAAAAATTAGATTAAAATTTTTCAAATTTTACTTTTTACAAATAAAAAAGAGCCATAAGTGAATCACAGAAACAACACAGCAAATAATGTTTAAGACTTTCTTTGATTCATGTAACTTTGTTATTTTTAAATAAAAGTAACTCATAAAATGTAGAAATAATTTAAAACACATAACTTTAAAGAATATACAAGTGTAATTTAAAATAGGTAGAAAGAAAATTTTTCATTGGGAAAACCTAAGCTTATAGGGAAGACAAAATATTCATGGCCGGCTGGACGTGGTGGCTCATGCCTGTAATCCCAGCACTTTGGGAGGCCGAGGCAGGCGGATCACGAGGTCAGGAGATCGAGACCATCCTGGCTGATACGGTGAAACCCGTCTCTACTAAAAATACAAAAAATTAGCTGGGCGTGGTGGCAGGAGCCTGTGGTCCCAGCTACTCAGGAGGCTGAGGCAGGAGAATGGCGTAAACTCGGGAGGTGGAGGTTGCAGTGAGCTGAGATTGCACCACTGCACTCCAGCCTGGGCAACAGAGTGAGACTCCATCTAAAATAAAATAAAATAAAATAAAATAATTCATGACCCTATCGTCTCAGCCCAAAAGTTCCTGAAGCTGATTAGCAACTTCAGCAAAGTCTCAGGATACAAAATCAATGTGCAAAAATCACAAGCATTCCTATACACTAACAATGGACAAGCAGAGAGCCAAATCATGAGTAAACTCCCATTTACAATTGCTACAAAGAGAATAAAATACCTAGGAATACTGCTAACAAGGGATGTGAAGGACCTCTTCAAGGAGAACTACAAACTACTGCTCAAGGCAATAAGAGAATACATAAACAAATGGGAAAACATTCTATCCTCCTGGATAGGAAGAATCTGATTCGTGAAAATGACCATGCTGCCCAAAGTAATTTATAGATTAAACACTATTTCCATCAAACTACCATTGAAATTCTTTGCAGACTTAGAAGAAACTACTTTAAATTTCATATAGAACCAAAAAAGAGCCCGTATAGCTGAGACAATCCTAAGGAAAAAGGACAAAGCTCGAGGCATAACGCTACCTGACTTCAATCTATACTACAATCTACAGTAACTAAAACAGCATGGTACTGGTACCAAAAGAGACATATAGGCCAATGGAACAGAACAGAGACTTCAGAAATAATACCACACATCTACAACCATTTGATCTTCAATAAAACTGACAAAAACAAGCAATGGGGAAAGGATTCCCTATTTGATAAATGGTACTGGGAAAACTGGCTAGCCATATGCAGAAAACTGACACTGAACGCCTTCCTTACACCTTATGCAAAAATTAACTCAAGATGGATTAAAGACTTAAATTTAAAACCCAAACACATAAAAGCCCCAGAAGAAAACCTAGGCAATACCATTCAGGACATAGACATTGGCAAAGACGTCATGACTAAAACATCAAAAGCAATCGCAACAAAAGCCAAAATTGACAAATGGGATCTAATTAAACTAAAGTGCTTCTACACAGCAAAAGAAACTATCATCAGAGTAAACACGCAACCTACAGAATGGGAGAAAATTTTTGCAATTTAACTATCTGACAAAGGTCTAATATCCAGAATCTATAAGGAGCTTAAACAAATTTACAAGAAAAAAACACCCCATCAAAAAGTGGGCAAAAGGTATGAAAAGACACTTCTCAAAAGAAGACATTTATGTAGCCAACAAACATACAAAAAAAAAGCTCAAAGTCACTGATTATTAGAGAAATGCAAATCCGAACCACATTAGATGCCATCTTACATCAGTCAGAATGACAATTATTAAAAAGTCAAGAAGCAGTAGATGCTGGCAAGGCTGTGGAGAAATAGGAACACTTTTATACTATTGGTGGGAATGTAAATTAGTTCAACCATTGTGGAAGACAGTGTGGTGATTCCTCAAGGATCTAGAACCAGAAATACAATTTGACCCAGTAATCCCATTACTTGCGTGTATACCCAAGGGATATAAATCATTCTGCTATGAAGACACATACACACATATGTTTATTGCAGCACTATTTACAATAGCAAAGACATGGAACCAACCCAAATGCCCGTCAATGAGAGACTGGATAAAGAAAACATGCTACATACACGTCATGGAATATTATGCAGCCATGAAAAGGAATCAGATCATGTCCTTTGTAGGGATATGGATGATGCTAGAAGCCATCATCCTCAGCAAACTAACACAGGAACAGAAAACCAAACACCACATGTTCTCATAAGTGAAAGTTGATCAGTGAAAACACATGGACACAGGGAGGGGACCAACACACACCAGGACTTTTGGGGGGTGTGGGACAAGGGGAAGGATAGCATTAAGAAACATATCTAATGCATGTGGGGCTTAAAAACCTAGATGTTGATTTGATAGGTGCAGCAAACCACCATGGCACACATATACCTATGTAACAAACCTGTGCACACGTATCCCAGAACTAAAGTAAAATAAAAAGAAAAAAAAAAAATCTCGCCCTCTATTCCTTAGAACAATTTCATAAAATGTTGTTCCAATATGATCTTTAAATGCTCAGCATAGTTCATAACATTTTTTGATAAATCTATATATCAAAATGCTGGCAAACAAACATTTTGTTATCTGGCAATAAAACAGAAAAACTTACGCTTAAGCGTAAGAAATTTTCATTAATGCAATTCTCCCTGTGTTATTGCTTTGTCTCTCTACTACTGTATGTAAGTCATTAACTTTTGGTGTCAAGTGGAAGAAATTCAATTCAAACCCAACTACATAGGCATAAAAGGGAAATGCTTTGGAAGGTTCGTGTAATTTTAAAACATCATGGTGCAGCTGGTAGGACTTTCTTTTGATTTCACCTCTCTCTCTCTCTCTCTCTCCCCCCCCCCCCCCCCTTTCTCTCTCTCTCCTTTGCAGGCTTCTTTTTCTCAGACTGAATCCTTCCTTGTTTAGAGAACTTAGGTACTGGTAATTACTAAGCTTCATGAGTTTTGCAACTGAAGACATGAACATATTCTTTCTCTAATTCTACATTTTAAAATTTCTTAGAATGGCTATAATTGCTCCAGCTTAGTCCAGGTGCCAATCCTTAAAACATTCAACTTTCTCCAAGGTACTGGAGTCTATAATAACATAAATTATTTTATTTGTGTGACTGGGTGGCTGAGAGAAAAACAGTGATGTGATTTCCAGAAGAAGTTGGAGTTCTTAGCCAGGCGCTGTGGCTCACGCCTGTAATCCCAGCACTTCGAGAGGCTGAGGCAGGTGGATCACAAGGTCAAGAGATTGAGACCATCCTGGCCAACATGGTGAAACCTTGTCTCTACTAAAAATACAAAAATTAACTGGGCATGGTGGCGCGCCTGTAGTCCCAGCTACTCAGGAGGCTGAGGCAGGAGAATTGCTTGAACCGGGGAGGCGGAAGTTGCAGTGAGCCGAGATGGCGCCACTGCACTCCAGCCTGATGACAGAGCGAGATTCCGCCTCAAAAAAAAAAAAAAAGAAAAAAAAGAAAAGAAAAGAAATAGGAGTTCTGGACAGATGAAACAATAGAGATATTCAGTATCCTGCTATAATTTTTGGCACTCCTCTTTGAAAAAAGACTCTATGTCTTAATTAACATATATGATCATTTCACACTAGTTAAAAGCATACCTGCTATATGTTAAAATTTATTTTACTATTAACCTCACTTTGTTTTGATGATTCTCATAGACTATGTAACATAGGGCATTTAATTATGCATTTGGCAGGCAAGATACATGGAGATATATGTGAGTTTTATAAAGAACTTTACAAATGTTCATGTAACCACAAAATAAGTATGTTCTTTTAATATGCTTTAATTTTTTTTACCAAATATTTATTTAGCCTGACAGCTTACTTCACTCTATTTCAGGTAACGAATGAAAGGGAAAAAAATAAAGTCAAACACCTACCTTCAAGCTGACTACCAGAGTTTGTTTGTTAAATTTATAGAACATTTAGGTTGAGCACTTGCCACCATGCCCGGCTAATTTTGTTTTTGTATTTTTAATAGAGACGAGATTTCACCATCTTAGCCAGGATGGTCTCGATCTCCTGACCTCGTGATCAGCCTGCCTTGGCCTCCCAAAGTGGTGGGATTACAGATGTGAGCCACCGTGGCCGGCCAAGCCCCTTCCACAGTTTATAGGCATCACATTTTTATCAAACTAAATTGTTGTCCGTTAGCTAACTCAGCCTCTAAGCGGACCACTGTTGATTACATTACTGTAGTAAGCTGACTTCTCTGGCTAATTTTGCTTTAGTAACTTCTCTCATATATAGAAATTTTTCCGTGATATTTTGCTTGGGGTCTCTTTTCCCTTTTTTCAGTTCATGTTTTCTTTTATTTATTTATTATTTCTTTTATTTATTTTCAGAAACAGTTTGCATATCTGCTGGGTTCTAGTTCAAAATCAAAATTGCTTGGGGATTGAGGGTATGGTGATAGAAAAGACAGATGTATTTTAAATATACATCCTTATTTAGGTTTATTCTTTATTCCTTATGCAAGGAGCTGCTTCAAGGAGTCTATTTCAGTATTGCTAGAGGAAAATTAACCTTCTGACTTTTTTTTTTTTTTACAGAACTCTTGCTCATTACAATGATCACATTTTTGTGAGTTTGATTATCTTCATGGAGTCTATCAGGTAAGGGGCCAATGAGGTCATAATATCTGTTTTTAAATATTCTGGGAAAGAAGTAGTAAATGCTCATACATTTCTAAAAAAGAGAGATTTGTCTCTATTCCCACATCTCTATTAATCATTCTCATTTCTTAGTATGTGTAATATCCTATGTTTAAAGCAGAAATGAACTTGAGTTGTAAATATTTTCATTAAAGCCCTTTCTCTAGTTTAAAAATATTTAGAATTTTTTGTACTTGACTAATTTTTACTTTTTGTTAGACAGCTTTTTTTCTAAAATAGCCTTATCTAAAATTATATTATGTGAGAATTTAAAACATTATCTGCATATTTTTTGAGAAAATATGAATTGTTAAAAATATGATTTTCCACATTGTGAAGGACTTCATAGAATCTTCCTCTTGTTAAGAGTTTTTGCCAGTTAAAGTAGTGCCCATTAACCAATAGCTTTTTTTTTTTACAACTCTAGCAAATACAAAGCAAAATCCTTTGTTTTGAATTTGAGTAACTATGAACCATTCTATGTAAATGTTTCAGAATCATATAAACAAATATCATATATAGATGGACCTAAATATATACAATTTTTTTAAACAGCCAAGGTAAACTTCTCTATTTTTTCCCTTTATTGGAGAAAATGCTACTAGTCATGTCATATAGTCAAAAAAATCTGCCTCTAACAAAATTATGTTTGGAATATATTAGCAGCTCTGTGCCCAGATTTCATTAGTTTACAAGACTGTAATTCCAGTTTTTCTTTAAAAAGCATAGCATCGGCCGGGCTCGGTGGCTCAAGCCTGTAATCTCAGCACTTTGGGAGGCCGAGACAGGCGGATCACGAGGTCAGGAGACCGAGACCATCCTGGCTAACACGGTGAAACCCCGTCTCTACTAAAAATACAAAAAAAAAAAAAACTAGCCGGGCGAGGTGGCGGGCGCCTGTAGTCCCAGCTACTCGGGAGGCTGAGGCAGGAGAATGGTGTAAACCTGGGAGGCGGAGCTTGCAGTGAGCTGAGATCCGGGCACTGCACTCCAGTCCGGGCGACAGAGCGAGACTCCCCTCAAAAAAAAAAAAAAAAAAAGCATAGCATCAGCAAAATACTCTCTGGTTTGCATCAATTTATATATTTAATTGAACCACCTGATTTTACATCAGCAAAATATTTTCACACAATCCACAACCCCCATTGAGGGGTAATAGATTTGTAAAGCCAAATGTGGGAGTCCCAATGTTTCTACCAGTTTCATTTAAATTTATGATTTAACTGGAATTATTGTAAGAAGAGGATTGTAGCAGTATCACAACAGGTAAACCTGGACCTCCAATGGTGATTTGATATTTGTTTTGTAAAAGCTGAAAGTCTAATGATATTGATGAAAATATTTAGCCTCTCTTATAAATTTTTTCAGTATCTCTACTTTTAGTCATATTACCCATATACTTGGAATATGGCATGTTTCCAAGCAAAAGATTATTTCAACAATTCTCCTAGTTGTTTGCATATTTTATGTTTCTTGATTTTTAAATTGGATTTCTATATCAGGTTACTAAAGTTTTTGTTATTGCCATAAACCTACTTTGATTGCTTATATTTTTGTGTGCTATTATTTATGCTAGAAAGCACTACCGGAATGAGTGAAATAAAATTTAAATGTGTCACTGTCCCTTGCTGAAATAAAATTTTAGTAAAGGCTGACAAAGTCAGGTCTGAATGTATATAGCCATATATAAAATATGCCAGATGGAAATACTGATCCTTTGTAAGTCTTTTGCTAGCTTTGATTTTAAAAACTATGCAAATATTAGAAATATAATGTTTAGCTTTACTTCCAGTTTTTAGTGGAAAAAATGATAAAAAGTAACTGGTTTATTTGCAACTATTTTATTAATTAAGGTGTTATATTTTAAAAAACATAATGCCATAGATTTTTTTTTCTTTTTTTTTTTTAATTATTAAAGTTCTAGGGTACATGTGCATAACGTGCAGGTTTGTTACATATGTATACTTATGCCATGTTGGTGTGCTGCACCCATCAACTCGTCAGCACCCATCAATTCGTCATTTATATCATGTATAACTCCCCAATGCAATCCCTCCCTCCTCCCCCCTCCCCATGATAGGCCCCAGTGTGTGATGTTCCCCTTTCCGAGTCCAAGTGATCTCATTGTTCAGTTCCCACCTATGAGTGAGAACATGCGGTGTTTGCTTTTCTCTTCTTGTGATAGTTTGCTAAGAATGATGGTTTCCAGCTGCATCCATGTCCCTACAAAGGACGCAAACTCATCCTTTTTGATGGCTGCATAGTATTCCATGGTGTATATGTGCCACATTTTCTTATCCAGTCTGTCACAGATGGACATTTGGGTTGATTCCAAGTCTTTGCTATTGTGAATAGTGCCGCAATAAACATACGTGTGCATGTGTCTTTGTAGTAGAATAATTTATAATCCTTTGGGTATATACCCAGTAGTGGGATGGCTGGGTCATATGGTACATCTAGTTCTAGATCCTTGAGGAATTGCCATACTGTTTTCCATAATGGTTGAACTAGTTTACAATCCCACCAACAGTGTAAAAGTGTTCCTATTTCTCCACATCCTCTCCAACATCTGTTGTTTCCTGACTTAATGATTGCCATTCTAACTGGTGTGAGATGGTATCTCATTGTGGTTTTGATTTGCATTTCTCTGATGGCCAGTGATGATGAGCATTTTTTCATGTGTCTGTTGGCTGTATGGATGTCTTCTTTTGAGAAATGTCTGTTCATATCCTTTCCCCACTTTTTGATGGGGTTGTTTGTTTTTTTCTTGTATATTTGTTTGAGTTCTTGCTGGATATTAGCCCTTTGTCAGATGAGTAGGCTGCAAAAATTTTCTCCCATTCTGTAGGTTGCCTGTTCACTCTTATGGTAGTTTCTTTAGCTGTGCAAAAGCTCTTTAGTTTAATGAGATCCCATTTGTCAATTTTGGCTTTTGCTGCCGTTGCTTTTTGGTGTTTTAGACATGAAGTCCTTGCCCATGCCTATGTCCTGAATGGTACTACCTAGATTTTCTTCTAGGGTTTTTTTTCAAATTTTACCCTTTTCTCATAGATGTGAGTCATTTTCTTTAGAAGGAAATAAATGTTAACTTACAACTTAAAATAAACCCTAGCACTGAAGATAAGATTCCAATGACATCTCAAACTTTCCCATCTTGCTGTCTAGGATGGTGGATATTGTGATTTCTACTTTATTACGGTAACTAAAACAAACAAACAAAAAAAGCTGGGGTACATTTCCTAGAGGGAAGAAAGCAGTTGTGTCTTCCATAGTTCTCCTGGCTCAAAATGGTCCTTTTAAAAGGAAAACAAAAGGGTTATAATCTGTCAAGTAAAGGGTACATTAAAATGATATGATATCCACTGCACATTTCATGTATCTTGTAATAATTCCAAATCTGCAAGATATTTCCTACTTCTCACAATGTAAGCCCATAATCCCTTTTCAGAACCTCTCATTGTCCAATTCCCAATGGTGTGTTTCCATGCAATTTTGATCCAATCTAGCTAATTCCTTTCCAATCATGATGTTTGCTCAGCAGTTCTTTGAAGCTGAGTTTACAAAAACAAAAATGCTTATTCAATTCTGATGGTTAATATTGAGTGTCAACTTGATTGGATTGAAGGAAGCGAAGTATTGTTCCTGGGTGTGTCTCTGAGGGTGATACCAAAGGAGATTAACATTTGGACTGGGAGAGGCAGACTCACCTTCAATCCGGGTGGGCACAATCTAATCAGTTCCCAGCACAGCAAGAATAAAGCAGGCCGAATAATGTGGAAGGACTAGACTTGCTAAGCCTTCCAGCCTTCATCTTTCTCCTGTGCTCATACTGCCTGTCCTTGAATATCAGACTTCAAGTTCTTCAGGTTTTGGACTCTTGGACCAGTGGTTTGCCAGAGGCTCTTGGGCCTTCACCCACAGACTAAATGCTCCACTATTGGCTTCCCTACTTTTGAGGATTTGGGACTCAGATTGGCTTCCCTGCTCCTCACTTTGCAGATAGCCTATTGCGAGACTTCACCTTGCGATCCTGTGAGTCAATACTCCTTAATAAACTCCCTTTCACATGTACACCTATCTTATTATTCTGTCCCTTTAGAGAACCCTGACTAATACACCAGTTCACTTAAAATTTGAGTCATTGTTTATGGCAATAATTAGGAAACACATTCAGAAGGGTTACTGGCTTTTTTGACAGATGATTTTTTTCTTTGAAATTATGTCAGTAATACTTCATCAGGAGTTCCAATTTGATAAGGGTGGCTGCACAGCCCAAGCTCAAAATGGGATAATTTTTCCATTGAAAGAACCATTATGAGCACCATCTGTCAAGGTCCTAACCCATTTATTTATTCAAGTGGAAGCCTGAGTTGCTTTATTACCTGTACCTGTTGCCACCCTTATAGTCTTCAGTGCTGAAACTGGAAGACACAAAATAAAGATTACAGTTTTTCTGAAAATTGAAGGGTAACTACTACTTTATTGATATAATTCATATGGAAATTTCATATTCTTCTTTAAGACCAATGATCTGTGCCTGCATGGAATGGGAATCTAGAGGAATACAATCATGTGCTTCCTGTTGGCTTGAAAAAGAAAAATATCTTGTTCTATCTACCTCATTTTACTCCACCAAAATTAGACTTTAAACAACAAATGAGAGTATTTAAAAAATAGTATTTCATTAAATACCACATCAAAGTGGAATTCACTGTTAAAAAATAATGTAACCTCTACCTTCAGGTGTCATCTAATTTATGTCATTTTTCATTGTCTCTTTTCTAATCTTCACTGCCTAAATATATATACTTTTTCTCTAATTTCTTATAAGACTGTTTTACTTTTGTTCCCATACCGTGTATCGACATACTTTTAAAAACAGTTCCCCCTTGCTCTTCTTATTTTGTTTAAATGGGAAAATCTTATACATGAGTAAATGGAAATTGAGTTAACCTGTGACCTGCCAAGGTCCGTTTTAAACATCATTACTCACTAAGTTGCACACATCAAAACATGATTAAGTGTTTCATAAAAGGGACAATGGCATAAAAATGGGCTGAATAACAAAGTTGAGATTTATTCATTTTCTCTTCTAGCTCTAAATTTTAATTTCTGGACAAACACTGGCTATAGTATAAAGTTTAGAAGCACATGTTTCCAACAAATCAACTAAGAAACTATATCTCATTTGCCAAAACTAGAAACATTAGCATCTCCTTATTCTTTGTGTTTTTGTTAGAAATAAAGAATGTAGGTGACTGGGGGAGGGGGGATAAATCAGTTATTTTATGGTTGTCATCTACTCGTTCTATTCAGGAAAGCATAATTTCCTCCTGGAAGGAAACAGATTTTATGCCTCAGGCTGGACATAAATCAAACAGAAATGCTATAGCATAGGCGGTAATTTTATAAACTATCATGTTGTGGAAAATAGAGTTAAGCTGTAATCTATGATGCAGTTACCATCCCTCTAAGGGATAATTGAGTAATGGGCAGGCAGCTCTGAAGAGCTTTTGGTGTTGAGATCTTTTGACACATCCAGAGAATGACTAGGCTCTTTTAGGTAAATGATTTGGGCAAGTTTTCATAGTGGCTTTTGTACTACCAATGTTGTTTATCCAAGCCATGTATAGCTGTTTCTCAACATGAATAGATTTTTAAGCTATTTTTTTAAAATAGTGTTTTCTCCCAAAGAATTTATCTTAAAAATATAATAGCTATTATATTAACAGTTCTGAAAACTATGAGTCATTCTTTTAAAAAGTTTCACATTAAAAAGAAGAAGATTTTCATTGTAAGTTTTTAGAACTAGAATAAATTTTATTGAAGTAGGATACATGTAAAATTTCATAGGATTTCTTAATATTATCATTTTAAATGACATAAATCTAACAGGACATTATGAATCAGCTCTAGGAAAACTGATCAGTTGGGACAAATACTGGGATATTAAATCATTATTTATCTTACATTTTTTATATTCAAAGAATCATCACCTCTCAACTGCCCAGTATGCTCATGGCTTAGAGTTTTAGCTTTTTGGCTTGTTCCCTGCTTCCTGCCTTCTGGGTACTTCACGAAGTCATCGGGCATCTCCATCACAGCTAGTCAGAAGGGGAAAAACATGGTGAGACGTTCAAGTCAGTCAATTTCATTCTTTATTGTTACCACTTTTTAATTTTTTTAACAGACCAGTGGAGGATAGTTTGAAATCATTGTCTAACTCAGATATCACATTAACTTCCTCTGTCTCATTTATATTGGGTCACATGAGGTTATAAATATTATTCACTTTTGACCACTTGAACACAGAATGTAGTTTTAAAGACATATTTTTGTGTTCAAAGTACATTGCATTTTAGGGAAGGCTTGGCAAATGTCTGCCTGGTTACCCTGTCATATTCTGCCAGATACTTTAATTGTAAAGTTAGTGTATGTTTATTTTAAGTAACCGAATCATAAAGAAGGATATTAATTTTCTTCCTATTCATTGGAATGACTAATTTCATTCTCTAGAAGAAATTATAGTGAACTCACATTGGTGTGCATTCTTCCAGAATGTTTCTTTTCTTTTTTTTCTTTCATAAATGGGAGCTACTGTGTATTTTGTTTTAACCTTGATTAGTTTTTTAGCTAAATAACAAAATGAGTATTTTTCCATTCAGAGTAATATAGATCAACCTCTTTAATTTAAACCACTAACAATTATTGCAATGTTTGTATATACAAAAATTCATTTATCCAGTCTCAAATAAAAGGATGTTTAGGCCACAGAAAATTTTCGTGCTTATAAACCATGCCAAGATAATGCCTGTATCTATCTAACTCTATATCTAGCTAGCTAGCTAGCTACTGTGTGAGTGCATCTGTTGGATAATTTTCTAGAAGTAAAAATATGGAATGAAAAGTTATGAGAATTTAAAATTTTTATGATATTGGCAAGTTGTTCTTTAAATACTTCAATTTACTTTTCAAATGTTACAAAATGTCAGCTATATTTCCAAAAGAAAACATGACAAAAAGGAAAGTTGGAATGTGATAAATGTGGTGAATGAATGCAAAAATGAAAGCTTAAGAATTTTTTATTTGTATCAATTCAACACATCTGAATAAAAGTATTTTGGCACTAAAAAAAGGTTTTCATATATATACACTCAAGTGCCTCTATCTGTACTTTGTGTGTATATGTCTGTGTGTTTGTGTGTGTGTGCGTATGTGCAGCACTATTGGTGGTGAATAAGGTTCTAATATCTCAAAGTTCCACAACTTATTTGACTCAACTGATATATAAAAATAAATTATAATTTAATGAGATTTACTGAACAGTGTCAAGTCTGTTGAAATGGACAATGACATACTTTGTAAATAATTGTGACTGATGATAAGATCATGTAAATTTAATACATTGTATAAAAAAAATAATCCTAAGTTATGAATGTTGTAATTTAATATTATCAATAGTAATAATTCATTTACCCCAGTATTCATTTATTCAAACATCTATTAAGTATCACTTTCATGTGTGGTAAATTATGTAAAACAACTCATATCATACTTATCTTCAAGGAGAGCACAGTATAGTGAAAAAACATATGAATAACTAAACTATAACAGATTTTATAACAGCAGTCATGAAAGTATGACAGCAGAGACTTAGGGGCCAACAACAGAAGAAAGCCAATGACTAATGTGTTTGTTTAATAAAGTAGCAATGTTGATTTTCAACATTCTAGATACTGAAAACAATAGTCATGCACACACATACATATCTATATTATCTATCTATATCTAAATATCTATCTATCTATCTATCTATCATGGCTTTCTCTATATCACAAGTTTGTGAATCATCTCTAAAGCTTTTATAGCTTTTTTGTTTTCTTTAACATCTTCTAACCTTATTTTTCCAGTTTTTCCTTCTCAATCCATGGAAAGCATCCTTGGCTGTCTGCCATACTGATTGCAGATTGTCTCAAAAATCTCCTGCACAAATTTCTAAACACCCTAATAGGGCAGTATTATCCATTTGAAAATCAATGTTCTAAACAGGGATTTCTATTTATTCTAGTTATAATAACCATGTTATTCAATTTAATTTTTTCTAGTTTTACTTACAATATTATCGTAAATGATGAAATTGTGAGAAGAGTAAAGTATAAGAAATGGTATCACCATTAAAAAATATCAATGGCTAATATCTGTCTTTGTATATTTATTTGTTTTTAAAGGAACAGTATTGAAATAATTTTATTTTATTGTGGATTAGTACTGGAGGAAAATCTGACTCTTACAGCAGTATCTAAGCATAGCATTAAAATAAAATATTTATGTACATATTCTGGGGTACAATATTATTTATGTCTTGTTGCTGCTAATATCTTCTTATTTTTCATTATACTACTTCAATTTTTTTTATTTTCTTAACTCAGTCACCATATGTTTTGTCAACATCAGGCTGCATTCCCTTTAATAAACATATCTTTCTGAAGGCTCTAGTTCTCCTACTACTTCAAAGGCACATCCCCATGTCTATATTCTGTGGTTCTATCATTCTGCAAGGGCTAGAACTAGGGTCACTTCCATTATAAACTAAAGCCAGTCAGTCAACTCTATGTTCCTTGGCACTTGTTCATGACTCTATATGGTGTTTATCAAGTATGATATTTTATTTTTTGTAACAAACAAGTGTTCCTTAGGTTCAAGTTCTTGAAAATTGCTATTACATATCATTTATTTTTAAATCTCCCTTAATATTTAGTAGGTAACAGTAATACTGGTTTAAAATAGCAATATAATAAAAATTGTACTCACAAGTTTTTATATAACATTGTGTTTGTAAAAGCTAGCTCAACAAGGAGTTTGGTCCATAAAAACTTGTGTTGATGGCTTTTCAGTTTCCCAGAAGGAACTTAGAATACAGTAGGCATTAAGGAAATAAATTAATTTTTCTATTGATCATCATCATCTAGTGTGGTCTCTAATGCAGTGCTTCTTAACCTTACCATTCCCAGTCCTCTCTTTTATATCATGATATAAAACGCATAGATAATATAACCAATCCACACAATTAACCATCTCTCAAAAATCAATACAATGCTGACTATGATATAAAGAAGAAGCCTTTTAATACATAAATCTTCAGGTATAACTATACTAGAAAATTTCAGTACAAAATGTTGAGGTATAACTACAGTAGAAAATATAATAAAGTAGTTGAGTGTTTGCATTTGTATATAAGAATGCAGCAACTACAAATGTACACTGGTAGAGTTGTTTTGGAAGCTAAAATAGCATGAGCAATATTGCTATGGGAAGCATGAGGAAAAGAAGTGCAAAAGAATTCTTGATAAAGTGCTGAGTTACTTCCAAAAAGTATAATTTCTTGATTTACACAGTATTTGGACTTCCCTCTTAAAATGTGTTTGCAAATACTTTGTGTTTATATGCAAACTAGAGTGAGATTATAGACTAAAATTGTTATACTTTTTACACATGCAAAAATTGTTCAGTGGCCATTTGTAAGTCAGATGGGATAGGGGACCATTCTTCCTTGTCCCTCCATGGAGAGCAGCCTTGGCTCTCTGCCTTACTGAATGCAGATTTTCCAACAATATCCTGCACAAATTTCTAAAACACCCCAATAGGGCAGTATTATCTCTTTTGGAAAGCAATGTTCTAAACAGAGATTTCTATTTAGTTATCAAAATCATGTTATTTATTTTCTTGTAGTTTTAACTATAGTATTAGTATCAATGATGAAACTGTGCGAATAGTAACATATAACAAATGGTATCACCATTTAAAAATAACAGTGGCTAATATTTGCCTTGTATATTAATTTGTTTTTGAAGAAATAGGATTGATAATAATTATTTAATTTTAGTGTGGATGAATATCAGAGGAAAACCTGACTCTATTACAGCAGTGTCTAAGCACTGCATTAAAAGAAAACATTATTTATGTACAAGAGTTCCCTTAAATTAATATGTCAAAAGTTAACCCCAGATGTGATGTCTTTAGAGGAGGGGCTTTTGGGAGGTGATTAGGGTACAGCACTCATGAATGGGATTAGTATCCTAATAAAAGACTTACAGAGGGATCCCATGCAACTTCTGCCATGTGAGAACACAGCTAAAAGATGTCATTTATGAACGAAGAAGAAAGCCTTTACCACAAATCGTATCTACTGGCATCTTGATCTTGGGGTTCCCCATTCCCAGAACTGTATTAAATAAGTTTCTGTTGTTATAAACCACCCAATCTATGTGGTGGTCTATTTTTTAAGCCTAAATGGCCTAACACATTATGTAAATGTTAGGTTGGAGCATTAGTTACACTTTGTATGCCTTTTGCAATTAAAAAGTATCTATGGATCAAATTGAAAGAATACATTTCTGGACATTCAGGAAAATGAAACCATGTGCAAATTAACAATCATTAAATCACTTGGAGAAATTCCCTGATGATCTATAGCTTTAAAAATCATTTAAGTGGCAAAATGTCAAAAGCAGTGAAATTATTACAAATGTGTGCTGAGTTACATTTTAATGAAATGACCCTATATTCAATGCATTGATTGTATGCTCCAAAATTTTTCTAACATTATTTTCCTTTTTTTGTGTTTTCACATTTATTTGTTGAATGAATAAATCATGAGACCAAAATGTATTATGGAAACACTATTAAAATTTAAATGACAAGGTTTTAAATACATTTAAGTCTTTCATTTTTAAAAAGAAAATGAATAGTAAAACTGAGTAGATTATAACTTGGACAACTCATAAATAAAATTTTGCATTCATTATATTTTTATATGATGGTCCAAGTTACAAATTAATGTAGATATATTCTGAAGCATTTTCCAAGCATTTGAATATTAGTCATTGTCAACAAACATTGGTAAGTTAGTAAAAACAAAAAACCCAAAATACATGAATTTATAGAAATTAAATACATTAGAAAACTCTAAATATATACACACACATTTTCATTGTAGATTCATTATTTTAGGAGAAATATAAATAAAATATCAACATGCTTTTAATATATAATAATAACAAAATTATCACACATTAAGTAAATGCCATAGTCCTAAGAGCTCCCCATATATTAAATCATTTTATTATGTTTTGTTCACAGAAAGCAATATATGCATCATATGCAATTATGAACATAAAAAAGCAAACACCCATGTTCCTATACCCAATTTAAGAACTTAGATATTATTGATACTAAGGAATCTACCTCTGGGCTTCCTCATGGCCTCTACCAACACTGAAAACCAGCATTCTAAGTTGTCTTATAATTCACTGATTTCCCACAACTTTTTTTCCTGAGGTGTATATTACAAGACAACATTTATTCATTTTGCATGATTTTGAGTTTCATCAAAATAGAGAGTATAAGCAGACTTCCACAATTTGCTTTTTTTCAATGATATATTTCAATGTTCCATTTAATAATTCCATTCCATGTAGTTGCAGTACCTTTATTTTGACTACTACATTTCTTTCGGTAATTATACCCCAATAAATGTATAATTCAGTGGTTTATACAATGTCCTATTGAAGATAATTTGATTTTTTTAGTCTGTTTGTAGTGCTAATATAATGCCAACAACAATTTCGTACATGTTGCTTGGTACCTCTATGCAGGATACACACACATACAGACAGACACATACAATTCTTGGGTCATTGGACCATAGAGTATATGATATTTAACTTCACTATTTAATTCCAAATTGTTTTCAAAAATATTCATAGCTGTATATACTCCCATATAAAGTGTACAAGAGTTCTTATTATTCATTGGTTCAACATTACCAACTGAATTCTATTATGTTCCTAGAACTGTTCAGTATTCATGGAACTTGATTTATTCTCATAATTTTTGTACATCTGAGTGGATATAAAGTGTTATCTTGTTCTGATCTCAAGTTGCGTTTATCTGATTATCAGTAAAGTTGTACATACTCATATGTTTATTGGTCATTGCTACTTCTCTATCTGAAAAAAAAAACCCACATATCTCTTTTGTCTGATTTTTTTGTATTTTTTAACCGATTTTTAGAAATTGTTTATACATACTGAACATTAATTCTTTATCAGTAATGTATTTTATTAATATTTTTCCACTCTGTAGCTTATCTTTTGATTCTCCTTTTGTTATCTGATGAACAGAAGTACTTAATCTCCATGCAGACAAATTTGTCTATAATTTTTTTTAATTGCAGAAATTTAAATGGCTTCTTTAGACATGTTTTCGGAGTACCAAGATTTTAAAGATATTTTTCCACATATTAGTCTAACTTTAGAAAATTATCTTTTGTCAATCTGAAATCCTTTGGGGATATGCTGTTTCACAGGAAAGCAACTAATTTTTTAATATAAATAAACAAGAATCTCTATTCTCATCAGAGTTCTGCCATACCACATCAATTTTGTAACAATACTAGGCATGCACATGCATCTGCTCTGAGCTTTCTATCTTGTTTTATTGTCAATTTGTCTATTCCTATACTTATTTTTATATCACACTCTGTTTATTACCATAAATCATAATACCTGATAAGACAAGCTTCTTTTACTTCCTTGGTAGGATTAGTTCCTTATTTTTGCTTAATTTAAAATGAAATAAAATTTCGTTTTAATTTTATTTCCTTTCATTTTTAATTTATCAAAAGCAGCATTTAAATACTAGTTCTTTAACAAATATTAAATAAAGATTTCTAAAATGTGGAAGGAATTCTGAAGATAGGTGAAATTGATACAAATATGGAGGGATAAAAAATGATAGCAAACTTTCTGACAGAGCGAAGGCAAATAATGATAAGATACAAACAGAACTAATGTAATGTGGAAAATAACCAATCTTATTTAGCTGTCTGATAGGGCTGTTATATTCAAACTAAATCATTGTCATTTCTGCTCAATTTCCTTAAAGCAACACATTTTAATCAATTATAAGTTTACTTAACACAAAGAAACTAGAGTCAAATTCACACCACAGTTTGAATTAAGAATCATGTTCTAGAAAAGTTGCCTCTAAGTCTCTTGTTCTTTCAGTCACAGTGTCATGAACAAAATTAGAGGCACATCTTCAGAATCTTGGAGTATTTTAAGTTTTGCCATACAAAAAACTGACCTTTGTGATTTTTGTAAATAAATAAACAAATACTCCCCTTTGTAGGTGAAATAGTACAAAGGAGAATTTATGGTACTGAATTACTATTTGGATCTCCTAACATTATGTTTGGGAATTTAAATCCATCCCATTCCTTTTCTACTTTGGGAACATAATCAGTCACTAAAGTTTATAAGGCCTCCGAAAAGAGTAAAGGACTAATCTCACTCACAAGGAACACTTTTTTTTTTTTAAATATAACTAAAGTTTTACAATCCCAATAGGAAAACTAATATTACTTCTGCTGGTATCCACGTCAAGTTTGTCTTCTTCAATGAATGGCTTTGCCTAGGAGGGTCCTGTAGGAAATATCCTTCCTAGATGGTTCAAACATCTGGGGGAAAAGGCAGCAAATCATCATGGATCTTTGGCTAAGAATTTGAGGTTCCTAGTCCATATAGCTTTACACACATGACTAACTTCTCTAAATTGTATAAACCATGATTTTCCACACAATGCCAATCTCCTTGTTAAAAATGTGTCTTGATATTACTTAAACTCCTCCGATTATGTCCAAAATCTTCCATAAGTCCAAACAAATTTTACTTCCTCAGAAGGAAAGCTTGGATAAACAATATAAGAGTCAAGAGAGAGGAGTTCCCCATCAATTTGATGGGAAGTTTCAAGGAAAAACGACTTAGGAAGGATCAAGATGCATTTTGGCAACCAGATGAAAATAACTGTATATGGAAGGGAAACGGTAGAGAATTGAGGAAATCAAGTTAAAAGCAAATCCAAAAGGTTTTTATTGTGGACACATTTTATTTTAAGAAAGTGAGAAAATAAAGTTAGAGAGTCTTAATATGGGAAAATGAACTACTTTAGAACTATATAACACGGGGAATGTATTTGAACATTAGCAGTATTCAGTATAAATGTAATTTTTATTTCTGCCAGCTTATACAGTAATAGAAAAAGCTCACATAAAATAGTTCATCTTGATTGGTATGATTCTAGATTAAATGGAATTCCTTGACCTGTCTGTATAAAAATTATCAGGGAATCTGCTTCATTTGTAACAAATTCTAACAATAAAAATAGTTAACACAAGCTAAAGCCTCTAATTGATGTAAAACCTGCATTTGTCACATGTTAAAATGAGATAAAATGAAATATAATTTGATAATGTTGGATTACAGAACTACAAACAGTCATCTGTAATTTAGAATCCATTAAAAAAAAAAAAAAGTGGCATGTTGTTGCTTTTTCCTAAATCATTTGGTAGAAAAATTGACCTGAATTTATTTGGTGGCAAAAGTTGAGCCTTAACTATAATAAAGTTATTTTTTTAGTCTTTATTGCATTTAGTGTAAATATTCCTATATCTGGCAGTAGAAATACTAATATGTTTGATTGTGTAGCACTATCTCTGATATGATGGGGTAATATGTATGCCATAATGCCTTTTTAAAATACAAAAAAAAAAATGCTGAATTCAAAATTTATCTAGCCCCAAAAGTAGACAAAAAATTGTGGAATGGTGACACTGTTCTTCCTACATATATTTGCCTTTGCTTCTCTTAATTTATTTGTTAATAAAAGTAAGAGTTTTTATTGCATGTTATTTTTTACTTTTATTTTTAGTAAAGTACTACAGGTACCTAATTAGTAACATCAAACAGTACTATAAAACTGATAAACAAAGCAAAGAAACAAACAGTAATTCCCTGCATCCCTTTCCCCCACTGCTACTATCTGTTCTTCAGAGTCAATAAATTTCATTATATTTTTCTCCTTTTTTGAAACAATTTTGGAGATATGTCTACAATTCACCCATTGCAAGTGTACAATTCAGTGGGTTTTAGCCTATTCACATATATGTACAACCATCACCACAATTAATTATAGAACTTTTTTTGTCACATCAAACAAGGAACTCTACAGTCTTTAGCTCTTACCACCTATCACCACATAACCCTCCAATCATAATCAAACCTACTTTACTTTTTGTCCCTATGTATTCTCCAGTTCTAGACATTTAATATTAACAGAATCACAAAACATGTTTTGTTTTGTTTTGTTTTTTTTGACTATGTTTTCACTCAGGTTTCAAGGTTCATCCATGCCATGGCATGTATTAGCACTTCATGCCTTTTTATTGCCAAATAAGATTCCATTGTATAGTTATAGGACGTTTTGTTTGTCTGTCTATCAGTCGATGGGCATTTCGATTGTTTCCACCTTTTGACTTTTGTCAGTACTGCTACTGCAAACATTCTCGCACCCAAGATGGCCGAATAGGAACAGCTCCAGCCTCCAGCTCCCAGTGTGAGTGACACAGAAGACGGGTGATTTCTGCATTTTCAACTGAAGTAGTGCGTTCATCTCACTGGGGAGTGCTGGATAATCGGTGCTGGTCAGCTGGTGCAACCTGACCAGTGAGAGCTGAAGCAGGGTGAGGCATCGCCTCACCTGGGAAGTGCAAGGAGGAAGGGAATCCCTTTTCCTAGCCAAGGGACACTGAGACACACAACACCTGGAAAATCAGGTAACTCTCACCCTACTACTGCGCTTCACCAAGGGTCTTAGCAAATGGCACACCAGGACATTATATCCCACACCTGGCCCAGAGGGTCACACGACCATGGAGCCTTCCTCATTGCTAGCACAGCAGTCTGAGATCTAACTACAAGGTGGCAGCAAGGCTGGGGGAGGGGCACCTGCCATTGCTGAGGCTTACGTGGGTAAACAAAGCCACCGGGAAACTCGAATTGGGTGGAGCCCACCACAGCTCAAGGAGGCCAGCCTGCCTCGGTAGACTCCTCCTCTGGGGACAGGGCATAGCTAAACAAAAAGCAGCAGAAACCTTGGCAGAGGTAAATACCCCTGCCTGATACCTTTGAAGAGAGCAGTGGATCTCCCAGCACAGAGGTTGAGATCTGAGAATGGACAGACTGCCTCCTCAAGTGGGTCCCTGACTCTAAGTAGCCTAATTGGGAGACATCTCCCACTAGGTGCAGACCGACACCTCACACGGCGGGGTACACCCCTGAGACAAAGCTTCCAGAGCAAGAATCAGACAGCAACACTCACTGTGCAGCAATATTCTATCTTCTGCAGCCTCCGCTGCTGATACGCAGGCAAACAGGGTCTGGAATGGACCTCAAGCAAACTCCAACAGACCTACAGCTGAGGGTCCTGACTGTTAGAAGGAAAACTAACAAACAGAAAGGACACCCACACCAAAACCCTATCAGTACATCACTATTATCAAAGACCAAAGGCAGATAAAACCATAAAGATGGGGAAAAAGCAGGGCAGAAAAGCTGGAAATTCAAAAAATCTGAGTGTATTTCCCCTCCAAAGGAACACAGCTCATTGTCAGCAATGGAACAAAGCTGGATGGAGAATGACTTTGATGAGTTGAGAGTAGAAGGCTTGAGTTGATCTAACTTCTCAGAGCTAAAGGAGGAACTACGTAACCAGCGCAAAGAAACTAAAAACCTTGAAAAAAGAATGGATGAATGGATAACTAGAATAATCAATGCAGAGAAGACCTTAAAAGAACTGATAGAGATGAAAACCATAACACGAGAAATACATGACAAATGCACAAGCTTCAGTAACTGACTCGATCAACTGGAAGAAAGAGTATCAGCAATTGAAGATCAAATGAATGAAATGAAGCAAGAAGAGAAGTGTGGAGAAAAAAGAATAAAAAGAAATGAACAAAGCCTGCAAGAAGTATGGGATTATGTGAAAAGACCAAATCTATGTCTGATTGGTGTGCCTGAAAGTGACAGGAAAAATGGAACCAAGTTGGAAAACACTCTGCAGGATCTCATCCAGGAGAACTTCCCCAATCTACTAAGTCCGGCCAACATCCAAATTCAGGAAATACAGAGAATGTCACAAAGATACTCCTCCAGAAGAGCAACTCCAAGACACATAATTTTTAGATTCACTAAAGTTGAAATGAAGGAAAAAATGTTAAGGGCATCCAGAGAGAAAGGTCGGGTTACCCACAAAGGGAAGTCCATCAGACTAACAGCAGATCTCTCAGCAGAAACTCTACAAACCAGAAGAGAGTGGGGGCCAATATTCAACATTCTTAAAGAAAAGAATTTTCAACCCAGAATTTCATATCAGACCAAACTAAGTTTCATATGTACAGGAGAAATAAAATCCTTTACAAACAAGCAAATGCCTAGAGATTTTGTCACCACCAGGCCTGCCCTACAAGAGATCCTGAAGGAAGCACTAAACATGGAAAGGAACAACAGGTACCAGCCATTGCAAAAACATGTCAAAATGTAAAGTCCATCAATGCTAGGAAGAAACTGCATCAACTAGCGAGCAAAATAACCAGCTAATATCACAATGACAGGATCAAGTTCACACATAACAATATTAACCTTAAATGTAAATGGACTAAATGGTCCAATTAAAAGACACAGACTGGCAAATTGGATAAAGAGTCAAGACCTATCAGTTTGCTGTATTCAGGAGACCCATTTCACATGCATAGACACACATAGGCTCAAAATAAAGGGATGGAGGAAGATCTACCAAGCAAATGGAAAACCAAAAAAAAGCAGGGGTTGCAATCCTAGTCTCTGATAAAACAGACTTTAAACCATCAAAGATCAAAAGAGACAAATAAGGCCATTACATAATGGTAAAGGGATCAATTCATCAGGAAGAGCTAACTATCCTAAATATATATGCACCCAATACAGCAGCACCCAGATTCATAAAGCAAGTCCTTAGAGACATACGAAGAGACTTAGACTCTCATACAATAATAATGGGAGACAATCGACTGTCAACATTAGATGATCAACGAAACAGAAAATTAACAAGGATATCCAGGAATTGAACTCATCTCTGCACCAAGCGGACCTAATAGACATCTACAGAACTCTCCACCCCAAATCAACAGAATATACATTCTTCTCAGCACCACATCACACTTATTCCAAAATTGACCACATAGTTGGAAGTAAAGCACTCCTCAGCAAATATGAAAGAATAGAAATTATAACAAACTGTCTCTCAGACCACAGGGCAATGAAACTAGAACTCAGGACTAAGAAACTCAATCAAAACAGCTCAACTACATGGAAACTGAACAACCTGCTCCTGAATGACTACTGGGTACATCGTGAAATGAAGGCAGAAATAAAGATGTTCTTTGAAACGAATGAGAACAAAGATACAACATACCAGAATCTCTGGGACACATTTAAAGCAGTGTGTAGAGGGAAATTTTAGGACTAAATGCCCACAAGAGAAAGCAGGAAAGATCTAAAATTGACACCCTAACATCACAATTAAAACAACTAGAGAAGCAAGCGCAAACAAATTCAAAAGCCAGCAGAAGGCAAGAAATAACTAAGATCAGAGCAGAACTGAAGGAGATAGAGACACAAAATACCCTCCAAAAAATCAATGAATCCAGGAGCTGTTTTTTTGAAATGATCAACAAAATTGACAGACCGCTAGCAAGATTGATAAAGAAGAAAAGGGAGAAGAATCAAACAGATGCAATAAAAAATGATAAAGGGGATATCACCACTGACCCCACAGAAATACAAACTACCATAAGAGAATATTATAAACACCTCTACTCAAATAAACTAGACAACCTAGAATAAGTGGATAATTTCCTGGACATGTACACTCTCCCAAGACTCAACCAGAAAGAAGTTGAATCCCTGAATAGACCAATAGTAGGCTCTGAAATTGAGTCAATAATTAATAGCCTACCAACGAAAAAAAGTTCAGGACCAGACAGATTCACAGCTGAATTCTACCAGAGGTACAACGAGGAGTTGGTACCATTCCTTCTGAAACTATTCCAATCAATAGAAAAAGAGAGAATCCTCCCTAACTCATTTTATGAGGCCAACATCATCCTGATACCAAAACCTGACAGATACAACAAAAAAAGAGAAATTTAGACCAATATACCTGATGAACATCGATGCAAAAATCCTCAATAAAATACTGGCAAACCAAATCCAGCAGCACATCAAAAAGCTTATCCACCACGATCAAGTCAGCTTCATCCCTGGAATGCAAGGCTGGTTCAACATATGCAAATCAATAAACATAATCCAGCATATAAACAGAACCAAAGACAAAAACCACATGATTATCTCAATAGATGCAGAAAAAGCCTTTGACAAAATTCAACAGCCCTTCATGCTAAAAAAAAACTCTCAATAAATTCGGTATTGATTGAACGTATCTCAAAGTAATAAGAGCTGTTTTTGACAAACCCACAGCCAATATCATACTGAATGGGCAAAAACTGGAAGCATTCCTTTTGAAAACTGGCACAAGACAGGGATGCCCTCTCTCACCACTCCTATTCAACATAGTGTTGGAAGTTCTGGCTAGGGCAATCAGGCAAGAGAAAGAAATCAAGGGTATTCAGTTAGGAAAAGAAGAAGTCAAATTGTCCCTGTTTGCAGATGACAAGATTGTATATTTAGAAAAACCCATCATCTCAGCCCAAAATCTCCTTAAGGTGATAAGCAACTTCAGCAAAGTCTCAGAATACAGAATCAATGTGCAAAAATCACAAGCATTCTTATACACCAGTAACCAACAGAGAGCCAAATCATGAATGAACTCCCATTCACAATAGCTTCAAAGAGAATAAAATATCTAGGAATCCAACTTACAAGGGATGTAAAGGACCTCGTCAAGGAGAGCTACAAACCACTGCTCAGTGAAATAAAAGAGGACACAAACAAATGGAAGAACATACCATGATCATGGATAGGAAGAATCAATATTGTAAAATGGCCATACTGCCCAAGGCAATTTATAGATTCAATGCCATCCCCATTAAGCTACCAATGACTTTCTTCATAGAATAGGGAAAACTGCTTTAAAGTTCATATGGAACCAAAAAAGACCCCACATTGCCAAGGCAATCCTAAGCCAAAAGAACAAAGCTGGAAGCATCACGCTACCTGACTTCAAACTATACTACAAGGCTACAGTAACCAAAACAGCATGGTTCTGGTACCAAAACAGAGATATAGACCAATGGATCAGAACAGAGCCCTCAGAAATAATACCACACATCTACAGCCATCTGATCTTTGACAAACCTGAGAGAAACAAGAAATGGGGAAAGGATTCCCTATTTAATAAATGGTGCTGGGAAAACTGGCTAGCCATAAGTAGAAAGCTGAAACTGGATCCTTTCCTTACTCCTTATATGAAAATTAATTCAAGATGGATTAGAGACTTAAATGGTAGACCTAAAACCATAAAAACCCTAGAAGAAAACCTAGGTAATAACATTGAGAACATAGGCATGGGCAAGGACTTCATGTTTAAAACACCAAAAGCAATGGCAAAAAAAGCCAAAATTGACACATGGGATCTAATTAAACTAAAGAGCTTCTGCATAGCAAAAGAAACTACCATCAGATTGAACAGGCAACCTACAGAATGGGAGAAAATTTTTACAATCTACTCATCTGACAAAGGGCTAATATCCAGAACCTATAAAGAACTCAATAAGATTTATGAGAAAAAAACAAACAACCCCATCAAAAAGTGGGCAAAGGATATGAACAGACATTTCTCAAAAGAAGACATTCATACAGCCAACAGACACATGAAAAAATGCTCATCATCACTCACCATCAGAGAAATGCAAATCAAAACCACAATGAGATACCATCTCACACTAGTTAGAATGGCAATCATTAAAAAATCAGGAAACAACAGGTGCTGGAGAGGATGTGGAGAAATAGGAACATTTTTACACTGTTTGTGGGACTGTAAACTAGTTCAGCCATTGTGGAAAAAACAGTGTGGTGATTCCTCAAGGATCTAGAACTAGAAATACCATTTGACCCAGCCATCCCATTCCTGGGGATATACCCAAAGGATTATAAGTCATGCTTCTCTAAAGACACATGGACACGTATGTTTATTGCAGCACTACTCACAATAGCAAAGACTTGGAATCAACCCAGATGTCCATCAGTGACAGACTGGATTAAGAAAATGTGTCATATATACACCATGGAATACTATGCCGCCACAAAAAAGGATGAGTTCACGTCCTTTGTAAGGACATGGATGCAGCTGGAAACCATCATTCTCAGTAAACTATTGTAAGAACAGAAAACCAAATACCGCATGTTCTTACTTATAGGTGGGAATTGAACAATGAGATCACTTGGACACAGGAAGGGGAGCATCACACACTGGGTCCTATTGGGGGAGGGGGTAGTGCGGAGGGATAGCATTAGGAGATATACCTAATGCAAATGACGAGTTAATGGGTGCAGCACACCAACATGGCACATGTATACATATGTAACAAACTTGCACATTGTGCACATGTACCCTAGAACTTAAAGTATAGTAATTAAAAAAAAAAAAACTTTCTCATGTCTGTTTTTGCTTCAATGCCTGTTTTCAGTTCTTTCATTTGTAGAGCAAGGAGAATTGCTTCATATAGTAATTCTATGTTCATTTTAGTGCAAACTCCCAAACTGTTTACAACAGAGACTGCATCATTTTACATTCCCATCAGTAATTTATGAGAATTCTAATTTCTCTTCATCCTTGATGACATTTATTATTTTCCTTTATAAAAAATTCTGGCCATCCTAATAAGTATGAAGTGGTGTCTAATTGTGATTTTGAATTGTATCTTCATTATTACTAATAATATTAAGCATCTTTTTAAGTATATATTGATCATTTGTATACCTCCCTTGGAGTATTATCTATGTAGATCCTTGTCCCATTTATATATTGAATTACTTGCCTTTTTATTCTTGAGTTTTTAGAGTCATTACATATTCTAATATAAAACCCTTATTAGATATATGATTTGGAAATATTTTATCTGATTCTCTGTTTATTATTTTCCTTTTTTGACAGTGTACTTTGATGCACAAATGTTTTACATTTTGAGAGTACTATTTGTCTATTTTTTCTTCGGTCTTGAATTTTTGATGTAATGTCTAAGAAATGATCACCAAATACTAGACCACGAAGATTTACCCCCCAAATTTTTTCAAATAATTTTCTAATTATAGCTCTTAAATGTAGGCATTTTATCAATTTTGTGTTAATTATTGTATATTATATTAGGCAAGAGTCTCACTTCACTGTTTTCCATATGCTATCCAGTTGTCCCTCCACCGTTTGTTGAAAAGACAGACTATTATTTCCCCCATTTAATAGTCTTGGCAGTCTTGTTGAAAATAAGTTGGTCATAGACACATGTTTTTTTCCTGGATTCTCAATTTATGCCATTGGTCTATATATTTATCTTTATGTCAGTAAGATTGTCTTGACTACCGTTGTTTTGTACTAGGTTGTGAAAATAGGAAGCGTAATTTCTTCAACAGTGGCACAGTCATGGTTCATTGCAACTTTGAACTCCTGGACCCAAGAGATCTTCCTACCTTGACCTTCTGAGTAGCTGGGACTACAGGCATGTGCCACCACACCTGGCTATTTTTTTTTTACATATATATATTTTTTAGAAATGGGGTTGCACTGTGTTGCTCAGGCAGGTCTCAAACTCCTAGATTCAAGAAAACTCTTCTCACTAGTACTATTACTTCAAACTTTTTCAAGATTTCCTTGGTTACTCTGGGTTCCTTCCAATTGCATATACATGTTAGAATCAGAGTATCAACTTCTAAAACAAAGTCAACTAGGATTCTGATAAGGATTACATTCAATCTACAGGTAAATCTGGGAAAAGACTGCCATCTTAACAATACTAAGTCTTCTGATCCATGAACATGAGATGTTAAAAATTTATTATATCTTTTTAAATTACTTTCAACAACAATTTGTGTTTTTATAACAAAATTATTACACTTCATTTGTCAAATTTATTTCTAAATATTGTATTATTTAATGCTATGGTAAATAAAATGTTTTTAATATAATTTTCAGATGATAAATTACAAGTTTATAGAACTGCAATTAAGTTTTATTCCTGAGTCTTATATCCTAAAACCTTACTGAACTCATTCATTTATCCTAGTAATTTTGTAATGAACTCCTTAAAATCATTTATATAAAAGATCATGCCATTTATGAGACATAAAGATTTAGATGCTTTTTCTGTATTTATTGATAAAATAGTATAATTTTTAATTCTATTTCTATGATATTGATATGGTTTGGCTGTGTCCTCACCCAAGTCTCATCTTGAATTGTAGCTTCTACAATTCTCACGTGTTGTGGGAAGAACATAGTGGGACGTAATTGAATCATGGGGGAAGGTCTTTCCTGAACTGTTCTTGTGACAGAGAGTAAGTCTCATGAGATCCGATGGCTTTATAAGGGGGAGTTTCCCTGCACAAGGTTTCTCTTTGCCTGTTGCCATCTATGTAAGACATGTCTCGCTCCTCCTTGCCTTCTGCCATGATTGTGAGGCCTCCCCAGTCACATGGAACTGTGAGTCCATTAAACCTCTTTCTTCGGCAAGTTGCCCAATTTTGTGTATGTCTTCATCAGCAGTGTGAAAATGCACTAATACAGATGTCTTATATTAACTGATTCTTAAATGTTAAAGTAACATTTTATTACTGGGATAAATCCCACTTTATTATGGTATTTACTTATTTTATATATTTTTAGTATCAGGTTGCTAGTGTTTTGTAGAGATTTTGTGCTTATATTCATAGGAGATATTGTTCTGTAGTTTCCCTGTGATAGCTTTGTCTGGTTTTAGTAACTATTACTAGGTTTATAGAATAAAATTGAGAGATGTTCTTTCCTCTTCTGTTTTTTGCTAGAGTCTGTGAAGAAGTGGCATTAGTTTTTTCTTTTTATTTATTTTTCTTCCTGAGACAAATCTGTCTGTGTCACCCAGGCTGGAGTGCAGTGACACAATTCATTGCAACTGTGAACTCCTGGACCCAAGGGATCTTCCTATCTTGGCCTCCTGAGTAGCTGAGATTATAGGCGTGTGCCATCACACCTGGCTATATTTTTTATTTTGTTCATAGAAATGAGGTGGCACTGTGTTGCTCAAGCTAGTATCAAACTCCTAGATTCAAGCAATCCTCCCACCTTGGCCTCACAACATGCTGGAATTACAGACATGAACCACTGTGCTGGGCCAGTCTCAGTATTTCTTTAAATATTTAATGTAATTTACCAGTGAAGCTGCCTTAGCCTGAGCTTTTTTGTGTGTGTATAGTTATTTTGTTTACTGACTCACTTGTCAGTATATGCAGATTGTCTAATTTCTTCTTGAGTCCATTCAGGAATTTATGCTTTTCTGTTCATTAATCTATTTCATCAAAATTTTCTAATTTATTGACATAATTTTCCTAGTGTTCCTTTATATTCTCTTTTTTCCTGAAATGTCAGTTGTAACGTTTCCTTTTTCTTTTCTGTTTTCAGTAATTTGGATCTCTTCTTTTTTTAATTGGTCAATTTATCAAAAAAATTTTCAATTTGTTGGTCTTTTCGAATAACCAGCTTTGGTAATAATGATTTTTTTACGCTATTGTTTCGTCTTTATTTTATTAATTTTGGTTCTAGTCTTCATCATTTCTCTCTTTTCGATTGCTTTAGATTTAGTTTGTTCTTCTTTTTCCAATGTCTTAAGCAGAAAAATAGATTATTTGTTCTGTTTTTTTCTTAATGTGGGTATATTTATAATTACTATGGGCATAATTATTATAATTCTAGGTATAGGTATAGGTTTCTAGGTATGATTCTAGGTGTAGTAGTCTAGGTATAGGTTTAGTAGTCATGATATAGGTTTAGCTATATCCTATAAGTTTTGGTATGTTTTTTCTTCATTTTCATTCACCTCAAAATATTTTGTAATTTCCTTTTTGATTTTCTCTTCAGCTCATTGGACGTTTAAGTGTGCGCTATTTAATTTTCCACATACTTGGGAGATTCTCATATTTCTTTCTGTTATTGATTTATAATTTCACTTCATTGTGGTTGAAGAACATACTTTGTAATAAGTCTATCCTCTTAAATTTGTTCAGGTTTGTTTTATGATCTAATCTATAGTGTATCTTGCTAAATGGTCCATGTGCACTTGAAAAGAATATATACTCATTCTTGAATGGAGTGTTCTATAGATATCTGTTAGGCCTATTTGGTGTGTAGCATTTTTCCAGTCTCCCAGCTATGAAAATACTTGCAGCAAAAGCTGACAGAAATGAACGGAGAAATAGACAGTTCCACAATAATAGTTGGAGACTTTAAAAGGTGTTGAGGGAGGAAACTGGTGAGATGTGATTGGTTCATGGAGGTGGTTCCTCCATGCTATTCTTGTGATAGTGAGTGAGTTCTCATGAGATCTGATGGTTTTATAAGTGTTTGACAGTTTCTGTTTCACATGCTTCTTCTTGCCTGCTGCCATAAAAGATGTGCCTGCCTCCCCCTTTGCCATGAATGTAGGTTTCCCGAGGCCTCTCCAGTCATGCAGAATGTGAGTTAATTAAACCTCTTTCCTTTATAAATTACCCAGTCTTGGTTATTTATGTATAACAGTGTTAAAATGAACTAATACAATGATGATATTGTTCTTTTTTAAGGTATTCATTTTACAGAGCTAAAAATATGCTTATTTTTAAGAATTAAGACCAATATGTTAAATTCGGTTTCATAATTATAAAATTTTTACTTAATTTCTTTAATTTTATATTTGCATCTCTATTCTTTAACACTAAAACTCTTGGATCTTAGTTCTATTTGCTTTATCCTATCATATACGTCTGTTAGTAAGTATAAATGTCTGTTTGTAAAGTATATAATTAATAAAATATGATTACCATGATGGGATAATAAGGACTAATTTTATTCTTCCATCTTAAACAACTAAAACCCAGACAACATATATGAAATAATTTTTTAAAACCAGATAAAACATATGATTTACAGGTGGTTCAGGATAGTGATCCTTAGTTAGACTAGTGATGTCTCTAGTTTATCACTTGAACTGCAGGGCAAGGAATGGGAGCCCAAAGAAGCTGGCAGTGTTGCTGAGTAGAGAAAGCAGCATTCAGAATTAGTTATGTAAAGATAACTATAATTCATGGTATAGAATACCAGAAAGGAGGGAGATTTATAGACATAGAGAAAGTTAAAGATCTGAAGAAGATCCTTCTCAAGTCTTTAGCTGAGTATTAATCAGCATATGTGTTTAAGGAAGGAATCTGCCAAAAACAAAGGAAAGAATCACTGGTAAAGAGAAAGAGAAGCCGGGCGCGGTGGCTCACGCCTGTAATCCCAGCACTTTGGGAGGCCCAGACGGGCGGATCACGAGGTCAGGAGATCGAGACCATCCTGGCTAACACAGTGAAACCCCGGCTCTACTAAAAAAATACAAAAAACTAGGCGGGCGAGGTGGCGGGCGCCTGTAGCCCCAGCTACTTGGGAGGCTGAGGCAGGAGAATGGTGGAAACCCGGGAGGCGGAGCTTGCAGTGAGCTGAGATCTGGCCACTGCACTCCAGCCTGGGCGACAGAGCGAGACTCCGTCTCAATAAATAAATAAATAGATAGATAGATAGATAGATAGATAGATAGATAGATAGAAAGAAAGAAAATTTCTTGAGCTCACTCCAGGCTGGAAAGAGTTTGTGTTCTCATTATCCAGAGTGCAAAGAACTTCTGACATGACGCATCAAGTAGAGTCATCAGCAGATCTTGCTTTAGGAGAGGGATAATATTAGTTCTACAAGGAAGATTGTTTTGAATCTGATAAAATAGGTTAAAAGAAAGCTTTAAGAGGATTAAACTTTTCCCCAAGTAACCTAAGTACATTGTAGGAATAATCCTAAAAAGAAAATAAAAACTGAAGAAATAATAAATAATTTGAGACCAAATAATTTAAAATTCACAATACCTGGAATCCAGTAAGAGATTACCAAATATATGAAGAAGCAGAAATGCATGATTTAAAACAAGGAGAAGAATATATCAATAGACGTAGATCCATAAATAAAACAAATGATAGATTTAATAGAAAATGATATTAAAACAGCTATTATAAGAAAAGCAAGACCATGATTAAAAAAAGAGTTGGAAATTATAACAAACATCCCATCCCAGTGGAACTTCTAAGATTAAACCTAAAATATCTGAGAATAAAATGACTCTATATAGGTTAACAGCAGATTAGACACTGCGTAAGAAAAGATTAGCAAGTGAAAGTCATAGCAATAGAAACTATCCAAAATGAAATATGGAGAAAAAAAGACTAGACAAAAGAACAGAGCCTCAATGAACTTTGGAAAAATAGCATGCGGACTAACATATGTGTAGTTGGTGTCTCAGAAAAAGACAGAGCTGGGGAGGGGTAATTTTTAAAGATACATACCCCAAATTCCCATGATTAAGTTGAGTTTTAAGCAATTCTCGTCAATGTGATATTTGCTCTCATCCCAAGACCAGGTTTGCTTTACTCTTGACTTTTAACAATTTATTTTATATTGGGCGTATTTCCATATTAAAATTTTCTCTAAAATTTTTATAATTCCAATGTTAAATATTTGAAGCAAGGTATATTCAGATCAACCTATTTCCTACCTTTTTTCCATCCACCTAGTTTCTTCCATGACTAAATATAAGCCTTTAACCATGTTATAATATATGGCTTCAATTGTTATTTAACAAAAACAAATATGTGTGTAGGGGTGTGTGTTTGTGTAGGGGTGTGTGTGCGCGTAGGGGTGTGTGTTTACGTGTGTAAGGGGTTTGTGTGTGTAGTGTGTAGGGATGTGAGTGTATATATGTGTGTAGGGGTATGTATGTGTGTAGGGGGTCTGTGTGTGTCTATGTATGCAGGGATGTGTGTGTGCATGTCTGTGTGTGTGTATATGTGTGTAGAGGTGTGTGTATGGGTGTAGCTGTGTGTGTGTGTGTGCGCGCGCGTGCATGCATGTGTGTGCCCCTACTCTGGTTTTCCCAGAATGAGAGGAAACTGCAACAAGTCAGAAGGGCCCAAATACCCTGAATCTGGCTGTCTCAAGTTATTCTTTTCATATATTACTAACATTTTGCCTTTCTAGTCATCATTTCTTATCTGAAGCAAAGCTCTTTCCAAATTACTTTTCAGACCTTTTCTACTAGAACTTTCCTCTAATTATTTTTATTTATTTATTTACATTTCTGAGATGGAGTCTCACTCTGTCACCAAGGCTGGAGTGCAGTGGCATGATTTCAGCTCACTGCAACCTCTGCCTCCTGGGTTCAGGCAATTCTCGTGCCTCAGCCTCCCAAGTAGCTGGGACTACAGGCATGCACCACCACGCTCGGATAGTTTTTGGATTTTTAGTAGAGATGAGGTTTAACCATGTTATCCAGGATGGTTTTGATCTCCAGACGTCAAGATCTTCCCGCCTCAGCCTCCCAACGTGCTGGGATTACAGGCATGAGCCACTGCACCTGGCCCCTTTCTTCTAATTATTATTAACTTCACCTAAATGTGGTTTTTCTCAGTGTCACTACAATAACCCTGTAACCAGAATGTGGGACTCTTGTTACCAAGGTAACTCTTGCCTTGATTCTGATTTTCTCATCTGTTGGGTCTGAGATGTTCTTGGCTTCCTTCACTCCTGAGGTTAAGACCATGACAACCATTTCACTGTTCTGTGGATATTCTATTTTTGTTCTCACTCTTTCTAAGGTTTGACTAATCTAGAGTAGTTTGGAATTCAGCTGTGTTAATTACATTTACTTTTACTATCTAAAATTAATGTCCCCCTCCTAAGCAATTCAGTCCCTTGTTTAAGTTATTCTTCTAGTCAATAAAGCCTATTCAAAAATTAAAAGGAAGACTATATAAATTTTTAAAGGAATATGTTAGTTAAAATAGAAGAAGAGCAAGTGATATGGAGCCTATCATTTCAACTCCATAAACTGATTTACACCTGTAATCAAAGGCTGAAAGATAACTAACATTAAAATTGTTTTATTGTATGTTTGATATGGGGTTTTGTATAAATTTTTAAAATGTACATTAGTATTATGTATAGTTATTGTTTCAATTTTGAAAAACCTTTAAATGGATAAGTAAAACAATGACTTTTTAATGTGACATAAATTTGCTTTTAAAATTTTTGAATACATAATTTAAATAATTATAATTATTTGAAATTAGTAGATTGTATTTGAATAAATCAATTTGACTATATGCTATTTAAAAGGCAATAAGAAACAGACAACTTCATTGTTCTGGAGTCTGAAAATCCACACACTTGATTTCTAAAACAGAGCAGCAATATAAACATATTTGAAGAACTTTTAAGTTGAAGATAACTATCGACACAATGATTTAGCACTCTTTCTTCATGTTTCCTCTTTAGACTCCCAAATGGAAACTTCCTACTTGTCTGCTTTCTCACTGGAGTGCTGGGAAAGGAACATCTGCCCTTCCTTTTATGACTCAATCTCTTTTCCCCTTCTCTTCTATGGAGAGAAATGACTTATCTGTGTGGTTGGAATGATGCTCGACTGACATTTTAAAAATGTTGCCTTCTCTTAAATTAATTGGTTACAATTTCCGTCCTACTTAGTGTTATATGTGAAGCCTATTTTTCAGACTTTTTTTCTTCTCTTTTGGCAAAGCTTTCTAATGTTTGTTGAAAAACAAATAGCATGTTATATTGGGGAATAGAAACCAAAGACAATAGGTATTTAGTGTGACAATTTATATTAATAGGACTTAGTTATATTTAATGTCTTTTGCAGCTATGTATTTAATGTCTTTACCAGAGACTGAAAATTCTTTTAGTGTTCTCATTTTGTCCCCTCCTCTTGGCTTTGGTATTTCCTTCCTCTGGTGCTGCTACTTAGAGAGAGTTGTACTTTACAGATCTTTCAGTTTTTGCAGTCATAGTTCACTGCTATTACACTGGAGCTCCCTTGGCATAGTGGTAGGGGTAGGGGATGCATTCTGTGATCTCCCAGTTAAATCTTTTAGTTGGCCTATGTATTGAGGCTGTGACTTCACAAGTGTTTCCGACCCTCCTCCACTTGTATTACATTCTTCCTCCTGCCCACTCCCTACTCTGGCTCCAGTGTTCCCAATCTATTTCCTTCAAGCTCTGTTCCTTGCTGATGACATTTTCCCTCTCTTAAAGCAAGGCTAGAAGGAGCTGGAGCGGAAAAGAATTACACTCCCCCTGCTGGATTCTAAATTGTGTTCTGGTGAAGTGTTCCTTTATTAAGACTCTAGAAATGGGCCACCAACAGTCTTTAAAAAATCATTGATTTTCTGTTTGTCAAGCTGTTTCTTGTAAGGATTTCCAACGTCTTTCCAAAGATGTAAGAAACCTGAAGCCCCTACACACTGTTTTCAATCTGAAGCATTGACTTTAATTTACTTAATATAAAAAATAAAATTTTGATTAAGAAATTCACTAGCTTTAGAAAGGTAAAAAAAATTCTGAAAAATGTTTTAATGAAAGAGTGATAAACTCATATTTCTGTATTCATGTCATATAATTGACTACTTATTTGAGAACATGAGGAAATTGATTGTTTATATTTTATTTCACTTCACCAACTATGCCCCTACATTTTTTGATTTTTTCTGATGTGCTTTTCATTTAGACAGTGGTTTTATTCACCCATTTTTTTTTTTTATATTCTGTTCCTGACTTTTGCTATTGTGCTATCTATCTTCTTCATTAACTTGTAAGTTCTTCTTTGAGCCTCTTTCTGGGCATATCATATTGCCACCAACTTCTTTGATTCTGTGACAATGTAATTGCCTTCTTCTATGGTATCATCAGGCCATTCTTCTTCTTACGATGTATGTAGTTCTTGTGCTTTTGCACATCCATTTCTTCTTTTGGGGGAAAGATTGCTAATCTCTAAGTGTAGCTTTTCTCTTAGTTTTTTTCAGATTACTCATCTTTGGAAAGTGAAAGGTATTTGTTGAAGAAAAGCAGGGTAACAAAGGGAAGATGATAGATCACCAGTATTCTGAAGGGTTGACTTCTGTTTGATGCCTGTTAACCAAATCTATCATATCCTTTGTTAAGGAGAAAGTCTTTCCTAAATTTATGGCATTCAAGTGTCCATATTGCTCATGGCTAAATGCTTTAATCTGAAGTTTCCCTTCTTTGTGTTCACTGCCTGTCTGGCCTTCTTTTATGACATTTACTCCTGGCAACCCCCTTTGGCTAAGGGTTTAGATTATAGAAAAGTGAAAGACTTGACAACACACTTTGATTTTGCTACTCTACTTATTTTGCTCTTCTGAGTTGTCACACTGAGTCATTAGAGGGAAAACTCCCACTTCTGCCTTTGCCCACCCACACCTCGATGTTTTTCATTCTAGTCAAATAATCAATGGAGATATTCTTTCCTAAATGCCAGTATTAAGTTCTGACAAGACTGCTTCCAGCATAAAGTGAGAGGAGGCCTTGTTCACCATGCAGTTTTCTCCTTTGTTTGAACAGCCTTTCCTAGCACCTGGCAGAATGGCATTCATAGATTGTTATTAGAGTTATAGCGTTTTTGCATTTTTTCCCCTGTTGCTCTTTTGATAAGTTTGAGGAAAGAGAATATAAGAGCAGGATAAAAATGTCATTTTTCTGATCTCTGAAAAAAATTTAATTTGCCAGTTAAAATAGATGATACTGCTTGGAAAAACAACAAAAACACAATGACTACCATTCCTATCTTATCTTCATTATACTTAGGAATTTTCTGAATATCTATCAGTAGACTTTTGGCTCTGAGATGGGCTATGAAATATTTTGGATAATTTTTGAGGTTAAGGAAATGTGTTCATGTCTTACTAAGAATTAGCAGCAGGAGTATTTTGCTGGTAGGACTTTCATCTCTAGAACTTATTCTGTGTAAACCTCTAGAAATTGTAGGATATTAGGTCTCAGAACACAGGATAAGACCTATCTGTTGCCTGAGCAACTTCAAGGGCCTGCAAGCTTGAATATGAATAAGCTCCCAGAAACTGACAGGACTTCTTATTCCTTTTGCAATATTTTGAGGGCTAGTGGAAGTTTTTTGGTATTACGTCTATTTGTATTTATATATATCCTCCCAAAAGGTTACACATTAGCGTAAACTCTAGAAAAGACTAAAGAAGAAGTTTCACTCTGAGATAAATATATATAGAATATATTCGGACCTAGAATATAAGAAATTTTTACTATTAATTTCCATTATTTTATTATAAATTTTGCACAGTTACTGAAAGAATCAATCAGTTTTTTTGTTTGTTTGTTTCAGGGTATAAGTGTAAAATAGTGTTATTGTTACAGGTGCAAATAGCATCATCCCTTTTAAGAACTTCCTTTAGGGACAAAGGTTTATTCCAATTCTTTTAAGACTAAGTGTGTATATTGCATTTATGTTTTCCAAACACTTTTCAATGCACATGTATAAACACAATGAATATTAATAATTCTTCTATATCTGCACTGAGAAAAAAACAGCCATTTAAAAAAATGTAATTAAAATTTTACAATATGTTTACTGCCTTTTGTTATTACTTTGCTTATCTGAAAAGGTGCCTAAGGCCATTTTTGAATATAACTGAATACTCTGTCATCTCATAACAATTTCCTGTAAAATTTTAAGTCACGAAGTCAGACTACTAAAATAATTAATTAAAATATTGAAAATAAATTCAATTTCCATTGACAAGGAAACTCTGGAAGACCAGCTTTCAAAATTACAAAAAAGAATTTTGGGAAGATTTCTGTGTTGTTAAAACTCTGAAGAGCATTATATGGAATACTTTTAATATATGATAAATATATGTGCTATATCATAAGTGAAATATTCATATTGAAACTTGAATGCATTACTTCTCTTGTGCTTAGTGCATAGATTAGACTTAACTACAAAAACAGAAAAAAAGCCTTTTTTAAGAAAATTTAAAAGTTATAAAAATCATATTATTTAACAAAGTAAAATGCCTTTGGAACAACATAGATAGTAGACTATTTCCTTTAAGCATAATTTTTTCAAAACTCATAAATATATGAGTTTCCAGTTATGTATACATTTTGTTAAGCATTGACATTAAGAAGTCAGGGTATTTTGTCACAGTATTGACACACATTATGAAATTTTGTCAAACCGAAGTAATTAAACCACCAGCATGCAACAACTTTGTTAACCAAGCAATTATACAGTCTACAGCACATTCCTTTATGAAAATGAGGAGAAAAAAGGAAACTAGCATTCTGTGTTTCTTTAAAAATTAAATAGAAAATGAAATATTTAAAATCATTTTTGTTGTGTGTTAACAATTTAAAGAACATCAATTATACAGCAAAAGACCAATAAATGTATTTACATAGAGCCACACATAACAATGGTACCCAGATAAAGTCAGCCATAATTACTGGCAGCAAAGTCAAATAATTTGTTGTCAAATACTGTAGGAAATTATGCAACTATCATAAGAATAATATAGGGCTCTTATAATTTGTAGTAGTCAAGCATTCTTCTAATGTGTACAAACAATCTCAGGTTTATGGTGTTCCATGAACCTGGGTTATAAAATGACGGTCAAGCTGTGAGGACTTCAGCACGCTGTCGCCTGTCACACCTGTAACACTAGGTGTGAGTTTTCTTTTATTCCTGCCACAAATTCATTAACCTCAAACTCTTGTTATATACGTTTTCTTAAGATGTCTTCCCTTCTTCCCCTCCCTCTTTTTCTTCTCTTTTCTTTTTTTTTTTTTTTTTTTTTTTTTTTTTTTTTTTTTTTTTTTTTTTTTTTTTTTGAGACGGAGTCTTGCTCTGCCGCCCAGGCTGGAGTGCAGTGGCCGGCTCTCAGCTCACTGCAAGCTCCGCCTCCCGGGTTCACGCCATTCTCCTGCCTCAGCTCCCGAGTAGCTGGGACTACAGGCGCCCGCCTCGTCGCCGGCTAGTTTTTTGTATTTTTCAGTAGAGACGGGGTTTCACCGTATTAGCCAGGATGGTCTCGATCTCCTGACCTCGTGATCCGCCCGTCTCGGCCTCCCTTCTTTTCTTTTTTTCCAGGAAGATGACATAGCAGCTTTTGCATGGTAACTAATTCCCAGTCCTCAAAAAAGTCACGATTTGAAATTGCAGGAATCATTATTTTGATTACCACACTATCCTAAAGGCGTACTTACTTTTACCAGCAACTCCTCTGAGGTGGTTGAGGTGTCTCGCTGTTTCTTCTAGTCTCCATTTCTGGCAGTTTTCTGTTTGTTCTTTCTGATTTCTGTACAGGACTCACCAAGGAGTGACATCCCATCTCTTTGGGAGAACATTCCTCTGTAGTAGATGTCTTCTTTCCTGAGGCAGTCACTCTAGTCTGACTTTTCTGGATATTATGTCTGGTTAAATTTTTCAGTTCTCGCCTTCTGAAGATTGCTACGTGTAAGTTGAGAATACGACTTTCTGGAATTCATTTAGTCTTGCTTTTAATCCAAATAATATTACTTTCTCTCCCATCTAAAAATTCCAAGAACTGTGCCAGATAAAATTTTATTTTTTCATTGATATATTTAGTCGGCATATGTCAGAGACATAGACCTAGTGTCCCATAATTAGTGACAGTTCTGGCACTAGGACTTAAATCTTTTGGCCCCAACCCAATATTTCAAGCTTTTGTGATGTCATATTCTAAGCTACTTTGTAGTGATTAAAGGCAGTGAATATGCCCCAAACTGTATTGCATTGCATTGCATTTAAATGTTTCAACATTGAAGACAGTTAATACTTTTGAGATAACAAAATTAATATGATAAACATTTAGAGTGTAATATGTAACACATGGTTTCCAGTTATACATATTTATTTAAATTTTAGCACTAGAAGTGAAGGCATCTTGTCACATAGCATTAACAGGCATTAATACACAGTGGGTGCCTAACAACAATAGGAGTAGTTCTGTTGTGAAATGCTTTGTGGTTTACATAGTACTTTCACATGCATACACATAGAAGTTTTTAATACAGATGATATTCCTGCTATTTTTTGTTATTGAGAATACAAAATGCATTGAAGAAGTAATTCCTATGCCAATAAAAAACCAAGTTGCCTCCAGAGCTTCTGCCACTACTGTGTGTGGTAGAGACAAAAATGATTACAAGGTTTTCCAGCAAATACTAACAAGAAATGTAGTAAACTTTCAAGTTCTTAGAATCTGAGCTGGCCCAGTGATCTTCCTCGACCAATAGAATGTGATAAAAATTACCTTGCGCTAAGCCTCAAGAGGTGTTGTAGCTTCTGCTCTCACATTCTTGGAACCCTATTATCATGTGACCAAGCAGAAGCTAGCATGAGAGATGGTAAGTGATGTATGGCCCAGTCATCCCCATCATCCAGCTGATCATAGATGACCTATGAGTTGGGTCATCTGAGTTCAGCCAGCTTCAGCCCATCTTCCAACTGACCCCTGAGGGTTACATGAACAAGCCTGGTAAAGCCCAGAGCTGAAGAACCACTCATCAGCATTGTGAATTAAATGAATAGTGTTTTAAACCACTAAGTGTTTGGTTAGTTTATTATTTATCAAGAGATAACAGATACACCACTATAAGCTCTCTGTTCATGTACTATTCATACCTGTTCATATCAATTACCTGTTCATATCAAAGCCATTACATATACTATTTATTGATCATTACAAAAACACTGTTGTATGAGATGAGATTACATTGCTTACCTAAGAACACACGGTTGGTAATAGGAGAGTTGAATCCTCATCTCAGGTCTTCAAAATTCACATTCCTACTAAGTCACCAAAATTACTGACATCATACAAACTTTGCATATTCATATCAGAATATAAAGAAGGATGAAAGAAGACATCAGCATTAGAACAGAGAGATCTTGGGTGCATATGAGTAAAATAGCTGTAATAAATATAACCATCAATTTAAAAAAAAAAAAACGCTTTACTGAGATATAATTCTCATACCATATAATTCAGGTGAATTGAATTGTACACTAAAGTGTACAATTCAATGGTTTTTAGTATATTCAATATGCAATCATAATCTCAGTCACTTTTAGAGTATCTTAATCACCAAAAAGAGAAATCCTATACTTTTTATCTATCTCCCTTACCCTTTATTTTCCCTAGCCCTATGAAACCAATAATCCATTTTCTATCTCTATATATTTAACCATTCTGGACATTTTATATAATTTAAGTTATATGTGTCTTTTGTGCCCAGATTATTTCACTTAGACTAGATTGGTTGTATTCAAAGTAGAATGGCTGTAAATGATTATTCACCTCAAAGTTCCTACCTGTGGTAGCATGTATTGGTAGCATGTATCAATACTCTATTACTTGTGTAGCTGAATAATATTTCGTAATATATATTACCATATTTTGTATCCAATTGTCTGTTGATGGGCCTTTTGGCAATTGTTAATTGTGCTTATATAAAGATTACTGTCTAAGTTTTTGTTTGCCCATATGTTGGTAAGTTACTTTGGTTAAACAGTATACCTAAGACTAGAATTGCAGGGTCATTGGCAATTCTATGTTTAACTTTTGGAGGAACCACTAAAACTGTCCACATCAGCTGCACCATATCACATTCTCACAAGCAGTGTATAAGGATTCCAATTTTTGCCAACACCTGTTATTATCATTTGGAAAAATTATTCTAGTCGTTCTAGTAGGTATAAAGTGGCATCTTATTGTGATTTTGTGTTTTACTAATGACTAATGATGCTGAACATCCTATCAGTCATGTGGTTTCTTGACCATTTATCTTCTATGAGAAATGTTTATTCAAGTTATTTTTCGATTGAGTTATGTGTCTTTTTGTTTTTGAGTTGCAAGAATACTCTATATATTCTGAACACTTCATCCTTATAAGATATATGATTTGCAAGTGTTTTCACATTCTGTATATTATCTTTTCACTTTTTTGTTAGTATCTATTGACAGTGTCCTCTGAGGGACAAAGGATATAAAAAAATGAAACTTTGTAAAAATTTCGTTTATCTAAAAATAGCTAAAAAATTACAGATTTTGAAATTTTTCATCTAAATATCTTTGTAAAGTTTTATTTATCTAATTTTTCTTTATTGCGTATGCTTTTGGTGTCATACATGAGACTATTGCCAAATCCAAGTTCATCTAGGTTTATTCCTATGTGTTATAGTTTTAGCTCTTACCTGTATGTCTTTGATCCATTTTGAGCTTTTTTTTTTTTTTTTCTTTTGGAGATGGAGTTACAGTCTTGTTGCCCAGGCTGGAGTGCAGTGGCACGATCTTGGCTCACTCAAACCTCTGTATCTCAGGTTCAAGTAATTCTCCTGCCTCAGCCTCCCAAGTAGCTGGGATTACAGGCACTCACCACCACGCCCAGCTAATTTTTGTATTTTGGGTAGAGATGGGGTTATACCACATTGGCCAGGCCAGTCTCAAACTCCTGACCTCAGCTGATCTGCACACCTGGACCTTCCAAAGTGCTGGGATTACAGGCATGAGTCACCGTGCCCAGCTGAGTTAATTTCTATAAACATTGTAAATAAAAGCTTGGTGCCACAATGAAGATGAACAAAATAAAGATTCCTCAGCAAGGCAAATTTACTTCTGCAGAAGGCTGCTGCTCGCTATTCCAGCTGCTGGGAGAGCACACGGAGCTGGGTAGGGCAGGAGTTTTTATCCCTAAGGCGGCAGCTCCTGGAGCTGTGTCCTTTCCCCACTTGCTGGAGTCGGAGGCACAATCTAAGCTGACCCCATTGGTTACTGTTTAAAATTGAATAGGGCTCCAGCTACTCGGGAGGCTGAGGCAGGAGAATGGCGTGAACTCGGGAGGCGGAGCTTGCAGTGAGCTGAGATCCGGCCACTGCACTCCAGCCGGGGCCACACAGCGAAACTCTGTCTCAAAAAAAAAAAAAAAAAAAAAAAAAAAATTGAATAGGGCTAACCAGGCGGGAAGGGAGAGGCTGTCTATTACAAGGCATGTCAGGCATATGTCCGGAATTGTTGGGTTCTTGGTCTCACTGACTTCAAGAATGAAGCCATGGATGCTCAGCTGAGTGTTACAGTTCTTAAAGACTGTGTGTCCGGAGTTTGTTCCTTCAGAGGTTCAGATACCTTTGGAGCTTCTTCCCTCTGGTGGGTTTGTGGTCTTACTGACATGAGTAAAGCTGCAGACCTTCCCAGTGAGTGTTACAGTTCTTAAAGGCAGGGTGGACCCAAAGAGCGAGCAGTAACAAGATTTATTGCAAAGAGCAAAAGAACAAACCTTCCACACTGTGGAAGAAGACCCAAGGGGGTTGCACTGGCTGGCTGAGGCAGCCTGTTTTTGTTACCTTATCTGACCCCACCCACATCCTGCTGATTGGTTCATTTAACAGAGAGCTGATTGGTCCGTTTTACAGAGAGCTGATTGGACCATTTTGACAGGGTGTTGATTGGTGCATTTATAATCCCTGAGTTAGACACAGAGTGCTGATTGGTGCATCTACAATCCTCTAGCTAGACATAAAAGTTCTCCAAGTCGCCACTAGGTTAGCTAGATACAGAGTACTGATTGGTGTATTTAGAAACCTTGAGCTAGACACAGGGTGCTGATTGGTGTATTTACAATCCTTTAGCTAGACACAGAGTGCTAGCCAGGAAAGTTCTCCAAGTCCCCACTAGGTTAGCTAGATACAGAGTACTGACTGGTGTATTTACAAACCTTGAATTAGACACAGAGTGCTGATTGGTGTATTTACAATCCTCCAGCTAGACACAGAGTGCTAGATGGAAAAGTTCTCCAAGTCCCCACTAGGTTAGCTAGATACAGAGTACTGATTGGTGCATTTACAATCCTCTAGCTAGTCATAAAAGTTCTCTAAGTCCCCACTAGACTCAGGAGCCCAGCTGGCTTCACCTAGTGGATCCTGCACCAGGGCTGCAGGCGGAGCTGCCTGCCAGTCCCAAGGGGTGCCTGCACTCCTCAGCCCTTAGGCGGTTGATGGGACTGGGTGCCACAGAGCAGGGGGCGGTGCTCCTCGGGGAGGCCGCCTGGGAGCCCTGCCGCTGCTCCGTGTGCCGACCTGCCGAGCTGGCGCACACACCCGCTGGAACTCGCGGTTGCCCTCCAGCTCTCCACACGCCCGGGTTCCCGCCCGCGCCTCTCCCTCCACACCTCCCCGCAAGCAGAGGGAGGCGGCTCCAGCCTCCGCTAGCTCAGAGAGATGCTCCCACAGTGCCGTGGCAGGCTGAAGGGCTCCTCAAGCTCTGCCAGAGTGGACGCCTGGGCCGAGGAGGCGCCCAGAGGTAGGGCTGCTAGCACGTTGCCACCTCTCATTAGGGCACAGCAAATGCGGGAAGGGTGTCCTGGCGGAAAAGACAATTGCAGAGCAGGTAATCAAGGGAATAGATGTGAATTACAGATTAGGGCTAGTGGGAAGGTTATCTACCCTTACTAGGGAGAGCGAGAGGTACAAAGAACGAGGAAGTTAGGCTTGAAAATAGAGAACAAAGAAAAAGGAAGCTGAGCAGTCCTTCTCTTTGAAGAGAAACTTACTGTACCTAACATAAATGATGTGAGTTAAAGGTTCAGCTTCATTCTCTTGTATGTGGCTATCCAGTTGGCTAGTGATTAATTTTCACACTAAGTTTGCACGTCAGTTTGTGCAGGTGAATTATGGGGAATACAGAAGATTCTGTATTATTTTGTATCTACATTTACTGTCTATTATGTTGGCTGGAAATATGACAAAAGTATTTCATTTAGTAAATAAAATATGCAATGTCATAATGCATTAAAGAAGAATGATTATTGGTATATATCATACCCTATGTCATATGGAAAAATGTTTAAAAATATATATGCACACACACAGAGACACAAACACATATATATATTACACTAATAATAGCTTTTCTTGACTTCTTAGGTTGCATCAGTTATTTTAATAAAATAGAAAATAATAATGTTAACGTACAGACTTTATAGCTACAAAAAACTTAGATTTACATTTTCCAGTGATCCTCAGAACAATTTCATAGATACCATTCTGGATAGGTAATATATCTATTTTATATATTAACAAATGAATGGGAAAAATTGCCTCAGGTCTAAACAAGAAAACGGAATAATAAAAAATAAAATAAACATCTCTCCTGATTCTTAGCTTAAATTCATGTTCCATCCATGCCATCTTAATGCTTTTCTCTCGAATTTGGTCTTTTAGTAATTTGGTAGTCTACCTAATAGGAGTATGTTCAAAACCAATCTTTCCTACAAAGCTAGAAGAATTTGCAGGTCAAATCAAATCAAAAGTGTCAGTGTAATACAGTTGTGTCAGATATAAGATTTTTTTTTTCTTTTTTCTAACTGGTATTTCTCCCTGGCAGAGAATTAAATTATTCTAGTATAATTTGCTTATCATAAAAACATGCTAGCTGCTATTTAGTATCCTAAAAGTTAATATATTTTAGAAGGCTCTGATGAGTATTTGTTTTAGGTGATTGATTGTTGGGAAAAGCAGATGGAGATATTTTATATCTTCAAGAAGAAAAGATAAGTATTTTAAAGAGCTTAATAAAACTTAATGCCCATTTTCCTTTTTCAATAATTACTTTAAAAGGAAGCCAAAAGAATGTAGAATGGAGAATCACTATAAGAACATAGATTTGATTATCAAGAGAGTAATTTTCCATGTGTTAAGACGTTAGAAAAGTATTCTCAAGTGTTCAGTGGCTCGGAATGTGTATCATCTACACAAAAACTGTCCCCCCCAAAAAATTTACATGAGAATGTAATTTAGCCATCTGAAGAATGAGCAAACAAAAGGAACTAAATAATAGAGGAAAGGTGATATAAAAATTATTGTAATATTCACTCAATGGTTTTAAATAGGATCAACTCTATGAAATTTTATACAAATGGTTATAAAACAAGTCAAATGTCCTAATAAACCTTAAAAGAACATATGCATAATATAAAAAAATGAAACTCGTTTACAAATGCTGATACAACTGTAGAAAATTGAAATGGAAGGGATGAGGATGAGGAAAAAAAGTTTGTGTTAGTTTTCTCGTCTTCCTGGAGGAGAATTGGATAGATACACTCTTTCAAGTGTTGCCATTGTTATTTATAACATGTGTTCATATATTTTTTAGACCCTCAAATGTAACCAACATTAGGATTTAAAATATAGAATATATCTTTCAAATGAGTAGAAGTGAGATGTGGAAAGACAAAGCTCATATAACAAAATATACAAACCAAAGGAACTTATTCCAAACAAGAGAAAGGAAAAGAAAAAGAAAGAATAACCTGTAATTATGAAAGTCAGCAAGCTACTTTCCATGAGTCAAATGTGGCCCACTACCTCTTTTTGTAAATAATGTTTTATAGGAACTACACTCATTAATTCACAAATTGTCTATGACTGTTATCATGCTATAATGGCAGAGGTGAATAATTGTGGCAGAGACTGTAAGGCCCACAAAACCTAAACGTTTACAATCTGGTAATATTTTATAAAATAATTCTCAGAAAAGTTTTGCCAGTTACTGATCTATGATAATAAATATATATAGGATTACTTCATTTAAATAGCTCAAGTTAACAGGGTAAGAGAAGAAAAGGTAAATAAAAACAATAATGTTATACACATTTTGAAAGGACCTTCACAAAATGCGTGTAGAATAACTAGGTAATGCTAATTCCTCAAGTCCCTTCCTTTTCAGGCAGTTGAATGATGAGCATTTCACAGAGCTTGTGTTACTTTTGTTGGATTTTTGAGTCATAATTATGAGTTTTCTAAGCAGAAGACAGAAAAGTCATCCCAGGCAGAGAAAATAGCATGTGGAGACATGAAGGTGGGAAATAGATGAATATTTCAGGGGCAGCAAAAAGGGATCATAACAAAAGAAAATGACTCTGCAGGTCTTTGCAATGATTATTCTTTCCTCTTGATTCTTTCTAAAGAATTTGCCACTTTCTGAAATGATCTTACATGCTTATTAATATAGTCAACTCCATCCTCCAGAAGATAAGCTTAGTAAGTATTTGTTGAATGACTGAATGAATGAGTGAATGAATGAATGACCACATTAATTTGTCGTGTGGTCCAGTAAGCATAAAAGCTGCTGGGGAGTCCCAGAAGTTAAACAGCATCACTACCCAGTCACACTGATTTAATCACTTCGGTGTTATTGCCATACTGAATACATTTCCTCTGAGCCATGCTTGTTCTACTTTTCCTAGTCTGCAGATCACTTCCTTTAATAAAGATGATAAAAGCAAAAAAGGAGTTGACTAATCAGCTTCCACTCAGAAAGTTACAAGCATTATAACACCCACTTTTGACCAAAGTAATTTTTCTTCTAGCTACAAACATAGTTAAAAAGACTTTTTCTACAGTTTTGTCTGGCTTTGTTCAGAGTCAAACCTGCCCTAGCCGCTTACTCAGCTGCTCAGATCTCTGTGGTCAATCGTTTCAGCCTTAGCCTGTGGCTGATAAGAGCAGAGTTAGAGGTCCAAAGTGTCAGTGGTCTACTTAACTTTTGTCTGTTACATACCCACAAACTCTAGTTATAAGACAGTCCTTAGTAATGCAGGTCTCTCAGCATGAAAGACCAGGTGAGTCGGTAGACAAACTTTTGCTAATTTATCCTTAAGCTGAAAATGACAACTTTCTGCACAGGCCCTATCGTTGATTGACAAGTGATATTTTACCTTTTTTTTTTTAAAGCAACCATCATAAATTATTGTTACTTTGATACTTACACATATTAGCTTAAAAGATAGTATTTTCTTTTGCAAGCAATATAACTATATGCTTTATATAATTGATTGGTAAGTTACCTTGTTTGGTCTTTTATGACTTCTTAGGAATCAAGTAATTTGAGTAGGAATAACAGTTTATGTGTAGATGTATTCCTAACTTTAGATGAAATGTTAAATGCATATTTACCCTTTATATAATAAAATTGTCTCTTTAATATGATTTTACTTTTATCAAGAGAGAGATTTTCCTTCGTTCTATCTGCTTGCTAATATTACCTAACAAAATTAGTTATAATTTTCTTATGCAATTATCAGGTGATGTTTCTCTGTTAGACAGAAACTCTTTTTCTTGTTTCCAAGCCTTTCAAAAAAAAAAAAAAAGGTGACAATTCTTGTAAAACAGCCAGACACATGGTTTGTGATTTTCATTTTCAAGTCAGATTGCTCCTCCTAAAAAGAAAGGAATCAAATTCCATTTCAAATTACATTACTGCCTCTATTGGAGTATGGTTGGTTACTCACCCATGCAAACCTGCAGGTTTATGCCAGATGAAACAATTCTGAATGTAGGATTTTCAAGATTTGTAGAGGTAAACCAATTGTTAGGGAGGTGTTTTGCCTTGAGATTATCCAAAGCTTCAGGGGAGAAAAAAATATGGTAATAGGGTTTAGTATTTTAAATCCAGAATGAAAATACCTCAGAATAAACCAGGATGCTTTGCTGAGATGTATCCTTATACCTCTGAGAAAATGAGAGAATTGTGGATACTGTGAAAAAGATGAGACAGAAATTAAAAGACAAAAAAGATTTGGGTGAATATAAATCAGTACCTAAACCTTCCTATCCCTACAGAAATGTGTCATCTTAGGGTGTTTTCCTCTATCTTGATGCCTCTAACACTTAGGATTCAAGCTTGTTAAAGAAGCTGTTACTGAGAATTTTTACAGAATTTTACAACAGTGCCCTAGAAGCCATTCTAAGCTTGTTTTCGGTAGTCCTTGGTGGGGGAAATATGCTTGCAAATGAATGAGCACTGAATTTGTTGCATCTTTTGTCTAATAAAAATTAGTTTATTGAAATTTCCACATTTATTAAGTGTTTCTGCCCACTTAGTCTTGGGGCTCTGGCACATACCCACCCTCCAAGGGACACAGACATGGAACTGCCCATGATCCTGTCCCTGAGAAGTTTCCCGTCAACTCTGGGGTTATCTCATGAGTCAAGGGAGGCACAGACTCTGTCTACACATTCCCGGAACCTACATTTATTTCTACAAAATTTCTCAAACTTTTTTCGAGGCTCGTAGACCTGTTGTTACTGCCTGTTTTCTACTTTAAAATGAATCTTCTGACTGAATTGGAATACAAAGCAAACTAGTTTCAGAGACCAACAGGCCATTCTGAGTTATGAATGATAGGCTGATATTTTGAAACTCTGGTTTCCTAAGATGACTTTCTGCAGGAAAAGGGCTTTGAAAACAAAATCATATATGTTCCAATGAGAGTCCAGTTTTTTCCAAAAGCCTTTTTGCAGAATCTATATATTAAACACCTTTTGCACATTTTTTTTAACACACCACGAAATTCAATGTTTGAAACAGAACATTTGTTTATTATTTGTTAGTGGTCACTGGGATTTTATGACTTCATGCTCTTATGTTCTTTTCTTTCTTTCTTTTTTTTTTTAATAATGGTCATTTTAATTAAGCAAAGTCGGCAGAATATAACATAGATGTCAATTTTCTAAATTAAATATAATTTTTTTGTTAAAATATTCACAGCAGCTGGGCATGGTGGCTCATGCCTGTAATCCCAGCACTTTGGGAGGCCGAGGCAGGGGGATCACAAGGTCAGGAGATCAAGACCACCCTGGTTAACACGGTGAAACCCCGTCTCTACTAAAAATACAAAAAATTATCCAGGCGTGGTGGAGGGTGCCTGTAGTCCTAGCTACTCGGGAGGCTGAGGCAGGAGAATGGCGTGAACCCGGGAGGCGGAGCTTGCAGTGAGCCGACATAATGCCACTGCACTCCAGCCTCATATTCATATATATATATTCATTCACAGCAGATCAACAATTCATTTCATTAGTAGATTACTTTAAAGCATGTCAGGGAATTCTCTAGAGGATACACTTTGTACAAAGGTATTTCAGAGGTAGACCTTCTGGGGGAAATTAAGGGTTTTTGTTTATTTGTTTTTAAATAAGACATTATTATTCCTGGATCTACCACATGATCTCATTAATTATTAGAAATTTTCATCCTGAAATTTGATATCCTCATAATTAGTTTTATTTACTCATTTGTTTAAATGTACAGAATTAGAAAGACTTTATTCTGGACATGTGTTTACTTAATACCACATTACAGAATAGTCTCTAAATACAGGGAGAAACCGAGATAAAAGGCACTTTATAAAATCAAACAATTTTCATATACTGTTACCATATGAAAGAAAATGAGAACTATTCCATGAATAAAGACTCTGCAGTCATTTTTTACATAGTTTCTGGATCCTGTTTACACCTACACAGCTTACACTGGATGGTATTGTTTCTGTGTTCAGTGTGAAGTAATTATGTTGCAGTTTCATTCCTATGAGATATTTCCAGATGCCATCAAGATAACAGAACTAAAGTCACATCACCACAAGCAGCAGACAAAGGCAAACAGTTCATCAAACTGTGACTGTGATTACCCAGAGAAAAAGTGACAGTTACTAGCAGTTCTGCAGCACCTGCATTTCTTCAGAATCTTTAGCTCTGGAGCAACTATGGTTGGCTCAGCAAATTCCAATATCGCAATTAGGAAATAAAGCATTTCATAGAAGAAGATTAAAAGAGGCACAAAATGCAGACTGCAAGAAAAACAGTGTTTAAAAAATTATATAAACTTGTAATTTTTTATATAAAATGGGGGAATGTCTGTAATTAGCTCAGGAAATTATCTTTAAACTGGGAGAACGACAAGAATTTGAAAGCCACGGTCAGGCTGACAATACTGCAAAATGAACTGCCAGAAAGGAAGAGATGTGGGGGTTCCTAAAAGGCATCTGAAGAATGTTAATGTGGATTAAAATTGTATTAACATAAAGAAATAACCACTCAGGCTTGAAAAATGAACATTGCCCTTTCACTGTTTCTAATAATTATGTCATCTAGCAGCAGGCAGTTGCTTGTTTGCATTACACACATGTGACATTGTAATGCTTATGATCTTTATGTCCTAAAATGTGAAAACTAGAATGTACAGGTGTTCATTGCAAGTTTTGCATGGAAGATTTTGGCGGTCACCATAGAACTCTTAAGAAATTGAAATGGTCAAGGCTTTGATGAAGAATTGAAGTAATATATTTGCGCATATTTGAACAGAGGAATCTAGGAGACCAACAAATTCGTAAAAATGTAAATCAAAGTCTATGATGTAGGATTCTCTACTACAAGAGCACCTATGTTTTAAGAAGCTTCATTCATTTATAAATGAACATTCTGAATTTTAATATATACTCAAGTTTTAGACACTGAGTTGGCTTGACAAAAGAATTCAGCTACTCCACCACCCTGATCTGCCAACGACAGGCATTTAACAGAGTTTCCGGCCCTTAAATGGTTTCAAAGTAGAGTAAACATTTAGCACAAAACAGCACCTATGATGCCATCAATATCTTAGGGGTGCACAGAGCTGCGGATCTTAGGTCTAGAGTTTGGCAAGTCTAGCAATAATTTTCTTAGAAATAGGGACTCAGATAGTCTAGTCCCTATCTAGACTCTAGGTAACTTCTGAGAATTGAGGGGTTCAACAGTTGATTCTAGAGTCATGAAGACTGGAGTGCCTCCCAAAAAACTGAAGTTCAGCTCATCCACCAGAGTATCTTGGGTTTCTCAGATCATACTTGCTTACAAGTTTATTATAATCAACAAATATTTGTGGGAAACAATGTTATGAACAGAGCATATGTTTGACACTGTAAAAGATTCCAGGAATTGCATATATTGGCATGATTATTTTCAAATATTTCTTACAATTACAACTTTTCATCATTAAGTAAATACTAAAGAAAGGAAAATGTTATTTCATGTTACCCATTACAGTGAGCAATGGTTCTAACATATATTTTATATTCAGGTTAACCTTTTAACTCATTTAAATATTTAATTAAATACCTGATTGCACAGAATATTGTACCAAATTTTGTACAAGTTGAATTTAATGACCATCCACTATGAACTGGTCATCTCAAAATACTCTGCAGTGGATCATATTTTTAAGTTCCCGGGGGTGGGCGCGGTGGCTCACGCCTGTAATCCTAGCACTTTGGGAGGCCGAGGCGGGCAGATCACGAGGCCAGGAGATCGAGACCATCCTGGCTAACACGGTGAAACCCCATCTCTACTAAAAATACAAAAAATTAGTCGGGCATGGTGGCGAGCACCTATAGCCCAGCTACTAGGGAAGCTGAGTCAGGAGAATGGCATGAACCCGGGGGCAGAGCTTGCAGTGAGCCAAGATCGTGCCACTGCACTCTAACCTGGGTGACAGAGAGAGACTGTCTCAAAAAAAAAAAAAAAAAAAAATCCCCAGGGACAGTATCTGTATTCTCACTTTTCATATATAAAGAAAGTATAAATAAAATTACACTTTCTTTACCATTTATCCATTGACAGACACTTAGGTTGGTTTCATATCTTGGCTATTATGAAAAATGCTTTAATGAATATGGGAGTGCATATATCTCTTAGAGATATTGAATTCATGTCCTTTGGATATATACCCAGCAGAGAAATTGAGGGATCCTTGGGTACTTCAATTTTTAATTTTTTGAGGAAGTTTCAAACTTCTGTAATTGCTGGACCAATTTATATTCCCACCAACAGCGTGGAAGGGGTCCCTGCCCTCACCAACACTTACCTCATAAGGCACTATTATGAACAATTACGTGCCAACAAATTGCATAACCTAAAAGAAATGGATGTATTTCTAGAAACACACAATCTACCAAGACTGAATTAAGAAAAATAAAAGCCTGGACAGACCAATAATGAATAAAGAGTAATAAAAAATCTTCCAGCAAAGAATAGACCAGGACCAGAAGGCTTCACAGCTGAACTCCATTCAAAGAAGAGCTAATACCATTCCTTTCTAAACTCTTCCAAGAAAAAGTAGATTAAATACTTCCAAACTCATTTTATGAGGCCAGCATTACTCTTATACTAAAGCTAGACAAGGACTCTACAAGAAAGAAAAACTAAAGGTCAAAATCTCCCATGAACATAGATGCAAAAATTCTCAATAAAATAGCAGCAGACTGAATTCGGCAACATTTTACAACAGTTCCTTTTTCTTCATAATCTCACCAACACTCGCTATTGCCCGTCTTTTGATAATAGCTTTCCTAACGAGTAAGATTGAGCAGGATTGGGCAGCCAGTCAATATTACTCTGAGTTCTCAAGAAATTGAATTTTCAACCATAAATCAAAAAGGTAGACTGACATCAATTTCTGGAGAATATTATAATTTGCAAAATTCATAAAAGGAAACATCTTTTCTGTGACTATTGCCTTAAGTCAGAGTGATAGTTTTTTCCTTAAATTTTCACGAGGTCCTTCTAAATTTAAAATTGTATTTCCACATGTAGCTTGAGGGTACTGTATTGGACAACACAGGTTGGAATGAATTACTTCCTAGATTCATTTGCTTTGGAGATAAGATTTTCACAATGGTTTGGAATATTTTTTACAGTTCAATTTATGTAGTTGCTCTTCATAGCTATCCAAATCCTTTAATTGCGTATCATTCAGGATAAATTTCCTCTAGTTGGTGAGAAGATTCTTAATCCCTGCTAGTGAATCAGTGACACCAGGACATCATGGTATAAAATTAGTAAATGTGTAGAAAAAACCCTAAGATATTTCTAGACCTCACAGAAGTAGCCACTTAGTGGCTTAGCACAAGAGTATGGATCGAAAGATCCAGATTAGTGTCTAAGTGCCTCCATTATGTAATGTACAAATTATTTTCCTCCTAGACCTTAGTTTTTCCATCTTTAATTGCAAAATTTCTGTCGTAAAATGATTTTCTAAAAATATGAGCATAAAAGTATGAGAAACGTGTGATAAATACTTTGAGTCATGCCTTAATAATAATAAGAATCAACATCAATATTTACCAAAATGCTCATATTTGAATAGAAAATATTCTTTGTAGTACAATAAAACAAGGTTAGGCAACCAAGTGCTGTGCACATATAGGCACATTATAATCACCCGATATTAGAGATTAGTTGATTACAACTTCCTTATTGATGCATTTCTTTGCTCTGAGGTTTTATGTTTTAACCAAAAATCACTTAACCATACTATGTAAAGTGAGAATATAAAATAGTTAAAGGAAACATTTATACTGAAGGTTTTTTTCTTGGAATTATTTCTAGCCAAAAATGTATACTTCATATGAAAAATTTTTAGTTGCTAGAGTAATATTCATTGGAATTTAGTCAATGACTTGAAGACAAAGGGGAATAAAACTTTTCCAGTTAAAACTAGTTTAAATTATTTAAACCAGAAACTAAATACCTTAAAACAGTGACTCTTAAAATGTAAACAATTAGACATGATTTAGTTTTAAGTCAGTCAACTCTGCATTGGGAATAGTTTTATCTTGGAAAATTTAACTCAGAAAGACTGGAAAGTATAAAACACTTGTTTGAGAATAATTTTGTCCTTTAGGACACATTTTTGGCTGTCACTACTTGCAGAGGAGGCATTACTGGAATCTAGTGAATAAAGACTAGGGAGACTGCTAAACATCCTACAAAGCATAGCTCAGCTGAGCTCCTCACAACAAATAACTATGTGGCCCAAAATGTCAATAATACAACTGTTAAGAATCCATGCGTGAAATAAAATGGGTTTATTCTTTCATCTCCTTTTTTCACACCTGTCTATTTCTTGCTCTCACTAGACTCTCAAGGTCTCTCTCTCTCTCTCTCCCCCTCTCTCTCGCTCTCTTTTGTTTTTTCTCATTCTTTCTTTCTCTTTCTTTCTTTCAACCTCTTTAATGAAGGCTCATTTATATTGTTGATGGCAAAGGACAGTTCCTTGTAATTAGAAATGGGACTCGAAATCCTGAGAAATAAGAGATTAAGTCAAGAAAGAGTATAGTACAAGTTGCATCAGCAAGATAAAAAAAAATTGAATCAGCAATACTACTTTTAAAGATAATTTAAATTGCCTTAGTGATGAATTGAAACATACTAAGATAAAATATTTCATGAACTTTAAGAAAGTCAGTCTTAGAGGCTGACTTTCTTAAAATAGCAACAAGGGTCAGTGAGCAGAGGGGACTGCACCCTTGTCTAACACTTTTAAATGTTTCTTCACTGTTTTCAGTTAACCTTCATGAGAAAACTACTGGATTTCAATTGCTCACATTCCTTTGTCTTCTGTCATTTGTAACTAAAAGTATAAAAACTGTAATTTCCTTTTTATTTATGATTTCATAAGATTATTCTCCTGACTTTAACATGTTATTTTTCATTTTGCAATGTGGTAAATGAATGAAATTCATCCAACATTTGCAAGAAATTACACAAAGTATGATAATTTTGGCCATCATATTTTATAAATTTATTTTACTCATTTAAATGCTGTTCATAATCTTTTCCTTTGGACTTAATTGTCCCTCTATAGAAAATTTCTCTTAAATTTGACTTCTCATTCATTTACCGCATTAATTAGTTGAAGACAAGGGTGTAAGAAAATGAGAAAGAATCTCATTATTGAATTAATTGAACGAGGAAGTTGAGATATGAAATAATGAAAGGAAAGTGAAATGTATTTCCACAATCAATTGATCATTTAACACAATTCCTTCCTTAAATTGTCTCATTCTTCTTATTAATTATTTTATTTACTTCTGCCACATATGCTTCCATTGTTTCTTGTCTGATCCAAACATACGAGGTTGAATTTCTCTTTTCTCTACCTCTGCAGTATTCTCACAGGCACAGGCAGAGCTCTATCTAATCTCTTATTTCCTGGGCCTTATGACCGTTCACGTAGGTTTGAGTAGAGGTCAGATTTCCACATTAGTAAAAGACGGGATTGGCAGGAATTGCTTGCTATTCAGAACCCACAGACTGAGCAGGGCATCCCAAAGTCAAACACCTACAAGGGCCAAGAAAATTTTTCAGGAAGGGCAGGTGTAAGTATACAGGTGAGTGGAAAGGATTGGAGAATGAACAGGTTAAGGCCCAAGTTTAAAAGAAACCAGCTGCTACTTAAAGAACAGTGTTAAATTAAATTTAGTCCAAAGCTGCCTCCTTACATATTTTAAGCTAATTCTAAGGGTTTTTCTATACATAGTGAACCGCAGCCTAAATGGATGTATAAACAGGCCGTTACTCTTGTGGCAATCACCGAGTTTCAGCCAATCAAAGGTGGCCAACTGTTCAAACCGAGTTCACATAAGGCAAACGCCAAGCTGTAACCGATCCAGCTGTTTCTGTTTCTCACTTCCGTTTTCTGTATGACACTTTCCTTTTCCTGTCCATAAATCACCAACCACCCAGCACTGCCAGAGTCTCTCTTAATCTATTCTGGTTTGGGGGGCTACCTTATTCATGAATCGTTTTAAGAGCAATTAAACTCGGTCAAATTTAATTTGTCTAAAGTTTTTCTTTTAACAGCAGTGTCACCAAATATTCTGTTCTTTCAAAAGAAGACAGAAAACTTATTTTCATATAAAATTGTATTACTTTTAAATGTTTGCAAAATTTAAAATCTCTGTAGACCAAACAAAATAGGTCTTCATGTCAAATGAGTTCTGTAAACCTCCCATTTCTAACTATTGACCTAAGCAGACACATTTCTTTATGTTAGGCTGTGTAAATAGAGAAGCAGTTGTCAAAGTTCTGTTAAAATAGTTTTAGTAGGTTCCTTCATTCTACCATAAAGACACATGCACATTTTTGTTCATCACAGCACCATTCACAATAGCAAAGTCATGAAATCAACCCTAAGGCTCATCAACAATAGACTGGATAAAGAAAATGTGGTACATACTTATCATGGAATACTACACAGCCATGAAAAAGAACAAGATCATGTCGTAAGCAAACTGATGCAGGAACAGAAAACCAAATACCATGTGTTCTCACTTATGAGTGAGAGCTAAACATTGATACACAGATACTATGCTTATTACCTGGGTGATGAAATAATCTGTACACCAACCCCGTGTCATGCAATTTACCTATGTAACAAATGTGCACGTGTACCTTTGAACCTAAAATAAAAGTTAAAAAAAACAACAGTGATAAAAAGATAGTAGGTTCTTGGGAGAGAGAGCTTAAATTCTCCTACCTTCTCTACTTCTTCTTTTTTTTTTTTTTTTTTTTTATACTTTAAGTTCTAGGGTACATGTGCATAACGTGCAGGTTTGTTACATACGTATATTTGTGCCATGTTGGTGTGCTGCACCCATCAACTCGTCAGCACCCATCAATTCATCATTTATATCTTGTATAACTCCCCAATGCAATCCCTCCCCCCTCCCCCCCCTCCCCATGATAGGCCCCAGTGTGGGATGTTCCCCTTCCCGAGTCCAAGTGATCTCATTGTTCAGTTCCCACCTATGAGTGAGAACATGCAGTGTTTGGTTTTCTCTTCTTGTGATAGTTTGCTAAGAATGATGGTTTCCAGCTGCATCCATGTCCCTACAAAGGACGCAAACTCATCCTTTTTTATGAGCTGCATAGTATTCCATGGTGTATATGTGCCACATTTTCTTAATCCAGTCTGTCACACATGGACATTTGGGTTGATTCCAAGTCTTTGCTATTGTGAATAGTGCTGCAATAAACATACGTGTGCATGTGTCTTTGTAGTAGAATAATTTATAATCTTTTGGGTATATACCCAGTATTGGGATGGCTGGGTCATATGGTACATCTAGTTCTAGATCCTTGAGGAATTGCCATACTGTTTTCCATAATGGTTGAACTAGTTTACAATCCCACCAACAGTGTAAAAATGTTCCTATTTCTCCACATCCTCTCCAACAACTGTTGTTTCCTGATTTTTTTAATGATTGCCATTCTAACTGGTGTGAGATGGTATCTCATTGTGGTTTTGATTTGCATTTCTCTGATGGCGAGTGATGATGAGCATTTTTTCATGTGTCTGTTGGCTGTATGTATGTCTTCTTTTGAGAAATGTCTGTTCATATCCTTTGCCCACTTTTTGATGGAGTTGTTTGTTTTTTTCTTGTATATTTGTTTGAGTTCTTTGTAGATTCTGGATATTAGCCCTTTGTCAGATGAGTAGATTGCAAAAATGTTCTCCCATTCTACTTCTAAATATACTTTAACGTTAACTGCAAACTTGTGGTTAAGAAATTTTAGGTTTTCATTGGAAAAGTTTTTCTCTGTCTAGATATCACATTCTTTTTTTTCCTGTCTTAACTGTTCTTTCTGTCACATTTAGGAGACTTTGGAACCACCAAACTTGCTAATTTTTGATTATATCTGTATTTAATTCATAGAAAACTTTATAAATGTTCATTTTTTAAACAGTATTTCATATTTCAATACATGCATTAAATATGATGGAATTAGTATGATGTTAGAGTTTTCCAGAGAAATAGAACCAACTGGATATGTATAGGTATAAAATAATATTTATTATGGGAATTGACTCATGAGATTACAGAGACTGAGACATTCCATCAAATGCCATCTGCAAGCTGGAGAACCAGGAAAGTCAGTGGTGTAATCCAGTCCAAGTCTGAGAACCTGAGAACCAGGGGAGCCAATAGTGTAAGTCTTGGTCCAAGGCTGAGGGCCCTGCAGGTTGTGGGTGTTTGGGGGACACACTGGTTTGAGTCCCGGACTTGAACCAGGAGCTTCAGTGTCCGCAGGCAGGAGAAGACACATGTTTTAGTTTTAGAAAAGAGATGAAAATTTGTCCTTTCTCCACCTTTTTGTTCTACTCAGGCCTTCAACAGATGAATAGATATTCTTTACTCAATCTACTGATTCAAATGCCAGTCTTTTCCTGAAACATCCTCACATACATACCCAAAAGTGTTTTACCATCTATCCAGAAATTCCTTAACCTACTCAGTTGACACACAAATTTAACCATTATAAGTATGTTTTAAATGAACACTTCTTATTTTTGTATTTTTCATTTGTACAAGTATATAGTAGGTATAAATGTTTATGGAGTACTTGAGATATTTTGATACAGGCATGCAATGAGTAATAATCACATCTGGATAAATGGAGTATCCATCAACTGAAGCATTTACTCTTTTTTTGTGTTGCAAGTAATCCAAATATATTCTTTTAGCAATTTTAGCAATTTTAAAATGTACAGTAAATTACTATTGACTGTAATTATCCTGTTGTGCTATCAAATACTAGATCTTATTTATTCTAAGTATCACAGCACTATTCACAATAGCAAAGTCATGAAATCAACCCTAAGGCTCATCAACAATAGACTGGATAAAGAAAATGTGGTACATACTTATCATGGAATACTACACAGCCATGAAAAAGAACAAGATCATGTCGTAAGCAAACTGATGCAGGAACAGAAAACCAAATACCATGTGTTCTCACATGGTTAATGGTTTTGTAACCATTAACCATCTCCATTCTATTATTTATATATATATATATATATATAATATATATATATATATATATATATATAATGTATAATGGTGTATATTTTTCAGTGCATATTGCATTATCTTTCCTCAATATTCTGCTTTTCAGATTACTAAATTTTGTTTAGTAAATTTTGTTTGCTTATTTGAAAGAACCCTATTTCATTCAATTTTTTTTCTTTAGGTTTATTTTGTTAGCATGCATTGCAATCCTGATGTACAAAATATTTGAGCTCTACGAAAGTTAACCAATTATTAAAACCCAATGAAGAGATGACACTTAAAAGGATATTATAAATATTTTACAAAATAAATAATGAATTTCTGTTTAATTCTTTGTATAAAGGATTCTACAAATGTTACATTTATTCAAAGCAAATGTTCATCTTTCTGACATCTTTCTTTAGACTATAATTTTTAAAAGACATAGAAGTTGTCTTATATCACTGTGAATTATTCAGAATTTCCTGCCTACAATGTACATACTAATATCCAAAGTCATTCCAAAAGTATCTGATCATGTTCATTCACACACACACACACACACACACACACACACACACACACACACTTTCCTACTGAACCTCAGGGCAGCATTAAAAATTTCCTGGACCAAAGATCTCTTTGCTTATTTTAGATAATTACTGTAGCTAAAAATTATTTTCGGGGGCATGTATAGCTAAGCTGCATTATCGGGGGAACAAAGTTGGTGGTTCTCTTTGAATCTATTCTACTGTCAAGACTCAATTTCTTTTCTCAGGACTGACATTTAATATATGATTGACCTTTACCTCGAATTCTAAAATAGTCAATTTTCTTTGTGGTAGCCTCCAGTAAGGAAATTAATCAAAAGTTTAGGAAAATAAATGAGTTATTTAACTTTTATCACTCAGTTAGTACAAGTAACATGAAAAAATTCTTTGTGATGCGAAAAATTACAGTATGTGTGGTTTCTTTTTGTTTATTTTGGTATTGCTCTCACTCTGCCCTAATTATCTTCAACTTCTTCAAAACACTGACTTTCTTTTTTTTTTTTTTTTTTTTTTTTTTTTTTTTGAGACGGAGTCTCGCTCTGTCGCCCAGGCTGGAGTGCAGTGGCCGGATCTCAGCTCACTGCAAGCTCCGCCTCCCGGGTTTACGCCATTCTCCTGCCTCAGCCTCCCCAGTAGCTGGGACTACAGGCACCAGCCACCTCGCCCGGCTAGCTTTTTGTATTTTTTAGTAGAGACGGGGTTTCACCGTGTTAGCCAGGATGGTCTCGATCTCCTGACCTCGTGATCCGCCCGCCTCAGCCTCCCAAAGTGCTGGGATTACAGGCTTGAGCCACCGCGCCCGGCCAACACTGACTTTCATATTAGTCAGCTGAAGACACTCACATAAGCACTAATAGTATAGATTTAATTAGCAGTTGAAAATTTTCTTTGGATGACCTACTCTAAAATCTCAGTCTTTGTGCCTCCTAATGTTTTATGTAAATTTCTACTGAGTCATATCTTTCTCTCTACCAAAATAGAGATCTTTAGTTGTACAAGTCCTGTCATATTCCTCTCCATCTCCTAAATCTGGCATCACCTCTCTCTTTTTCAAGTCATTGTTTTACAACCAGTCATTCAATATAAACTATACCAACTATTATTTTGCCAATCTGATAGTCTTTTATAGGCAGAATTCCATGCCTAGAATGAAGTCTTCTTTGAACTTAGTCCTACGTAATTTAAGGGAGAACTATTTATCTTCACTCTAGTTCTATCTATATGCACTATTAAAAACAACAGCAACTGTTACCACAGCAAAGAAAAAATTTAAAAAAAAAAAACTCTTGGGAATAAGTTCTAGTGTTTCATAACATTGTAGGGTGACTACAATTAACAACAGTTTATTGTATATTCAAATAACTAGAAGAGAGGAGTTTCAGTGTTCCCAACACAAAAAAATGATAAATGTTTGAGGTGATAGATTTGCTAATCACTCTGATTTGATCATTACATTGTACACACGTAGCAAAATATACACTGTGCCCCATAAATATGTATCAATTAAAGCTGATAATATACATGAGTAAATTTTAAAAATAAAACAAAACCTCTGGGAGAATTATATTTAAATCATTATCTCATGCCACTATTCACATGTTAAAAGAATTATGTCGGATGCAGCTGGAAACCATCATTCTTAGCAAACTATCACAAGAAGAGAAAACCAAACACCGCATGTTCTCACTCATAGGTGGGAACTGAACAATGAGATCACTTGGACTCGGGAAGGGGAACATCACACACTGGGGCCTATCATGGGGAGGGGGGAGGAGGGAGGGATTGCATTGGGGAGTTATACATGATATATATGATGAATTGATGGGTGCTGACGAGTTGATGGGTGCAGCACACCAACATGGCATAAGTATACATATGTAACAAACCTGCACGTTATGCACATGTACCCTAGAACTTAAAGTATAATAAAAAAAAAAAATTGTCACAAAAAAAAAAAGAATTATGTCCTTCTCTGTCATGGTACCATTCCTAGAGTATACACCCAATGAAGCTACGGCTGTGGCTTCATTATCTTTCTATTTCCAAGTAACATGCAATAGTATAGATTATATTACATGCTTCTTTAATAAATGTCTGAGTGAAATTAATTCTATATTAAATTTAAAACCTCATGAAATATCTATTTCAATAATAACCTGGGAATGTCAGTGTGTACTACATGGAATTACGCTAAGTGCTTTACAATTGCTGTCTTGAGGCTTCAAACAACTTTACAAAAATGTTATGATGATCATTACTTTATCATTAAATTGAAGCTCAGAAAAAATACATTGCCCAGGTCATATCTTTAAAAGCAGATTCAGTATTCAAGCTGGCACATGTTTGATTTCCATTTACCTCATGTCTACTCAGATAGTTTTCAATGAAATGCCCAGATAAAATTTGTTTCAGTAAACGATCTATTGGTATATTATGCGCATATGCACACATGCTCATAATATACACATGTATATATGAGTTATATACATATATTTATAATGTATATAGTACATTTTCATTAAAGTGCCTGTATATATATTGCAATAATATATATAAACATAATTATATCATGTCTAGGTAATTGTGATTTTTTATACATAATTTTGATTTCATTTTCTTATAAAAATATTGAAACAGCGAATGAAATTGCCTGAAAGTGACCCTAGAAGCTCATTCTAGGTTGACTAGATGATAAGCTAGTTGGGACCCGCTCCTTCCCTCAGTGGCAGGGAATGTACCCAAGCTCCACTTCTCAAAAAAATCAAACTGTCTGCTTCTAGCAAGGATGGCCACAACATTCTATAGACCCCAATAACATCTGTAAGAGCTGAGCAACTGGCATTTCCATTAGTCTCTTGTGAACGGCTGACACCACACTTCCAGGCTTTCTGGCAGCTTGTTTATTCTTCAAATGACAAAAAAAAGTCCTATACTTTTCCCTATAAGATGGGAAACTCATGAGAAAAATGTTCTCTTCACTAAAATGGAATTTTAACCTTAATAGATGTTCTTGTATGTGTCACGATGGGAGGATGAGATCCTGGGGTGTGTGAATCTTTATCTTGCTTACCTTGCCTGGAGAGATACCATTTCCCAGATGACATCTTTAGCTTAACTCATATAATACGATGTTGTGATGTCACTATGGACTCTAGAATGCACCTGGTGCAAAATAGAGAAATGATTTCAATAGGGAAACAATTTCAAACAATAGAGAACTGATCACAAAGGCACATATTGACCAAGATTTTAAGATGATAGAACCAGACAAAAGTCCCTTATCTTTCTTTCCTCTTTATAATTAATCTTGCCTTCAACAAGACAAGCTGAAATCCAGGCTTACCTTTCTAAAGGTTTTCCGTCATCTTTGAAAGACTGAAATCATAAGGAGAAGAAAAAGGGAGAAACAAACAAAAGAAAGAAGGAAAATAAACAACTACTAGAGTTCCCTAATAAACATAGTTCACTGCTGTTGTCAGTGAAAATTCAATGACCATTAACATCACCACTCTAAAAGAAAAATTACCCCCACTTCATCTATCAAATCAATATCTGCACAGAAGAGGGAAAGTATCATAGATTTTAAACAACAAGCAGCTCAATAAATTGTCTGAGGTTCCCAAGCCACATTAATCAGATGCTTGTTTTAACTGATATTACTGCAACACATTCACAAATTGTATTGGATATTAACCTCTGTTATTTCAAAGACATTTTTAAAACCCCTATTATTTAAAATAATAAAATTATGTTTATAATTATATGGAAGTGAGGGACAAGGGTGGTGAGGCATTTACATATCTCCTCAGTAGCATTAGAAGTTTATTTAAAATTTTATGATGTATGAATTAAATAAATATATTAATGTTGAAAAAAACTTTGATTTATGTACTATCATTAAAATGATGCAGCATTGTTTTGTCATATTGGATACTTCATTTTTCTTTCTTACTGATTCTAGTTCTGTTATTGGTACATTGTATATGCTTCTTGGACTTCAGTCATTGAATGCCTTTAAGCTATTTAAAAGGAAAATCTCCTTTTTATTTACTTGTTTTTTCATTCATAAGTTATGAATATTTTCCCAGAATATACTGATGGGGGCTCACCGGGTATGAAGCCATCATTAACTAAACCACCTGGGCCCCATGCCTGATGAAGTGGGGTAATTTTAACCCACTATGTCCTCCCATATACCTTCAAGTGCAAAACCTGGATTTCTCTGAAGTGAGATGTCTGCTCACACAGTGCCTTTCTTGAAGATACTTTGTTCTCAGCTGGACTCACCTTTGGGAGGGGCCAGTTATATCCCTGCTGAGTACGGGTATACATAGAAAGGGCAAGTAAGCAATGTTTTGCCTTCTGGAAATAGATTATTAATCATGAACAAGGAGATGAGACACAAGCACTAAAATGCTGAATGAAATTAATAAGACATTAAGCGTTTGCAAAGAGAAAGTTATTTTGCAGACAAAGATATGATGTGACTATTTAGAACTAGATGGGTCATTTTATTAAACGCTTTCCTTAGTGCTCAGGGAGGGAAAGATAATCTTTCCAGAGATTCTGTGAGTTGGATTTCTCTTGGTTCTTCTTCTAATTTACCCAAGAACCTGAGTGACCCAGGCCATGATGAGGAAGCAAGTGCCAATGACTGATAATGGGTATCAGGAACTGGACCAGGTGAAAAAGTAGCGTAGACATTGTCTTCTCTTTCTTAAAGCTTTGAGTATGACAGGGAGAACAAGTCATTTAACTAACATACAAAGAAATAAGAAAACATTATAAGTGAGTTAAATCTCATGTATCCCCATTTCTAAAGAGGGAGCTTTGATGCGACTGGTAATTGGAATGATGGTGATTGGTATTAAATTTTTGTTGTTATATTTTATTGTTCTTATTGTTTGTGATTTTACAATATGCAGAGATTGGCCTCTCAATTGGAAATAAATGTTCTACAAAGGACTAGTAACATTAGATTACACATGCAATTGTGAGGAAGCATGGAAAGGGAAATAGAAAATGTAATAAAAGCAGAATACAATGGCACATGCACCATTCCATGACAAAGAGAAAGTGTCTTAAAAAAAATTATGCTTACTGGGCATGGTGGCTCACTTCTGTGATCCCAGAACTTTGGGAGGCTGAGGCGAGTGGATCATGAGGTCAAGAGATCGAGACCAGCCTGGCTGACATGATGAAACCCTGTTTCTACTAAAAGTACAAAAATTAGCTGGGCGTGGTGGCGGACAGCTCTAATTCCAGCTACTTGGGAGGCCGAGGCAGGAGAATCACTTGAACCCGGGAGGCGGAGCTTGCAGTGAGCTGAGATCATGCCACTGCGCCACTGCACTCCATCCTGGGCGACAGAGGGAGACTCCGTCTCAAAAAAAAAAAAAAAATTATATGTGTATATATATGTTTAAACTTATACCTCACACGTAAATAAGAATTACCCAAAGTAAGGTAGCGGGAATGAGTGTCTCACTCAAAAGATGTATGAAGGTCCATAAATGAGAGGAAGTTCTAAATATTAGAGGAACTAAGAGCATTTCACTTCTTTATGGCCAAATTTATTGTATATTGAAAGGGAGGGAAAGTAATGGTAGATTATGTCAGAGATATAGTTAGGGCTAAGTCATCATGATAGGATACTTTTACTACAATAGTTTAGAATTCTTCTTGAAAATTATGAGAAGTCACTGAATTTGAGCAATCAGGGAAATAAGATTCGTATTTTAGAAAGATTACTGTAGCTGGGAAGGCATGGCGGCTCACGCCTGTAATCCCAGCATTTTGGGAGGCCGAGTTGGGTGTCACGAGGTCAGGAGATGGAGACCATCTTGACCAGCCGGTGACACCCTGTCTCTGTTAAAAAAAAAAAAAAAAAAAATACAAAAAATTAGCCAGGCGTGGTGGCGGGCGCTTGTAGTGCCAGCTACTTGGGAGGCTGAGGCAGGGGAATGGCGTGAACCCGGGAGGCGGAGCTTGCAGTGAGCCGAGATCGCGCCATTGCACTCCAGCCAGGGCGACAGAGCTAGACTCTGTCTCAAAAAAACAAAACAAAACAAAACAAAAAACAAAAGAAAGAAAGATTACTGTAGCTGCAGTGTGGAAGTTTGGAAATAATGAAAACAGTGGTATCAATCAGGACCCATCAGAAAATCAAAATTCGTTCTAGATACTACAACCAGAGAATATACAGTTGACCCTTGAACAACTTGTGGGATTGAACTGAGTGGTGCCATAAATATACAGATTTTTTTCAACCAAATGCCAATCAAAAATACATTATTTTCTTGATGTGAAACCTATGTATATGGACGACTGACTTTTAACATATGTGAGTTTGGCAGGGCCAACTGTGAGATTTCAGTAGTGCAGGTTTTGTTATATGCAGGGGTGTTGGAATCAATCCCCTGTGTAGACTGAGGGACAACTGTAATATTAAGGGCTGGGTTAAACAGGAGTTGAAAGATCGAAAAAGGAAAAAAGATTAGATCAAGATAACACAGACCCAGTAACTTCAGTATGTAGCTACCAGGCCTCGGGCTGGGAGATCATATTTTGAAGTTGTCAGTATGCAGAGGATTGAAAAAGAGCAGCAGAGTCTTTTACCTGAGGTTTCTAAGGCGTGGATGCCACACAGTTGGTACCGATATCTCGGAGCTTTGAGAAGAAGTCTTGCAAAGCTATGACTCAGACTTTGGGGAAAGTAGCACAGCCCATATTGTGTCCATACCTCTGAGGAGGTCACAAAGAAGCTGATTCTGGAGGAGCAAATGGAAGTACCAGCCAATGTCAGGGTAAAGAGCTGTCAACAGTGACAGTGACAGTGTCAGGAGCAGCAGATAAAGAGCAAATAGCAAATTCTTCCTAGTTTCCTCCTATCTTCCTGCTATACCCCATTAGCAGAATCTAATTGGAAGACAGTTGACAATACAGAAATACAGTTTTTGAAATCCTACCTTCGTCATTAGAAAGTAGAACTTAGAAGGGCATATCAGGATCTGAGAGACAATGGCGTCTTAACTGGAACAGCCCACTCTTGTAGCTATTCAGCACCATCTTATCCTTTTACACGTATTTGGATTTTCATACAATAATTCTAGCCCTATGTTTTCACTTTACAAAGTGAAATCATACTCAAATCAAATCCTTTCACAAAAAAAGTGGAAATATAAAGTCTCCAGAGTCATTATATCCCCTTCTGTATGGTACTCAAAGTATTCATCTCTGGATGATCTTAATTATTTCTCTAATTCAGTCACTGTCTCATCTGAATATTCCATAACCTGAAAAAATGGTATTGCAGCTAATAGGCTTTCAAGTAATTCTTGTAAAAAAAAAATGTTTGCTAGGAACAGAAACATAATAATGAGGAAGAAGATAATTTAAAATGATTCCAGAAATGCTTAGGATTTGCTTAGACGTAGTGGGTAAAAAAGGAGATGTTAAGAATGATTTTCAAGTTTGCTTTGGGCAACTGGTGATTATTATTGCCATTAACTAAAATAGGTAACACCAGAGGAGGAGTAAGTTTGTCAGGGAATATGAACTCAACTTTTAAAATGATTTTTAAATTTACTTTAAATTAACATGTAAAATTGATTCTTCGCTTTATAGTTACATGAAATGTGACCAATGCAAAAAGTTGTGTAACTACTGCGTTAAAGATATAAAATATTTCCATAACTTCAAAAATTATCTCATTCTATTCTTTTGTAGTCAAATACTCTCTTTACTCCTACCCCCTGAGCAAAAATCGATGTTTTTGTCTCTAGAGTTCTGCTTTTTCCACAGTGTCATTTAAATGGAATCATACACTTAATATAACTATTGTTAGTATACTGAGAGCACAATATCAAGGTTAAGGGCTACTGATAGATTTACACTGACAGAAACAGCAGGCAATAATTAGAGAGTTATGCAAACATCACTACAATCCAGTTTTAGTACTTTATATCACCTCAAAAAATTTTCCCAATCTCATTTGCATCAATTTCTTCTAGCACCCTGCGGCCCCAGACAACCACTGATTTGTCTTCTGTTTCCATAAATCAATCTCTTCTGAGCATTTCATATAAATAAAATTATACAATATAGGGTCTTTGCATCTGGCTTCTTTTACTTAGCATATTTTTTTTGCAGATGAACCACGTTTTAAGATATATCAGAATTTTGTTTATTTTTATTGCTGAATAATATTCTATTATATGGATATAGAACATTTTGTTTATTTACCAATTGACGGACATGATGGTTGTTTCTAGTTTTTGTCTACTATAAATAATACTGCTACAAATATTCATTAACAAGTTTTTGCATGGACATATGTTTTTATTTCTTTGGAGTAGATTCTTAGGAGATTAATTATTGGGTTTCATGGTAAGCTTATACTTAACATTTTAAGAAAATGACAAAATTTTTTATGTGGTTGTAAAATTTACATTCCCATAAGAAAGGTATGAAAGTTTCTGTTTCTCCACACTTTGGCTGACATCTGGTGGTGTCATGTTTTGTTAAAGCCATTTTTGGCACACAGTGTTACCACATTGTGGTCTTAATTTGCATTCTCATAATGATATTGCATTCTCATAATGATAGTGAGCAACTTTCCATATCCTTATTTAGATCTGCATACATTCTTTGGTAATGTGTCTCTTCAAATATTTTGTCCATTTTTATGTTTGTTTGCTTTCTAATTTTGAGTTTCAGAGTTCATAATATATTTTGGATACAAGTTATTTGTCAGATATATGATTTGCAAATATTTTCTCCAACTCTAGCTTGTCTTTTTATTCTGTTACAGGTCACATGTTCAGATTAGAATCAGAAAAATACAGATTCTACACATATATTTCTAGATATATAGTTAAGTATTTTATTTCTTGCAAGTTATTTTAAATGTTACTGCCTTCTGAAATTTTGAATTTCAATTGTTAATTTACACAAATTACAAATAGATTTAAATCTTGTATTTTGACCTTTTGTTTTCTGGCTAAACTTATTTGTTCTGGGAAATTTTTGTAGATTTTGGTTTGTTTGTTTTTTACAGAAACATTCATGTTTTCTTAATAGGCATGTCTTTTGTTTTTCTTGCCTTATTGCACTAGCTAGGACATGCAACGCAATGTTTAATAGAATTGTGCAAAACAGACTCCCTAGTCTTTCTTTTTTATCTGAGATGGAAAATATTCTATATTTTACCACTGAGTATCATGTTCACATGAGGTTTATTCATAGTATAGTTATTTATCAAGTTAAGGAAGTTCCTTTCTATTCATACTTGGTGGAGAGGTGTTTCTTTGTATAAATCAGAGATGGATGTTGGGTTTTGTTAAAAGCTTTTTCTAAATCTGTTTATATAATTATGTGGTGAGCTACTTTTTTTGCATTTATAGGATAATTCTTATTTAGTCATTATGTATTATCCTTTTTTGTATATTACTCACATTCAATTTGTTGATGTTGAACTTGAGTCTTCTTTATTAGGGGAATTTTATTATAGAAATTGAATTCCTATAATTGATATAGGACTATTCAGGTAAGGTTATCCTTTTTTTGAGTATGTCTTGATAGTCTGTGTCTTTCATGAAACTTATTCATCTAAGTTGTCAAAATTTGTAGCTATAGAGTTGCTTATAGAACTCTCATATTATTGTTTTCATGTGTGAAGGATCTGTAGTAATAATCCCTTTTTCATTCCTAATACAGGTAATTTGTGTCTTCTCTCTTTTTTTTCTTGGTCATTCTGGCTGGGAGTTTATCAAAGAATATTATCCAGAACAAGCTTTAGGGTGCATTGATTTTTTTTTCTATTGTTTTTCGTTAGTCAACTTAATTATTATCTGCTCTTATAATTACTACTTTCTAACTTTTTCTTCCTTTGGGTTCATTTGCTATCTTTTCTCTAATTTCATAATGTGAAGGCCTGGATTTATAATTTATGAACTTTTCATTCCTCTCTATAGTAAGTGTTTTAAAATAAGTGTTCCTTTCTTTAAGTGTTTCTGTAACCATGCTACAAGATCGCCTTAAAACATGACAGTCTACAAATTTTGATTACTACTAGATTTCGTTATTGTATCTTTAGTTTTATTTGGGAAAAATATTTTCTAACTTCCTTGGACTTATGGGTTATTTAGATGTATGTGATTTATTATTAGATATTGTAATTTCCAATATGTGTGTAGCTTCCAAATACATTTCTGTTATTAAATTCTAGTTTAATTCATTAGTCCCAAACCATAGTTTATATGACTTTAATACTTTTGTATTTATTAAGGCTTTTCTTACAGCTTATGCTATGATCAATCTTGGTAAATATTTTATGTACAATTGAAATGAAAGTGTTTTCATACTGGGGCCCATCAAAGGGTGGAGGGTAAGAAGAGGAGAGGATCAGGAAAAACAACTAATGGGTACTAGGCTTAATACCTGGGTGATGAAATAATATGTACAACAAACCCCTATGACATAAGTTTACCTAAATAACAAACTGGCATATGTACCCCTGAACTTAAAGTAAAAGCTAATTTAAAAAAATAACATAAAGAAAGTGTTTTTTCTACCAAACACTACATGTTCTCACTCATAGGTAGGAATTGAACAATGAGAACACTTGGACACAGGAAGGGGAACATCACACACCAGGGCCTGTTGTGGGGTCAGGGGAGCGGGGAGGGATAGCATTAGGAGATATACCTAATGTAAATGATGAGTTAACGCATGCAGCACACCAAATGGCACATGTATACATATGTAACAAACCTGCACATTGTGCACATGTACCCTAGAACTTAAAGTATAATAATAATAATAATAATAATAATAAAAGAATACATTGATATAAAATGAAAATAAAGAAAGAAAGTGTTTTCTCTTTCACTTATTTGGAATATGTCTATGTATAAATCAATTAGATTAATTAGGTTGATAATGTTTAGTTGTTCTATAATCTTGTTTATTTTTTGTTAACTTCTTTGACTATGAAGAAAGAAATGGTGAAATCTTCATTTATAATTGTGGATTACCCACGTTTAATTTCAACTTCATCAGTTTTGCTTTATATCTCTTGAACTTCTCTATACAAACATTTGCTATTATGTCTTCCTGTGAAATTACCTCTGTCATTATGTAATTTCTCTCTATATTCCTGATGATTTTCTTTGTTCTAAAATTTAATTCGTCTACTACTGATATAGCTACTACAGACTTCTTTTAATTAATGTTTGCATAATGTTTTCTTTTATTTTTTAACAAGTTACGATTTTTATTTTATTTTATTTTGTTATACTTTAAGTTCTGGGGTACATGTGCACAACCTGCATGTTTGTTACATAGGTATACATTTGCCATGGTGGTTTGCTGTACCCATTAACCTGTCATCTACATTAGGTATTTTTCCTAATGCTATCCCTCCCCAGCCCCCCGCCCCCCAACAGGCCCTGGGGTATGATGTCCCCTCCCTGTGTCCATGTGTTCTCACTGATCAATTCTCACTTGTGAGTGAGAACATGTGGTGTTTGGTTTTCTGTTCTTGTGTTAGTTTGCTGAGAAGGATGGTTTCCATCATCATCTGTGTCCCTGCAAAGACATCATCTCATTCTTTTTTTTGGCTGCGTAGTATTCCATGGTGTATATGTGCCATATTTGCTTTATCCAGTCTATCATTGATGGGCATTTGAGTTGGTTCCAAGTCTTTGCTATTGTGAACAGTGCTGCAATAAATGTATGTGTGCCTGTGTCTTTATAGCAGAATGATTTATAATCTTTTGGGTATATACCCAGTCATGGGATTACTGGGTCAAATGGTAATTCTAGTCCTAGATCCTTGAGGAAGTGCCACACTGTCTTCCACAGTGGTTGAACTAATTTACACTCCCAGCAACAGTGTAAAAGCATTCCTATTTCTCCACATCCTCTCCAGCATCTGTTGTTTCCTGACTTTTTAGTGACCGCATTTCTAACTGGCATGAGATGGTATCTCATTGTGGTTTTCACTTCCATTTATCTAATGACTAGTGATGATGAGCTTTTTTTCATGTTTGTTGACTGCATGAATGCTTCTTTTGAGAAGTGTCTGTTCATATCCTTCACTCACTTTTTGATGGGTTTTTTTTTTTTTTTTAGTTGTAGTGTAAAATTTATTTTAATGCTTGTTACTAAGGTACTCAGTCAACTTAATTTTCACTGTTGATATAAAGAACCAGCTATACTTGCTATAAAATCTTAAAGGAAAAAAATATTTTTAAGAGAAAATCATGTATTACCATGACATAACCTGGACACTTACTTTCAAAAATGCAATTACAGATGCATTCTATTTATCAAAACCTGCATCTAATGAGCAAAGGAGTCTTAACAAGAAATTTATTTTAATTTTTGAAAATCATGTTCCTTTGCTAAGGATTAATATTATGGCTGATACACAGATATTCTTTTTTTTTTTTTATTATACTTTAAGTTCTAGGGTACATGTGCATAACGTGCAGGTTTGTTACATATGTATACTTGTGCCATGTTGGTGTGCTGCACCCATCAACTCGTCAGCACCCATCAATTCGTCATTTATGTCAGGTATAACTCCCAATGCAATCCCTCCCCCCTCCCCCCTCCCCATGATAGGCCCTGATGGTGTGATGTTCCCCTTCCCGAGTCCAAGTGATCTCATTGTTCAGTTCCCACCTATGAGTGAGAACATGCGGTGTTTGGTTTTCTGTTCTTGTGATAGATTACTAAGAATGATGGTTTCCAGCTGCATCCATGTCCCTACAAAGGACGCAAACTCATGGCTTGCGTGAGTTTTTTATGGCTGCATAATATTCCATGGTGTATATGTGCCACATTTTCTTAATCCAGTCTGTCACAGATGGACATTTGGGTTGATTCTAAGTCTTTGCTATTGTGAATAGTGCTGCAATAAACATACGTGTGCATGTGTCTTTATAGCAGCATGATTTATAATCCTTTGGGTATACACCCAGTAGTGGGATGCCTGGGTCATATGGTACATCTAGTTCTAGATCCCTGAGGAATTGCCATACTGTTTTCCATAATGGTTGAACTAGTTTACAATCCCACCAACAGTGTAAAAGTGTTCCTATTTCTCCACATCCTCTCCAGCACCTGTTGGTTCCTGACTTTTTAATGACTGCCATTCTAAGTGGTGTGAGATGGTATCTCATTGTGGTTTTGATTTGCATTTCTCTGATGGCGAGTGATGATGAGCATTTTTTCATGTGTCTGTTGGCTGTATGAATGTCTTCTTTTGAGAAATGTCTGTTCATATCCTTTGCCCACTTTTTGATGGAGTTGTGTTGTTTTTTTCTTGTATATTTGTTTGAGTTCTTTGTAGATTCTGGATATTAGCCATTTGTCAGATGAGTAGATTGCAAAAATTTTCTCCATTCTGTAGGTTGCCTGTTCACTCTGATGGTAGTTTCTTTTGCTGTGCAAAAGCTCTTTAGTTTAATTAGATCCCATTGTCAATTTTGGCTTTTGCTGCCGTTGCTTTTGGTGTTTTAGACATGAAGTCCTTGCCCATGCCTATGTCCTGAATGGTACTACCTAGTTTTTTCTGTAGGGTTTTTATGGTATTAGGTCTAACATTTAAGTCTCTAATCCATCTTGAATTAATTTTCGTATAAGCAGTAAGGAAAGGATCCAGTTTCAGCTTTCTACTTATGGCTAGCCAATTTCCCAGCACCATTTATTAAATAGGGAGTCCTTTCCCCATTCTTGTTTCTCTCAGGTTTGTCAAAGATCAGATGGCTGTAGATGTGTGGTATTATTTCTGAGGACTCTGTTCTGTTCCATTGGTCTATATCTCTGTTGTAGTACCAGTACCATGCTGTTTGGTTACTGTAGCCTTGTAGTATAGTTTGAAGTCAGGTAGCGTGATGCCTCCAGCTTTGTTCTTTTGACTTAGGATTGTCTTGGCAATGCGGGCTCTTTTTTGGTTCCATATGAACTTTAAAGCCGTTTTTTCCAGTTCTGTGAAGAAAGTCATTGGTAGCTTGATAGGGATGGCATTGAATCTATAAATTACTTTGGGCAGTATGGCCATTTTCACGATATTGATTCTTCCTATCCATGAGCATGGTATGTTCTTCCATTTGTTTGTGTCCTCTTTGATTTCACTGAGCAGTGGTTTGTAGTCTCCTTGAAGAGGTCCTTACATCCCTTGTAAGTTGGATTCCTAGGTATTTTTTCTCTTTGAAGCAATTGTGAATGGAAGTTCATTCAAGATTTGGCTCTCTGTTTGTCTGTTACTGGTGTATAAGAATGCTTGTGATTTTTGCACATTGATTTTGTATCCTGAGATTTTGCTGAAGTTGCTTATCAGCTTAAGGAGATTTTGGGCTGAGACCATGGGGTTTTCTAAATATACAATCATGTCATCTGCAAAAGGGACAATTTGACTTCTTCTTTTACTAACTGGATACCCTTATTTCTTTCTCTGCCTGATTGCCCTAGCCAGAACTTCCAAGACTATGTTGAAAGGAGTGGTGAGAGAGGGCATCCCTGTCTGTGCCAGTTTTCAAAGGGAATTTTTCCAGTTTTTGCCCATTCAGTATGATATTGGCTGTGGGTTTGTCATAAATAGCTCTTATTATTTTGAGGTACGTTCCATCAATACCGAATTTATTGAGCGTTTTTAGCATGAAGGGCTGTTGAATTTTGTCAAAAGCCTTTTCTGCATCTATTGAGATAATCATGTGGTTCTTGTCTTTGGTTCTGTTTATATGCTGGATTACATTTATTGATTTGTGAATGTTGAACCAGCCTTGCATCCCAGGGATGAAGCCCACTTGATCATGGTGGATAAGCTTTTTGATGTGCTGCTGAATCCGGTTTGCTAGTATTTTATTGAGGATTTTTGCATGGATATGCATCAGGGATATTGGTCTAAATTTTTTTTTTTTGTTGTGTCTCTGCCAGGCTTTGGTATCAGGATGATGTTGGCCTCATCAAATGAGTTAGGGAGGATTCCCTCTTTTTCTATTGATTGGAATAGTTTCAGAAGGAATGGTACCAGCTCCTCCTTGTACCTCTGGTAGAATTCAGCTGTGAATCCATCTGGTCCTGGACTTTTTTTGGTGGGAAGGCTATTAATTATTGCCTCAAATTCAGAGCCTGCTATTGGTCTATTCAGGGATTCAACTTCTTCCTGGTTTAGTCTTGGGAGAGTGTAAGTGTCCTGGAAATTATCCATTTCTTCTAGATTTTCTAGTTGATTTGCGTAGAGGTGTTATAGTATTCTCTGATGGTAGTTTGTATTTCTGTGGGGTCAGTGGTGATATCCCCTTTATCATTTTTTATTGCGTCTATTTGATTCTTCTCTCTTTTCTTCTTTATTAGTCTTGCTAGCGGTCTGTCAATTTTGTTGATCTTTTCAAAAACCAACTCCTGGATTCATTGATTTTTGGAGGGTTTTTTGTGTCTCTATCTCCTTCAGTTCTGCTCTGATCTTAGTTATTTCTTGCCTTCTGCTAGCTTTGAATGTGTTTGCTCTTGCTTCTCTAGTTCTCTTAATTGTGATGTTAGAGTGTCAATTTTAGATCTTTCCAGCTTTCTCTTATGGGCATTTAGTGCTATAAATTTCCCTCTACACACTGCTTTAAATGTGTCCCAGAGATTCTGGTATGTTGTATCTTTGTTCTCATTGGTTTCAAAGAACATCTTTATTTCTGCCTTCATTTCGTTATGTACCCAGTAGTCATTCAGGAGCAGGTTGTTCAGTTTCCATGTAGTTGAGCGGTTTTGATTGAGTTTCTTAGTCCTGAGTTCTAGTTTGATTGCACTGTGGTCTGAGAGACAGTTTGTTATAATTTCTGTTCTTTGACATTTGCTGAGGAGTGCTTTACTTCCAATTATGTGGTCAATTTTGGAATAAGTGTGATGTGGTGCTGAGAAGAATGTATATTCTGTTGATTTCGGGTGGAGAGTTCTATAGATGTCTATTAGGCCCGCTTGGTGCAGAGATGAGTTCAATTCCTGGATATCCTTGTTAACTTTCTGTCTCGTTGATCTGTCTAATGTTGACGGTGGAGTGTTGAAGTCTCCCATTATTATTGAATGGGAGTCTAAGTCTCTTTGTAAGCCTCTAAGGACTTGCTTTATGAATTTGGGTGCTCCTGTATTGGGTGCATATATATTTAGGATAGTTAGCTCTTCCTGTTGAATTGATCCCTTTACCATTATGTAATGGCCTTCTTTGTCTCTTTTGATCTTTGATGGTTTAAAGTCTATTTTATCAGAGACTAGGATTGCAACCCCTGCTTTTTTTGTTCTCCATTTGCTTGGTAGATCTTCCTCCATCCCTTCATTTGAGCCTTATATGTCTCTGCATGTGAGATGGGTCTCCTGAATACAGCAGACTGATGGGTCTTGACTCTTTATCCAGTTGCCAGTCTGTGTCTTTTAATTGGAGCATTTAGTCCATTAACATTTAAGGTTAATATTGTTATGTGTGAACTTGATCCTGCCATTATGATATTAGCTGGGTTTTTTGCTCGTTAGTTGATGCAGTTTATTCCTAGCCTCGAATGGTCTTTACATTTTGGCATGTTTTTGCAATGGCTGGTACCGGTTGTTCCTTTCCATGTTTAGGGGGCTTCCTTCAGGGTCTCTTGTAAGGCAGGCCTGGTGGTGACAAAATCTCTAAGCATTTGCTTATCTGTAAAGGATTTTATTTCTCCTTCACTTCTGAAACTTAGTTTGGCTGGATATGAAATTCTGGGTTAAAATTCTTTTCTTTAAGAATGTTGAATATTGACCCCCACTCTCTTCTGGCTTGTAGAGTTTCTGACCGAGAGGTCTGCTGTTAGTCTGATGGGCTTCCCTTTGTGGGTAACCCGACCTTCTCTCTGGCTGCCCTTAAGATTTTTTCCTTCATTTCAACTTTGGTGAATCTGACAATTATGTGCCTTGGAGTTTCTCTTCTCGAGGAGTATCTTTGTGGTGTTCTCTGTATTTCCTGAATTTGAATGTTGGCCTGCCCTACTAGGTTGGGGAAGTTCTCCTGGATGATATCCTGAAGAGTGTTTTCCAACTTGGTTCCATTTTCCCCCTCTCACTTTCAGGCACCCCAATCAGAGGTAGATTTGGTCTTTTTACATAATCCCCTACTTCTTGCAGGCTTTGTTCATTTCTTTTTCTTCTTTTTTCTTTTGTTTCTCTTCTCGCGCTTCATTTCATTCATTTGATCCTATCGCTGATACTCTTTCTTCCAGTTGATCGAGTCGTTCCTGAAGCTTGTGCATTTGTCACGTATTTCTCGTGTCATGGTTTCATCTCTGTCATTTCGTTTATGACTTCTCTGCATTAATTAGTCTAGCTGTCAATTCTTCCACTCTTTTTTCAAGATTTTTAGTTTCTTTGCGCTGGGTACGTAATCCTCCTTTAGCTCTGAGAGGTTTGATGGATTGAAGCCTTCTTCTCTCATCTCATCAAAGTCATTCTCTGACCAGCTTTGATCTGTTGCTGGTGATGGGCTGCACTCCTTTGCAGGGGGAGATGCGCTCTTATTTTTTGAATTTCCAGCTTTTCTGCCCTGCTTCTTCCCCATCTTTGTGGTTTTATCTGCCTCTGGTCTTTGATGATGGTGACGTACTGATGGGGTTTTGGTATAGGTGTTCTTCCTGTTTGATAGTTTTCCTTCTAATAGTCAGGACCCTCAGCTGTAGGTCTGTTGGAGATTGCTTGAGGTCCACTCCAGACCCTGTTTGCCTGGGTATCAGCAGCAGAGGTTGCAGAAGATAGAATATTGCTGAACAGTGAGTGTACCTGTCTGATTCTTCCTTTGGAAGCTTCCTCCCAGGGGTGTACTCCACCCTGTGAGGTGTGGGGTGTCAGACTGCCTCTAGTGGGGGATGTCTCCCAGTTAGGCTACTCAGGGGTGAGGGACCCACTTGAGCAGGCAGTCTGTCCGTTCTCAGATCTCAACCTCCCTGTTGGAAGATCCACTGCTCTCTTCAAAGCTGTCAGACAGAGTCTTTCGGGTCTGCACAGGCCTCTGCTGCTTCCCCTATTGTTTTTTAGCTGTGCCCTGTCCCCAGAGGTGGAGTCTACAGAGACAGGCAGGTTTCCTTGAGCTGCTGTGAGCTCCACCCAGTTCGAGCTTCCCAGAGGCTTTGTTTACCTACTTAAGCCTCAGCAATGGCGGGCGCCCCTCCCCCAGCCTCGCTGCTGCCTTGCGGTTAGATCACAGACTGCTGTGCTAGCAATGAGGGAGGCTCCGTGGGCATGGGACCCTCCCTGCCAGGTATGGGTATAATCTCCTGGTGTGCCCGTTTGCTTAAAGCGCAGTATTGGGGTGGGAGTTACCCGATTTTCCAGGTGTTGTGTGTCTCAGTTCCCCTGGGTAGGAAAAGGGATTCCCTTCCCCCTTGCGCTTCCCAGGTGAGGCAATGCCTCGCCCTGCTTCAGCTCTCGCTTGTCGGGCTGCAGCAGCTGACCAGCACCAATTATCCGGCACTCCCCAGTGAGATGACCCCAGTACCTCAGTTGAAAATGCAGAAATCAGCAGTCTTCTGTGTCACTCGCACTGGGATTTGGAGACTGGAGCTGTTCCTATTCGGCCATCTTGGGGTTTTTTGTTTTTTTCTTGTAAGTTGATTTAAGTTATTTGTTGATTCTGGATATTAACTCTTTGTCAGATGGATAGACTGCAAAAATTTTCTCCTATTCTGTAGGTTGCTTGTTCACTCTGATGGCAGTTTCTTTTGCTGTGCAGAAGCTCTTTAGTTTAATCAGATCCCATTTGTCAATTTTGGCTTTTGTTGCCGTTGTTTTTGGTGTTTCAGTCATAAAGTCTTTTCCCATGCCTACGTCGTGAATGGTATTGCCTAGATTTTCTTCTAGGGTTTTTATGATTTTAGGTCTTACATTTAAGTCTTTAATCCATCTTGAGTTAACTTTTGTATAAGGTATAAGGAAAGAATCCAGTTTTAGCTTTCTGCATATGGCTAGCCAGTATTCCCAACACGATTTATTTTAATAGGGAATCCTTTCCTCATTGCTTGTTTTTGTCATGTTTGTCAAAGATCAGATGGTTATAGATGTGTGGCATTATTTCTGAGGTCTCTGTTCTGTTCCATTGGTTTATATATCTGTTTTGGTACCAGTACCATGGTACCAAAGTAGTATGTATAGCTTGAAGTCAGGGAACGATGCCTTCAGCTTTGTTTTTTTTGCACAGGATAGTCTTCCTTTTATCTTTGATTTCTCTATAGTATATTTAAAGATTTTTTTAAGGTAATATGTCACTGACTTTTGTTATTTTACACAAACTTTTTTTGTGTGTTAATGTGTGCACTTAGACCATTTAACTATAATGTAGTTATCAATATGGTTATATTTTTTATCCACCATTTAATTATTTGTTTTAGTTGTCCTCTCTCTTTTGCTTCCTTCTTTCACAATTTCCTATTATTGTGGCTTTTAGAATTTTATTTTAACTTATCTATTTGTATTTTGTCTATTTCTCTTTCTATTATTTTTAGTATTTTCTCTGAGGATCAAAATTTACAAACCTAGCTTTTTATATTTTCTTCAGAATTACTATTTTACTGCTTCAATTAGAAAACTTACAACTCTACAGGCCACTAAAGCACTCCCTTTTCGTTATAATTATTGTATGTGTTAGACCTATATACATTGAAAACATCACCAGGAAGTATTATAGTTGATCTTTGAACAGTGTAGGAGTTGGGGCATTGATCACCCCTGCAGTTGAAAATCCATGTGTAACTTTTGACTCCCCAAAATCTAAACTACTAATAGCCTTCTGTCGACTGGAAGCCTTACAGATAACATAAACTGTCAATTAGCTCATACTTTGTATGTTATATGTATTTTGTACTGTATTCTTACAATACAGTAAGCTACAGAAAATAAAATCCTAATTAGAAAAATCATGAGAGAAAAATATATTTACTATTTATTAAGTGGGAGTGGACCATCACAAAGGTATTTATCCTCATAATCTTTATGTTGAGTAAGCTGAGGAGGAGGAGAAACAGGAGGGGTTGTCTTGCTGTCTGAGGTGGCAGTGGAGGGAAAATGTGGCGGAGGTGGAAGCGGGGACAGGAGAGGCAGGCATATTCTTTGTAATTTTTATTGAAAAACATCTGGATATAAGTGGACCCATGCAGTTCAAACCCATGTTGTTAAAGGTTCAACAGTATATACTTTTTGCTTTGTCTTTCATATTTTGAAGGACTCAAGAGGAGAAAGTCTATTCTGATTACCAAAAAGCATACCATTTTGGTTACTCCTTCTTTATTCCTTACATTCCAAGTTTTCTTCCGTTAAAATTTCCCTTCCATTTGAAGAACTTTATTTAGCACTTCTTTTATATCAGGTCTGTTGGCAACAGATTTTCTTAATTTTTCTTCATCTGAAAATTTCAAATTCGTTTTTTCCTGAAAGGTATTTTAAATGAATATAGAACTTTGTGTTGACATTTTTGTTGTTGTTTCAGTAGTAATATCACTTAAGAATGGTATATTCTCTCTCTGTCTTCTGTCCTCCTTCATTTTTTCCTTGTAAGTAATCCAAATGAAAGTGCAGCTCTCCTATATGCAGTGTGTCCTTTTCTCTGGTTGCTTTCAAGGTTTATTCTTTATGTTTGGTTTTTAGCAGCTCTATTTTGATGACTCTGAGCATGATTTTCCTTGAGTTTATCCCTCTGAGTATTAGATGAGCTTTGAATCTGTATGTTTTTCTTTCAAAAAATTTGGGGTGTTTGGCATGGCACCATTGTTTTGTAAATTTTTTTATGTATCAGTCTCTTTTTACTTTACTTTCCTCAGTAATTCAATGTTAGAACTTTTGATATTGACCCACTGTTCACTGAGTCTCTGTTCATGTGTTTTAAAAAAAATCTTTGTTATTTCTGCTCTTCAAAGTGACTGATTTCTATTGATCTAGCTTTAAATTCATTGATTATTTACTCCGTTATCTCTCCCACTCAATTGAACCCAGTGAATTTTTCTTTTAGATCTAAACTTTTCAGTCCCTTAGTCCCTATTTGTTTACATTTTTGTCTCTCTCTTTCTCTCTCACACACACACATGCACACACAGACACACACACCACTCAGCAAAACATATTTATTGCCATAAATTTCAGGAATCCTTCTTTATCTCATAAAGAATGATTATAATAACTGCTTTTTAAGTCTTCAATAATTTCTGGTTTTGGCTTCTGTTTATGTTTTTCCCCTTCGAATTGGTAAGATTGTCCCCCTTCTTTTGGATTATGTTCTAGATATTTCATATAATGTTGTGGAGCTCTAGGTCCTATTAAAACTCTGCGAAGAATGTTGATGTGTGTATGTGTGTGTGTGTGTGTGTGTGTGTATGTGTGTGTGTGTGTGTTTGCTGTCAATAAACCCAATTAGATTTAGAATCCAACTCTGACCTCACCTTCTGTGTGCTGTGGTTATAATGTCAAGTTCAGTTTTCACACTCAGTGATATGATTTTTAGATCTGTACTATGCATATACCACCCTGAGGTTAATCTAGGTATGGTCAATGGTTTATATAACAGCCTGTGCTGTGTTTGTTTAGACCAAGTCCACGCATGTGCAGCTGAAGACTTGGTGCATCTATGAGCCCAGGACTTGAGTTTTTGTGCACACAGAATTAGTGAATGAAAATATTTAGCTTCCTCCACTTTTTCGTTTTATTTTTCTCTACATTTTCCATATACCAGAATTTCCTTTTCTTAGTTCATCTAGTTGGAAAGAAAGATTTATTTCAGAGTTTTAGTCCCTGTGCACTTCTACATCTGTGTGCAACTGGGCTGTCCTATAGACAACATAGTAATTAAAAAGAGTGAAAAAGAGTTAACAACACACATAAGTTGATTCTCAGGAGGCAATTTTCTTGATTTCTCTGGCCAGAGGGGTTGATTTTTCTCTCTGGATTTCACATACCCACACTGTTGTTTTTATTGGGGTAGTGTAGCTAGCAGAGAGATTAATCTCAAGTCAAAGCTGGAAATCAAAGAAAACAAAAACAGGAAACTTGACAGTGATTTTTGTTTTTCACCTTTTGACTTCTCTTGCCAATTTTCCCGTTATTGCTTATTTTTATGTCTTCTGTTAGCTGTTTTTCATATTGTGCTCAGGTGACAGTTTTAATTAGTGAAGGGCATAGGCTGTAGTGGGCCTACTCCATCTTGATTAGCACTAGAAGTAAATAATGTGATTTTGAAGGACCTATGAGAGATTCAAATAATTATATCTAGTGAAGTATATGAGTCTGGATCTTAGAGTTTCTATTGAATTCAATTTGGGATTCATATATAAGTATATGATAGTTACATTTCTAGGAATGACTGAGAGTACCTAACTGGTGAGTGTAGATGAATAAGAAAAGAGCACAATCTTGGTGCCAGCAACATTTAGGTAACATTTGAAGGAAGGGATGCATGCAGTCAGGCTGAAAGGGAATGAGAGATATTTGTGCATTACAAGGAAATCACAGAGTATGAATTCTTAACACCTAGAATGCTGAATGCTACAGAAGCTAAGAAAAAGAAAGCTTTATAAAGCAAGAAATAGTTAAAAGTTTGAAATTCTACCCAGAGATCAAGAAGCATGACATCTGAAAGGTATCCATTTGATTTAGGGACAAATATATCATTGGTGGCCTTGAGAAAAGCAGTTTACGTGAAGTTTTGTGTACCAAATAATGGTAATTTGTCTAGTGAGAGGGAAGTGAAGTAGATGCCACAAGTTTAGACAACACAAAGAAGAAATTTGGCTGTAAAGGGAAGGAGATAGGGCAGCAGGTAGAGGGGAAAGTTACTTTTGGGGAGAGTAAGAGATTTTTCTGGTTTTATTTTAGTAGATTGTTTTATTCCTGAACTGGATTTGGCCTTAGTATAGTACCTTAAAATGCCAATGAGAGAAAAAAAAAAAAAAAAAAAACAGTATATAAGAAAAGCTTAGAGACAGAGAACAAAGAGAAAATGATATAAAGAATGAAATCCCTGAGATGGTGGTAGGGAAAGAGATCATAAGCACAGGTGGAGGTATTAGTTAAGAATGAACAAAGGACAACTCTTCAGAATAGCACTGAAAATTTTCCCTCAGAGTTTCCAGTGGGATTTCTTGACCTCCTTCTCTTTTCCACCTTCTTACTGGTTTCTTCTGGGAACACTTGTCTAATGAATTACTAGCATATAAATTCTCATTCCAGAGCCTGCTTCTGGGGAATCTAATCCAAGACAACCCTAAATTTATTTACCTAGCCCTGATTTCAAATTTTTTACAGGATTCCAAATTCATCCATTCAAATACCTATTTCATATTTCCACTTTTAAAAAATAGTAAGTATCTCAAACTTAGTATGTTTGTATTAATTCATTCTCACACTGCAATAAAGAAATACCAGAGAGTGGCTAATTTATAAAGGAAAAGAGTTTAATGGCTCACAATTCCACATGACTGGGGAGGCCTCAGGAAACGTATAATTGTGGCAGACGGTGAAGCAGAAGCAGGAACTTTCTTCACAAGGCGGCAGGAGAGAGAAGTGCAAGCAGGGGAAATGCCAGAGGTTTATAAAACCATCAGATGTTGTAAGAACTCACTTAATATCATGAAAACAGCAGGGGAAACCCGCTCCCATAATCTAATCACTTCCCTCCCTTGACACCTGGGGATTACAGGTCTCTCCCTTGACACATAGGGATTACAATTCAAGATGAGATTTGGGTGGGGACGTAGAGCCAAACCATGTCAATGCTCAAATAGAACTCTTCTAGGTTTTGTTTTGTTTTGTGATGTTTGTTTGTTTGTTTTTAGTGCTGTTCTTCTTTCAGTCTTTCTCCTTTTGGTAAATGGAAATTTAATTTCCCCAAGACAAATAGTCTTCTTTAATTTCTCGCTTCCCTTTAACATACAACCAATGAATAAATAGAATTGACTGAGAGTTACAGAATTTGTTAAACTCCGTACACATACTTTCATCTGTACTGCTACCACTGTTGCCAATCCCCATTACCTTCTACTTCTACTATTCTAATAATCACCTAACTGATTATCTAATTTGTGGATCCCTCTGATCTAATTAATAGAATATTAGCTGGAGAGCTCTTTGTAAATGTATCTCAAATGATGTCCTGCACTACTTAGAAAAGCTTCAGTGGTTTCCCGTTTAACTTAAAGGAAAATCTCTAATTATCACATCTACATTCAGGGGGATATGAAACATGTAACAAGTGGTGTAGAATGAGCATTCGTCTGACAGAAGACATATTGGTCATAATGTGTATTGCTGAATCAGTACATATTAGCATTGTCTATAAGGCTCTACAAATCTATTCTCTCCCTCACTCATTCTGGCTAATCAGGCAGTCTTTCTTCCACAAGTTCCCCTTTTCCAGAATCTTTTCATGGCTTACTCTCCCCTTTTTTCAGGTACTATCTCAGATATTACATACTCATTGAGATATTTTCTGACCAATCAGCATCAAGTCCCTACCTAGTCCAAGTAGTCACTATCACACCTGTTTGCTTCATTTTTTTATAGGACTGACAAATATACAGATTTATTTACTACACTTATTTACCTATTTTAACCTCCCAATTGGAAGTTAAGTTCATCAATAACAACAATTTTGTTTTGTCTTCTCACCAATGTAGCTACAAAACCAAGGAGAGTGCCTGACATGTGGCAGATACTCAGTGCTCACCGGTTAAATGATTGAGTACATAAATAAATAAATGTAATCATAGACGGATAAAAGAAAGTGGTTACACAAACTAGAAAGTAAATTAGATTATCTATTATTTTATTAACTATCATTTGTACTTCTTGCTCACCAATGAGTTGCAGACCTATACATCCAAATTCTTATTAGACTGCTCACTGTCAGCTAATTCTGGATATAAATTCATTCTTTTACCTTGAGGTATTTCTCTTTTATTTCCTGTCATGACCAGTGAGATACACTCATCCTATCACAGGGTGCAATATGGTTTAAAAAGTAGGATCTGAATTTAAATCTAATGGGTCCAAAACCCATTGCTGCCACTTATTATCTATGAGGAAGTTATATAACCTCTCTGTTATTCAATTTTCTTTATTACAAAAGAGTCATAATGAAAATACCTGCTTCATAAATTTGTCAGGAGGATTATTTGAGTTAATTTATATAACCCCTTGGTACTATGTACTATGCCTGGTAAAGATAAAGCACTCTCTAAATCATAGGTATTAGTATTTGCCAAGCAACAAGTGTGAAAATAATCCTGTATCTCTCTAAATCTCTTACTTGCCCTATCTGGTAGGAACACAGTATCTGCAAATTTTGCTATCCCACATCTCTCAAATTCTAACTCTAATTGCCATTCATATCTGCACCACATCTTACTATTTCCCACATAAGAAAAGTTTAACTACTCTTGTATTCTTCAGCATCCCCTTTCTTGTCCATTTTAATCCTAATGATCTTGCCAATATAAAAACTGATACGTAACATCCCTGTGTATCATTTCTCAACAGCTTTCTATAGCCTTCAAAACAAAACCTAAACCAAGCATCAAGAAAAGCCTGTCATTTTTCATCACTTCCCTCTGGAAAATCTATTCTTCAGCCACAATGAAGGGTTCACAATTGATACTAGGTGTGGTATTATAAGTAGGGGTATTAAGCTTCTTAACTAATATCCAGCTTTCCTTATGTTCTTGAGTCTTTTATTATACTGCTCACTGCTTGGAAGGGAAACACTCTCTTGACATTCTCTTTCTTCTCTTCCTCATTTGAATACCTTTATTTACTATTTTTTTTAAATAATATTTTTAAAATTTTAATTTTATAATCGGGGGAGGAGGGTACATGTGCAGGTTCGTTACCAAGGCATATTATATGATGCTGAGGTCTGGAGTATGAATGAATCCAACACCCACATTTATCTTTAAAAGTAGACTTTACAACTGATGCAAGTTTTCATAACCTTTTTACTGAATGACTTAATAATGAACAAAAATTAGTAAAGGCCTATTTCATGCCAGAGTACTTGTGGTTATTATTGTCTGAATATTGCCAATATTCTGCAAGGTAGGTTTCTTTTTCTAGGCCTCCTTTTGTTTGTCCCAGAAAATCCTACATTTGACTTAACATTTAAGCGCATAGTCTTTTTGTGGCCAAGATAATTCATGTTTCCAAGTGAGTTTTCTTTTTCCAAACACCTTTAATTTTATGTATTTATATTCTCTCCTCATAACACCTGAAATTGTCACTGAAAGGTTTCTTTGCTAACTTCTAAAATATCATTTTCAAGTTCCTAAGTTTATATGAATTTTTGTGAATGTTAAACTTGGAATAGAAAATACTGATGTTTGAAAGGTTATATAATAGTTTATTTACAGTTATCCAGACTTTAATGAATAAGAAAATTATTATAGTTGCATTACAGGTAGAACCTTGATTTTTTTGGTAAGTGGGAAGCAAACAATGATGATAGTTTAAGTATGTTGGTTACATCCAGACTGTGTAATTTTTATTTATATTTCTGAAACATAAAACTAATGAACATAACTTTGTTATCATGACAGTTCTCTCAACATATTTAGTCCAATTTCACACCTATTTTTAACAATTTAGTCACATCAACCTCTAAGCTGCAGGCATCATAAGACTAGTAGAATGATAACTCCTTGGTGATAAAAGAATACATTGCTCTTGGCAATATCTCATCAATAAGCCAGAATGAGACATGTTAAGGACCACAGTGTGATACACAGCTTGGAAAGTGGCAAATGTTATATTGCTAAGGATGAAGAAATTCAGCTGTAGACTAGAAACTAGAAACTTTTATTCTCTGGTGAAGAATCTTCCCAAGGTAAATTACAGATAACTTTAGAAAAATAATTAAGTTTCCAGTTTATCATGAAAATAAATGGAATCTTGAAATTATGGCAGCAAAAGACATGCTACTTGATACCATCTTCCATATTGCCAAGGAACTTCCATACAATCATTAAAAACTGGTGAATATTTGCTAACAACATATTTTTACTTCCAAACTAATGTTTTCTCTTGGCAGGGTTCTCTCCAGTAAGGCCTTAAAATAGTTATCATAGAATGCACAAATGGCACATTATCCAAAATACAGGTTTCCATATTGTTTCTTGGATTCTAAGGGGTTTCACAAAAGTAGTTCCATGGCTGTTGTAGTTGGAGAAGTGCTGGGACAATGCTGAGTAGATGGAACTCCAGTCTAAACCAGTGATTCTGCCAGGATGGCTGTGCTCTTACCTGATTACATGAAAAATGAATTCAGAGAAGTATTGTGACTGGGATGGGGGCTAAGCTATTGAAGTTACCTTATACTTCAATGTGTTAAAATATGTTCATGTATAACTTTTGCAAACTTGTTTAAGAAAAAATGAATTCTAATGCTATTGTAAGTCTTAAATCCACTACTCTCAAGCAAGCTTATTCATCCTTTAAAGTACTTCAGTAGCCACTTAAAACACTATTAATTTGCAGGTGTTTATTGGAAAGTAAGCATTTTCTTTTATATTACAAATAGTATATTTCTTTTTAGTGAACATTGTATAATCAAAATATATAACTTAAAATAATGTAAATGTGTTTAGAGTGATTTTGGACCAGTTATAAATATTTCATAAGCCATCTATGTAATATAAAGCAGTAGGCAGATTCCAATGCTCTGTAATTATGTAACAAACATTTCACAATATAATGCATAATCCTTAAAGTAAATTGAGTGGTTTCTGGTGTGTTATAATTGTTCTTTGCCGTAAATACTACATAAATAATTTGTATGCTTTTTAAGCAGCACTACATTTTCTTTCTTCCATATCTGGTAGCTATTCTAAAATACATCCTTTTTTGTTAACTAGGAATGTATCACCATCATTTCTGAAAATTATTATCTTGAGTCTTTGGAAATTACTTATACATTGGTATATAAATATATAACACTGGATTAAGACTTACATGATAAGATTCAAGGTGAATAATGAATCTCATTTGATATTTATGAAAGGCACTCACTATCAATTAATTATTTGTGTCATATATGATACACATCTACAACATGTTAAGCATCATGGAAAATCTGAGAGTAATAAATAATATGATGTGGCTTCTGCACCCAAAACCTTATATTTTGTTTAAGGCAATAAAAGTATTAAACATAAAATAAGGATACAACAATGATGTATTCAACTAATCTCTCATTTCCAATATGTCACTTTTTTTAGTTGATCAGCAAAATTACTGATAGGGTAATATGGTTTGGCTGTGTCCCCATCCAAATCTCATCTTGAGTTGTAACTCCCACAATTCCCATGTGTTGTGGGAGGAACCCAGTAGAAGGTATTTGAATCATGTGGGCAGGTCTTTCCCGTGCTGTTTTCATGATAGTGAATAAGTGTCATGAGATCTGATGGTTCCAAAAAGGGGAGTTTTCCTGCACAAACTCTCTGTTCTCTTGTCTACCTCCATGTGAAATGTGCCTTTCATCTTCTGGATGATTGAGAGGCCTCCCCAGTCACATAGAACTGTAAGGAATCTTTTTTCCCTTGTAAATTGCCCAGTTTTGGGGATATTTTTATCAGCAGCATGAAAACTGACTAATAGAGTAAATTGGAACAAGTAGAATGGGGCACTGCTGAAAAGATACAGGAATATGTGGAGGCAATTTTGGACCTGGGTTACAGGGAGAGATTGGGACAGTTTGGAGGGCTCAGATGAAGACAGGAAAATATGGGAAAGCTTGAAACTCCCTAGACACTTGTTGAATGGCTTTGACCAAAATGCTGATAATGATATGGACAATGAAATCCAGGCTGGGGTGGTCTCTAATGGAGATGAGGAACTTGTTGGCAACTAATGCAAAGCTGACACTTGTTAAGTTTTAGCAAAGAGACTGCTGGCATTTTTGCTCCTGCCCTAGAGATTTGTGGAACTTTGAAGTTGAGAGAGATGATTTAGGGTATCTGGCAGAAGAAATTTCTAAGTAGCAAAGCATTCAAGAGGTAACTTGGGTGATGTTAAAAGCATTCAGTTTTGTAGGGCAAGCAGAGCATAAACTTTCAGAAAATTTGCAGCCTTACAATGCAATAGAAAAGAAAATCTTATTTTCTGAGGAGAAATTCAAGCCAGCTGCAGAAATTTGCATAAGTAACAAGGAGCCAAATGTTAATCTCCAAGATAATGGGTAGAATGTCTCCATGGTATGTCAGAGGTCTTCACAGCAGCATCACCACAGGCCCAGAGGCCTAGGAAGGAAAAATCGTTTCACGGGCTGCACCCAGGGTCCCATGCTATGTACAGCTTAGGGACTTGGTGCCCTGTTTCCCAGCAACTCCGGCCACGACTAGAAGGAGCCAGTGTAGAGCTCAGGCCATGGCTTCAGAGGGGGCAAGCACCAAGCCTTGGTAGCTTCCACGTGCTGTTGAGCCTACAGGTGTATATAAGTAAAGAATTGAGGTTTGGGGAACCTCCACCTAAATTTCAGATGATGTATGGAAATGCCTGGAGGTCCAAGCAGAAGTTTGCTGCAGGAGGGAGGCCCTCAAGGAGAACCTCTGTTAAGGCAATGTGGAAGAGAAATGTGGGCTCAGAGCCCCCATACAGAGTCCCTCCTGGGTTACTGACTAATGGAGCTGTGAGAAGAGGACCGCTGTCCTCCAGACCTTAGAATGGTAGTTCCACTGACAGCTTACACCATGCACCTGGAAAAGTCTCAGACACTCAATGCCAGCCTGTGAAAGCAGCAGGGAGGGAGGCTGTACGCTGCAAAGCCACAGGAGTGGAGCTGCCCAAGACCATGAGACCCCACCTCTTGCATCAGCATGACCTGGATGTGCGACATGGAGTCAAAGGAGATCATTTTGGAGCTTTAAGATTTGATTGCCCTGCTGGATTTTGGACTTGCATCGGGCTGGGGCCTGTAGCCCCTTTGTTTTGACCAATTTCCCCCTTTTGGAATGACTGTATTTACACAATGTCAGTACCCTCATTTTATCTAAGAAGTCGCTAACTTGCTTTTGGTTTTGCAGGCTCATAAGTGGAAGGAACTTATCGGGTGAACCCCACCCCCGATATTCAACGTGGGTTCTTTTCTATTTCCCTAAGCATAGGCTGGTCTGAGAAATAAAGAGAAAGAGTACAAAAAAGAGAAATTTTAAAGCTGGGTGTCCAGGGGAGACATCACATGTCGGCAGGTTCCGTGATGCTCCCTGAGCCATAAAACCAGCAAATTTGTATTAGTGATTTTCAAAAGAGGAGGGAGTATATAAATAGGGTGTGGGTCACAGAGATCACATGCTTCACAAGGTAATAAAATATCTTAAAGCAAATGGAGGCAGAGCGAGATCACAAGACCACAGGACAGGGAGAAATTAAAATTGCTAGTGAAGTTTTGGGCGTGTATTGTCATTGATAACATCTTATCAGGAGACGGGGTTTGAGAGCAGACAACTGGTCTGACCAAAATTCATTAGGTGGGAATTCCCTCATCCTAATAAGCCTGGGAGCACTGCAGGAGACCAGGGCTTATTTCATCCCTTTGTCTTTGACCCTAAAAGACAGCCACCCCTAAAGCAGTCATTTTAGAGGCCTACCCTCAGGAGTGCATTCTCTTTCTCAGGGACGTTCCTTGCTGAGAAAAAGAATTCAGTGATATTTCTCCTATTTGCTTTTGAAAGAGGAGAAATATGACTCTGTTTCGCCCGGCTCACTGGCAGTCGCAGTCAGAGTTTAAGGTTATCTCCCTTGTTCCCTGAACATTTCTGTTTTTTTTTCAAGGTGCCCAGATTTCATATTGTTCAAGCACACATGCTCTACAAACAATCTGTGCAGTTAACACAATTATCCCAAGGTCCTGAGGTGACATACATTCTCCTCAACTCATGCAGATGATGGGATTAAGTGATTAAAGTAAAGACAGGCATAGGAAATCACAAGGGTATTGATTGGGGAAGTGATAAGTGTCCATGAAATCTTCACAATTTATGTTCAGAGATTGCAGTGAAGACAGGTGTAAGAAATTATAAAAAAGTATTAATTTGGAGAACTAATAAATGTCCATGAAATCTTCACAATTTTGTTCTTCTGCAATGGCTTCAGCCGATCCCTCCATTCAGGGTCCCTGACTTCCCACAACAGGGACTTGCCTTGTTTCAGATGAGACTTTGGACTGTAGACTTTTGAGTTAATGCTGAAATGAGTTGAGACTTTGGGGGACTGTTAGAAGGGGATGATTCGTTTTGAAATGTGAAGACATGAGATTTGGGAGGGGTCAGGGGCACAATGATATGGTTTGGCTATGTCACCACCCAAATCTCATCTTGAATTGTAATTCCCACAATTCCCATGTGTTGTGGGAGAAACCTGGTGGGACGTAATTGAATCATGGGGGCAGGTCTTTCCTGCACTGTTCTCATAATAGTGAATAAGTCTCATGAGATCTGATGGTTCTAAAATGGGGAGTTTTTCTGCACAAGATCTCTCTTCTCTTGTCTCTTCTCTTGTGCTCTTCTCTTCATTTGAGATGTGCCTTTCACCTTCCGCCATGATTGTGTGGCCTCCTCAGCCATGTGGAACTGTAAGTCCAAGAAACCTCTTTGCTTTTGTAAATGTCCAAGTCTTGTGTATGTGTTTATCAGCAGCATTAAAATGGACTAATACATAGGGTCTACCATTAATTCATGCTACCTGAAATCAATAGGCTCTCAATGCCTTTTGTCAAATATTTTATGCATCTCTTTCCATCATAGTTCTTGTAAAATTGTCCCAAATATTCTTTGCTTGTCAATAGATTTTAGTTCTACTCCCAAAAACCACACCATTTGGAGATCGAATACGGTATATGAATGGAAAAAAAATCAAGGCCATTAGACAAATATTCCAATTCACTCCTTAGCACAAACATACAAAATACTCATTTTCTTCATGTGTATTTGCTTCTCTTGTAGCAGATAGACAGGCCTACTCTTTGTGAGGTGAATACTTTCATGTGCAACTTATTTGTAATTCTTCTCCTCTAAAACTTTGATTTGTAATTTTCTTCTGTCAGTATATCCTCCAGGTTCCTATCAGCTGCATCCTCCCCTCTTATCAGAAAACAAGCCCAAATCTCATCTATAATGAATATACATTAACAAAAAACAATAACCACCAAAATAAACAAATCATTTTTTCACTTTAAAGCAAAGGCTCTTTCTTCTCTTATAATCAAATTTAGAAAAATCTACCCGCCAACTCTACTTTATCCCCATCACTCTTCATTTTGCACTTTAATGTCGTCCTTAACCACTATACTGAAAATCTTCCATAAAGGTTATCAAGGTCTTATTAATAATTCTACTGAAACTGTGTTTAAGATAGGTGAAAGCTAAGAGATATAACAATATTTATTTTGTGAGTATCTGCTTTAAGCTATGTAATGCTGTTACAGAAATGAGCAGGACTTAGCACATTCGCCTTTAATAAATATGTGCTGATTTAAAAAAGATGAAATTCTTCCATCTATGAAATCCAAGAAAACCATAAAATAATCAAATCAATAGCCTTTGCCTAATTTTTAATCATTCAACCATTTGTATAGCATTTCTGACTGTTGAACCATAACCTTCTCCTTGGAATTTTTTCTTCTATTGACTTTTATGATATTATTCACATTTTTATCAGTCAGAATAGGATTTGGCAGAATAAGCTCATTTGGGAATTGATGTACCAAACTGAAAGCTTTGAAACAGCTTAGAGATAGCCATTGGTATAGTAGCAGGCTTCGTTTATAGACTGAGAAATCAGGAAACCTGATTGTACAGTGGGGATACAAAGTACAGTGGATACAAGGTTAAACAGTGGATGAGAGTTGAGTCAACTGGGCATCATGGAAGAGTTTATCAACAGGGGATTATCCTGAAATGCATATTCAATCTGGAAAGTAATGGTCAATAAATAGGCCAATGGTTAAGATGCAAGCAAGAGGCCCATACTGCATCAGAGAGTAAGGCAGTGGACAGTCTCACCTGTAGGCACAAACCTAGATCTAGAGAAACAGCTGGCAACCTGGGAATATGCTATCAACAGAAAATCCCAGGTTTGGACTTAAGATTCAATTTCTTCAGTTGAATACAGAGCCAAAGAGCCCAACTGGTACATTTTAAATTTGTATAAGGTATCTGTTTACTGAGCTCTCAAGGCTGGGCCTAGGGCAAGGCAAACAAGGCACTTGCTTTGGGGACAAAATTTGAGAAGAGGTTAAAAAAAATTAAATAATCAAGATAAAGAAGATTTTAAAGTAATATTCTAAATAATCAAATTAATGCAAAATTAATAATGAATAAAATATTATAGTTTTAGACTCTTAATCTCTTTTAACTTTAACAGCAACATAAGAGATACAACAAGGTCTTAGATACCTAGCTGACAAATAACTGACATAAAAAATAAATATTTTAAATAAATATTTTTAAATTTTTAAATAAATAAAAAATTAAGTACATAAGAAGAGAATAAAACTCTAGATCTCTGAAGAGTGAAAAGTCTTTGGAAGTGAGGCAGAATTTGCTAGCTAGTATTGAAGACAATTAATACAGCCATTTTTCTTAATTATCTCTACCTACACATAAAATGATAGAGTAAATTTTATTCACCAGATTCTCTCTTGGAGATAGCATTGTATGTTTTTGGAAAAGTTATTTTGATTAGTATCATAGGAGCATTATATTTTAAATAACAAAATAGCAAAATAAGATTTATTGATGCTTGTGTGTAAGTGTAAGATGTTTAAAATAGCTTTTTTTTTTTTTTTTTTTTTTTTTTTTTGAGGACTGAAGGTGGTCTGGGTTACTATTTTAAAGTTTGAAGATAGAGGCCAGGCAGACCTGAGTTTTCTCTATGTCATTGGGCAGCAGGGGGCAGGGAGAGGTTGCGTCTGAGAGCACGGGGACCAAAGGCAGTACATCTGAGGAACATATTGTCTAGGAACAAAAAGGGAAATCCTGATTTTGGGAGAATGCAGTGAAGCGTTTTCATTAAGCAACTTAATAAAGAAATCCCAGTTATTTTGTTTGTTTGTTTTTTGCTATTTGAAGTGTACTGTCATCTGCCTTTTATATGTACCCTAAAATACCAGCATTGTTCATTAATGTTTTTATGGAAGTCAGTAGTGCATGACAAAATCTTAAGAAGATCAAAAGAGAGTACGTATCTATATTACACATGAAACAAGTATAAAGTGCCTATGACATGCATGTTTTGTTGGATATTTTTCATAACATGAAAAAGGGGTGCAGAGAGTGTTTTGACTTAATATGGCTAAATTATTCTTATATATCTCCTTGCAGTGTTCCCATAAAATTGCAAGAAAACTGGCAATAGCACTGAGAGCTAAAGAGAAGGTCATTGGCTGTTATTTGGGAAACTTTTTGCCACCTCCATCATGGATGGTGTGAATCATAAAACAACACTTCCTTTGACTGTATCCTTGTGATCTATCCTTCGAAGCAGAGCAAGGCAGGTATCTCAATACCTTAATATCTTTATTTGAAGGCAAAGACCTTCAAACTCTTCCCTGCTGTAAGTTCTTACCTCAGAATACAGTAAGCACACTGAATAGAAAAATTATATGATTCCCTCATATATAGTAAAGACATTTTATGGGATAGAAAAATATTCTGCTACCTCTTCCCAAAATTGATATTCTAAGGCATACAACTAGCTGAAAGAGGAAAAGTGAACACAGATATACAGAAAGTTTAGTTAGAGGAACAATTGAAAATAAAACTGAAAACATAAAACTGCTAGTAAAAATAGAAATGGAGTGTAGTTTTTCGTTCATTAAATTGCTCAAAATTGACTCCAAATGCATCCGTACTCTTAGAATGTCTCATCATAAGTGTCAGAGTAATTCTTTCTTTATCCAGTGACCCTGGAGAGGTTCACTGATGCGTAGGCATTGCAATTAGGCTGTACTTATTAACCTGAACTTTGTTTTTATACTGCAAAGTTGTGAAGGTATTGAGAAAAAGACACTGCAGGGAAGATGCTCATCCCACTTCTCTAAGCTATATGGAAGCATGAGGTCCTATAAAATCTCATTCCAATTCTAGGTTAAAACGAAAACCAGATAGATAATCACTCAGTGACATTGAAAGATATTGAGCATAAAAGAAAGTATTTGATGACAAAAAGGAAGAATACATTCCTGAAAATAATTTAATATATAAACAGAATAAATTTAGTCTTTTTTTGGTCCAAAAATTTTCACAACTTTTAAACATTAAACTCATAACACAACATAAAGTGCTAAATTACAATGGGGAAACATATATCAAGTTTTGCAAAGAAATGATTGTGTCCCAAATATTTAATATCCAACCAGATTGTTGGTTTTTTATAAAGGTGACAATGATGTGACTCAGAACCTGTAACCCTCATGCATATTTTTTGAGACTGTACTCATAGATCAAACCAAATTAGAAGCTAATCAAAGTCAGGAACCCAAGCATAGAAGTAGATTATTGCATTGTATGAGTATAGAATGGAATGAAGGCAATTAATCTCATATTGCTTAGACTGACTAAATTAAATTAAATTGGCCATTGTTGAGAAGCAGCTGTTGTATCACTGTTTAAAGCCCAGATTCTGGAACTAGGCTGCCCTCCAATTGGGCATGAGCCATTACTAGTCATATGTATCAGTTTTTAAATCTATAAAAGAAGAATATTAATAGCACCTACCTCCCTAGGTTGTTGTAAAAATTATGTATAAAATTATATATATTTCACATAGCAAGTGCTTGATAAATGATAGATATTCTTATTGTGGGATATTTAAATAGTTTTTTTTCATTATTATAAATACTGTTTGATTGTTTTGGTATGTTTATTCATGTAGGTGCCATTATTCTCATTGGATAACTCTTGGAAGTAGAAATTCTAGGTCAGAATAGGTGATGATTTCAAAGGCTTTTGATACTAATTCTCACCAGAAAGATACCCAAGAATAGATGTAAAAATTAATTTCTCCCTCTTCCCTTTAAAGATAATTCCTATAATTAAAAAAATACATATTTTAATTAACAGGTAATAATTAATATGCTCATATTTACACATGGAATTTGTAATTGTGATATCATTAGTAGAAATTTGTTATCTTTTATAAATTGCCCATTTCTGAATGATATCTATATTTCCATTGGAGTGTTTGTATTTTACTTGATGATGACTAATCCAAAAGTTATTGCTGAAAAAAGAACTGTATTATTGAAGCAAAAATTATGTACTAATACATTAAGTACATTACTGTATATTAACTTTACAAAGATTGAAAATATTGAGATAAAATTTTTATCCTTTATAGTGAGAAGTCATAAACATTATATTGTCTCAACAAAAATAATAAGAAACAAATATATATTCTAGCAAATTAGAAAACAAACTAATGAGCAAGGCAGCTAAAAAACAAATAAAAGAAAAATAGAAAACTTGCCAACAAAATGACAGAAGTTCGAATATATCAGAGATGCCAATAAAGTTAAGTAAATTAACTTCATTGAATGGTTAAGTGTCTTAGAATGGGTTTTAAAAATAAAATGACTGAAGTACACAATAGTTTTTAAATAGAGGCAATTAAAATAAAATCTTCCAGAGAAAATAAAAGTGTACGTGTAATTTAAAGAACATTTGAGAAAGTTTTATGAAAGAGAAAAAAAGGAAAGGGTATTTTAAAGCTATTTTTAAGTATATGAGTACAGAAGTTTTCTTCTTCTTCTTCTTTTTTTTTTGGAAACAGGGTGTTGCTCTTTTTGCCCAGGCTGGAGAGCAATGGAGCAATCTTGGCTCACTGCAACCTCCACCTCCCGGTTCAAGTGATTCTCCTGCCTCAGTCTCCTGAGCAGCTGGGATTACAGGCTCCGGCCACTACACCCAGCTAATTTTTGTATTTTTAGTAGAGACAGGGTTTTGCCTTGTAGGCCAGGGTGGTCTCGAACTCCTGACCTCGTGATCTGCCCACCTTGGCCTCCCAAAGTGCTGGGATTACAGGCGTGAGCCACCGTGGCCGGCCTCTTTTTAATTTGATACTAGAACAAAATAAAACAATTAGATCGCATAGTCTGTATATATAAACATACCTATATGAATGTATAAGATTGGATAATCTAATAATTAAGGAATGAACTGTTCAATAAATTTAGTACTGGGGAAAAATCAAGTTTGCTGGCTTGCAATTTATACAACACCAAATTGAATTCCATGTTATTTAAATATTTAAAAGTGAGAAATGAAAGCACAATAAACTAGAAGAAAGTAGATGTAAATTGTACATTGATTCTGGGGTGGGAAAGTTTTCCTAAGCTTACAAAGAATGATAAAAAGTATCAGTGTAAATATGCAAACTTGGCAATGTATAAACAAAAGCATTCAGATGCAAAAGAACACCGTAAATAAGTTATAAGGCAATTTAAAAACTAGAAACATATGGGCCACAAATATGACAAACGTTAGGTTAGTGTCTTATATAAAAAGGTCATAAAATAGATAGGAAAGCACTAATAAACCATTAAAAAGGCCATGAACAGACAATTCCCAGAAGATCCATCTTCATTGGTAATGAAAGAGATTAAAATTAAAACAACAATGACGTTGTTTCAATGTAAAATTAGCTAAAAATTGTATATTTGTAATTCTCAATATGACTGAAGAAAAGGTGAAACAGTCACTCTCCTACCCTCCAAGTGAGAGTTCATTATATGAACTTTTATTCATTGGGAAATACAAGTGAAGAATTTTTAAAAATCTCCTCACTTGCCCTTGTATTTTCAATATTTTCTAAAAACTAAATCACATATATACAGGCGCCGTGGCTCATACCTGTAATCCTAACATTTTGGGATGCTGTGGTGGGCAAATTGCTTGAACCCAAGAGTTTCAGACCAGCCTGGGAAATATGGTGACACCCTGTCTCTACACAAAAAATTAGCCTGGCATGGTGGCTGGCGTCTGTAGTCCAAGTTGTCCAGGAGGCTGAGGGAAGAATGCTTGAGCCCAGGAGGTCGAGGCTGCAGTGAACTGTGATTGCACCAGTGTACTCCAGCCTGGGCGACAGAGTGAGACTATGTCTCAAAAAACAAAAAAGAAAAGAAACAAACAGAAATAATTATATATAGATTTATATGTATGATTTTTATATAGAATAACATTTGTTGAATTATTATTGATAAAAGAAAGCATTAAAAATAGTCTCCATAGGTTCTTGGTAAGTTATAGAACGTAAATATAAGGGAAAAGGAAAACTATATTCATTAAAATGTGTTGAAACAGTATTTAATGGGATGGACATGGAAAATTGGACAATGGAAATGTTAGTTATGTAATATTTAGTAAAGAAAAACCATCTGCAATAGTGTATACACACACACACACACACACACACATATATATGGAGGGAAAAATGGAAGAAAATATGCCAATATATGGATCATCACTTTTGAAACGTTAAAACACTGGTAATTCATGTTTTTATTTTTATGCCTTCAGTACTTATTCCTAATGACTATTACTTTTGTTATCAGGAAAAAGTAGCATAAAATACACATTTCAGGAAAAAAGGTGATATAGGCTGGAGATCAGACACAGCCTTCAGAGGCCAGGTACCATGATGGCCCATGGCTGCCCTCCAGAGCACCTACACAGTTTATCCCTTGCAGCCACTATCACTGCATTCACATCAGAGCCAGAGTGCCCAGGTGGGGGCAAGTGCTCATAGTCAGTATATCTGCCTCCCTTAATATATTTGTTTATAACTCTGTCATACATTCTTTATGAATGTGTTTATGTGTATATATACGTATGTACATAAACACTTTTATGTATATATACATATGTACATGTATACATAAACACATGTATATATGTACATATATACACAAACACATTCATAAACAATATACATTTCTCTCCTTTTATATAAATATACATGTATATTTCTCTTTTGTGAGTACATATGTTAGGAAGGGATTGTACTGAATTTATGAGTCAGAGGGCATCAAATATGGTGAAACATCAGAATTACCTGGGAGACTTTTAAGTAAAAAATAACATACCCAAGTCTTATCCACAGATATTCACATTCAATAGATCTGGGAGGTGGGAACCGGACATCGTTTTTAAGTCTTTACTGTTCCCTGTGTGTAGAGTCGAGAATCATTGCACATGGAATTAAAAAAAGGATTTTCACTTGCAGGCAAATACTTCAGTGTTATGTTCAATAACTCCTATAATGCGTTTAGGTATTAGAAATGCTATGCAATTAAGCCCCAATGATAATGTCTTGGTCTTCTGGACAAAATGATGAGACATTTTAAAGACATTAAAAGCAAATATTTTAATTTTTTTGAATGATATGCTCCTCAATAACATCTAGTAGTGGTTTTTGGGAGTTTTCAATTAAATCTTTGAGCAACTTCATAAATGTTGACTCACATTTCAGATCAGGGTGCTAGGAGGTGCTTTTGGTGTAACAAGTCCTCTCAGAATATTAGCAAATATTCTGTAACTTTGTGTATGTTGAGGTCTCAAATACCTCTAATAGGTGGTCATCCTTTTCCCCAAGGGTAAGAAGGAACTACTTTAGGAGAAGGAAGCCTAGTAAAGACTAGTTTCAGCCAGCTTGGGTGGATTTCACTGTGGGCCTCAGTGTTTATTCACTGAATTTTAATTTCAGGAGTGATGGTAAGATCTTAGTGAGCCTTAAAAGTGAGGCTCCCTGTGAATCTCCAACTAGAGGATGCACGGGAACTGGTCCTACCCTTCCCCTGTGTTTTCCACTTCATCTGCCTGGTCCATGCTCCGATACATATAATGCTCTTATATTTTTCATCATTTCCTGTGGGATGCTTTCTTTGGGTCTCTAGTGAGATCCACCACCATGCTGTATGCTCTGTTTATTGTAGAACTAAACGAAGCATGCTGGGCAGCATCTGAAAACAATTAAAAATAATTGAAATGAGCTGTGGACTCTACTAGTCTCATTAAGTTTTTTATTTCAGCTTCTACACATTGGGGGATTTAGATCTGAAACTCCAATCCCTGTGGCCTCCTGCTGGCAGGAGAGATCCCTTTCCCAGGGCAGATAAAGGGCCATCAGTTTTCAATGCTAAGGCTGCACTCAAAACGACCAGGAAGGGGAAAGACGTGATCACTGCCAAGAGGATTCTGTGGGAGGAGAGTCGTTCTCCACTAGCTGCCTTTGAGCAGCTGCTTTATGAATTAATAAACATCACTATGAATATGCACACTTCTCTTATTAAGAATTCACAAGCACATCAATCAATCAGCTCACTGAAACTCAAAGTATTAAAGCTAGCTTTTCTGTTGCCTTTCTTTGAGAGAGAGAGAGAGAGAAAGAGAAAAAGAGACAGACAGACAGAGTGAGAAAGAGCCAGGCAGCCAGACAGACACAGAAGAGACAGAGAGAAAACCAAAATATTTAAATTATTTATTTATATAAGGAGGCAAGACAATAAAGAAAAAGTTAAGTTACTGAAATGAGACCATATTTCAAAAGTCCTCATTAAGGTAACTTGGATATGATAGCTTAAATATCTTAAAAGTTATATTGGGGCCAGGCGCGGTGGCTCAAGCCTGTAATCCCAGCACTTTGGGAGGCCGAGACGGGTGGATCACGAGGTCAGGAGATTGAGACCATCCTGGCTAACACGGTGAAACCCCGTCTCTACTAAAAAATACAAAAAACCCTAGCCGGGCGAGGTGGCGGGCGCCTGTAGTCCCAGCTACTCGGGAGGCTGAGGCAGGAGAATGGCGTAAACCCGGGAGGCGGAGCTTGCAGTGAGCCTATCGCGCCACTGCACTCCAGCCTGGGCGACAGAGCGAGACTCCATCTCACAAAAAAAAAAAAAAAAAAAAAAGTTATATTGGAACCCATTTGATGGTTTAGTTACATGAAAATAACATGCATACTTTTCTACAGAATAAGTTAGTTATCTAGGAGATACTGTTTCTGAGTGACAAAAAAAAAAAAAAAAAAAATCAGTTTTTTGTAAGCAGAAAGGCCAGGGAAATTTAACTGTGAGGTAATTATTCTTATTGAGATATTTAACATGATTCAGTGACAGGTATGAGGAAATGAGATTAGCTCTTACCATGAAGAATGACTCAGATGTGAACTTGGAATAATGTGTGTATAAGGAAGATAAAGGCAGGTATTTTATTAAAGTGATGGTACTTGTGAAGATTATTCCATAGGCAGCACTTGTATGTTTGACATAAAATAGCACTGGGAAGATTCCAAGTATAATTGACCTTTTAATTTTCCCTATTTCAGAAGAATCTGATTACCCCTAGGCTCATCTTAAAATGTTCTTCTCCTTTCAACTTTAGAACTGATATTACAGTTTATTCCAGATGATCACGTTGATGGGACTAGGAGAATTAGAATCCCTTTAGTTTCTTTGTTTCTGTGAGTAAATTAGCTACAGGGGAAAACATTTTTTCTGATAGAGGATCTTTTACACTTAATAGTATAAATTCATGATTCTCCACATCAGTTCTACCTTAGGCAACAAGCTCTCCTCCTTCCTGCCTCATCTAAAGAAAAACAAGAACTTTCTAGTTTCTTTCCTCATACAAAGCATTTTGTTTATAAAAATAATAGCCAGCACTTATTAAATACCTACTATCACCAGTTATTGTTCTCCATGGCTTACATGCTCTTTCTCATACCAGACAGCTGCCTATGAAGTAAAATATTATTGTTATTATTATTATTTTGATTTTGACTTTTACACATAAGAAAAGTATAACTGAAGATGAAAAATAATTAGCTTATAATGTTTAAAGGCAGAGCTAGAACTCAGACCCTGACATTTTAGCTCTTGCATCCGTGTTCTTTACCATCATACCTACTACGTTTATGGATATTGTCCACACTGCACTGGCCTGATTTAGATGCAAAATCCAAAAGAGAGGAGAGAACAGACACCCTTGAGGTACTGAAACAAGCTCAAAATGTCTGGAAAGGGGGAAGCATAGATTATGAGGAAATTACTGGTGTGAGATGAAGACTAAATCAGGGTCTGGAATTCCAAGGGTCTTGTGCTCCTTACAAAGGAGGATGAACTTTGTCCAAAGGCCATGGAAGGCTTTCAGAGAGTTTCAATCATGGTAGTTGAATGGTCAGGCTTGACATTTCAAACAAACACTGACTGCAAGCTGATGAGAAGAAGCGCAGAATGGATTAAGAGGATATTGTCATGGTCCATCCAGAGATACAGATGGCTATGGTTTTTGCCCTGAGCATGCTGGGAGAATGTATTTAAACATTATGTGTTGATAGATGAAGTTCTAAGAAAGAGTAGGTGAGAATATGTGTGTGGATTATAGTAGGCCCTAAATACATTTTATTTTCTTTCCTTACCCTTTTTTTCAAAAAGATAAGTGATTAAATTTTCCAGAATTCTCCATTTAATATACATTACGTATGCAAGTACCAGAAGCCCAGGAAAGGATTATAGGTTGTAGGGGATTGGATTTGAAATGTTGTGAGACCATTTAATAGTTTGGTGTAACTTTTTCTAGTTGTGTCATTCTTCTTCCTCTTAGTCCTATAACCAACACTAATTTCCATGGCTGTATGAAATTGCAACCCTCTATTGAGGTCAATGTGAAAATGATTTTGAGATGATTATGGCTCTATATAATTATGTTTCTTGCATCATAAATTGCAGATTTAAACTATTAAGACAGTTTAAGGAAAGATAGCAATCAAGACTAGATGAAATAGCATAAAATGCAAAATTCTCTGTATCCTTAAAAGCTTTTTTAAAATTATTTTTGTTATTCTTCCACTTGTTCAGAAATAAGAAATCTTACCTATAGGTTACAGTCTCTTTTTGAAATTCTAGTATATGGAAGTGACTCCTGTTGTCATCAGAAAGAAAATGGGAATTAGAATTTGATAATTAAAAGATTCAGTAAAGAACAAAGACTAGACTTTATTTTTATGAAACAGTTTTAGTGTGGATAAAAAAAAAAAAAAAAGTCCCTAAAGGCTTGGTATTTTTTACCTGTTAGCAGGGAGTGAAAAATATCTCTGATGTGAATAACTTAGGAAATATGTTTACAAAGGAATTGATATTGAGATGAGAAGTCTTCCGATTGAAGGCTTTTCTCAATTGAAGGGTTCGTGGTCTCCCAGGCTTCAAGGAATGAAGCTGTGGACCTCAGCAACGAGTGTTACAACTCAGTTAGAGAAACACACAGACCCAAAGAGTGTGCTTCACCAAGCTTTACTGAAGTGAAAGTAAAGCAAAAGTGAAAGTTAAGCTTCCACATGGTGGAAGGGGACCCGAAAGCGTTTCCGTTTCTGGTTTGTGTGTCTTATGCTTATATCCCCTTATGACTCCTCCCCTTTTCCTTTTTCTGTCCTATAAGATTAGCTTATTTTCCATCCACTTGTGGGTTGGTGGGCCTGAAAGGTTAAAAACATCAGGCTGCAGCTAGAGCTTAAACTCCCTATATGATTTGTTGAAGCTTCAATCACTTAGTTTGCATCTGTGACTCATTTTGGCTTAGAGGAAAGTCCCCTTTGATTGGTTGAAGTTTCAATCCCTTAGCTTGTGGCTATGACTCATTTTGGCCTAGATGAAAGTCCCCTTCGGGAAGTCCCTGTTGACCCAGGAAGTCCAGCTAACTTAGCCACTTAGTCCCTCAGTCCCCCTCTCAATAAGAAAGCCCAATTGCTGTTGGGAAGTTGGGCGATGATGGTTCTGGCTACTTCCTGCTGAACTGGGGCATAGAAGGGGCTCTGCAGTTGAGGTTTCCTCAGGAGGGGAATCTTCCGTGTCGTGGTGCTAGAACACATTGGCAAGTCAGTCTAGGGGTCCTTGATAGTAGGTGCTAGTGGTGGTCATTTGGGGCTCCATTTGTAGAGCCATTTGCAGTTTCATGGATTTTATTCTGGAAGAGACAAATTTTACAAGGAGGTTAAAAATGCAGGATCCAAAGATGAGCAGCATCACAATAGCCATCAAGGGTCCCAAGAAGGGGAGAAGCCAGGGCATCCATTGGTTGACAATACTCCAAGGTCCTGTCTCTTGGAGTTCTTGTGCCCAGAGCTGAATCCAGTCTCGAAGCTCTTTAACCTTCTTGGTGACAATTTCACATTGGTTAACAAAATAACAGCACTCTTCTAGAAAAAGCCAGGTTTCACCTCTTTCGGCTGTTAATAAATATAAGGTTCTCTGATTTTGACGGGCTACTGCTGCTAAAGAGTTCTGGCTTCGTAAGGTGACCAGCAAATCGGCGACTCATTCCATGTCATGATTTAACACTTGTGATCATTTGTAATAGAATTGGGTGGAGGTGGTAATGCCTCCAATGCCGGTTCCTAGCCCTCCTAGTATCTCAGCCCCAATAATGAATGGCAGGACAGTGCAGGTAGGCCAAGATGCTGGATTTGATGGATCTTTAAAGGCAAATAAAATTTGACAGTCAGGATGCCGAAGGATGCAGAAAAAAGTGTCCTTAAGATCTAGGATTGTAAACCATTTTGCTTTCTCTGATATCTAGGAGAGTAGAGTATAAGGATTAGGTACAACTGGATACAGAGAAACAACTGCCCCTTTGATAATTCTGAGGTCTTGCACTAACCTCCGTTGTCCATTGGGGTTTTGTATGCCTAGAATAGGAATGTTGCATCATGGACTACTGCGTGGCTTTACTAATCCCTGTGCTTTTAGGTCTGATGATCTTTTGTAACCCTTGTTGGGCTTCTGGTCTGAGGGAGTATTGCCTTTGATAAGGAAAGGAGGTAGGACTCTTTAATTTAACTTGAAATGGACAAGCATTTTTTGATCATCCATATTGTCTTTTCCCTGCCAGACTTTAGGACTAACTCCTTCCTCAAGTAGCAAACAGGTATTCCTTCTCCTATATTCAAGTATATAATGGCCCCTGCTTTAGCTAATATGTACCTCCCTAGTAAAGGAGTAGGGCTCTCAGGCATAATAAGAAAGGCATGTGAGAAAAATAAGTTTCCCAGTCACAACTTAGGGGGTGGGAGAAATACCTAGTGACTGGCTGTCCTAGGACCCCTTTGATGGTGACAGACCTGGAGGATAGTTGTCCAGGACAGAAGAGTAAAACTGAGAAGGCTGCACCAGTGTCCAGAGGAAGTTAGTTTCCTGGCCCTCAGTGGTTAAGCTTACCTGGGGCTCTGTGAGGATGATGGCATGGGCTGGCGCTGCCCCAGGCACCCTCAGCCCTGTTGTTGGACCATCTGGTTAGTGGCCTCTGGCCCAAAGGACCTTCACCCTCAGGAGCAGTGTGCCTTCCAGTGATCCCCCTGGCACAAGGGACATGGACGAGGGTGTGGCTTATGTTTGTTTAGGCAGTCCTTTTTGAAGTGCCCCTGTACGTTGCACTGATTAACAGGCCCTGTTAGGTATGTTGCCTGCCCAGCCTTTCTTTCTTTCAGAGCCACTGAAGTTCGTCTGCCTGAGGGCCATGACTAAGGAGGCAACCTTTTTCTTGTCTCATCTGTCTCGTTCAGCCTGCTCCTCGTGATCCCTATTATAAAACATCGAAGTTGCCAAATTCAATAGAGTTTCCAAATTTTGCTTAGGCCCAGGAAAGACTTTTGAAGGTTTATTCTAATGTCTGCAGCTGACTGAGTGATAGCCTTATCCTTTAAAATTAGTTGGCCTTGAATAGAGTCAGATGACAAAGAGGTATGCTTTCTCAATGCCTCCCTTAGCCTCTCTAAAAATGCCTTAGGGTTTTCTTCCTTTCCCTTCATTACATCATTGACTAATTTATTGGCTTTTTTTTCTGGTCTTTCTTAATCCCTTTAGTACACAAGTCAGTAAATGCCTGTGACTCCAGTCTCCATCCTCAAATCGAGGTCCCAATGGGAATCCACACTGGGAACCGCCTGTTGGCCTGTGGGGAATTGTTCCTTTCTTCTGATGTTATTTTATCATTTACCTGGCTTAGGTACCAGAGATCACCAAACTTCCAGGCCACAGCTAAAGTGGCCTCTGTTTCTTTGGGAGTTAATGTTTGACCTAACAACAACATAATATCTTTCCAAGCTAAATCAAAAGATTGTCCTAATCCTTGTAAGACATGTATGCATCCATCAGGATTATCTGAGAATTTTCCTAGGTCTAGTTTGATCTGTTTTAAGTCTGAGAGGGAAAAGGGGACATGTACTCGTGCCGGGCCAAAGTCTCCTCCTCCTACCATGGCTTGGAGGGGGCACAGTTGAGGACCACTGGCACTTTTCAGTTCCTTGACTGTCTTTTTGTCTGGTTCCTTTAGGGCCGTTAGGGCCAAAGAAGAGTCCTTACTAGGGGGAGCCATGGGGAGAGCTGGGTATGGGGGTAGGCTTTGAGGACTCCTGGTAGGATGTAAATTACATTTTTTCCATAATTGTGGGTTATCACTTAATGAGAAAAAAACCTGAACATATGGCACTTGACTCCATTGGCCCTCTTGTTTACAAAAGAGATCTAGCTGTAGGATGGTATTATAGTTTATACTTCCCTTGGGTGGCCATGGCTGTCCTCTGGGAAGAGGATATGGATATTGTGGCCAGGCAGTGCTGCAGAAAAAATGTAAGTTACTTCTTCAGTGTTTGAGGGTCAAATCGGTCCCAGTTATCCAGAATATACCTCAGGGTGGCTTTGCTTTTGAGGGAAAGTCTCCCATCTGAAAGGAGAACATTAGGAGTCCCCACACCCCTAGTCATCCCCTAGTAAGTACTAGCCCTAGGGTGTCCTCTATGGTTCTAGTGCCCTTTTCTTTCCGGGGTGCGCTATCACTCACGGAACCCTGCTTATCGGATTTAATTGTTCTTATTGATGTAGCAGTTTTTTCCGCACTTGTTTCCCGCCCCTTTTTAGCCACAAAAAAAGGGGGCCGGGGCTACTGGATTTTAGTGGCTCCTTACCAGCATGCCTACAATTGCCTTTGCATCTGCGAGTACATCTTACATTCGGGATGTATTTTGAGTTCAGAGACCAGGTGCCAATTCGCTATTTCTGGGTTTGGAGCTGTCCCAGCAAGATAAATTCCTTGAAAGTGTCACCGAAGCACAACAGTTTTAGGATAGGCAGCGGCAAATTGGAGGACCAAGGTTGGAGCAGTGCTTTTTGTACCCGAATTTTCTGTCTCCTATTTGCCCTCGTAAGAATATTTATTTACCTTTGGACTTGAATTGGGGGACTTATTGTCTATTATATTCTTTTCGTCCCATACGTCTGACTGCTTTGAGTGGAGAAGTTCCACAGTTCTAATCACTGATCCCAGACAGGAAATGTGGTAATTAAAGTAGCCTCTACAGTCTGGAGTAGGTTTAGGGCAACAAAAGGAAAAATGTCCTAGGCCTTCTATCAGCCACTGGCATGACCTTTGATGTCCCAGAGAGTGCCTAGGGTACAGGTTATGAGGGACAGGTCCCACATAAGTATATTGATACCCATTTGCGTAAGAATAAGCCTGGGGGGCACCATAGGCAAGGGTCTTTGGATTGCCACGCCACTCGACTTAAGCTCCTAGCCAAAAGATTCTTAGACTCAAGGGTAGGAAAGATCCTAGAGAATAGGGCCTCAATAAATTTTTCTCTGAGGACATTAGGACCCAGAAGACATGGGTCAGAAAAGGCAGGGAAAGCACGCAGGGACGGCTGGGGAGTAGAGACTTCTCACTGTGCCATGATCCTCCACCGGGTCAGTACTGGGAGTTTGAGAGAACAGTTTTCCACCTTTATCCAGCCCTCGGCTTTTCCCAGGAAAGGTAGAGAAAGGTGGAACTGGTTCCAGGCAAACCAATGTGCCCAGCCTGGAGGGCCGGGGGTTGTAAGACAGCCCTTTCCCAGAAAGCCTCACACCCATGTCTTAAGTCCGGTGGCCACGCTTGTCACTTTTAAATGGCCGACAGGTGCCCGGTGTTTTCCTTCAATTTCTAGCGAGAAGATAGAACGGAATAGCAAGCGAAAGGGGTCCGATGTTACTCAGCGCTTTGGAGAAATCCCAGACAGGCCCCCAGAAATGAGATGAGAAGTCTTCTTTGGATTGAAGGTTTTTCTCAGTTGAAGAGTTCGTGGTCCCATGGGCTTCAAAGAACAAAGCCTTGGACTGCAGCAGCGAATATTACAGCTCAATTAGAGAAGCATGCAGTCCCAAAGAGGGTGTGGTGGCAAGATTTATTAAAGTGAAAGCGAAAGTAAAGCAAAAGTGAAAATTAAGCTTCCATGCAGTGGAAGGGGACCCAGAAGGGTTGCTGTTTCTGGCTTAGGTGTCTTATGCTTATATCCCCTTTTGACTCCTCCCCTTTTTCTTTTTCTGTCCTATAGGATTAGCTTATTTTCTATCCACTTGTGGGTTGGCAGGCCTGATTGGCTAGAGTTTAAACTCCCTATATGATTGGTTGAAGTTTCAATCCCTTAATTTGTAGCTGTGACTCATTTTGGCTTAGGGGAAAGTCCCCTTTGATTGGTTGAAGTTTCAATCCCTTAGCTTGCAGCTATGACTCATTTTTGCTTAGGAGAAAGTCCCCTTAGGGAAGTTCCTATTAACCCAGGAAGTCCAGCCAACTTAGTCACTTAGTTCCTTAATATGGACAAAATTAAGCTATACATGCTAACATAGATATAGATAAAGATAGATATAGACAATTATATATAAGTGTATAAAAATGTATATGTGTATAGTTTATGTGTATGTAACAGTTTCTGTATCTATATCTTCACTGTCTCAATTTCTACATATGTGTGTCTTATGAAAATATGTTTATATGTGAAATATACACATATACAGATACATATATGTGTGTGTATACATGTATATGTGCATTCAGGATATTGGCAGAGCCTGGGGTGGAGGAAGAGTATAAAAAATGATTAAATGGTTAAATGAAAGTCACCTAAACTGAAAACACCCAAATTTTCCACATTTTATAATCTGTGTAGCAAGCCTAGGGAAACAAGAGACTATGACACTCCATTAATAAATCAAGAGCATTTGGGTAGAAAGGAGTAGACAAAAAGAAAATGCCATTCAGGATTCATTTTATTTTTTACTTTATTTATCTTGATTAAACCAACTCAGGACTAATAAGGAGTGAAAATACAGGAGATAGGTGTTATACTACTGAGTTTCTCACAAAAAGAGAAACTGATTGGAAGGCAACTGAACTTTTTTTTTTTTACTAATTTACCATGTGTAAAATGTCATTGAAATTTTCTTTATTTGAAATGTTATCTTCTAGAATTAATTATAAAAATCCTTGTATGGAAATTTTAATGGCTTTATTCACACAAACCATTTTTTTCCTATTAAGATTTCATTGCTTAGTGGGAGATTTCCATAAAGATGAATGCATTTATGAATTCCTTCCTTTAAATAGTGCTTGAAGAAGCTTCTTAATCCAGCAACCATTTTTGTAGCATTCTTATGTTGTGCTTCTGAAATTGTGCTTGGAAGCTCATCTATAACTTGTCATATGGCATGTAGTACATATTTACTTCATGTAGAGGGTTAAGCACTTTCTGATCATTTATTTCATTTGAGCTATGTTAGTTTTGCCTTGTAAAACAAAACAAAACAAAAAAAATTCTAAGCCCACCAATCAACTGAATGGACTCTTCTTGGCCAAGAGCATCATAAAGTAAACCTGAAACAGTAGTTCATGCCATGATGGGAATGTGTGGTGGGACATGCCTCATTATACCTTCCTCCCTTTAGAATTCAGGCACAGCTGACCAGTATTAACATTAAAAAAGAGACCTTCAGACTGACAAAGAGCATCTTTGTAAAAATGCAATACCAACATGATAGACCGCAGGCCCTGATAGAAATCCAAGTGTTTTACCCCAAAATATATTTGTTTGACATAGTTTTAAATGGCCCTGCAAACCTGTCTCTTGTGGGGAAAAATCTACATTCTGTAGAAAATCTCCTTCCTTCCAGGTCTTTTTCTTGATCCAGGAGAGTATTAATTAAGAGTCTTGTACCTTTTTAAGTCAGATAAGAAAGGATTGCAATCTATTCTTTCTGATGCTTGCTACCTGGAGGCTTCATCTACATAATAAGAACCTTGGTGTCTACACCCTCTTATCTTAAGCCAGACACTCCCTTCTATTGATTTCAGGTCTTTAGATAAAACTCTTTCAACCAATAGACAGTCAGAAAAACCTTTGAATCCACCTATGACCTGGAAGTCCCTCCCCACACTTCAAGTTGTCTCACCTTTCCAGACCCAACCAATGTATATCTTATATGCATTGACTGATGCTTTATGTCTCCCTAAAATGTATAAAATCAAGTTGTAGCCCGACCACCTTGGGTACACATTCTCAGGATCTCTTGAGGCTGTGTCACAGTCCATTGGTCACTCATATTCAGCTCAGAATAATTCTCTTCAAATATTTTACAGAGCTTGACACTTTTCATCAACAAACTGCATAATTTTTCCTGGCATTATACATTTATATTCAAACACTCTGATGCTCAAGATTTAGCACATAAATTATAAGGAAAATACTTAAATGTAATGTTCAATTTCACAGTATAGACTGTTACTGAGCAAGATGGCCTTAAAAGTTCCCCTTGGCTTGACTACACTGTACACCGGTTTCTTCTCTGGTCCTTGATCTTCCTTTCCTTAGAGCATTTACTTTAGAAAGCTTGAAACCATATCTCATAGACCAATGGAACAGAACAGAGTCCTCAGAAATAATACCACACATCTACAGCCATCTGATCTTTGACAAACCTGAGAGAAACAAGAAATGGGGAAAGGATTCCCTATTTAATAAATGGTGCTGGGAAAATTGGCTAGCCATAAGTAGAAAGCTGAAACTGGATCCTTTCCTTACCCCTTATACGAAAATTAATTCAAGATGGATTAGAGACTTAAATGTTAGGCCTAATACCATAAAAACCCTAGAAGAAAATCTAGGTAGTACCATTCAGGACATAGGCATGGGCAAGGACTTCATGTCTAAAACACCAAAAGCAACGGCAGCAAAAGCAAAAATTGACACATGGGATCTAATTAAACTAAAGAGCTTTTGCACAGCTAAAGAAACTACCATCAGAGTGAACAGGCAACCTACAGAATGGGAGAAAATTTTTGCAACCTACTCATCTGACAAAGGGCTAATATCCAGAATCTACAAAGAACTCAAACAAATATACAAGAAAAAAACAAACAACCCCATCCAAAAGTGGGGAAAGGATATGAACAGACATTTCTCAAAAGAAGACATCCATACCGCCAACAGACACATGAAAAAATGCTCATCATCACTGGCCATCAGAGAAATGCAAATCAAAACCACAATGAGATACCATCTCACACCAGTTAGAATGGCAATCATTAAGAAGTCAGGAAACAACAGGTGTTGGAGAGGATGTGGAGAAATAGGAACACTTTTACACTGTTGGTGGGATTGTAAACTAGTTCAACCATTATGGAAAACAGTATGGCAATTCCTCAAGGATCTAGAACTAGATGTACCATATGACCCAGCCATCCCACTACTGGGTATATACCCAAAGGATTATAAATTACTCTACTACAAAGACACATGCACACGTATGTTTATTGCGGCACTATTCACAATAGCAAAGACTTGGAATCAACCCAAATGTCCATCTGTGACAGACTGGATTCAGAAAATGTGGCACATATACACCATGGAATACTATGCAGCCATCAAAAAGGATGAGTTTGCGTCCTTTGTAGGGACATGGATGCAGCTGGAAACCATCATTCTTAGCAAACTATCACAAGAAGAGAAAACCAAACACCGCATGTTCTCACTCATAGGTGGGAACTGAACAATGAGATCACTTGGACTCGGGAAGGGGAACATCACACACTGGGGCCTATCATGGGGAGGGGGGAGGGATTGCATTGGGGAGTTATACATGATATAAACGTCATGCACATGTACCCTAGAACTTAAAGTATAATAAAAAAAAAAAAAAAAAGAAAGCTTGAAACCAAATTATTTCTCTGCAACACTGAGATGTAAATCTTCCTTTAGCTTCTTGATGGCTTTATATCCCAGGATTCTTTCTCGTGTGGACCTTGGAATCATCCCTTTGAAATGTGATCATCAAGAAAGACAGTGCCCTATCCTCTCCTGTCTGTGGGAGGGGAGGAGTCTACTTTCCATTAGTACCAATTAGCGAGCACAGATAACCTAATCACAATGACAAATTTTTTCCTTAAAATCTTCCAATTAAAAAAAAAATATTTAGAAGGAACAAATGCAGATTTGTTACCAATAATTTTTCAGTAGCTCATCCTAGCCTTAAAAACTCCCTGGCTTTGTGTTTCAATAGAGTTGGGTTCAGTCTCTCTCTCTTTATTTCTCTTGAGCCCTACTGCAATCATCTTGAATAAACCCTGTAGAGAGACTTCAGCACTCTCAGCAGAAAAACATTAAAATGGTTGTGTTAAGCCTTTTTCGTTTTCTAAAGTCAACATGGAAACTTTTTAATGGAAAATCCAAAACTTCCGTTGGAAATTTCTACTAAGCTAATTCTAAGTGAATAGAGAGAATTCCTGAGGCATAAGAAGTGGAAAATGAATATACCCTGCAACTGCAGGGATCAGTCTCTGTCAAGTGAACATGAAGAAATTCATTTAAAAAAAAAATTCTATGTCTGTGATTCCACATCTCATTTGTATACTGGTCAAATTCAAGTATTTTCCCCAGGAAGAGTAATTTACCACTTGAATGAACTATTTTCTCTGTACTTTTTCTTTCTCTTTTTTTTTTTGTTTTTAATGTGCATGGACTTGAGAAAGAAGCATTCAGCAAGGCAAAACTGCAGAATGTGGTACCTGCATTGCCAAGGTGCCAGGGTGACTGTCTACCATTTTTGCACCTAGGTAAATGTCAATGTTGCCAGGAAAATATTCTTTTATTTTCTTCAAATTCATCTTTGTCTGATTGAAATGTTTCATTACCGTCATGTAAGACTGTGCTGAAGCCATAAGACCTGCAAGTGATTATCAGAGGTTCATATGGCTGCCAAAATAGAGTATTCCCAGCTTTGCAAATAGCGCTCACACGTGTAGTAAAGCAATGATTCACTAAGGTGGGGGAAAACAGGTTGTATTATATTATGACATAGTCTGCATTTTTGTGTGTGTGTGTGTGAGAAAAGTTAAAGAGAGGGTGAAGAAAGGCAAGAACTGATGCGTTTTGAAATATCTATTTGCTAATGCTAAATTATAGACATTACCAAAAGATATAAGCAGATAAATGAAACATCATTTGCATAATAAAACAGATTTTTCACAGCACAAAAAATTTCCAGGGAGGTTTTTAAAAACAGGTATCTATTATCTTGACTTTTAAATACCTTTTAATTCCCCCCAATAGCTTTATGTATACATTTTTTAAATTTACTTATTTTCAAACTTAGAAATTTGAAAAATGACTTTTTTAAACATACAGACACATTTCATAAAAAACACTGTCAAAAAATAATCATAAGAATGATTTTATTTCTATCGATTGAGAAACAACACTGATGGCAGATAACTACCTTTAAAACTTTAATCTAAATGAAAACATGTTATTAAGTGACGTGTTTTAAAATATATATATAATACTTTTGCAAACATAAATCCTCTGTGATCCACTGTTTCTTTTAGAAAGAAAGGATTGTCATATGGTTGCACAATAGTGTTTGGATTGTAATATAGCAAAGAATGTATTCTCCTCCTTTAAAAAGCCTTAAATGATTCAGCAGCTATCTTCTGCCAAAATCACTGATACAGATGATTGTTTTTTAACTTCTAACCTCTGAGTAATAGAGATTAATTGTTAGTTAACCAGGTAGCAGGGGTAGTGTTACATAAAGGGAGGGAGAAATTAAGGCAATGCATTCATGTCTCTTATCGCCTTTATTAAGGTCTAGTGAACTAGAGTATAACCACTTTGTCCTTATTGCCTCTAACTAGCTATTTGGTTGGTGCTACTGCAATTATTGTTTTTTTGCCTGTTGTTGTGGACCTGTTCTTTCCTGCTAAAGCTTTTGAGATTTTAAACAGAAGGTGATCACTAAAATTGCAGTAATGAAATTACCATGTCTTTCTGTGTAAAGAGATTGGCCAAAGACTTATACAGCTATGCATTGCTTAATGATGGGGATATCTTCTGAGAAATGCATCATTAGGGGATTTCATTGTTATGTGAACATCACAGAGTATATTTACACAAACCTAGGTGGTATAGACTACTACATACCTAAACTACATGGTATAACCTATTACTCATAGACTATAAACCTGTACAGTATGTTACTGAACTGAACACCACAGGCAATTTTAACACAAACATAAATATTTGTGTATACAAACATAGCTAAACACATAAAAGGTTCAGTGAAAATATGATAGAAAGATTATTTAAATGGTATACCTGTACAGAACACATACCATGAATGAAGCTTGCATGACTGCAAGTTCTTAGTGAATCAGTGAGTGAGTGGTGAGTGTAAAGGCCTAGGACACTACTGTACACTACTGTACACTTTAAAATCATTGCACATGTAGGCTATACTAAAATTATAAAAATTATTTTTCTTTCATTACTAAGAAATTAACTTTAGCTTACTGTAACTTGTTACTTTATAAACTTTTAAATTTAACTTTCTGATACTTTTGTACTATATAGCTTAAAATACAAATGCATTGTGCAGCAGAACAAAAATATTTTCTTTATGTCCTTATTCTAGACGCTTTTAATTTTGTTTTACTTTTTAAAATTTTTAATTTTAATTTCTAATATTTTTATTCTTAAAATATTTTTTGTTCAAAACTAAGACACAAACACACACATTACCCAAGGCCTACACAGGGTCAGGATCATAAGTATCACTGTCTTCACCTCCATATCTTGTCCCACTGGAAGGTCTTCAGGGGCAATAACATGCATGGAACTGTCATCTCCTATGAAAACAATGCCTTATTCTGTAATCCTTCTAACGGACATGCCTGAGGCTGTTTTACAGTTCATTAGTATTTTTATAAGTAAGAGAAGCACACTCTAAAATAGCAATAAAAGATACATCAGAAATACATGACTAGGAACACATAGTCACTTATTATCATTATCAAGTATAGTATAATGTGTTGTATGTAATTATGTGCTATACTTTTGTATGACTGGCAGTGCAGTATGTTTGTTTATTCCAGCATCACCACAAACATGTAAATATGCATAACACTACAGTGTCGCTAGGAAATAGGAATATTTCCGCTTAATTATATGTTATGGGAGCATGATCATATATGCAGTCTGTCATTGACTAAAATGTTATGCAGTTCATGACTGTACTTAACTTCATTTAAACTGGATAGTGCACCACTTTCTTCTGTGTCTAAGCACATTTACAAAGTATGTATCTATCTATAAAAGATATAATTGAAACTTCATTTTCTTGGTAAGACAGCTTTACAATAATTAATTTTATATTACTAAAAGCCAAAGTACCAGTGGAAATTTATTTTAGACTCTGATAGAGCAAGGACCTGCAAATAAGAGCAGAGAAATAGGCTTCAAATTTTCCTAATGTTTATATATTGCCTTGAGTATTTTAGTTTTTAAAAACTACATATTGGAAGGTAAATTTAGGGAGTGTTCATAAATATTGTCTATATAAAGCAATTATATAAGAAACATGCCTCACTTGTTCGTCATGTATAGAGAGCTCTATTAATATAAGCAAGATTTCTTTGAAAACCTTTCTGTGTGTGTTAATGGTAATAATGACTATTTATTAACAGTTTTCTCTCTACTTCCTTTGAGAAGCCAATTTTGCTTTGTTTAACTGAATAACAACAACCCTAATGGAGAGGCCATTCTTGGGAAATAAGTGGAAAATAAATTAACATGGAGGTTGTATAGGCAGCCTGAATAATGATTAGAAAAAATGAAAAACATCAGAAAAATTACTTTGAGAAGTATAATTCAATGGAATTTTTATTATTGGTGGCCAGAAAAATCTACAAGGAAGGTCATATTTGGGGAGAAAAAGAGTTTGTCGAGCTTGCTGACAGATCGAAAGCAGTGAATTGAATGGCAGCAGAGCACCCGTCATGGAGCTGTGATAGCATGTTGCATCCGTCTCTCTATAGAAATACACCTGTCAAGAGGACCAGAAGACATATTTGATGATCAGGTATGGTCATCCAGTCAGTCTTACAGACATACCGTCAACTTGCTCAGAAAGTTTTTAGGTATTCAAGTGATGCTGTGTAATGTGATGCTGAGTGGACTCAAAACAAGAAAAGCTTGATGATTTTGTCATTTTGAAGAAAGGGAAAAGATAACTCTTAGGTCTTTTGAAGATACTGACAGAAATGGCTTTGCTAACCCAGCTGTTATCCTCAACCCAGGAAATTTCTTTTATCTCTATAGGCAGACAATTTAGGAAAGAAAAAATAATTCCAATTATTCTTAGTGTCAGTAAACATGCAGTGGCCCTTTCCTCTTTCCATGGGGAATGGAATATTTTACTCACACAACCCACCTGTATATATTGTCAAGAGGTTTGAAGAGAGGGGGCGTAGCACGAAGGGTGACATGTACCTCACTTCCTGCTTGGGGCTTGCTGCTAAAGAGTCAAGTGACTTCACTCTGGTATTGACATCAGAATGTGGTAAGGACATTCTCAAGAAAACATGATTACTTCCTTGCAATTTGGTTCTGGTACATAAATGTGGCCATTAGTGTCTGCCAGTTAGCTGCAAAATTCTGGCAGTGGGAAGCTTACTTAAGAAGCTCACATTAGCAGGACAAGTAGAATCTAGAAGAATGAAAATCCCATAGCTTCCCCAGTTTTAAATGGTCATTGGAAATCTGGAAAGCAGAGTGATGGTTTCTGTGGTTCCATCTGAGGGAGCGTAAAGGTCAAAGAACAAGCATAATAAAAGGTTGACAAGGTGGCTGCCAAAGAGAGAGATTTTCCTCACCCAGAATTGGAGCCAAGAACAAGGTCTACTCGCAGGGACTGAGGATGGCAGTGTGACTCTGCCTAAGGAGGTCCTTTATGATGCCGAAGCCTGCAATAAAGGCGAACACTGTCCACAAGAAACCCAGCCATGCCATCTGCATGGAAACCATCACACCAACAGAAGCTACTAGGAACAAGAGAAAACAGACCCTGCTAGAGTGGAATTAGTAGTGTCTCTCTATCTACAAAAGGTAGCTGGAATGACACAACCACTGCTGTCTCCCCAGTTCCTTCTGTCCATCACAACACAGTGAAGAGTAGAATCAGGCATGTGTGTTTCCCCGGTGCAGGGCCCTGGAACCTGGACAAGACACATGCAGGCTCCTGGAGCCACAGCAAAGCATGTGCAGGCCCTCAGAGCAAGGGTAAAGCATGATGTGAGGAGAAAGAGAAGTTGCGGGAGAGAAAGAGATGGGATGAGAAAATATAACTGGACAGGATGGGATAATCTTTAGTTTTTAGTTTTTTTTTTTTTTTTATGTGAAAGTAAACAGAAAATTATGGCTCTCCATGAGTTGTCATTAGGAGTAGGAAAGGGGGGCCAGGTACAGTGGCTCACACTTGTAATCCCAACCTTTTGGGAGGCCAAGGCAGACAGATCATTTGAAGTTGGGAGTTGGAGACCAACCTGACCAACATGGTGAAACCCCATCTCTACTAAAATACAAGAAAATTAGCTCGGCGTGCTTCTGCACGCCTGTAATCCTAGCTACTGGGGAGGCTGAAGCAGGAGAAGAGCTTGAAGCCGGGAGACGGACGATGCATGCAGTGAGCCGAGATCGTTCCACTGCACTCCAGCCTGGGAGACAGAGGGAGACTCTGTCTCAGACCAAAAAAAAAAAAAAAGGACTAGGAAAGGGAAATTTCCCAAACTACTAGTAAAGGCAGTTGTCGAGAAAAATAAAACTATTTCCTTATTGTACCCTGTGGAGTTGATTCAGTGCAACAAACCTGAGAGAATTTCAAGTTAAATGTGGGAAACAAATAGAAAAAGGAATTTTTCTGTTTTTGACTGTTCATGTTCTATTGATTTCAGTCAATTAATGAATTTAACATACTCATTTTATCACAAACGAAAGAAGTTACTAGATGCCATAAAAACAATAGTCACCTGCCTCCTGAGCGCTACCAAACCAATCTGTGAGGCAAGTTGTAGCTCAGAGATCTACTTGCCCTATTTATGTTAATAAAAAAAGGAAAAATAATAAAGAAAAGAAACAAATTAGTATGTTTCTGCTTTGCTTAAAGGAGCCTAATTTGTAGAACTTACCTGATATGAAAATAATTTTTTTCCAGTAGAGGCCTACAATTCAAAAAAAAAAAAAAAAATTGCACATCTGGAAGCAATTTGTTAAAGCTGAAGGAACATGAGCTTTGGAAACAAATCTGGGCTCTAATCACTTTCCCACAATTGATTTTTATGAGACTTTGAGCAAGACTTTTCTAAGCCTTAGTTGACTGGAAGGTAAGGAGTTATTTGGATGATGAGGAGATTAACTGAAAATCAAAAGCATCTAGGACATATTTATACCCTACTTAATAGTAATTGAGCTGATATTATTGAGCCTCCACTCGGTTAGAGTCCTTTGTTGCAGTTCGCACTGCTGTGAACTAGTGGAGTGCTTCCTCTTGCAGGCACATGCACGACTGACAGGGACCCCCTTGGAAACTGTCCTTTCTAAAGGAAGCCAGATGAAGGGCAGTTATTGTGGGCAGAAAGGGACATCAAAATGATCTCCAAGCCCAACTCACCACACACTCCTATCTAAGTCTACAGAGATCCATGAAATCTCAGAAATAAAATAAACAAAAAGAGACCCGGCACAGTGGCTCACATCTATAATCCCAGCACTTTGGGAGGCTGAGGAGGGCAGATTGCTTGATGAGTCCAGGAGTTGGAGACCAGCCTGGGCAACATGGCAAACCCTGTCTCTACAAAATATACAAATATCAGTCCAGCATGGTGACACATGCCTGTAGTCCCAGCTACTTGTGAGGCTAAGGTGTGAGGATGACTAGAGCCTGGGAGGGTGAGGTTGACGATGCAGTGAGCCAAGATCAGGCCACTGCACTCCAGCAGTGAGTGACACAGGGAAATAATGTCTCAGGAAAAAAAAATGATACTTACATTTTAATAACAGTTGTGATATGGTAGAACTAAACAGTAACTTTTCTCCTGCACTTACTATAAAGAAAGTTGTAAAACTAAATGGGTAAAATAAAAGACAGAGAGAAAAAAATAGTACACTTGATGGATGTCGGAGGAAATGACAGGTTTTGTGTATAACCACAGGAGAGACAATTCCTGGGATGTCCAGATATTATTGGAAGAAACTTTTTAGAGGCCCATATGGCTGACAATAATACTGGATACAAGAGTTAGTGAAAATTATGCTTCATTTTACCTAACAACTTATTCAAATCTCCCATGAGCAATTTGAATAGGTAAAGCTAAAATGAGATGTATTTTTTATTTTTTCATGCCCATCTTTTTGTCCTCATGATTTTAACTCATTCCCTTTTCAGTTCACACTCTGAGAAGCAAGTTTGAATGATACTATATTCTATAGAGCCTCTCTTTTATTACTGATAGTTTATCTTATGTTTCTTGCATTTTTTAATGACAAGTTGTTTTCATTGCAAATATTTGTGTGAAACATTATTTCAGTTAAGAATGCTGACAGACTTAAATGATGACTTCTGGAACCATGCTAAATGCATAATATTTTAGATGTATTCTGTTCAAAAATAATTATTTTTATATAATAGTAATAATACATTGGTTGTTCTGAACATATATGTATATGCATTTTCCTGAAAGAAATAAAGAATTAGAATTTTTTAACTTCATGAGATAAATATATTTAACCTAATTTTATTTTATTTTTCATTTGTTTATTTCTTTAGATACAGGGTCTTGCTCTATTGCCCAGGCTAGAGTGCAGTGGTATGACCATAGCTAACTGTAACCTTCAACCCTTGGGGTTGAGCAACCTTTTGCACCAACCTCTCAAGTAGTTAGGACTCAGGTGCATACAACCATGCCTGGCTAATTTTTTAATATTTATTTTTTGTAGAGACTGGGTTTTGCTATGTTACCCAGGCTGGTCTCTGACTCCTGGCCTCAAGCTATCCTCCCATTTTGACCTCCCAAAGCTTTGGGATTATAAGTGTGAGCCACTGAACCTGGCCTATTTAACCTCCTGTTGTGTGCAGCCTCGGGCCTTGGTGCCTCATGTCCCAGTCACTCCAGCTTCAGCCATGGCTAAAATGGCCCAAGATATAGCTCAGGCCATTGCTTCAGAAGGTGGAAGCTGCAAGTCTTGGCAACTTCCACACGGTGTTGGGTCTGCAAGTGCACAGAAGTCAGCAACTGAGATTTGGGAACCTCCTCCTAGATTTCAGAGGATGTACGGAAACACCTGGATGTCCTGGCAGAAGCCTACTGCAGGGCTCTGACCTCATGGAGAACCTCTGCTAGGGCAGTGCAAAGGGGAAATATGGAGTTGGAGCCCCCACAAAGTTCCCACTGGGGCAGTGCCCTTGTTGTGCTGTGAGAAGAGGGCCACCGTCCTCCAGGACGCAGAATAGTAGATCCACCAATAGCTCGTACTATGTACTTAGAAAAGCCACAGGCACTCAATGCCATTCTATGAGAGCAGCCACGGGGCTGAACCCTGCAAAGCCTCAGGATCAGAACTGCTCAAGGCCTTGAGAGCCCATCCTTTGCATCAGTATGCCCTAGATGTGAGTCATGGAGTCAAAAGAGATCATTCTGGAACTTTAATGTTTAATGACTGCCCCACTGGATTTCACACTTGCATGGGGCCTGTAGCCCCTTTGTTTTGGCTAGTTTCTCCCATTTGAAATGAGAACATTTACCAATGCCTGTACCCCCACTGTATCTTAGAAGCAACTAACTTGATTTTGATTTTACAGGTTCCTAGACAGAAGGTACTTACTTTGTCTTAGATGAGACTTTGAACTTGAACTTTTGGGTTAATGCTGGAATTAGTTATGTATTAGTCAGGGTTCTCTAGGAGGACAGGACAAATAGGATGAATGTGTATATGAAAGGGAGTTTATCAAGGAGTATTGACTCACACAATCACAAGGTGAAATCCTACAATAGGCTATCTGCAAGCTGATGAGCAAGGAAGCCAGTCTGAATCCCAAAACCTCAAAAGTAGAGAAGCTGAGAATGCAGCCTGCATTCTGTGGCCAAAAACCTGAGAGCCCTAGCAAATCACTAGGGTAGGTCTAAGAGTCCAAAAGCTGAAGAACTTGGAGTCTGATGTTTGAGGGCAGGAAGCATCTAGCATGGGAGAATGACGAAGTCCAGAAGACTCAGCCAGTCTAGTCCTTCCACCTTCCTTTGCCTGCTTTTTATCTTAGCCATGCTGGCAGCTGATTAGATGGTGCCTACCTGGATTGAGGGTGGGTCGGCCTCTCCTAGTTCACTGATTAAAATGTTAATCTCCTTTGGCAACACCATCACAGATACACCCAGGAACAATACTTTGCATCCTTCAATACAAACAAGTTGACACTCTGTATTAACCATCACAAGTTAAGACTTTGGGGGACTATTGGAAAGGCATGATTGGTTTTGAAATGTGAAAAGGACATGAGATTTGGGAGGGGTCAGGGATGGAATGATACAGTTAGGCTTTGTGTTCCCACCCAAATCTCATCTTGAATTGTAATCCCTAGGGGATTACAGGGGGAGAGACCTGGGAGAGGTGACTGATCCCGGAGGTGGTTTCATCCGTGCTGTTCTAGTGATAGTAAGTTCTCATGAGATCTGATGGTTTTGTAAGGGCCTCTTTTCCCTCTGCTTCCTTCACATGCTCTCTGTTTGTTTCCTGCTGCCTTATAAAGAAGGTACATGTTTCCCCTTCTGCCATGACTCTAAGTTTCCTAAGGCGCCCCAGTCATGAGGAACTCATGAGTCAATTAAACCTCTTATTTGTCAATGACCTAGGCTCAGTAGTATATTTATAGCAGTGTGAAAACAGACTAATACACAAATTTGTATATATATATTTCTTTACAAATATATATATTTGTAAATATATACGTATTTCTTACAAATTATATATTGTAAATATATACATAATTCCTACAAATATATATATTTGTAAATATATACATATTTCCTTACAAACATATATATTTGTAAATATATACATATTTCCTTACATATACACAAATATATTTCCTTACAAATATATTTAAGTTCTCACATGCTTTATTACTATTATTAATATTATTATTTTATTATACTTTAAGTTCTAGGGTACATGTACACAACGTGCAGGTTTGTTACATATGTATACATGTGCCATATTGGTGTGCTGCACCCATTAACTCGTCATTTACATTAGGTATATCTCCTAATGCTATCCCTTTCCCCTCTCCCCAACCGACAACAGGCCCCAGTGTGTGATATTCCCCTTCCTGTGTCCAGTTGTTCTCATTGTTCAATTCCCACCTATGAGCGAGAACATGCGGTGTTTGGTTTTCTGTTCTTGTGATAGTTTGCTAGGAATGATGGTTTCCAGCTGCATCCATGTCCCTACAAAGGATGTAAACTCATCCTTTGTGGCTGCATAGTATTCCATGGTGTATATGTGCCACATTTTCTTCATTCAGTCTGTCATTGATGGACATTTGGGTTGGTTCCAAGTCTTTGCTATTGTGAATAGTGCCGCAATAAACATACATGTGCATGTGTCTTTATAGTAGCGTGATTGATAATCCTTTGGGTATATACCCAGTAATGGGATTGCTGGATCAAATGGTATTTCTAATTCTAGATCCTTGAGGAATCACCACACTGTCTTCCACAATGGTTGAACTAGTTTACAGTCCCACCAACAGTGTAAAAGTGTTCCTATTTCTCCACATCCTCTCCAGCACCTGTTGTTTCCTTTTTAATGATCGCAATTCTAACTGGTGTGAGATGGTATCTCATTGTGGTTTTGATTTGCATTTCTCTGATGGGTAGTGATGATGAACACTTTTTCATGTGTCTGTTGTCTGCATAAATGTCTTCTTTTGAGAAGTGTCTGTTCATATCCTTTGCCCACTTTTTGATGGGGTTGTTTGTTTGTTTTCTTGTAAATTTGTTTGAGTTTTTGTAGGTTCTGGATATTAGGCCTTTGTCAGATGAGTAGATTGCAAGAATTTTCTCCCATTCTGTAGGTTGCCTGTTCACTCTGATGGTAGTTTCTTTTGCTCTGCAGAAGCTATTTAGTTTAAGTAGATCCCATTTGTCAATTTTGGCTTTTGTTGCCGTTGCTTTTGGTGTTTTAGACATGAAGTTCTTGCCCATGCCTATGTCCTGAATAATACTACCTAGGTTTTCTTCTAGGGTTTTTATGGTTTTAGGTCTAACATTTAAGTCTCTAATCCATCTTGAATTAATTTTTGTATAAGGTGTAAGGAAGGGATCCAGTTTCAGCTTTCTACTTATGGCTAGCCAGTTTTCCCAGCACCATTTATTAAATAGGGAATTGTTTCCCCATTTCTTGTTTTTGTCAGGTTTGTCAAAGATCAGATGGCTGTAGATGTGTGGTATTATTTCTGAGGTCTCTGTTCTGTTCCATTGGTCTATATCTCTGTTTTGGTACCAGTACCATGCTGCTTTGGTTACAGTAGTCTTATAGTATAGTTTGAAGTCAGGTAGCATGATGCCTCCAGCTTTGTTCTTTTGGCTTAGGACTGTCTTGGCAATGTGGGCTCTTTTTTGGTTCCATATGAACTTTAAAGTAGTTTTTTTTCCAATTCTGTGAAGAAAGTCATTGGTAGCTTAGTGGGGATGGCAATGAATCTATAAATTAGCTTGGGCAGTATGGCCATTTTCACAATATTCATGCTTCCTCTCCATGAGCATGGAATGTTCTTCCATTTGTTTGTGTCCTCTTTTATTTCATTGAGCAGAGGTTTGTAGTTCTCCTTGAAGAGGTCCTTTACATCCCTTTTAAGGTGCATTCCTAAATATTTTATTCTCTTTGAAGCAATTGTGAGCGGGAATTCACTCATGATTTGACTCTCTGTCTGTTATTGGCGTATAAAAATGCTAGTGACTTTTGCACATTGATTTTGTATCCTGAGACTTTGCTGAAGTTGCTTATCAGCTTAAGGAGATTTTGGGCTGAGATGATAGGGTTTTCTAAACATACAATCATGCCATCTGCAAACAGGGACAATTTGACTTCTTCTTTTCCTAACTGAATACCCTTTATTTCTTTCTCTTGCCTGATTGCCCTGGCCAGAAATTCTAACACTATGTTGAATAGGAGTGGTGAGAGAGGGCATCCCTGTCTTGTGCCAGTTTTCAAGGGTAATGCTTCCAGTTTTTGCCCATTCAGTATGATATTGGTTGTGGGTTTGTCATAAATAGCTTTTACTATTTTGAGATATGTTCCTTCAATACCGAATTTATTGAAAGGTTTTAGCATGAAGGGCTGTTGAATTTTGTCAAAGGCCTTTTCTGCATCTATTGAGATAATCATGTGGTTTTGACTTTGGTTCTGTTTATATGCTGGATTACATTTATTGATTTGCGTATGTCGAACCAGCCTTGCATCCCTGGGATGAAGCCCACTAGATCATGGTGGATAAGCTTTTTGATATGTTGCTGGATTTGGTTTGCCAGTACTTTATTGAGGATTTTTGTATCGATGTTAATCAGGGATATTTGTCTAAAATCCTCTTTTTTTTTTCTGTTGTGTCTCTGCCAGGCTTTGGTATCAGGATGATGTTGGCCTCATAAAGTGAGTTAAGGAGGATTCCCTCTTTTTCTATTGATTGGAATTATTTCAGAAGGAATGGCACCAGCTCCTCATACCTCTCGTAGAATTCAGCTGTGAATGCGTCTGGTCCTGGACTTTTATTGGTTGGTAGGCTATTAATTATTGCCTCAATTTCAGAGCCTGTTATTGGTCTATTCAGGGATTCAACTTCTTCCTGGTTTAGTCTTGAGAGAGTGTATGTGTCCAGGAATTTATCCATTTCTTCTTGGTTTTCTTGTTTAGTTGCATAGAGGTGTTTCCAGCATTCTCTGATGGTAGTTTGTATTTCTGTGGAGTCGGTGGTGATATCCTTTTTATCATTTTTATTGCGCCTATTTGATTCTTTTCTCTTTTCTTCTTTATTGGTCTTGCTAGCAGTCCATCAATTTTGTTGGTTTTTCAAAAAACCAACTCCTGGATTCATTGATTTTTTGAAGGGATTTTGTGTCTCTATCTCCTTCAGACCCCGGCGCAAATAAACTAAAAACCTTGAAAAAAGATTTGACAAATAGCTAACTAGAATAACCAATGCAGAGAAGTCCTTAAATGACCTGATAGAGATGAAAACCATGACACAGGAACTACGTGTCAAATGCGCAAGCTTCAGTAACCAACTCGATCAACTGGAAGAAAGGGAATCAGTGATTGAAGATCAAATGAATGAAATGAAGCAAGAAGAGAAGTGTAGAGAAAAAAGAGCAATAATGAACAAAGCCTCCAAGAAATATGGGACTATGTGTAAAGACCAAATCTACGTCTGATTGGTATACCTGAAAGTGATGGGGAGAATGGAACCAAGTTAGAAAACACTCTGCAGGATATTTTCCAGGAGAACTTCCCCAACCTAGCATGACAGACCAACATTCAAATTCAGGAAATACAGAGAAGGCCACAAAGATACTCCTTGAGAAGAGCAACTCCAAGAAACATAATTGTCAGATTCACCAAAGGTGAAATGAAGGAAAAAATGTTAAGGGCAACCAGAGATAAAGGTTGGGTTACCCACAAAAGGAAGTCCATCAGACTAACAGCAGATCTCTCAGCAGAAACTCTACAAACCAGAAGAGAGTGGGGGCCGTTATTCAACATTCTTAAAGAGAAGAATTTTCAACCCAGAATTTCATATCCAGCCAAACTAAGTTTCATAAGTGTAGGAGAAATAAAATCCTTTACAGACAAGCAAAGGCTGAGAGATTTTGTCACCACCAGGCCTGCCCTACAAGAGCTCCTGAAGGAAGTACTAAACATGGAAAGGAACAACCGGTACCAGCCACTACAATAGCATGCCAAAATGAAAAGACCATCGATGCTAGGAAGAAACTGCATCAACTAATGAGCAAAATAACCAGCTAGCATCATAATGACAGGATAAAGTTCACACATAACAATATGAACCTTAAATGTAAATGGACTAAATGGTCCAATTAAAAGACACAGACTAGCAAATTAGATTAAGAGTCAAGACCCGGCCGGGCGCGGTGGCTCAAGCCTGTAATCCTAGCACTATGGGAGGCAGAGACGGGCAGATCACAAGGTCAGGAGATCGAGACCATCCTGGCTAACACGGTGAAACCCCGTCTCTACTAAAAAATACAAAAAACTAGCCAGGAGAGGTGGCGGGCGCCTGTAGTCCCAGCTACTTGGGAGGCTGAGGCAGGAGAATGGCGTAAACCCGGGAGGCGGAGCTTGAAGTTGCAGTGAGCTGAGATCCGGCCACTGCACTCCAGCCTGGGCGACAGAGCGAGACTCCGTCTCAAAAAAAAAAAAAAAAAAAAAAAGAGTCAAGACCCATCAGTTTGCTGTATTCAGGAGACCCACCTCACATACAGAGACACACATAGGCTCAAAATAAAGGCATGGAGGAAGATCTACCAAGCAAATGGAAAACAGAAATAGGTAGGGGTTGCAATCCTAGTGTCTGATAAAACAGACTTTAAGCCAACAAAGATCAAAAGAGACAAAGAAGGCCATTACATAAAGTTAAAGGGATCAATTCAACAAGAAGAGCTAACTATCCTAAATATATATGCACCCGATACAGGAGCACCAAGATTCATAAAGCAAGTCCTTAGAGACTTGCAAAGAGACTTAGACTCCCACACGATAATAATGGGAGACTTTAACACCCCACTGTCAACATTAGACAGATTAATGAGACAGAAAGTTAACAAAGATATCCAGGAATTGAACTCAACTCTGCACCAAGCAGACCTAATAGACATCTGCAGAACTCTGCACCAAGCAGACCTAAGAGGCATCTACAGAACTCTCCACCCCAAATCAACAGAATATACATTTTCTCAGCACCACATTGCACTTATTCCAAAACTGACTACATAATTGGAAGTAAAGCACTCCTCAGCAAATGTCAAAGAACAGAAATTATAACAAACTATCTCTCAGACCACACTGCAATCAAACTAGAACTCAGAATTAAGAAACTCACTCAAAACCACTGAACTACATAGAAACTGAACAACCTGCTCCTGAATGACTACTGGGTACATAACGAAATGAAGGCAGAAATAAAGATGTTCTTTGAAACCAACGAGAACAAAGATACAACATACCAGAATGTCTGGGACACAATTAAAGCAGTGTACAGAGGGAAATTTATAGCCCTAAATGCCCACAAGAGAAAGCAGGAAAGATCTAAAATTGATCCCCTAACATCACAATTAAAAGAACTAGAGAGGCAAGAGCAAGAAGGCAAGAAATATTATAATTATAAATCATTGATTAATAACTGAAAAACATGAAGAGGTAATGAAAAAGATAAATTATTTGTATGAACAAAGACACTGAAACATTAGAAATCTTTAAAATAATGGCTTTCCACTAGTCACAGCTCAAAGGAAACTGTAAATGTTATCTCAGGAAATAAAAGCAAACTCTGTTGTACACATGTTTTTGTCTGTAGCTAGAAGAGCCATATTACATTTACAATAGCAACAGAGGGAATATGCTGACAACCACAGGGTGATACCTTAAGTATAGTTTATTGTGTATATTGGATGTGAAACTGAAGGATAAGGAAATAATTTGCTGATAGGGTGTAGAGAATAGAATGAAACTTGGTTGATTACAGTTTGGGCACTAACATGAAGAAGAATATAGTTAGATCTGAAGATGTCCTGGTTTGGGAAATGCAGAGTTACCCCTCTCTGAAATCAGTGAAACAGCTCAGAAAGATGCCAAAGTTATTGTAGGCTCCAACAGCACAATTTCAATATAGGTAAATTATTTTTAATGTAAAATATTGCTCTAATGTTTTATCGCTATCATCTCTTATCTGTACAGTAGTTACAGTCTGAGATATTATATGATATTGAGATTAATATCATATGGCATCTCTATGATCTCAGTATCATATAGTATCTCTACAATAGTTAGAGACTGAGATACTATCTGATGTTAGTATCACAAAGACTTTCATTAGATAAAAAAGGTACAGAAAAATGAACACAAGTTATCAAATCTTACAATTTTATTCTTTTTTTAAACACTATTCTACAAAATAGAAGCAACCAGCACATTTTTGGTATTATAATTAAATTCAAGTTAACATCAAGTTCTATAGAAACACAAAGATTGAAAAGATGAAGTTCCATTTTCCAGTGGTCCAGTGGGAAATTTCATTTGTGAACACTTCTCAACCCTGATACTATATCATTTTCTGAAACTGACAGAAAGTGGAGGCCATGGAAATTTAAGGAAAATAATATTGTCTATTATGTTATTTTTTGTATGTATAATAATGTAAGTATGACATCATTTTTCCTATTACATTTTTGAATGTATGATTACTGGGCTTTCATTACTTAGAACATATTCACAATGCCTATCCATTTGTATCTAAATTCCCTTTATTTTTCCACCGAAGAGTCATATTCCATAATTTGAAAATAGCATAGCAAGAAGAGAAATGTAATATAATCTACATATTGTGTGACGGTCTTCTTAAGAAAGTATTTTAAATTAAGCAAGGAGAATTTTTTTCTCTCAAAATCTTCTTCGTTTCTTCAAATGAGTCTTTCATTTTATCAACTCTTTGTCACTGTCAATAAATTTCTTAAGTCTGATAAACTTGGGTTTCCATTTTACTCTAACATGTTTTCACCTATTTTTTCTCTTTTTCATCATGCATAAGACAATATTTCTGTCCTGCAAATGATAACTTGAGTAAAAAAAGTTTCTGAAAGGTAATATATCAAGAAAAAATGTATATCAATTGCTGTGGCCAGCCTGAAAGACAACAGAATTGCTTTGTATGTTGCAGTCCTACCTTTGTTCAAACAGAGAATACTTCATTTCATCAAATTTATAATGTTCTTTATTTTTTATATATTTATTTTATTTTGTAGCAACAGGGTCTTGCCATGTTGCCCAGGGTGGGTGTTGAATGCCTCATGGTAAAATTATAATTTAACTCGAAGTTGCTTTTGTTCTTTTATTAGCACTTACATTTTTGTCTATTTGATTCAGATTATTTTAGTCTATTTTATTTAGGCATTTCATTATGTAGAAACAAAATGTGGATCTAGAATTCAACAAAGTGCTTCTTTTAAACAATAGTCATATAGTAAATGCTCAGCTGAATTTGTTGAACTTAACATATGTTAGGTCCTGGTATCGTGTGTCTGTGAGGAATCTGAGATTATAGTTTTGACTCTTAACGTAAAGAATATTCTAACCCCTAGTTCTAAAGATGCTTTCGTTTAAGAGATGCAGTTATTCCTCTCTAAAATATACAAAATGACACATCTAACCCACTAGACAGGAATGTAGAAAAGACATTCAACTATGTGGGTGGTAAACCTATAAGTCCTTTTTATATACTTCTGGAAAGAACATGTTTTCAGGTAAGAAAATCCATGTATCCATTCTAAAAATGTTCAAGATCCACTTGAGCTATAAAGACCCCGCAGAGGATGCATAGAGACATGCTTAGCAGTTGGCAGTAGAAATCTGCAACATGGCAGACACTTAGGAAAGAGATCATGTTTTTATAAAAAGAATAATTGCAGCAGCTGATATAGAAAGATTTTCTAAGAAATCCGTACATGTAGAGGCCCTCAGGAAGGCAATGACCATCAACAGAAACAGAGTAGGAATGAGCAGAGCTAAATGGTGGGATGTGGCTGGACTGACTTCTCTCTTGTGTTCCCCTCTCCAGAATGTTGAAGATTTTCAGTACTCCTGCTCTCATTCAGATGCACAAAATTACCTCGAAGTTTGCACACATAAACACACCCCCCACACCCCTGTGGGTTAGCCTCCAGATTAAAAATTTTAAAACAATGTCCAACATCTCAGAAGGTTCTCTTGTACCCGCTCCAAGTAAGTTAATACCCCCAACCCCAGCAGTAAGTGCTGTTTTGATTATTACCAGACTCAAGTCCTTTTCAAACTTGTCTTATCTACATATGTATACATTTAAAAAATATGAAATGGACAAATGCGTACTCATTAATCATCTTAAGAAATAGAACACTGTTTTTTATTTTCATTTTAATAATTCTGTTCTGGTTTGTTATAAAAGAAATTTTAGTACACATTTAGATAAATATAGCATTTTTTGTTTGTCTACCAGTGCCCCCCAAAATAACTTCGTTTGTGTGTAAATTTTCACTATTACCAAAGCTCTGTAAAAAATATACTTTATAAGTGTCCTGGTGAATATTTGTGACAAATTTTTCTAGTGTTGATACCTAGAAAGTTGGTCATAGAATATGCATTCTTTTGTTCTATTAAAATATTTTTACATGGATCTCTGAATAGTTTACATTATTATTGTAATTACATTATATTAGCAATGTTTTTCCATTTCCTCCATGTTGTTTTCAATATTTGGTGACATAAGACATAACATTTCAAACTAATGAGTATGATAGGGCATTTGGTTTTTGTTTTAATTTGTAATCCCTTTGGTGCTTTTAAAGTTGAACATTTGTATATGTTGATTGAACATTCAAATTCTTTATCAGTCAGATTCTTTAACAGTCAGAATAGATGCACTGACTGTTCATTCTCTTTGCTCATATCTCATTTTATTTTTCTCTTTAATTCCTGATTTGTAGACATATTCATATGTTTCAGAAACTAGTTCTTAACTGGTTATATAATTTTCAAATATCTTCTCATGTGTAAGTTTGTCTATTAACTTTGAATGTGGTATGTTTGTTAAACATACGGTTAAATGAAGTCAATTTTGTCCAGTTTTGTGTTCTTCATTGTACATTTTATGCCTCGTCTACAAAGTCTTTCCTACTGTCACTACATAAATATACTCTTCTCTATTTTATTTTTAAAATTACACAATTGTAATCTTTACGTTTAAATCTTTAATTCATCTGGAAGTTACTAACATATAAAGTGTGATAGGCAAATACAATTTCATCCTTTTTTCCTGTTACATTATTACATTGGTTCATTGATTGTCTCTGTGCTGGTATCACACTGTTTTTATTAATACAGATTTATATAAAATCTTGATAAATGACAAACTTATTCTCTTTTATAAAAATGACTTAGTTATTAACCACTTATTAATGTTTTATTAATATTTTAAGATCAGCTTGTGAAGTTCTGTAAAAAAACCATTAAAATTTTGAATGGAATTGCATTGAATTCACAAGTTGAGTTGGGAACAAACAGCCATCATTAAGATAGTGACCTCCTCTATATATACCTTTTAATTAGGTCTTTTTCTACATTTTCTTGTTTTACCTGTAAAAGTCTTCATATATAATGAACACTTTAAGATGGTTTGCTTATCAATTTACATATACACTTTGTGGCTTTTGTTTTTGTTGTAAATAAGGTAATTTTTTCTTAATTACATTTTAATATACTGATTGTACTTTCTTGTGTGTAAGAAAATTCTTAATTTTGAACATGAACTTGCTCTTTGCAAATTATGAGATTGGTTTGCTCCTTGATTTTTATAGATAATCATATTGCCTACAAATCATACGTATGTTTTTTCTCCCCCTCTAGTCCTTATAAAATTTTAGCTGCTTTTCTTTTCTCATGTCTTTCTTTTTTCTTTTCTTTTCTTTTACATAGTAATTGAAATAAACATAGTGATAGTAGTTATTTTTATCTTTTTTCTGATTATAAAGGGAATGCTTTACTATTTCATTCCGAAGTCTAATGTTACTCTGATTTTCTGAACAATACCTCTTTGTGTTAAGTAAGACTTTTGTTGAATTAAAAACTTGAATGATGGCTAAATTGCATCAACATTTTTCTGCAACTACAGAAATGAGGATATATTTTTTCTCTATCAATCTGTTGAAATAGTGTTTTATGAACACATTTTACAATGTAAATATTATTTTATAATTTCTGTGATAAATTTTACTTGGTTATATATAATATTAAATACAACATCATATATAATAATATATATATATACTAATATATGAGTCATGTACAGAAATATATTTGTGCATTGGATTAAGTTTACTATTATTAACTTTACATGTATAGACCTATTTGTTATCTGTGAGATTGCCTATAATTTTACCAGTATAGCCTTTACCCAGTTTTAAAATTAAAGTAATATTAGTTTCCTAAAGTACATTGAGAAGATTTAGCCCTTCTTTTTTATTTTTTAGGACAATGTACATGCATTCATGTCATCTGTCCTGTGAAAGTTTGATAGAACCTATATGCAAAAACTTATGGGAAGAATAAGAGGAGTAGAATTACTCCTCCTACCCTTTAGGACCTATTCTCTACTATATACTCTTTGAATCTGCTTACAAAAGCCTCAGTGCTGTTTGATAGAAACTTAGTGTGGAAACTTAGTGTGAGGACTGGATGGGAAGTCAGTTTGCAAGGAGCTTGGAGAAAATAACTTGTGAAAATGCCATAGCAATAATTACTTGTTTCTTTATCATAGTCTCCATAATTGTTTTTGATGTACTGGTAATTCTTCTTTTCAGCTAGAAATAAGTTATTCAAAGAGATCTCAACAAAGTACTTGCCATCTAAGAATGTTATATTAGGATGCCAAGAAGATAGAACAAACTGCATAATAAAGCCACTGAATTGTCTTCCAGTATATTCTATGATGCCCCACTGTCATACTGATTAACTTTAAGCACTTAAACTGAAACTTATATTGACTTCTTCAGCTTATTTGCAACCAAAATTTTAAGCTTCATGTCTCCCTGATCCCTTAAAAATATTCTAAACACACAGCAAGTTGAAGAACAAGAAACTGGCCTTTAATAATTTTAATACTGATATATTTGGCCCAGTTGCATATATTTGATTCTGATAGTATAAAACTCTTGAGGAAATCTTAAGGAAACAATGCTGTGTTTCTGTAGCTATACACGTGTCTGATGTAAACAAGGAGAATTGTGTAAAAACCGTAACACAAACCCTTTTTTACTTGTGGGAAGCCAAGTGCTGAAGACATTCATGTCAATCTAATATACAAATTGTTACTGGATGAACTATTTAAAATGCTGTGGATTACATAGAAAATTCATTCATTGTAGGAAAAAATTATTTAGGATAAAGTTTTAGTCTTTCCATTCCCTGATGTTTTAATATTTGTCATTGTAGACTGTGAATTACACACAAACTATGAAGTATCAACAGCCCAAAAGTTAGTAGTACCATTTCCTACTCAGTAAAATTCCTCTGGAGCCAATTCCTAAAAATGTGTGACAGTAAATGTATAAAATGATTTATATTCTTTATCTTTTTAAGATATTTGTATTCTCAACTCTGACAAAAGGAAAAAAGTAAAACTTCAATTTAGAGTATAAAGAAAATCAAAAATTGCTAGGAGGCCCACAAATGATTAAGCTTTATCTATAAAGAATTTACTAGAAAAATGGAAACATTATATATTGGGAAAGACTTTCCTGCAGAGCTGGGTTAATAGGTTCAGATAAGCCTGTGGCCTAAGTAGGTTCTTCACTACTTAGCTTTTTCCTTCAAGGACTCCTCCAGGTGTGTCTGCTGTGACAGCAGTTTTAGGAGCTTAACAACACAGTGCCTTTTGATCTCATTTCAACTGCAGTGATTAAACAGACACACATCACTTGCTATGCTACTGTGAAAGAAGCTTGTGGTTCACCTTTGCTGAATTAGTACCTACTGAGCACTGCAAATATTTAAAATGCCAATCCATTTGATAATATCAGGGAGGCCTGCAAATACCAAAAAAATGGCATCAAGGAAGCATTCAACACAGACAAAAAAAAAATACTTAACATCTCTCTCTTTCAAGGTAAAATTAGAGTTAAATGGAAATAGTAAAACTCTGATAAAGTTACTAAGGTGGGCAAATGTAATAGCTCCAAGTGAGACATGGGCTTGTAACTTACTGTTTTGTATGTTCTTGATCGTAAACCCAGTATTATTTTGGGGGAATTAATTTATATTGACTTGAGATTAGGGAGTTCTTACCACAAAATTCAACTGATGTCATCCTTAGACAGTCTGTGGATACTTGCCCCAAGAGCTCAGCTCTAAATGGAAACTTCAAGTCTCAAGTGACATCTTTACTTCATCATCAAATATTTAATTCTAAAACCACAGAGCACACCATTCTGGTGTAGAGTTTGGAAATATCAGCAAAACCAAAGGCCACCCAGTAAACTCATGATTTTTTCATAAACTCCTGGTACTAAAGTCAAGCTCAAAATGTAACTATCCTTTTGATGTATTTTAGTTTTGTCAGATAATAACTGTTGATACACAATAAATAGAATCTCAAACATTTTTGGTTTCTTCTACCTATATTTGTATTCATTAGAGTAAATGCTAAATTGTCCTACAAAAATAATCAATTCGGGGGGCGGAGCAAGATGGCCGAATAGGAACACCTCCAGTCTCCAACTCCCAGCGCGAGCAACACAGAAGACCGGTGATTTCTGCATTTTCAACTGAGGTACTGGGGTCATCTCACTAGGGAGTGCCGGACAATCGGTGCTGGTCAGCTGCTGCAGCCTGACCAGCGAGAGCTGAAGCAGGGCGAGGCATGGCCTCACCTGAAAAGCGCAAGGGGGAAGGGAATCCCTTTTCCTAGCCAGGGGAACTGAGACACACAACACCTGGAAAATCGGGTAACTCCCACCCCAATACTGCGCTTTAAGCCAACGGGCACACCAGGGGAATATATCCCACACCTGGCCGGGAGGGTCCCACGCCCACGGAGCCTCCCTCATTGCTAACACAGCAGTCTGCCACGATCTATCCTCAAGGCAGCAGGAAGGCTGGGGGAGGGGTGCCCGCCATTGCTGAGGCTTAAGTAGGTAAACAAAGCCACTGGGAAGCTCGAACTGGGTGGAGCCCACAGCAACTCAAGGAAACCTGCCTGTCTCTGTAGACTCCACCTCTGGGGACAGGGCACAACAGGGGAAGCAGCAGAGGCCTGAGCAGACATGAACGACTCTGTCTGACAGCTTTGAAGAGAGCAGTGGATCTCCCAACACAGAGGTTGAGATCTAAGAACGGACAGACTGCCTGCTCAAGTGGGTCCCTCACCCCTGAGTAGCCTAACTGGGAGACATCCCCCACTAGGGGCAGTCTGACACCCCACACCTCACAGGGTGGAGTACACCCCTGAGAGGAATTTTCCAAAGTAAGAATCAGACAGGTACACTCGCTGTTCAGCAATATTCTATTTTCTGCAACCTCTGCTGCTGATACCCAGGCAAACAGTGTCTGGAGTGAACCTCAAGCAATCTCCAACAGACCTATAGCTGAGGGTCCTGACTGTCAGAAGGAAAACTATCAAACAGGAAGGACACCTGTACCAAAACCCCATCAGTACGTCACCATCATAAAAGACCAGAGGCAGATAAAACCACAAAGATGGGGAAAAAGCAGGGCAGAAAAGCTGGAAATTCAAAAAATAAGAGCGCATCTCCCCCTGCAAAGGAGCGCAGCCCATCGCCAGCAACGGATCAAAGATGGTCAGAGAATGACTTTGACGAGATGAGAGAAGAAGGCTTCAGTCCATCAAACTTCTCAGAGCTAAAGGAGGAATTACGTACCCAGCGCAAAGAAACTAAAAATCTTGAAAAAAGAGTGGAAGAATTGACAGCTAGACTAATTAATGCAGAGAAGGTCATAAATGAAATGACAGAGATGAAAACCATGACACGAGAAATACGTGACAAATGCACAAGCTTCAGGAACCGACTCGATCAACTGGAAGAAAGAGTATCAGCGATTGAGGATCAAATGAATGAAATGAAGTGAGAAGAGAAACCAAAGGAAAAAAGAGGAAAAAGAAACGAACAAAGCCTGCAAGAAGTATGGGATTATGTAAAAAGACCAAATCTACATCTGATTGGGGTGCCTGAAAGTGAGGGGGAAAATGGAACCAAGTTGGAAAACACTCTTCAGGATATCATCCAGGAGAACTTCCCCAACCTAGTAGGGCAGGCCAACATTCAAATTCAGGAAATACAGAGAACACCACAAAGATACTCCTCCAGAAGAGCAACTCCAAGACACATAATTGCCAGATTCACCAAAGTTGAAATGAAGGAAAAAATCTTAAGGGCAGCCAGAGAGAAAGGTCGGGTTACCCACAAAGGGAAGCCCATCAGACTAACAGCAGACCTCTCAGCAGAAACTCTACAAGCCAGAAGACACTGGGGGACAATATTCAACGTTCTTACAGAAAAGAATTTTAAACCCAGAATTTCATATCCAGCCAAACTAAGTTTCATCAGTGAAGGAGAAATAAAATCCTTTAGAGATAAGCAAATGCTTACAGATTTTGTCACCACAAGGTCTGCCTTACAAGAGACCCTGAAGGAAGTCCTAAACATGGAAAGGAACAACCGGTACCAGCCATTGCAAAAACATGCCAAAATGTAAAGACCATCGAGGCTAGGAAGAAACTGCATCAACTAACGAGCAAAATAACCAGTTAATATCATAATGACAGGATCAAGTTCACACATAACAATATTAACCTTAAATGTCAATGGACTAAATGCTCCAATTAAAAGACACAGACTGGCAAACTGGATAAAGAGTCAAGACCCATCAGTCTGCTGTATTCAGGAGACCCATCTCACATACAGAGACACACATAGGCTCAAAATAAAGGGATGGAGGAAGATCTACCAAGCAAATGGAGAACAAAAAAAAGCAGGGGTTGCAATCCTAGTCTCTGATAAAACAGACTTTAAACTATCAAAGATCAAAAGAGACAAAGAAGGCCATTACATAATGGTAAAGGGATCAATTCAACAGGAACAGCTAACTCTCCTAAATATATATGCACCCAGTACAGGAGCACCCACATTCATAAAGCAAGTCCTTAGAGACTTACAAAGGGACTTAGACTCCCATACAATAATAATGGGAGACTTCAACACTCCACTGTCAACATTAGACAGATCAACGAGACAGAAAGTTAACAAGGATATCCAGGAATTGAACTCATCTCTGCACCAAGCGGACCTAATAGACATCTATAGAACTCTCCACCCCAAATCAACAGAATATACATTCTTCTCAGCACCACATCGCACTTATTCCAAAATTGACCACATAATTGGAAGTAAGCACTCCTCAGCAAATGTAAAAGAACAGAAATTATAACAAACTGTCTCTCAGACCACAGTGCAATCAAACTAGAACTCAGGACTAAGAAACTCAATCAAAACCGCTCAACTACATGGAAACTGAACAACCTGCTCCTGAATGACTACTGGGTATATAACGAAATGAAGGCAGAAATAAAGATGTTCTTTGAAACCAATGAGAACAAAGATACAACATACCAGAATCTCTGGGACACATTTAAAGCAGTGTGTAGAGGGAAATTTATAGCACTAAATGCCCACAAGAGAAAGCAGGAAAGATCTAAAATTGACACTCTAACATCACAATTAAAAGAACTAGAGAGGCAAGAGCAAACACATTCAAAAGCTAGCAGAAGGCAAGAAATCACTAAGATCAGAGCAGAACTGAAGGAGATAGAGACACAAAAACCCTCCAAAAAATCAATGAATCCAGGAGTTGGTTTTTTGAAAAGATCAACAAAATTGACAGACCGCTAGCTAGACTAATAAAGAAGAAAAGAGAGAGGAATCAAATAGACACAATAAAAAATGATAAAGGGGATATCACCAACGACCCCACAGAAATACAAACTACCATCAGAGACTACTATAAACGCCTCTACGCAAATCAACAAGAAGAAATGGATAATTTCCTGGACACTTACACTCTCCCAAGACTAAACCAGGAAGAAGTTGAATCCCTGAATAGACCAATAGTAGGGTCTGAAATTGAGGCAACAATTAATAGCCTACCCACCAAAAAAAGTCCAGGACCAGATGGATTCACAGCTGAATTCTACCAGAGGTACAAGGAGGAGCTGGTACCATTTCTTCTGAAATTATTCCAATCAATTGAAAAAGAGGGAATCCTCCCTAACTCATTTTATGAGGCCAACATCATCCAGATACCAAAGCCTGGCAGAGACACAACAAAAAAAGAGAATTTTAGACCAATATCGCTGATGAACATCGATGCAAAAATTCTCAATAAAATACTGGCAAACCGGATTCAGCAGCACATCAAAAAGCTTATCCACCATGATCAAGTGGGCTTCATCCCTGGGATGCAAGGCTGGTTCAACATTCGCAAATCAATCAACGTAATCCAGCATATAAACAGAACCAAAGACAAGAACCACATGATCATCTCAACAGATGCAGAAAAGGCTTTTGACAAAATTCAACAGCCCTTCATGCTAAAAACGCTCAATAAATTCGGTATTGATGGAATGTACCTCAAAATAATAAGAGCTATTTATGACAAACCCACAGCTAATATCATACTGAATGGGCAAAAACTGGAAAAATTCCCTTTGAAAACTGGCACAAGACAGGGATGCCCTCTCTCACCACTCCTATTCAACATAGTGTTGGAAGTTCTGGCTAGGGCAATCAGGCAAGAGAAAGAAATCAAGGGTATCCAGTTAGGAAAAGAAGAAGTCAAATTGTCCCTGTTTGCAGATGACATGGTGGTATATTTAGAAAACCCCATCGTCTCAGCCCAAAATCTCCTTAAGCTGATAAGCAACTTCAGCAAAGTCTCAGGATACAAAATTAATGTGCAAAAATCACAAGCATTCTTATACACCAGTAACAGACAAGCAGAGAGCCAAATCAGGAATGAACTTCCATTCACAATTGCTTCAAAGAGAATAAAATACCTAGGAATCCAACTTACAAGGGATGTAAAGGACCTCTTCAAGGAGAACTACAAACCACTGCTCAGTGAAATCAAAGAGGACACAAACAAATGGAAGAACATACCATGCTCATGGATAGGAAGAATCATTATCATGAAAATGGCCATACTGCCCAAGGTCATTTATAGATTCAATGCCATCCCCATCAAGCTACCAATGAGTTTCTTCACAGAATTGGAAAAAACTGCTTTAAAGTTCATATGGAACCAAAAAAGAGCCCGCATTGCCAAGACAATCCTAAGTCAAAAGGACAAAGCTGGAGGCATCACGCTACCTGACTTCAAACTATACTACAAGGCTACAGTACCCAAAACAGCATGGTACTGGTACTAAAACAGAGATATAGACCAATGGAAAAGAACAGAGTCCTCAGAAATAATACCACACATCTACAGCCATCTGATCTTTGACAAACCTGACAAAAACAAGAAATGGGGAAAGGATTCCCTATTTAATAAATGGTGCTGGGAAAATTGGCTAGCCATAAGTAGAAAGCTGAAACTGGATCATTTCCTTACTCCTTACACGAAGATTAATTCAAGATGGATTAGAGACTTAAATGTTAGACCTAATACCATAAAAACCCTACAAGAAAACCTAGGTAGTACCATTCAGGACATAGGCATGGGCAAGGACTTCATGTCTAAAACACCAAAAGCAACGGCAGCAAAAGCCAAAATTGACAAATGGGATCTCATTAAACTAAAGAGCTTCTGCACAGCAAAAGAAACTACCATCAGAGTGAACAGGCAACCTACAGAATGGGAGAACATTTTTGCAACCTACTCATCTGACAAAGGGCTAATATCCAGAATCTACAAAGAACTCAAACAAATATACAAGAAAAAAACAACCCCATCAAAAAGCGGGGAAAGGATATGAACAGACATTTCTCAAAACAAGACATTCATACAGCCAACAGACACATGAAAAAATGCTCATCATCACTCGCCATCAGAGAAATGCAAATCAAAACCACAATGAGATACCATCTCACACCAGTTAGAATGGCATTCATTAAAAAATCAGGAAACAACAGGTGTTGGAGAGGATGTGGAGAAATAGGAACACTTTTACACTGTTGGTGGGACTGTAAACTAGTTCAACCATTATGGAAAACAGTATGGCAATTCCTCAAGGATCTAGAACTAGATGTACCATATGACCCAGCCATCCCACTACTGGGTATATACCCAAAGGATTATAAATTATTCTACTACAAAGACACATGCACACGTATATTTATTGCGGCACTATTCACAATAGCAAAGACTTGGAATCAACCCAAATGTCCATCTGTGACAGACTGGATTAAGAAAATGTGGCACATATACACAATGGAATACTATGCAGCCATAAAAAAGAATGAGTTTGCATCCTTTGTAGGGACATGGATGCAGCTGGAAACCATCATTCTTAGCAAACTATCACAAGAAGAGAAAACCAAACACGGCATGTTCTCATTCATACATGGGAAGTGAACAATGAGGAAACTTGTACTCGAGAAGGGGAACATCACATACGGGGACCTATCATGGGGAGGGGGGAGGGGGGAGGAATTTCATTGGGGAGTTATTCATGATATAAATGATGACTTGATGGGTGCTGACGAGTTGGTGAGTGCAGCACACCAACATGGCACAAGTATACATATGTAACAAACCTGCACATTATGCACATGTACCCTAGAACTTAAAGTATAATAAAATAATAATAATAATAATAATCAATACATTTCTCCATTAGGGAACATTCAGAAGTAAGTATTCAAAGTCATTGGAAGCTCTGTTACATGGGATATTTAGGGTCCAGGAGGGCAGGTCTGACATATTCACAGAGGACCTCCAAAACCTTTTGGTTTGCTATCATTCTTGCCTGTGGAAAAAAGGAAAGAGCACTAGATTCCCTCTTTAAATGTAGAAAAGGCAAGGTGGCTCATGTCTGTAATCCTAGCACTATGGGAGGCCAAGGTCGGAGGACTGCTTGTGCCCAGGAGTTTGATAAAAGTCTGGGCAACATATTGAGAACTAATTTCTTCAGAAAAAAAAAAAAAATGATGGGGAAGATTGCATCCAGCAGGTTGAGGCTGCAATCAGCCATGATTGCTCTATTGCACTCCTACTTGGGTGACAGAACAAGACAAAATAAAAAAGAAGAAAGAGAGGAAGAAAGAGATAAGAGAGAGAGGGAGGAAGGAAGGAAGGAAGGAAGGGAGGGAGGGAGGGGGGAGGGGGAGAGGGGAGGGGGGAGGGAGGGAGGAAGGCAAAGAATAGTGTAGCGAAAGTTGCAAATATCTTTTTCTCTCACATTCTACTGATGTGAGCTTAGTCACATGGCCACAATTGGCTACCAGTTTGAGGGTTACAGTCTAGTGTCCAAGAAGAATGCAAGAAAATTAATTTCTCCCAATTGAATGTTTGTTCATCTCTGGGTTGTAGTGTGAGTCCATTCTTGCCATTATACATGGGAAAGGATGACGCTTTGAGTTGAATATGGTGAAAGAGATAAAGAATATATAAGCACAGGAGTCAAGAATATTTAAATATTGATAAACATAAAATTCACATATAAAAAGCTAAAGAAATATTGGTACATTTGTGTCAGCATCCTAAGTCACAAATTTTCCTATTGAATGCAGTTTTGTTGTATTTTCCTTTGCTTTAAGAAAATAAGTAACTTTTATATTTTGTAATTAGATGCATCCAAGTTTCAAATGTAAGGAAGTTTATAAGATGGAATCAAACTTAATAATTTAAAATAGAGTTAATACTTCTAGTGACCACAAGTTTAAACATTATAGGAAATGGTGCTTGAAAGTAAAAGTTTATGAACAACACGATATTTCCATTATTTGTTTTATTTTATTTATTAATTTATTTATTTTGTGAGTTTTAGATACCGCCCTCAACAGCACTTCAGTCTATTTATTTAAATTGACGCATAATAGATATTATGAGAATGCGCTTATCTTGGAAAATGAATAGTTTGGAATTGGAATTTTATGCTTGATTGAAAATCTTTCAAGCCTAATTTCACTCTGGAACTAATCTTTCTATGAAACACTTTCTATCCTCAACTAGTGTTTGCATACCTTCAATAATCATCGATGATTATTGCCTTTGCTTTAAGCCACCTCTGAACCATCTCTTAAAATATAATTTTATTTTGAAAAGAATAATTTGATTTGATAAATATACCACAGATTAAAATGTAGAGATGAAGATTTATGATGTAGAAACCAAACCTATATCAGGGTCTATATGGAATGCTATTTAAGATGCAATGATGAGCTAGCTCATCACTATCATTCTTCCCACATGAATCAATCTCTGTAACTCATGAATCACTTTCACCATCTTTCTTGAAACTTTCCCCACTTTGTCTTCATCACATACCATTTTCTTAATACATTATACCTAAATGATACTTGTTTCAGATATAGCCTGAGCTATATGAAGTAGTGACACTCCCTCATTTTTAGAGTTGGTAATTGTTCTTAATTTTAACTCGAATTAATTTTATGTTAATAATTATAATGAAGATAGCATCTCAATTTCAGAGTTTTTGTTTTCCATGCTATAATACACACAATTCATTTATTTATGTTGTTATGCAGTGAATATTTCTTGAGTGCCAGTTAAGTGCTAGACATTGTATTAAGTACTGCAGCTCTCATGATGAGCACAAGGAAATACAAAACCAGGTCTCATAAAGCTTATAGTTTAGTAGGAAAAACATATTAATGGAAAAATCAAATATTTAAATTAGAAACTTTAGATGTGGCACTTTGAAGGGGAGTTGCTAAGTACTTTCCAAACTTACAATAAAGAAAATGGATCTAGTTAGTGAGAAAAGAAAGGCCCTCTCCAAAGATGATTAGCTAAGCTATGACCCAAGGAACTGATGGAAGCAACATAAAAGCAGAGGTTGGGAAAGCTGTAAGAGGTAACAGTCCGTGTCAGAAAGGAGCATGGCTCATTCTGGAAACTAGACATAAGCCAGACTTACCAAAATATGGAGAGGAGAGAAACAAGCTGTGAATTAAAATTAGAGTGGTAGGAAAATACTTACAAAAAGTCATATCAGAAATGTGGCTTTTTATATTACACTTTTAGAGATCCTTTAGGCACGTGGATAATATGCCCTGCTTTACGTTTTGAAAAACCACTTTCAACCCTGTGGAGATCCACAATCCTAAACGTGGAAATCCCAAAAGAACAAAATTTCTGAAGTCTAAAATCCCAAAAATCACAATTCTAAAAGATCAAAATCCTGAAAATATAATTACAAAAATAACAATTTAAAATTTATTTAAGGAGGGCGGAGCAAGATGGCCGAATAGGAACACCTCCAGTCTCCAACTCCCAGCGCCAGCGACACAGAAGATGGGTGATTTCTGCATTTTCAACTGAGGTACTGGAGTCATCTCACTAGGGAGTGCCGGACAATCGGTGCTGGTCAGCTGCTGCAGCCTGACCAGCGAGAGCTGAAGCAGGGCGAGGCATCGCCTCACCTGGAAGTGCAAGGGGGAAGGGAATCCGTTTTCCTAACCAGGGGAACTGAGACACACAACACCTGAAAAATCGGGTAACTCCCACCCCAATACTGCGCTTTAAGCAAACAGGCACACCAGGAGAATATATCCCACACCTGGCCGGGAGGGTCCCACGCCCACGGAGCCTCCCTCACTGCTAACACAGCAGTCTGTGGCGATCTATCTGCAAGGCAGCAGCGAGGCTGGGGGACGGGCGCCTGCCATTGCTGAGGCTTAAGTAGGTAAACAAAGCCACTGGGAAGCTCGAACTTGGTGGAGCTCACAGCAGCTCAAGGAAGCCTGCTTGTCTCTGTAGACTCCACCTCTGGGGACAGCGCACAGCTGAAGACCAATAGGGGAAGCAGCGGGGGCCAGTGCAGATGCGAACCACTCTGTCTGACAGCTTTGGGGAGAGCCATGGATCTCCCAATGCGGAGGTTGAGATCTGAGAGCGGACAGACTGCCTGCTCAGGTGGGTCCCTGACCCCTGAGTAGCCTAGCTGGGAGACATCCCCCACTAGGGGCAGTCTGACACCCCACACCTCACAGGGTGGAGTACACCCCTGAGAGGAAGCTTCCAAAGGAAGAATCAGACAGGTACACTCGCTGTTCAGCAATATTCTATCGTCGGCAACCTCTGTTGCTGATACCCAGGCAAACAGGGTCTGGAGTGGACCTCAAGCAATCTCCAACAGACCAACAGGCAGTCCTTCTGACTGTCAGAAGGAAAACTATCAAACAGGAAGGACACCTATACCAAAACCCCATCAGTACGTCACCATCATTAAAGACCAGAGACAGATAAAACCAAAAAGATGGGGAAGAAGCAGGGCAGAAAAGCTGGAAATTCAAAAAATAAGAGCGCATATCCCCCTGCAAAGGAGCGCAGCCCATCGCCAGCAACAGACCAAAGCTGGTCAGAGAATGACTTTGATGAGATGAGAGAAGAAGGCTTCAGTCCATCAAACTTCTCAGAGCTAAAGGAGGAATTATGTACCCAGTGCAAAGAAACTAAAAATCTTGAAAAAAGAGTGGAAGAATTGACAGCTAGACTAATTAATGCAGAGAAGATCATAAACGAAATGACAGAGATGAAAACCATGACACGAGAAATACGTGACAAATGCACAAGCTTCAGGAACCGACTCGATCAACTGGAAAAAAGAGTATCAGCGATAGAGGATCAAATGAATGAAATGAAGCGAGAAGAGAAACCAAAAGAAAAAAGAAGAAAAAGAAATGAACAAAGCCTGCAAGAAGTAGGGGATTATGTAAAAAGACCAAATCTACGTCTGATTGGGGTGCCTGAAAGTGAAGGGGAAAATGGAACCAAGTTGGAAAATACTCTTCAGGATATCATCCAGGAGAACTTCCCCAACCTAGTAGGGCAGGCCAACATTCAAATTCAGGAAATACAGAGAACGCCACAAAGGTACTCCTCCAGAAGAACAACTCCAAGACACATAATTGCCAGATTCACCAAAGTTGAAATGAAGGAAAAAATCTTAAGGGCAGCCAGAGAGAAAGGTCGGGTTACCCACAAAGGGAAGCCCATCAGACTAACAGCAGATCTCTCGGCAGAAACTCTACAAGCCAGAAGAGAGTGGGGGCCAATATTCAACGTTCTTAAAGGAAAGATTTTCAACCAGAATTTCATATCCAGCCAAACTAAGTTTCAGAAGTGAAGGAGAAATAAAATCCTTTACACATAAGCAAATGCTTAGAGATTTTGTCACCACCAGGCCTGCCTTACAAGAGACCCTGAAGGAAGCCCTAAACATGGAAAGGAACAACCGGTACCAGCCATTGCAAAAACATGCCAAATGTAAAGACCATCGAGGCTAGGAAGAAACTGCATCAACTAACGAGCAAAATAACCAGTTAATATCATAATGACAGGATCAAGTTCACACATAACAATATTAACCTTAAATGTCAATGGACTAAATGCTCCAATTAAAAGACACAGACTGGCAAACTGGATAAAGAGTCAAGTCTGCTGTATTCAGGAGACCCATCACACATGCAGAGACATACATAGGCTCAAAATAAAGGGATGGAGGAAGATCTACCAAGCAAATGGAGAACAAAAAAAAGCAGGGGTTGCAATCCTAGTCTCTGATAAAACAGACTTTAAGCCATCAAAGATCAAAAGAGACAAAGAAGGCCATTACATAATGGTAAAGGGATCAATTCAACAGGAACAGCTAACTCCTAAATATATATGCACCCAATACAGGAGCACCCAGATTCATAAAGCAAGTCCTTAGAGACTTACAAAGAGACTTAGACTCCCATACAATAATAATGGGAGACTTCAACACTCCACTGTCAACATTAGACAGATCGACGAGACAGAAAGTTAACAAGGATATCCAGGAATTGAACTCATCTCTGCACCAAGCGGACCTAATAGACATCTATAGAACTCTCCACCCCAAATCAACAGAATATACATTCTTCTCAGCACCACATCGCACTTATTCCAAAATTTACCACATAATTGGAAGTAAAGCACTCCTCAGCAAATGTACAAGAAAACAGAAATTATAACAAACTGTCTCTCAGACCACAGTGCAATCAAACTAGAACTCAGGACTAAGAAACTCAATCAAAACCGCTCAACTACATGGAAACTGAACAACCTGCTCCTGAATGACTACGGGTACATAGCGAAATGAAAGCAGAAATAAAGATGTTCTTTGAAACCAATGAGAACAAAGATACAACATACCAGAATCTCTGGGACACATTGAAAGCACTGTGTAGAGGGAAATTTATAGTACTAAATGCCCACAAGAGAAAGCAGGAAAGATCTAAAATTGACACTCTAACATCACAATTAAAAGAACTAGAGAGACAAGAGCAAACACATTCAAAAGCTAGCAGAAGGCAAGAAATCACTAAGATCAGAGCAGAACTGAAGGAGATAGAGACACAAAAAACCCTCCAAAAAATCAATGAATCCAGGAGTTGGTTTTTTGAAAAGATCAACAAAATTGACAGACTGCTAGCAAGACTAATAAAGAAGAAAAGAGAGAGGAATCAAATAGACACAATAAAAAATGATAAAGGGGATATCACCACGGACCCCACAGAAATACAAACAACCATCAGAGAATACTATAAATGCCTCTACGCAAATCAACTAGAAAATCTAGAAGAAATGGATAATTTCCTGGACACTTACACTCTCCCAAGATTAAACCAGGATGAAGTTGAATCCCTGAATAGACCAATACCAGGCTCTGAAATTGAGGCAACAATTAATAGCCTACCCACTAAAAAAGTCCAGGACCAGATGGATTCACAGCTGAATTCTACCAGAGGTACAAGAAGGAGCTGGTACCAGTCCTTCTGAAACTATTCCAATCAATAGAAAAAGAGGGAATCCTCCCTAACTCATTTTATGAGGCCAACATCATCCTGATACCAAAGCCTGGCAGAGACACAACAAAAAAAGAGAATTTTAGACCAATATCGCTGATGAACATCGATGCAAAAATTCTCAATAAAATACTGGCAAACCAGATTCAGCAGCACATCAAAAAGCTTATCCACCATGATCAAGTGGGCTTCATCCCTGGGATGCAAGGCTGGTTCAACATTCGCAAATCAATCAACGTAATCCAGCATATAAACAGAACCAAAGACAAGAACCACATGATTATCTCAATAGATGCAGAAAAGGCTTTTGACAAAATTCAACAGCCCTTCATGCTAAAAACGCTCAATAAATTCGGTATTGATGGAGCGTACCTCAAAATAATAAGAGCTATTTATGACAAACCCACAGCTAATATCATACTGAATGGGCAAAAACTGGAAAAATTCCCTTTGAAAACTGGCACAAGACAGGGATGCCCTCTCTCACCACTCTTATTCAACATAGTGTTGGAAGTTCTGGCCAGGGCAATCAGGCAAGAAAAAGAAATCAAGGGGATCCAGTTAGGAAAAGAAGAAGTCAAATTGTCCCTGTTTGCAGATGACATGATTGTATATTTAGAAAACCCCATTGTCTCAGCCCAAAATCTCCTTAAGCTGATAAGCAACTTCAGCAAAGTCTCAGGATACAAAATTAATGTGCAAAAATCACAAGCATTCTTATACACCAGTAACAGATAAGCAGAGAGCCAAATCAGGAATGAACTTCCATTCACAATTGCTTCAAAGAGAATAAAATACCTAGGAATCCAGCTTACAAGGGATGTAAAGGACCTCTTCAAGGAGAACTACAAACCACTGCTCAGTGAAATCAAAGAGGACACAAACAAATGGAAGAACATACCATGCTCATGGATAGGAAGAATCAATATCGTGAAAATGGCCATACTGCCCAAGGTTATTTATAGATTCAATGCCATCCCCATCAAGCTACCAATGACTTTCTTCACAGAATTGGAAAAAAACTGCTTTAAAGTTCATATGGAACCAAAAAAGAGCCCGCATTGTCAAGACAATCCTAAGTCAAAAGGACAAAGCTGGAGGCATCACGCTACCTGACTTCAAACTATACTACAAGGCTACAGTAACCAAAACAGCATGGTACTGGTACCACAACAGAGAAACAGACCAATGGAACAGAACAGAGTCCTCAGAAATAATACCACACATCTACAGCCATCTGATCTTTGAAAAACCTGACAAAAACAAGAAATGGGGAAAGGATTCCCTATTCAATAAATGGTGTGGGAAAATTGGCTAGCCATAAGTAGAAAGCTGAAACTGGATCCTTTTCTTACCCCTTATATGAAGATTAATTCAAGATGGATTAGAGACTTAAATGTTAGACCTAATACCATAAAAACCCTAGAAGAAAATCTAGGTAGTACCATTCAGGACATAGGCATGGGCAAGGACTTCATGTCTAAAAACACAAAAGCAACGGCAGCAAAAGCCAAAATTGACACATGGGATCTCATTAAACTAAAGAGCTTTTGCACAGCAAAAGAAACTACCATCAGAGTGAACAGGCAACCTACAGAATGGAGAAAAATTTTGCAACCTACTCATCTGACAAAGGGCTAATATCCGAATCTACAAAGAACTCAAACAAATATACAAGAAAAAAACAAACAACCCCATCAAAAAGTGGGGAAAGGATATGAATAGACATTTCTCAACAGAAGACATTCATACAGCCGACACATGAAAAAATGCTCATCATCACTCGCCATCAGAGAAATGCAAATCAAAACTACAATGAGATACCATCTCACACCAGTTAGAATGGCAATCATTAAGAAGTCAGGAAACAACAGGTGTGGAGAGGATGTGGAGAAATAGGAACACTTACACTGTTGGTGGGATTGTAAACTAGTTCAACCATTATGGAAAACAGTATGGCGATTCCTCAAGGATCTAGAACTAGATGTACCATATGACCCAGCCATCCCACTACTGGGTATATACCAAAGGATTATAAATTACTCTACTACAAAGACACATGCACACGTATGTTTATTGCGCGCACTATTCACAATAGCAAAGACTTGAATCAACCCAAATGTCCATCTGTGACAGACTGGATTAAGAAAACGTGGCACATATACACCATGGAATACTATGCAGCCATCAAAAAGGATGAGTTTGCGTCCTTTGTAGGGACATGGATGCAGCTGGAAACCATCATTCTTAGCAAACTATCACAAGAAGAGAAAACCAAACACCGCGTGTTCTCACTCATAGGTGGGAACTGAACAATGAGATCACTTAGACTAGGGAAGGGGAACATCACACACTGGGGCCTATCATGGGGAGGGGAGGAGGAGGGAGGGAGGGATTGGGGAGTTATACATGATATAAATGATGAATTGATGGGTGACTGATGGAGTTGATGGGTGCAGCACACCAACATGGCATAAGTATACATATGTAACAAACCTGCACGTTATGCACATGTACCCTAGAACTTAAAGTATAATAAAAAAAATTATTTAAAAGACACATTTATATTTTTAAAAGAAGATTTATTTGAGGAACATAAAATACATGCCAGAACACTTCATAGTCCACTTTACACCATAGAATAGGTAAGAATAGCAGACATGTGTTTGCAAGGATAAACACCTGGTTATCTAACAAAAACCACATCAATATAACAGTTATGAGCAGACAAATTCTATTCAAAAAGAATTACATCCAAAAGAAAAGTATATAACACACATCACTATGGTTGATCATCATGTGCACAGTTTTATAACTATGGTCATCTGAAATACTGTGATCAACAACTTAAGCCTTTTGACAAAACTGATCAAAACCCACAACAGCTCACCATCACATATGCAGTTACCCAAAGAGACAAAACTCTAAGAAGTTTTGTCTTTCACAAATGCAATTGTGCAAAAATGGCATCTTTCCATTTACTAAGGAAGTGTCAACATTTTTACAACATGCACAATGCTTACACACAAAGTCAAGTTCGGATAATCCATTTTCATAGAGTCACAAAAAAATGAAAATAATTACAACTCTAAAAGTACTGGAAATGATGGAAAGATAAAATATGTAGCAAGTGAATTTTATAAAATAATGCTGACAGTTTAAAATAGTGGGTGAAAACTATAAAAAGAAACAAGAAAAAAAATTTCCCCAAAAGCAGAAAAGAAAATTTGATACACACAAAAACAGTGTATTGCAGGGAATCACCAGAATTAGTCCATATGGGCTGGCCACTTCTCACAATCATTAACTGTATTTTGAAGTCTTTCATAGCAACGATATCTGTTTTTTTTTTTGTTTTTTCTTTTAGGCCAGGGCTTTTCTTGGAGAATACATTCACATACATTTTCTGTGCAGTGTTGCTCTTTTAAAAATTATTCTGTATTTCTATATACATTGACATGAACATTTCCTAATAAACTTTCCCATCTTCTGTGTCATGCTTGTATGTTGCTTTGGGAAATCTGTTCTTCATGCACTCAAACACCAAGCACATATTTGGTGTAAACAATACTGGTGATCAAGTAGTAACACTGGTGCATGGGTGTCTTCTTATCCTATTGTGCACATAACTATTTGCATGCTAATCAGTAATTTGCTGACTTTTTAAAGGCAAGTGTGACTTTAATTCATTAAAAGCTATTGGAATTTCATCAAATGGGAAGGACGCTAAATCAGACAAATATCATATTTTTGAACTGAAGTTTTTGTCATTGCTGTATTGTGTGGCAAATCCAGGCATCTAGATTTTTTGCCAAATGCAAATAAAGGCAATAACAAGGTAATAGTCTCAGCTATCATGTTGCAACAAACATGATGTAACCATCCTGCTTACAACTGAAAACATACTAATCTCTTTCTCAGAATTCAACTTCCAGAATTTCAACATATAGGATTTTAACCTTTTGGGATTGTGATTTTTGGAATATTTTACATTAGGAATTTTAAACATTAGTGCTCCTTTGGGATTTTGACATTCCAGATTCTGATCAGCACGGGGAGATTCAAGGGTGGCCTGAGATGATCTAGAAAAGTTAAATTAGGAGACTATTTCTGTGCTTTATACAATAAATTTTTATAATTTAGGCTATAGTTATGCTAGTGGAGAGATAGAGGAGCAGGTTCACTGCAGAGCTTCTTACGAGGTAAAATCAGTAAGACTTTATGTAATGCATATGGGTAGAAAGGGAGAGAGTGGTATTTAAGATAGCCCTGTAATTTCTATTTGTATAACAAAATAGATGTTGTTACTATTGTCTGCAATAGAATGGTACTCAGAACCAAGATGTAGGAGAAACATAAGATCCAGTTTTGAAAAGTTTGATTTGCATTTCTCTTAAGATATACAGTAGAACTCCAAAGTAGGTAGTTGGGTAAATAGGTCTGATGCCCAGAGGAGAAGTATAGGCTGAAGATAAAAAGTCGTGAACCCCCTGAATAAAGGTGAAAAATTTAAGCCATACACAGAAGTACACTTATCTAGGTATAACAGATAAAATAAAAAGTGAGAAGATAAAAGAAAAATATTAAAGAACTTTAATATTTAATGGCTTGGTAGAGGAAAATGAGCCTCCAGAAGAGACAGAGAAAATGCATAGAAAGAAATATACAATAAATGTTATGTTACATCAAATCAGCAAAGGTAATAAACCATTTAGAGATGGAGGCAATGGGCAACAACGTCAGATGCTTCCAAAAGTTCGTGTAAGATAAATAGTAAAAGATTTCCACTAGACTTAGTGACATTGTATTCACAGGTCAGATTATAATAGAGGGAGAGATGTAATCAAACTGGAAGGGTTGATGACTCAGTGATAGGTGACGAAGTCTCTCTTATAAAAATTTGACTATGAATAAAAATGAGATCAAGAAGCAGTTAGAAGTTCTATTGTATTCATTGTTTTTATTAATGTTTTTGTTTATATCTTTAAAAATGCTTGAATGAGAAATATTTCATTATGTTTAAAGATTATCGGAAAGAAAAAGTGAGTTGAATACGATGAGATAAGGGATAATCAATAGTGGAGAGAGAAGATATCAGGGATTAGGTTGCCAAACACATATGGGAAAGAGGCACCCTTATGTTATTATCAGGGAAGGAAAAGATGGTGGTAAGATTAATAGAATGGGTTTCCTTTTCCAGTAGAGGTATTTGGCCTTCTGATGGCTTCTGCATTCTCTATGAAACAGAGGCTGCTTTGTCAAAAGTTTGAGGGAGTGGAAAATTTTTTTACAAAGTTATTGCAAAAAGAATACTATGCAGCCATCAAAAAGGATGAGTTTGCGTCCTTTGTAGGGACATGGATGCAGCTGGAAACCATCATTCTTAGCAAACTATCACAAGAACAGAAAACCAAACACCGCATGTTCTCACTCATAGGTGGGAACTGAACAATGAGATCACTTGGACTCGGGAAGGGGAACATCACACACTGGGGCCTATCATGGGGAGGGGGGAGGAGGGAGGGATTGCATTGGGGAGTTATACATGATATAAACGTTATGCACATGTACCCTAGAACTTAAAGTATAATAAAAAATAAAAAAAGAAAAAAAAAAAAAAAAAAAAAAAAAAAAAAAAAACAGAAACAAAAACAAAAACCCAGAAAGAAAAAAAAAGAAAAAGAAAAAAAAAAAAAAAAAAAAAAAAAGCAATACAGAATCTAGTGCATGTTACAGAAGAAATTGAAGTGATTGTTAATAACATTTCTTGCTAAGGATATATCCCTTGATAAATCCAAATTTAATAGAAAATCAATAGAAAAAATGTCTCTTTTCAGCATCATTTATACTAAATTCATTCACTTGTATATGACTGTTACTAAGGGTTACAGAAAAAAAAAAAACAGAAAAAGACTAAGGACTTTAAGTTTCTTATAAAATCTGAGATTGAAAACAATTTGATATTTAGAATAAAAAACTTTACCTTTTGTTAAATGTTTTCCTTTTTATTTAACTAGCATACTATTTCAGCTACCTTCAAATGTGTTTGGTACAATAGAATTCTTCTTCAAAAACGCTTTAACTTAATTGCTGAAATCTGGCTTTCAGAAAGATACTGTAGTTTGTAAATTGTAGGGACCATATATTGCATCAGAACATTTCTAGATCATTTACTTGGATGCTATTTCTTCAAAATATTTTGAAGAAGTTTTCATATTTGAAAGGAAAACAGTTTTAAAATCTTTGACATAAACAATTTTAAAGAAAATTACACTTTTTTTCTATTACAAATAATTGAAATCATTGAAAAATTTGAAGTTAGAATAAAATTCAAAATCGGTTGAATTTTATTGAACATTGTTCATGTTGGTGTTATCAGCATAAGCTAAAAATATCACAAACAATAAATAAGTAGATTAGACAGCTTCTCTGTTATACTCATATTTTAATAAAAACTCCCACTCTTTTCCCAAAATATGGGTTAGCACTTTTGCAACATTTATTTCACTCTGTTTAATTTTGTTACCATTTAACTTCCCATGAAGCAATTAAGTATCAAAGATTGATAACATCAGTTTTCATAATAGTTTTCAGATTACATACTGACCACAAAGCATTGAAACTATGCCCCAATCCCATTCAAAGTGAAATGCTTTACAAAACCCAACAAAATTTGGAGTAGATAAATGAATCAAACATTTCTGCAAAAGTAAAAAATTTTCATATTTTCAATGATAAATTGTAAAATTACAGGTTTCATGGTGATTCTCAAACTTCTTTGTAAGCCTGACACGATTGGGGGGACTCAGTCTGATCAACAATGCTTTCTATCTATAGCCGTATTTCTTGAAGTGGGGAAGACAAATGAAAGAAGAAAGTAGTCTATTGATGAGCAAGAATGGAAAGGGAATATATAATCATCAGAAACAAAATAAGCAAGTTAAAAAAATACTCCACATAAGAATAAACTGGCTGGGTGTGGTGGCTCATTCCTGTAAACCCAGCACTTTGGGAAGCCAAGGTGGGTGACTCACCTGAGGTGAGGAGTTTGAGACCTGCCTGGCCAATATGGTGAAACCCCATCTCTACTGAAAATACAAAAATTAACTGGGCATGGTGGTTGGCACCTCTAATCTCAGCTCAGGAAGCTGAGGCAGGAGAATCATGTGAACCTGGGAGGTGGAGGTTGCAGTGAGCCGAGACTGCGCCACTGCACTCTAGCCTGGGCGACAGAGGGAGAATCTATATCAAAAATAAATACATAAATAAATGAAAGAAAAAAATAAATTATCAAGATGGCATAACCCTTCTCCCACCACTGAAAAATCACTAGTTTTCTATATTTGGCTCTGGGGTAGAAATCTGACCCGTTTACTGACACGTTTTTCCATCAGTGGACAGAGGAGACAAAGATAAACAGACACACATCTTGTTCTCTCCAGTTTGATTCTAGTTGTTTGTGGATCAACATCGTAAATCTATGTTTTTAAAATGCATTAACAGCACAAATATTCATCAGTGGATGAATGGGTAAACGAAGTGTGCTGTATACACCCAATGGAATACTTTTTATTCATAACAAGGGTTGACTAATACATGCTACAATGTGTGTAAACCTTCAAAAGATTATTCTAAGTAAAAGAAGCCAGACACAAAGTTCACATATTGTATGATTACATTTATATGAGATATGCGGAATAGATAAATCCATACAGATAGGACACAGATTGGGGGTTTCCGGGGGTAGGGAAGGAGTGCATGGGAGAAAATCCTTAATGGATAAGCAGTTTTACTTTAAAGTAACAGAAATATTTTGGAACTAGATAGTGCTGGTGGTTGCACAACTACACATTGTGATTATTAAGTGCCACTGAGTTCATTTTAAAATAGTTCATTTTATAGTATGTGAATTTTACCTCAATGCATTATTTTTAAAAAATGTAACCGTATTACAAATGAAAATGCTACGAAATCTAATAATTACTGGTAGAAATTGAAGTCAATATTTATTACATACTAATACTAGCTGCCATTTATTATCTGTTACTTCATTTAATTCTCCCTACAATCCTGTGAGGTATATGCTGTATCTCATATTGAGAAACCAAAACAGACCAAGTTTGAGTTACTTGCTCAAAATAATGTAGCTTGTGAATGGCAAAGCTGAGCTTTACTTTTCTGACTTTAAAACCTATATTCTGAAAGATAAAACTACCATTGACCCAGCAATTCCATTTCTGAGTATTTACCAAAAAAAAAAAAAAAAAAAAATTGTTCTAACCAAAAGACAAATGCACCCACATGGTCATAGCACTACTTAGATAAGCAAAGACATGAAAGTCACCTAGATGCCCATCGAAAATGGATTGGATAAAGAAATGTGGTACATATATACCATGGAATGCTACACATTCATTAAAAAGAACAAAATCATGTCCTTTGCAGCAACATGGATGCAACTAGAGGCCATTATCCTAAGCAAATTAATGCAGAGAGAAAAAAAAATCAAATATTGCATGTTCTCACTTATAAGTGGGAGCTAAACTTTTGCTACATATGTACATAAAGAAGGGAAGAGTGGACACTGAGAACTCCAAAAGGAGGAAGGGAGGGAGGGGAACAAGAGCTGAAAAACTTCCTATTGAGCACTATGTTCACTATCTTAATGACTGGGCCAACAAAGCCCAAACCTTAGCATTTAAGCAATAAATCCTTGTAAAAATTCTACACATGTAACCCCTGGATCTAAAATTAAAATGTACATTTAAAAAGTGAATTCCTTCTCTACCCTTTATTGTGCATGCTTGAATTCTCAAGTACATACCTTTTAAATAGAACTCTACTATATCACAGCCAAAGATGTGAACTACATGGTCTTTACCTCCATTAAAAGAAAACTTGTAAGCAGTCAGAGAAGTCAGGGAAATATATTTGGAGACAGATGAGAAGACAAGAAGGAAATAAAAACAAATCTATCTAGAATGAATATTTTTATTCCAAACTTGAGTATGTAAACATTGGAAATGTGTGAAAGGCTAAAAGCAATGAAACAATTTATTATTTAAAAAAACAAACTGAGAAAATAGCTAATAGGATAATCACATGGAAACAATTAAACCATTAATTTTCCTCATGAATCATAGACATGAAGTCAGAAACATAGGTATTAGTGTTTCATCCTGAAGGTGAGGGATTAGCTGGTATAGGAAGGAGAACCTGAGAACAAAGATGCAAGGTGGGCACATAAAAATATATAAGTGGAATATGGTGGAATACCCTTTTGTTCAGTAGCTGTAAAATATGATAAGGCAGATATCTAATTACAATGCCTTTCCAGAACTATAATTGATGAAGGACATAAGGGCAAAAAATTAGCAATAGTGAAATTATTAATACATCTCTCTTTTTTTCTCTCTCTCAAACATTTATACACACACAACACACACACACATTGATATGCCCACGTGTAGGCACGTGTGTGTGTATGAAACCCTGGACTAATGTAATCTGCTCATTCATACTTTTCCCTTCTCTCATTATTTTTGGTAACATTTATCATAATTTTCTAAGAGAAAAGTATAAGAACCAATTAACCCTCATTGCTTTCAAATTCATCTATTTAATAACTAAGACAAAAATGTATATTCTAAAGATTTATGAAAACAGAACCAAAATTCTAAAATAAAACAAAGGAATTCATTTTTACCTTATCTTTTCAATAGTTACACTTCTGCCTTACTATATTGATACTGTTGCTATATTTCTTTTTATTTGTAACCACCTATATGTTTGCCCAATGCTTTTGAATAAGCCATGGAGCTCAGAAAAAAATATTTCTAGCATTTTATAACTCTGTATTATTATAATTTGTGTCTCCTGCAATATGACTTTCTATCAATCATTATGGCTGTCTTTGTTTCTATTACATTATTACTTTTATATGCACAGAAAGTTTAAAATGTTTGAGATATTTTCTATACCACTTCTCAGATAATTGAATTTCTCTCATTGCGTCATCTTCAAACAGAAAGAGTAAGATCAGAAAATGGTTCAGAAAAAAAAGATTCCAGATTTGCAAAATGACAACATATGCCTCGTTTGGATATTCTAATTCCTTATTTTTTCAGTTTTCTGTATATGTCTGCGTGATAAGACCAAAGCATTTAATCTGTGCTGAGATTTAATCTTGCTCAGCATGTTTATTTTGCTTTCACAGGCTCAAGGCTTCAGCCAGTGATGAGCTTACCATGGATCCTGAATATGTTCTAAAAACATTTCATACTTTTTCTGATGTCATTTTATCAGTTGGTAGTTTCTCACATGAAAGAGATAAAGGGAGAGTGCTGATAATGAAGATATTTAATATCGTGGAGCTTCATTTTGGGTTGTTGTAATTTTTCCTCGGAATGTGTTACTAGGTGTTTTAATTATGTTCTTACTTCTCGTCATTTAGCTCTGTTCTCTCCCCACATCCTGTGGAGAAACCATTGTACTGCTGATTAACACCCATGTTATTCAGGCATTCCTGAGTGTATAACTTGGTTTATTGATTTCCCTGAACATTCCCTTCGAAGTTTCAAAGTACCTCCAAACACTGTGTTATGGTTAGAAATTACTTTTAAAGTGGAGTGTGATTATATTTCTCTCAAGTTAATTGATCTACTACCCCATCAACATGCAGAATAAACTTAATGCAGACCCATTTATGTGACTTGACATAGTAAATATTAGAAAATATTAGAAAAACTATATGATACCCTGACTCTAAAAGTATACCTGGCATTATATTTGAAAGTGAAGTTTTGAAAAGTATACTTGAAGAAAAATTTTGAAAAAAGGAAAAATGTTTCAGGAAAAAGTCATAACATTTCTTTTAAACTTTTCAAACAGAAACTTATTTTCTTTTTTTTTTTTATTTTTTTTTATTTTTATTTTTTATTATACTTTAAGTTCTAGGGTACATGTGCATAACGTTTATATCATGTATAACTCCCCAATGCAATCCCTCCCTCCTCCCCCCTCCCCATGATAGGCCCCAGTGTGTGATGTTCCCCTTCCCGAGTCCAAGTGATCTCATTGTTCAGTTCCCACCTATGAGTGAGAACATGCGGTGTTTGGTTTTCTCTTCTTGTGATAGTTTGCTAAGAATGATGGTTTCCAGCTGCATCCATGTCCCTACAAAGGACGCAAACTCATCCTTTTTGATGGCTGCATAGTATTCCATGGTGTATATGTGCCACATTTTCTGAATCCAGTCTGTCACAGATGGACATTTGGGTTGATTCCAAGTCTTTGCTATTGTGAATAGTGCCGCAATAAACATACGTGTGCATGTGTCTTTGTAGTAGAGTAATTTATAATCCTTTGGGTATATACCCAGTAGTGGGATGGCTGGGTCATATGGTACATCTAGTTCTAGATCCTTGAGGAATCGCCATACTGTTTTCCATAATGGTTGAACTAGTTTACAATCCCACCAACAGTGTAAAAGTGTTCCTATTTCTCCACATCCTCTCCAACATCTATTGTTTCCTGACTTCTTAATGATTGCCATTCTAACTGGTGTGAGATGGTATCTCATTGTGGTTTTGATTTGCATTTCTCTGATGGCGAGTGATGACGAGCATTTTTTCATGTGTCTGTTGGCTGTATGGATGTCTTCTTTTGAGAAATGTCTGTTCATATCCTTTCCCCACTTTTTGATGGGGTTGTTTGTTTTTTTCTTGTATATTTGTTTGAGTTCTTTGTAGATTCTGGATATTAGCCCTTTGTCAGATGAGTAGGTTGCAAAAATTTTCTCCCATTCTGTAGGTTGCCTGTTCACTCTGATGGTAGTTTCTTTTGCTGTGCAAAAGCTCTTTAGTTTAATGAGATCCCATGTGTCAATTTTGGCTTTTGCTGCCGTTGCTTTTGGTGTTTTAGACATGAAGTCCTTGCCCATGCCTATGTCCTGAATGGTACTACCTAGATTTTCTTCTAGGGTTTTTATGGTATTAGGTCTAACATTTAAGTCTCTAATCCATCTTGAATTAATTTTCGTATAAGGGGTAAGGAAAGGATCCAGTTTCAGCTTTCTACTTATGGCTAGCCAATTTTCCCAGCACCATTTATTAAATAGGGAATCCTTTCCCCATTTCTTGTTTTTGTCAGGTTTGTCAAAGATCAGATGGCTGTAGATGTGTGGTATTATTTCTGAGGACTCTGTTCTGTTCCACTGGTCTATTTCTCTGTTGTGGTACCAGTACCATGCTGTTTTGGTTACTGTAGCCTTGTAGTATAGTTTGAAGTCAGGTAGCGTGACGCCTCCAGCTTTGTCCTTTTGACCTAGGATTGTCTTGACAATGCGGGCTCTTTTTTGGTTCCATATGAACTTTAAAGCAGTTTTTTCCAATTCTGTGAAGAAACTCATTGGTAGCTTGATGGGGATGGCATTGAATCTATAAATAACCTTGGGCAGTATGGCCATTTTCACGATATTGATTCTTCCTATCCATGAGCATGGTATGTTCTTCCATTTGTTTGTGTCCTCTTTGATTTCACTGAGCAGTGGTTTGTAGTTCTCCTTGAAGAGGTCCTTTACATCCCTTGTAAGCTGGATTCCTAGGTATTTTATTCTCTTTGAAGCAATTGTGAATGGAAGTTCATTCCTGACTTGGCTCTCTGCTTGTCTGTTACTGGTGTATAAGAATGCTTGTGATTTTTGCACATTAATTTTGTATCCTGAGACTTTGCTGAAGTTGCTTATCAGCTTAAGGAGATTTTGGGCTGAGACGATGGGTTTTTCTAAATATACAATCATGTCATCTGCAAACAGGGACAATTTGACTTCTTCTTTTCCTAACTGGATACCCTTGATTTCTTTCTCTTGCCTGATTGCCCTAGCCAGAACTTCCAACACTATGTTGAATAGGAGTGGTGAGAGAGGGCATCCCTGTCTTGTGCCAGCAGAAACTTATTTTCTTTAGGGTGTTTTAAATTTGATTTTTACTGCTTTATTTGGTTTACATAAAAACTTATCACAAAAAAGACTTTTACACTCTGTTTCTTTTTTACTTTAAACCCATGGCATTGAATGACTTACTTTGCAAGCACCTCTAGAAATTTGATGTAGTAGTATATGATTGTAGTATATGATAGTAGTATATGATATAGTAGTAATTGATAACATTATCAATTCAAGTAATAGATCCTATTAGAAAGTAATTTATCAAAAAGCTCATGTATTTGTGTTGAAAATTTTGTAATCATATGTGTATGATTTTAATGTCTAAGAAATTTCAATAAAAAAAGTATTATTCAGATACTGTACATTACTTGGTAATTATATCTGGCCATAATTTCTTTTCTTTTTTTTTAAACTTTTAAGTTCAGGGTTACAAGTGCAGGTTTGTTACACAGGTAAACTTGTGTCATAGGGCTTTGTTGTACAGATTATTTCATCATCCAGGTATTAAGCCTAGTACCCATTAGTTATTTTTCCTGATTCTTTCCCTCCTCCTACTCTACATTCTTTGAAAGGCCCCAGTGTGCGTTGTTCCCCTCTATGTGTCCATGTGTTCTCATCATTTAGCTCCCATTTATAAATGAAGACATGTGGAATTGGTTTTCTGTTTCTGTGTTAGTTTGCTAAGGATAATGGTCTACAGCTCCATCCATGTCTCTGCAAAGGACATGATGTCATTCTTTCCTATGGCTGCACAGTATTCCATGGCATACATGTACCACATTTTCTTTAATCAGGCTATAACTGATGGGCATTTACAATGATTCCATGTCTTTGCTACACAATTGAATTTTTTTTATATAAATGAAATAAAGGAGAAATCACCTGGTTATCAGTAAAGAAAACAAAATGGGTAAATTCTGTAATTACATTGCTTTACTGCACAGTCTCATTTGCTCATGTACTATCAGACACACTGAGTTCTGAATTCCATCATCCTCAATTTTAATCTTGATGCTGCTACCAGAATACTAAGTATGTGAGCTCAAATTAATCATTTAATTTTTATGTAAAATTGGGATAATTTTTAACTTGCAGGATTGTTGTGGGAATGAAATCAGATTGTTTCTAAAGTGCTTAACAAGTTCCCAGAGCCATATAAAGAAAGCAATAATTAATAGCTATCATCTTTAACTAATTTTTTCTTCCTCCCATAAAAACATCTGCTAATGCCCTACCTAACTCCTCTCCAATAGTTTACTCTTACCAATTCATAAAAACCCATATTCAACCCAGTGAAAATTATCCTGTTTGAGATGTACTGTATTAGTCTGTTTTCACACTGCTATAAAGATACTACCTGAGACTGGATAATTTACAAATAAGAGAGGTTTATTTGACTCACAGTTCTGCATGGCTAGAGAGGCCTCAAGAAACTTACAATAATGGCAGAAAGTGAAGAGGAAGCAAGACACGTTTTACATGGCAGAGAGAGAGAGAGAGAGAGAGAGAGACAGAGAGAGAGAGAAGGGGAAAGTGCCAAACACTTATTAAACAACCAGATCTCATGCTAACTCACTCCCTATCACGAGAACAGCATGGGGGAAGCCACCTCCATAATGCAATCACCTCCCACCTAGTCCCTTCCTTGGCATGCAGGGATTAAAATTTGAGATGAGGGCCAGGCGTGGCGGCTCATGCCTGTAATCCCAGCACTTTGGGAGGCTGAGGCAGGTGGACCACCTGAGGTCAGGAATTCAAAACCAGCCTGGCCAACAGGGCAAAACACCATCTCTACTAAATATACAAAAATTAGCCAGGCATGGTGGCATGAGCCTGTAATCCCAGCGACTTAGGAGGCTGAGAGAGGATAATCGCTTGAACCCGGAGGCAGAGGTTGCAGCAAGCCAAGATCATGCCACTGTACTCCAGCCTGGGAGACAGAGAAGAACTCTGTCTCAAAAATATAAAAAATAAAACAAAATAAAATTTGAGATGAGATTTGGTTGGGAACACAGAGCCAAACAATATCACCTATCTACCTTAATACTGACCTATATCACCTATATTGAGTCTCTCACAGTAATTAATAATCACATCAAACACACACATACATCTACATAAATCTAATGTATTCCTTTAAATGATATGTATAAATAATAGTTTATTTAAAAAGTACCATTTACCTGATAATTACTCACCAGCTATAATGTGACCATGGATTTAATTGGAAAATTTGTTTGTTTGTTTGTTTTGTTTTGAGACGGAGTCTTGCTCTGTCCACCCAGGCTGAAGTGCAGTGACGCAATCTTGGCTCACTGCAACCTCCGCCTCCTGGGTTCAAACTATTTTCCTACCTCAGCCTCCTGAATAGTAGCTGGGACTACAGACATGCACCAACATGCCCGGCTAATTTTTGTATTTGTAGTAGAGATAGGGCTTCCTCATGTTAGTCAGGCTGGTCTCAAACTCCTGACCTCAGGCAATCTGCCCTCCTCAGCCTCCCAAAGTGCTGAGATTACAGGCGTGAGCCCCTGTGCCTGGCCTAAATTGGACAAGTTTTTAAAGGTCTAATATTTGGAATATTTTTTCCAAATGCTGGAGGCATAGTAATTTCACTTGCGAAGTAGCTTGTGGAATCATTAGCATTTTTCTGCATCGGTGAAAGCGTGCTTGATTTCTTCCATGCAAAGAAAATTACAGTTGGAAAGTCACCAATTGTGTACAAGTATGCCTTGATACTGCAGCCTTTTTTCCTTATTTTTGCCCATGAGCTTATTGATCTGAACATTTTTATTGCAATCTATGATTAAAATAGTGACATTATCAATAAGCATGAAACCAAACTTAAAAAAGTAAAGAAATTCATGGTAAAAGTCACCAAGGCAAATAAATGATGAAAGGATTATATCTTGTGCTAATATGAAAATTATAAAAAGTGGCAAGCTTATTGTAATAGAAATAATATTTTCTTTTTGGAAATTGAATGGGAGGCTAACTGTAGCACCAACAGTAGAAAAGAGTTGAGTACAGAAAAATGCTTGTATCCCCATGGCCTAATGTATGATGGTTATACAGCTTGGCTTCCCCAGTATAGTTCTTGTTTATTTTTTCAGCTCAATTACTAATATGTAGAACTCATTTCAACTGTTAAAATGGTATCAATTTGAGTTAGACTCTTTGTTTGCATTACCAAAACAAAGGGCTCTTTAGTTCATTAAAAATATTGTCCTATGATGTCATAGTTAATACACATGCGTGAGAGAGAGACAGAGAGAGAGAGATTTTATTCTAACAACATTATAATTGGCTTTCATATAGTGTACTTTTTTAAACTTATATTTCTTGCTAACTTTAATACATAAAAGATCAAATGCATTCATTTATCAGTCTGACCAACATGGTAAATCCCATCTCTGCTAATAATACAAAAAACAAAAAAATTAGCCAGGTGTAGTGGCATGCACCTGTAGTCCTAGCTACTCAGGAGGCTGAGGCAAGAGAATCGCTTGAACCCAGGAGGCAGAGGTTGCAGTGAGCAGTGAATGCGTCACTGCATTCTAGACTGAGTGACAGAGTGAGACCCTCTCAAAAAAATAAAAATAAATAAAAAATAAAGGAAGAAAGAAAAGGAAGGAAGGAAGGAAGGAAGGAAGGAAGGAAGGAAGGAAGGAAGGAAGGAAGGAAGGAGGGAAGGAAGGAAGGGTAGTAGATATATTTAAAGAAATAATGGCTGAGAATATTCCAATATTAATGACAGATATCAAATCACAGATTTAAGAATTTCTGAGAACACCAATCAGGATATATATGATAAAAATCTATACCTAGAAAAATTAATTCAAAACTGTCAAAAACCAAAAGAAAAGAGAATTTTTTTTTTTTTTTTTTTTTTTTGAAACGGAGTCTTGCTCTGTCGCCCAGGCTGGACTACAGTGGCAAAATCTCAGCTCACTGCAACCTCCGCCTCCTGGATTCACACCATTCCCCTGCCTCAGCCTCCCGAGTACCTGGGAGTATAGGCGCTCGCCACTACGCCCGGCTAATTTTTTGTATTCTTTAGTAGAGACGGGGTTTCACTGTGTTAGCCAGGATGGTCTCGATCTCCTGACCTCATAATCCCTCCGCCTTGGCCTCCTAAAGTGCTGAGATTACAGGCGTGAGCCACCGCGCCCGGCCGAAAAGGGAAAATCTTGAACCAAAAGAAAAAGTTAGGAGTGGAGGAAGAAGCAAGGATAAAAACTATAACAAATTTCAGAAACCAAAATGTAATAAAAACATTTAAATATTAAAATAAAACACCCACTAGCGTAGACTTCTATGTCCAGTAAAATTATCCCTCAAAAGTGAAGAAAGAAATTAAAATATTTTTAGACAAAAGCTGGGGAAATTCATCATCAGAAAATCTTTCCTTTGAGATATGCCAAAAAACGATTCTTTAGAGAGAAATGATATGTGTTAGAAACTTGGAACTACATAAAAAAAGAAAGAGGGTTTGAGAAGGAATAAATGAAAACAAACTAAAATATTTTATTTTTTATTCTTAATAGAAAACTGTTCAAAATAATAATAGTAACAATGCATTGTGTAATTATAACATATGGATAACTAAAATAAATGATATCAACGTTATAATAGATGAGGTGGAAGAAATGGGAATACTGTATCATAAGATATTATAGTATCTGGAAAGCAGTATAATGTTTTCTGTTAAGTGTAATTAGATTAGTTGTAGATGCATACTGTAAACTCTAGGATACATTTTTTAAGGAAGCATAATTGATATGCTAATAGAGGAAATAAAATGAGATTATATAAAATTCTAAATTAAAACCAGAAAAGGCAGAAAAAGACAAAAAATGCATTAAATTAAAAATTGTTACATGCATGGTAGGTATTAATCAAAGTCTATCAATAACCACTTTTAATGTAAATGGAAAAAAATAAAATAATTAAAATACAGAGGTTCTCAAAAAGATTTTAAAAATTTTAAGACCAAATTATGGTACCTCCAAAAACCTATTTTAAATATAAAGACACAGATAGATTAAAAAGAAAATGATAGTCATGGAAAAAGCTATAACATAATAACACAAGACCCATATATAAGCTACCTATAAAAGCCTGACTTCACCTATAAAGACATGCATAGAATGAAAGTGAAAGGATGAACAAAAACATTCCACACAAGTAGAAACCAAAAACATGCAGCAGGGCTACACTTACATTAAGCAAAAAGGACTTTACGGCAAAAATCATAAAATAGACAAAGAATGTCCTTATGTAATGATAAAAGGATAAATTAATCAAGAGAATATAATTGTAAATCTATATGTACCCAACATGGGAACATCCAGATATATAAAGCAAACATTATCAGAGTTAAAGAGCACATTAAACTCCAATACAATGATATCTGGGGACTTCAGAGCCAGCCACTTTCAGGATTAGACATGTCATCTAGATGGAAAAAATCTACAAAGGAACATCACACTTTATCTGCACTATAGGCTGAATGGACTTAGACATTTACAGAACATTTCATACCACAGCTGCGAATACACATCTCCTCATTGGCACACAAACATTCTGTAGCATAGACTGCAGGGGCCATTGAAAACAATATGCTAAGAATAGATAAGGCTCAAGGACAGTATCTCTAGCTAGTTGCACTTTTAATGAACTCCAGTAGTCAAGGACAGTATCTCTAGTTGAACTTTTAATGAACTCTAGTAGGCGCCAAGAAGGCAGACAAATAAGAAAGCTTAGAGACAAGGAACTAAGCAGAAGGTTACATCTGGGTGCAGAAAGTTTGTTTTGCGTTGTGTTATTTTTGCTGACGTGGGATTTATGGAGTATAAATAAAGTGAGGCGGAGGCTCTAGGCGCGGCCGCCATGTTCTCTGTTTGTCTTTGTCTCTTGTGTCTGTTCATTCTCCTCCACCCCCGGCGCGGGCCTCAATAATAGACCAGATATCAGAACACAAAACAACGCTCAAAAAACTCAAAATAATTGAAATTACTTCAAGTATTTTCTAAAATGGCAGTGGAAGAAATGACAATGGAAGAAAGTCAATCACAAGAGGAACTTTGAAAACTTTATAAACATATGGAAATCAAACAACATGTTTTGTTTCAATAAAGAAATTAAGAAGGAAATAAAAACATTTCTTGAAACAAATGAAAATGAAAACACAACATACCAAAACGTATGAGATATAGCAAAAGTAGGCCGGGCGCAGTGGCTCAAGCCTGTAATCCCAGCACTTTGGGAGGCCGAGACGGGAGGATCACGAGGTCAGGAGATCAAGACCATCCTGGCTAACATGGTGAAACCCCGTCTCTACTAAAAAAAATACAAAAAACTAGCCGGGCGAGGTGGCGGGCGCCTGTAGTCCCAGCTACTTGGGAGGCTGAGGCAGGAGAATGGTGTAAACCCGGGAGGCGGAGCTTGCAGTGAGCTGAGATCCGGCCACTGCACTCCAGCCTGGGCGACAGAGCGAGACTCCATCTCAACAAAAAAAAAAAAGAGAGGGAGAGATAGCAAAAGTAGTTCTAAGAGGGCAGGTTACAGCAATACATGACTTCATTAAAAAAAAAAAAAAAAAAGGGAGAGAGAGAGACTCAAATAAACAATCCCATCATGAACCTTAAGAAACTAGAAAAGTAGGAACAAACCAAACCCCAAATAAGTAGAAGAAAAGAAACAATAAAAATGAAACAAGAACTAATGAAAATAGAGACCAAAAAAAGAAGAAAAAAAAAAACCCACAAAGGATCAGTGAAATGAAAAGTTTGTTTTCTGAAAAGATAAAGAATATTGACAAAATTCCAGCTAAATTTACCAAGGAAATAAAAAAAAAAAAAGAGAGGACCCAAATAAATAAAATTAGAAATGAAAAAGAAGATATTACAAATATGTTTTACATTTGGTGAAAACACAGAAATACAAACGCTCATTAGAGATTGTTATGAACAACTACACTCTAACAAATTGGGAAACCTAGAAGACATAAATAAATTTCTAGATACACATTATTCATTAAGATTGAGTCATGAAGAAATAACCTGAAAAGACTGAAAATGAGTAACACAATTGAATCAATAATAAAATGTCTCCCAACAAAGAAAAGTCCAGGACTGGTTCCACTGCTGAATTCTACCAACAATTTTAAAGAAAAACAAACACCAATTCTTCTTAAACTATTCCCAAAAAATTAAAGAGGAGGGAATTTTTTTTCAACTCATTCTAAGAGGCCATTATTACCCTGATATTGGAACCAGACAAGGACACAAGAACAATACACAAAGAAAAAAAAAAACCTTACAGTTCAATATCCCTGAAGAACATAAATGCAAAAATTCTCAACAAAATATAAGCAAGCAAAATCCAACAACAAATCAAAAAGACAACACACCATGAACAGGTAGGATTTATCTCAGGGATGCAACGATTGTTCAGCATATAGAAATAAATAAATGTTATACATTACGTGAACAGAATAAAGAACAAAGAGTTTATGATCATCTCAATAGATGCAGAAAAATATTTGATAAAGTTAAATAGCCCTTTCTAAAGAAAATTCAACAAATTAGGCATAGAAGGAACATATCTCGACATAACAAAAGCTACATATTGCAAACTCACAGCTAACATTGTAATGAATGGGAGAAAAGCTTTTCATCTAACAATTGGAGTAAGACAAGAATGCCCAATACCACCATTCATTTTCAGCACAGTATTGAACGTCCTAGCCAGAAAAATTTTGAAAGAGAAAGAAATAAAAGGTATCCAATTTGGAAAAGAAGAAGTAAAATTGTCCTTCTTTGCAGACAGCATGAACTTAAACATAGACAAGCCTACAAACTCCACCCAAAAAAACCTCCTAGAACTGCTAAGCAAATTCAGTAAAATTGCAGGATACAGTATCAACACACAAAAATCAGTAGCATTTTTATGTACCAATGATAAACCAGTTGCAAATGAAATCAGAAGAAAAAAGAATAAAAAAGCAATACCTTTTACAATAGCTATGAAAAATACCAACGAATAATTTTAACCAGAAAGTAAAAGAAATCTATAATAAAAACTACAAACACTAATGAAATAAAGAGAACACAGACACATTTTCATGGACTCCTGGAAGAATTAAAATAGTTAAAATGATCATACTACTTATGGATCTACAGATTCAAGCAATCTACAGGAATCTACAGATTCAAGGTCATTCGCATCAAAATACCAATGACATTCTTCACATGAATAGAAAATAAATCCTAAAATTTGTATGGAACCACAGAATAATTTGAATAGCCAAAGCAATACTGAACAAAATGAATGAAGCTAGACAAATCACACTATCTAACTTCAGATATACAAAAATCTACGGTAACCCAAACAGAATGGCAGTGGTATAAAAACAGGCACATAGACCAATGCAACAGAATAGAAAACAGAAACAAATTCATGTATTACAACCAACTTATTTTTGACAAAGCTATGGAGAGCATGCTCTTCAATAAATGAGGCTAGTGTAAAAATGAAAGAAAGAGGAAAGAAACATGAAAAATGGCTTGGCAGTCAAGGACAGGTTTATTTTAGAGAAATCAAACCTAAGAGGGGCTTCTGGCTGAGATAGGTCAGAGGCACACTCTCATATAGAATAAGAGATATTAAGGATTCAGGGTGGGAGAGTTTATCAGAGGCTTGGATTGCTTCTGTGCCTCTTCGTTGTGCTTAACAGGGAGGGACAGTTGTCTGTCTATTTTCATACATCTTTCTGCAGCTGCAGGCATACTCCCCAAGTCTGCATTTAGCCTGCCTATCTTAGTGCACCTGAAGGGAAAGGAATGTGCTTATTAAGGCCCACTGTATTAATGGGGCCCATCTTATGAGGGTGAAATTTGGCAGTTACCCAAGAGACTTTTCCCCCACCTCCCTCTGTGCCCGAGCTGTCTTATCTGTGTTTTACTGTATGTGCCTTCTGACTGCTTGTAGTTAGAAGTGATTTCCTTGAAATGCATGAGGTTAGAAAGGGAACTGGAACTTCGAGTGGTGGTGTCCAAGATGATGGTGCACTTGCTCTGTCACCTAGGAAAACTGTATATTCATATGCAGAAAAATAAAATGTAACTCCTATCTCTCACCATATACAAAAATAAACTCAAAATAGATTAAGGACTTAAACATAAGTCTTGATATGTTAAAACTACTAGAAGAAAACATAGAAGTAATGTTCAAGACATTGGTTTAGGAAAAGATTTTATGGCTAAGACTTTAAAAACACAGGCCAAAAAAAACCAAAAACCAAAACATAAACAGACAATGAGGGTATATTAAACTGAAAAGCTTCTGCACAGCATAAGAAATAATCAGCAGTCTATAGCCATACCACCACCTTGAACCTGCCTGATCTCATCTGATCTTGGAAGAAATGATCAACAGAGTTAAGAGAAGAAAGTAGAAAGAGAAAATATTTGCAATCTATTTATCTGACAAAGGACCAATATCCAGAATATGCAAAGAATTCAACAGCATAAAAAGCAAATAATCCAATTAAAAATTGGATAAAGGAACTAAACAGACATTTCTCAAAAAGAAAACATACACATGGCCAAAAAACATATGAAAAAAATGCTCAATATCACTAATCAGAGAAATAAAAACCAAAATGACAATGAGATATCACCTCATCAATTAGAGTGGCCATTGTCAAAAAGACAAAAACAACAACAACAACAACAAATGCTGGCAAAGATGTAGAGAAAAGAAAATTCTTATTCACTATTGATGGGAATGTAATTTAGTACAGCCAGTATGAAAAATGGTATTAAGGTTTCTTGAAAAAGTAAATATAGAACTATCATATCATCCAGTAATCCTGCTACTGGGTATTTATCCAAAGGAAAACAAATCAGTATATCAAAGAGATAACTGTGTCCTCATGTTTACTGCAACTCTATCCATAATAGCTGAGATATAGAATCAACCTAAATGTCCATAAACTGATGAATAAATAAAGAAAATGTGCTATATACACAATATAGTACAATTCAGCCATAAAATGAAGAGGGTTATGTACATCATTAATTAACTTAAAAAGTCAATATGATTGGATTATAGTGGATGAGGAAGTCATGGTTAGAGATGTGTGCAAGATGATAAAGACCACATCACACAATGCTTTCTAGGTTAAAATTAAGCATAATAAACTGTGTTAATATATTGAGCACTAATGAATCAGTCTTAATGCTTGACATAAACTTTTCTTTGCTATGGTGAATTATTCAGTTAGTGCTCTCCTGGATTCCATTTACTAATGTTTATTTATATATTTTGGTCCACATTAATGTGATATTGGGCTATAGGACAAAAGAATCTCTTTTCCTGCTTCCCTTATCAGTTATGGACGTTAAAGTATTCAGCTTCTTAAAATGAATTAGTGATAACTTTATTGTTTTTGTGGTTGCACAAGTTAATAATGTTTGCACAAAATATAGTCTTCAACTAAAAATCTATTAGGATTTGCCAATAGACTTGTGCCTTTTTAAATATGTAGAACGATATTTACTTTTATAATCTTGTTCTTAATTTGCCACTTAGTTATTTTATATTTTTTTCTAGCATGATTAATTTTGTTTTGGAAATGATTCAATAAGTATAGACTTAAATTTTTTGAAAACAATGTAGCATTGTACCTGATAATCTTTTATATCAGTTTTAATCTCTCCTATGACTACGAATACATTTACTTGTTAATTCTTAATAAACTGTCTCTTATTTTTTAGATTAAAAAATTATAGAAAGACTGAAAGAAGTAATTCTAGGAATAAATTACAGGAAGACAGAGTAGTCCTTTGAAAGTGTGGGTATTGCGTTTTAAATACTTTTTACTGTATTTTAGTTTTAATTAATTCATTTTAGGTTTGGATTTAATTTATTCATAATAAATTTTACTCTAAATTAATTTTCTAACTTATTAGTATGAGAAGTTATTTCTTCTTTTTTTAAAATATAAACACATTTAAATTATATAATTGCTTTGAGAACAGTTTTAATTACATCCCCAAATTTTTCTATGGGGTATTCTTTATTTCACTACATTCATGATGATCTGGCATTTTGTTTTTAAAAGCCTCAGTTATACAGCGTATTTTGCCAGTACCTTTCTTAATGTCAAAAGAGCTTTTATTTGATGTCATTTTATACTTAAAGCATTTCATACTTGTAAATATTAAAATATTTAATTTTTGAATTTATAAAGGAGTTCCTGCCTGTGCTGATTTCTGCTTGTGGGTGCTAGGGCCTCTACTAAATTGGACTTTTTGTATTTGTGATGCATTTAATAAAAACCCTATGATCATTTTTTAAATAAATAATAAATTTATAGTTTAGTATGTGTTAGTTCAGGTGAGAATTTAGTATCTAATAAAACAATGTGCTCCTGAATGTAAATATGCAAACAGAAGGATGAAACTAGTATGATAATTAGGAATGGAGTAAATAATCTAATACATGTAGACAAATGGAAACTATTTCTTAAATGTCTATCTGATTACCATAATGTCTTAACTTTCTTCTAGAAGTTTAAAATTTTAGGTTTTTAAGAACAATAGCTAATGTCTAATGTCTATTGAAGTAGAAATGTATTAAGAGTAGGAACTGCAAGGAAATGATTAAATAGTTATCAATATTCAGTTCTACTTTTAACTGTCATTTTTGGAAAACTTATCAGACATTTAATATCCATAATGAATAAAATTACTTAATTCTTTTATTGCAATTCTTACCTAGAGGATCTAAAATTATTACCTAAGAACCCCAAACATAAAACCTTGCCTCAGTTGCTAAATAGTAACACAAATTTTAGGAAAATCAAGCAATAATAAAGTGAGCTGGCCAGATAATTAATATGTAAATAAGGAGAATAAATCTGCAGAAATAATAAATATAATATTATCAGTATAGATAAAAAATGCTTATTCACATATGCCAGATGATAGACACATTAAATCATTTAATTCTAAAATAACCTTGCATGGAAATGATAAATACTTGTATTTAGCAAGGAGAAAAACGAAGTGCAGAGAAATATTTTGCCAAAGTTAATTTTGTTTTCACCAAGCCAGGCTGTTCCCAGTGATATCTCTTAAAATAAAAACAGCAATGCCAAGATAAAACTCCACAGAGAGGACAATTTATAACTTTTGTAATTGATGATAACTCAAGGAAGTAAAAGAGGTTTATTTTAATGATTGCAAGTTATTTCATGAAACCCAATGGCAAAAGTAATAATATCAGCTAACATTTATCAAGTATTTATTATGTGCCAGGGTCTGCTATAAATACATTAGCTTGTTTAATCTTCTTACCAAGCTAATAGTATTATTATGAGGGTTTAAAGTGCTATAACTCTTATAATAATATATACCATTTTTATGGCATTATATACTATTATTATCTCCTTTTTATAGAGGAGGAATTCGAGGTACAAAAAGCTACGTTTTTTTCCCTATGTTCACAGGGCAGGATGAGAAGGCCTACAGTCTGGTACCAGAAACTTACTGTGTTTTGAAGAGTGTAATTAAACAGCGGAACTGAACAATCCACGAGAATGTTCTTTCTCAGCTCTTCTCTTTTGAGTATTACCGAAAGCTTCTAAGTTTAGGTCATATAGGCCTATTGCAAGCAGCCCCTCGCAACCGTTTCTAAATCTTGCAGGTCTAATGATTTTCAACTGACGATCTATTTGAGTCAGTTGTCCAAACTTGGTCCAAGAGAAATGAGATCCCATATTACAAATTTGGTTACTGGGATCTTTCTACTATAGATAAAGGGAAGAGAAAAATTCCTCCCAAAGAAAGTCACTCTGAATAGACAAAATAAAAAGTACCACTGAGGCAAAAGTAAGAATCAAGGTAAACAAAAAAGTACCATTAGCCGTGACACAGTATGATTATTACGTGATCTGATACAAGTTTCTCTTTCGAAACAGCCTGTTCCTTCAAATTATGAACTGTGTCTTATTTAACTTTGTGTTTCCATGTTGTGGGCATTATCTGATGTAAGAGGCTGACTTCAAATGTTTTAGAAGTGAACTGAATGACATGCTAATTTACATTTTCCCCAAGATGTGTATAGCTCATTAAATATTCTCCCAAGGAGGTGTATTTATTAGAAAAAAAATACTGCAGATTCTACATAAGTTTTAAAAATGCATTTCTATAAATGAATTAGCTGTATATTATCTTAATCACATTAATAAGGAGTGGGAATAAAGAAATAATAATAAGTAATATATTCACAAAAAAGTAAGCATTAACGGAGCCAGAAACTCTGAATTGATATGGTGCAAACCTCATCTTATGCACCCATGACCCCTGGAGCACAATGAAGAATTTGATAATCTCCCTTGGGTCAGCAGGAGACCAGAGAGCTAGAAAGGGACCAATAGCAAGCCAATTTTTAATAGGACTCAGAAGAAAACAGAAATTGTTTGGCTTAATTTAGATAAATAGCAGAGGTTCACCCAAGGACTTTCATGTTGTAATCAAAAGCATTTATTACATTAAACTAAACACAGAAACATTATGGAATAGAAGCAAAACATACATAATTCTGAGGGAAAAAATGGAATTTTTTAGGAAATTGCATCTAGAGAGGGCTGCATCCTTCATTTTTTCCAGGTGTGTTAGTTCACTTCTTCCTGCCAAAATGTGGTTCATCACCTTATTTTGTATCATATGTAGTTTCTTGGAATTAATAAAGGCTGTTCCTAAATTATTATATAACACATTAATATAAGAACAAAATCACATTTTTATATTCAATTTCAGAGGGTTCAACCTCATCCACATATTCTCCAAAGGTCATGGTGCTCCAAAATAAGAGGGCTTGTTGGATAAGAGTATATCAATTTCTAGAAATCTCTGAGAAGTACTGTTCAAAGGTATTGGCCAAGGGTAAGAAGGAAAATGTGGTTAAGCCATTATTAATAATTAGCATTTTGTTGCAGTTATCCCAACTCTTTTCTATTTGATAGCTGGATAAGTCATATACACAGAGTGGGAAGTTTGACTGGATACACAGATCTTAGAATTACCTGAGACTGGCAAAATACTAGAGAAATCAGAGGAAATTTAAGGATATAGTCAAGGACAAAGCCTTTGCCATGGTTAGCAATTTTTACCAATTTTTGTTCATCTTCATTCTGAATAGCATTATTTTAGATGTATAGCTGTAGTGCATTCTCTAAATCATAAAGAAAATTCCACTGAAATGATTTTAAAAGTGATTAAAAATAATATTTAAAAGTTTCTGTGTGAGCATTTAAACTATGTATTAAATTGTGTTTGTGTAGCATGTGTGTGTTTGTGTACACGGGAGAGAGAGGATGGTATGGTTTGGTTGTGTCACCACTGAAAACTCATCTTGAATTCCCACACGTGGGTAGGACCCAGTGGGAGGTAATTGAATCATGGGGGTGGGTCTTTCCCATGCTGTTCTCATGATAGTAAATAAGTCTCATGAGATCTGATGAGTTTAAAAATGGGAATTTCCCTGAACAAGCTCTCTCTCTTTGCCTGCCGCTATCAATGTAAGATGTGATTTGCTCCTCATCACCTTCTGCCATGCTTGCAAGGTCTGCCCAGCCACATAGAACTGTAAGTCCAATAAACCTCTTTCTTTTGTAAATTGCCCAGTCGCAGGTGTGTCTTTATCAGCATTGTGAAAATAGACTAACACAGTAAATTGGTACTGGGAGTGGGGCATTGCTGAAAAGATAGCTGAAAATGTGGAAGCAACTTTGGAAATGGATAATAGGTAGAGATTTGAACAGTTTGGAGAGCTTCAAAAGAAGACAGAAAAATGTGAGAAAGTTTGGAACTCCCTAGAGACTTGTTGAATGGCTTTGACCAAAATGCTTATAATGATATTGACAATGAAATCCAGGCTGAGGTGGTCTCAGACCGAGATGAGGAATTTGTTTGGAACTGGGAGAAAATGTGACTCTTGTAATATTTTAGCAAAGAGACTGGTGCCATTTTGCCCCTGCCCTAGAGAACTGTGGAAATTTGAACTTGAGAGAGATGATTTAGGGTATCTGGAGGAAGGAATTTCTAAGCAGCAAAACATTCAAAGGATGACTTGGGTGCCATTTAAGGCATTCAGTTTTACCAAGGGAAGCAGAACATAGAAGTTTGGAAAATTTGCAGCCCGACAATGCAATAGAAAAGAGGATTCCATTTTCTGAGGAGAAATTCAAGCCAGCTGCAGACATTTCCATAAGTAATGAGCAGTCAAATGCTAATCCCCAAGACAATTGGGAAAAACGTCTCCATGGCATGTCAGAGGTGTTCATGGCAGCCCCTTCCATCATAGGCTCAGAGGCCTAGGAGGAAAATACGGTTTTGTGGGCCAGGCCCAGATTCCTCATGCTGTGTGCAGTTTAGGGTCTTGGTGCCCTGTATCCCAGTTGCTTCAGCCATGGCTGAAAGGGGCCAACGTAGAGCTCAGGCCATGGCTTCAGAGGGTCCAATTCCCAAGCCTTGGCAGCGTCCATGTGATGGTGAGACTGAGTGCACAGAAGTCAAGAATTTAGGTATGGGAACCTCCACCTAGATTTCAGAAGATGTATGGAAACCCCTGGATGCCCAGGCATAAATTTGCTGTAGGGGCGGGGCCCTCATGGAGAACCTCTGCTAGGGCTGTGTGCAAGGAAAATGTAGGGTTGGACTCCCCACACGGAGTCCCTACTGGGGCACCATCTAGTGGAGCTGTGAGGAGACGGCCACTGTCCTTCGGATCCCAGAATGGTAGATCCACTGACAGCTTGCAATTTGTGCCTGGAAAAGCTGCAGACACTCAATGTTGGCCTATGAAAGCAGCTGGGAGGGAGTCTATACCCTGTAAAACCACAGCATCAGAGCTTCCCAAGGCCATGGGAACCCACCAATCAGTATGACCTGGACGTGAGACATGGAATCAAATGAGATCATTTTGTAGCTTTAAGATTTGATTGCCCCACTGGATTTTGGACTTTCATGGGGCCTTTGTTTTGGCCAATTTATCCCATTTGGAATGGCTGTATTTACCCAATGCCTGTAACCACATTGTAGCTAGGAAGTAACTAACTTGCTTTTTATTTTGCAGGTACATAGGCATGAGGGACTGCCCTGTCTCAGATGAAACTTTAGACTGTGGACTTTTGAGTTAAGGCTGAAATGAGTTAAGACTTTGGGAGACTGTTGGGAGGGCATGATTGGTTCTGAAATGTGAGGACATGAGATTTTGTAGAGACCAGGCAAGGAATGATATGCTTTGGCTGTGTCCCCACCCAAATCTCATCCTGAATTCCCACATGTGGGAAAGACCTGGGGGGAGGTAATTGAATCATGGGGGTGGGTCTTTCCTGTGCTGTTCTCATGATAGTGAATAAGTCTCATGAGATATGATGGCTTTAAAAATGGGAATTTTCCTGAACAAGCTCTCTCTGTTTGCCTGCCACCATCTATCTAATATGTGACTTGCTCCTCCTCATCTTCTGCCATAATTGTGGCCTCCCCAGCTATGTGGAGCTGTAAGTGCAATAAACTTCTTTCTTTTATAAATTGCCTAGTCTCAGGTATGTCTTTATCAGCAGTGTGAAAACAGACTAATACAGAGGGTGAGTGAAAGACAGACATGAGGAGACACAAAAGACAAACCAGTAGATAAAAGTCTAAATACAGATCTAAATATTCATATGATATCATATTATAATAATTCTCATTAAATATATACATAAAATACATTTATTGAAAAGACTTAGAATCTTAGGCATTAAGAATTTTTTCTACAAACATTAAAATTTAGAAGAATTAATGATGGCTTTTGACAAAATTATCAATTTTTTCTGGATATATAATTTTGATTTAAAGGTGTCAATGAAATAATTATTTGTAGGTTAAACTGTTTCATCATTATCAATATCCAATGCCTCAAAAATGACCTCTTTTTCTTTGTGTCAGAATCTATAGAACTAATTTGTGGAAAACAGGTTACCAGTTTGTTCAGGTTGAAGGCACACAATTCTCTTGTAAATATATGATTCCTAAGTTGTAAAGTTCATTAACTTTTCTGAAAATAATAGTACCACTCAGTTCCTTACATATGTATTATTAGGATAAAGGATGATTAATGAGCTCAAATAACTCAATCAAAAACATATAATTTTTTAAAAAATTATAGATTGTTTTAGTATAAATAATTTTGGTTAAGTATATTTCACTATAGGTTAATTAATCCTGAAGTATTTATAGTTATCAGTTTTTTAAGCATTTAAATTATATACTTTATGTTCCTCACATTTTTTATGGAAGCACCTAACAATACTCTGATCATTCTGTTACAAGGCAAGTTATTTCATTGTTCTTCAAGTAATGATCTACTGATAAATATTTTAAAATAATTGAGATGTACTAATAAAAGGGATTTTTAATGTATTACACTACAATTTCTGAGAACTCCCCCATGACAAGACTGTATCAATGCATATGCAATATATAAATTCTTAACATAGAATCCATTTCTTTCATAAAGCTATATATCACTTTAGCAAAATATTTTTATATACAACTTAAGACAGTATTAGATTGAAATGAATTAGCTTAATTGAAATTATATATAATCATTCTAGCAGTAAAATCCATGTCATTTTGTGAGATATACATACAAAAAGGGAATATTAACTAAGAAAACTTATAGCCTACATGCATGTCTTCCTGTTTCCAATTCCTCCAATTTCTTACTGCAGAAATATTTTTTGAATCATTTTTAATTTGTCTTACTTCGCTTTCAACCAGTCATGGTGACTTGCAATTGTCTACTGCAACAGATTCAAATCGTTTGTTTTGCTTTCATACGTCTTCATATCTGATCTTTCCGCTCAGTCCCAGTTATCAACTGCATTCAATAATCACCTTTGCCTTCAGTTCAGGCCAAGTCCATTACTCATCCAGCTACACATCATGATTGAATGAATTATCCAATCATTCATTTATATATGTTCAACATTTTTTTCTTAAGAAAATATTTATTCAGTCAGCATTACTATGCCACAAACCAAGAAAAGAAAAAAATTAACTTCAAGGAGGTTAAAATATGCAAAGGAAGATCATGTTCATTCACATATTTAAATAAAAGGTATTATCCTACTCACTATCTCCATTAAAATAGTATCATTTATTGAGCACAAGCTACGTGGCAGACACTATTCTAGATGCTTTCTATGTATTATCTCTTCTAATTTTCAACATCATCCTATAACATAGCACTTATTATAATCTTCATGGTAATAATAAAGAAACTGAGGCCTGGAAATATTAAGTAGCTTTCCAAGTCAGAACTTGGAGGTGGTAGAGATAAATCAGCAACTGGGCAGATGAATTCTTTGCACAAAAGAGATCTAATCTGATTTTCCCAATTGTTCTATGAAGTAGACCAAGCACATGATATTTATTCATTTCATGGACCATGGGGGAAAAAATGGTGAGAAATAAAATGACTTGTTCAGCATTGGATGACAAGCCAGAATTTAAATTCAGATCTTCCACTTTTTAGTCCCATATTATTTTTTTTCACCTATGCCACATTCAAAAAGTTAGTGTTAAACTGTTTCAGAGAAGTACTTTACTTTTGATTGAGACTTGCTGGATAGAGCTTGTGCAGAAAGTATCACTTAACAGTATGTTTTGAATAGATGGTATTTTTTATTTGATGAGAAATAAAGGACAAAAGGAAATATGTGGAAACTCCCTGGAGATTATTTAGGTGACAGCAAGTCTTTCTGTTTGAGAGAAGCACAGAGCTATTCCTTATCTATGAACTGAAATCGGATTATGGAGTGTCTTGAAATGAGGACTTCATTAGCTCACAGGGAGAAAGGCACTAAAATCCTGTTTAGAATAGAGTGAGAGATTTAGGATGACTTATCTTACAATGATTTGTGAAGTACAGTTCACTAACATTGCATAACCACCAGTATGTGTGCTGTTGCACCTGAGTTACCTAGAGACCTTGTTTGAAACCCACTTGCTCTTGAATGTCGGCAGGTCTAGGCAGATCTGGCAAAGTCCTTAGGACCTGCGGCATTTATATGAACAATGATGTTTGGGCTTAGATTGGAGGATAAATATATAGGAAAAATGGACCCAGTAAGGATATTGCAGTATTGAATATAAGAAAAAAAAGAAAACTTGAATTTGACTATTTTCAGAAAGAAATGGAGAGAAAAGGCAAATGTGCCCTACAAAAGACTCCATATATATTTGCAAGTAACAAAATCTGGATGAAGAAGAGATCTGAGGTATTTCTAAGGCATTAAGACTGTGAGGCTTTGAGACCATAATTTAAAGAATAAATAAGAGCATGAATGAAGACAGGAAGGAGGCAAGAAGGAGAAGAATTTGAAGATCATTAGGGAATTTACTTTGAACATGGAGTAGAGATGATTGTGATTGTGTCACTGCTTGTATTCTCATGTAAAACCAGAGTCAAACCTCACCTTTAACTCCTAATCGAAAGGTGTGTCTAGGTAGCCTTGTGTATTCCAGATCACACCATATCCTTGGTCACAGCTTTTAAGATCAGGGATGGCATCAGATTCAACCTACCGTAGAGTCTTGCAGATGTGCGTCTAGCTACTCTGCTTACAATGTGAGGGGTTAGCCTCAGCTTTGAGGCTTCAATTTAGATTAATAGGAGATTTTTCCATATTCTGGTTATCTAGCTACTCCTGTAATTTCTTATATAACTACCTAATCATTAAATTCAGATGTCAGCTGTCATCTCATTCTCCTCTTCAAGCTCCTTCTAAAGAAAAAATGTTACTCATATATTTATGTTTTTGAGCAACATTGTATTTATTAAATATTTCATAGAGGAAATGGAGGAGAGGGTACAGATTTCATGCCATACAGCAGTCAGTTTAGTACAATCTTCACTAAACACAGAGCAGCAGGGTATAATTGCGCAGAAGTGCAGTGCACAAAAGCTCCCTGCTGAGGTGGTAAATGAGACAAAAACCATGTTCCACTCACCAAGTCATGAGCCCTTGCAAGAGACTACATCAGTCTAGACAAGGAAAAGAGCTTCTTTGTACCCTACTCTCTGGGAGAGCTGCCTTCCTGAAAATCATCCTCTTGAACTGGTGACTTTATGTAATTCATGGAAGAGTGTCATATATGCTAAGAGTCACACTTGTTTAGATATTACAGTTTGGCTCAAAGTCCATCTTTGGCCATACCACCATTTAGAGGTCCTTTTCCTCCCTCCATCTCTGTCCTACCACATCCTTTCTGTATTCAGCATTTAATCTTGTTCCATTGTTCTTCAGCACCAGCAATTGTAGAGGGATATAGCCATCACGAGAAAATGCAGCCAAAAGTAGGGAAAGAGCAGGAGAAACAATAATCTTCTCTACCCTGGGATCTCCTGCCAGTGCTTACTCTCAACTATCACCAGAAAGAAACCAGAAAGCAAGGTAACTTTGGTGAAGCAACTCATAGATATCAGCCTTCTACTTGATACAGAAAGGTAAAAGAGGGTAGAGAATGGATTGGAGTGGACAGAGCAGCAAAATCATTTTCATTCCAGTCTCTGCCGTCTGAATACATTACCAATCTCCTTTAAGGTCAGTCATTTTCAGGGGCAAAATACTGGCTTTCATACATTTTTTTTTTTTTTTCTGTAACTCTGAATTTCAAAAATATTAATTTGAAGCACATGCTTGATTTGTCTGTTCATCTTTTCCACATTTATGTAAATATCAGTTTTAAATCATGTGTTAAAAGGAAAAAAACTTTTAAATTTAACAGAGTGTATTTGAGTAAAACACATAAAGCAATTAATGAATCCAGCAGTCCCCAGAACCAAAACAAATTCATAGGACTCTAACCAACAATATAAAAGGAAAGTGAAGTATAGAGACAACTTACTTGGTTACAATGTAATTGGTTAATTGGTTACAGAACCTCCTGCTGTTAAGCCATCCTTGGCTACTGTGATCAGACTCCATACTCTATTGGTTTGGCCCACTGAGACTACAGCAGGAACCTGGCATAAATCAGTGGCCTCTTACAATTTTATTTAACAACGGAAAACATTGATTCCAAAATCTTTGAGTTTGAAAATTCAAAGACATATACTATATTTGATTTAAGAAAACTAGAGAAGTAAACTTTATACTTGAAATACTTCTCAATGTATATAAAGCCTTTTTTTTCTATAAGCATTTTTGTTTTATTAACATAACATCCTACGGATCCCCCAAAATATATTTTGTTGTTATCTAAAAGAGAAGTGTGTCAAATGTGACAGCAGATCATTTCTAGATTCAGTTTGGTTACTCACTTTCGGCAGAAGAATCATGCATTAGATGGGACAAATTCCCTGGGGATACCTGAGGCTACTCACTGTGTTTAGCCTAGTCAGTTGTTTTGAGTAAGTTGAAAAGACTTGATCTCACATGCAAAGACAAATGATAGAGTGATTATGAAAAAGCTTCAAGATCCAATTTCAGGCAGGTAAGAGTTTTACTTTTACTTGTCAATTGAAAATGCTTTTCGACTTCAACAGATGGGAATTTGAGTACTTTCTCTGTTGTCATTCTTAAACAAGAAATGAATTGTCAGAAAAGGGGAAAAGTAGAGTTTATTTTAAAGTGAAGACATTTGCATTTCTCTGATGGCCAGTGGTGATGAGCATTTTTTCATGTGACTGTTGGCTGCATAAATGTCTTCTTTTGAGAAGTGTCTGTGCATATCCTTTGCCCACTTTCTGATGGGGCTGTTTGCTTTTTTCTTATAAATTTGTTTGGGTTCTTCGTAGATTCTGGATATTAGCCCTTTGTCACATGGGCAGATTGCCAAAATTTTCTCCCATTCTGTAGGTTGCCTGTTCACTCTGATGGTAGTTTCTTTTGCTGTGCAGAAGCTCTTTACTTTAATTAGATCCCATTTGTCAATTTTGGCTTTTGTTGCCATTGCTTTTGGTGTTTTAGACATGAAGTCCTTGCCCATGCCTATGTCCTGAATGGTATTGCCTAGGTTTTCTTCTAGCGTTTTTATGGTTTTAGGTCTAATATTTAAGTCCCTAATCCATCTTGAATTAATTTTTGTATAAGGTGTAAAGAAGGGATCCAGTTTCAGCTTTCTACATATGGCTAGCCAATTTTCCCAGCACCATGTATTAAATAGGGAATCCTTTCCCCATTGCTTATTTTTGTCAAGTTTGTCAAAGATCAGGTGGTTGTAGATGTGTGGTATTATTTCTGAGGCCTCTATTCTGTTCCATTGGTCTATATCTCTGTTTTGGTACCAGTACCATGCTGTTTTGGTTACTGTAGCCTTGTAGTATAGTTTGAAGTCAGGTAGCGTGATGCCTCCAGCTTTGTTCTTTTTGCTGAGGATTGTCTTGGCAATGCGGGCTCTTTTTTGGTTCCATATGAACTTTCAAGTAATTTTATCCAATTCTGTGAAGAAAGTCATTGGTAGCTTGATGGGGATGGCATTGAATCTATAAATGACCTTGGGCAGTATGGCCATTTTCATGATATTGATTCTTCCTATCAATGAGCATGGAATATTATTCCATTTGTTTGTGTCCTCTTTTATTTCGTTGAGCCAGTGGTTTGCAGTTCTCCTTGAAGAGGTCCTTCACATCACTTGTAAGTTGGATTCCTAGGTATTTTATTCTCTTTGAAGCAATTGTGAATGGGAGTTCACTCATGATTTGGCTCTCTGTTTGTCTGTTATCGTGTATGGGGATGCTTGTGATTTTTGCACATTGATTTTGTATCCTGAGATTTTGCTGAAGTTGCTTATTACCTTAAGGAGATTTTGGGCTGAGACAATGGTATTTTCTAAATATATAATCATGTCATCTGTAAACAGGGACAATTTGATTTCCTCTTTTCCTAATTGAATACTATTTATTTCTTTCTCCTGCCTGATTGCCCTGGCTAGAACTTCCAGCACTATGTTGAATAGGAGTGGTGAGATACCATTTCACACCAGTTAGAATAGCAATCATTAAAAAGTCAGGAAACAGCAGGTGCTGGAGAGGATGTGGAGAAATAGGAACACTTTTACACTGTTGGTGGGACTGTAAACTAGTTCAACTATTGTGGAAGACAGTGTGGCGATTCCTCAATGATCTAGAACTAGAAATACCATTTGACCCAGCCATCCCATTACTGGCTATATACCCAAAGGATTATAAATCATGCTGCTATAAAGACACATGCACACTTATGTTTATTGCGGCACTATTCACAATAGCAAAGACTTGGAACCAATCCAAATGTCCATCAATGACAGACTGGATGAAGAAAATGTGGCACATATACACCATGGAATACTATGCATCCATAAAAAAGGATGAGTTTATGTCCTTTGTAGGGACATGGATGAAGCTGAAAACCATCATTCTGAGCAAACTATCTCAAGGACAGAAAACCAAACACCGCATGTTCTCACTCATAGGTGGGAACTGAACAGTGAGAACACTTAGACACAGGGTGGGGAACATCACACACTGGGGCCTGTTGTGGAGTGGGGGGAAGGGGGAGGGATAGCATTAGGTGATATACCTAATGTAAATGATGAGTTAATGGGTGCAGCACACCAACATGGCTCATGTATACATATGTAACAAATCTGCACGTTGTGCACATGTACCCTAGAATTTAAAGTATGATTAAAAAAATTAAAAAATAAAAATAAAGTGAAGACATACAGTGGAAGAGTTAGTAATAAGCAGTTTTCAATCAAAATTCTATACAAGAAGTTACCAGAACATGTTACAATAATAAACAAGGCAGGAAGTAGAGTGATGTTGAGGAAACAAGGTTCAAAAAAGTATATTTTAAAAAGATAAACAAAATTCTGAGAAAAAACCTTCAAAAAGGGTGTCCTTTAATTTGTTTTGAATTTAGATTCTCCTATTACAAGAAAATGCGCTGTGGCAGTCAAAATGATATATTCAGTGAAACTTAAGGTAGATCAATGACCCAATTATGTGATGCATATGTCATTTTTGTATAAAGAAAAATTGTTGGCCAGGAATGGTGGTGCATACCTGTAATCCCAGCACTTTAGGAAAGAAAGGTAGGTGGATGACTTGAGTCCAGGAGTTTGACACCAGCCTGGGCAACATGGAAAAAATCCATCTCTACTAAAAAATACAAAAATTAGGCAGGTATGGTGGTTCACCCTGTAGTACCAGCTACTCTGGAGGCTGAGGTGGGAGACGACTTAAGCCCAGGAGGTTGAAGCTGCAACAAACTATGGATGTGCCACTGAACTCCAGTCTGGGTGACACAGTGAGACCCTATCTCAAAAAATAATAATAATAACAATAAAAAAAGAGAAAAATTGTTAACTAGAACACTATTAGTACTCAAGTACCATCATTAAGTTGAATGGAGAAGAAATGAAATTAGCTGAAGTTGGAAGGTCACTTTGAACCTCACATAGACATGGAGATAAATGGAATGCTGTCAACACATGCAACTAACTGTGTGGTTACAGATATAACTTTTATAGCTCTTTCTCTTTTAACTGTTACTTTTGCTGACTGTGCTACATATTCAGCCTGAAAAAAAATTAGGATAACTTCACACTGGGATTCTAAACAGATGGGAAAGAGAATATAAGTCATTTTGACAAAGCTATACCAAGATTAGACTGAAAGTGTATTACACTGACAGAGAGAAAGCTCTAATACAGAGGCTGGGCAAGTACAGAAAATAGAATGGATGAGAGAGTAGTACTAAGATCTTAACCGCGAGTAAGAGGAGGTGGTAAGCAACTCTCTGAGCCATGTTTCAAGGGGCAGAATAAGACTTGGGGCGAATGATTCGTTTTTACACTGGTAAGAGTCTTTCATTTAGCAGTTTCTCCAGGTCCCCCTTCTGTATTGTCTGAGACAAGGGAACAATAAGGATTTTGTGGCCTCTTTACACTGAGGCAAAGGGTGTACATTCTTTACTCCTGAGTGTGTCTTTCAAAGCAGCATTATGCATTCAGGATTAAAAGGCCACCTTCTGTTCCCTAGATTTCCAGTGTATGATTCCTCCCAAATGCTTCTCTACGTAGAGCATCTGATTGTTGAAATTCCAACCATATGTTTCAGCTTTATTTGAAGAAATCACAGTCAACATACCAGAGTCCTCTAAAACCTATAAGTCAAGGCAATACTTAAGAAAATACATTTTATGTCCTGTTTAACATAGTCAGGAGAATATAATCCCCAAATACTCCTAAGAGTAGAAGAAATTCTATGGCTACCCAGAAAGATTTCTCCATTTTTTACTTAATAAAATGAGAACCAAAATCAAATAATCTGGTCTTTACCTTCACCTTGAAACTCGCTAAACACCTTAGCATCTTTGTCACATCAGAGAAGTATTTTATTGTGCTAGAAAATAATCATTTGAGACTACATTTCATGCTTTTTGAATTTTGGTTATGGGCATGATTTGACTCAACTCTTAGCATTTTGAAAACTAATTGGGTAGATAGAAATGGGAAAGAAAAATTACTTAATAGTCAATATTAGAACAATTCATACAAATAATATGGTGCTCGTCAATTAGAAAAATATAACAGTGTTTAAATAAAACATTACATACCAAAGAAAATGAATGGACTACAGCTACGTACATTAATGTGAGAAATGCAAATCTCAGGTTTATAAAAGAGTATGGCCCAACAATAGTCAGCCCTATCTAGAAAAAGAACAAAGCAGTGTGGTTTGCTTTACTAGACATAAAAAATAACATTCTATTGAATAATACAAGGTATTATCAGTGTAAAGATACTGGAACCTCAAAATAGACCACTTTTAAGACAAATTTTTCATTATTTCTTTAGTATTGAAGATTAGTAGAAAAACAATAGGCTTTTTAATGGTGCTGAGATAACTTTTACATGAAAAAATGAATATGGAAACCTACCTGATACTAGATTCAGAAATTCATTACGTATTTATTGAGTTCACAAACTTTTTAAGTTATAAAACATTTAGAAGAGAATACACAGAAATATCGTAGCATATGGAAAGACATCTTAATCAAGGAACAAAATTTATAAAACATAAGGGACAAGAGCATCTTTAGATTGTTTGCAACACCAAGGATAAATGCTTGAGGGATTGGACGCCCCATTTTACGTGATGTGATTATTATGCTTTGCATTCCTGTATCCAAACATTTCATGTACCCCATAAATACATACACATACTATATGCTCACAAAAATTAAAATAAAAACAATTTAAAGTGTGTATTTTAAAGCACCAAAATACATCTCATAAAGAATGAACATGGTAAATCATAATCAGGAAGAAATTGCATTACTATGGACATTCAACTTGTGAGAAGAATAACTCTCTATCAAAAAAAAAGTAAAATGAGAACAAAAGAGCTTAAAAGGCACTGCATAGGATATTGAATACAAATTTAATAAACATGAATATATATAAATGCAAATTACAACTATAACTAAATGATATTTTATACTATCCCACCCTCTAAACCACACAATTTCACTAGGCATCTTAATTTTCACATTCTGGTGGATGTAAAATGACTAATTGCCATTGGTCACTTATTTTTCTACACAGAAAATTTGCCTAATTAATTATTTGTACCTTGTTGATACTATAAGTAATGGATTTATGTTAAGTGCTACATCTTGTTCGTGAACTTCACTCTCCCCTATGCTAGAGCAAAAATCAAAAGGCCCACAGGTCTTCATGAGGACACCTAAACTTCACAGGAATGTCCTAAGCTGAGGAGCACAGCTCACTTGTTCTACAATGGGATGTAGAAGAGAGAAAAGTAGGATATTTCAAATGGAGTATATCTGTGTGTTAACACACTTTTCTTTTTCTGACATTTATTCAGTTGGAACAAACAGCAGTGTAAACTGCTTCTTTGGGCAGCAAGCTGTGTTCTAACTGTATTAAAGTCTATGGTCTCTAGAAGAACCAAGTAGTGTCCAGATGCACTGATTTTGCTCACTACAGGAGTTCATGAGTCCAGCAGAGCTGCTTTAGAACTGCATGCTGGGGCTTTTCAGTAGAACAGGACATGCCTATTGGAAAACAGATGAAGGGGACAAGAACTCAGAAACAATAGGAACAGGAACCTATGGATCACACAAGGACTAACAGTGGAGTGATTTAATTACTGAAAAGGAGGTACGGAGAAAAAAGACAATCGTGTGAAGGAAGTGTATAAATTAAGTCAGAGAAGGAGATGAAAAAAATGAGCATAAGCAGGGTCTCACATGCTCATACAATGGAGAAATATAAATTTAAAGAAAAATGTGTTGTTCGTTGAACCTCTCAGTAAGCTGTATCTTTTTTCAGCCACACTAGGATACCTAATTTTCAGAATTTAAATATTAAAAAAAAAATTGTTTATTTTTCCTGTTTCCCCTTGAATTGCATTTTGAATTTTTTCCGAAAGCAGTATAAGCTGTGCATAATTCTCTAATACTGTTACTGAAATTCTATATTGATATTTCTAGTAGGCATCTTACATAACATTTGTCAGTCCCATGTTCTGTCTTCTCCAAAAAACTAATTTTAGTGTCATATTTAATTTTTTCTCTAACATCGTATCCCAAATAAAGATATCTTTTAACAAGATACACTTTAGATGACGAAGCAATGAGCTGAATGCTTTGATATTTTTGGGATAGATATGTATTTATCAATAGAGAAATTTTCTAGTAAGAGTTTTATTTTCTCAAAAATGATGTGAGTTTTTGTGTGTATGGGAGGCTTTTGGGGGGATTTGTTGCTTTTAAAATGATCTCCTTTCCCTTCCTTTTTTGTGTTTGAAAGTTGTGATATGTCTTATTTTAGTCCGTTTTCTTGGTTATAAGCAACAGTAATCAACCAGCTAACTGAAGCAGAAACCAATGGGTTGGCTCAAAATCTTGACAAGAAGGCTAGAAAAGCAAACTCACATAATGGGTAGAAACAAAAGAGGGTAATCAGCAAAGAACTCATCCAACATCAAGCCAAGAATATTGTGTATGCATACCACAGCATTGATGATAACCAGCATCAGGCACTCAGTGCTGCCCTGTTTGGACTCCCACTGACACTATCTCCTCTATGGATATGTATCAAATGGCCTTGGAAATTTGGACCGTTCTCTCAAGTTTCAAAGCCCAAATAGAGCATACAAACTTGAATTATGTCCCGGTGTCCTATCTCCCAGTAGCTATTGGGGAAAATACTCAGTGTTGAGTTTCTAATAATGAGAAATTCTGCCTCTAATCATATCTCACACAATGACGGATGCCTTTAAATGCAGAATGATGTTTTGATGTGAAGCTTAAAAAGTAACAATTGTGCACATATATAATTATTAAAATCACTTTTAACATATCTCATTGAATTTTCTAGTCTATCCTACTTTATGTACAGCTAAAGCTTCTTCTCCAATGTACAAACAATAATTTTTTTAATTTACTGCATATATCAGAAACCACTTCAATCTTTGTAGTCAATTATTTCATCTGTCTTCTTCAAATCCTTTAAAAATATCAGGTCTTTCTGTTTTAATATTGTTTATGCCATATTACAAGATCTATCATGTTTTGAATCCTTTGGTGTGAGATTCAGCACATAAAAGGTATAAAGTGACTGTCTACATTAAAAACAAATTACCAAGAGAGGACAAAATGATGACCAACTAGATGCATCCAGTAAGCACCACTTCCACTGAGAAAGACCAAATTTTCATGGAAACCAACATAATTTGGACAGATCTTTAGAGAGAAATTAGCAAGAGCATATGGAGATGCAATGCAGATGCTGAGGCTGAGGAGGGAGGAGGCTGGGAACCCTGTGCAGGATAAACAAATGCTGGGGCTAGTTCCTGGCCCCAAACAGCTCCTGTGGAATGAATGAGTGCAGGGACTGTGGGACTGCCCACATTTGTTGCAGAACTCTAGGATCCTGGCTACAGAAGGCCCCATGTCCCCATGAATGTTTGAGCTGACAGGGTAATCTGTCCAGAGAGTAGACAGAAATCAAGGTTCAGCTGGCATAGAAACAGAGGCCACTGCGCCTATTGAAGTTCTGGCAGAGTGTGACCACCCATTCCCCAAGACCTCCCAACTCCATCCAAGAAGCTCTAGCTTCAGCTGCCAAACAGCTAGGAGAAAGTGGGGCTGGCTTTCCCATGGGACTGGAGCACATCTGTTCTACAGGCCCTCTCGCCCACCAGCAAGGGCCCCTACCTAGCCACCCTGAGGAGTGTATGCATTGTACAGCCTCTGCTACCCAGCCTGGGTGTTTTGCTGCACATAAATATACTTCTGGCACACTGGGAGCACCTTGGATCCCCCAGCACACCTGAACCTAATTCAGAGGGTCCAGAGGATAGAGCTGCAAGCCAATCCCAGAGCCCCAGGGCTGCAGTGCACAGGTCAGGAATACTAAGCCAAGATCTATGTCAAGCACTTGATTGGGAGAGGAGCCCACACTCTCAGAGAACTGAGTGGGTGAGTCATGTGGGTTCATGAACTGGTGTGGGAGTAGAACATGCTACTCTCCACAGGGCTGGACCAGAAAATATGTAGCTTATCTCCCTGCCCTGGTCTCTGCCCAAGGGAGCTCTGTGGCATGAAACACCTAATGAAAAAAAATGCAGGTGCAGTGCCAGTTTGTGAAGGGGTCTCCCCCAAAGTTCAGGAGCAGACCTGGTGAGGTGGGGGGCCCATCCTTCTTCCCATATCACAGAGCATGACTGCAAATGTGAAGAAATACACAGGAGCCAGACAGCTAAGAGCCTATCTACTGCCCATTGCTTAGAAGCACCATCTGCTGGATTGCAGACCAAACTACAACAATAAAAATGCTTTACTAATATACTTTGCTGCGAAACCAAGGGTAAGAATTTAGCCACAAATAAATACCCTTGAATGAGCTTTGGCCCTCTGAAAACATCCCAAAATGGAGCCAGCTGACTACAGTCAACTAATACCACAGTTAAAGGAATATCAATCCTCCCAAATGAGAAAGAGTCAGTGTAAGAACTCTGGAAATTCAAAAACCCAACATATCCCCTTGCCTCCAAAAGAGTCCATTAGCTCCCCAGCAATGCTTCTTAACCAGGCTGAAATGGCTGAAATGACAGACATAGAATTCAGAATCTGAATGGCAAGAAAACTCAGTGAGATTCAGGAGGAAGTTGAAACCCAATCAAAGGAATCCAAGGAATCCAATAAAATCATATGAGAGCTGAAAGATCAAATAGCCATTTTAAGAAAGAATGAAACTGAATTTCTAGAGATATAAAACTCACTAAAGAAACTTCATAATACAATCAGAAGTATTAAGAGCAGAGTAGATCAAGCTGAGAAAAGAATCTCAGAGCTCAAGGACCAATTCTTTGAATCAACTCAGATTTTAAAACAAGAAATGCAAATCAAAACCACAATGATGTAGCATCTTATGCCAGTCAGAATGGTAAATATTAAAAAGTCAACAAATAACAGATGCTCATGAGATTGTAGATAAAAAGGAATGCTTTTACATTGTTGGTGGGAGTATAAATTAATTCTGCCATTGTGGAGGGCAGTGTGATGATTCCTCAGAGACATAGAGGCAGAAATACCATTTGAGCCAGCATTCCCCTTACTGGGTATAAACCCAAAAGAATATAAATCCTTCTAATATAAAGATACATGAACGCATATGTTAACTGCAGCACTAATTACAATAGCAAAGACATGGAATCAACACAGATGCTCAAAAATGATAGACTGGATAAAGAAAATGTGGTACATTTACACCATGGAAAACTATGCAGCCATAAATAGGAATGAGATCATGTCCTTTGCAGGGACATGGATGGCACTGGAAGCTGTGATCCTTAGCAAACTAACACAGAAACAGAAAACCAAACACTGCATATTCTCACTCATAAGTAGGAGTTAAAGTGATGAGAACACATGGACACATAGTGGGGAACAACACACACTGGGGCCCATTGGGGGTGTGGGAGAGGGGGAGGAAGAGCCTCAGGAAGAATAGCTAATGGATGCTGCGTGTAATACCTGGGTGATGGGTTAATCTGTGCAGGAAATCACCATGGCTCACATTTACCTATGTAACAAACCCGCACCTTCTGCACACGTACCCTGGAACTTTAAATTGAAGAAAAAGAAAGAATTTAAAAAACTGAACATAACCTCCAAGAAATATGAGATTATGCAGACACCAGATAAAAGACTCATTGGCATTCCTGAGAGAGAACGAGAGAGAATAAGCAATTTGGAAAATACATTTGAGATGTAGTCCACAAAAATTTCCTTTATCTTGCTGGAGAGGTTGACATGCAAATTCAGGAAATACAGAGAACCTCAGCTCTGTATTACAAGACAACTTTCCCAAGACAAATAGCCATCAGATTCACTAAGGTCAATGTAAAAGAAAAAATAGTAAAGTCAGCCAGAGAAGAGTTAAGTCATGTACAGAGGCAATCCAGTTAGGCTAGCAGCAGATCTGTCAGCAAAAACCTCAGAAGCCAGGAGAGATTAGAGGCCTATTTTCAGCATTCTTAGAGAAGAGGAATTCCAACCAAGAATTTCATGTTCTCTCAAACTAAGCTTCATAAGTAAAGGAGAATTAAATCCTTCTCAAACAAGCAAACAACAGGGGAATTTATTTCGACTAGACCAGCCTTACAAGAGGTCCTTAAGAGAATGCTAAATATGGGATTTAAATAATGACAACTGCTGCCACAAAAACACACTTAAGCACATAGTCCACAGCACTATAAAGCAACTACACAATCAAGTCTACATAACAACCAGCTAACAACACCATGACAGTATCAAAATCTCACATATAAATACTAACCCTAAATATAAATAGGCTAAATACCCCATTTTAAATATGCAGAATGGCAAGCAGAATAAAAAGACAAAAATAACTATCTGCTATCTTCAAGAGACCTATCTCACATACAATGACACCCAAAGAAAAGGGATGGAGAAAGATCTACCACACAAACAGAAAACAAACAAACAAAAAAAAAAAAGAGCAGGAGTTGCTATTCTTACATCACATAAAACAGACTTTGAACCAATAAAAATTAAGACGAACACAGAAATGTATTACATAATGACAGCAGCTACAATTTAAAAGAAGAATTAACTATTGTAAATACATATACATCCAACACTGGAGCATCCATTTAAAAAACAAGTTCTTCTTGACCTACATAAAGAATGAGACAACCACACAGTAATAGTGGGAGACTTCAACAACTTACTGACAGTGTCAGACAGATCATCAAGGCAGAAAACTAACAAATCAATTCTGGACTTAAACTTGACATTTGACAGATTGGACCTAATAGGCATCTAAAGAACATTCCACGCAGTAACCACAAAATATAAATTATTATCTTCTGCACATGGAACATATCTAAGATTGACTAAATGTTCAGTTATAAATCAAGTCTCAATAAATTCAAAAAAATCAAAATCATACCAAGGACATACTCATACCATGGTGCAATAAAAATAAAAATCAATATAAAGAAGACCTCTCAAACTGCACAAATACATGGAAATTAAAAGGATTTGCTCATGAATAACTCCTGGGTGAATAGTGAAATTAAGGCAGAATCAAAAAATTATTTGAAATTAGTAAAAATTGGGACACAACTTATGACATATCTTGGATGCAGACAAAGCAGTGTTAGGAAGAAAGTTCATGGTGCTGAACACCTTCACTGAGAAATGAGAAAGGTCTCAAATTAACCATCTTAAAGTTGCACCTGACAGAACTAGAGAAAAAAGAACAAACCAACCCCAAAGCTAGCAGAAAAAAGCAATAACTAATGCCAGATAAGAACTCAGTGGAATTGAGATGTAAAAATTCATACAAAAGATCAGTGAAACCAAAGGTTGGTTCTTGGGAAAAATAAACAAGATCAATAGACTGCTAGCTAGATTAACAAAGGAAAAAAGAGAGATAATTCAAATAAGCACAATCAGAAATGATAAAGATGAAATTACAACTGATGGCACAGAAATACAAAAGATCCTCAGAGAATAATATGACCCACTCTATGTATGCAAATTAGAAACGCTAGAGGAAATGAATAACACACATTCTCCCAAGATTTATTCGGAAGACATTGAAATCCTGAATAAGCCAATATCCAGCTCTGAAATTGAATAAGTAAAACAAAACCTACCAACCAAAAAAAAAAAAAAAAAAAAGCCAAAGACCAGATAGATTCACAGCTGAATTCTGCCAGATGTACAAAGATGACCTGGTACTAATCCTACAGAAACTATCCCAAATTATAAAAGAGGAGGAACTACTCATTAATACATTCTATGAAGCCAGCATCAGCCTAATACCAAAATCTGGCAGAGGCAAAAACTTTAGGCCAATATCCCTGATAAGCATGGATGTAAAATTACTCAACAAAATATAACAAACCAAATCCAGCAACACATCAAAAAGTTAATATACCATGATGAAGTGGGCTTTATTCCTGAGAAGCAAGGTTGTTTAAACATGAGCAAGTCAATAAATGGGATTCACTACATAAACAAAATTAAAAGTAAAAATCTTATGACCACCTCAATAGATGCAGAAAAACTTTTGGTAAATTCCAACATCCTTTCATAATAACACCCTCAAACAGAATAGGCATCAAAGGAACATATCTCGAATTAGTAAAAGGCATCTATGACAAATCCAGAGCCAATATCATACTGAATGAGAAAAAGCTAGAACTATTTTTTCTCGAGAATTGGAAGAAGACAAGAATGCCTACTTTCACCTCTCCTATTCAACACAGTGTTGGAAGTCCTTGCCAGAGAATCCAAGCAAGAGAAAAAAATAAAAGGCAAACAAATACGAAAATAATTCAGTGAGTTCCAAGATGGCCGAATAGGAACAGCTCCAGTCTACAGCTCCCAGTGTGAGTGACGCAGAAGACGGGTGATTTCTGCATTTCCAACTGACATACTGGATTCATCTCACTGGGGCTTGCTGGACAGTGGGTACAGCCCACGGAGTGTGAGCTGAGGCAGGGCGGGGCATCACCTCACCCGGGAAGCACAAGAGGTCCAGGAATTCCCTTTCCTAGCCAAGGGAAGCCGTGACAGATGGTACCTGGAAAATTGGGACACTCCCTCCCTAATACTGCACTTTTCCAAAGGTCTTAGCAAATGGCACACCAGGATATTATGTCCCATGCTTGGCTCAGAGGATCCCATGCCCAGGGAGCCTCACTCACTGCTAGCCCAGCAGTCTGAGATCAAACTGCAAGGCAGCAGTGAGGCTGGGGGAGGGGAGTCCACCATTGCTGAGGGTTGAGTAGGTAAACAAAGTGGCCAGGAAGGGAAGCTCTACCTGGGTGAAGCCCACCACAGCTCAAGGAGACCTTCATGTCTCTGTAGACTCCAGCTCTGGGGGCAGGGCATAGCTGAACAAAAGGCAGTCAAAACTTTTGCAGACTTAAACATCCCTGTCTGACAGCTTTGAAGAGAGTAGTGGTTCTCCAAGCACGGAATTTGAGATCTGAGAATGGACAGACTGCCTCCTCAATGGGTCCCTGACCCCCGAATAGGCAAACTTGGAGACACCTCCCAGTAGGGGCCAACCAGCACCTCATATAGCTGGGTGCCCCTCTGAGACAAGCTTCCAGAGGAAGGATCAAGGAGCAACCATTGCCCTTCTGCAATATTTGCTTTTCTGAAACCTCTGCTGGTGATACACAGGCAAACAGGGTCTGGAGTGGACCTCCAGGAAACTACAACTGACCTGCAGCTGAGGGTCCTGACTGTTAGAAGGAAAACTGACAAACAGAAAGGACATCCACACCAAAATCCCATCTGTATGTCACCATCGTCAAAGACCAAATGTAGATAAAACCACAAAGATGGGGAGAAACCAGAGCAGAAAAGCTGAAATTTCTAAAAATCAGAGAGCCTCTTCTCCTCCAAAGGAACACAGCTCCTCACCAGCAATGGAACAAAGCTGGACAGAGAATGACTTTGAAGAGATGACAGAAGTAGGTTCAGACGATCACTAACAATAAACCTCTCCAAGCTAAAGGAGGATGTTTGAATCCATCACAAAGAAGCTAAAAACCTTGAAAAAAAAAATCAGATGAATGACTAACTAGAATAAACAGCATAGAGAAGACCTTCAATGACCTGAGGGGGCTGAAAACCATGGCACAAGAACTATGTGACACATGCACAAGCTTCAGTAGCCGATTCGATCAAGTGGAAGAAAGGGTATCAGTGATTGAAGATCAAATGAATGAAATGAAGTGATAAGAGAAGTTTAGAGAAAAAAGAGTAAAAAGAAATGAACAAAGCCTCCAAGAACTATGGGACTATGTGAAAAGACCAAATCTACATCTGATTGGTGTACCTGAAAATGATGGGGAGAATGGAACCAAGTTGGAAAATACTCTTCAGGATATGATCCAGGAGAACTTCCCCAACCTAGCAAGGCAGGCCAACATTCAAATTCAGGAAATATGGAGAACGTCACAAAGATACTTCTCGAGAACAACAACTCCAAGACACATAATTGTCAGATTCACCAAAGTTGAAATGAAGGAAAAAATGTTAAGGGCAGCCAGAGAGAAAGGTCAGGTTATCCACAAAGGGAAGCCCATCAGACTAACAGTGGATCTCTCAGCAGGAACTCTATAAGCAAGAAGAGAGTGGGGGCCAATATTCAACATTCTTAAAGAAAAGAATTTTCAACTCAGAATTTCATATCCAGCCAAACTAAGTTTCATAAGTGAAGAAGACATAAAATCCTTTACAGACAAGCAAATGCTGTGAGATTTTGTCACCACCAGGCCTGGACACATACACCCTCCCAAGACTAAACCAGAAAGAAGTTGAATCCCTGAATAGACCAATAACAGGCTCTGAAATTGAGGCAGTAATTAATAGCCAACCAACCAACCACAAAAAGTTCAGGACCAGATGGATTCACAGCCGAATTCTACCAGAGGTACAAAGAGGAGCTGGGAACATTCCTTCTGAAACTATTCCAATCAACAGAAAAAGAGGGAATCTTCCCTAAGTCATCTTATGAGGCCAGCATCATCCTGATATGAAAGCCTGGCAGAGACACACACACAAAAAGAGAATTTTAGACCAATATTCCTGATGAACATCGATACAAAAGTCCTCAATAAAAACTGGCAAACTGAATCTAGCAGTACATCAAAAAGCTTATCCACCATGATCAAGTTGGCTTCATCCCTGGGATGCAAGGCTGGTTGAACATATGCAAATCCATAAATGCAATCCATCACATAAACAGAACTAAAGACAAAAAACACATGATTATCTCAATAGATGCAGAAAAGGCCTTTGACAAAATTCAACAACCTTTCATGCTAAAAACTCTCAATAAACTAGGTATTGATGGGACATATCTCAAAATAATAAGAGCTATTTATGACAATCCCAGAGCCAATATCATACTCAGTGGGCAAAAGTTGGAAGCATTCCCTTTGAAAACCAGCACAAGACAGGGATGCCCTCTCTCACTACTCCTATTCAACAGAGTTTTGGAAGTTCTGGCCAGGGCAATCAGGCAGGAGAAAGAAATAAAGGGCATTCAAAGAGGAAAAAAGGAAGTCAAATTGTCCCTGTTTGCAGATGACATGATTATATATTTAGAAAAGTCCATTGTCTCAGCCCAAAATCTCCTTATGCTGATAAGCAACTTCAGGAAATTCTCAGGATACGAAATCAATGTGCAAAAATCACAAGCATCCCTATACACAATAACAGACAAACAGCCAAATCATGAGTGAACTCCCATTCACAATTGCTTCAAAGAGAATAAAATACCTAGGAATCCAACTTACAAGGGATGCGAAGGACCTCTTCAAGGAGAACTGCAAACCACTGCTCAATGAAATAAAAGAGGGCACAAACAAATGGAAGAAAATTCCACGCTCATGGATAGGAAGAATCAATATCGTCAAAATGGCCATACTGCCCAAGGTCATTTATAAACTCAATGCCATCCCCATCAAGCTACCAATGACTTTCTCCACTGGAAGTCATATGGAACCAACAAGAAGCCCATATTGCCAAGACAGTCCTCAGCAAAAAGAACAAAGCTGGAGACATCATGCTACCTGACTTCAAACTATACTACAAGGCTACAGTAACCAAAACAGCATGGTACTGGTACCAAAACAGAGATATAGACCAATGGAACAGAACAGAGCCCTCAGAAATAATACCACATGTCTACAACCATCTGATCTTTGACAAACCTGACAAAAACTAGCAATGGGGAAAGGATTCCCTATTTAATAAATGGTGCTGGGAATACTGGCTAGCCATAAGTAGAAAGCTGAAACTGGATCCCTTCCTTACACCTTGTACACAAATTAATTCAAGATGGATTAAAGACTTAAATGTTAGACCTAAAACCATAAAAACCCTAGAAGAAAACCTAGGTAATATCATTCAGGACATAGGCATGGGGAAGGACTTCATGACTAAAACACCAAAAGCAATGACAACAAAAGCCAAAATATACAAATGGGATCTAATTTTACTAAAGAGTTTCTACACAGCAGTAGAAACTCCCATCAGAGTGAACAGGCAACCTACAGAATGGGATAAAATTTGTACAATCTACCCTAGTATACAGGATGGGGAACATCACACACCGGGGCCTGTCATGGGGTTGGGGATTGGGGGAGGGATAGCATTAGGAGATATACCTAATGTAAATGATGAGTTAATGGGTGCAGCACACCAACATGGCACATGTATACATATGAAACAAACCTGCACATTGTGCACATGTACCCTAGAACTTAAAGTATAATAAAAAAATTAAAAAATTAGAAAATGAAGAATTCAAACTATCTCTCTTCATTGATGATATGTTTCTATACCTTGAAAACTCTAAAGACTCCACCAAAAGGCTTCTGGAACCAATAAACAACTTCAGTAAAATTTCAGGATACAAAATTAATGTATGAAAATCAGTAGCATTTCTATACACCAGTAACATTCAAGCTGGGAGCTAAATCAACAGTGTAATCCAGTTTACAATTGCTGCAACAACAATGAAAATAACTAGCAATACATGTACACCTACCAAGGAGGTGAAAATGTCATATAAGGAGAACCACCAAACACTGCTAAAAGAAATCATAATTGACACACAAAAATATGAAGTAACATTCAACAGTCATGAATTGGAAGAATCAATATCATAAAAATGGACAAACTACGCAAAGCAGTCTACAGATTTAACACATTCCTATCAAGCTCCCAATATTATTTTTCACAGAAGTAGAAAAAACTATTGTAAAACTCATATGGAATCAAAAAAGAGCCCAAATGGCAAAGCAATCCTAACGAAAAAGAACAAAACAGGATGCATCACATTTTTCTACTTCAAAATATGCTATAAATCTACAGTGATCAAAACAGCATGGTACTGATACAAAACACATAGACCAATGGAACAGAATATAGAAGCCAGAAATCCTCATACCCTACAGCCATCTGATCTTTAACAAAGTCTAAAAAGCAAGCAATTGAGAAAGGAGTCCCTATTCAATAAATGGTGCTGGGATAGCTGGCTAGCTAGCTATAGAATAAAACTATACCTTTACCTTTTACCATATACAAAAATTAACTCAAGGTGGATTCAAGATTTCAATGCAATATCTCAAACTAAAGAATCCTAAAACCTAGGAAACACTTTTCTCGACACTGGCCTTGACTAAGAATTTTTGGCAAGTTAAACTAAAGAGCTTCTGCCCAGCAAAAGAAACTACCAAGAGAGTAAATAGACAACCTACAGAATGGAAGAAAATATTCATAATCTATACATCTGACAAAGATGGATTCAGAATTTATAAGTAATGTAAATCAAAAAGCAAGAAACAAGCCCATGAAAATTAGCAAAAGACATAAACAGACACTTCTCAAAAGCTGACATACATGCAACCAACAAACATGAAAAAGTGCTCCACAACACTAACCATTTAGGGAACTGCAAATCAAAATCACAAGGAGATACCATCTCACACCAGTCAGAATGACTATTATTAAAAAGTCAACAAAACTTGCTGGTGAGGTTGCAGAGAAAAGGGAATGTTTATATGCAGTTGGTAGAAATGTAAATTAGTTCAGGCACTGTGGAAAGCAGTTTGGGTATTTCTCAAAAGACTTAGAACTACCACTTAGAACCGGCAATCCCATTACTGAGTATATACCCAAAGGAAAGTAAATGTTTCTATCAAAAAGACACATGCACACATATGTTCATAGCTGTGCTAGTCACAATAGCAAAGATAGAGAATCAACCTAGGTGCCCGTTAGTGGTGGACTGGATAAAGAAAATGTGGTTCATATATATCATGGAATACTATATGGCCATAAACAGAGTGAAATTATAACCTTTGAAGCAAGACAGATGGAGCTGGAGGCCATAATCCTAAGCAAATTAATGCAGGAACAGAAAAATAAATACCCCATGTTCTCACTTATAAGTGTGAGCTAAACACTGAGCAAATATTAACATAAGCATGAGAACAACAGACAGTGTGCACTACTTGTAGGGGTGAAGGATGGGGCATGGGTTGAAAAACTGCCTGTATGCAATATACCCATGTAACAAACCTGCATATGTACCTCCTCCTGTGTCAAAAATAAAAGTTGAATTTAAAATAAATAAATAAAATTTTTAAAAAAATGTACAGTTCTGTCTTCGCAAGATAATAGAAAACAGAATATACTTTTTTTCAGAGCTGTGGATTGTTATAAAGAAAACATCTTTAAGAGAACAGGTGAGATTTGGCATACTGTCTTCTATTTTGGAAACATATGTGCTGAAAATAGATAGGCCCTGTGTATCTAGGGATGAAAAATATAGGTATGATCCCTGTGCTCATGAAATTTGGGTTGTTGTGCAGCCTCTGGTTGTAATTTCTTCTCTAGATTGTCAATTTTTATAAGTAAGGAATAATGGATTTTATTCTTCTCTATTGCTATATCTATGATAAGAACACAATACTCACATGACTAAATAAGATTTTAGAATTTCAATTAAATTTGTCTATTTCATTATTATTATTTGATTGAGTTTTTATTTCCTTTGTATACCTAAGGTGTCTTTGAAAGTTACTAAATAAACTTTTGCTTTGAAAATGGCACAAAGGCAGGATCTTCTTGAACTAGAATTTTTGTTGTTATTGTTAATTGGTTGACTTAAAGGAATACATACATACTCATGGTGGCAATATAAAACACTGCAAAAGTATATAGAATTAAAACATTTTTTCTAATACAAATCTCAGCAAGTTATTTTGTGGATATTGACAAGCTAACACAAGAGTTTGTATGGAAAGGCAAAAGATCCCAGAGCTTCCGATACAATATTCAAATTGTGAGAGAAGGGGAAGGTACTCACCTATTAACTTTGGAGGTGAGTGGTGTCTATAAGACTAAAAGCAAAAAGAATTGTACATAAAATCTGACCTCTAGTTGATAAAATTGTTCTCCATGTGGATATGGGTTAGCCATATTGATACTGATATACATGTATATTGGTACTGATGGTAGGGTGTAGGAATAAGATTTCTTATTGTTGGGCTAGGAAGTTACAGTTAAGCAGGGGGAAGAAACTAGAATGATTCATATTGTAATGGATAAAATTTGAAGAGATCCGTAAGATTTCACAGTTAGCTTAATATGGGTACAGATGTGTACATATAGAAATATTTATATATATGAGAGACCCTCGTAGCAAAACCATCCCAGCAGTAAGGAACACTTACTCACATATTAGTTTCTAACTGTATTCTCCAGTGATCTTTGGAAAAATAACTAATTCTGGGACTGGGGTAGAAAATACACAATATAAGCCTGCAGCATTTTGTAGAGACAGAAAGTAAGGAAGTGCTAAACAAACCAAACATTTTGGAGTGAAATGGACTGAATGCTTGTGTCCCCATAAAATTTCTATTTTGAAATCTGAATCCCCAGTGTGATGCTATTAGGTGGGGCCTTTGGGAGGTAGTTTGATCATGACAATGAAGCCCTGATGAACGAGGATTAGGACCTTTATAAAAGGTATCTCACAGAACTCTGTCACCCTCTTTCTGCCATGTGAGGATACAGTGAGAAGGCAGAAGTCTGCAACCTGAAAGAAGTCCCTCATTCGAAGCTGATTATGTGAGCATCCTAATCTTGGACTTACAGACTCTAGAATTGTGAGAAATGAATTACTGTTGTTTACAAGCCACCCAGTCTATAGTACATTGTTACAGGAGCCTGAACTAAGATATTGGGTATTTTAAAACAGCACAGAAGTCAACTAAAAGAGTTTACAATGTCTAATGCTGAAACAATTTGAGCAGCAAAGGAATGAGACAGTATTAAATTTTAACCCAAAGTGTAATTAAATATCAATAAGTCTATACAGACATAAATAGATGACTGAATAACTAACTGATAAAATAACTAACAAATCTCTCATGCATAAGAATTCTAAATAATTTAGGCACATACTTTACCCTAAAGAAGGTGGTACATAATTCCCCATTACTTAAGTATATGTCAAATACAGTAACTTACTTCCAAACAAGTCAGTGTGAAAACAGGACAAGGTAGTGGGAGGGAAGACTAAAGGGACAGCAGTGACACATGACAAACACTACCTCAGCCAATTGATAAGGGTTAATGTGAACGGTGACAGTCACATTGATAGCATATATCCTTGAAATGATGTGATGGCATTGGAAGTATATATGTGTGGTCTTCCTCCCCAGTACCCAATGTCCCAGTCTACTCATGAGAAAATGATCAGACAAGCTAAAATACAGTGGCATCCTATAATATACTTGACCAGTACCCCTGAAAACTCTGAAAGTCAAGGAGAGTCTGAAAAAGTGTCACAGCCAAGAGGAGCCCATAAATATGCACACCTACTGTGTACCCATCCAAATTTTTAAAAGACGGAACATTAGGGAAAACGGAAGAAATCTGAATATGAACTTTAGTTAACCATAATGTATCAACAGTGGTTCATTCTTTGTGAAAAATGTACCATACTAATGCAAGATGCAAATAGTAGAGAAAACTGATTGTGGAGTACACAGGACTTACCTGTCCTATATTTGTAATTTTTCTGTGAATTTAAAACTTTTCAAGTAAAGTGTATGAATCTGAGTAAAAGGTGTTCTTCTGTCTTATGTAAATTCTAATTCTGAACTCTTCTTCACAGGGGTAAACACCAAACCCAGTTTCTCTGTCAATTTTCATAATCTACATATTTATGGAAATATGTATAATATGTATATGTGGCAATTTATAGAGTATTAGATGTGTAATATGTACAGGGGTGGATATGTACAGTAGATAAATACATGGTTAATTATATCTGTGTTTGTAATACACATTTTATATATTTAAGAGCATATATATTTGTAAACATACTCACATAAATTTTAGCATTTAATATATAGACATTCTATTCTGAACATTTATTAATATTTCTTAGAACTTATATGCTGGTGCATATATGCTCATTTTATTCATGTTCCAACAGCTAGCAGCACAGCATTGAATTAATTAGCTGATTTAATGAATTTCTTGTTAATGGTAATATATGTTGTTTTTGCATATAAACATGATTGTATTTATACTGCAAATGGAATTGCTGCATCATAGTATATATGCATATGAATTATTTGATAGATACTGCCAAAACACTCTCCAACAAGGTTGTACCATTTTGCCTTTCATCAAGTATGTATGCAAGTTCCTGTTATCTCTCATAATCAGTAATATCATCCAGTACCACAACATTTTATACAAAAGTATATGATGTTGTTCTTTTAATATATATTTGTATGATCAAGATTGCATATCAATTTACTATTTAAAAGCACTTTGTATCTCAAATCAGTAGTGATAAATGTGAATTTATTCACCAATAGTGTTTGTTAGACAAATTGCTAGCCATTTAAAAGAGGATAACATTGGCTTCATATCTTATACCAAACCACAGGACAAACCACAAGATTGTCAACACTTGAAATGTTTGAAAAAATGAAACCTGCAAATAGATGAATAAAATGAGGCTTTGGAACTGGAAAATACTTTTGATCTATTCCTCAGGAGCTACTTTCAAAATGTTCAGGAGCCATGGAAAAAAAAATCGAGTCTCTAACTTTATCAAAATTAAAATTATCTGCACATTCAAGAAAGATTCAGAAGGAAAAACAAACTAAACAAGTACAAAATATATTCGTATGTACAGAGACGTAAGAAAACAAAATGACTGGAACATAAGAAAAGACTGGAACATATGAAAAGACATTCCATCTCATTCATATTAAGTGGAATTACACAAAGATATAAGTGTGTTATCTATCCAGACTGTCAAAAAGCTAAATGTTTGTTAACACTATTTGTGGGGCTTTGAGAAAAGAAACATTCTTACACATTGCTGGCAGGAGTGTAAAATACTTCAACCTCTAATCAAGGGAAATTTGACAATATCTTTCAAAATTGCAATTACATTTACTCTTTGACGTAGGATTTCCACTTTGGAAAATATATCTTACAGACACACCAATAAACATAGAAAATGACCTATACATGTCATTTTTCGTAGCCTTCTTGTTTATAATAGCAAAATATTGAACACAAGCCAAAGGCCCATCTATATGGGCAAGTTGTTAAAATAAACTATAGTATATCTGTATAGCGGAACATGTACAGTTTTTAAAGAATGAGAATGCCCTCTATGTACAAAAAGGAAAAACTCCACATTATGTTTTTACATCAAAAACTGTGTGGTTAGAAGAGTGAATAATATATGCTATGTTCTGTGTAAGGTACGGGTAAATAAAACTATATATTTTCATTTTCTTATGTCTGTATGAATGAATGCTAAATAGATACATTTAAAAAATAATAGAAACTGTTTCCCTCAGCGGATGGGGGTTTCGTGTGGACATAGGCACAAGGATAGGAATGGCATTTCAATGTTTATCATCTATCATTTTGATTTTGATCCATGTGAATATATTTACCTATTTAAAAAAATCTAAGGAAATACAAATTAAAGGCAGAAAACTGCTTTTTATATTCTTTGTTTATTTGTATATTGAGTTGTATGTTTCTTTCTTACTGAGTATAAGCTTTCTTTTCAAAATACAGAGATTGACCCTTTGTAATATATTTTGTAAATATATTTTTCACATTAGATATTTCTCTTTTTGTTTTGTTTGTGGTATTTTTCCTATTGGAGAAATGCTTCATTAGTCAGTGATCAAACTCATTTTTATTTTATAACTTCTGTGTTTTGTAGGTTACTTAAAATGAGTATTTGCCTCACTATTATTAAAGAAAAATTTACCTATTATATGATTTCCTTTTATTCAACAATAGTCTTTGATCTATATGTTAATTTATTTTGGTGTTTCAAAAAAAGTAGATAGCAATTTTTTCTAACCTTGAACAATTCTAGCCAATTATTATAATATTTATTGAGTGATGCACTTTTCCTCCACTACTTTAAATTACACTTTAATTACACACTCAAATAAACTACCTTCTGTCATCTTTCTTTATACATTATTTTTGATCATTTAACCTATTTTCTGCTGTTATAAATAGAACATTTACCTTCATTATATTCTCTTATTCTTTTCTTTGTTTTGTTTATAGAAACTATATAAGCTTTTATTCCTTAGTCATTTAATCAACCACTTACTAAGTTTTCTTATAGCCGCATAGTTTATGGTTAATGTTTCGGGATTCACAAGTATAAAATCATATCAGTTCAAAAACTTAATTAATTCACTGCATAAATTTAGAGTAATAATGTGTGCTTTAATTAGTTTGAACTTGTCTAAATGAAATCACTTCTTAGTAAACCACACAGAATAGAGACATATTAACGTTGCCTGTGTTGTCTCTGGGTGCTTATTTTAATAATTTGCTTTGCTTCCCATAGCCTAGCACTGGTGAAAATAAAAAAAGAGAAACAAAAGTATAAATGTCATATTTTTTCCTAGTCCCTCTGAAGTCAATTTTGTACAGGTAAGAATAAGAATTGGAGTTATTTTTCACAATCAGTTGCAAAGATTATTTTCAACTTTGTGATGGAGGAGGCTCAAGGTTTAGAAGAGAATGCATTACCTCTAAAACAAGAGTATAAATAATAATCGAGGTCAGATTACTTAGTAATGTATAGCGTTATTTTCATCTCAGACTATTACATCCATAATTCTCAGCTAGTATTTTTGCTCTAGAATAATCAATACTCAATACAATGTAATGATGTTGGCTAACACTGCAAACAGTTTTCATACATGTTTTGCAAAAGTCTGCAGGACAAATGATCCCTTTTACCATTTGCGTTCATTTACTTCATTTTATTTTTGTTCGTTATTCTTTGTTTCTTAGCAAAATTATTAGCCATTTGAGCTCAGTTGCTTTATAATTTATGTAATTATCGCTGTGTTCTGTCTTAATGTTTCTCTTCAGAATATGTTAAATCCTTTTCACTTTTCGAAAACTGGAAACAGGGCAAGCATCAGGTTCAGTTTTTTTATATGTCAACACTTAGCGACACATACTCAACATTTAAAAAATTATGTAATATCTTGACATATCTGTTACAATAAGATCTATTTCAATATAATATTTCTAAGATCTGTATTGAGAAAGCTTTAATTCACATTCCCATGTCTTTGATGTGTCCATGTGCTGGCTGCCTTCTTTTGCTGACCTATTCTATTCTAGGAGTGAAAGCGTATTTTCATGTGCACGCATAATAGATAGAAACTATCAGTTCCTTCCTTTGTGTGTGGATAAATTTAATTCAGAGGAGAATACATTATCATAAATTTAAGTGAAGATAATTAGGGAGTGCAGTGATTCTGGGCAATTTTAAAAGTAACTCAGAAGTATGTAAATTAGGTTGTCAATAATCAATCAATTATCTGAAACAGTACACCATCAGGATTAATATATAAATGTAGAAGTATGTGTTTCAATATATAAGTATCAATGGTGCTTATGATGTGAAACATTGGATATTTAGAAAATGTTGCCAGGTAATGGTCAGAAAATCATGGTTTTAAATATTTTTGTCACTTCAAAGGACACTTCTAAATTTGTGCATCTTTATTAGACTGAATTACAAAATATTTCAGTTGTTCTAAGGAGATGCAATGACAAAAGAAATTTTAAAAAGTAAAATTTGAATGTAAACTTTCTGTTGCAATTAAAACTAAACTTGCAGAGATTACAGTAGATTATGCAAATTCCTTTATTAGTTAGAACATCACCTTAAGACACTCTAATTTCATTAATATTGACAGTAAAATATCACTAGATTTGAGTTTTAGTTTTGAGGATAGATTTTGTATTTTGACATATTTAGGAATGAGTAATGAAGTTCCTTTTAAAAATTATATCACTTACAACATAACAATTTATGTTTTTATCACTTATAATTAAATTTGAAATTTTCTTTTTTAGTTCCTATCTTTTGAAACATATTTGGAGTACTATTTTACATGTCTTGTGGTTTTTTTTCTGAATGCTAATTGGGACATACTCCCTCATACTAACTTCTAAGAATTTAGTATTTCCTCCTTTAACATATTTTTTTCTGTAGAAAAAATGTATAAAATATATGCAACATTTATCTATTTTTTTCTTAAAAATTGCATAAATCATTTGAAACTGTAGAACGTCAAAATAAGATTGGAAAATGCTTGAGTGATGATCTCTACTAGCTATTTGCATTGCAGTTGGGTACCACATTGGAGAAGGCCTGTGCATATAATCTTAACTCTCTTCCCAGTGAAATCAAAGCATGGTTCCTTGTGACTTTTACCTATTACTTTCAGTATTAATTTCTGGGAAAATAAAAATGTTTGGCATTTATTCTATACTATTCCCTTAAACTATTAGAAAAACTATTCTGTTTCTTATAGGATTCATGTCTATAAACAATAAGTAATCCCATCCTCTTTGTATGCATTAATTTTAAATGTCATTCTTGATACTTTAATCTTAGAATTTTTAAAAAACTTGGTATTAAATAAATAAGTGTTTTGATGATTTTTGAAGAGCTAGGATTTGGGGCCAGGTAACTTTTTAAGATTATCTTACTTAGCACAAAAACTGTGTAATATAATAAATAACTCCCAAATCTCAGTGACTTGATACACTAAATGTTTTTGTTTGCTACATCACAGTTCATTGATGTCAGCAAAGATGGGAAGTAGATAATTTCATATGGGAAACTTATGGGTAAGGTGAAAAGATTGTGCAACTTTCATTCAGGTTCCATCAGCCAGAACTCAGCCACATGGCCCAAATCTAACTACAAAGGATTGGAAAATGTGGTTGGGTTGTGTACACGGGAAGAAAATGAGATTCAATTGCTCAATACCTAACATTATTGCTGCCTCAGTCCACTTTTATCAACAAACACTTGTCCCTCTTAGTTTTCCAAATGAAGACAATCCTCCCTGAGTCAATGGTCCCGTTAATGCATTCAGCTTTAAGATAAGGTCCTCTGTTTTACATACAATCCCCTGTCCGATGTGAATGTGGCTCTTTGGTTCAAACAGCCTATGAGCTAAAATGGCAAAGCAGAGAAAACAATTATTTCTTTTTGCAAAGGGGAAGAATAAGAGTCCTATGACAGTCACTGGCCAATAGCAATTCTGAAATTCCTCTGGATAAACAGCATAAAAGCCTTCTATTCTGAGGATCAAATAGTTCCTTGAAGAGGCCATGATTCTGCTCTCTGTGTGGTTTTCTTCATCCATTTTTTTCTAGCAATATTCTATGGAAGGTTTCTTTCATCTGTTGATGGGGAAGGTGTTGTTTTGTAGCCTTCTCCGTTACCTAGGGTCGTTTTAATGTTCAACTAACAGTATCAGGCATTTTGAAATCAGGCTTTAATGTTCTCAAAACCAATGCAAATCTCTCCCAGAATTAGTAAGCTTCTGATCCATTTGCTTCCAGCAGGCCCTGTATCAGTACTTGCCACTCAAATACTATTTTCCTAGACATGATTCTGCAATCTTTGTTCTGTATTTTTTCTTCTTTCAACTTGTTAGTGCAACTTGGTGGCTAATAAGCTTGTGTGAAAATGACACATCTTTTATCCATTCATTGTCACAGAGTCATTATTTTCAAGGGAGAAGGCATATTGGGACTTTGTCACTGAGAGTCTGTTAGAATCTAGTCTATTACTATTTATGTCTAGAAGTTGTCTTTCCTAAATCTTCAAGAATCCGTTTCTGAACACTAGTTTTTTCCTTTCTATTTTCTATTAGGCCAGTTATTTTTTTTAATTCATTTTTTTCCTAGAATTATTTGCTAAGTGCAGTCAAAGAAAACCAATGTGGATGATTACTAACCATTTTCCTCTAGAGCTACAAGCTCAGTGAGCATAATAATTTCTTTGAATTTTCACAGGTGATGGTTTTAGCAAAGGTGTTGCTGTTATGCTGCATTAACACATTTAATTTAGGTATTTTTAAAAGGTTAATGTTATAAAATGTCATATTAATTTACATTTTAATAAAAATGAAATTTCAATTATAAAAATATTTACCATTTAATTTATGGTTACCAACTGGTCTAAGTGGAAGTGTAACCTTGAAACATCAGTGATGTATTTATGATAAATTCCTAACTTCGATATCAATTAACCTGTCTTTAGAGGTTACAAAAGCAGAGATTAGTGTTAAATAATAAAGTTGAGAATAAGGTAATGCAGATATTTGAATACTGGTGATTTAGTACATGAATAGTAAAATATTTAACTCTGACTCAAAGTGAAAAGACATTAATATTCACTGATTATACTTTATAGCTAACATGCATAGTAAGATTTGTATAAGAAAAAACATTTTGTATAGGCCTTCAACTTTGGTCAGAATTTTGTATAGGCCAGGCACAGTGGCTCACGCCTGTAATCCAGCACTTTGGGAGGTTGAAGCAGGCGGATCGCTTGAGGTCAGGAGTTTGAGACCAGCCTGGCCAACATGGTGAAACCCCATCTATAATAATAATGCAAAAAATATTAGCCGGATGTGGTGATGCACACCTGTAGTCCCAGCTACTTGAGAGGCTGAGGCAGGAGAAGAGCTTGAACCAAGGAAGCAGAGGTTGCAGTGAGCTGAGATGGTGCCACTGCACTACAGCCTGGGTGACAGAGTAAAACTGTGTCTCAAAAATAAAATAAAATAAAATAAAGAATTTTGTATAAACACATTAAGAGCATTTAACTCAGCAATGACAGTTCAGAAGTAAAAGTTATTAAAAACTACCACCTTTGGTCATGTCTTCTAGAATGCTGCAGTAGAAAAGAGATTCCTTTTAGAAATATGAATCATGAAAGTCCAACAATTGATTTCCTTCCAGTCCAATACATTAGACAACTTTCAAAATAAACACACACTTGCCACAAAAAAGGAGAATAAATTAAATGTTGTGATTTCAACCACTTTCCTCTAATGTTACACTGATGAAAATATTTACAATAACTTGCATTTTGATCACATAATACACGCCATGTGCTGTAATATATGATTTATACATTTTATCTCTATTAATTGCTATAATTTCATGGAGGATGAAATTTTCAAAAGATGAAACTAGGACTTAAAGAGGTGAAATAAATCTTCCAGTCAAAAAATGCATAACTCAGGACCCAATAGCTCACGTCTGGCTCATTGCAAAGCTAATACCTTAACAACTACGTTAAACTGCCTAAAATTAATTAATGAAAAGCCTTTAATATTTAAACATTACTCCTATAGTCAAAGCTTTTTTTATACTAATTTAAGGAACTCTTCTTTTAGTTAATAAGTAATACATTCTTACTTACTTAGAACATGAATATTATTACACTTTCTCGTCTGTCTCCTTTAGCCTGAGACTACATGAAATATCTAAGGCATGATATTCCTGAGACTAATGATGTCTAGCTAATAGGCTCTTGACCTTTAGCAAAAATGTTAAGGGATAACTATGTTCATAATTATACCTTATATTTAAATGGGTTATGCTTCTCAAATTGTCTGTAAGCTTCCTTATTTTATATTTATTTTAGGCCTGTGAGGAAATAAATATTATTCTATATTTTTGTGGAGAATTAAACACAGCATATATGAAAATCCTTCTGTTAAGGATAACCTAAAAAAAAAGACAATTATGAATAAAACATAGAGAGTCAGAATGTGTGGATGGAGTGAAGATGAAGAGGTGGGTAGGGATCTGTGAGGGAAATGTGTGATGTTTCTGGAGACACAGCACTTTTTATATTCCTTTTGGTGCTGGGAAAATTTCCTGTCTTAAGCATCCCACATACTCCCAACTCAGGCAGAAACAAGAATTCCACTTTGCTAATCTCCATTTGTATCCAGGTTGCTGGCCTGTGATGTTGGCTCTGCCAATCAGACTCAACTGCATGAGATGTTAATTCAGATATGGTCAGTGTGACATGTCTTAAGCAGACATATTAGATAGACATCATTATAGTCATTAATCACATAGTCATTATAGTCTCTGAAAGATCATTCCTCAGATTTATCATGTAGTCTTCTAAAAAAGATGAAAGTTTAATAACATTCTTTTTCTAGGTAAGCAAGGGTATACTACTTATGTATACCTTATGTATATTTAAAAGGAAAATATTTTCCAAATGATAGTGTGAGTATAGGATGCTAACATATTCTTTGGAGGTTAATAAAGAAAGAAGAAACCAAGAGGAATTTATTTGAGAATGATGGTGGCATTAAACTTCTAGGGCAGTAGGATGGAGATTCTGCCACTTAGGTCAGCAGCAACTAGTATGGCATTTGTGTTGTATCTACAGTGGCTAAAATAGACACAGTAAATGTGATTTGAATATTGTCTTTGAATGTGTGATCTTTGGCTTAACCATCTGGCTTTTCTATTTGGCAAGCTCTTTAATAGTCTTAAATATTTTTTTAAAAAAAAATACTTCAAGAGGTTTTTATTACTTGTATCTGATTGTCACTGACTGACACAGGACATGGCTTCCTAAGTCTTTAGGTGTTAAAGTTTACTGTTTAGTATATATTTAGTAATGATCAGAATACTAATTTAAAGATTATATTTTGTTAGGGAAAATAAACTTGCCCATTTTGACTACTTAAATTTAGCTTCTTAGAAATAAGCACCTGACAAGTCCTAGTATCACTAAGAAGAAGACATCATTTCATGTAGCGGTAATTACCTCAACAGAATATATAAATTTCACAGCTCTTAATTCACAACTGTGTATTTAACAATATTATGTTGAACATTTGGGCTACAGTAAGTTAGTGCAGTCTCTATCCATGAAGAACCTATATTCCAGGGAATTAAAAACCATGTTTTTAATACAATCAGTTTCAACAATTTCTCACAGGATGTTTAAATTAGATATTAATGTAAGTAGCATCAACCATCAACAGTTTACTTTTAAAAATGTATACATTTATGAGGTACAAGAGAAATTCTATTACTTGCATAGATTGCCTAGCAGTCAAATCAGAGCTTTTAGGATATCTATCACACAAATAACATACGTTATTGTGAATAGTGCCGCAATAAACATACGTGTGCATGTGTCTTTGTAGTAGAGTAATTTATAATCCTTTGGGTATATACCAGTAGTGGGATGGCTGGGTCATATGGTACATCTAGTTCTAGATCCTTGAGGAATCGCCATACTGTTTTCCATAATGGTTGAACTAGTTTACAATCCCACCAACAGTGTAAAAGTGTTCCTATTTCTCCACATCCTCTCCAACACCTGTTGTTTCCTGACTTCTTAATGATTGCCATTCTCACTGGTGTGAGATGGTATCTCATTGTGGTTTTGATTTGCATTTCTCTGATGGCCAGTGATGATGAGCATTTTTTCATGTGTCTGTTGGCTGTATGGATGTCTTCTTTTGAGAAATGTCTGTTCATATCCTTTGCCCACTTTTTGATGGGGTTGTTTGTTTTTTTCTTGTATATTTCTTGAGTTCTTTGTAGATTCTGGATATTAGCCTTTGTCAGATGAGTAGGTTGCAAAAATTTTCTCCCATTCTGTAGGTTGCCTGTTCACTCTGATGGTAGTTTCTTTTGCTGTGCAAAAGCTCTTTAGTTTAATTAGATCCCATGTGTCAATTTTTGCACTATTCACAATAGCAAAGACTTGGAATCAACCCAAATGTCCATCTGAGACAGACTGGATTAAGAAAATGTGGCACATATACACCATGGAATACTATGCAGCCATAAAAGGATGAGTTTGCGTCCTTTGTAGGGACATGGATGCAGCTGGAATCCATCATTCTTAGCAAACTATCACAAGAAGAGAAAACCAACACCGCATGTTCTCACTCATAGGTGGGAACTGAACAATGAGATCACTTGGACTCGGGAAGGGGAACATCACACACTGGGGCCTATCATGGGGAGGGGGGAGAGGGAGGGATTGCATTGGGGAGTTATACATGATATAAATGTCATGCACATGTACCCTAGAACTTAAAGTATAATAAAAAAAAATAAAAAAAAATAAATAAAAAAAAAACAATAAAAAGCAAGAAAAAGGTAAAAAAAAAAAAAAAAAAAAAAAAAAAAAAAAAAAAACATACGTTGTATCCTTTAAGTAGTTTCTTGTAATCCACCTCCCTTCCAACCTTTTAACTTCCTAAGTTTCTGTTGTCTATCATTCTACTCTCTATGTCCATGTGTACATATTTTTATTTCCTGCTTATGAGTGAAAACCTGTGATATTTGACTTCCTGTGTCTGAGTGTTTCATTTAACATATTGACCTCCATTTCCATCCATGTTAGTGGGAAAGATAGGATTTCATGGAAATGTAGTATATACACAATACAATACTATGTATCCATGAATAGCCCTGTGATAAACATATGAGTGCAGGTATCTTTCTGATATATTGATTTCTTTATTTTCCTTTGAGTAGATATCCAGTGATGGGATTGCTGGATGGAATAGCAATGCTATTTTAAGTTCTTTGAGAAATCTTCATACTGTTTTCTAAAGAGGTTGCACTAATTTAAATTCCCAACAACAGCGTATAAGAGTTCCCTTTTAACCTCATCCTCACTAACATCTGTTTTTTAGTAATAGCCATTCTGACTGGTATAAGATGACATCTCATTGTGGTTTTATTTTGCATTTCAGGTAATTAGTGATGTTGAGCATTTTTTTTTCATATATCTGTTGGCCATTTGCATATCTTCTTTTGAAAATTGTCCGTTCATGTCATTTGACATCATTTTAATGGAATTATTTGTTTTCTTGTTGTTGTTAAGTTCTTTGTATATTATGTTAGACAAATCATTTGCAAATATTTTCTCCTATACTGCAGGTTGTCTGTTCACTCTGTTGATTATTACTTTTGCTTTGCAGAAGCTTTTTGTTTAATTAAGTCCATTTGTCTATTTTTTGTTTTATTATATTGGCCTAAAGATTTTGTTGTTGTTGTTGCTGCTGTTGTTGTATCTCTGCCAGCTTTTTGTATCAGGACGATGCTTGCCTCATAGAATCAGTTAGGGAAGAGTACATCCTTTTCAATTTCAGTTTCAGTAGGAATGGTACCAGCTCTTCTTTGTACCTCTGGTAAAATTCAACTGTAAACCTGTCTGGTCCTGGGCTTTTTGGGTTGGTAGGCTATTTATTACTAACTCAATTTTGTAACTCATTATTGATCTGTTCGGGAATTCAATTTCTTCCTGATTCAATCTTAAGAGGGCGTGTTTGTCCAGAAATTCATCTGCTTCTTGTAGATTTTTTTTTCTTTCTTTTTTCTGTCTTTTTTTTTTTTCTTTTTTATGGAGTCTCATTCTGTTGCACAGACTGGAGTGCAATGGCATGATCCAGCTCACTGCAACCTTCACCTCCTGGGTTCAAACAATTATTCTGCCTCAGCCTCCCAAGTAGCTGTGATTACAGTGCCCATCATCACACCTGGCTAATTTTTGTATTTTTAGTATAGACAGGGTTTTACCGTGTTGACCAGCTTGGTCTCGAACTCCTGACCTCAGGTGATCTGCCCGCCTCAGCCTCCCAAAGTGCTGGGATTACAAGCATGAGTCACCCCACCCGGATTTCTTCTAGATTTTCTAGTTTATGTGCATAGACATGTTTATAATACTCTCGAATGGTTGTTTGTATTTCTGTGGAGTTAGTGGTAATATCCCCCTTACTATTTCTGATTGTGTTTATCTGATCTCTCTTCTTCTTTATTGGTCTAGCTAGCAGTCTATCTATTTTATCTTATTTTTTTTCAAAAAACCAGAACCTCGATTCATTAATCGTATGAATGATGGTTTGTATCTGTATCTACTTGAATTCAGCTTTGATTTTGGCTATTTCTTGTCTTCTTCTAGCTTTGGGATTTGTTTGCTCTTGGTTTTCTAGTGCTTTTAGTTGTGATGTTAGGTTGTTAACTTGACATCTTTATAACTTTTTATATGGGCATTTAGTGCTATAAATTCCCTCTTGCCGCTGCCTTAGCATGTCCCAGAGATTCTGGTATGCTGTATCTTTGTTTTCATTAGTTTTAAAGAACTTGACTTCTGCCTTAACTTCATTATTTATTTAAAAGTCTTTTGGGAACAGGTTATTCAATTTCCATATAATTGTATGGTTTTAAGTGAATTTCTTAATCTCGAGTTCTAATTTGATTTTCCTGGGTCTGAGACTCAGAAAAATCAATGTTTGTTATTATTTCAGTTATTTTGTATTTGCTGAGGAGTGCATTCTTCACAGAACTGGAAAAAAAACTCTTTTAAATTTATCTGGAGTAAAAGCCGGAGGCATCACCCTACCTAACTTCAAACTATACTACATGGCTACAGTAACTAAAACATCATGATACTGACTTAAGAATAGACACATAGACCAATGGAACAGGATAGAGGACCAAGATATAAGTCCATACACCTACAACTATATGATCTTCAACAAACCTTACAAAAACAAGCAATGAGGAAAGGATTTCCTCTTCAATAAATGTTGTTTAGATAACTGGCTAGCCATATGCAGAAGATTGAAACTGGACCCCTTACTTACACCATATACAAAACTTAAGATGAATGAAAGACTTAAATGTAAAAACCAAAATTATAAAAACCCTGGAAGACAACTTAGGCAATGCCATTCAGCACAGGCATGGGCAAAAATGTCATGATGCAGATGCCAAAAGCAATTGCAACAAAAGCAATAGTTTACAAATGGGATCTAATTAAACCTAAAAGCTTCTGCACAGCAAAATAAACTATCAACGGAGTAAACAGACAACCTACAGAATGGGAGAAAATTTTTGCAAACTATGCATCCAAGAAAGGAGCATCTATGAGGAACTTAAACACATTTACAAGAAAACAAAAACAACCCCTTAAAAAAGTGGGCAAAGTACATGAACCAACACTTTTCAGAAGAAGACATACATGCAGCCAACAATTATATGAAAAAAGGTTCAACATCACTGATCATTAGAGGAATCCACATCAAAACTACAATGAAATACCATCTCACATCAGTGAGAATGACTACTATTAAAAAGTCAAAAAATAACATGCTGGCAAGATTGTAGAGAAAAAAATGAATGCTTATAAACTGCTGGTGGGAATGTAAATTAGTTCAGCCATTGTGAAAGACAGTGTGATGATTCCTCAAACACATAAAGACAGAAATACCATTCAACTCAGCAATCCCATGACTGGGTATCTACCTAAAGGAATATAAATTGTTCTATCATAAAAACAACTGTGTGCATATGTTCATTGCAGCATTATTCACAATAGCAAAGACATGGAATCAACCTAAATGTCCATCAATAAGAGATTGGATAAAGAAAATGTGGTACATATACACCATAGAATACTATGCAGTCAGAAAAAAAAATGAGATTATGTCCTTTGCAGGGACATGGACAGAGCTGGAGGCCATTATCCTTAACAAATTAACACAGGAACAGAAAACCAAATACTGTGTGTTCTCACTTAAAAGTGGGAGCTGAATGATGAGAACACATGGACACAGAGAGGGGAACAACACACACTGGGGTCGTTCAAAGGTTGGAGAGTGGGAGGAGGGAGAGAATCAGGAAAAGTAATTAATGAGTACTAGGCTTAATACCTGGGTGATGAGATAATCTGTACAACAAACAGACACAAGTGTACCTATGTAACAAACCTGCACTTGTAGCCCTGAACTTAAAAGCTTAAAAAAAAAAAGGAATACTGGAGTCGTTCTCATAATTCAAGAACTCTAGGCTTTAGAAAGATCTCCCTTTAGAAAGTCATCTTGCTTCTGTGTATGAGAGAAGATGTATGTGCTCTGTGTCCATCTCCTCACAGACCTGTTCAAATAGATATGAGTTAAAGAAATGTACTTCATTGTAGTTGATAATTTTAATCACATCCTGCAAAATGTTCTTAGGTTCAGATGACATTTTTCAGCTAGCAGCATTTCTCTATGGATGACACAGTGCATAGACTCACATTCACAAGCAACCTCTTTGACTCAATTAGTGAAACCAGAAAGCCATCCAGTCATGCAGCCACTCCATCCATGCATATACTGACACAAAATTACCAATTCAGTTTTCCTGATATGTGATCATTCTAAGACTTGACTGGTTCGGCAGCTGTGATGTTGGTTGGCCACAAATTTCACATAACATATCTTCATGCACAGCCTCCTGAATAATATATCGCACAAAAACAAGTATTGTTGCCTTATTCTCAACATTGGTAGACTCATCAACCTGAATTGTGTACCATGGTGACTCATTCATCCTCTCTAACATTTGTACCTCATATCCTCTGCTATTTCACAAATTCATCTAGGTTATGCTAATAGCCAAAAGAGGAACACATGCCACCTTTGGAACAAGTGTCCTTTGGGTGGATCAAATATCCACCAAAAGTAAAGGGCTCCTTGACTTTAGCAATGTGGTTAGCCACTAAGAATGATGAACTCAGTGGAAACACATTTAATGAAGTGATGATCTTCAATAATTGCTTCTGTCCTTTGTGGTCACATTTTTTTTTTCTTTTGAAAAACTCCAAAGGCTTCCCTTTTAATGCAAGGTGCTTGATCTCCATACGGCAAAGCAGTTTGAATGTTTCATGGCTTTGTTGGGTAGCCAGTTGCCACATATTATACAAAGCAGGCTTGGAGAATATGAATCACCTGTTGCAGTGAACTTGTAATTTAAGTAGGATTCTTGCTATTTTATTTTAAATGTAGTTTTGTTGTTGTTGGCAGTTTTAGTGTCTTCTGCTGTCTCATCATTGGGTTCTTCCCCCTTTTCAAAGAAGCTCTGCAGTGAGATTTGTTATATATTTATTTTAGATAAGTTTAGCTTGTGGACTTACCGAAACTGTGACTGAGACAATTGTGCAGTGAAGGAAAGAGGCATGGACGAATGTGGTAAATAAAATAATGGATGGGTCAAACACAGACTAAAATAAGTGTAAGATGCTGACTTAAAGCCTGCCACCAAATGCAGCTGTACAGTTGTACATCAACTCACTTGCCACTATAAAGCAAGCCACTAGATGCAGCTTAATTGTCACTGACAGTCACTGATAGGGTTATGATATGAGTCTGTGAGCAATTGATTTATCATGGTCTCTATGCAGTCAAACCTCTCTGCTAATGTTAATCTGTATTTGCAGCCACTCCCCAGTGCTAGCGTCACCGCCTCAGCTCCACCTCAGATCATCAGGCATTGGATTCTCATAAGGAGAACACAACCTAGATCCCTCATATGCACAGTTCACAGTAACATTCGCAATCCTATGAGAATCTAATGCCACCACTGATGTGACAGGAGGCAGAGCTCAGGTGGTAATGCAAATAATGGGGAGTGGCTATAAATACAGATGAAGTTTAGCTCCCTTACCAGCTCACTCACCTGCAGCTGTGCAGCCCAGTTCCTAATTTCCTGGGGGCTTGGGACTCCCGGCTCTATAGATCCCTGTTCTGTTGATGTATGTGTCTATTTTTATACCAGTGCATCCTGTTTTGTTTACTATAACTTTGTGGTATAATTTGAAATCAGGTAATGTGGCACCTCCCACATTGTGCTTTTTGCTTAGAATTCTTTGGCTAATCAGGCCTTTTTTTTTTTTTTGGTTTCATATATATTTTTCTAATGTATAAGGAACCATTCTTCTAATGTATATACTTTTTCTAATTCTGTAAAAAATGATTGGTATTTTGAAAGGAATACCAGTGAATCTGTAGATTGCGTTGTGTATTATGGTCATTTTAATGATATTAATTCTTCTGATAATGAGCACAGAATTTTTTCAATTTGTTTGTATCCTCTACAGTTTCTTTCATTAGCGTTTTGTAGTTTTCCCTGTGGAGATCTTTCAACTCATTGATTAAATTTATTCCTAGGGTTTTTTTTAAAGCTATTGTACATACAATTGGCTTTTTTATTTCATTCTTACCTACATCGTTATTGTTGCATAGAGATGCTACTAATTTTTGTGCTTTGATATTTTATTCTGTAACTTTACTAAATTTATTTATCAAATCTAAGAATTTTTTTGGTAGATTCTAGGTTTTACCAAATACAAGATCACAAGCAGACAGGGACAGTTTTACCAAATATAACATCACAAGCAGACAGGGATAGTTTGACTTACTTTTCCAATTTGGATGCCTTTTATTTCTTTTTCTTGCCTGATTGCTTTGGCTATGATTTCCAGTACTATGCTGAATATACATGGTAAAAGTAGGCATCATTGTCTTATTCCAGTTCTTAGAGAAAATACTCTCAACTTTTCCCCATTCAGTATGATGTTGACTGTGAGTTTGTTACATATGCCCTTTATCATTTTGATGTATGTTCTTTCTATGCCTAGTTTGCTGAGAGTTTTTATCATGAAGTGATGCTGAACTTTATCAAATGCTTTCTCTGCTTCTATTGAGATGATCATGATATTTTTCCTTAATTCTGTTTATGTGATGTATCACATTTGTTGATTTGCATATGTGGAACCATTCTTGCATGTCTGATATAAAGTCCAGTTGATCATGGTGTATTTTTTTTTTTTTTATGTGCTGCTTGATTCAGTTGGCTAGTGTTTTGTTAAAGATTTTTGTGTCTGTGTTCATCAGGAATATTGGTTTTAAGATTCTTTTTTAAAAATGTCATTGCTTGGTTTTGATATCAAGGTGATACTGGCTTTGTAGAATGAGTTAGGGAGGAGTCCCTCCCCTTGAATTTGAAACAGTTTCAGAAGGATTGGTATTACTTTTTATTTGTATGTTTGGTACAATTTGACTGTGAACCCATCTGGTTCTGGGCTTTTTCTTGTGGGAGGAAGGAAAATCTTGAGTCAATCTTGTTACTCCTTATTGGTATGTTTACGTATTGAAATGATGCAAATTTCTGATAAATAAAACAGAAGAAATTTTAAAAATATATGTACAAAAATATAAATGTATTTAATTAATGGATCAAAATATTTAAAGGGAAAATGTTTTCCAGATGATATGGTAAATATAGGATGCTAACGTATTCTTTGGAGGTTAATAAAAAAAAAACTCTTCTTTATTTTATCCTGTTCATCTCTAAAATCTGAGAGTTAAAATAATATCCAAAGGAAATATATTCATACTAAAATAAACTTAGGTAAGCATAGCTAGTCTAATCTTACACATTACAGATTGTTGGTCAGTATTACAGGTTCTATTGTTTCTAGGTAATCTATATTTTCTATTTAGATTTTATTGCTCCTAAACTTAACTGTATAAATTTCCATGTATAGTGGTGTCAATAAGAGAATTTGATGAGATGTTTTCCTTCGTGATTTAAAGAGTGATTTCTGGAGGGATGACTAATGGGCAAGCAATTTTTCTAGCCCTGATTTTTCTGATACTTCCTAGTTTGGAATACTTTTGCCAATGATGACTTCTATATATTTATACTTCTTATATTGATGAACCATCAAGAAAAATTATGTCCAGATTTCTTACTTAGTTACAGGCAACCAAGGAACCACATGCAAATTAGCATAAGTGGTTGTATCTTGAATAGCATTAAATTACATTCATTTGCCTTCATATCTTTATGTTTACCAGAAGTAAGACAGGTATAGTTATTCTTGCTTATTTATCTTGAAACCTGTAATTTATACAAAATTTCATCATGTAATTTAGCTTGTAAGATGCCATGTAGACAGCATTTCAGAATCTCCAACTTCTGGGGCAATAGTTTCTCTATTATACAGTATTTCACCTTAAATTAGCCATGCAATTATAAGCAACATTAGTAATGTAAATTATAAATTATATTCCACATTTTGTACCAAGTACTCTGGATATGTTGATTCATTTAATCCATGCAACTACCTTAATTTCATTTCATACATGAAGAAATCATAGCTGAGGAATAATTGAAAGGCATAAAAATAATTTAATCATTTTAGTTCCAAAAATATAGATATGGTATCACAAATACCAAGATATAATCTCCAAGAAGCTGATTCTTAAGAAGGAGACAGAAAATACTAGCTTTGGGTATAGAAGCCATGGTTTCAGGTGTTCTTTCTGAGGCTTTCCAACTGTATGAAAGCCAGAAATTATCTGAAACTTGGAGTCTTGTTTTTTTTTGTTTTGTCTTGTTTTGAAACTCCATATTTGAATGAGAAATAAGTACTCCTTTGCTAGTTGTTGGATATCAGTGAGATGACGTAGTTTGTGACATTTTGTAATATATAAAGAGCCACATCTGGGTGATAAATACCATAATTGCTGTTTATATATGGCTAATTCTCTGATACAACGATACCATCGGAAAAATTATTTTGTTAAACAGGGTGCACTGAAAGAATATTGATATTGATTGAAAGCTAATTCCAGTTTCTAATATAAATTAAATGAATATATTTCTATATCGATTATATATAAAGAAGAAAAGGGGCTTATAAGTTCTAAGCTAGTAGGCTAAACCAGTTATAGTTCATGTTCCTCATTCCAATATATATATATAATCGGAATGCATTTTAATATATTATTTAAATGTGAGTTTATGGATCTAATAAATTTGGAATAGATTCTAAACTCTTAAGTTAAAAAAAAAGTGCCATCTTAAATTTTAATTAATTCATTCACTTAAATTACCATCAAGACTCTTGTTTCAGAAATAGACTTACATAAACACAAGCTTGAATAAAGAAGAATATAAATGTGATAGGTAAAAATATTCTTTGTATTTTTAAAAGGTATTTTGGCACATACCCCTATACCAAAGATGGTTAAAATAAAGTGTGCTTATGGTGCTCCACAGATAGTGACACTTGTGATCATGTAATAAAATGCTTCATGGCTGGGTTCTGTTCTATAATTCCTTTTTGCTCCAAAAGCATAGTGCCACAAGTTATTTTATCTCCCGCCATTAGATTATGTATCGCCTTTCTAGTCCACATGCTAGGAATAAAACCAGACAACCCTGGTGCTCTAAGGGCAAGAACATTTTCACCCTATTTAGCCCAGACAGTTGGTTTTACTCTTTTTATTCAGTGTGTAAGTGAGTATTAATGTATAGGAAATGTAGGGCACATATACCAGGATCTGGAGTTAGAAGATGAAGATTTAACATTTTGTACCATTGCTTATATTCTATTTGACACTGGGAAAATTGATAAAATTCCCTAATCTCTTATTTTTATGTCTGTTAAATAGGGTTAATAATAACCTCCACTTGGCCAGGCGTGCTGGCTCACGCCTGTAATCCCGGCACTTTGGGAGGCCGAGGCCACAGATCACGAGGTCAGGAGATAGAGACCATCCTGGCTAACACAGTGAAACCCTATCTCTACTAAAAATACAAAAAAAAATTAGCCAGGAGTGGTGGAGGGTGCCTGTAATCCCAGCTACTCGGAAGGCTGAGGCAGGAGAATGGCGTGAACCTGGGAAGCAGAGCTTGCAGTGAGCCGAGACTGTGCCACTGCACTCCAGCCTGAGTGACAAAGACTTCGTCTCAAAACAATAAAAATTAAAATTAAAAAATAATAACCTCCACTCAGTGTTATGGTGATGAAGGAGATGTAGATTGCCAGACACTAAAATGCAGGTAACCATTGTCTCTGGCTGAATTATAGATCTTATACAATGAAGCCAGGTGACCACAGCTGTCCTGGATGTGACGTTAAGGCAAACTCTAATTGGAAGAGAAGAAATATTAATTGCTTCCATCATTCTTTGTATTATTTTTGGTACTGAATAAACCAAGTTCCATTTTTCAAACCACATTTGTTTCTTTTTAAAGTTTTGGGACAGTATTTGTGCAGACTCCAGTATTTTTTTGCTGTTAAATTCTAGATCGAAAACAACAATCTAGCCATCCTTTGAGATACCCATGTAAAAAAGTTTCACAGAACAAGGCAGCTATCTTACTTTTCCTCCCAATTATGTTTTAAAACATATGTTTACTCATGACTGTACTTGGTTATATTTTGTAAAAAAGAAAGAGAGAAAAACCGTATGCTTACTTTTCTAACACCAGTTTTCTTTAACTATTCCAAGCATCTGATGGGAGCCAGTGACCTAAAAATAATCAAATTGCTTCCAAGTTCTCTTCAATGTATACAGTTGCAGAAGAGAAAACCTGGAAACTGAAATCAGAATTTTAGAGCAAGGGGTCTTAGAGACTTTCAAATTCAATCTCTTCCTTGTGGAGGTGAGAAACCTAAGGACCAGTGATTTCAAGTGATATTTGTTAATATCACTAGTGAATAGGGGACTCAAGGCTGGGTCAGAACTATTCCCATGGCTCCATGCAGTGTCTATATACATTCTTTAGTGTTCTCAATTGCTAATTTCTTCTATTCTGAAACAGTTGTTTCCTAACTATAAACTACAGCTTCCTGTGATGCCTTCAGGGCCAGTTTTAAAAATACATCTCAAATTTTGGGGATTTTGTAGCATCTCATGACTTTTCTGCTTTGAGATGACTTATAGTAGGGTGCTTCCATTAAGAAATAGCCTCAAGTACTGGCTGCAGCAGACATGTGCATAAAAGAAACATAAAAAAGAAGACCTCAAAATAGTGATGTATCTGTATAGAGGAACAAATAGTCTGCCTCTGAGATAATATTGAAAGAGGAGTTTTTAAACAAAAGAGAATGCTATCGACCAATTGCTTATGTCCTCCCAAAATGTGTATGTTGAAATTCTAACTCACAGTGTGATGATACGAGGAGGTGGGACCTTTGTGAGATCATGAGGGTAGAGCCCTTCTGAATGGGATTGGTGCTCTTATAAAAAGACACGGGGAGCATGTTTCCTCTCGTTCTGCTCTCTGCCATGTAAGGATAAAGGAAGAAGATGGCAAGCCAGGACGTGGACCCTCACCAGACACTGGATCGGCCAGCACCTTCATCACACCATAATCTTGGACCTCCCAACTTCCACAACTCTGAGAAAAAAATTTCTGTTGTTTAAGCCACCTGGTCTATGGTATTTTTGTTATAGTAGCCCAACTGATTAAGACAGAGAATGAAACAAAAAAGAAGAAACAAAACCCTGGATACTTCACAGGACCAGAATAAATTATATGTGCTCCCCAATTACAACCTAGCTTCCTAATTGAGTACAATGTGGTTCTAATTAAACTTAACACTGTTGTCAATGTAAATATTAAAAATCTGTCAAGAAGAAAGAATACTTGTCTAACTTGATCACTGATGATTTCATCTTTCTGCATTTGTTTCCAAACCTGTAAACTGAGAAGGGTTAAAACTAAATTACTTCTAAATTACCTTCTGTTAAAACTTTTATAAATTTTAAGGCATTTAACCCATTATCCTCACCTTTCATCCTTCCTCTGTTGACTAATCGACACCAGCGATTGTATAAAGTTTCATTACCTAGAAAGTTTATATTAAAAATTGCAGCATCTCATTCATATTTTGCACTCATTGGTCAAAGTAGTGCAATATTCTTTGAACCAGAAAATCTTTGAGTTGATCATAATATAAAGCTGGATTAATGTGTTGCATTTCTAATTTAATTATTGCCAAGTCTGACTAATGTATATAAAAAATACTGAATGCTGCGTAATATTTTCTTTCCCATAAGAGAAAGCAGTGTGGAAGGAAAATAAAGTGAGCTATGTGTAAAAATAGACCTTAGTGATAGTTATACATGCTATTGTGAGGCAGCAATTGTATTGTATGACCAGAATCAAGGTCATACAAAACAACTGTGTTTCAGACTGCCTCAGCTTCCGATTACACCTCTGACCAGGGCTGTTGCTGAGGGTGGAATCGGTCCATTATAGAAATTAGTTCAATTCTCGGGTCTGGGTGAAGGTGTTCGTGAGCCAGGCCACTAAGGAAAAAGCAGCAATAGAAGAGCTGCCTGTGTAACACTCACTAGAGAGCACCTCTTCTCAAATTATATCAGAATATAAGTTAAAATAATTCAAACCAATTCTCACCTTAAAGATATCAGAAGCCTATTTCATCCCGATGTTAAGGCAGACGTATTTTGTGTGGGATCTGTTAATAACTTTTGTGTAATTTTTGGCTGAAAGCATGCATATTTAGTCAAATAGCTCCCTCCCAAATTGTTTATTATCTCCCCAAATTCTGTTTTTACATATTTCTCCTCTATAGGGAATTATTTTTGGCAATCACATTATTGTAAAAGCTCAAGATAAGATTTTTATTGCTTTAAATAATGAATTGTAGTTTTTACGCACAAAATTAATGGACCATTGTCTCTCCACCACACACCCTCCCTCTCTCCCACCCCCACCAAATCAGTGGTTTTATTTCTGCTTAACAAGTTCCCTGCGATCAGCTGCATTACAGTGACAATAACTAAAATGAGCATAGAGTGTGTACTGAACGAATTGATGTGGCAAAATTCTGCTGACTTTCTTGTTAACACTTGAGATTTTTAGGAACATTACAACATAAATGTTTTCTCTGAATGTCTCTTCTTTGGAAAGATTATATTGAGGCAACAGGAAAGCAAAAGCTTTAGGCTCTCAAGCTAGATAGAATTTTGATTAAAATGTAGGATCCATAACTTTCTAGTTGTGTGACCTTGGGTAAATTGTTTAACCTAAACTTCAGGCTACTTATCTACAAAATGGGTGGGTGAATTAAATCTAGTCTTAAAGAATTGTGAGGTTCAAATGACATAATATGTAAAAGTATATAGCACAGGGAATACTTGGCATATGGAAACACTCCATGGATGGTGTGTTATGTTTAATGTTATTCATGTTTCATTTATTTATTATATTATTCATTATTTGTGAGTTTGTTTTGTCAGATGATTATTCTTTTTCATATTTAGTCATACTTACTATGAAGGAAAGACAAATAACTAAGTGTAGTACACAAATACATGAAATGGCTTGGCAATTTAAAATACGATTTTAATAATTTTGTTGCTTACTTTCTCTAGAAATGTATTTTTATGGTCGTTTGCAAAAATATCAGTTACTAATGGCTGGGTCAGGGCCTCATGGAGAAAGCAAACTGGTCACTTAGCACAAACAATTAGAGAAACCCTACCCAGAACACAGCATCTTTAACTTTTAACACTCACACAAATCACCCATACCAGGGTGAAAATGAGATTACACATTTTCAACAAACTCCAGGTGAGGCTGATGCTGCACAGAGGACATAATTTAAGTGGTAAAATATTAGAGGATTCTAGACTAACCTGCAGAACTTGTGACTCATTTATATTTAGTAGACAACCATATTGGTTGCCATAAATAAACTGAATTGGTCACCGTAAGTTAACTGAGTGCACTGATGAAGTATATATAATGCTCAATTAAGACAAGTAAAAATGTCATCTAAATTGGCATTATTATGTAATAATATTTTTCCAACATTTATAGTATAAATGTACTGAGATGCCTTCATTCTTGATATGGAGAAGATCTTGGCTCCCTATTGAACATAAAGGTGTTCTTTGAGAGGCAAGAGACATAATTTTGGTATTATAAACTATTCTGGGCCGGAGACTGATTACCATGTCACAGTAGAGGTCAACCAGGTATACCCAGACTGCTTGTAAAGCTGCTTCCTGAATATAGGAGACTGGAAATTTCTGGGCTGTTTGCCTCCTGTACACTAAGGAGAAAGGAAGAGGAGAAATTTTTACTGAACTCATAGAGTTGGTTAAAAATGCCTGGAGTAAATTCCAAGTGAAGACAGGAATGAATTGTTGGTGAGGAAAGTAAATACTGGAAGAGACTCCTGAGCCAACAATGTAATGAACAGAGAACCACTGCCATCTGATTTTTAGGAGCTCCCATTTGCCTCTCATCAAATTAAGATGCTGCAGTAAAGAGATGGTAAGGATTTTTACCGGGTGTTGCTGTCTCTAATACGCTCCCTTATAAATGTTCTTGCCCTCAGCATCTAGCTGAAGATAATTGCTTTTAAAATAAATAAATAAGTGATTCCTATTTATGCATATATGTTTAAAATTTCTCTTGGAGTCAGTTATTAAAATATCTGTGTTTCACCTAGTATAGACATCCCCCAAAGATCATTTTTTCTTCTATCAAATCTCTGTTGAAAAATAAAACTTGTAGGTGAAGACTTTTTTTTTTTTCACAAGCACATTAGATTCTAATAAATTCTATGAAATTCCTTGTTCCTACTTCCTTGAATCCTCAAGATATTGTGGGTATATCAGTAAAATTATGGTTCTTATGTACTTGTCATATATCCATATTTTTTAACCAATTTGAGTAACAAGTAAGTCAAAACACCATCAGAAGTCATCTATGATCTTTCAATTTATTAAAATCATTCATAGCATTGAATTCACTGCATTAGATGAATATCAATCATCCGAGTTACATCTCTGTTCTAGAACTAACAGTGTTTTTATTGAATTTTGTTTTATTTTTCTTTTGAGTGAACATGCTAAAATTATAAGGCCAATTTTTAGAAAGTGGGAAACATATAGAAAGCTAATTGTGCTCCTTAGTTTCTCATTATGATTAGTTATCAGTATTCAGAAAAATTTATTTCATTTAAATCTTTGTGAAACATATCTATAGTGTTTTCTGATTTCTGTTAATTGAATATAGCCTTAAATAATGAATTAATTAATTTATCAAAAAATGAGGGCTATTGCTTATCATGAGCTACATATTGTATCAAAAGTTATTCTCTGATGATCATAATTTGCAGAGAAAGATAAATGATAACTAACACATTTATGTTATAATTACTAGTAGAGTTACAAAATGTTTCCATAGTGCAAATTAAAGTATTAGAGAAGGGTCCACAAGAGGAAATTACAGTTTTGTACTGCTGGATAAAAGTGTGTGCTCTAGGGTCAAACAGACCTAAATTGAGTCCCTATTCTATCATTTATTAGTCCAAGGAAGCAGGGCATAAACTGGTCAATAAAAAGTGAAATACAAAGAAAAATATGGATTTGAGGAATGCTTTGTAGACAGAAATATAAAAATAAAAACAATAATTATATATGGTGAGATCCAATAGGGCAGCATTCACATGCCAAATACTTTCAGTGTATCTAAAATAAACGATACCAATCTGGTGTGAGAGGAGTAGGGATAGAATATAAAGTTAAACATTAGTGTAACATTTTTCAAAAAGGAAATAAAATTATTTGAGGACTTATAGTATATACTATGATTGAGCATATTTTTTCTTTTAATAGTGCCTGAGTGTTCTTGCATAAGAGTTTGCTTGATTCTTCAGCAAACCTGGGCTTTTTCTTGTCACAGTACTTTATTTCATCTGTTAGATGTATCATCACCTTGAAAATAAAAATATATTTTTAAAAATACTAATTGTATAAAGTCTGACAAAGCTACATGAGAATTAATTAGCTGTGTCAAGTCAGCTGCCACTTGGAGATCTGTACTGTGCAGGAGTATCCAGATGGGCTGACTCAAAGGTGGCCCAGGTTTGTTGAGCACCTACTGTGACCAGATTTTGTGGTAACTGTAGATGTACAGCAAGAAGCAAACCTTTATAGACCTTAAATACCAGCTCATTTATGTATAAAAGAGACCTTTATTGAGTAACTTCTATGTGCCAGAGATTGTTCTGGATATTGTAAATACTGCAATGAATACATTAGACAAAACCCCTGACTTCATGGAACATCAAGAAAAAATTATTCACTAAATTTAAGCGATATAATATTGCATGTATTTTGGACACATGCAAATTATATATAATTGAATTTGTTAATTTAAATATTTGATTAAACAACTTTAACCCCTTATATCTGAATAGATGACTTCAAACAATTATATAGTATATTCCTGGATCAATTATTTTGCTCATTGTTACAGTTGAGGACTGAGAGTGACAATCACACTTTTAAATTCAATTTTAGAGTACTTCTCCCATAAGTGAATATCACATATATTAACCTGTGGTTGGTTTGTTGGTTATTTTGCCATGTTTTGATTCTTTTTCATAGATACATCAGCATATCCCTCAAGATGATTGTTAATAGATTTTAAAGTTATGACCTAAGTGGAGCTATGAGAGAAAATAAACTATAATTTCCAAGCACCTCTAATGAATTCCTTCAGAAAATCCACTTGGAACCTCATATTTTTCTTAACTTCTTGGTGATTTGAAGGGAAATGCCTTAAAGGCTTTCTACTGTGCTCCAATGCAGATATGAGACTATGACCAAATAAAACAAGTCCCCTGGATAGTAATGTACATTTCAGCAGCAATTCATAGAGTGCTTTATTACAGTACCCTCTAGAACTGCATAAAGCAAACATTAAACTGTAGAGCAATCAGCTAAAAGCCTGATTAAGCAAGTAGGGTTTAAGCAAACATTTCAAACAATCAAGATGGATCCCTGAAGTTTCTAAGCAAAGGAGCTGCCTTCTTTTTACCACAAACAATAAGCCCATGGAGACAGAATCAAATCTCAAATGCAAAAGCAGAGCTATCAACATGACCAAAAAGCAAGAGCAAGGCACAATTCCAGCAATCTAAACAATGAATGCATGATTTAGAAGTTGTGCCTCTAGCATAGAGGTAACCGGTGCCTATTAAATGCCATATGTGTATTGCAGGACTGTCCTGAGTGAGTGAGATATGAATAGATGCCCAAGTATACCAAGCAAGTAGAAAGTGCACTCTCCTTTTATTGGATCACCAGCTTTGATAAACAATGTATTAGCTAAATAATTAGGTACCTCTGGTTTTAGAAGCTATATTTTGTATAAAAAATAATAATATAGATATCTTCTCATCTTACTACCAAAGTTAATACACTTTTCTTACTCTACTACATTCACAATGGCGCACACACACACACACACACACACAAACTGAGAGAGAGAGAGAGAGAAAGAGAGAGAGAGACTTATGTTTCATTTGTGTCCACTTAGTGTTGTCCTTAGAGGTATAATTTGAATTGTTTTAGTAATTTTCTTAAGCAGATAAATTACTTGAAATAGTTGCTATTCAAATTGTGAAGAAAGTCACAAAGTGACAGTCTGTCACCTCTACAAAAGCAAGACAGTAACTACCTCAAAGACTATATATTAATAAATGGATGCTACCAAGCCAGTGACTACCATCCTACCACTGGCTTCGTAGCATTCTCATTATTTACCATCAGAATTGACATCACAACTATAATGATAGTTAACATTTAGTTTCCTACAATTGTGTGAAAGGTTTAAGGTGAAAGAACTTATTTAATTTTTATAACAGCCAGTGAGCCAATTATTTTACTTTTTCTCACTTTGCAGATGAGGAAGTGTATGTTTTAGAGATATTGACCAAATTGTCCAATACCACACAGCTTGGAAAAGGAAGTATGTGAATGCACATTTAGGCACTGCCTAGAGAACTTTTCATCAGTGTCCAATACTTGTGATTTTATTATTTTTAATAATAGAGTTTACATATAGTACCAGGTTCTTTTTCTTCTTTTTTATGCTCCTCTTCTAGCCAGTTCAGAAAGAAAACCATTTATAATTTTTGTTTTTGCTGACTAGTTACTTTTCCACATTCAAAATGAACTTTTCAGCTGGAACATTACAGGAGTCCTTCAAAAACCAATTCTTCATTATTGTCAAAAATGTATATCTTTTGGTTCTAGAAGAATATTTTAGATACAGGATCACATAGGGTTAAGTATCCATCTATAGCCCTTCTTCTTCCAAGAGGGGAATTGTAATAAGGATATTTGCTTGATAGTGGAGGTAGTCATATATCCTAAATGGAGAGTTATTTTTAAATAGCGAGGGTAAACTTCTGCACCAGCTGAAGTTTCCAGATGGTGTGTAAAACAGTAAGCCAAAGACAGGCCGGCTCCAGAATATGTCCTTTAAATAGCTGCGTGGCAACAGAATTGTAGGAAAATGGTAGTGTCATCAATGATGATAAACAAAATATGTCTGGACCCACGGGGCCAATAACTTAAACAGGAAGGCTATGAATAATAGGTTCAACCATCTGATGAGGATGTCTCCAAAGCTCTTGACTCAAAATAATTTGCAAATATTCAAAATTACATGTCAAGTTTGAGAGGCCTTAAATCCAAATAAATTAAACAACAGAAATCAGTGTAGCCTCTTCCAATAGCATTCACATGTAATGTTTCACAGATGGTTAAAGACTGAAGGCAACACAGTTTATCTAATCCCACTCTCATTTTACAGATGAGCAAACTGATTCAAAACACAACCTACATTAAGCACATAGTATTACAAATCTAACTAAATTACATTAAAAATTAGTAAATAAGTAAATTAGTAAATGAGTAGCTGTCTTTTTCCTCTTTTTTAAATACACTTATAACCTTGGTTAGAAAAATGTATCCATCAAGTGCCATAGGTTCCAAGCATAGCACTAGAAAAAACATATAGTAATATAAAATTTTAAAAATAGAATAAACACAATACATAATGATAAGACTAATTTTGTTTGATTTACCTACAACTGGAGTTTTTCAGAGATTATGAACTGATGAGAAATAAAAGAAATATTAGAAAGAAAGAGAAAACTATGGCCAACTTGAGAATAACTTGCCCTTTCATCTGTAGATGAGAACTTCTGTCACATGCATAAACCTCTAGTTCTTAAACATGTCACAAAATTGTAAAGACACAAAAATTGACAGGCTCCAAGAAGGCTTTTGAAAACATTTTTTATTTATAAATAATTTTAGATTTACCGAAGAGTTGCAAAGATAGTATAGAGAGTTCACGTGTAACCTTACCCAGGTTTCCTGCAATGTTAACATCTTATGTAACTATCATACAATTATGAAAACCAAGAAATTAATATTGGTATCATCCTATTAACTATTACCAACTTTATCTGAATTTTATGAGACTTTTCACTAGTGTCTGTTTTCTGTGAAAGATCTAACCCAGAACTTCATTGCACTTAGTTGTCATGCTTCCTGTGTCTACTTCAATCTGTGATGATTCCCTAAGTATTTCTTTGTCTTTCATGTTCTTGGCACTTTTTGAAGAATACAGGTCAGGTATTTTGCAGAATGTCTCCCAGTTTGGGTTTGTCTGAGGCTATCTCATGATGAGATTGAATTTATGGGTTTTAGGCAAGCATGTCGCAGAGGTCATTTACCCTTCACACTGTATCATACCAGGGACACATTATGTCAATATGTCTTGCTCCTGGGATGTTAACTTTGATCACTTGGTTAAGGTGATAGCTACCTGATCACTCTACTGTAAGCTAACTTTTTTTGTATTTAATAAATATTGGCAGAGGGGGACATACTTTGAGACTATGAAAATATCCAGCTTCTCATTAAATTTTGTCCACCAATTTTATCATATATCTTTGAAACTTGCTTGAATCAGTTATTACAATAATGTTTTAATGGTGATTTTTCTATTTCCTTTATTCCCTCTACATTTATATTGTACAATGATATTAAAGAGTCATATCTTCACCTCAGTCCATTTGTTTAATCAATATTCATTTATCTCAATAGGGACTCATAGATGTTTATTTTATCTGGGTAATAATTTAATAATTTAGTTATTTATTTAATTTTTCTAATTGTTTTAGCTTTGGCCAATGGAACCCTTTCATATCTACTCTTATATCCCTTTGACATGCCCTCATATTTTTAGTTTTGCAGCACTTTCTTACTAACTAGAATTATAAGATACTCCAGGAGCATCCGGTCATTTGCCACAGTCTTGAAATGAACCATTTCTCCAGGGGGCCCATTTTATAAAAAATTGGAAAATGGATCATAGAAACCAAGATCTAAATAGATTAGTGCATTCATTGCTACTGAAATATTATTGCTTCTAGACCCTTTTAGTGAATATAACTAGGAGATATATTTATACACGTGTGTGTGCTTGTACTAACCATGTATATACATCTGTCTCTTCCTTTGTGCATACACAAACATTGTATATATAGTAATCATGCATGCACAAGCATATATTTTTCTCTATCTCTGTATTTCTATGCAAATATATGTGTACATAAGCATATATATGAACATATGTGCATATATAAAATAAGTTCATGTAGCTTTTCTTGTCTGTTTATTTTTCTTTATAATTTCAACCTTTATTTTAGATTTACGGCCTACATGTGCATGTTGGTTACATGGATATATTGCATGATGCTGAGGTTGGAGTATCATTCATTCTGCCACCCAGATAGTAAGCATGGTACCCAATAGTTCATTTTTCAACCCTTCCCCATCACTCCTATCTAGTAGTCTCTAGTGTTTATTGTTGCCATCATTACGTCTGTATTTGCCCAATGTTTAGCTCCCAGTTATGAATGAGAACATGTAGTATTTGGTTTTCTGTTTCTGCATTAAGTTTGCCTAGGATAATGGTCACCAGCTCCATCCAAGTTTCTGCAAAGACATAGTTTCATTCTTTATAATGGCTACATAGTATTCCATGGTGCATAAGGACCACATTTTCTTTATCCAATCCACCACTGGTGGGCACCTAAGTGGATTCCATGTCTTTACTATTGTGAATAGTGCTGTGATGAACGTATGAGTGCATATGTCATCTTAGTAGAATGATTTACTTTCTTTTGGATATGTACCCAGTAATGAAATTGTTGGGTTGAATGGTAGTTCTTTTTTAGGTTCTTTGAGAAATTTCCAAACTGTTTTCAACAGTGGGTGAAATGATCTACATTTCCACCAATGGTGTATAAGCATTCCCCTTTCTCTGCAGCCTGTCCCAGCATCAAGGTTTTTTTTTGTTTGTTTGTTTGTTTTTTACTTTTTAATAATAGCTATTCTGATTGATGTGATATGGTATTTCATTGCATGTCTCTGATGATAAGTGACATAAATGAATAAGTGACATAAATAAGTGACATATCATTATGTCACTTATCTGATGATAAGTGACATAAATGAAAAAATGTGGAACATTTTTCTGCTTGTATATCTTCTTTTGAGAAGTATCTGCTTGTGTCATTTATCCCTTGTTAATGGGGTTATTTGGTTTTTGCTTGTTGAATTGTTTAAATTCCTTATGGGTTCCAGATATTAGAACTTTGTCAGATTCATAGTTTGCAAATATTTTCTTCCATTCTATAGGGTGTCTGTTTACTCTGTTGATAGTTTATTTTGCTGTGCAGAAGTTCTTTAGTTTAATTAGTCCAACTTGTCAATTTTTGTTTTTGTTGCAATTCCTTTTGGGGACTTAGCCAAAAATTATTTGCCAAGAGCAATATTGAGAAGGAAATTTCCTAGGTTTTCTTGTAGGATTCTTATAGTTTGAAATCTTACATTCAAATCTTTAACTCATTTAATTTTTGTATACAGTGTTAGGTAGGAGTCCAGTTTCATTCTTTTGCATATGGCTAGCTAGCTCTCCCAGCACCACTTTTTGAGTTCTTTCCTCACTGCTTATTTTTATCAACTTTGTGGAAGATCAGAAGGCTGTAGGTGTGAAGTTTTATTTCTGTGTTCTATATTCTGTTCCACTGGTCTATGTGTCTGTTTTTGGACCTCTACCAGGTTGTTTTAGTTACTGTAGCCTTTCAGTATAGTTTGAAGTCAGTAATGTGATGCCTCCAGTTTTATTCCTTTAGCTTAGAATTTGCTTTGACTATTCAGGCTCCTTTTTGGATTCACATGAATTTTAGAATAATTTTTTCTAAGTTTTTGAAAAATGACATTTGTAGTTTAATAGGAATAGCATTGAATCTGTAAATTGCTTTAGGCAGTTTGGCCATTATAACAATATTGACCCTTCCAATCCGTAAGCATGGAATTTTTTTTTTAAATTTTTTTGTGTCAACTGTGATTTCCTTCAGCAGTATTTCATAGTTTTCCTTGTAGAATGTTCCACCTCCTTAGATAGAGGTATTCCTAGGTATTCTATTTTTTGTTGCTACTGTAAATGGGATTATGTTCTTCATTTAACTCTCAGCTTTAATGCCTTTCCTGTGAAAAGGTCTCTGCTTATTTGTAACTTATTTGCCCAACAGTGGTACACACCTGTTTCTCATTATAGGTGTCTACATTTGTTATGGTGTGGTAAAACAGTTTCAGAACTTATCACCTAGAGTTCAGTCTTTGGGTGTTTTTTTTAGATTATTCTCTTCATCAGCCTTACAGTATTCAGTGAAAACAGTTTTCCAAAGTTTCTAGATCCAACCTATTTCTTTCCCACCTTCTTCAATGCATTACGTCATTTATTTATAACACAGTTAGAATCATTGTTGCAATCTGTGTTCCATCTTTGATTTTCCCAAAATCCTGGTTAACTTTCTAAAATTTGCAGACATTAAAATTGACTCTTCTTTATGTCCAGATTTATGAGGTTTTACAACACTTATAGTACTATAATTACCCTCACAGTACCACACAAAACTATTTTACCCCAAAGTTTTTGTGCTGCCCTTTTGTAGTAAAGTCTTCTACCATTATAACTACTGGCAACCACTAATATCTCCTATTTTCACAATTTTGCCTTTTCCAAAATGACAAAAAATTGAATTATATAATGTAGCCTGTTAGATCTGATTTATTTCACTTAGAAAAATACACTCAACTTTCATCCATGCTATTGTGCAAATTGATAGTGTATTTATTTTTACTGCTACAGTGTCTTTCAGTGTGTAGGTGTTTCAGAGTTTAGAATATATTGACTGTTTATAGTTTTTGGTGACAATAAATAATGCTGCTCTAAAAATTCACGTATAAAAATTTTTGAGAATGTAGATTTTTTTATTGAGGGTCAAGCTCCAGAAATAGAATTTTTGTGTTGTATATAGTAAAGTTTTGTTTAACTTCATAATAAACTTCTCATAGTGTTTTACAAAGTAGCTGTATCATTTTTTTTTTATTCTTGCCTCCAATGAATGAGAGTTCTAGTTGTTTGGAATTCTTGTCAGAATTTGATAATGTCAGAGTTTTGTTTGTTTATTTAATTGATTGTTTTGTTTTGGTTTTGTCATTCCAATAGGTGTGTTGTGGTAGCTTACTGTGATGTTGATTTCCATTTCCCTAAGACAAATAACATTGAGGATTGGCAGTATGTTTATTGTCCATCCACATATTATTTTCTTTTTTCGGTAAAGTGTCTTCTCAGAACATTATCCTATTTATTTTCAATTGTGCTGTTTGTTTTCTAATTGTTGATTTTTAAGAGTTCTTTAGATATCTTGGTTATAATCCTTTCTCAGATATATCACTTGAATATATTTTCTCCAGTCTGTGCCTAACCTTTTCATTCTCTGAACGGTGTGTTTCGCCTGGCAAAATTTTTGTATTCAGATAAAGTCTAGGTTACCATTTTTAAAAATGAATCCTGCTTTGGATGTTATATTTTAAAACTGTTTGCATTATGCAAAGTTATACAGATTTTCACGCACCTTTGATCCTAGAAGTTTTATACTTTTTTGATTTATATTTAGACATATAATCTATTTGAACTTTAATTTTGTATAGGTGTGACATGTTGAAGTTCAATTTTTGAAAAATGGCTATCTAACATTTTCAGTACCATTTAAAAAATATACTAGTTTTTATTGTATTACTGTTGCACTCTTGTCCAAATCACGTTGGATTTATTTGTGTGGGTCTATTTATGAGCCTGCTATTCCATTTCATCGATATATGCAATCATACTTTCACCAATGCTACAGTATCTGAAATAGAATAGCTTTATACAAAGCCATCAGTATTGCATAATGTGAGTCCTTCAAATTCTTTTTCTTTGTCTAAGTTGTTCTGGCTACTTTAGTCACTTGTTTTCCTGTATAAATTTTAGGATAAACTTGTTTATTTTTCAAAAAGAATAAATCTGCTCTAATTTTCGTTGGAATTATACTGATTCTATAGAACACATTGGGGGAAATTGACATATTGAACATATCGAGTCTTGTAATTCAGAAACATGATATAAATCTTAGTTTATTTTGGTCTTTTAATATTTATTTCTTCAATATTTTGCAATATTCAGTATATAGATACCACATTGCTAAAGATTTCATTGTGCTAAATTCCCATTTATATAGAAATAAAATAGATTTGTGTTTATGAACCTTGTGTCCTTCAACTAGGAGTACTGACATCTTCAACTACGTTATAAATTTATCTATTTATCTGCTTAAGTCTATCAGCTTTTCTTTACTTTTTTTAAACTCAGATGTTAGGTATGTGCATAACATACATCTTCTTAAATAATTATCCCTTGTTAATTATATAATTCTGTTGCACCTCTAATGAAGTCATTGTTCTGGAGTTTACTTTGACAGTATATGGCAAATCCAACCTTCTTTTTGTTAGTGTTTAGATAGTGTGTTAAGGGTTCACAAGACATCCCTCAGCCACAGTGATTCATTAGAAAGACCCACGGGTCTCAGAAGTTCTTATAATCATAGTTACAGTTTATTATAATTAAAATATTCCGAGTACAGTCAGTGAAGGGAAAAGGCACATAAGTTGAAATTCAGAGGAAACCAGGTAAAGCTTCTAAGTGCCCTTTACCAGTAGATTTGTACAGAACACATTTAATTCCTCCAGAAATGGTATCTGACAACAGGTGTAGATAGAGGTCAACCAGAAGCTAACCCAAACTTGGTAGTCCAGGTTTCATTGGCAAGTCTTTTTTTTTTTTTTTTTTTTTTTTGTGGGCATACAACACCTGTATAACTAGCCTCAGTTTCTCAAGATCCAGATCCCCAGAGAAAAGCAAGTGCTCACCATATGTCACATTGTTTGCATAAACTGTCTTGAAAACTGATACAGCATAGCCCAAGGTCTCAGTCTTGCAAACGTATCCTTATCAGACATATCATTCCAAGAACTTGGTTTCCAGGAATTGACCAAGGGCCAGTTATAAATGCAAGTCTTTCTTGGGAATATGCAGGGTTTGAACAACCCAGGCCTGCTGAGTTAAGCCGTTTCCATACACATGGTATAACTTTTCCATCCTTTTTATTTTAATTAGTCTGTGTTTAGATTTCTTAAAGTGGGTTTCTTTTAGATGACATTTAAATGGACCTTGCTTTTTATATAATATGGTAATCTCTGTCTTCTAACTGCTGTGGTTATACCATTCACTTTTAATATGGTTATTGATATATTTGAGTTAAAATTTGTCATCTTAAGCAAGACTTTTTAATAAGGGATATATGGACACTTGGTGATCCAGGAGGAAGCTTCAGGGCCCTCTGCAAATCTGCAGAAAATGTATATAAAATCTTATGTGTGTGTTTGAATGAAATTATTTGCGGGAGAAGCCACAGGTTTTATCAAACTCTCATAGGCATTTGTGACATGTTTCCCTTAGAAAAAGAAGAAAAGGTCATTGATATAATAATAAATATCAATTTCTTAGCACATAACTGTGTAAGCCAGCACACTTGTAAGAGTATTGCATTTATTAACTCCCTCCTAATATTCCTAAAGATCCTATGAGGAATTTACTATTATTATCTCTATATAACAGATGAGGAAAGTGAGAGTTAAAACTACTTCTATGGACTCCACAGCTCATAAATAGCTGAGAGGATGCAAACACAGGTGTGTGGCCCTAGAGAGTACACTCAGCAATACATTGTAATGTCAGTCATAAAGCTCTCATAAACATTGAGACCGTAAATCTGTCCATGTCAACATCAACAATGAAACGACATTATTTGTAGATATAGAGTTTCATTTGCAAAACTTCAGAAACAGTTTTTAACTTCTACTTTTTGGCAGCCAAATGTCCAATAATTGATTTTAAAAATAGAAAACTAACCCAAAGGACCTAGTGTATTATTTTACAAGGTAGCAGATAGAGATGTTTTAAATGTAAGAAACACGGGTCCAGTGAGAAATGCTAAATCAATACAGTTTTCCCTTACAGTTTGTTTATTTTATAAATGACATATCTGGCCCCTTGAGCCTTTTCCTACTTAATTACTTACAGCCTAATTACGAGTGTAATTTTAGGATCTGAATAATATCTAGCCTAACATTCAAGTATATTATTTCTGTGAGACTATGAACAACAAATAAAGGAAATATCTGTTTCATTTTGCAAATAAAAAGAGTGTATTATCTAAAATCCACAGGTAAAATTGTATTTAAAATCTATTTGCTTTTAGAAGAAATCACCTGCAAAAATTTGGGGAAAGAGCTTTCCATGTCGATATATAAAAACAACAAAACAGCTCTGTAATAAGTATGTTTGGTAAGATCCCAAAATAGTAGAGTCGAATGTAGCTGGGAGCGGAGTAAGTGAGTAGTTAAGCAGTTCAAGATAAAATGGGGTGATGGATCTTGCAAATCTTTTTAAGGGTTTGGGTTTTGTACTGAATGAAATTGATTCATTTCACAGCTTAATTTGTCCAGGGAAAAGGGTGGAAGCAGGGAGGCCAGTGAATGTTGTTTTGCAACAATCCAGGCAGAAGAAGATGCTGGCCTTCATTATGATAACATTGGAGGTGATGACAGTTGTTTAAAATCTGGAAATATTTTAAGAATAGCGTTGCTTTGGGAAGATATATATGATTATGAGAGAAGAAAGAAATCAAAAATGGCTCCAGGGTGTCTGATCTAAGCAACAGGAAAAATAGTTTGACATTAACTCAGATGGGAAGATGTGAATGAATAAATTTCAGAGGAAAGATTGAGTTCAGTTTGGGGCATATTGAAATTGAGGTACCAGTAACACACTCAGTAGTAAGTGTTGAGTGAACGAATGAATAGTACTCTTAGATGAGACAAAGGAAGTGTACAATCTTTGTGAAAAATAAACTGGTATTTTTGTTATTAAGTTTTGGAAGCATTTCTAACGTATATACCCATTAGGTGCCAAACACTTTCCTAAGTTCTGAGAATATACTAGTAAAGAAAGCAGTCAGAAGTCATTGTCTTCATGAAGATTGAGTACAAATAGGAAGAGATAGAAATTTTAGAAATCAGATTAGTAAAATATATAATGTGAAAAAGGGTAGGGAATATTGGGAGTATCAGCAAGGTGGGGATGGGTGCTATTATGAAAATAGTATGCCCCACAAACGAAGCTTGTCATACAATACTCAGAGAAGCAGTCTTAGAAGTTGCAAAATTTGTAAGGTGCCTATTTATCCGCCAAACTCTTTATGAGGTAGAGGTCTGTTAACATCACCTGTAATCTTTAATTCAACCTAGAAAGACATTTCAAATGGAAGGACTCTACAAACATCTATCAAACACCACAGCTAATCATGAAAATACCCTGAAGTTTGCTCATGCTCCTTCAATTCCATCATTCATATTTAAACAATTCAGCTCCCACTGGTGACCTGGTGAGGTAAGGGAGTCATGCTTTTCAGCTACTATAGACAAGATATTATCTGCTTCCAGTGGTGAAATTTTCAGATAAAATTTTCAGATATTTTTACTCAGCTAAATAACATCAAAGGCTGGATCAAAGCCAGTTCACTCAGTATTGTGCTTCTCCACATTTTGTTCTGACACCATAAACAAATAGATTGCCTGCAAACACTCATCTATGAAGGGAAGTGGTTTATTATGTCTAGAATTTTTATCTCTGTCACTTAATCATGGGAAGTGAATTTGTGCCAACTTTGGTAAACAATCTAATTGATCTAACTAGAGTAGAGGAGAAGAGAAAATAAGAAAGGAAAGTAGAAAAAGAAGAGGAGACTGGGAAAAGAAACAGGGAAGAAAATAGAGACCTTCCTTTAAAGAATTGCAAACACTTTTGCTGCCTAACTTTTTTTTTTTTTTTTTTTTTTTTTTTTGAGACGGAGTCTCACTCTGTCGCCCGGGGTGGAGTGCAGTGGCCGGATCTCAGCTCACTGCAAGCTCCGCCTCCCGTGTTCACGCCATTCTCCTGCCTCAGCCTCGAGTAGCTGGGACTACAGGCGCCCGCCACCTCGCCCGGCTAGTTTTTTGTATTTTTTAGTAGAGACGAGGTTTCACAGTGTTAGCCAGGATGGTCTCTATCTCCTGACCTGGTGATCCGCCCGTCTCGGCTTCCCAAAGTGCTGGGATTACAGGCTTGAGCCACCGCGCCCGGCCCTGCCTAATATTAATAGGCAGAAAAGCGGTGATAAGCATTGCCATAACAGAGTTTAAAGGTAATGTTTGACCTTGAAGTTAAGCACTATTATGTAAATGAAGGCAAATTCTCTCCATGTTCTGGTAAGACCAAGGTTTGAATTTTCTCTATACTTTTTTGTGATAAACCTATTCATTTTTGAAAGGGAAACCTAAAGTCTATTATTTACTTAAGTAAGGTAGCATTCATCCTTTAACACCAAAGAAACCAGCAGCTATCGTGGCTGAGTCCTGATTTAATTATCCACATTTTAAAAAGCCAATATACTTAATAGAGATACCCTAAACAATGCACCTTCAGATTGTGAATCATGATGATCTGTAAAGCCCTCCAATGCTTAGTATTTAGGATATGGTTGCAAGCACGGAAAGAAGATGCCACTAAGAATGAAACTGTGAACCTTTCATATCATATTCTATTCATTCTCACAGTATTATTTTGATTTCTTTTAAGAAAAATATCTGGAGGTTGATTTTATGTCTTACACCAGGGTTTTAGTTGACTATAATTTGCCTTATGTTAAATTTGATTATAAGACCAAATAATAAACTCCAAACCAAAAGGGATTTAGAATATCATCAATTACATGAATATGAAGCATTGTTAAAACTCAAATAAACACAATAAAGTGAATTCAAAGAAATGAGAATGAAGCAATTTGGAAAGTGATGTCTTTAACAATTTCATTAAATTCTTATTCATTTTAGAGTGTCTCATCCTTCCAGTGTTTGTCATCACTGATTGTTCCAAATAGAATCTAATTTACTCTCCATTGAACATTAGATGTGATGGGTTTCATTAAAATGGCATAACTCGTGAAATTCCCTGGGAAATCTTACAGACACCTGAATGAATAAGCAATCTATTAAATTATAGATATATAGCTTTGATGATAAGTTCACTTTCACAAACTCTAGCTTTTTTGGTCCCATGGTACAAAAACTCAGCTTAAGGCACTTGAAGTTAACACAGTGGAAAAATAATGGAATTCATATAATGTAGCAATAGATTATAGTTGACTGTAGGGTGGCAGGAGAAGGGCTTCCATAGGGAAACGTAAGCATGCTCCATTTCACTGAGTAACAAAGAAAAGGAAAAGTGTCAGATATGTGAAAGGGTAATGTGGCAAGAAGGAAAATAAGTTAGGGGAAAAAAAGAGGCCAGCAAACAATGGCATAAGCAGTCTTGACACATTCAGAATTGTCAAGTGAAAGTGATCACATGAGGCTTCTGAGCTACCTAGACATGCAGAACATTTAACAGAAGATAAAAGAAAACTCTAAAATCATTACTAATGTGATTTTAGAACTTAGCCAGGAACCAAGTAGAGAAAAGCAAGGTGGTGCTTCTACAATGAGGAGCTGACAATGTTTATTTCCACTATTCTGTGCAATTGCATAAACAAAGGGTAAATATGTACACTTCTTTCTCAACTCTGTACTCCATCATTTAGATTTGTGCATCATAAAAAGTGACAGTAAAATTGAAGGTAGACTTCTGTTTTTTACTTTATTAATTTCCATTTTTTGTTCTATCTTTTAAGAATCACACTTTTGGATTTATTCTCAAAATAGTATTTTCTAAAAGAAGTCCAAACTATGACCCTATTTTCTCAGATCTAACACTGGCTTGGCAAATGATGTAAAGATTTGTACTAAATTACTAGAAGGAAGATATTAGGATGTAGAAGAAATAACTTATTCTAAGAAGTTGAGTGAATGATAACCTTATATTTTAAAAAGGTACTTTTTGAAAAAATATTGCCTTTTTAACATTCAACTTCATATAACTAAAGTAAGAACAAAAATTATTTTCATAAAGTAGTTCTCCCATAGAATCCTGTTTGAAAATAAACATATCATTATCCATAAAGCAACTTATAAAACTTTAATTAAAATGTTGTACTCAACAAACAAAAGAATTCACATACATTTCAGACTCAAAATTTAACAAAATGTTAGCTCAAGACACAAATCTAATGAATTTCAAAATGGAAATATTTTGAGTATGTTCTCCAACCACATGGAATTAATCTGAATACCAATTGAAAACTAATTAATAAGTACAAACTGCTTAAACAGTAATATATTTTTAGAAAATCAAATGAACAATGAAAAAGTCAAAGTTGGAACTAAAAATATTTTAAATTTAATGATAATATAAGCAACATATCTAAATGCATGGGATGTAGCTAAAATAGGACTTAGAGAGTAACATATAGCTTTATAGATATACTTAATCAGAAAAGTCAAAAATCTGTATCTAACTTTGCTGCACAAAATACAGCAAATCTAACCCAAAAACATAAGTCAACTAAAATAATAAAGTTAAGCTCAGAAACAAATGACATCGAAAACAAATGTACAATAAAGAAAATCTAAAGGTTCAAGACTGAATAAGAAAATCTAAAGGCTCAAGACTCAATATGAAAGAGAAAAGACAGAGATACTGCCAATATCAGGTTTGAAAAGCATGACAGCTCTACAGATACTAAAAGCATTCATCCAGCAACTAAAGTGAAATGGACAAATTGTTTAGAAACACAATAAATATATCAAAACTGATACAAGGAGAAAAAATGTATATTCCTGCATATGTTAGAAATTATCTATTTCATAAAAATTATTTCTATAAAAAATGTTCTATCAATTAAGAAAAAAACACTAATTCTATGAATTCTACACAATTTACTTTAAAAAACAGAGAAAAAGGCAGTTTTACAACTTATTTCATGAGACCAGGATAATGTTGACACCAAAATCTGACAAAAACATTACAAGCACAGAAAACCACAGTCCATTTTCTCTCAAAAACATGGATGTAACAAATTTATTGGTTCTAGTGATCTTAAAAAGATTATACATCATAAATAGTGTTGGTTACGATTTAAAGTGGTCTCAACTTTTGTAAATCAATGTAGATATAGTGTCACATTGACTGCAAAAGGTATAAAAATCTAATGATTATCTCAATAGATGTCAAAAAAGTAGTTGATAAAATTCTACAACCAGCCAGGTACAGTGGCTCGCACCTGTAATCCTGGCAGTTTGGGAGGCTGAGGTGGGAGGATCTCTTGAAGCCAGAAGTTTGAGACCAGTGTGGGCAAGATATTGAGATCCCATCTTTTAAAAAGGCCGGGCGCGGTGGCTCAAGCCTGTAATCCCAGCACTTTGGGAGGCCGAGACGGGTGGATCACGAGGTCAAGAGATCGAGACCATCCTGGTCTACACGGTGAAACCCCGCCTCTACAAAAAAATACAAAAAACTAGCCGGGCGAGATGGCGGGCGCCTGTAGTCCCAGCTATTCGGGAGGCTGAGGCAGGAGAATGGCGTAAACCCGGGAGGCGGAGCTTGCAGTGAGCCGAGATCGCGCCACTGCACTCCAGCCTGGGCGACAGAGCAAGACTCCGTCTCAAAAAAAAAAAAAAAAAAAAAAAAAAAGAAGAAGAAGAAAGGGAGGAGGAGGAGGAGGAGGAGGAGGAAGGGGGAGGAGGAAGAAGGGGGAGGAGGAGGAGGAAAGAAGAGGAAGAGGAAGAAGAAGAAGAAGGGGAAGAAAAAGAATAGGAGGAGGAGGAGGAAGAAGAAGGAAGAAGGAAGAAGGAAGAAGAAGAAGGAAGAAGGAAGAAGGAGAAGGAGAAGGAGAAGGAGAAGGAGAAGGAGAAGAAGAAGAAGAAGAAGAAGAAGAAGAAGAAGAAGAAGAAGAAGAAGAAGAAATAATAATAATAATAATAATAATAATAATAATAATAATTCTGGGCATGGTAGCACACGCCTATAGTCCTAGCTACTTGCAAGACTGAGACAGGAGGGTTGCTTGTGCCTGGGAGGGCCAGGCTGGTCCAGGCTGCAGTGAGCCAAGATCATGCCACTTTGCTCCAGGCTGGGTGACACAGCAAAACCTGGTTTCAAAATAAAATAATAATAATCTACAACCATCTGCCACTACAAACCTTTAGCAAACTCGAAATAAAAGGAAATCTCTTTAATCTGAAAAAGAGTATCCAACAAAAAACACCAGAAAATATCATACTTATCATATTCATGGAATATGAACACTTTCCCCCAAGGCTGGGAATGAGACAATATTGCCTGAAATCTTTTTTTTCATTTCAACATCGTATTGGTGGTCATAGCCTATTAAGAAAAGGTATAAGGACAGGAAAGAGAAATTAAAACTGTTATTATGCACAGATGGCATGACTGTGAAAGTAGAAAGTCTGAAAAAAACTGACTTTAATAATTCAGAAACATTTAACATAGTTGCTGGCTACAAAAATACTATGAAAATTATATTTCCATATGCCTTCAACAGAGAAGAAAACATAAAAAATAATTAATTGTAGAAGCCCAAAACTCAAATATCTAGAAAAAAATCTAATTTTAAAATGGGCAGGATTTATATATTAAAAACTAAAATATTTTTAAGAACAGTTAATGCATACCTAATTAAATAGACGTATATACCTTATCAGTCATTTGAAACCTCAAAGTTGTAATTAAGATAATCTCTCCAAATTTATCTACAGATTTAATCCAATCCAAGTCAAAATCTCTCATCTTTGGTAGAAATTGACAAATTGATTCTAAAATTTATAAGTAAGTCAATATTGAAGAATAAAACAAAGTTGGAGGATTTAAACCACCAAATGGGATGACTGATTTTAACACAGTAGTAATGAGGGTAATGTAATGTTGGCACAAAGATAGAGATCAATGAAATTGTAGAGTTTAGAAATAAACCAACACTCTTATGCTCCCCTTATTTAAGACTAAGTTGGGAGAAAATGGTCAACTGAATAACCATATGATAAAAAATTAAATTTTGGTTCTTACTTCATTCCATATAAAAATAAGACAATTTTAGATGTATTGTAAATCTAAAGATGAAAGATGAAATGATCTATTCATCAAAATCCCAAATGTCCAGAATAAGTTAAAAAATAAGTTAACGGCTAAATAAATCATTACCATTAAATTTATTTTTAAGAAATGTTTAAAGGCACAGAAAATGTCAAAACTTAAAACATGGAAGAAAATAGTATGCAAATTTGTATATAGAGCATGATTCCAACTCATGTATAATATGGATGTAAAACTGGGAATAAACCAAAACAACATTAAGGGCAGTTATCTTTGGGTAGTAGAAATATTGATAATGTTTGCCTTCTCAATCTTTTTTGTGTGTGTTTTTAAATTTTATTCAATGTGTATACATTTTATTAACCTGGAAAAAAAAGTTTTTTCTTAATTGCCCCAACTAGTTCATAATTCAACTGATATTTTTCATCTCATGTACATCTACATAAAATCATTTATACCATCCAGTCATGGCAAAGTGTACTTCCCAAATGATAAGTATGATAAGTATGACTCGCCTGACCCAAGTTAGTTATTTTGTAGTATTTTAAAAGGTCTGTACATTATTTATTTGCTGGTTTTTACTTCTCATATTTGATTTTTCCAGACATGTTGAGAATGGTTCAAAAATTCACAGCTTTAAATTTTAAACCTCTGACTGTGCTCTTAAACTTAACGATTAAAAAAAAAAGCAAACAACCTAATTGGATCATGAGCAAAATATATGAGACATTTGTCTAAAAATGATGTACAAATGGAAAATAAGCATGTGAAAAAAATGATCAACATAATTAGCCTTTAGGGAAATGTAAATAAGTACAATAACCTATCACTACCAACCTAGCAGAATGGCTAAAATAAAAAATAGTGACAATAACAAGTGCTGGTAAGGGTTTGGGTAAATGGAATCATTCATACAATGCTGGTGAGAATAAAAAATAATACAGACACCATGAAAAACAGGTTGGCTGCTAACTTAAAATCCAAACATGCAACTACCCTAAAACCCACTGACTGCATTCCTGGGCATTTATACTGGAGAAATGAAGACTTAGGTTCACACAAAGAAACCTGTACATAAATGTTTATAACAGCTTTATTTGTAATAGGCCCAAACTGGAAACAACCCTGATGTCCTTTAATGGGTGAACAGTTAAACAAATTGTGATATATCCATACCATGGAATACTACTCAGCAATAGAAAAGGGAATACAGTATTAATACACATAACTTGGATGAAACTCCAGGAAATTATACTTAATGAAAAAAGCCAATCTCCAAAGGTTATATTTTTATATGATTTCATATATATATAACATTATCGAAATGACATAATTGTAGAAATGTAGACTAGATTAGTGGTTTGCTAGGGATTAAGAAAGAGGTGAGAGCCAGAGGAAAGTGGGTGTTGCTGTAAAAGGGAACATGAGGGATCCTTGTGGTGACAGAAATCTTGACTGTGGAGTTGTATAATAGTATAGCAAGATGTTACTATAGGGGCAGAAGGAACTAGGTAAAGGATACACAGATCTCCCTTTATTACTTCTTACAATTACATGTGAATCTATGATGATCTTAATATTAAAATTTAATTTAAAAACTTAAGCTATAATTATAAGCCTCCATATATATTAGTTTTTTAAAAGTTTAAAAAAAAAGGATTAGGCAATCATTAGACAAAGAACAGAAAACATTCCATGTAATCAAGTAATCGGGTTTTTCTGCCACTACATAGACATAGTTCAGTGTAACTTCATGTACTCCAGAGACACTAATTTGAGAGATAGCTATTGTTATCTGTTCATTTCTACCGTTGGTTTATGTACTTCTATATATAATGCATCAATGAGCCTCATGTACCGTCATCTTTAAATTAGTGTAATAATAACACCAACTTCTTACAAGTAAAAAGGAAACCTGAAAAACTGGATTTCAACTTTTTAATGAATTCTACTCTAAGTCTACTGAGCCTGAGCGAGACCGCAGTAGGAACAGTATAACTATGTGCGTTACAGCATTCTGTGCAAAAAAAGATTACTATCTGGACAAGTCAAGTACCCTTAAGGGAAGCAGTTCTCTGCGTAATTGAAAAGAGCTGGTTTACATATGTCTTAGGAAAAAAATGATTTATCTCTGAATAGAACAATTGGTAATAATGGAAACAACCTCCAATTGTATCCGGTGACCCAATGAAGTGCAGCAAATATCTCAGTTAGGTAGTTGTCTAATGTTAACTCAGCACAGTAATAGGAAGACCAATTTATCTTTGAGTTTTATGACTTAGAACTTAGGTACTTGAGGCGTTGACAAGCACTGTTGTCAGGAAACAACACACAAAAAGTAGTTGTCATGAGATTTGCAAAACAAATCCAAGAAATGATGGTAAAACTGCAGAAATTATTTTAATCTATTTTAACGAACAGCTTCTGAAGCTGTTGACTTCCTTATACATAATGCAAATCAGAAGTCTGAAGTTTCATTAAGTACATCATTGTCAGAGTACCTAGAAAATATTACTAACAGCATGAATGTCTAATCTTCACTCTCTCTGTTCTGTTTTCACCACATATTGCCATATGCAGGATCCATATATATTTTTAATATTGGAAGGTTTCTCATCCTCAGTACAGTGTTTTCCTTCATGTTCTAACCTTATAAATAGTCCTTTAAAAAAGCCATTGCCCATTATTTTAGCAGGTAAGGTTCTAAAAACCATGGCATGTATTTGGGTTATCCTGGTCCTTATTTCTTTATAGTCAAGCAGGAAATGAGGCAGGAACAATAAGGACCTGATGAACATAAATCTCATGATCCCATTATCGTCCACCTGGGACCATACTTTACAGCTACAAATCTGCTGACTGTCCCTATATGGAGCTTGAAAATACTTGTCTTCAGTTCTTTCTTCTACAGGAGAGCTACTATATTGCTATTGCCCACTCTTGACAAACGTTTTCTAATTGCCTCTTCAGACCTAGTTGAAATTTGAATTAAATATGCATCCCCCTATCATTGCTTGACTCAAGGCAACATCACACACTTCCTGTTTTAGTTGTGTTATGTTCATCCTTTAAAATCACCTTCAGGCACAGATCTTCAAATCTGACTCAGGACCAGGGTCAGATCTAATGAGGAATGTGGAGAAAGTCAGCTAAGGTGAGTGAAAGAATGAAGTGTGACTCTCCATTTGAGGGAAGTTCCTGGTTTCTGAGTTCTCTATGGAGGCTCCATCCCACTTCTCAGCCAAGTGAGAACATTACAAAACAGAGGAAACAAATGAAGCCTTGCCCTAAACATTCAACTGGCTTACAGTTTTCAAGTAATTTGAAGAGCTAATTAAAAGTTTGCCTGAGTTATTGTGCTTTAGATAATAAACCTGATAGTTGCATTCAGAATCAAATTATTCATGGGAAGTATAGACTTTAATATAGAAGCTTGGAGTGGGTTTGGTCTAGTTAATGTTAACACAGAGACAATTTATATTTTGTGTAAAATTGTGAAAAATTTGTGAAACGAGGGATAACTTTAACTCTGATATTGTAAGCTAACTTTCTCAACAAATGCCAAAGGAATGCAATAATTACTTTAGTCTGAATCTAGTTACTCTGTTTTTATGGGCAGCAGCATTTTAACAGATTAAAAGAATGTAACTGGCAACACTCATCAGTGAATTAGTTTGAATGACTGGAAAATATAGTGTCCATAAATCCAAGAAAATAAACATTTTCACATGGGACCTATTTGTTGCATTTTTTCAAGCCATACATCTATATTCATAATACACAAATTTATTTTTTAGTTTTAGACAGGGTCTTGCTCTGTCGCCCAGGCTGGAGGGCAGTGGTCCAATCACAGCTCACTGCAGCCTCGATCTCCTGGGCTCAATCGATCTGCCCGCCTTATCCTCCCAAAGTGCTGGGATTGCAGGGCATGAGCTGCCATGCCAGGCCATAAATTTATCTCTATATAAAACAACATTCTATATATATTGGGGAGAAAATAGTTTTAAGCAACCTTGATGTGAGTTTTAGAAAACAAAGATATTAGGCAATGGAAATAACTGTTAAAATGTTAATAATTACTGCCTTTCATTAAACTTATGCATCTGCACTACATATTAATCATCTGACAACAATTAAAACGTCACTTTCCAGAGAATCAGAATTTCAGATATAAAAGCCCACGTAATCTAGGCTCTCAGTCCAAATTGCACAAATGTAATAACCAATGTCGGTTCTTCAAAGTAGGCCCATGGTAGTGCTTATGTATTATTACTAAAGAGATAAGACACTTGCTCATCCAAAATATCCCTAAAGTAGTGCTTGCTTTGGCACCACATATACTAAAATTGGAATGATACACAGAAGATTAGTATAACCCCTGTGCAAAATGTTCCTAAAATCTATAATATACCTGATTTTCCCAGTAAAAGTCACCACTTTAGATCAAGGTGCAAACACTCATATTTAAATGTGTTTTTTGCAGTAAGTGATTTTGTCAGATTGCCGTTAAATTCTTTAGCAATGCTCATAAAAAGCAGCCATAGATATAAGATTTAGAAGGACTAAATAAAGCCTAAGACTATAGGCTCCTATTGAGCCTACAAGTAAGGATTTGGACCTGTATTAATATTCTGTTGCTGCTATAACAAATTACCATTTAATTACCTCTTAATTAAGAGGCTTAAAAAACATTTATTGTCTTATATTTCTATAGGCCAAAAGTCTGAGTATGACTGGGTTCTCTGCTTAGGGTCTTCCAATTCCAAAGTCCAGTTATCAAGCAGCCTGGCTTTTTGTCTGGATGCTCTGGGGGACAACCTCTTTCCAGACTCAAACAAGTTGTTTTGTGAAAATCAGTTTTGAGCAGCTGTAGGAGTGGGGTCCCCGTTTCTTTCTGGTTGTCCTCATGTTGTAGAGACCACCTATAATCCCCAGCTTTTGAACTATTGGGGTTTGAATCTCCTCCATCTCAGAGGCAAAAGATGTATAGAATCTTCATCTGCTTCTTCCTGCTTTGAATCAATTTCTTTTCCTTCCTCTTCTGCCACTCTCTTCTGTTCTTAAAGGACTCAAGTGATTAAATTGGGCCTGCCTAGATAATCCATATAAACCTCCCTCTTTTAAAGTCAATTGATCAGTAGTCTTGCTTATATCTTTGAAGTCCCTTCTCAGAGGTAGATAGGCTAATATTTGAATAACTAAAGATAAGAACCTTGAAGTATCAACTTTAGATTACTGCTTCCATAGAATCCCAGAAGCATATCTGTTGCACTGGGTGAAAACTAGGGAAAGGAAAACCAGCTTTACCAGAATTATTTATGAAAGCAGCCATTAATCCAAAACTACTTTTTAAAAGAATTTTGGACTTTTTTTGTAGTTTTTTTCAATGTGAGATTTGTTTTATAATTTAAACTTCATCATTACAGAAAATTTGAAAAAATAGAATAAAAATACAAAAATGTCACTGATGGTCTCAACATTCAAAGGTAATAACCTCAACATTTAATGTGCTTCTTTTCACACACTTAGAAAGTTTGGTGTGCCTGCTTCATAATTTTGTATGCCTAAGCAAAATTGTAATCACATTTCTTTGGATTTCTAAATGGTAGAAAACTATCTCTGGGACAGTTGTTCCCTGAATAATTTTTGGGAATTCAAAATTGGATGTTTAAAATATACAAGAAAAAAACAAACAACCCCATCAAAAAGTGGGCAAAGGATATGAACAGACATTTCTCAAAAGAAGACATTCATACAGCCAACAGACACATGAAAAAATGCTCATCATCACTTGCCATCAGAGAAATGCAAATCAAAACCACAATGAGATACCATCTCACACCAGTTAGAATGGCAATCATTAAGAAGTCAGGAAACAGCAGGTGTTGGAGAGGATCTGGAGAAATAGGAACACTTTTACACTGTTGGTGGGATTGTAAACTAGTTCAACCATTATGGAAAACAGTATGGCGATTCCTCAAGGATCTAGAACTAGATGTACCATATGACCCAGCCATCCACTCCTGGGTATACCCAAAGGATTATAAATTATTCTACTACAAAGACACATGCACACGTATGTTTATTGCGGCACTATTCACAATAGCAAAGACTTGGAATCAACCCAAATGTCCATCTGTGGCAGACTGAATTAAGAAAATGTGGCACATATACACCATGGAATACATGCAGCATCAAAAAGGATGAGTATGCGTCCTTTGTAGGGACATGGATGCAGCTGGAAACCATCATTCTTAGCAAACTATCACAAAAAGAGAAAACCAACACCGCATGTTCTCACTCATAGGTGGAACTGACATGAGATCACTTGCCTCGGAAGGGGAACATCACTCACTGGGGCCTATCATGGGGAGGGGGAGAGGGAGGGATTGCATTGGGGAGTTATACATGATATAAATGATGACTTGATGGGTGCTAACGATTGATGGTGCAGCACACCAACATGGCATAAGTATACATATGTACAAACCTGCACGTTATGCACATGTACCCTAGAACTTAAAGTATAATAAAAATATATATAAAAAAAAGAAAATGTGCACTATACACCATGGAATACTATGGCCATAAAGGATGAGTTTGCGTCCTTTGTAGGGACATGGCAGCTGGAAACCATCATTCTTAGCAAACTATCACAAGAACAGAAAACCAAACACCACATGTTCTCACTCATAGGTGGGAACTGAACAATGAGATCACTTGGACTCGGGAAGGGGAACATGACACACTGGGGCCTATCATGGGGAGGGGGGAGGAGGGAGGGATTGCATTGGGGAGTTATACATGATATAATGATGACTTGATAGGTGCTGATGAGTTGATGGTGCAGCACACCAACATGGCATAATATACCATATGTAACAAACCTGCACGTTATGCACGTGTACCCTAGAACTTAAAGTATAATTAAAAAAAAAAAAAAAAAACAGAATATAAGGAGCTCAAACAACTCTATAGGAAAAATATCTAATAATCTGATTTTAAAATGGCAAAAGATCTTATTAGACATTTCTCAAAAGACATGCAAATGGAAAATAGGTCTATGAAAAGGTGCTCAACATCACTGATCATCAGAGAAATGCAAAATCAATCAGATATCATCTCACTCCAGTTAAAATGGCTTTCACCCAAAAGACAGGCAATAATAAATGCCAGCAAGAGTGTGGAGAAAAGGGAACCCATATACATTGTTTGGGGAAATGTAAATTAATTAGTATGATCACTATGGAGAACAGTTTTTGGATGTTCCTCAAAAAAACTAAAAACAGAGCTACCATATGATCCAGCAATCCCACTCTCAGGTATATACTCTTAACAAAGGAAATCGTATATCAAAGAGATATCTCCACTTCCATGTTTACTGCAGCATTATTCACAATAGCTAAGATTTGGAAGCAAGCCTATGTCCATCAACAGAACAGATAAAGAAAAATTATTCACAATAGCTAAGATTTGGAAGCAACCTATGTCCATCAACAGAAACAGATAAAGAAAAAAAGATAAAGGTACATATACACAATGTACTATGCAGCCATAAAAAGAATGAGATCCTGACATATGCAACAACATGGATGGAAAGGGAGGTCATTATGTATGTGAAATAAGCCAAGCAGAGAAAGACAAACTTTGTATGCTTTCACTTATTTGTGGAATCTAAAAATTAAAACAACTGAACTCATGGGGATGAATTCTTAGGATATAATCCCATTATAAGTTGAGGAGCATCTATATTTAATATTGAGATGGGAGGTAAAATGTAGAACAACATATGCAATATGTTAAAAATACAGACACAAAATAAAACTACATATATACACTACAATGCTTGGAAAGATATCAAGCTGACTGCAATGATTACCTCTGGAAGGTAAAAGAAAAATATTGAAGGAGAGATTTGTCCTATTTTTCAATATATGTTTGGATTTTTTGAGATCTATTTGTCTATCACTTGCTCAATTTAAAACATTTTTCTAATGTCTAAAATGAAATAAATAATCAAGATTCAAAAAAAATTGGATGTTTATACCTATCATTAGTGATAATAATTAATTGGCTTTCCTGTTGAAAGCTGCATACATGGGTAGAGGAGAAAGCAACTCAATCTTCCTACAGGTTTAATCAAATGGCCAGTTCAAACAGATGTAGTGCAGTAAGATGGTGATTTCTTCAAATCTTGTGATGCAAGTCAGTGATATGTTTGCTATTATGAAAGTTCTATTCAGCTCTTTAATCTCCAAATGTCCAAAGTCTTGAACTGTTAATTTGGAGTTTTCACTGTCAACTGGAATATGATTCCAAGTAACTTTATGAAGTATACAAAGGCATTTAATCTGAATTTTAATATAAGTAAAAGTAGTTTATTATTGCCTTCACATTTAAAATACATCTTAGCTGGATATAAAACTTATTGCATTACAAACTTTTCTGTCAAAACTCTAAACAGCCTATCCAATTATGGCATTTGTTATAAAGAAGACTGAATTCAGGATAATTTGTGTTCTTCTGGAGATAAGCAGATTTTTCTACCTGGATACATATAAAAGTTTGCTTTAATATATCATTAAAATTGAAAATGGTTCGAGCATTTTCTAAATATAGGTGTCTTTTTATGCTTTCTTTCTTGCAACAACAGTATTTTTATCTATATCCTGAGTTTTACAATAAATCACAAATCAGTTTTATATTACTACTTCTGATTATTTTGGTATTATCTTCACTGACACTGACACTGACAACTGACAGACTAAATCTTTACTTTCCAGTTCCATAGGTGTTGTATTCCCTGTCACTGTTTTCATCTTTTTTCCCCTTGTACATTGTGGGAGAGTGACTCTGAAGGAGTGACTCAGGTATTCCACAACATTGATCCAATTTCTCAGTGTCAATTCAGCTGTTGCACTTTCACTTTCCCTGAAAACAGTTTCTGTTTCATAGAATCTATTTCTTATTAAAGATGTCAAGCAGCGTTCTATAATTTCCTTCCAGTTCTCAGAGGAAATGATTTTCAGAATTTCTGAATCTTCAAGATGTTCTCTTACCATTGTTTCACAACACTAATTCATAATCCCAGGTTGTCGGTATGCGTCTCCTAGAAAGGTGAGAGCTATATCCAGTCTGTATTTGCCAAAAGGCAATGTATAAGAATATCTTTGATCCTGTTATCTGCTCATTCCAATGCCAATCAGCTCTCTTCAATGGCAAACTGAAAACATAATTGAGGGTCTAGATTTTAAAACAGATTTGCTTTGTTAAAAATACTTTTCTAGCAGGCAGCTCTTTCAGAAGAGCTTGTCTCCTACCTCTAGCTTAATGTTTCTCTGATTAGGTATAAAAACCTAATCTTGAGTGTCCTAACTACAGTTAGCATGGTCTAATGAGAATTCAGAGAGACCTAGTTTTGAATTTCCACTCAATTACTTTCTAGTTTTATAGCTTTGAACAAATTTCCCAATCTCATTGAATTAGTTTTGCAATCACATACTTCTCAAGATGGTCATGTGAATTATATGAAAAGGCACATGTAAAGCTCATGATACTGCCTAGACCACATAGAAGAAAATAAGCTTAGTTATTATTACATTCAGGAGTGATGAGTCCCCGTCAGTTACTCTTTCTTTTTGTTTAGGTTCTCCTCCTTAATGTGGCAGATTTCAGCTAAATATAAAAATCAAATTTATATTGATGGATGTAATGGGGAGGGGCTGAGGTCAGTATATTGCCTCGGTAAGTGTCATACTCCCAGGACAGAGACAGTCAATTGCCTTTCCTGTGGATACAGATCATGAATTTAGGAACCAAAAGGCAGAATGTGTCTCCTAACAGATTGCAAACATAAGGCTGTGTAAACTATGACTTTTATTTTTCAATCCCATTTCCTCGGGCTCTTTGGCTGTAGTAAATCCCTCAAGGGTATCGTAATACATTGACAGTCATCTCTTATTGTTAGTGTGAATTTGTAATATGTGTATCCCCATTCCTGAATAAGTATATTTGTGGATAGCTGCTCTACTTCACAGGGCTGTTGTTAGATACCATTTTGGAACAAAAAGTTACATTTTAATGACATTTTCTTATTTAAAATGTATTGATGTCATATTGCTGCATTTCCAGTGGGGTCTTTTCCAGATGGTAGTTATGAGATAAATTAGTCAAACTAATCCAATACTGGATTGGAACAAAAATGAACAATTTATTTATTCTATTACTACATAAAACCTATAGTATGCTACTGCGCATTATCAATCTCAGAAGGAGGTGCAGCATATAATACTTCTCATGTTAGTTGGACCACAAAAACAGTTTGAGAGGTGATGAGTAGCTGCAGTGAGCACTCTGAGTTCTGCTGAGAAACCTTTGCGCCCCCTTTTTAGACACTGTGCTCCATCTTCCAGCTTCTGCTCATTTTTCTGCTAAAGCTTCTCAGCTGAAAATGACTTCTGGGGATCTCTCTGAACCACTAGAACTATCTTTTCAGTTGGAAGAGCTAGAAATGCATGGAAATTTACATTCCTATTCAATCCCACTTCTACCGACTCCCAACTGTTGACACACAGCCAGTGACTGGTGTCAGGGTACAAAAGCCCAGCCCTTTTGCTGAGAAAACTCTCAGCCATAATCTAGAACTCCTAATGGATCAGGGCGAGTGCAGGACATCTCTTGAAGTTATTAATACAGCCTTCCCTGGAGACCGTCTTCCCTGCTCTGCTTCCTTATATTTGCACCTCCCAGCAGTTTCTTCTTAATAAGTCACTTGTTCCTAAATCCTTGCTTCGGGATCTCTTTCTAGGAGAACACAGTCTAAAGCAGTATAATATTTTGGACCTTTCACTTCAGAAAAATAATTGGAAATACTGCTGTACAGCATGATAATTGCCTTCAGGACACCCAAAAGTGGGTTTTAGAATCTGTGCTTCAACAAGCAGCTCAAGTAATTTGATGCAATTTCACATTTAAGAATAATGTAACAAGAAGTATATATTAATTAATATTAAACATGCATTTGTAAAGAAAGCATTTCACAACTGCTAATTGGTTTCAGCCTCTATTATTGCTTTCTTCAGACACATTTCTGTGCTTTCTTTTGAAGCCTTTTACCCTTTTTTTTTTTCTCAATTATTTTAAGCAATCACTTCAGGAAAGTTTCACTACCAAGAGTAAAATTTATATTAACCTATTTGAATTTCAAATAATAGTCTATTAGAGCTGGGTGAGACCTTAATGATCATATATTTTAACCCTGTCATTTCAAAGATGAGGAAACTTAAATTTAGAGAAGAAAGTTATGGCTCAAGGTCACACTGAGCCATCCCTTGTCTTTTGAATGTCAGTCAGATATTTAATCTTTACACAAGGGTGCCTTTCTAATTTTACAGATAATGAGTGAGCCGGAATGCATTACATTTCTGGACTCTTCGTTTTAGCTATAATTCTATTCACAAAAATGTGATCATTGCTTTACATAGAACTCTTATTTAACATTCTAAGCTCCACAAATTGAAAATTGATTTTTCTGTTTATCTTCAAAGGAAGAAAGAAAATATTTAAAAATTCATATATGCAGCAAAATGCAGTGAAAATTACTAACGCTTGCCATGACTTCATTTAAAAATGTTTAGCTATTGTAATAAACAATATTGGCCCCAAAACAGAAAGGAAACTCTTCTTTGTTCAAAAAACACAGTTTAAACATGGTAAAGGAACAATTAAAACTTCTCTATTTCTTGTGTAAAAATTTTGGTGCAAACAAAGATAGTTTTGAGAAGGAAAGAGGGTGCTATTAGTAAGTATGCTGAATCTGTCCCAGCATATTGGGATGTGTGGTCCTTCTTTCCCTAACCCTACAAATTGTGCCTCCTCCACAAAGAGTTCCTCATTGATCTTACAAACAAGCTCTTTTTCTCATATGACCATTTGTCCTAGACATTTCTCTTTCCTTTCTGGTAAGTTATTCCTCACCTCCCACTCACTCCCTTTCTCCCCCACCCCCACCACACACATACACATTCAGTCCATTTTGTATCCTGCACACTGACTAGACTAGGGCATTGCTCATCACTGATGCCTTAGAAAATAATGTTTCGATTTGATTACTTAAGATTCAATCATATACAAACTACTAGACTTAACCTGAAAATAAGACAACTGCATCCAGTTAAGCCAAACTCAGTCCTCTTTCTGTATTTTGTCTCCAAACATAATGATAATTAAGATGCCGCTAAGAAGTGGCAACAGTCATTTGCTACACACATACGAAAGGGCTGCCAAAAAAAACTTCTTAAAAAACAAAATATGGGCCAGGCGCCGTGGCTCAGGCCTGTAATTCCAGCACTTTGGGAGGCCGAGGTGAGCGGATCACGAGGTCAGGAGATCAAGACCATCCTGGCTAACACAGTGAAACCCCATCTCTACTAAAAATGCAAAAGAATTAGCCAGGCGTGGTGGCGCAAGCCTGTAATCCCAACTACTCTGGAGGCAGAGGCAGAAGAAAGGCGTGAATCCAGGAGGCGGAGCTTGCAGTGAGCAGGGATCATGCCACTGCACTCCAGCCTGGGAGACAAAGCAAGACTGTCTCAAAAAAAAAAAAATATATATATATATATATATGTGTGTGTGTGTGTGTGTGTGTGTGTGTGTGTGTTTGGCTTATTTATTTCTTACATGTTAGATTTTGTGTTAAAGAATTCAGAAGCATTATAGGTGTTTAGTGACAAGTCAGATCATTCATTAGTCTCCTATTCCTTTTTTGCAACTCAAGCTAATTCTAATAGCTAATGATTCTTCTAATTACATTATAAGCTCTGTGAATATTGATCTCAATGCAAATAATGGGAAAAATTAATGAATAGAAGCAAAATAAAAATATATTGTAAAATCTCTTCTTTATAATACTCTTGCATGTAGTATAATTCTTTTTGATACTTACCGTAATCAGCATCTCTGTCTCACTTGTTCCACTATAATAAGACTGATTAAAACATTAGTCCATAGAAATTAAAGCAATATGCAATTATTGCACTGAGGCATTCATATTACAATACCATTTTACACTCTTCCTCATGGAGTTTGAGTGAGTTTCAACTGTTACATCAACCACTTTAGGAACCAATTTCTGTTCCACAGACTTTAAAAAATTCTCTAATTTAGGTTTTAAATTTATCTATATTTCCAAATACCAGCATCATCATTTGGAATCCCTTGGCCTTGAAAGTACTTGTTCCATGTTCAAGAAAAGAGAAAATGGCTCTAGGGTGTTAAAAATTCAATAACCAGGATCAATTTTGCTAACTATCCTTGTCCATAATTAGCCTAATTTGATAATTTGTAAAGCCTACCACACATAATTCTTTAGTAAGCAATTTTGCAAATATTTGCAATGAGAAAGGACATATAGGACATTTAATAAGTATTGAGCAGGTTTTTAAAAGCTTTTTCATGTATTATCTCATTTTATCTTCAAAATAACTCTTAAAAGCAGGAATTATCGCTTGCTACTGAGATAAGAAAACCTAGTTGATATAGGTTAAGGTACTTGTTCAATGTTTACAAGGCCACAAAATGGCAGACCTATGCTTTGAACACAGATTATTTTCTAACTACAATCCCATGCTTTCAAATATAACAAAGGCCTGTGAACTCTAGTCATAACTGAAGCACATTTTGAAATTGCTTGTATCTCATTTCCTTGTTTTTAACAATATTAATTTTATTATCAGTTAACTCTTGATGTGAAAACATGTGTTACATTAATTGGGGGTAGCTAAAAAAAAACCTTGAAAATTCAAGCCTATGTGATTTGGGGTAAATCAATGTCACTATCTATTATCTTCATCTTTAAAATAGAATCCACTTACTTGTTTCTGAGTTTCGAAGACTAAGTGATAAAGTACCTGGTATAGGATTTTCTTTCCTATAAAATAATGTTCACATGTAAGACAGTCATTGTTGTTATAAGACTAGATTGAAAATTTACTGCAAATTCTTAGCTAGGAAATTTTGTTTTCACAAAGTAGCAATAAAGCGAGTGTTTACAAATCAGCCAATATTTTATATTGTTATGTTCTGCATGTCAAATTTCATGACTCCAAATCTGCACATGAAATCCTAAATTCCTAAAAGGAGTAAAGATATCAGAAATTTTTCTTAAAGTCTCAAAAACTATTTTTGTCTAAATACTTTCTATATGCTGATTATATTTCTTTATAATAGGGCAGACTTGTCAGCACGAGTAGCTCACTGAAGGTCATATATGCTAGGTTACAACATCAACGTACAGCTTCTATCAACTGTGAACATATGTAGGACTAGGTGTTATTACTCAAGAATTTTGTGAGAAAAGGGACATTATTAATTGAAAAATATCCATTTGTGAACATTGATTTTAAAGTTGGCAGAGAATAAACCATTTATTTCCCACTTCCTTCTTCCTCTGTAGAATTTAAGAATTTGCATTTTGCAAAGCATCTAAGATGGATGAGCCAGAAAAATTAAGCACTTTGCATAGAGGGCAAGACTCAGAGAGGCAGAGGGGATATTATTTTTGCACATTGCAGTGCAAATAGGCTCCATCCTAACAATGACAACTTCAAGTGTAGGGAGAAAGGATGGTGGCCAGTTGCCATGAAAATGTATTAAGTATATTTCTGCTCTTCTGAGACAACAGGCACAGGAAAATGCCATTTTCATACTACTGGTAAAATAATTTTTGTCTACATGTATAGCACTTTTCCTAGTATATGATGTGCAAGACCAAAGGCAAATCATGTCCCATGCTCATCCCCATTCTGAAATATTTTGCACACCCGCATCAGTACTTCTGTATATGTTTTCAAAAACATTCTGTAGCCATGATTGTATTTAAAATATTAGTGTGGTTACTTTGCAACTTAACTATAAATTGATTAAAGTCATGAAATTGCTTTCCATTCATAGTAACTAAAACCATTTTCAATATGCTAGGGAAAAAGTGGGTATCTAGTTGGTGTTCTGTAGATACTTCTTTGCTTGCACACTGGTTTTCATCCTATGACCCTTTACCCATTTCTGTTTCTTGTGATCTCTGAGCCACAGGAAACTGATTTATATGAGCTGCATCACTCAGGCCCTCTTGCCACATAGCTTCCCACAGGGTTCAACCAATGCTAGGTGCCAGAGAAGAGCAGAAGGCCGAGAAATGGAGAGATCAAAATATTTCTTTCCACCCAACCCCACCCCCAGATTTCCCTGTGGCACCTCCCTCGCTGAGAACCTGGTAGACTCTGTGTTCGTTTATAGGCACAGCTCCTATTGAGCAGTCCCTCCTCGGAGGCTTCAGCCATTGCTCCTTCTGTTTTAGAGTAGCAGTGGTTTCCCTGTTGTTCCTTTCCCATTCTCACTGCTTATTAAATGGCCCCATTCATTAAATTCTTTTAGTCAATCTGTTTTGTATGAGTTCACTATTTCTTGGAACTCTGATACAGCTTGTGAACATATATTTAGGTTCCAAATCCTTTTGAATGTGATATATGGTAGTGTCTAACTAATTTAATAAATTTTTTTAATACTTTTAAATTTTTCTGTAGGTTGTTGAGGTACACACGGGATGTGTTTCTGTTTGTTTGTGTTGTCTATGATTTATTTGGTTTCGTTGTCTATGATTTCTTTCAGCAGTGTTTTTTAGTTTTCCTTGTAGCTGTCTTTTGCCCCCTTGGTTAGATATATCCGTAAGTATTTTATTATTTTATTTATTTATTTATTTATTTGAGATGGAGTTTCACTCTTGTTGCCCAGGCTGGAGTGCAATTGCTCAATGTCGGCTCACTGCAACCTCCACCTCCTAAGTTCAAGCGATTCTCCTGCTTCAGCCTCCCTAGTAGCTGGGATTGCAGGGGCCTGCCACCACACCCAGCTATTTTTTTGCATTTTTTAGTAGAGATGGGGTTTCATCATCTTGGCCAGGCTGGTGTCAAGCTCCTGACCTCAGGCGATCCACCTGCCTCAGCCTCCCAAAGTGCTGGGATTACGGGAGTGAGCCACCGTGCCCAGCCAGTATTTTATTTTTTCTTTACAGCTATTGTAGAAGGGGTGGAGTTCTTGATTTGATTCTCCGTTTGGTTGCTCTTGGTGTGTAGTGGAGCTACTGATTTGTGTACATTAATCTTGTGAGCGAGCTGGGCTTGAGAACTTGCTCCTGGCTACCTGCCACCCAGCTGTGAAAGAAAAGGGTTTTGGTTTTCCCACCTGGGGAGTCTGCACACCTGATTCACGCCCTCCCCTGAGTTCATGCCCGCCCCCGAGTTCTGGCGAGGAGGCTTCTCGCCCAGTTCAAATTGGTACAAATTTCAGCTGGAGGCTTCCTTCTCTCTCTCTGTGGTGATTTCCCCCCAGCCTCTGGCTACCCTGCCAAAGGATCCCTGTGGTGCCTGGCAAGAATGGCCTGCTTAGGGACCCAGCAAGCTCCCAGGGCCTTTCCAGCTGCTTCCTCTACCCCTGCATTTTGCTTGGCTCTCTAAGTGGACTCAGCTCCAGGTAAGACTGGAAACTTCTCCCGCAAAGTAGACCTTCAGTTTTCCCACTGGTGGTGCATGTTCTGGTACGGAGGGTCTCCTGTTCCCACTTCCACAGTTTGGGCACTCACAGTATTTGGGGTGTCTCCCTGTTCCTGCAGGAGCAGTCGGCTTCCTTCAGAGGGTCTGTGAGTCCTCTTGGGATGCCTGGTTTGTTCTTGCAGTTGTTCTGGAGCTAAAATTCACAATGTGAGCCTCCACACACTGCTCTGTCTGTTGAAGTCAGAGCTGCAATCTAGTCCTGCCTCCCGTCCACAATGATGAGTATACTCTCAATAAATTATTTTTAAAGGAAAAAGAAAATATTCTTGTGTATCCCCCACTATCATTTAACATATTCAAACATCAAATAAGCTATAAATAACTTAAAAATACAACAAAATGATTTATTAAACAAAATTGGTAGTTTTATGCCAGCCAATTAAAAATTCAAATTAATAACATTTGCTATGACAAATGTTTTGCAGAAAGTAAAAAGCTACTTCAAATATGATGCCACGAATACACTTATGAACTTTATGCAAATTTATGGTCTTTTCTCCTTTGAGAATTTTATGTGAAAGACATCACTACCTATACAAGACATCAGGTAGAAAACGTCGGTACCATCTTGAATTATTCTTATTCACCCTCCCCAGAATTCAATTGATCCACTTCCAATTTTAATGCCACAATAACATTGCAAGTTACCATTATTTGTATACTGTATTATTATATCAGTGTAATGTTTCATCTAATATTGTCCCATTCCAAACTATTCTCCAATTTGAATCCTGTGTCATTGTTATTGCATGCAAACCTATATGTCATGTCACCTCTTTTCGAGACCTCTGATGGTCATTTATTACTTCTTTGATAAAGTCAACACTCTTTGCATAGTGGTCTCATATGATCTGACCCTTCTTTGGAATTCCATTACAACAATAAGAACCAACATCTTACACTCAGTGTTCCAGTCATTCTACATATCTTAACGTTACTCTCCAGGCAATTCTTTGTTGTGTGGGCTTCCACACTTGAAGTTATCTCCCTAACACATGTTTTCCATTGCTCTTTTTTTTTGCCTGGCATACTACTCCAATTCATCTTAAGAGTCTCATTCTCTAGGACTCCTCTTAATCTTACTTGGATCTGGTTTAAAAGATCCCACCCGTCTCTCTCACACACTGTTAAAATGTTCAGTTCACACATCTGTATGCCTTCTCTTAGGCTCTCTCTAGACAGAAGATATATCTATCTTGTTGACAAGGTTTATTTCCAGCCTTTGGCATGTTTTGGGGATATTTGTAATTGCTGCTTAACAAATGAATCAATATACAATAAAGGAAACATTGCATTTGAACACACTGCCACATTTTTTACAGTGATTTTTGGTTTTTTAATTTAAGATTTCTGCATTTCTATCTCAACAAATTGGAATTTGAAATGATAAAGGGTCAGTACCCATTTCAAAGTTCCTATTTGTATCTTCAGATACTATATGGAAAAGAAGCTTTGGATAGTTTCATTCTCGTAAAATTCCAGATAGTGATAGGATCTTTAAAAAGCCTTTAAAAAAATCTAAAAATTGGGGGAAAAAAATAGGCATATCGAAAGAAATATTCTCTTACCAATTACCTTTAAAAGACACATTCTGGTGTCTTGTATATTACTAACTAGTAAAATAACAATTTACTTGTGATTTTATCATCTGTGTAAAGCTACAGATAACTATAAATAAAATAAATTTAATTTCATTCTATATAAAATTTCAAAATGGTGGCTAAAATAACACTAATCTTAAATTTTCCACAAAACAGAAATAAAAAATGGTCATAAAGTGAAATACTTGTTATATTAAATTATATTATTGAAGAGGTAATTTCTATACATAAGAATTTCAAAATATTTTAATGAGATGCCTTCAATATGATGCTAACTCAAATTACAAATAATGTGTATAGTGTACCTATATTTTTTATTGAAAAAATGATAAACTGATTTGAAAACAATCTAGAATGATATGCAAAACAATCTTAATAGATGCATCTTTAGATGACAAGATAGCAAATATCCTTTCTTCTATGTTATCTGTAATTCCTAGTTTTGCAGAATAATTATGAATTATTTTTAAATAAAATCTTAAAATATTTTAAATTAGGAAAACAGTTGCTTCTATGTCACTACAAATCTATATAATTCTTGAATGAAAGCAAAACCATTAACATAATGAATAGTTGAAAAGTGCAAGCAAAATCATTATTGTTTTTTTTTTTTTTTTTTGAGACGGAGTCTTGCTCTGTCGCCCAGGCTGGAGTGCAGTGGCCAGATCTCAGCTCACTGCAAGCTCCGCCTCCCGGGTTCACGCTATTCTCCTGCCTCAGCCTCCCGAGTAGCTGGGACTACAGGCGCCCGCCGCCTCGCCCGGCTAGTTTTTTGGATTTTTTAGTAGAGATGGGGTTTCACCGTGTTAGCCAGGATGGTCTCGATCTCCTGACCTCGTGATCCGCCCGTCTCGGCCTCCCAAAGTGCTGGGATTACAGGCTTGAGCCACCGCGCCCGGCCAAAATCATTATTGTTAAAATCAGTTTGATTACTGTAAATCAAGAGAAAACAGAAAACGTTATCGAATACATATTATTTAAAATACAGTGTATCTGCTCTTTTTCTTTCTTATAGCACCACAAAAGGTAAATTCATTGTCATCTTGAACACTAATTAAGTCTATTTTAACCATCCTGATATTATTAATGCATGAACAGATTACTCTAAATGCAAGTATAGATACTTTAAATTTTCTGCTAAGTAAATATGCTGTTCTTCCTACATATAAAATGATATTTGCTTTTATTTCTTTCAAATTGTATATGGACAGGGAGTATTATCTTCTCTAAAGAAAATCTGTTCTTACTTATTTTTTAGTTAGGCTTTCATATACCTTTGGGAGTGACTACCGTAGAAGAAAATTTATTATTGTTGTTATCATTATTATTGATTATTAATTAAAGCCATATATTTGCCAAGCTTTCCTACTCTCGTCATTGATCTTACACAGTAAATTATGTCTATGAAGCAGTATTTTATGTAACTGTCTAATATGCAGTTATGATGACATATGGGTTTGCCAACTTCTTTTATTTTATAATTATATTAAGTATATAAAAATATGAACCTGACTTCTTCATTAAATTGATTTGTAGATAATTTCTAAATTGGTACTAACTTGTAAAACCCGAATAAAACATCCTGGACTTAAAATTAAGTGCTTAGCATTGAAAATAATGATCTATTTTTGCTAAAATCTCAATATTTGTACCATATTGGACATTGACTGGCTATTAAAATTCAATCCCAAAATTATTTTAATTATTAATACTACTAATAAAATTGAAAACAAAGGAATTTATTCTACCTTTATAGATTATGCAAAAACAACTGAAGGCTAATGCTAAATTATTAAATACTAAATAAATCCTCCCAGAAATAACAATGTATAATGACACCCAAGTTCATAAGATTCCTGGGAATAACAGAATGTTCCATCTTCAAAAATTTATCAAATTATATCTAGTTTTCAACTCTAAATTTGCAATAAAACAGAAATCTTTTAAAGACTGACACTAAAATTTATTTAGATCCTATGGAGCAAAGCTGACAGGAATATATAGGACTCCACACACTGAGCCTGTAATACTGCTGTCTCTTTTTTGTTTTATACTTTAAGCTCTAAGGTACATGTGCACAACGTGCAAGTTTGTTACATATGCATACATGTGCCATGTTCGTGTGCTGCACCCACGTCTGGACCTGAATGTTTACAATGTGATTCATGCATTAAGCAGATATTTTATCACCTTCTTAGAAATCACTGTAATTGCATCCTTGTAACATGCACACATAGGAAACACATGGGAATCGTGTATGCCATTTTTCCTTTTTCCCTAGACCTACATAAATTGACTACTATGATTTTAAAGTACAATTCCAGCAGCATTAAGATAAACTTGGAAATGTGAAAAGGTTGTATTGGCAATTTAATAATTTAGGGACAGATTTATAATTTGATAATCACAAGTCCCTGGACATACAAATATGCACTCATTGTTGACTCTGGTCATTTTCCCTTATTGTTGCATGTGGTAGCAGGCAAAGCTTGGAGCTCTAGTGGACTGCTTGTGGTGCTAAAGACGCCAATCTAAAATTTAAAAACAGTGGAGTTTATTAGAAATTGAAAACATAAATGGCCTCCCCTGGTTGCTCCTTATACTTTTCGGCCTTTTCATTGTCATCCCTAAGGTCTACCGAGAAGCCTACGCTCTCAGCAGGCACAACACTGCACATCACTGAATCAGAGAATTTGTTAATATCTTTATAGTGAAAATATTTAAGCTCTATATTTGATTAGACCCCAGACAGAGTATCATCAAGAAGAAATAGCACACCCCAGAGAACCAAACATTTGTCTCATTTGGCCTATTATCACCTAGTAGCCAGAAAAAGGATGCTGCTGGACTCCACATATAGAAAATGCCACAGTTTTAGCTTTTCCCTCTAGATATTTTACTCAGTTGTTTTACCTTTGATTCACATTTAATGCAGTCAATTTATTATTTTCTCCAAGATCTTTGAGCTAAATGAAACCAGGATATTTTGAAAATACTTAGAAATTGATTACTCATAATTATACCTGACATAATAAAAGAAATGAGCACACTGAACAAAGTTCTGACACACTATGGTTCTTAATAAGTCCAATTTATACGTAGAAAGTCAGAGACATGAAGAAAGAATATGGTAAGACGCAGAACAATAGTATAACTCCAAAGCAAAAGAGTGATTCCCCTATGCATATTTGCAACAATAGAGAACATTGTTCAAATAAGAGAACAAACAAATATTTCATAAAAAAGCAGATGAGATTGATACCAGAAGGAAAGATGGATGGAAAGAAACAGTAACCAAGTATTTGTTCTTTAAAATAGCAATATTCAACACAAGTCAAACTTGCCTTAATAGTTTATGCTATTAGCTAGGCAAATGCTATAGAAAGACCATAAAGGCTAAACCCCAGTCCCCAAGGCCTTAGACATATCTAGATTTAGGTAGAAGACAGATGGAGGCTGGACTTCCAGAGGTCCACTGAAATGTAAACAGATATTGATTACCAGGTCTCATCACTTCAAATGAATTTTCTTTTACTGTCACCTATAACAATAACAGCAGGGAGCAGGCCATAATATTACCCAACCTACTAGACTTATGACACTGGAATCTGACCTAGGAAGCAGCAATCAGGGTCCCTTTCGGAACATTTTAATTTGGATTGAGAGAGCATGTAAGCAGTGAGATCACGTTCATTTTCTTCTTTGTGCTTTGTGGGACAGAGCAAATCAGACTACAGGAAGAAAATTATGAAGCAGGTGCACAGAACAGAACATGGATTAACTGTCCAGGATCCTGATTGTTTCTAGCATTAGGAATCCTTCCAGTGACCTGACTGCATTCTTGTAAGGGAGAAAACATTTTCCTACTTTGTAACATTAGTGCCTGAAATAAAAATCACTTCTGCAACTATTATAATTTTTACATGTCTATTAACTTCTAGTTAGTCTTGTCCATATAGAGTCATACCATTGTCAGAGTGTGTCATGGTAGATTTTTACTTTTATTAGCAGTCTTATTTTTGGTGATTTGCTTTGGTGAGAAGTGGCTTAGTAAAGAATATGATATATGCTACCATGTCAACTAAATGGTGCTCAGCACATTTCTAAGTAAAACTTGGTTTGAGGGAGTGATGTAATAGTGATTTACATATTTGCTTTTTTAAAAAAAAAGTTTCCTGAATTTTGAAAGCTTTTAAACTAAGAATATATCACATAAATAATCAAAGAAAAATAACACAAAGTAAGTTATCACAGTCCTGTCCCTCCAAATGAAGAAATGGACTTTATTCAGTAAGTACTGGAAATTCTGAAAAAGAAAAAGGCTCACTTTAGTCAACATGTCTGTGAAATTTAGGTGTTAGAATTCTTTAGTAAATAACATAATATATACTTACAACACCATAAACTGTTATACATAAACTGCCAGAGAGGAAGAACAAAAAGATGAAAATCAAAACTGTGGCAGGACAAATAATGACCACCAAAGAAAGGTGTCTAATATCTAATCACTGGAACCTATAATGTTACTTTATGTGGTAAAATGGAACTTTGAAGATGTGGTAAAGTTAAGAGTTTTGAGACTAATTGATTATCCTGGATTATCAGGGTGGGTCCTAAATACAACTACATGGGTACTTGTAAGGGAGGCAGAGGAAATTTGAAACAGACAGAAGAGGAGAAGGCAATACGAGCATGAAGGAAAGATCAGAGTGATGGAAACACAAGCCACAAAAAGCTGGAAGAGGCAAGGCATTACTTTTTTCCTAGATCCTCTGTAAGGAGCACAGCTCTGTACACACTGATTTTATCCTAGTAAAACTGATCTGGATTTCTAACTTCCAGAACTGTCAGAGAGTAGATTTCTGTTGTTTGGTTGTTTTAAGCCTTCTGGTTTGTGGTAATTTGTACCAGCAGGTCTAGGAAACAAACGCAATAACCAAATATAACCAATAATGAATGATATTCTTTTCTGAGAGTTACTGAGCAACTGTTATGAACTGGGTGTTCTGTTATGCCCAGGGCTACAATGTTGTACCAAATAAAAACCACTCCTTTCCTGCCAGAACTTGCAGTGCAATGAAAATCAGTTAATAACATTAGGGAAGAAGCCTACACCTTATTTACACGAAACATGGACTGCATCATTCAGCAGTAACCAGTAGGGCTCAAAGCCCTGAGATTTTTCTGCTGCATGATTGCTTGTGCCATTCCCTAGGTCTGAAATGCTTGTCCTGGCTTACTGATAATAATATAGCAACGGGTATTTTTTGGTTGCTTACTTTGCCATGGGCTTTTTGCATGCATTATGTTCTAATTCTAATCCAAACCTTCAACCTAGATACTATTATCCCTATTTTACAGATGATAAACTATTTACATTTACTTAATTTAACCAGATATCTTTGTGTTTATTGATATTCAAATTATTATCATTATAAAAACCCCACAGACTGCAATTAGAATACAAATACAATGTAAACAAACATAAAATAAGTTATTAAAATTCTAGAAATATTATGATTCTACTTCCATAAGAAATATCAAATCTGCTTTCAAGACTTTGAGGCCGGGCGCGGTGGCTCAAGCCTGTAATCCCAGCACTTTGGGAGGCCGAGACAGGCGGATCACGAGGTCAGGAGATCGAGACCATCCTGGCTAACACGGTGAAACCCCGTCTCTACTAAAAAAATACAAAAAACTAGCCGGGCGCGGTGGCGGGCGCCTGTAGTCCCAGCTACTCCGGAGGCTGAGGCAGGAGAATGGCGGGAACCCGGGAGGCGGAGCTTGCAGTGAGCTGAGATCCGGCCACTGCACTCCAGCCTGGGCGACAGAGCGAGACTCCACCTCAAAAAAAAAAAAAAAAAAAAAAAAGACTTTGATAGATTCAATCATCAAAGTGGTGAGTCTAATATTAAGTTACAGAATAGCCATCGGTATTTGTGTTGGTTCAGTGGGAAAATAGCTTTGTTGTAATAAATTATTCTTGGACAATTTCAGGATAATTACTAAATAATTATTCTGGTAATAAGCAAATATAAGGCTGAAAATTAGAGTTCATTATTAGTCTTCAGAATCATAATCTAAATTATTTGGGTTTAGTATGGCAAGTTACGGCAATAATACAAAGGTTTATTTTTTCTTAATATAATTTCTAAGGAACAAAATACTATTTAATTGTGTATCATAATGTGATGTATTCTACATGCTCCATGACTTCAAAAATAGAGCAAATGTATACCAAATCCTGAAAAAATATTTGGGAAAATATACACAACACTGCAGTGTATATCTGTGTGTGTGTGTGTGCATGTTTGTGTGTCTGGGTTGTTCACAGAAACAGATATCAGTTTTTATGTTTGGAATAACAGTATGAGATGAAGCAAAACGTCTCTAAAATGCAGGTGCTTAGCAAGTTAATTCATCATAGATTTATGGTGATGACTAAGTGATCTAGTACATGTAAAGTACCCTTGAATAATACCTGGAGCATGTTTAGGTCACAAGAAATGTGAGAAAGTATTATAATATATGAAATTATAACTTAATGTTTATTATGAAAAAATACATTATCTGATATCAATAACCAATGTATGTATTCTCTGCTGTAATTACACACAAATGTTTAGTGTGCTTTAGATTCTTTTCTAATGGACTATTTGGCTCCCCAACAAGCACCATGAGTTTTAAAATTCAGTTGAGTTTAAAACCTAGCTGCATTTATTAGCTGAATAAATTTGGGCAACTTAAATAACATTTCTGATTATTAATATATTCATTCTAAAATAGAGATTACACGGCAACACTGTGAGCATTAAGTAACAGTAGGGTACAGTGCTGATGAAGTGCCTTGGGGATTCAATAAGTAAAAACTATTAATACTACTGCTAACAATGGTAAATCATCCAGTCTCCAGTGAAAACACAATATACTTATTTGTTAAATGCATGTGAGTATTTTCCAACCCAAATACGATAAAATTTTAAGCTAGTGAATATTGTGATCTATGCATTTACTTTAAAAAAGTATTCCCCTCAGCAAAGACCACAGGCAGACATAGATAAAAGGTTTTGACAAACATTTGTTAAAATACTGTTTACCTAAATCTTTTCTCTAAGATCTGATAAATAGGCACACCACCTCATAATCTACCCCTTAGGGATTGAAATCTTCTTGTCTTGAATTTCAACCAGTGCAGGAAACCACTCTCCAATGTATCTAACTTATGATTGGCAAACCTCTGGTTGAATGTTTTGACAATTGTCAACTATTACTTTCCCATCTGTTCCTTTTTCATGAATACAATTCTATTTCTGAAAGATTATTAATATATTTGGCAATATTATAACTCCTCATAACTACTTCCCTTTGGCCAAATATATCACGATTGGCATATTTCTATTATGAGATTTACCACATTACATCTTGCATCTTCTTTTTGCATGTCTTTCTTCTCCAGTAGATTTGGAGCATTTTGAAGGCAAGTACCAAATGACAGCTTCAATTTTGTTCCCAAACCACATAAGATTTCTGACATGCAATAGCTGTTTAATAATGTTATTGAATAACTGAACAAAGGTTTTTTTGTTCTGAAGCCACATAAAAGAGTTTACACCTTGTTTTGCATGATGGATATTAACAAAATCTAATATCAGTTCTACTGTTTCTCCCTTAAAATATTAATTTTCAACTGTTTTTAACGTATGACTTCAAAACCTATTGACTTTCAACTATTATTCATCTCGTATCACTTACTTTTATTATCCAAACTTATTTTTTTGAGTGACAACAAAAAGCCTTAATTGAAATAAAGAAATATGTGTTTATTTACTTATTTTCAACTTTTATTTTTGATTCAGGGAGTAAATGTGCAGGTTCATAACATAGACACAAAAATCCTTTGCAAAACATTTTTAAAATAGAATTTAACAATTTATAAAAATATTATAAACGAAGGAGTTTTTTGCAGGGATGCAAGGTTGGTTCAATATTGAAAAATATAATTCTTTATGGAGCAGGCTAAAAAGAAAAATCACATTATTTATTGATTAGAAAAAAACAAATCACAAAATTTGACACCCATTCACAAAAACTCCCAGAAAAATAAGAATAGAGGGGAACTTCGTCAATCAATAAAATGATCTATGAAAAACCTGCTGCTAACATTATTTTTCATTGAGGGGGAGTGAATGGTGTCCCACTAAGATTAGGAATAAGGCAAGTATGTTGATTCTCACCACTCTCATTCAATGTAGGGCTGCAAATTCTAGTTAGGGCAATAAAGCAAGAAGAGGAAATAAAAGGCATATAGATCAGAAAGAATTAAAAGTGTTACTATTTGCAGATGACCTGATAACACAGAAAATTCATGGTGGTTGCTAAAGGCTAGGGGCTGGGAAAAATGGGGAGATGTTGGTCAAAGGGTTCAACATTTCAATTATGCAGAATGAATAAGTTCTGGAAATCTAATGTATAGCATGGTAACTACAGTTAATAATTATATAATGTATATTTGAAAATTGCTAAGAGAGTAGATCTTATGTATTCTCACTGAACACACAAAATGTAAATGTGAGTCGCTGGACTTGTTAATTAGCTTGATTGTGATAATTACCTCACAGTGTATACATACATCAAAACATCATGTTGTTCACCTTAAATGTGTATATATATATGTCAATTATACTTTAATAAAGCTGAAGACACATAAGATGAGCTATATTTTCATATACTAGCAATGAATACATGGACACTAAAATAAAAAATACAATGCCATTCACAATCATTCAAAACTAAAACACTTAAGTATAAATCTAACAATACATTTAAAGGACTTGTATGCTGAATTCAAAACAGTGACAAAACAAATCAAAGAGCTAAACAGTGAGGAATACATGTTCATGATTGAAAGACTCAACATAGTAAAGATGTCATTTTCTCAAATCGATGGGTAGGTTTATGGAATTCCTATCAAAGTTTTAGCAAGAATTTTTATAGATATAGACAAAATATAAACAGTTAAGAGCTTGGAGAAAATCCCATGGTGTATATGTGCCACATTTTCTTAATCCAGTCTATCATTGACGGACATTTGGGTTGGTTCCAAGTCTTTGCTATTGTGAATAGTGCCACAATAAACATACTTGTGCATGTGCCTTTATAGCAGCATGATTTATAATCCTTTCAGTACATACCCAGTAATGGGATCACTGGATCAAATAGTATTTCTAGTTCTAGATCCTTGAGGAATCACCACAGTGTCTTCCACAATGGTTGAACTAATTTACACTTCCACCAACAGTGTAAAAGTGTTTGTATTTCTCCACATCCTCTCCAGCATCTTGTTGTTTCCTGACTTTTTAATGATAGCCATTCTAACTGGTGTGAGGTGGTATCTCATTGTGGTTTTGATTTGCATTTCTCTGATCATAGACAAAGCTGGAAACCACCACTCTAAGCAAATTATCACAAGGACAGAAAACCGGATACTGCATATTCTCATTCATAGGTGGGAAGTGAACAATGAGAACACTTGCACATAGGGTGGGAAATATCACACACAGGGGCCTGTCGGGGGTTGGGGGGCTGTGGCAGGGATAGCATTAGGAGAAATACCTAATGCAAATGATGAGTTGATGGGTTCAACAAACCAACATGGCACATGTATACATATGTAACAAACCTGCATGTTGTGCACATGTACCCTAGAACTTAAAGTATAATTTAAGAAAAGAAAGCAATTGGAAAAAATCTAGACGAGAGAATTTGGTGAAAATTTATATTTTTCAAATATTTGTAGGATTATTGTCTGGAAGAAGGACCAAATATGTTCTCCATGTTTCTAAGATGTGAAACCAGGTTCTGTAAGAAAAAGAATTATGTGAAATTATATGTTAGATTAAAATAAAGAAGTTCTTCGCATGTCAGTCATAAAGTCAAAGATAGGATAGACTTCCCCACCAGTAGAGGAATTCAGTTGTGAATCACCTTCCTAGGATCATAATAAAGAGAATATTAGCATCAGATCAAGAAATAAACTGACTACAAAATGTCACTTCTTATCCAGATACAGCTTTAATGTCACGATTCCAAGTCAGAAGAGAGGTAGGGTAGTGTTATCTCTACTTTAGAGTCGGACAGTATGAGATCTAGAAGATATAAATACATAAATGAGTGTTGCTCATAGTATTAATGAAAGTATCATAAAATAATCATGATTTGTCTATATGATTGAATCCTCAGAAAATTATCATACATGAAAGGAATTCTTAACGTTTTTTTCCCAAGCTGTATTTGCTTTATCTTATTTGAACTAGCAAAAAGATTTTGTATCTACTTGCCTTTCACAGTCAGATGGACACCTGACTTTGAGAAGAATAATGGTGCTATGTGCTCACTCCATGGCTAGCTTTTCACATATTGTATGCAGTAATACACTTTTCTTGTCTTTTTCATTTATATTATCCTTTACAGCTACCTAATCAATTGTTCTTCATGAACATTATTATATTATTGAGTTTTCTCAGAAAACATATTTATAAAGTAAATGTGCTGTTTTGCTGTTTGATGAATACAGATGTAATAATTATTATAATTCCTGTCCATGTATCCACTAGGTTAATAATTATCAATTTGTAAAGGTTAATCTTTGAATTTATATTTTCCTGAATGGACCTTATTTCTGCACATTCTACTAAATTACCCTACGTTTTAAAACTCTCTAATATCATCTTCTAAAAATTTGGTTTTACAAAAAGTATTTTTCAAAGCTCTATACACATTATTAAATAGTGATAGGAACGATTGAGATTAGAAAGTAATCTCAGTTCCATGACTGCAGTGAATTAGAAGGCATAAAAAATCAGTAGGCATATGGGAGAAATAAAGATAGGTATCTTTATTTGACACAATTACAGTAAAGAACTGAAGGATTCTATGATTATTAACCTCAATCCTCCATTATAATAGAATTATCCATCACATTTTGAGGAAAGAACCTTCACACTACAAAATGTATTTGTTGAATTTATTTTTCTCTTTTTTAAAAATTGTTTTATCATTCCCCCAAAATACCTCAATTTCACTTATTTAAAAAACATAAAAGTAATTCACTGTAATTTTTCTAATGCTCCCCATCAAACAGTAATTCCTCTTATATCTTCACAATAGTGAATATAGATGACAATTTCAACTTTTACTTCCCATAAATGTTCTCCCCACTTGCTCTGCACTCCTGCACACCTCTCCACATGACTCTTAGGGAGGAAAAAAGAAAACCTACATGGAGTTTATTATTTGTTTAGATGCCTAGCAAAATGCCAACTAAATTGTTTTGTTCAGATATTAATCCACTCTCAATTATTTATCAAGCACGTTTACAAGCATAACGTTTTAGTTCTTTTTTTCTCCATAACTCACCCTACCTTCATGTAATGAAATCATACTCAAACCCCAAACCGTAAGTCCAAAATTAATAAGCATTCTCATCTAATTTAGTCTTAAAAATGTCTCCATACACCTGACCCAATTGTTTTTGAAAAGCTCAGGCTCTGTGTTTTGGAATTTTCAATTATATTTAAAAAGCAAAGAGGAGATTTTAAAGGGCTTTATCAGCTTGTCTTATCCTCTTCCATTTGCCTTAAAATTTCTATAATCAAAAGGAAAACTGTTAGATGAACCATGACACTCCCATCTTTTTGCAATTTATAATAGAGAGATGAAAGTGGTGTAAAAATTACTTCCATCCTAGAAAACAGTGAATGACTAACCTAGTTTTTGTCAAGACAGAGGACTATGTTTATACAAGTTAGAGCTGCTATGCTCCATCTTTCTGAAGAGTTAATTATCTAATCAGTCTTTCTCGGATATCTACTTACTCTAATGTTCCCATATTACCAAACAGGATGATTCTCAGGAAAAAAATACACTCAGAAATTCACAGGTAAGTGTAACCAGATCCATGATGCTATATCTCCTAGTAATCACTGAGTTTACCCAGAGGAGTTGGCTCCATCTTTCACATATTTTAAAAATAATCCTAAATAACACAAAATACAGAGATTAATTGCCAGAAAATCATGAATCCAAACCTGAATTTCATGCGTATTTAGGACGAAGAACAATTTTAAAAAATAAGATAGAATAAACAAATTTGGATAATGAGGAAAGGGAGAAGAACAGGAAGGGAGTGGAGAGAAAAGACAGGGGGAGGGTCTTGGGGGGACAAAATATAAAGATAGCAGAGAAAGGAATACACAGGGAAAAAAAAAAAAAAAAAAAGCAAGGCATAGTGTACTCCCTCTCTAAGCCAGATATAGCTGTCTAGAGTCAGTCCGAAATCAGATCTCATATCTTGAACTTCACTAGAGCTAAGATAGGATATTTAAACAAATAAGGAACATTTACACAATCACATCCTGTGGTGCACAATCTTAAGCAACCAGCCCACTTAGTAGGAGCTTGGTAATTTGTTGATTTGATTCATTCAAACTAATATCTAATCTCCTTAAATGTTCTTTGAATACAGACTAAGCTTTCTACTTTGGAGTATATTCATGCCCTCTCCCTACCCTCACTCAGAAAGCAACAATGGAAGTGTGCTTCACACTTGGCAAAGTCTGCTGAATGAAACAATATGTGATGGATGTTCTCAAGGACTTGCAGATAACCCGTCTCTGCATTGTTTTGATCTCCATTGCTTGGTGTTTACTGATTGTGCTTATTAGGCGTAAAATAGCTTAACAGCAGTTTAATAACATCAAATACTAAAGACGGTTACAAAAAAAATTCCTGGATAACTCAGTGTGTAAACAGACATTGTTGGGGAAAGAGTTTCAGTGACTTAAAATAAATTCTTTACTCTTTATTATGACCCATGATTGGAGGAAAAGTGTTCTCTGGTATGTGCAACAGGAATAGTTTCACTTTTCCAAAAGAATGATTTTTGTTTTCATCTTTTGAATTCCAAGAATCATGTAGCACCTTGTATTTCCCAGTTTACTTTTTGGCTGCTACAACACTGTACCAAATTTATACCATACAAAGAGCAAATATTTGGGATAACAATCTTGCTACTGGCTTCAAAGATAATTCAATATGGAATTAATTCCCATGATTGCCAAATCCATTATACAACTTAGTGGAATGTAAATGAGAGGAAAGAAAGGTATTGTTTGGTGAAAGCAGAGTGTATAAGTGAGAAATAAGTATTTTATCTACATGATACTGGCCTAATTATGTCCTCAGTGTTTAAGCCTTATCTTTATTCTAATCAATTTTAAGCTGATTTTACGGTATTAGAATATAATTTTACCTCAATTAGAGATGTGATAAGCTGAAAGTAGCAAAAAGCCATATAAACATAGACTTTCAAAAAGTAAGCAGTTTCTTATGCAATACTATGTCCAGGGTTTAGTAACCCAGAGCTGGTGTAGGCTCTGTCTGTCTTCCTAATCAATGTTTTTATGTGGTTTATTTTTCAGACATATGTAAGAGGAAAGACAAGGATAAAAAGGTAGTTTTATATAGGGACTTCTTTCTATATCTCATTGGCCCGAACTATATCACTAGGCCACCCTTAACTGCAGAGGAAGCCGGGAAATCAAGTTATTTTAAATGTCTACTCTCCATTAAATGAAGATAAATAGAAAGGGAGTTAGACAGGGTAGAAAATGGGTCCCAAAATTATGTACCATATTTTGTTAATATGTTGTTTACCTGAGTAAAATCTCAAAGGGACTGTCTAAAAATGCAGTACACACAAAAAGGTCATCGAGGAAGAAAAATTGAAAACATAAGAATGTATATTATATTCCTGCAAGTATTAGGATTTTATTTATATATATATATCTTTATCTAAATAATAATTTATTTCTAGTTTAAGTTCTCATATTTTCTTTTTTTTTTTTTTTTTTTTTTTTTTTTGAGACGGAGTCTCGCTCTGTCGCCCAGGCTGGAGTGCAGTGGCCGGATCTCAGCTCACGGCAAGCTCCGCCTCCCGGGTTCACGCCATTCTCCTGCCTCAGCCTCCCGAGTAGCTGGGACTACAGGCGCCCGCCACTTCGCCCGGCTAGATTTTTGTATTTTTTTAGTAGAGACGGGGTTTCACCGTGTTAGCCAGGATGGTCTCGATCTCCTGACCTCGTGATCCACCCGTCTCGGCCTCCCAAAGTGCTGGGATTACAGGCTTGAGCCACCGCACCCGGCCAGTTCTCATATTTTCTAAAACATCGACAGTGGCTTGGAGATGACTGTTTAGTATGACATACTATGACATCTGAAGTGAAAATTGGTCTTTGAGTTTAAAGTACTGGATTTCATCTGATTATATTACTTATTACTTAGATGATTCATTATATGTAACATATGTAACATTTCTGAGTCTCATTTTTCTCATCTAGAAAAGGGTAAAAATTTCTGCTTTAAAAAACTCTTGTGATTATTATATGAAATGCAGTATTTGAAAGTGCCTGGCATATAATATATGCTCAACAAATGTTAATTTCTTTCCAAGTAAGATTTGAAACAGAGACCATGAGACTATTCATGCACAATAATCAGTTTTAAAGAACAATTTCTAAGTTGTCTTCTGCGTAGCAAAGAAATCTAGGATAAAAGCAAAAAATCTAATCTAAAATGAAAGCAACATTCTATGCTAGCTACAAAGCTAAGCATTTTATACATTTTATTATGTTGTCTGTAAGTTAAAAATTTAATACATCGGCCGGGCGCGGTGGCTCAAGCCTGTAATCCCAGCACTTTGGAAGGCCGAGACGGGCGGATCACGAGGTCAGGAGATCGAGACCATCCTGGCTAACACGGTGAAACCCCGTCTCTACTAAAAATACAAAAACTAGCCGGGCGAGGTGGCGGGCGCCTGTAGTCCCAGCTACTCGGGAGGCTGAGGCAGGAGAATGGCGTAAACCCGGGAGGCGGAGCTTGCAGTGAGCTGAGATCCGGCCACTGCACTCCAGTCCGGGCGACAGAGCGAGACTCCGCCTCAAAAAAAAAAAAAAAAAAAAAAAAAAAAAAAAAAAAATTTAATACATCATAGTATTCTTTTCTTGGTAGTATGTAAATGCATAATAAGATAAAATGTTTACTTCATACCCCTTAAACAACCAAGGAAAACATACAGTCATATTTGTGCATTCACAATGACACCATATTTCTTTTTTCCATTGTGGTATCTTCATTGCAGCTGTTGAAAGCTATGCTATGTCCCTCTGGGAAGAAAAGAAATTCTAAATAGCACATCATGACACAGCATTTCAGAAAAGAAAAATAGGTTCCTGAAAATATATCATGAAATCAATATATTTCCACAAGTGACCAGCTTAATCACCCAACCCTCCAGTCAAAAGAATTCCACTTGAAATGCTGTACTGCCTCTCTCTCTTCAAAACTGAATCTACTCAACAGTACATTGACCGTTTTATAGGAGAAAGTAGATCTGGAGAGTTATGTATTGACTTGACATGAGGGCATTGCAAGTCTAGCCAGAAGGCTGCAATGCCTGTGCTTAGAAGTAATCAATAATTTTTAAAAATCACACTCATGGTTCTATTTATTTCTGTCAAATATATTATGGTGATCCTTTACATCCTATGAATGGCACAAATATAACAAAAATAAATTTTCTACTGGATAAAGGCATTACTTATTTTTTTGTTCTTTTTTTTTCTTTTTAAGGTTTACAAGTCACAAAACTTACAATTTCATGTTCTTCCAAAAGTAAAAAAGAAAGCTTTTTCTACTATAATAAGGTCCAGAAAAACATCATGAATTTTAGTGGAATATTATATGTATATGAAATATTTAAAGTTCTTTTACAAGTATCTTTTACTCAGGATTTCTTTCACTGTATTCTACAAAACTACTTAATAGAAACAAAAAACACCATTTTCCCACTTTTCTTTCTCAAAAGCAAAGGTGAAATAATGACCAGTACAACTGAGGCAAAAGTGAACTCTCATGATTTCATTATTTGCTTGGCAAAACAGAAGTGCTGCCTGCCACAGCATTTCTTTCTATAAAAGACAGACTATTACCTTTTCCATATGACAAAAGAACTCTTCTCATTTCTGAAACTGTTCCAGAAATACCATGCGGCTATTTTAGTTGGAGACTCCCCTCTAGCAGAGTGATGTATGGTCTGCAATATCCTCTGTTTGGAGCTTATGTTCTGATAAAGAAGATGATTGAGACAATAACTCTTTATTGTTTCTTCATCAGAGTTGTGTCTCTGCACTCTGTCAAATACTTCTGTGTTATCATGTACTGCTAATCTGACAAAGTCTATCTATTACTTTATTTATTTTAAATTAAGCCATGAGGTTGTTTGTGAGTCTGTAAGTCTAGAGTTAAGACCCAAACAACCGCACAAACAATAACAAATATTTCTTTCAGTAATTCATTGCATTTGATTTATATTCACTTTATTAATTGCACTGGGGGTTAAGCTGTTCATTTTAAACTCTTCACATCTTTCTACCAAATTAATGTAGACAAGCCTTTCAGTAATAACAGTTACATTGCTTTTATTACAGATATCAGCTCTGACACACTCCCAGCCTTTGACCTTGGACAAGTTACTTAACCTCTCTATGCCTTAGTCTTTAGTAGTAAAAATGAAGATAATTATAATCTTTATATGAGATAACATAATCATTATATTGACATAGTGTGCTATAGCTCTAATTAGGAGAGCAATAATCTTTAAAATGCTTATTTCTATCATCAGAAGGAAAAAAAGCAAGAACCCTTTTCAAAACAAAAGAGAGAGAGCAGTTTTATCAACAGCAGAGATTTCAGTGGCTACATATGTCAGAACGATTTGGATCCAGTATACTTGGAGTGGGGGTTATAAACCATGTCAAAGAAACCGGCAAGACTGGAAAGATATTGGAGGATGAAATTGTGCTGTCCTTAAAGCAATTTGGATTTTAACCTGCATGAGAACACTGACCAAGGGACTTAGGGAAACACGAGTAAGATCAGTTTTGTATTGCTAAAAGATTTTTCAATGTATATCAGGTAATGTAGGGAATATAAGACTGGAGAGTTGAACACCAGCTGGTAAACCGCTGTCATAGCACAGACATGATAATCAAGTCATTTACTGAAGTACAGGGAATGAGGTTGAAGATGAGAATGAGGGGAGAGATTTTAAGACAGAATGTACAAGACTACATGGCTGATTTGGTGTGAGACATAAGAAAGCCCAGGAGCACTGGGATATGTGCATCTACAACCGAGGAGAAATTTGTGCTGAAGTTCAGATTTGGGAAAAATTTGGATCAAATCATGGGAGCTGCTGGGCTTCACCAGAGAGTGTATAGTGAGAGGAGTTTAAAAATGACATCTAGAGGACAGAAATATCTTGACCCTGTCCTCTTGACCCCGGAAAAGAGACAAATGAACTGGAGGAAAACTTCAGATAAACTATGAGAATCTCAGAAAAACTGGTGTGGTGAAAGTTCTGAAACTTAGCCTGAGGAACTTACCTCATCAGGAACTAATGAAAATGGTGTTAGATTAGGATATAAAGGCTTCAGCAGTGGTAAATTAACAAAAAAGATAGATAGGCCATCATGACTGAGGCTTCATATGTATAAGAAAATGGGGAGGACTAACAGAAATTGAGATGATAATTAATCTGAGAGAAGTCAAGCTAAACAAACACGATTTTATAACAATTATATATGCACATGCAGATATATATACTTGATATAATTATGATTAAATATTAAGAATATTTAAGAATTATTCAAATTGCCTACAGTTCTTGACAAAAATATTTGAAGCCTACTATAGAGAGCTTATGAATTAATTTTCTTATTATTAGTGGTTACTTAGTGTTCTCTCTCTTCTATTATGCTAACATTTTGCTTTGATGTTTAGAAATATTGCAATGAATTTGATACAAAATATCTCAAATGAATAGTGAACAAATAAAATATTGATGTTAGGCTTGTTAAGTATCCCAAAGAGAAAACGCAAAGCTATTTCATAAAAGAATAACTAATGGAATTCTACTCAGATGCTTGCAGTGAATAGATAATGTATTGTTTCTCAGACATCAGATGTAGAAGCTGTAAGATTTTTTCACAATTCTTCATGGAAGGGATACTTAATATTTGTAGCATAAGCACCCCCAAGCCCTCTATGAGTCTAGCATATATCTAATCAGAGAAATGCCAGTGATAAAAGTGAATTTAATATGCTGCACTTCCAGGTTTACTCTCTTGAACTTTCAGTGTGTCTCTCCAGAAATACTGCAACATTCACATGGGTGTTAGAAGTTACATTTACCAGAGAAATTGTTTAAAAAGGGAATGGATACCATCCATTTGATCTGTTTGGCTTGTTGGGAGCAAGTGTAAAATGCACAGGAAAATAATTCACCAGAAAGCAGTTGAGAATGGGTCGAGTGCTACAGAGAGGTCAAAAGGGAGGAAATCCACAGTGGCAATAAATCTTGATCAAATATGTGTGCCCTAAAGAGAGACACTGTATTGGGGATTCTAAGAAGGTGGGGAAGATGGAGAGAAAATATGAATCTTCGGATGCAAGACATCAACTGAAATTTATTCCGGATATTTTTACATCCTATACTTTGACAAGTAAGTGCCTCAAAAACTAAAAGTTGAAAGGGAGAAGAGAAATATGTCATGATATTATATCTTTCATACTCTAAAGTGAACTAATATTTTATAAATCATTGTAAAACAAATTAAAAATTATTGTCTTCCATGAAACACCAATCAGGGATATAAAATATTTGTGTGAGTTGTACACTAGACAGTCCAGGAATGACCAGTCACACAGACCACACTGTTAATGCTGCTCCAAGCAGTCAGCAGCGGTGTGGTCCTAAAAACTCTGTTGTTTTCATTCTTGTTCTAGAATCCCTAGTACCTTGTGTTTAATGTTAGAATGATGAAGCACCATTAGGAAACACATAAAAACCACCTCTTTGGGTAATAAATACATGAAGGTGTACCTTTGTAAAAGAAATGTTTAATATACCTAACAAGTCAAATCATGTTTCCTGTTAAAAGTCTAAGAATAACAAGACTTTTCAATTATATGATTTTAAATTTTAAGAATACACTTCCTATGTCAATGGTACCAGAATACATTGTTTAAAAGTTGGAAACAAAATATGAGTAAACCTTTAAATAGTAAGATGCTTGCTCTCTATACAAAATAATTCATCTCCATTGATTTTTGGCCTTAATAGTCTCTAAACCAATTTCCAAACCCACTAAAGCACAACTTTGATATTATGAAGTATTCAGAACTTCACTCGGCCTAATATATTTTTTATCCTTATATTTAAACACACATAACACACACATGAGACACAGACTATCATTCTTACCACGTATTTTCTCCAGAATTTTCAATACATAAAATTGCACTGACCACTAACCTTAGTGATTTAAGTACTTTTATTCATAATTTGTGGGAATTTAATATAATTATTGTAGCAATATCTAAAGGAAACAAAGCTGTCAGCGCATATACATCATTCTAATATGGCACCACTGAAGAAAGAAGGTGAGTTAGATTGTTTTGTCCTGGGAAGTTAAAAGGGTAAGTTAATTTACGCTGACAAAGAAAAATCAATAGCACATTGTGCACAAAGGAAGAATCAATCATTATTTCTATGGCCTCGATATTCATAATGACATGAATTTATTGAGGAAAACATTACATTCAAATATGAATTGAGTATGCCACAAAAGTCACTAAGCTCATCAAAGGCATAATCAAGGCCACTGCATTAGAATCTTTTAGTGAGCCCCATCTTGGCATAACAACCTGAACTCAGTGAACCAGCATATTTGGTTGGCTTCAACAGCATTGGAGACCTATAAATCTTATATTTCAAAAGCCATGATAATGGACATTTCCATCTTGTGTATCTTCCTTAACTGGTTTTACTTTTATCAGTTCTTCTGTAGAATAGCTCTAGTATAATAAGAGGCTCCCAAGATTATTTCAGCTACTTACAGGGAAATACACGCACAGTCATTTGTGCCCATTCTTCATTTTTTATGTATTTTGTTGTTGTTGTTTATTTGTTTCCAGTCATCCTTACTCTGAAATAACTTTCTACCACTCTGGCAACACTGATTAAAATGTTTCACTTTCGCCAGGCGCGGTGGCTCAACCCTGTAATCCCAGCACTTTGGGAGGCCGAGGCGGGCGGATCACGAGGTCAGGAGATCGAGACCATCCTGGCTAACACGGTGAAACCCCGTCTCTACTAAAAAGTACAGAAAACTAGCAGGGCGAGGTGGCGGACGCCTGTAGTCCCAGCTCCTCGGGAGGCTGAGGCAGGAGAATGGCGTGAACCCGGGAGGCGGAGCTTGCAGTGAGCTGAGATCCGGCCAGTGCACTCCAGCTTGGGCGACAGAGCAAGACTCCGTCTCAAAAAAAAAAAAAAAAAAGTTTCACTTTCTTAAAGTATATTTTAAGTATTTTCTCCAAAATGTAATTAACTTATTAATGACTAAATAAAAACATGTAATAATACAAAATTCCTCAAGTGAACAAAGCTTTTCCAAAATGAAATATATATAGAATAAAAGCTCTTTGAAGTAAAGGAATATGTTTTTGGTGTGCTTTTTAATGGCTTATTTATGTAACTTTTATTTCCTGGGTCATATATAAAGTGGAAACATCAAGATTCAAGTTATAATCAAGATTCCAAAATTTCTTGGCTCAAATTGAAGCTTAGAATCTCTTGGTCCTGGCAAGTTAAACTATGTCTTTATGGAGCTAATATCTATTTGAATGTTAAATAAGTATATAAGAAACCCCTACAGGTTCTTGCTTCTTTACTAGTCCTGTGATAACAAATTAAAACGAGCCAATGAGCCATCCTCACTGCAACAACATGTTTCCGAGTCCGTCTTGTAGTGACTAAAAATGTTGTTTAGAACTGCTGGCAACCCACCATCACTTCCAGTCTCATTCTGGCTCTGATAGCAACACAATCACTATCACGCCAGTCTAGTTTTCACAAAGGTAAATTGAGTTCTTGTTTCCATGATTTGAAGAATGCTGTGCTGCCATAGAGGGAACTGTCTTCATCTCAGGACAAATCCTTTCACCAAAAATGCTTTGTAAAAAATTGTTTTCATGGTTATAACAGTTTACATAGAAATAGTAGAGTAAGACCTCTGTTTAGATGAAGGCATGCAGTATTGGCCATGCATACATGCACGTGTGTGTGTGCACACACACAGCCAGTGTTACTAAGCAGAAGAAATTCCTTTAATTGACAGCATGGACCACAAAGTAAGAAACAGATATACCAGCACAAGTGACATAGGACCAGATCAACTTGAGACACACAAAAGAAAACCCGAGGCTGAAACCACTCACCTTCTTTAGTTGTAAAGACTAGACCCTTAGAAAGAATTGAATACCCCAACATGTAACTCTAGCTAGTTATTTCTGTTTATATTCTGGTGCCCAGAATAGACAAAATGAGAAAAGGATTTTCCTTTAAATTTTTATTTTTTCTAAGGAGACTTCTGCCTGAAGGAGAAGCTGGTGCCATTTTGCATCTCAGAGGTCCTCCTCAGCTCTGTGCTCCCATGCTAGTCCCACCACAGCTCTGTGGCTGCAGCTGTGACTACCGGCTACCAGTGCCCTGCAAGGCTCCAGTGTCCTTTCTGACCCACTGGTGGGATGTTTCTACTCCAAGCCTGCTAGCAATGTGTCTTAAAACTGTGATTCCCTTCATCATCCCAGTTCATCAATGAGTAGCTTTTTAATAATATAATGTAATGATTGAAATGAGAGAGGTATCTTTGAAACCAGGGAAGCCACTTGTTACATATGCTATTTGGGCAAAGTAACTTTACATCATTGACAGTCTATCATTATAAAAGAGGATTATTATAAGGATTAATGCAATAAGATACATAAACTACTTAACTCATTGAAATTACTCAATATTTGGTAGTTCTTATAATGAGTATTATTGTGAAAGGCCAAGGTAATTAATTTTGTATTTCTGTCTAGGTTTCTTGGACAGCAAAGTCTTCCAACTCTACTAGTGGTTCTTAGTCTTGGCTATGCACCCACATAAAAAGAATATAGCTGTTTAGTATATATCCCAGGCCTACTAGTAAAATCTCTTAGGGCAGACCTCTATCATATTAATTTTGGAACGTTTCAGAGGTAAGTTTGAAAGGCAGCCAGGGTTGGGAGCTGCTCTTTCTAGCTATCATACTATACTAAAGCTTAACTCTGTATTTACTAAGCTAAATAATTAAACACAGAATTCAATGCAGCTGTACAGATGTGACACAAATAAGAATATCCCCTTCTGACATCAAAATATTCTACTTATGTTAATGCAGTATATTGTTTTGGATCATTAAGAATGTCTTTTCTTTGATGAATATGATTTTTCAAGTGAAGTTTCTATAATTCTGGGTTTGTCCTGTTGAGTTTATTGTTTTGCCAAAATGCAGGCTTTGACATTTCTGTCCTATTGTATATCCCACTGTTAGTTCCTGGAGGTGCTCTGGAGGTGAATCAGAATTCTCAAATGTATTGTTTCTGCCCTCTCATCCAGCATATCATGGGAAAATTTGATAAGCACATAATTTATTTCTTCATCAAAATTGCTAGTAATCATGTTTAGTTAAAATAAAGGACAGAGTACACAGAAAGAGAAAACACAGTATCTCATAACTCCTTCCAGCAAATCTGAGGGCCTAAAACAACTGAGAAATGTCTTCTTCAGAATTTAAGTATAGTTTATTTACAGAGGTGAATGTAAAAGTCCAAATGCATATTTGTTCAAATATAGCCAGAAATTCTTGTAAAGGCTGACAAAGGCTGATATTCTACAAATAGAGTTAAAAGATATTGATATGGAAATGAGCAAAGACCTATATTCTGGTAAAAAGAACATTTCAAGCTGTAAATAATAATATTAAATGTGTTCTGGTATGACAGACTGAAATATGAAGGCCAGAGCATGTCACTTGCCTGAGTTACTAGAAATGCCAGTATAAGGGAAAGGTAATGAGAAGAAGAAACTTCAATTCATGGAATTTTAGAGGTGCAAATTGCCTTAGAGATTAGAGATCAATTACATCATTTTACAGATGGGAGAAGTGAAGAAATGACTTGCCAAAGGTTGCATAGCTAGATAGTGGCAGAATTAGTAATAGAATCTAGGTCTTCTGACTCCTAGTCAATATTTTCTTATTGCACTAAGTTGCCAAGCATATTTTATTGGGCCTATGACTAAAACCAACCTCAGTGATAAATTTAAATTTATAACCAAGCATTTATTTGTTAATGTTTAGAAATGTCCTAATATATAGTATACCTATATCATTTATAATCCAGTTTTATTTCAATTACTACTCTAAAGATAGCCAGAATCATGGAGAAAATCTTGTATGTTATTACATTTTCAAATTCTAAAACAAGAAAGTATGATCAGGATAAGAACAATCCTCTTAATCTTTCACATGAATAAAATATAAACACCTACCTTCCTAACTTGCTTTATAAGCAGATGCAATTTAAAGATGTTTTTTGAAAATTCTCTTTGCAGTAAGATTACTAAATACTTTTGTGTGAGAACATGTATATGGTATAACACTGAAATATAAATCAATTATTTTTAACCTAACACTAGCCAGAAGCTGTACTGCTCATTAACAAGCTGAACTCCAGGATCCCTTTGCTACTGCTCATTAAAGAGTTCATCACAAATGATACAAAAAAAAAAAAAAATCTCAAGATAGGCAAACTCTAGAGCATTGCTATTTAGAGAAGGAGGCAGATGTCCATCTGGTTGGAATTATTAAGAATTCAAGTATGAAAAGAAATGAAGAAAATGTTCCCGAGGGTACAAATTGTCACATGCATTCATAGAAGGGCTGAACTGACTTTTAGCCGAAGGATAGCTCAGTGTCATTTTAAAAAGCTACTGCAGTAAACTAATGGTCACTAAGGCAGAGCAGCTCGGATTCCCCAAATACATAACAGAGAAGTGCAACTATGAATGGTGCTACGTATCTTAACACAAACGAGGTTGTTAGTTAAAGCAAGGACAAATTAAAGTTCACATTCTTCTCCTAGTACCTTGCACAACATCCTCTAATAGGTTAAATTTAAACTACTGTATTTACCTCCAATTTTCAGAGATGATTATGCAGCCATTTTGTTTTCTACAGAGAGCTACATTGAAAACAAGCAAATAAATGAACAATGAAAAAAACTCATTATCTGTAAAAGTAAGATTACTTTTAGATCTGGCCTAGAATCTAAGCTACTCTGGCTAAGCTATTCTTTCAGACAAAACCATTCTCAGCTCCCAATAATACTATATAAATGAATTTAGGGAGCACAGTGAACATGTAGATTAGGAATTGTATGTATTTTCTCCATTCATAAAAACATGTTTTAAATCTAAAACTCAAATGCTTATTTTAAAAGTTAAAATTAAATAGGAGGCCGGTTTTCTTGTTCATTACAGTCCCATTTATCCTCCAAATGTACAGTTAGCACTTTGATCAAGAAGTCTAAAAATTTATTTTAATCAACTCCCTAGTCAAAGCAACCCTAAGTTATCCCATCACACATAATATGTGTGATCCTACCTCTCCTAGAAAAAAATACAATATGCAATTTGCAGCTTTTCACTCAAGGGAAAAATGAATATGTGAACAACATGAATATCATAATATTTTTAAAATACTCAAGTACAGGTCCAATATAAACTATTAGAGCTTTGATTTTAACTTGTGACATTTCTTAGCTCTGTAACTACTTTCCTCTAAAAAATAATGATTTTTCATTATCTACTATATTACTTACAATGCAATTTTGTCATATCAAGCCATATATTACTATAAGAACTAGCTACCTATTATCACTCCAATTTAAGCAATGTTTTCACTATTCCAAAGATGTATATCATTCAACAAAAATTATTAAAATTAAGAAAACTGTGGTGGCTTGAATATTGCTGCAACAGTGGGGCAAGTTTACTGTAATTTTGGAGCACTGTGGAAGATTACGGATCGGTTGAGTACACGTCAAATGCTACTTGGCAACCTAGTGTTACATGTTACCATTAAGCAAAGGAAGTCTTTAACACATTAGCAGCAGTCTGAAGTTCCTCACAGAGAAAATGCTGTACAGAACACGTAAATTATCTAAAACATGGATATACCACTATTAGATGCTGAGTATTTAAATTATCTAAAACATGGATACACCACTATTAGAGGCTGAGTACTTAGAAATGTGAATCTGTTAAGTCTGTCTTAATAATCAGGGACTATTTAATAAATATGAATAAATCATTACGTTTAGAGAAATATGATTAATTTGATCATAATTTTTGCAACACCGTCAAGATCATCTAGTAGAATGTGAGCAAATCCTAACCTTCTTTATTTGGAAAGCCTCCAAAATTCTGTGGATGTTATGGTAAACATTTAATGGATCTCCTTTTAAAAAGGGGTCCCTACATTGTTCATTTGTCCTTTCTCAATTGAAAAGTAAATCTGAAAATTTCCTAAATGATGTTTTAGGCAGGATGGTCAGACCACTTGCCAGAAATTGGAGATGCTGCTTTCAACAATTCTTTAGTTTTTAAATAAAAATTTAAGGCCAGGTGTGGTGGCTCACGCCTGTAATCCCAGCACTTTGGGAGGTTGAGGTGGGCAGATCACCTGAGGTCAGGAGTTCGAGACCAGTCTGGCCAACACAGTGAAACCCCGTCTCTACTAAAAATACAAAAAATGAGCCGGGCACGGTGGCGGGCGCCTGTAGTCCCAGCTACTCGGGAGGCTGAGGCAGGAGAATGGAGTGAACCCAGGAGGCGGAGCTTGCAGTGAGCCGAGATCGCGCCACTGCACTCCAGCCTGGGTGACAGAGTGAGACTCCGCCTCAAAAAAAAAAAAAAAAAAAAATACAAAAAGGTAGCCAGGTGTGGTGATGTGTACCTGTAGTCCCAGCTACTCAGGAGGCTGAGGCACGAGAATCACTTGAACCTGGGAGGCGGAGGTTGCCGTGAGCCAAGATCATGCCCCTGTACTCCAATCTGGGTGACAGAGTGAGATTCCATCTAAAAAAAAAATTAATTAATTAAATGTCTACACTCTGTCTCTGATCCTCATCGCTTATTCACTCCATGCCTGCTCATCTGACTGCCCCACCAGTGTGACCAACAGAATATTCTCAGAGCACGAACAATCTCTGTATTGCCAAGCTGATGGACTCATTCTTGTATTTAGCTTGCTTGACTACTTAGCAATACTCTCCATGGTTAAACAATTTCCTTTTTCTTAAAAGCCCCATCTTTTAGATCACTCTTGGATTTTCTTAGTCTACTATTCTGGGTACTCCTCCTCACCCAGACTTCTACATCTATATATTCAGAATTCATGTTCTGGCCTTTCTCTACAATGTTATCTATCACTCACTCTAATAAAATCTCCACAAATCTATCATATTCACTAGGATATACCCCGTACCTATAATATTTATTTCATAAAAGATGCTCACTGTATATGTATCATTGTATAGCGATATTAATAGATTCCCATGGATTTAAATATTGCCTTTATTTTGGTGTTCACCAAAAATCTGATCTCTCTCTGCACTCTAGGCTTACAAATGACTTATTCCTTAAAAGTTACAGACTCTTACACTTAACAAACACAAATTATAAATTATTGATTCAGTTCAGTTACCCCCAATTTTCTCCTATCTCAGAAAATGGTGTGAGTATTCTTCATATTACTAGATCTAGAAATTATGTACCATTCTTGAAATATTTCATTTGTTGAACCTCACATCTAAATACATCGGAAAATCCTGTCATTTTTTTTCTTCAAAATAAAACTAAAATTTACCTGCTCATCTCCATCTTCATTGTTACTATTCAAAACCTGGATATTAGCAACCCTTGCTTACACCAATCCCTAGTCTCTTCTTCTGTCAATGCAAAGAATAGTGGAAGGAACTCTACATAAGTTGATTGGACTGAAAGTCCCAAAGAGATTCCTCCGGGCTGAAATACAAATCCTAAGTACAGAATTAAGCCAATATGGATCAAACTCGCTCTCATGAGCCTGTCAATCTGTTTCCAAACAACTTTTTTAAATGTATATCAAACTATATCATTTCCACATGAAATTTTTACTGGATTTTTATTGCACACAGAATAAAACCACTATTTCTTACTGTAAAAAGCATATTCCCTCTCTTTCTTGTTTCCACTCTTCCTACCATATACTAAGTCCTGGAAACTGTTCTTTTCGGTGCTGAGCTCTTTCCCATCTCTGGAATTTGTATGTTTGTCCCCTATATTTACAACCCTCCACACCTGCTTGCCTGCTACTTCTCAGTATTTTGAGGTCTTAGTTCCTATATCACCTACTCCTCACAGAGACCTTTCCTAATCAAGGTGCTTAAATATAGGTCCTCTTTTGAGATGGGTAGAAGAATATAGGGAAATAGAGTAAATGCGATATTTTCAAGGGGGAATCTGGTTGATGGAAATAAATGAATTTTTTTGCACTGTTTGGCAGTTTTCTGTGAGGTTGAAATTAACTCAAAGTATATTATTCTTTTTTTTTTCTTTTTAGACGGGATTTCCCTCTTGTTGCCCAGGCTGGAGTGCAATGGTGCGATCTCTGCTCACTGCAACCTCCGCCGCCTGGGTTCAAGCAATTATCCTGCCTCAGCCTCCCGAGTAGCTGGGATTACAAGCACACGCCAACTTGCCCGGCTAATTTTGTATTTTTGGTAGAGATGGGCTTTCTCCATGTTGGTCAGGCTGCTCTAAAACTCCTGACCTCAGGTGATCTGCCCACCTTGGCCTCCCAAAGTGCTGGGATTACAGGCATGAGCCACCAAGCCTAGCTATTTTTCTTTTTTTTTTTTTTTTTTTTTTTTTTGAGACGGAGTCTCACTCTGTAGCCCAGGCTGGAGTGCAGTGGCCGGATCTCAGCTCACTGCAAGCTCCGCCTCCCGGGTTTTACGCCATTCTCCTGCCTCAGCCTCCCGAGTAGCTGGGACTACAAGCGCCCGCCACCTCGCCCGGCTAGTTTTTTTGTATTTTTTAGTAGAGACGGGGTTTCACCGTGTTAGCCAGGATGGTCTCGATCTCCTGACCTCGTGATCCGCCCATCTCGGCCTCCCAAAGTGCTGGGATTACAGGCTTGAGCCACCGCGCCCGGCCAGCTATTTTTCTTAGAAAAAATAAATAAATAATTTTTTTGGTTATTCTCTCTAGCTCTGTCCCTCAGATATTTCCTTAAGAGTATACATCAAATTAAAAACTTATTTGTAGCAATTTCAATTACATTATTTATTTATGTTTGAGTGTTTTTCCCCATCAAACTTCATACTCATTAGGTAAAATTAGCTTTTCAGTACTGTGGGGTATCTAACACACAGTTACATGACTGAGAAATATTTTTTGGAATGAATATACAGTGTATATATTTCAATGCTGTCTAGTAAAATGTATATGTTATTTATTCATGGATAGTTAATTATCTTTAAGCAATAATTATATATTCTTCACCAATAACAAAATAAACATTTTATACATTTCCAGGAGGAGATAGATTCACCAATCTTTCCAGTCACTCTCCTGAAAATCAGACTGAGAATTGCAGAACATAATCCTCTTCAGAATGATGCCTGAATGCAGTTTATTAATGTGTATGTATAACAGTCTTTTATTAGCAATAGCAAATACTCTATGTTTGTTCAATTAAGAAAAATATTAGGCCAATATATTGTATACTGTTTTTTTTTTTTTTCTATTTCATTTATTGTTCCATTATTGGCTCCCAGAGTGCAGAAACTTCACTCCTAAAAGGCTTCCAGTCTCTGAGGTTAGTTCCTAATTTGAACATGAGAAAAATTCATACTGTGGCATGCAGATGTTTTAGATAGGTCCAGCATTACTGTTGGTACAGTTGTTGCATGTCAGTTCAAAGGTAGAAAGCTGAAGCAAAAGTAAAGAAAGAGATTGTAAGAAGTTGATGGTTTGACTGAGTCTGTTCTGGTCACCTCCACTTCAGCTCTCCCATCTCCTCTCAGTCACCATCACAGGCTGTGGACAGCAAGCAGGCAAGGCCAAGAGAATGAAAGTGAGATCAAGGTTCCGGAGTATCCTGAGTGAGAGAGGGAAATGGTAGAGGAATTTCTTCCCAGGGAGTCATACGAGAACATTTTAGAATGGGTAGGATAAGGGTTGGGTCCTCAGAGACCTATGGGCCACCCCCACCCTTACCCAGTAAGAGGGTGATGTTCCTCCCCTCACCTGTGCTTTGATTTCCTGCTCTCAAATAGCTGATAAGGAGCTGAAGAAAGTAACTTGAATTTTCCTTATTTCTAAGCCTGGGAAAATATGAAGAGACCAGGGAGCAGAGAACAGAGAGGCTTCTACATGGCAACTCCCACAGAAGGGGATGGGCTCCTCGTGCTACAGAGGAAGCCCACAGGAAGAGATCGTTCTACCACCACAGGACTGCTGGGATGGCACATCCTAGAAGCTTAGAGCTGAGTCATCATGAGAAAAGTTAAGTAATGGTGTACAAAAGTTGGAGCAGACATCAGGGAGAAAAAGAAGAAGCTGTGCACTCAGAGCTAGTTTTTACCCAAAGGAGGAGAACAACATCTGAAAAGAAACAGTAATAATATTAAGATTTAAGGACAGCATCAAGTATAGAATTTTTGGAAATGAAAAACATGCTTTTTAAAATAACTTGAAATCAATATCTTAAATGATTTGTTGAAAAATATGATATTGTTAAATACTAAAGTGATGGGCCTGGTAAATGAGGAGGAACTATAAAAGATGTAGAGAATGAATTGAGGCTGTGAAATATAAGAATAATAAGAGATTCAGAAGGCAATTAAAAGGAACAGAAAGAAGAGAGGCAATAATTAAACTAATAGAGAACTAAATGTCCCTGAGCTGTAGAAGAACCTAAGATTATAGACAGGCTAAATATTTTATAGGCAGGATTGATAAGAAAAGGCATACTTACCAAAGAATAACCTAGTAAAAATAAGAGAAACATCTTACAAGCTCCCAGGCCAAAAAACTGGTTACCTTCAATTAAAAACAAAAATGACTGTTATTGAGATTTCACCTGGTATACAACATAAAAACTTGCAAGATGATAGAATAATATCTATAGATTACTGAGAGAGAAAAAATACAAACCAAGAATGCTATAACCACAAAGATACCATTTACCTGCCAGGTAAATGTGGTTATATAAAGAAGTAAAGAATAATTACTTAAATGAAGAGAGGGGCAAGACGGCCGAAAAGGAATAGCTCCAGTCTGCAGGTCCCAGCGAGACCAACATAGACAGTGGCTAATTTCTGCATATCCAACTGAGATGCCCAGTTCATCTCACTGGGACTGGTTAGACAGTAGGTGTAGCCACTGGAGGGTGAGCAAAACCAGGGAGGGGTGTTGCCTCACCCAGCAAGCTCGGGGGGTCAGGGAACTCCCTCCCCTAACCAAGGGAAACCATGAGGGACTGTGCCCTGAGGAATGGTGCGTTGTGGCCCAGATACTACGCTTTTCTCACAGTTTTTGCAACCCAAAGACAAGGAGATTCCTTCCGGGTCTACAACACCAGGGCCCTGAGTTTCAAACACAAAACTGGATGGCCATTTGGGCAGACACTGAGCTAGCTGCAGGAGTTTTTGTGTTTGTTTGTTTATTATTTATTTATTTTTTTATTTTTTCATACCCCAGTGGCACCTGTAATCCCTACAAGATGGAACCGTTCACTCCCCTGGAACGGGGACTAAAGCCAGGGAGCTGAGTGGTCTAGCTCAGTGGATCCCACCCCTACAGAGCCCAGCAAGCTAAGATCCACTGGCTTGAAATTCTCACTGCCAGCACAGCAGTCTGAAATTGACCTGGGATGCTCAAGCTTGGTGAGGGAAGGGGCATCAGCCATTACTGAGGCTGGAGTAGGAAATTTTCCCCTCACAGTGCAAAGGAAGCTGCTAGGAAGTTCAAACTGGGTGGGAACACACTGCAGCACAGCAAAGCCACTGTAGCCAGACTGCCTCTCTAGATTCCTCCTCTCTGGCCAGGGCCTCTCAGAAAGGCAGCAGCCCCAGTCATGGGCTTACAGATAAAACTCCCATCACCCTGGGACAGAGTACCTGAGGAAAGGAGCAACTGTAGGCACAGCCTCATCAGACTTCAGCATTCCTGCCTGCCGGCTCTGAAGAGAGCAGTGGATCTCCCAGCACAGTGCTCGAGCTTTGCTAAAGGACAAACTGCCTCCTCAAGTGGGTCCCTTATCTCATGCTTCCTCACTGGGAGACACCTCCCTGCAGGGGTCAATAGACATCTCATATAGGAGACCTCTGACTGGCATCTTGTGGGTGACCCTCTAGGGCAAAGGTTTCAGAGGAAGGAGAAGGCAGCAATCTTTGCTGTACAGCAGCATCTGCTGGTGATACCCAGGCAAACAGTCCCGAGTGGACCTCCAGCAAACTCCAACAGGCCTACAGAAGAGGAGCCTGTTAGAAGGAAAACTAACAAACAGAAAGCACTAACACTGACATCAATAAAACGGACCACCATGCAAAAACCCCATCCATAGGTCATACACATCAAAGATCAAAGGTAGATAAATCCATGAAGATGAGAGAAAAAAAAAAGTGTGAAAATGCTGAAAATTCCAAAAATCAGAATGCCTATTCTCCTCCAAAGGATCACAACTCCTTGCCAACAAGGGAACAAAACTGGACAGAGAATGAGCTTGACAAATTGACAGAAGTAGCCTTCAGGAAGTGGGTAATAACAAACTCCTCTGAGCTTAAGGAGCATGTGCTAATCCAGTGCAAGCTAAGAACATTGATAAAAGGTTACAGGAACTGCTAACTAGAATAACCAATTTAGAGAAGAACATAAATGACCTGATGGAGCTGAAAAACACAGCACAAGAACTTTGTGAATCATACACAAATATCAATAAACAAATCAATCAAGTGGAAGAAAGGACATCAGAAACTGAAGATCAACTTAGTGAAATAAAGTGTGAAGACAAGCTTAGAGAAAAACAAATGAAAAGGAACAAACAAAGCCTCGAAGAAATATAGGACTATGTAAAAAGACCAAATCAACGATTGATTGGTGTACCTGAAAGTGATGGGGAGAATGGAACCAAGCTGGAAAACACTCTTCAGGATATTAACCAGGAGAACTTCCCCAACCTAGCAAGACAGGCCAACATTCAAATTCAGGAAATACAGAGAACACTACTAAGGTACTCCTCGAGAAGAGCAACCACAAGACACATAATCATCTGAATCACAAATGTTGAAACAAAGGAAAAAATGTTAAAGGCAGCCAGAGAGAAAGGTCAGGTTACCTACAAAGGGAAGCCCATCAGAAGCTCTGCAGAAACCTTATAAGCCACAAGAGAGTGGGGGTCAATATTCAATATTCTTAAAGCAAAGAATTTTCAACCCAGAATTTAATATCCAGCCAAACTAAACGTCATACGTGAAGGAGAAATAAAATCCTTTACAGACAAGCAAATGCTGAGGCATTTTGTCACCACCAGGCCTGCCTTACAAGAGCTCCTGAAGGAAGCACTAAATACGGAAAGAAAAAACCTGTACCAGCCACTGCGAAAACATACCAAAATATAAAGACCAACAACCCTATGAAGAAACTGCATCAACTAATGTGCAACATGACCGGCTAGCATCATGATGACAGGATCAAATTCATTCATAGCAATATTAACCTTAAGTGTAAATGTGCTAAATGCCCCAATTAAAATACACAGACTGACAAATTGGATAAAGAGTCAAGAGCCATTGGTATGCTATAGTCAGGAGACCCATCTCACATTCAAAGACATACATAGTCTCAAAATAAAGGGATGGAATAATATTTACCAAGCAAAAAAAAAAAAAACAAAAACAAAAAAAGCAGTGGTTGCAATCCTAGTCTCTGATAAAACAGACTATGAAACAAAAAAGATCAAAAAAAGGCAAAGAAGGGGATTACTTACTGGTAAAGGGATCAATTTAACAAGAAGAGCTAACCCTCCTAAATACATATGCATCCAATATAGGAACACCCAGATTTATAAACCAAGTTCTTAGAGACCTACAAAGAGACTTAGACTCTCACACAATAATAGTAGGAGACTTTAACACCTCACTGTCAATATTAAACAGATTGACGAGACAGAAAATTAACCAGTATATTCAGGACTTGAACTAAGCTCTGGAAAAGGAGGACCTAATAGTCATCTACAGAACTCTCCACCCCAAATCAACAGAATATACATTCTTCTCAGCACCATATAGCACTTATTCTAAAATCGACCATATAACTGGAAGTAAAACACTCCTCAGCAAATGCAAAAGAATGGAAATCATAACAAACAATCCCTCAGACCACAGTGCAATCAAATTAGAACTCAGGATTAAGAAACTCATTAAAAATCACACAACTACATGGAAACTGAACAACCTGTCCCTGAATGAATACTGAGTAAACAACAAAACGAAGGCAGAAATAAATAAGTTCTTTGAAACCAATGAGAACAAAGACACAACATACCAGAATCTTTGGGACACAGCTAATGCAGTGTTTAGAGGGAAATTTATAGCACTAAATACCCACATCAGAAAGCAGGAAAGATATAAAATCAACACCCTAACATCACAATTAAAAGAACTAGAGAAGCAAGAGCAAACCAATTCAAAAGCTAGCAGAAGACAAAAAATAACTAAGATCAGAGCAGAACTGAAGGAGATAGAGACGTGAAAAACTCTTCAAAAATCAGTGAATCCAGGAGCTGGTGTTTTGAAGAGATTAATAAAATAGATTGACTGTTAGCCAGGCTAATATAGAAGAAAAGAGAGAAGAATTAAATAGACATAATAAAGATGATAAGGGGGATATCACCACTGATCCCACAGAAATACAAACTACCATCAGAGGATACTATAAACACCTCTATGCAAATAAACTAGAAAATCTAGAACAAACTGATAAATTCCTAGACCCATACACTCTCCCAAGACTAAACCAGGAAGAACAAATGGATAAATTCCTAGACACATACACCCTCCCAAGACTAAACCAGGAAGAAGTCGCATCCCTGAATAGACCAATAACAAGTTCTGAAATTGAGGCAGTAATTAATAGCATGTCATCCAAAGAAAGCCCAGGACCAGATGGATTCACAGCCGAATTCTACCAGAGGTACAAAGAGGAGGTAGTACCATTCCTTCTGTACCTATTCCAAAGAATAGAAAAAGAGGGACTCCTCCCTAACTCATTTTATGAGGCCAGCATCATCCTGATACCAAAACCTGGCAGAGACACAACAAAAAAAAAAGAAAATTTCAGGCCAATATCCTTGGTGAATATTGATATGGAAATCTTCAATTAAATACTGGTAAACCAAATCCAGCAACACATCAAAAAGCTTATCTACCACAATCAAGTGGGCTTCATCCCTGGGATGCAAGGCTGGTTCAACATATGCAAATTAATAAACATAATTCATCACCTAAACAGAACCAATAACAAAAACCACATGATTATCTTTATAGATGCAGAAAAGGCCTTTGACAAAATTCAACAGCCCTTCATGCTAAAAACTCTCAATAAACTAGGTATTGATGGAAAGTATCTCAAAATAATAAGAGCTATTTATGACAAAACCACAGTCAATATCATACTGAAAGAGAAAAAGCTAGAAGCATTCCCTTTGAAAACTGGCACAAGACAGGGATGCCCTCTCTCACCACTCCTATTCAATACAGAACTGGAAGTTCTGTCCAGGGCAATCAGGCAAGAGAAAGAAATAAAGGGTATTCAAATAGGAAGAGAGGAAGTCCAATTGTCCCTGTTTGCAGATGACATGATTGTATATTTAGAAAACCCCATTGTGTCAGCCCAAAACTCCTTAAGCTGATAAGCAACTTCAGCAATGGCTCAGGATACAAAATCAATGTGCAAAAATTACAAGCATTCCTATCCACTAATAATAGACAAACAGAGAGCCAAATCATGACTGAACTCGCATTCACAATTGCTACCAAGAGAATAAAATACCTAGGAATACAACTTACATGGGATGTGAAGGACCTCTTCAAGGAGAACTGCAAAGCACCGCTCAAGGAAACTAGAGAGGACACAAACAAATGGTAAAATATTCCATGCTCATGGATAGAAATAATCAATATTGTGAAAATGATCATACTGCCCAAAGTAATTCATAAATTCAATGCTATTACCATCAAGCTACCATTGACTTTCTTCACAGAATCAGAAAAACTACTTTAAATTTCATATGGAACCAAAAAGAGCCTGTATAGCCAAGACAATCCTAAGCAAAAAGAACAAAGCTGGAGGCATCATGCTGCCAAATTTCAAACTATGTTACAAGGCTACAGTAGCCAAAACAGCCTAGTACTGGTACCAAAACAGATATAATCCACTGGAACAGAACAGAAGTCTCGGAAATAACACCACACATCTATAACCATATGATCTTTGACAAACCTGACACAAACAACGGGGAAAGGATTCCCTATTTAATAAATGGTGTTGGGGAAACTGGCTAGCCATACGCAGAAAGCAGAAACTGGACCTCTTCCTTACACCTTATACAAAAATTATGTCAAGATGGATTATAGACTTAAATGTTAGACCTAAAACCATAAAAACCCTAGAAGAAAACCTGGACAATGCCACTCAGGATATAGACATGGGCAAAGACTTCATGACTAAAACACCAAAAGCAATTGCAACAAAAGCCAAAATTGATAAATGGGATCTAATTAAACTAAAGAACTTCTGCACAGCAAAAGAAACCATCATCAGAGTGAACAGGCAACCTACAGAATGGGAGAAATGTCTTGCAATCTATTCATCTGACAAAGATCTAATGTCCAGAATTTACAAGGAACTTAAACAAATTTGCAAGAAAAAAACAACCCTATCAAAAAGTGGGCAAAGGATATGAACAGACACTTCTCAAACGAAGACATTTATGTGGCCAACAAACATGAAAAAAAGCTCATCATCAGTGGTCATTAGAGAAATACAAATCAGAACCACAATGAGATACCATCTCACGCCTGTTAGAATGGCTATCATTAAAAAGCCAGAAAACAACAGATGCTGGAAAGGATGTGGAGAAATAGGAACGTTTTTATGCTGTTGGTGGGAGTGTAAGTTAGTTCAACCATTGTAGAAAACAGTGTGGTGATTCCTCAAGGATGTAGAACCAGAAATATCATTTGACCCAGCAACAGAATGCAGAATAAAAAGAAAGGTATATATGCGCGCGCGCGCGCGCACACACACACACACACACACACACTAGGCATGAAGGTCTGCGAGAGCATGAACAGTTACATAAAATATGAGGAGTTCAGGGTTACTAGTGCCAATAGGAATGGAGTCAAAATTAATGGCATAGGACATTGACAACAAATGTGGTATTTCTCTTAACTTTCTTTGCATTGATAGGATGCAGTCATATATATTACTGCCTATGGGATCAGAGGCACACTAGCAAAAATATTAGCTTATAAACCCAATCATATATTATAAATAGCCACTTGGTATCAAAAGGTGAAAACCTGAAGAAAAGACAATTATGAGATTTTTACTATGCCACACTGTAATTTTTTCAGGCTTATAGATTCAAACTGTTCATTTTTGACATACCACATTAACACAAGATAAAGTATTAACTAATTTACATTCTAATGTACTTTGGCAGAATAAATTATATATCAAATAGCCAAAAATTTGCTAAGTATAGAATGCTGGAGATTATCAAAATGCAAAGATTTCCAGTAATGTTAACTCAGCCATGTTAAACATATTGTAGATTTTATATCTTTCATTTAAGTAGTACTTAATGTCTATATTGACAGGTTACTATAGAAATGGTTGTAGAAATTTAGGAAACATAGCTGCTTAGCCTTCAGAACAAATAAAATAGATAAATTACATAAGTATATTAAGTTTCCCATTTTTGAGATAAGAAATTGTAATATATTTAAGGATTAATTAGAATGATAAAATTAAGAATAGTAATATTTAAAGGGAGTCTCATCCTTAACAGAACACTTAGAATTGCAAATTTTTTTAACCAAAAAATCTAAACCAAAAATTTATAAACAAATGCTAGGAATATTTACTTTTTTCAGTAGTTATAAATTTCCAAATTCAAAATGTGACATTATAAGAGGAAATGATTTCTTACCTCAATACCTTCTGTTCTTAGAAACTGAACAAATTTTAAATTGCAATTATAATTCATTTAGGCTAAAATAGACTCAGTTTTCTACTGTTAAATGTAAGAATTTTGTTGACTGACATTTCTGTCAGCCTCGTCCCCTTTGCTGTGGTAATATTTTTTTTTTTCAAAAATTTCATGAAGTGCTCCATTCAGAACAGTTTTAACTGCAGCAAAAAATAAAACATAAAAGATAAATGATTGAAGTCTTTCTGTTCTCCCTGCTCTTTTTTTTTTCACCTCTTTCACAATCGATGCAACACAATAAGGGCCACAGGAAAATTTTTCTTCACATAAAATAAAGTGTACTGGTAAGAAGGTTTTAAAGTTGATGGTTTTAAAATGATAACGTGTAGATTTTGAGTAAATGGCTTTCTTTAGTGAAATATTTTCAGATAACATGTCTGTTTCTTTCCTTATTAAAAATCATGCCTAATAAAGTACAGATGATGTGAGGACTTCCAAAAGTCACAAATTAAGTTGTACCTAATTCCACTATTCAGAGATAACCACTAACAATATTTTGGCATATATAATTAATTATTTATCAATTTGTGAATATAGAGAGGAGGAGGAGAAGGGGAAGAATGGAGAAGAAATAGCTCTTTTGAGTATTTTTATATAAACTATTAGGATGCTTCACCCACAACAAACATTTTCATGATTATACAGTATAATATCTTAAGATCAATTAACAACCTGTTTAACAATTACCTGTTAAACTTCTTGGTTGTTGCTTTAATATCTATCATTAGAAATAATGCTGAAATAAGCATTATGTACTATATATAAACCATCTCAACTTTTCAATTATTTCCTGATAGTAGAACTGCTGGTCACTACTATGCTTATACATTAGTCTTTTGGAAGGCTTTATTAATTTACATTCCCCATAGCTCCACATTCTCCACATTTACAGTACTCTTGACCAGTTTTTGCTTTTTAAATGTCTTTACAATCTAACACGAGACTTGCTTAGGTTCTGGGAGATGAAAAGTGTCTCCCAATACCTAAGTAAGTTGTTTGTTACATTTCTCACAAATATCTCATGAGAAAGAGTGAATCATCTTCTATTTATTAAAAAGAAATACATCCAAAATAGAAATGAGGAAATAAAACTCTCTTTCACAGATTACATAATCCTAGGTACACAAAGTCCCAAATAATCCATACAAAAATACCTACTAGAGTTAATAAACTAATTCAACAAAACTTCAAGGTAAAAGATAAACTTACAAATATCAGTCATGTTCCCACATACCAGCAATGAACAATCCAAAAAGTAAGAAAAAAAAAAAAAAAAACCATTTATAATGGCATTCAAAAAATAAAATACCTAGGAGTGAATTTAACCAAGGAGTTGAAATACTTGAACACTAAAAACTACCAATCATTGCTAGAAATAAATTAAAGACCTAAGTAAATAGAAAGATATTCATGGATGTGTCCATGGGTTAGAGACATAACATTGTTTCAATGACAAAGCAATCTACAGATTCAACACAATCCTTACCAAAATTCCAATGATCTTCTTATGAAGAAATTGAAATGTTGATCCTCACACTGTCCTAGAATTACAAAGGGTCTTGTATAGCAAATTACAGTCTTTAGAAGGAAGAAAAAAATTGGATGTTTTAGCTCAGGCTGCCACAACAAAATACCATAGACTGGGTGGCTTAAACAGTAATTTATTTTCTCACAGTTCCAGAAGTTGGAAGTCCAAACTCAAGGTGCAGTATGGTCAAGTTGTGATGAGGGCTCTCTTCTTGCTGCCATCTCACTATATCCTAACATTGCAGGTGAAGGGGAAGAACAAGTCCTCTAGCATCTTTTCTTGTAAGGGCACTATGCCCATCATGAGGATCCTACCCTCATGACCTTATCCTAATTTAATTACCTTACAAAAGCCCCATCTCCAATATTATCACATCGTGGGTTAGGGTTTCAACATATGAATTTGGCAGGAACATAATTTAGTCCAAAGTATTGGAGGATTAACACTTCCGAATTTCAAAACTTACTACAAAGCTACCGTAATCAAAATAGTACAGTACTGTCATGAAGATTGACAGATAGACCAATAGAATATAATTTAGTCTGGAAATAAACCCATACAGTTACGGTCAGTTAAGTCTCAATAAGGGTGCCAAGATCATTCAATGGGGAAAGGACATTTCTTCTCAAGAAATGGTGCTGGCATAACCGGGTATCCAAATAAAACATAAAAATAACCTTGGACCACGTATTAGTTCATTTTTGTTGCCATAAAGTAATAGCTAAATAGCTAAAATTGGATAATTAAAAACCAGAGAATTGGCTCACAGTTCTGCAAGCTGTACAGGAAGGATAGAATCAGCCTTTGCTCATCTTCTGGTGAGGCCTCAAGGAGCTTAAAATCATGGCAAAATGCAAAGGGGGAGTTGGTGTGTCACATGGAGAGAGGGAGAGAAAGAGAAAGAGGGAGAAGGTGCCAGGCTCTTTCAAACAACCAGATCTGGCATGAACTCACAGAGTGAGAACTCAGTCATTACCATGAGGACAACACCAAGCCGTTCATCATGGATCTGCCCGCATGACCCAAACACATCCCACTAGGGTCACCTCCAACATCAGAGGTCCCATTTCAACATGAGATTTGTAGAAGACAAAGCATCCAAATCATATCAGACCACTACTCACACCCTATATACAAAAATTAACTCAAAATGAATCAATGACCTACACATAAGAGATAAAAATACAAAATTGAGAAGAGACAAATCTTCATGACAGTGAGTTTGTCGGTGAATTCTTAGATATGACATCAAGAGCACAAGAAAAATACATTGGATGTCACCAGAATTTAAAAATTTTGTTCACTAAATAATATTATCAAGAAGGTAAAAAGACAATCTATGCTAGAAAAAAGAATATTTGCAAATCATAAATCTGATATAGTTCTAATATCCAAAATATAAAAGGAACAACTATATCTCAATGACAAAGATAAAGCAATCTAAGTTTAAAATGGCACAAGACTTAAATGTACAAATTTCTCCAAATATATATAAATAGCCAATAAGCAAATTAAAAGAGGCACAACATCACTATTTATCAGGCAAATACAAATCAGCACCACAATGAGATACCACTTTAAACTCTCTGAGATGGTTAACATAAAAATGAAACTGTTGGTGAGAAAATGGAAAAATTGGAAACTTCATACATTGTGGTGCTAATGTAAAGTGGTTCGGCCAACTGTGGAAAACATTTTGGCAGTTCTTCAAAAGGTGGAACATAGAATTACCATATGTTCTACCAGTTCAATTTCTAGATATATGTCCAGAAGAATTAAAGACAGGTATTCAATAACTACATGTACATGCATGGTCAAAACAGTATTATTCATAGTAACCAAAGGGTAGAAACAACACAAATGTCTATCAATGGATAAATGGAGGAACAAATTTTGGTGTATACATATAATGAAATATTATTCATCCATAAAAAGTAATAAAGAGCTGACATGTGCTATAATATGGATAAATCTAGAGAACATTATGCTGAATGAAAGAAGGCAGACACAAAAAGTCACATATTATATGATTCCATTTGTATAAAATATTCAGTATAGGGCAATGGAAAAGAACTGCTTAAAGGGACCAGGACTTTCTTTTGGGGTGATAAAAATGTTTTGGAATGAGATAAATGTGATGGATACACAATATTGTGAAGGTACTAAATTCCACATCACTGTTCACTTTAAAATAATTAATTTTATGTTACATCAATTTCACCTAATTTTTGTGAAAAGGAATGAGGGAATTAAGCTTTGAGAAATTATTCCTTATGAAAAAGTATAAGAGGTGAGGGATTTGGGTTCCATCATTGCTCCCTCTGCTCACTATGTTCCAATCAAATTGGTTTTCCTTCAGCTTCTTGAACACAAATATTTCTTTTCGTAGGTAAGGCCCTTGTAGATGCTGTTTCCTTTACGTGAGAATGCTTCATGATATTCTACACATAACTGGAACCTTCTCATCTTTCAGGTCTCAACACAAAAATCACTCCCACAGAGAGGACTTCAGTGACAAGGCAATTTAAAGTAGACCCAGCTCATCTCAAAGCATCCTTCCCAATATTTTATACATTTACTTATTTGCCTATTTATTTTTTGTTGTCTCAACCAAATTATAAACTCTGTGATGAGAAGCATAGTAGTACATATAGATACTTAATAAGCATTTGTTATATGAATAATAAGTGGTATATATATTTATACATACATACACACACACACACACACACACACACCCCAAGTGAAATAAGATTGCTACTAAGAGGTAGAATTGAAAAATTAATAGTTGAAAATCTTCATTTCCTCTGAATTAAAAATCAAATTCAATTACTTATGGTAGAGACCTTCAAAAATCATTTTGAGTTTTGTTAGGGACCAAATTAATGTTGTCCTAAAGTCTTTTCATAGGAAGGTAAGATCTGAAGAATGAATAAGTTTGAGCTTCTACATGAAGTTTGGTGGGGAGGTACTTGTTTGTAAATATAGAGAAAGGGTGGTCAGAGGGGCTAAAAAGGGAAAAGGGGTATAAGAATTCTTGGTAGCACCCACAGTAGTGATTATCTCTTGGTGGGATAACTGCACTATTATTTTATTTTTATTGTTGCTGTTGATTTTGTATTTGATTTTTATTTAATATTTTTAGTCTATGATAAGGATCGATACAAAAGGCATATGTAATATTTTATATACATATAAGGGACAATATAAATATCCTTTACTGTTTAAAAAATTAAATAAACATATCGAAGAGGTAAGTTCAAATCAATATTTCATTACCCCATATCTTAACACCCCAGAAAGCAACCACTTAAGAAAATCTAAAAGAAAATTTTAGTCCTTTTAGTGATCTTCCATTACTCTAATATGATTTAACCCCTAATTCATGATCTACCAAGTTTAGAAGTTATCACTTAATTTCTGTCTACTCATTTATTCCTTCTTCAAATAAAATCACATCACTATTCTAGTTTTCCCACTGATCTGTGCAATTATAAATGATCAACTTAAATCTTCATTCCTTGTCCCATTTAACAAAGGTAGAATTTTGACTCCAACTTCATGAAAGGAAAACGTTAACCTACACCATTCCTGCCTGCTCCAGCTAACTAATATCTATCCACCATACTTTTATCTTCCCATGCTCAAAGTTAATTTACACTTTGTCCAATAATCACAATAAAGGGCTTCTCACCTTTTCAATAGCTTGACCTTAAAAGTTGAAAAACAATGTAATAGGGATGTATTTTATAAATAACTCAGCATCTATTCTGCCCTTTTAGTAATTGAGAGACTTTTAGTTTTTTTTTCCCAGCAGTCCTTCCATGTAGAAAGGTAAAATGTAAGTGAAATTGTCACCCCTTCTAAAGAAGAAGAAATGACAACTGATAAGTTCCCATTAAGAAAGAAAATAAAATATACTTTCCTTCCTGATTAGGGGGAGCAGAAAGAGAGAATGAGAAATGTTCAGATAGTGTATTTATCCAGTTTCACACTGCTATGAAGAACTACCTGAAACTGGGTAATTTATTAAGAAAAGAGGTTTGACTGACTCACGGTTGCAATGGCTTAACAGGAAGCATGACTGGGAGGCTGCAGGAAACTTACAGTCATGGGAGAAGGCCAAGGAGAAACAAGCACATCTTACCATGGCAGAGCAGGAGGGAGAGAGCGCAAGGGGGGAAGTGCCACACACTTTTAAACCATCAGATCTCTTGAGAACTCACTCACTATCAGAATAACAAGGGAAATCTGCCCCTATGAGGCAAACACCTACTACCAGGCCTCCTCAACATGAGATTTGGGTGGAAATGCAAATCCAAACCATATCAGGTAGTAAGCTACAGGGTCTGAGTTATCACCCCTTACCCATCTCCATATTCTTACCTGCATATTTCACTGTGTCAAAATCCCAGATTGAGGAGTATATAAAAGCAGACCGATTGAATAGGAATGTTTCCCCTGAAATGTACATTGCCAACCCTGTTATCTTTTTTCTTTCATTTGTATACTAATTTATGAAAAATTAATATTTCTCTCACTTCCAAAGATGCAGCTATGGACAATTTCAGCTCATTAGAGAAGTCTTGGATTCCAGTTGGTGCTGTTGATGCTAGTTAGTATCACAGTAAAATGTCTAAGCAGAAAGTCTGAAGAGGGGCCCACAGAGCTCTACCCTCATTCCACTTAGCATCTCAGGCTGGGAAGATATATTTGTTCCTTAAATGTTTGATAGGAACAAGTAGTAAGTGATAAAGATAGATGAAAAAAAAGCATCATCAAAGGGATGAATAAAAAATTTTAAGACACAGAAAGACTTATTGATATTTTTTACAAGTTAAATTCAAAGTTTTGCATTGTTTTATTCCCTAATAAAAGTAAATATACTTTCTGCATAAGCTCCCATTGACTGCTAACATTCTTTTAAAAATACATTTTTAGACAATACATAAAATATCAGTGAACACCAAGAAACTCAATTTTGTACCATCAATGAGTAAATGGATAAAGAATTTCTGGTACACAAACATAGAATATGATTCAGCAATAAAAATGAAAATTCTACCATTTGTGACAATATGGATGAAACCTGAAGGCATTATGCTAAGTGAAATGTTAGATGTACAAAGGGAAATTCTGTATTTTCTCATTTACATGTGGAATCTATAAAGGTCAAACTCTAGAAGCCAAGAGTAAATGGTAGTTAGCAGGGATTGAGGTGTGGCGTAAATACAGAAATGTTTGTCAAAGACATCAACTTTAGTAAGACAAGTTTTGCAGAGGCAATGTACTGCATGAGGACTATATTCAACACTACTCTATTGGATATGTTTCCACCAGAATAAAGGAAAATGAAACAAACCAAAAGTGATATCTAAGCGAGGAGATAGATGTTAACTGACTTGATTGTGGTAGTCATTTCAAAATATATGTGAACATCAAATCATCAAATACAATGTAATTTGTCAATTCAAGGTGTAAAATAAAATTTTGAAGAACAAAAAAATCAATTTTTCTGGCCACATTACTTTCATGCAAAATAGTTAAATTGGCATTTTATGATAGAATTTTATATTTTTATTATTGAATGATAAGGGGAAAAATCATACTCCTTTAAACCACAAAACTGCCATATACAAACTTTTTTAGGGAAGATGATTTTTAAACACGAGTCATCATTATTTATGAGATATAGCCAAAGAAAATGTGAAGTTTTGAATATTTTAATAGAAAAGAATAAAAATAAATCAATTGAACATTCAACTTAAATTAGAAAGGAAAAAATAAAATAAAGATAAAAGAAATAATTAGGAGACAAAAGCAGTAATCAATAAATTAGAATATATCTTATCAATGATTAAATCTGAGGTCAGATTTTATTAAAATTATAGAATATACCAATTTTGGGGAAATCTAGTTAAAAACAGACATAAAAACACAAATAAATTATACTAAGAACATATAAATAACTACATATACAGACATTGCATATATTTTCAAAACTATGAGAATTTAACATGTGACAAATGTTAATAACACTGACAAATCTCTATGAAATAGTCGAAGACCAGGAAAAATCAGAGTCCAAACTGACTCAAGAAAAAATAGGAAACATGAATAGTTGTAGGGCAATGAGCACGTTTTTAAATGTCCTTTAAATCTTCTGCTTCCAAAAACAGCATCTGGCCCTGATATTGGCATAATTTCTAAGAATGAAATTATAAATTATTATTTTGGTGTTGATACTGTTCCAAAGCACAGAGTTCTACATCATAAATATATAAAAGTTTTAGTTGCCAAATAAATAAATAAAATCGATGTTTTAAATACTACCCGAAACTTAAAAGCTTGACAAAGTCAATAAACGCACAGATAATTATAATTGTAACCTTAATTATACTTGGTTAAGCTCTATGAACTTGCTAATGCATTTCTTTTACCTACAGTTATGAAAAATAATAGGGTTTGAAATAATTAAATATAAATTCAGATATCCTAATTAAATGTTAGCAAATAAAACCAGCAGCATATTCATATTCAAAGAGTAATATAATTTTTATAATGGTACTTTTCAATTTTACCAGTTTACAAAGAACATCAAGCTTTTTTGTAAACTGATAAAATAAAAACAAAAATTTTTAATGCTAAACATTTCAATAAATAGCAACATATTAATAAAAAAGTAAAAATATTTTTATTAAATTCAGAAATTAGACAGGTTTACTATGAACCCTATTCTTTAAAATTCTTCTGAAACTGCTAGTCATTGAAATGAGAAACAATAGCAGAAATGTGGCATAAGTTTTTTAACCAGACAATTTTTTATTATTTTACATAAAATGGTTAACCTAAAATGAAAAAAATACATAAATTATATTTAATAAATTTAACAAAGTGAACGAATATTGCTCTCTTACACTGTATAAAAATAACAGCATTTACAGTTTACCTCTAATTTTTCTAATATTCACTTAGAACATGTAAATCAAAACATCTTGGCTGGGCACGGTAACTCATGCCTGTAATCTCAGCACTCTGGGAGGCCGAGGCAGGCAGATCACCAGGTCAGGAGATGGAGACCATCCTGGCCAACATGGTGAAACCCCATCTCTACTAAAAATACAAAAATTAGCTGGGCATGGTGGTGTGCGCTTGTAATTCCAGCTACTTGGGAGGCTGAGGCAGGAGAATCGCTTGAAACCTGGAGGTGAAGGTTTCAGTGAGCCAATATCATGCCACTGCACTCCAGCCTGGCGACAGAATAAGACTCCATCTCAAAAAACAAAACAAAACAAAACAACAACAACAAACATCTTGTTCACATCATCAAAAAACTCAATACTAAAAATTAACTTAATAAATGTGTTAATTATAGGAAGAAAGCTATACAAGTATAAGCTCCAAAATGAATAAAGAGGAAGATATAGTTAGGAAATGGACAAACTATCCAGAATTGAATTCACTTAAAAGACAGGCAGACAAAATAAATGGAGGTGGATATGTCACAATAACTCTAGCCAAAAACAGTATTAGGAGCATGGATAGTTAGCATTTAAATCTCAGTAATGTACTTTTTTACTCGAGATAATTTAATAATGTTTTAAGGGTTACAAGTTCTAATAACAGTTAAATAATTATGAAAGTGATCACTTTTCATAATCATTTGTCTTTAATTAGGAATTTTATGATTTTAAAATTGGTAATTTTAAAATATACTACATTAATTGGAGATGTGCTAGGACTCACACATATTTTGCTTTTATAGTGTTCCATGAGCACTTACAAATAAAGTATAGTCACTTTTGTGGGTGCATAATGTTTAGTATAATCAATTGTAGTTATTCTAGTTAATTATATTTTTTGTTTCTCAAACTCTTACCTACTCTTGGCCCATTTAAAATGTCAAGGTCTGAGTGAGCTGAAATAAAGCCTCTATCTCCAATGTGTTTCTATTTTTCTTACATTTTTGTAGCTCTTGGTTTAATAAGTGTTGGTACTATGATAAACTCATGATATCATTCCTGTTTATTGCATCCACTATCATTTTATGTAGTACTCTTCATCTCATTTGTTGTCGTCTTCCTGAATTAGATTTTGTCTTATGTAATTTCACATCTAATCCTTTCTGTTCAGTTGCATTTACCTGATATTCATTTATCTGTAGATGTATGTTCAAATTTTTCAATAATTTTTAGATATATCTTGAATATAATATAAATTTTTTTTTACTTTGGAAATCTTATATTTTTCTTTATATAGGTGCACTTAACACATTAGAATTTATTAATATGACGTATGTGTCTAGTCTTAATTCTATCATATTGTCTACAATCTTTAAATGTATGGTCCATATTTTTTTTACTTTGTTTCATTTTGATATTTCATACAGTGATTTTATGGTATTTACTTTTTATTCTGGTGCCTAACCTCACAAAAGCAGTATTATATAAAGCACAAGTTTTTAATTATTGAGTGTCCATTGAAACCTTACTGTTGGTAATGATGCTATTGAATATTTCCACTTCTAGCTTCTCATAATTTTTAGTAGCCAATTTTCTTTGACTAGTCTCTTTGTTTATTTAAGTATTCTTATTTTTTCTACACAGTTTATTTAAGTATTCTTATATTTATTTACAATATTTTTTATTTAGATCATATCTTTTAAACCCCAGGTATGACAGCTGAAATCAGGATATTTATATTCCTTCCACACTTTCTTTCCTTTTTTCCCTCCTAACTATAACATATATATGTAATATAGTTTATGTAGTATACATACATATACTTACGTTCATATTATCAGACTGTATAACATATATTCTATTCCACAGCCAAATTTGTCAGATTTATTTTAGTTTTAATAATTAGATGGGTTCATTGCTTAGCGCTATTTCTTTAGCAAAAGGTTTTGTTTTGTTTTGTCATTTTCTATTTAAATTTCATTCCCTCACAGACTTTAGTGTGGTTTCTCAGTTTGTTTATTTATTTATTATTTATTTATTTATTTATTTATTTATTTATTTATTTATTTATTGAGACAGAATTTTGTTCTATCACCCAAGCTAGAGTGTAGCGGCACAATCACAGGTCACTGCAGCCTCAACTTCCCAGGCTCAAGAGACCCTCCCACCTCAGCCTTCAGCCTTCAGAGTAGCTGGGACTACAGACATGAGCCACCATGCTGGGCTAATTTTTAAAATTTTTTGTAGAGACAGGGTCTCACTATGTTGTCCAGGCTGGTCTTGAACTCCTGAGCTCACATGATTCTCCTGCCTTGGCCTCTCAAAGTGCTGGGATTACAGGCATGAGTCATTGCTCCTGGTCCCTCACAGTTTTATCAACAAAAACAAAATGTTATTTAACATTTGTACAATTGCTTATATTCAATGAGCAAAGATTAGATGCTGTTTTCATGTGTTACACTAAAATTAATTTTAGGCTTATTGTATTAGAGATAAATACAAAACAAAATAAGTTTTACATCTTAAAAATATATAATTCAATATTTATTGAACCCACGTATTTTATAGATTTCATAAAATATCTCACAATGTTAAATCTTGATAGCTATTATATAAAAATAAAAACGCTTCTGTGTTAGAAACCCCTTACATATAGCTTAGAGATTTCAGGTAGAAGAAATAATTTGAACAAAGATATGAAACTATTAATGGTAAAAATATTGTAGTTGGAAACGTCAAAACAGATTTTCTAGATGTTATGTACTCTAAAAGTTCCAAAATGCAGAAGTGAGCAGCCATCAATAAAGTGGGTTGAATATCTTGAAAATGAAAAAAAGAAGGAAGGAAGGGAGGAAGGGAGGAAGGGAGGAAGGGAGGAAGGAAGGAAGGAAGGGAGGCAGAAGGGAGGGGGGAGGGCAGAGGGGGTAAGGAGGGGCTTTCATACCTGCAGTTTAAAAGATATGATCTAAATAAAAAATATTGTATAGAAATATAAGAATACTTAAATAAACTGTGTAGAAAAATAAGAATACTTAAATAAACAAAGAGACTAATCAAAGAAAATTGGCTCCTAAAAATTATGAGAAGTTGGAAATGGAAATGTTAAGTCTCATCATTACTAATGGTAAGGTTTCAATGGACACTCTTAATAATTAAAAACTTGTGCTTTATATAATGCTACTTTTGTGAAGTTAGGCATCAGAATAAAAAGTAAATACTATAAAATCACCATATGAGGGAGGATGGGAGGAAGGGAGGGAGGAAGGGAGGAAGGGAGGGAAGGAGGGAAGGAGGGAGGGAGGGAGGGAGGGAGGAAAGAAGGAAAGAAGGAAGGAAGGAAGGAAGGAAGGAAGGAAGGAAGGAAGGAAGGAAGGAAGGAAGGAAGGAAATAAATTGTAGAATATTTGGAGGAATTTGGGTAGAAATAAAAGGCAGTCCTTAAGAATGGGATAATTTAGAAGTAAATATGAACATATTATTAACCAGCTGATTAAAGGATAATTAGAATGTTGGATCTTAGCATGTTTTGATTTTCAAAACTTACCTAGTTATCCAAGATTTTTATTTTTTCCGTACTCAAGATTTTAACATTGTCTTGTAAATCTGCCAAATTCCAAAAACCATTCCCACCAGTTTCTTACAGACCTCCTCATAAGAGATACTCATAACCCATAATAACATTCTTGTTTACTAAACAACTAAGCCCAAAGAAAAAATACACATTGGAGATTTCTCCCTGAAACTGTTCTCCTGTATGAAAACTGAAGGAGAGATTTTCTAAATAATTATATTGATGAGATAAGCAACAATGATAAATATGCTCATATATTCTATTTTTTTAAAATGATGCAATTTTTGGCTCAGAATCCACCACCCCAACCATGAAGACACAAGGCAGTTTTCACCCAAACAAAAGAAAAGTGTGAGAGGAAAGAGAGCTTGAAAAGTTACATTACAAAGATGCTGATTGCATAGAAGTGCCCAGGGTCAACAGAACCCACTGGCCTGCAACCGCTGAAGACAAAGTAGTTTAATTTGTAGAAAACCATTACACTGTCCATATTGCAAAGACAAAACAACTGCCAACAATGGAAAATTCTCCAGGCCATGGCTCTAGCTACTGTTCAGAATACAGGCTGTCACCTAATCAATGTGTATGACTGCGGGTCACCAATCTGTCTTCCTAACCAGGCAGGCGGCTGTACGATGAAAAGCAACATCGTAAAAATAAACATGGATGATACAGTTTATCTGTAGGATGAAATTGGCATCAAATATCTAACTCAAGCTTTTCACCATCTTTAACATCGACATCTAGGGATGCCACACTCTTCCAGTTATATCAGGGGCCAAGAGGCCACTTTGTCTTCCCATGTTATCATAATAGAATATTACCTCAAAATTGCAAACTATTTTAAAGCTTATCTTATTCTGGGAAGGAATCACTCTTATTTCTTCACAATGAATTTAGCGTTCATGATACAGAACATTTAATTATAGCAGCAGTAACCCATTTGAAAGAGAAGTTTAATATCTGCTTTTTAAAAAATTGTATGACAAGCTAGAGCATCTTGAAGATGTATTTTTTTTTCCCGGAAGATTCAAACAATTCCTCAAATGACTTTGAGTGTTCAGTTAGGAAAAAGGCACTTACATAGGCTTGGGGGAAAAGGTACTTAAACAGTGGCTTCAATTTTATTTTGCCAGATAATGATATAAACTGCAACATATCAGAGAAGATAATTAGCTTCTAGGCTTTCACCAAAACTTCATGAACTTAAATCAGATCTTAGTGTCTCTAGCCTACATCTGAATATTCTACTGGACATGCAAAAAATTGCTGAAAGACAAAGATATATGGTTTGAGGCTTTGAAGTCCTTATAACACAGACACATATCATGCAGATTTTGACATACTTCTCAGGATACCAAAAAAGAACTGCCATGAAATATACAGTTCCCATAGACATAAGCTCCAATTAGCAATTTCATGATTAATATACCAGGCTTAGAAAAACAGATTAACTTGGCCGGGCGCGGTGGGCTCAAGCCTGTAATCCCAGCACTTTGGGAGGCCGAGACGGGCGGATCACGAGGTCAGGAGATCGAGACCATCCTGGCTAACACGGTGAAACCCCGTCTCTACTAAAAAAAAAACTACAAAAAACTAGCCGGGCGAGGTGGCGGCGCCTGTAGTCCCAGCTACCGGGGAGGCTGAGGCAGGAGAATGGCGTGAACCTGGGAGGCGGAGCTTGCAGTGAACTGAGATCCGGCCACAGCACTCCAGCCTGGGTGACAGAGCCAGATTCCGTCTCAAAAAAAAAAAAAGAAAGAAAAGAAAAACAGATTAACTCAATTGTTTGCATAGAAGTTTCATTTTATTTTCCCCCCGGGGACTAACATCTCCCAGGAATGAAAGTTCCACATAAAAAGTAAATTAATATTTTTCTATAGTACATTGTTTTATAAAAATGTTAAATTTTAAGTGTTTTATTTAGCAATCTCAAATAATTGTTCACTTGTTTTCCATCCAAATCAAAAGTATTTTAAATTAGATTAGCTTCTAAAACAAAAGTTTTATAGCAAAACAAGCAAACAAGAAGAAAGCAAAACTGTTCAAACAAGAACGTTAAAAAATAGCCATTATCCTAAGTGAAACACCCAGAAACAGAAAGTCATTTGATTTTCTCACTTATAAGTGGGAGCTAACCAGTGTGTACACATGTACACAGAGTGTGGAATGATAGACCTTGGAGACTTGGAAGGGCAGGAGGGTGAGAGGTCAGTGAGTGATGAAAAATTATTTTATGGGTACCATGCACATTATTTAGGTGACAGATACACTAAAAGCCCAGCCTTCACCTCTACACAGTATATCCACGTAACAAAATTGCCCTTGTACCTCTTACATTTATACAAATAAGAAAGTAGAAGAAAGATCACTAACATTAAATCATGACTATTATACACTTTGCATCTTCTGATCAATTCACTTAAAAAAGGCTAATGTTGAGATTTTTTTAGTTACTTTGAAATATTGGTTTTTCTTTTCTATGCTTTTTGACTTCAAAATGAGAGATAAAAGATAATAACGTTCACTTCAAAACGTACTTTGCTTTAAAAAAACAAGTAACCCAAAAGTAAATTACTGACTTTTGTATGAGAAGGTGTTAACATGCACCAAACTTTTGACATTAAAACAATATTGTATAATAAAACAAGACACTGCTAACAGGTTACTAAATAGAAGCCAGATAGTAGATTTTCAAAGACAGTCTTAGAGAACACAGCTAGGCCATCTAGGATCTCCAAAAGGAGTACCAGACTCAAGGGATAATCCTTTCACAAGGAGAACTTGCTTAACAATCAAAAACCTTAAAATAGTTTGTGCCTGGCCAGGCCAGCTACATAATTTGTGAGACTCAGTGCAAAATAAAAATGTGAGGACTGTTGTTCACACATCAGGGGGAAAAAAGGCTTTATCCTTTCTGCTACTATTTCTCAACCTGTTTTGGTTCTTTTTTATTTGCTCTTTAAAGTTGCCTTCCCTCAAGCATGATGGCATTCCTGGTGCAAGTGCAGACCCTCACAGGCACCCAGGACCCCTCCCAGTGACTCAGTACTCAGCATACACGGGCACAATCACTGCCCTCTCTATGCCCGTGCCCAGGCCCCTCAAGGGTTGGAGAGTGGCAGAAGTCTCTGGGCTGGAGCAGAGAGCAGTCAGCTGAGAACTCACCTCAGGGAGAGGGAGTGGGAGGCAGGGGACCCTCTATGAGCTGAGACTCCAGGTCTCCATTGTCCCATGGGACTTCAAATACAAAACATAATTCCAAAGATACAATGTTTCAACATGTTGAGATAGTGACCACAAACATCAAAGTCCAAGCCCTTCTGACTGCGTGTGCCTCACTGGCCCTGTGTGACTGCACTGTTCATACTGCTAAGGAGTATACTACGTTGTCCACACTTACAAGAGGTCAGCCTTGTACTTGTGACCAGGGTTTCTTAATCTCAGTGATATTAGCATTTTGGACCAGAGACTTTTTGGGGGGGGTTAGGCGGTGCTGTCCTGTGCAATGTAGGACTTTTAGTGGCATCTTTAGTCTTTGCTCATTAGTTACCTGCCCTGTGTGACAGCCATGTCTAGGAACATTGCCCAGAGTCTCCAGGGGGAAAGTTGTCCCTAGTTCAGAATCAGTGCCCTAGATTAATATCCATCTACACAAACACAGGCTGATACTTGTGCACTTCAAATAGTCCCCTACTGCTATACATAGAAGAGAGAGATTCCAAAAGGTAAAATTAACTTTATGATAATCATTTGGCAGTTATCAGTTAAAGAAACGAAAGGCATCAAAAGATGAATCTTTTTGTGCTCAGGCTAACTCCTTACCAAGCCATCTCCCACCTGAGGCCAGAAACAGGGGTCTCATTCAAGCAGGAGTGTTTAGGAGACAGGCTCAACGGATATATTTAATGTCCTTCAAAGATATAGAGGCCCGTTACTACTTTATTCATCTTTTATTTACTCTGGGACAGAACCACATTTAGTAATTTTTTCCAAAGTTGTAAGTGTCTTGGGAGCCATTGCTTGGACTTTGAAGGTTCGTGGAGATGGCAATAAGGGAAGATCAGATGGCATTAGGAGCTCCACTTAGAAAGCCTTGCTGGAAACATGCAAGATCAGATGAAAAATATTTTCACCCATCACCTTCTGTGGTTGCCATACTGATTTTTAATATGTTATGTCTTTATATATTTATGTCCATTGCATCTTCCTAATTTTAAGAATCCAAATTTCAGTATAATGGCTTGATATGGTCAGCAGCTTCTTATATCATCTTTGCTTTCTCTCCAATGCCTTCCTAGTCCCCCTTCCTCACCATTCGATCTTGTCCTCTACCATCCACCCCTTTTAGACTCTCTATTCTTCCTCTACAGCCACTCTTCCTTCTTCAGGGCCAAATGAGGTCATATTTCCTGATGAAAGGGTAGTATGTACTGGAGGGCAAAAGAACAAAGTCTATTATCCATTCCAGTCTTATGTCTCCTATTTCCTTGCACGAGCCCATGGGCTGACCAAGCTGCACTTAGTTGCATCTATTCGTACCATCTTATTCTTCTTCATGATGTTCCCATGTCAATGGCTTACCTCTATGCCTGTTTAAAATCTTATTCTTTAAGATCCAGGTCAAATGCATCTGCCTCTAGAAACCTTCCCTGACCATTCCATTCCCCAATAACCACAGGCTTTCTCAATTTCATGAACAGGTGTTATGAGGCATGCTTCCTAGCACATGGCAGTCAGTCAATTATCATCTATAGAAAAAAATACAGCTCACATTTTAAGTCAGTGTTATATGTTATAATGGTATTTTTTGTCATCCTTTCAAACTCTGTTATTAAACTCTTGAGAGCAGAAGCTTTCCCCCAGGCTGAATGAAGAATGAATGAATGAATGCATGCATGCATAATGAGTTACTACTTTAATTCTATTCTTCTACTCTGTTCCATTCTCATTCTGTAGCAGACATTACCAAGGAGCATTTACTCTTTTTCTCACAACCTGTATCAATCCTTAAATTCAGCTCTTCCAATGCCCTCTAGATAGTTTCCCCAGTCAAAGAAGAAATTGAGAACATTGACATTTTTCTCACTGCTTCCTGCCGAAATATTGACTATCTGTCAGCTCTTGGATTGTGTTATATTGGCTGAATAATCACCCAACTGGGGGCTATTTCTCTATGTTTCATAGTACAAATAGCACACGGCAGGCACTGAATATTGTGATGATTATTGTAACAAAAGGAGCACTATATTCTTATGACAAAATTAAGAAGCATAAAAGAATTGTTTCTGTCGAGCCAGGAGAAAACTGAGAATAATTTTTTTGTTGTAAGTATTCAGGTAAATCTGTTTTGCGCAAATTATTTTTAACAAATGTTTTGTTAGTTCGTTTTATCCTTTATTGTAAGAAGATAAAATATTTGGTATAAACCTGTCTAAAAATTATGCATAAGGAAAAATTTATGATGTAATGGTGAGTATAAAAGAGAATGTTCAAAAATGCACATACAAGTGATTTAAACTGCATAAACATTAAAGAAAGATGAAAAAGAATTCAATTAATATAGAAGAATGTCTCTGGCTAAAGAGAGGTTTAACAGTAAGGGATTTTTCCTGTTTATATACACTTTCTTGTATTTTCTAAAGTTTTCTTCAAGAATCATGTGTTTTGTTATCAGAAAAAAAAAAAATGACCATATGTAACAAGTTTGAAAAATCATGACTAATAGGAGGTGTAATAGGATTTTTTTGGTTTGGGTCTCAAAATTATTCTTACATCCCCAAAGCTAAAGACCACAGATGCTGGGACCATACACGCTCTTCCAAATAAAGAGATTACCAGATATTTCTTAAGGACTTGCTCCGAACCAGCAGAACAGCTCTGATACCCAAAACATCACCATCATTCAGCACCACCACCACCCTAACCCAGCTTACAAAGATCACTAGAACAATCGTTCAGCATTTTAGATTTGTCCACTCAAGGGCTTACTGCTGTGACTTTCTCCTTCTGTCTAAATCAAGCAAATGGTTCTGCAAAAGAAGCCCTCATAAAAAAACACAGGTGTTTACAAGAAGGGGAAAAGAGAATCTCATTTTTTCGGTTGGATATATATTTACACACGGGCTTTGCTTCTTTCTCCCTTTGCCCATACAAACAGGAACAAAGGAACTGCAGAGATGACAAGAAGGAGAAAGAAAGTAGCTGCTGATCTGTCCGAGTTCCTACTCCTTGGCTTGGTAACAGTGGATGACTCCCCACTGTTCAAGTGAACTCTAATAAACTAGTGAAGCTTGAGCTGCTTCCCAGGCAAAGATCCCAATATCAAAGCATGTTACATGGAGTATTATCAGGATTTCTTACGAAAGAAGATGAGGCCATGTTGAAACTCAGAAGACATTCCCAGGTGAGGACTTCTGAGGGACTCATGTGAATTAGTCAGAAGAGGATTACCACAGTAGCAGTTCAGTAACGGAATTTTGCTTTTTTTTCCTATCCATCATCCCAGGCTCTAATACTGTGAAAGAGAAATGGAGATCCAGAATGGTCTGTTGAATAAATGGTTATCAATGCTGAGAAACAAGCCATTATAAACTTAAGAGGCTTAAAAGAGTAACTGTTTTACTCTTTCTGTCTTGTGTTTTTCTGTGAGTTTACTGTGCTAATCCGGGGAGTCCTTCTGGTCTCACTTGGGTCCTCCTTTGAGATTACAGTCTAGGATTCAGAGCTGGAGTCACTTGGAGGCTCAAAGGGGACACTGGGCCTTTCTTCTTTTCTTATAGTCTCAGGACCTCACCTCTCCACATGGTCTATCCAGCATGAGCAAGTAAGTGTTCCATGAGGAACAAATCAGAAACCTCAGTCCTCTTGAAGACCAGGCCCAGACTGGTATAGAGTTACTTCTACCACAGCATAACGGCTAAAGTGGTTACATGGCCTGCCCTGATTCAAAGAAGGGTAGAAATAAGCCCCTCCTCATGATTCAGGGGCGACAAATGCTTTATGATCATCTTTAATCCATCAAAGATGAGAAGGAAACCAGGACAGAAATGAAAACCTCAGTGGACCGAGCATCCCTTCTCAAGACTGATTCCTAGGGCCAAGTGCAAGACAAAGCTAGGGAGAGATAGAGTTCTACATTGGATATGAAATTGAACTTAACTTGAATCAAATTGGACTGAACAAGATTTGTATACTTGAACACATTTAGAGAGCTATGGGATCAGTCCTTCTTATCATTTACAAATAAAAGGAACATGATTGGACCCAGGGATATAATGATAAAATTACCTTACACTTGTACCAAAAGAATAGTGCTTATTCAATTCAATAGAACTGTTACTTTCAAATGCTAATTGAGCCTAGACAACGGAAAAGAGAATTTTTCACATAGAAAGTAGCCTGAATGATTTAACTTATATGCACTTGTAACTTTTCTTTATAAGCTATTCATTTGTTGCATACTAATTAGTGCTTACCAAATGCCAGATGCTGTGCCAGGTTAGATTTTGAGCTTACTTTATAGTGTGAGAGCCTTTTCCACCTGGGTTTACAGATACCAGAAACAAACTTTTTTCATATCTTCAAAGCTGATGATAATCCCAGAACTGTGAAATAACATAGCATGGGCTTGTGACTGGCCAAATGTAGTCTCTCTGGCATTTGAGTTGCTGGCTACTTCAGGGTGCCAAAACCCTTCTCTGGGTATTGACTCAACTATATATGAAACCTTCTTGGAATATGATAATATATAGGCAAACACCAGATACTGTTTTCATGATTCAGAAGTTATTAATAGCAGGCCCCCCAGTGTTTCCCCAAAGCTCATGCAGTTTTCTTGGAATCTCCTAGATTCAGACTGCACCATCAGGGATAAGGGAGGGAAGTGATGAGTCTTACACACTGCAGGCTATACTTGAAATAATCTCTCTATTCCCTCAAGGAGATACTCCTTTTTGACAAATCTTTAAGTTGCAAGAAAAGAGATACGTCTTTCAAAATATCTTTGTATGGAGCAGAAGAAATCAATATATGAAGGCATACTACTCCTTAGATATATATTACTCCTTAGATCATTAATTCCAAAGGGAATTAATTTGTATAAGAGGGCTTCATTGAAATAAGTCACATAGAGTATTAGTCCCAGTTATATTTCATTGCACATGTACCATAGGAATTCTCATATTGCACTGAATTGTTGAACTCACCCCAGATTTAATTATGTAATTTCCCAAAGTTTTGGGAATAGTATTCACATATCAATAAATTCAAAATCAACCTTCTTCCAGCATGAATCTAGTAACCTTGGATATAAAAGTAGAAAGAAGAACAATATCTTTATGAGAAAACTACAAGGCAGGCGATTTACACATTACTGCAATGAGAGAGAAAGACCTAATTGTGCATGTTGTTTTATTATAAAACAGATCCATATTCTATATTTATAATTACAAAATATTTTTTAAAAAATCTTAAACACTGAAAGGTTATTGTTTCTTGCTTCGTTTTGTTTTGTTTTGCTTGATAAATCACTTGGAGGCAAAACCTAATCTGAATTAATGAAGGTAATTTACAATTCTTAGTCATCATATGTAGACAAAATACTTTCACCATAAAGATAGTAATGTGTTTGATTACAGGCCCTTGACTTCACTTAGGGTATTACAGTATATAAGATATATACACCCTACTATCTTCCTAAAATCCAAAATATGCTGAATTTCAAAATCCATATGACATCAAAGGTTATGAACAAAAAATTATGGACCAGTTTGGGATCTTTAAGTCACTTATATTAAAAGATACGTTCCATTTCTAATAAAGGTAATAAAGCACTGGAGAAAACTCTTATTTTCCCATTCTCTTGGTGAACACTTTTCTATTAATTATTTTTCATATCTCATGCTTTTTTAGAGTCAGTTCTACATTTTTGTTGGTATAAAGGCAAACAAAACGTGTTCTGTTATTGGTAAGCTCACTAGTCATTGACTAAAACACAAAATCTTCAAAGTACATATGACACCTCAAAAGCCCTAGGTAAGAAAGCATAGTTATTACTTGATACCAGAGTATTTGTAACGTGAAACACTTATGATCTTACAAAAGCATAATAAATTGGACTTTATTTGTGACCTGATAGAATCAGCTGTCTGTCTCTTCACACTGAAGACAGAACAACATTTTAAGATTAATCAGCTGAGTTAGTAAAAATAAAATGACAGAGAATGAACAAAAATTGTAAGCGTTTAGGGGTTCAGACTGAAAAAAAAAATTTGCGAGAAAGCAGTCAACCTTATGCCATGCTAACTAAACCTCCATTTATTAGAATATTTGTAATCTCCACAAATCAAAGAATAATTTGGGTCTCAAAGGAAATGTTCAACAGGAATAGTCAAACTTGACCAGAAGGAAAAGAAAGTTATAACAGTTAATATAGACCATAATTATAATTGTGAATATATTTTATTTCTTGGAACACTTGACCTACCTTTGATCACTGCAGGAGAATTATAAGATATGCAAGATATGTAATTATAAGATATGTAAAGTACATGGTATGGTTCTGCCTATGTTAGCTTTGTCTTATCATTCTAATAATTAATATTAGAATATCCAGCCTCTGAAAATTAAAACTGAATGTTCAAAGAACTTTCAAATAATTGTATATAATTTAGATATATTAATGAGACCAGAAAAAATTGGAGGAAAGGATTTTTTAATACTAGTTTGTTTTTCTTTTAACAGGAATAATTAATTTAAAATTAATAAATTAAAATTAAAAAATAATAAATTAAAATTGATTATGGGATTTTCTTTAAAAATTAAATTAAATACTGTTAAGGAAAGTAGATGTATCAAGTAAGGAAAATTGGAGGAAAAAAAGAAAATGAAACAAGCAGAAACAGTGACGAAAGAGCAGAAATCTTCAGGTGTCCTGAAAGACAAGAGGATGGACTGGAAGAAGAGCGGTCATGACATTTTCCATTCAGAACAGATGGACCAGGAAGACTCCACCTGCACAAGCAGCATCAAAGGAAACAAATATCACACCAGGATGGGCACTGAATTTTGCAGGGACTGTGTACTGCATGCTTTCAATCTCAAAGGCACTCAAGCAGGAGAGAATTGCCATCAATTCACTCCAATCAGTGTCACATTTTGGCACAGCAGAAATCCACCCAACATGGAGGTCCAAAATTTGCACATAAGCTGTTTTAAGGCTGTATTGGGTACTATGCAACATGAGAACCAGAGAATGTTAGAAACCTATTAAACAAATGAAATTAGGTGTGAAAAAGCTAAATATCATCTTGAGGTACCAGAGATCAGAACACATTTTTCAAACCTAAAATGAGTTTTCTACTTCTTGTTCTGTCTTCCAGGTCCAGGGAAAAGAATGTGCTTAAAGGTGTTTTTCCAAGTTTATGCCTTAATTAATACAGACCACTGAGGCTTGTAAATCATTTTCTAAATGTGTTCCTGGAAAATTATTGTGTCATTTTAATAATACGAGTGACAGCCAGAAACTTTGGGTTTGTCTTCCCTTTGGACAAGAACTTACCTATTTTCATGATCTTTTTGCCTTTATTTCTACCTGTAAAAAATACCGTAATAGAAACTAGCTAGATAAAAATTACCACTGCGCATAATGAGTGCATAAGGTGACATCCAAGAAACTAAAGAAAATAAAACACTTTTTGGACTGCAAACATTTCTATTATATCTTGGAGACAAACTACAAATTCAAAGATGTGACCTCTTATGAGACACTTGGAATGATACGCAGTTTGTGTTTAACCTTTCCTCTTGAAGCCTGCCAGAATGCAGTGAGAACCAAACTGCACCCAACAGTGATTAAGGCAAGTGGCATTTATTCACTCACCTAAACAAAGCTCCTTGACAAATGACAGACTCAAGTTTATTCTAACATTGGCAAAATATGGAGAAGTGTTTAAATGATCAACAGTAAATTCACTTTCTCTCTCTCTAGCTCTCTCTCTGTTTCACAGCAAGCAATCAGCATTTTCTATATTGTATAAACACCAGAATCACTCATTCTTTATGTGGATAACATTTTCTATTTCTTTTTTAAGTTTGCTTTTATTTCTAATTTGCACATGATAATTGTACATATTTATGGGGTGCAATGTAATGTTTCCATAAATACATGCATACATTCTATAATGATCAAATCAGAGTAATTTGCAAAATACTAACAAATTGATTTTGACAGCATATTAAAAAGATCATTCACCATAATCAAGTGAGATTCATCCCAGGAATGCAAGGATGGCTCAACATACCAAATCAATAAACATGTTACATCACATTAACCAAGTGAAGGACAAAAACCATATGATCCTTTCAATAGATGCAAAAAAAAAAAAAAAAAACACAGGCTTTGAAAAAAATTAACATTCCTTTCATGATAAAATCCCTCAACAAATTAGGCATAGAAGGTACATCTTCAACACAATAAAATCTGTATGTGACAAACCCATAGCTAGCATCATAATGAATAGGGAAAAGTTTAGAGCTTTTTTCTCTAAAATCTAGAACAAGACAGGATGCCCACTTTTACCACTTATTTTCAACAAAATACTGGAAGTTTTAGTCAGGGCAATTAAGCAAAAGGAAGAAAAGGCACTCAAATTGGAAAGGAAGAAGTGAAATTGTCCTTGTTAGCAGATGACATGATCTTATATATAGAAAAACCTGTGTAGGTTACAAAAAAAAAAAAAAAAAAAAACTGATAGACTAAATTCAGTAAGGTTGCAGGATACAAAATCAGCATACGAAATCAGTAGTGTTGCTATATGCTAATATTGAACTATTGGAAAAATAAATCAATGAACAATTTTACTAACAATATTTATAAAATAAAAGGCCTAGGAGTAAACTTAACCAAAAAGATGAAAGACCTCTACATTGAAAATTATAAAACATTTTGAAAGAAATGGAAAAAGACACAAATAAATGGAAATATATCTTGCATTCATGGATTAAAATAATATTGTTAATATGTCCATGCTACTTAAAGTGATCTACAGATTCAATGCACTCTGCATCAAAATACCAAAGTCATACTTTACAGAAATAGAAGAAAACAATCCTAAAATTCATATGGAACCACAAAGTCCCCCAATAGCCAAAGAAATCTTGAGTTAAGAGAACAAAGCTGGAGGCATCATACTCCCTGACTTTAAAACATGCTACAAAGCTATGGTAACCAAAACATCATGGTAGTGGCTTAAACACAGACACATAGATCAATGGAATAGAATAGAGAACCTAGAAATAAATGTACACACATACAAGCAACAACCTGATTTTCAACAAAAGTTCTAAGAACACCATCAGGGAAAGAACAGTCACTTCAATAAATGGTGCTGGGAATATTGGATAACCACATGCAGAAGAATGAAACTAGACTCATATCTCTCACCATATACAAAAATATCAACTCAAAATGGACTAAAGATTTAAATGTAAGAATGGAAACTATAAAATTACTAAAAGAAATCATAGGAGAAATACTTCTGGACCTTGGTGTGGGCAAAAATTTTCTGTTTCTTTCCACACACATACCAATGTGATCTTCTCAAAACATCATGTGGATCATGTCATTTTACAGCACTAAACCCTTCCAGGCCTCACATATCTGGTTAATGTAAAATCCTCAACGTGACCTATAAGGCCTTTGTAGACTCATCTGTGTTTCTTAAACATATCCTCAACCCAGAGATTCTAAGAAGGGAATTCCTACCACCTGGTCCTTGAGTGACATGAATGATCCCTAGCTAAGCCATTTCCCAGCAGCCTTAGCAGCTCCTCAGTAGCCTGGTCCTCTTTGTTTGATGTCACAAATCTGAAAGAAAGTTGCTTTACAAATACCACTGATGCTAGATTATAGAGCTTAGACCAGGGCAAATGAAACCTTTTCTCATGTGTTCTTACCACTTCATCACCTAAGACAACCAACACCAAAGACTCAGGCATTGTCAGGATTCTGGTTTCTGGAAGTAAAAACCGCACACAAGCATCACACTTACAGGAAGCAATAATCATGAGCAGTCACTATTCATACAGAAAATTTTGTTTAAAACATTAATAACTATTCTAATTGTATATATAAATATTTGGTAGATCAAAGAGCATTTATATGTTGTAAATAAATGTAAGTATAAAATAAATGCCTGCTCACTTAGTATAATTATGGCCCTAGGCATCAGTAGATACAAATCTTCCTTCTCTATACAAATTTTCCCAGGTTACATGAATTTGAAACTTTCATTTTTCAAAACGTTTTACTGACTATTCTTCTGATAATGAAATTCACCAAAAATATAGTTTACATGAAAAAATTCTAGGGTCATGGAACTTTGAACTCAAATCCTATTATTTGGTTTCATTCTAATTGTCCACATCAGGATTCTGACAGTAAGCATATGAAACACATATATAGATTAACTGAATAATGTTTAATAAGGAGAGGTTTATATGTGCAGGCAAGTTTCAGGGAAACTGACAGGCAGAGCTAGCTTCATGGGCTTCTGATCTCTACGGCTGCACGATTTTTGTGTTTAAGGGCCCTGCACTTGGTTTAATATTCCACTGTTGCCATCTTGAAATTCTAAATTTTTTTTTTAACAAAGACCCTCACATTTTTATTTACACTAGGCACCATAAATTATTCAGCCAGCCCTGTCAATAGGAAGTGTTGGAGCATGAGAAGTAATTCTGTTCCATACAGATTGCCTTCAATTCAAGACGGCAAGGTTAACTCTTCCCTGAGTTTCCAGCCTGCCTACGTACTCTGCAGATTTTGGACATGGCATCTCTTAAAATCTTGTGAGGAAATTTCTCAAAATAAAACTAAAAATTGACTTCTAAAAAATAAAAATAAATCTCTCTCTGTTCTCTCTGTCTCTCCATATATATACATATATATACACACATACATATGTATTATATATATACACACACATATGTATTATACACACATACATATTATACATATATATACTTAAATCTATCTACAGCTATACTTATATATCTGTAGATATCTATATTTATATAAGTATTTATATACATACATATACATGCATACATACACACACACACATACAGGCACACACACACACACACAGAGGAGGGGAGGGAGAGAGGGAGGGGGGAGAGAGAGGGAGAGAGAGAGAGAGAGAGAGAGAGAGAGAGAGAGAGAGAAAGAGAGTAGGGGGAGAGAAATTATTTTATCATTCCTGAACTGAAAGAGGCAAGAAACAAGAAACTAAAGAAATAACTTATCAGAGAGAGAGAAATCCAGAAAAATAAATATCCCAGATCTTTCTCTGCTCCACCTGGCAATTTCCCTCCTGGATCCTCTCTTTGTATCAAGAAAATTGAAAGCCAGAGGGCAACAGAATTCATTCATGTAACCTACAAATGTCAGCTTCTTGAGGCCAAGCACCAAATGGAGAAAGGTGGTAATAAATCTAGATGGCAAAACAACAGTATTAAGCATCCTAATATGATTTTCTAAACGCGAAGTTATAAAGACAGTTACTAGCACAAGAAGTGCATACTTATGAATATAATGGCTGCTTCCTCATATGACCTTCTTTAAGCTCCATGAGATACAGTTGCTATTCCCTTTACACAGATGTAGAAAAAGAGACTTAAAAAGTTGAAGTAAAATACCCCAAATCTTATAGCTAATAAAATGGCAGAGCTAGGGTTCATATATTAGTGTGATTCCCAGAGACAGTGGTCCTGGCTGCTTCCTAAACTGATGTATGTGTTTTTTCTTTGTTGCACACTTATATTTAATGCACTCCCTCATACAAATTATTCAAAATATTTCCAATGTCTTCCTTTATATCTCATGGTCAACTTATATCCAACCCAAACAATCTTGTTCTCCCAGATCATTCTCTTTGCAGGAAACAATCTCTGCTGAAATGAACCTAACAGCATCATCCTGGAAAGCAGGAAGAGCTTTTCACAGATTACACATATCCACAGTCTGCAGCAGACTCCATGAAATATTTTTTATATGTTGTTTTTTGTATTTAGTTTGTTTAATCTACCATCTGAGTATTTTTAGAAGTATGTAAGAATAATAGATTCTTTTTTTCACCATCTTTTACAAGTCTCACAGCATAAGTAGTTGACAAATCAACATGTAGTGAATAAACTTTCCCATAGTTCAAGAATCTGGTATATTTGATCATTTCCAACAGGAGACCTGAACATGAAGAGAAACTTAACCTGGTTTTAGACCTACTCACCAGGGTAGAAAAAGTACCAGGTGCTGACTCAGCTGCAAGTTCTGATAGGAAGTTAAATAGGACAGGCAAGCAGAGTCTAATCTGTGATCATAGTCTATGCAAATCTCCAGCAAGTGGGGCTCTAAGACCAAAGGCAATTCAAGGTCAAATGTAGAAGCTGGACATGGCAGGATCACTGAAGTTCCAGAAGACACAGTCAGCAGCAAAGGTAGCTATCAGGGGTGGCAGAGTTCCATCTAATGGCCAGAGTTCAGGGTCAGAACACTCCATTCAGGAGTGAAAATAATAAGAGCAGATCAGGGTCTGTAAATAGAAATTGCCCTGCATACTAAACAGGTTACTACAAGAGAAGTACAAATGTAACAACTAAGTCATAGAAACAAGGAACAAGGTAGAAGCAGATTTGCCCAACCAAGGCCTCATACAAAATACTCACAGCAAGGATTAACAATGAGCACAGACATGGCAACCATTCTCTGATAATGCCTGATTCAAGATGAATCAGACCGGAACAGCTGATGGAGGCAGAGACTGAGGACCAGACTGAATTCCACAAATGCAGGCAGCCTGTATTTCAAATATCAGACAGTATTTATTTTTAAATTTAGGTGCAAAGCAGAATCCGATTTGGAGCAGTGATATGCTCTAGGCTATAAACTCATTGACTCATTCGGAGCATATATTATCTTTTGTTTTTGAGCTCTAAAGCCCCAATCAGTTCAAATCCTCTTAGTCAAAGTAAAAAGGAACTTGATAGAGGCTAGATAGAATGTAACTTTAAACCAAGAGACTTCTATCCACCTTTGTTCTTAATTTTTTCAGAAAGTATGAGTTTTATATAATTTATAAAATTTCATACAATTATGAAGTTTCATGTACAAACTTTCTACAAGTTTTATGTAATCCATTATGTTTACTATGGGGACAGGGGGCTATATATACACAGAGTCTTACAAGTGAATATGTGAGTTACTTTCTCAGTCAAGTAGCAGTTTGGTTATTGGCCTGCTACACTTATGCAGGAGCAATTATATATCAAGACTTTCTAAGTTATAACTAGGTAAGCTATTGTTCATCTATTTATGCATCTTTTATTTAAGCAGCAATTTATACATCCACAGAAACTGATGAAAATGGCATAGGTGACGAAAGAGATAAAATTTTGCGACAGATCAAAGAGGATGAGGATGTCCCTTGTGCAGAGCATAGACTATTGAGCTGGATAAAAATTTTTAACTCAATGCTCTCTATATTTTTTTTAATTTTTGAATACCTCATGTAAGACTTTTACCCTTACTTTGCTTATTGCCATTTTTAATCTTCATAATTTTGACAAAAGCTGGGTGTATTACCAAATGAGGCAGACTACTTAACAGAATGATTAGGAACTAAGACAGTCAAAGCAAACTCTGCTATAACCAATGTTATCCCAATGTGTGCATGCCCAAGGCATTCTTAATAAGCAACATCAAAGGCTTCACACTATATGGAAAACAGATTTTATGAAAATAGTCTAGCCAAATTAATACACAAGCAAACAACAACAACAACAAAATCTAAGCCCCTGAGAGCAGGAAGAAACTCAGTATTCAAGTTACTAAAATACGTTAACTATAATAAAATGTCCAGTTTTTTTAACAACAACAAAAATATAATACATGCAAAAAACAAACAAACAAAAATGTAACCCATGAACAGGAAAAAAAAAAAAAAACAATACAAACTATCTGTGAGAGGGCCTAGATGTCTGATTTAACAGTCAAAGACTTCAAAACAGCTATTACAGAAATCTTTAAAGAACTAAAGAAATCTATGTTTAAAGAATTAAAGCAATTTTGGCAATATCTTATCAGATATAAACAAATAATAAATAAAAAGTATTTTAAAGAACCAAACATAACTTCTGGAGTGATAAGTATAATAACTAAAATGAAAATTCACTACAAGGGCTAAACAGGAAATTTGAAATGGAAGAAGAAAGAAACAGCAAACTTGATGATCAATCAATAGATATTGAGTAATAAGAAGCACAGAGAAAAAAAGAATGAAGAAAAGTGAACAAAGAAGCAAAAAAAAAAAAAAAATGTGGGACATCATAAGTGCAGCAATATACCGTACTTTAAAGTACCAGGAGGAGAGGTGAGAAAGAAATATAAAATATATTTTAAATTATAATACCTAATAATTTTCAAAACATGTTGAAAATTATTAATTTATCATGAACTAGCACATTCCTTTATACATCTAAAGCTCAGGACCAGGCTCAGTGGCTCTTACCTGTAATCTCAACACTTTGATGGGCTGAGGTGGGAGGATTGCTGGAGTTCAGGAGTTGGAGAGCAGACTAAGCGACACAGTGAGACCACCATCTGTACCAAAAATTAAAAAAAAAAAAAATTAGCCCAGCATGGTAGTACACGCCTGTAGTCCCAGCTACTAGGGAGTCTGACATGGGAGGATCACTTGACTGTGGAAGGTCAAGGTTGCAGTAAGCCATGATTGTACTACTGCACTCCAGCCTGGGTGACAAAGCGAGACCCTGTCTCAAAAACAAACAAACAAAAAATAAAGTTCAACAAACTCCAAGTAGGATTAACACAGAGATCCACACCCAGAAGCATTATAGTTAAGATGTTGAAAGCTAAACGCAAAGATAAAAGTTTGAAAGCAGCAAGAGAAAAATGACTCATCACAATGTAATTCCTATAAGGCTAATAGCTGACTTCTCATCAGATACAATAAAGGCTAGAATGCAATGGAAAGACATATCTGAAATGCTGAAAGAAAAGGGAGTGTCATCTGGCAACTCTATATCTAGAAAAACTATCTCAGTGAAGCCAAAATGTAAACATTCACAGGTTGAAAACTGAAAGAATTTGTTGCTGGAAGAAACAAGAAATTGTAAGAAACAAGAAATACAGAAATAGTAAGAAATTTCTTTAGGCTAAAAGCAAGTGACCCCAGATAGTAACATGAACCCACACATACACACAAAAAGAACAGTTAAGATAATTACATGATTACAAAAGATAATCTAAATGCATATTTATTACCCTTATTGCTTAATTGCTATTTAAAAGTTACATAAAATATTATATAAATAATCATGTTTTTGAAACTCTAACATATAAAAATCTAATATATTTAACAATAATACTATTAAAAAAGTGAAAGGAAGATAAGTTTGCTTGAAGTAAAAAATGCTACCATATAGTAACTAGAATCCAGGGGAACAAATAAAGAGAATATAACAAACTCCATAAACATACACTTGCTCTTTATTCTTTCCTTAACTTCTTTAGTAGTCATGGAAATATCTAAACTAATAATCATAACATGTATTTGGGGGGTTTAATCTACAGTATCCCCCTGATCCAAGAAGGATATACTCCAGGACCCCTAGTGGATGCCTGAAACTGTGTATAATATTGAACCCTATATATACCATGTTTTTTCCTATATGTATACATTTATGATAAAGTTTAGCTTATACATTAGACATAGTAAGAGGTTAACAACAATAACTAATAATAAAACAATTATAACTATGGCAGCATCTCTACCTATTTTTAAGTCAAATAAGTGTTACTTGAACACAAGCACTGCAATATTATCACAGTCAGTCTCATAACCCAGACAGCTACTAAGTGACTAATGGACAGGTAGCATAGACAACATGGATGCAGTTGAAAAAGGAATGCTTCATGTTCCACTCAGGAAGGAGAAGGATGGAACAAGATTCTATCATACTACTCAGAACCCAATGCAATGTAAAATTTATGAATTGTTTGTTTCTAGAATTTTTCATTTACTGTTTCAAGCCATAGTAGAATGTTAGTAAGTGAAACCATGAAAAGCAAACCCACAAATAAGTGGGGACCATTTCACATATGTAATATTCATAATAATGATAATGATAACAAAAATGGTGCAATAATAGCAGAAAAAAGAGAGGGAATAGAACTACAGCTGACTCTTGAACAATGAGAGTTAGAGGTGCCAACTCCAGCACAGTCAAAAACGTGTATAACTTTTGACTCCCCAAAAACTTAACTACTAATAGCATATTGTTAACCAAAACCTTATTAATGATATAGAAAATGTATTAACACATATCTTATATATCACATATATTATATACTGTATTCTTACAATAAAGTAAGCTAGAAAAGAAACAATGTTATTAAGAAAATCACAAGGAAGAGGAAATATATTTACAGTTCAATAAGTGGAATTGGATCATCACAAAGGTTCTCATCCTCATCATCCCCAAGTTGAGTAGGTTGAGAAGGAAGAAGAAACAAAAGTGTTGGTCCTGCTCTCTCAGAGGTAGCAGAGGTGGAAGAAACTCTGTGCATCAGTAGATGTGCAGTTCAAATTTGTGATGTTCAGGAGTCAACTTTATACAGGAATAATATTTTATATCCCATTGAAATTAATTTTGTGTAAATTTGAAGTAAATTTGGATAAGATGTGAATGGCATACTATAGGGAAACTCTTAAAACATTTAAGTGAAAAATAAACAGTTAAAATGTTACACAGAAAATATTTACTTAATGAAAAAGAAGGTAGTAGAAGAATAGAGGGAGAAAAAAGATGTGAGACATAGAAAATAAAAAGTAAATGGCAGATGCAAATCTAACTATATCTATGATAACATTAAATGTGACTAGAATAATCAACCCAATTTAAAGGTAGAGCTTTGAAGAATGGATATGAAATAAGGTCCAAGGATGTCCTACCTGAAGGAACACACCTTGATCTGTTATTGCAGGAAGTCCAACAATACAATGATTACAAGCACAGACTCAGGAGACTGATGTCTATGTAGGACTCCAGACCTACTACTTTCTAGCTGTGCAACTTTTGGTCAGTTAAAACTCTGACTCAGTTTCCTCACTTGCAAATAAGATGAAAATAAAACTATCAATTTCATAAGATTGTTGAAAGGATTAAACGAATTATTATACTTGTACATGGCACAGAGTAAGTGCCATAAATGTTAGATACTTGTATAACATTACTATCTTTTGGTGGCCTGGCATACAGGTAGAGGGCTTAGGATTAGAAGAGAATCTTGCCTTCATATCTCAGCAGATGAGGTCACTAAAGAGAGATCAGGAAAAGATTACAGGTCTAGGATATAACCTATTCCCAAGTCTTACCAGAAAATACATATGGCAGGTTCCTCTTGCCATAGGAAGTGGTAGTTAAGTTAAATTTTGAGCTGATAGGCCCTGTCAGTGAGTTGCACATGATCATTATAATTATCTCAAGAAAATATCTAGACTATCTCTTACAACAAAGGTTAAGTGGTTCTAATATTATGTGCTTGAATAAAGAAGCCTACCCTTACTTTGATTGTGTGACTGATGATTTAATATAACCTAAGAATGCAAAGACTGGTCAGACGGCAATTCAGTCTGACCGACTTGTTATGTATGCAGAAAATAGAGGCTATAATTTCAACAAACTGCATATTTTAAAGATTGCTAGCTGTGTTTATTCAATAGCATGTAGATTCAGATTAATAGAACCCATTCATATCCCACTCCATATGAGAGAGCCTACAGAAAGAAAGAACCAACAGAATCCAATTCCCCTTTCTCCTGTCATTGGGGTGTTCCCCGGCATCCTTCAAAATAAACCTCAAGAACTTTGGACTTACAGACTTTCTAATATCTAAATTGTGGAAGAAGACATTGAAAATGAATTCCCAAGGCAAGGTTAATATTTCCATTGGCTTTGATGTAAGAGGTATTAAAACCCCTCAAAATAAAAGGTATATAAACTCAACTGTGTAAAAAATGTTTAGAAAAAAATTACATTTTCTCAAATCAATGAATATTAGAGAGTTCTTGTTAATGAAATAATTGTCATCATCCTCTGTCACTTTACAATGGTGTGTACGAAATCAGAAAAAATATACATATGGGCTCTGTTTTGCTTTGAATAACTGCCCTAACGTGGATCAGAAAACTATATTCAGGACAAATTAAACCACCTACTAAAGAGTCACTGTTTTTACTATTAAACTTCAATGAGCATGACTGTTACTTACTGATGCAAAGTAAACACTACCTTCACATATCCTTTAAAGCTTAACTAATTAGAAATGATTCTCCCCTAATTTCAGGTGATTAAAGATATAACATGTAAAGGGTTTCAATAATTAGATGGTATAATTGTTTTCACCAGGGTTATGGACAAACTTGACCATAACTCATTATGTTACTGATCTAGAAATTTTGAGAAATGTGAGCTTGAAATAACTATCTGATAAAAGTAGAGTATGCTCGACTTTCTTAAAGAATGCCAGATATATATGGTAAACACCAACTCTGAAAACGTATTAACTAGCATCCATTGGAATTTATTAACAATCACTTGAACTGAAAACTTTCTTAATATTAAATGTTTATTTTAGAAGTCTTATGACTGAAGCTCACCATGTTAGTCCAGGGACACCATAAGCAAACAAAAGACAGTCTCAGGACAACATGATGATTACTGCTTTTGTGGACAAGAGTTTATCTGAGGATCACCCCAAAATTTGTGAATACTGGTAAGTTTTAGGAATATGTATATTGGATGTTTGGGATTTTGTTAACTATGGATAACAATCCACTTAATTTTTGGTTGATCAGTTATACTCTAGAAGCACTAGGACAAGGAAAATGGTCCAAGCACCTGCTATAATTTTCTTATTAGTTATTGGTACACACATACAGTTCATTAAAGGCATATTCAAGGGCTCTTTGGATTTTTCAAGAGGTAGGATATATTACTTATGGAAATGTGGCCAAGAGATTTTAGACAGTTAATTATGTAATAGTCATACACGCATCACAGGGGAAGATAGAAGAGAAAGTTGCAAAAAGCTGACCTGAACTAAGGAGACAGATTTTTTTTAAGTACACAACTAGGAGAAGAATCAGGACTTTCTCCAAGGATAAATTAAAATTGTGTTGCTGAAAATGAATGAATTTACCAATAGAGAAGAGCAGATTAATAAACAAACCAAGAGCTGGTTCTTTGCAGAGAAATTACCTGCTAGATAAATTATTAGCTAACCTATTCAAAAATAAAAATGAAAACTCCAACACAATATATAAAAACGATAATGTGCGAATGACCAAAGGCACAGGACATTAAAATAATTGTGAGATTAATTTGTTTGTATGTTTAGAAGTAAATTTGGAAATCTAAGTAAAATAGATTTTTCCCCCCTTGTGAAAATGTTAAATATGCTCATTACCTTCATAAAATTATCAAGGAACTATTACCTTCAAACATACACCAATCAATTTATAGAATAAGTCTGCCAAATTAATGTGGAAAGGAAGAGGAAAATCTCTGTTGTTGTTATCGCTTCATTTGTGAACTGCCTGGATTCAAAATCTGTCTTCAACTAGCTTTTTACTGGAGTTATTAGATTGGTGCAAAAGTAATTGAGTTTTCTGCCATTAAAAGTAATGGCAATACTTGGCCAGTCATGGTGGCTCAATTCTGTAATCCCAGGACTTTGGGAGGCTGAGGCCAGCAAATCACTGGAGGTCAGGACTTTGAGACCAGTCTGGCCAACATGTTGAAAACCTGTCACTACTAAAAATAGAAAAATTAGCTGGGCATGATGGCACATGCCTGGAATCCCGCTATTCGGGAAGTTGCTGTGCGAAAATCGCTTGAACCCAGGAGGTGGAGGTTGCGGTGAGTAGAGATCATGCCACTGCACTCCAGTCTGGGAGACAGAGCAACACTCCATCTCAAAAAACAAAACAAAACAAAACAAAAAAATTAATGGCAATATTTAACCTCCCTCTGCTTCTATTTTACAATTTGCAAAATGAGAATGGTAATAGTATTTTCTTCATAGGTCTATCATGAGGATTAAAGCAGTTAATATTGATGAAGCATTTAGAACAGTGCCAGATACATAATGCTATATATAAGTTTTTATTAAATAAAATAATATTTAACAAGCACACATATTTTAAAACCACAGATAAATCTAACTTACAAATATTAATGGAAACATTACAAATAAACATTCACAGAACTATTTCATCAATGCAATGAACAAATAATACACAGTAAAAAACAGGTCATATGCCAAGAATGTCATAATAGTCTAGTAACATTAAATTTAAATATTAAGTCATATAGTAATTTCCATGGATATTGAAAAAGCAATTAATAAAAATATTATATTTATTTCAACTGAAAACTTCAAATAAAATATGAAGACTATACACTACTTTGTATATGTATTTATGAATCTTGCACTACTTTTAATTGCCAAACAATAAAAGTAAAGTTGGAAACAAAAGAAAGATATTGTTCTGGAGATACCAGTTGATATAATTAGAATTGAAAAAAAAATAAGTATACAATTTTAAAATGGATATACATAATTATTTTTTAGAAATGATACAACCGTATAACCAAAAAAAAAAAAAATAGAACTTAAAAAATATTACCAAAAAGATAAAAACAGTCAGAAACACATAAAAGAATAAGACATGTACCTGTCTTAACTTTTTCATAAGTTTGACTGAAGGACCCAGCTGGGGTGGGGTGCTTAGGCAACTGCAGCAAAGTGACCTCAATGATGTTTATCTCTGTTTCTAAGGCTACTTTCTCCTGGGGAATTTTCTAAAACTAGTGACCAGAGCAAACAAGAAGTAAAAAATGAGAGGGCAGGAAATAGAGACTTTCCTTCCAACTTTGAAAACCATTTATTTGACCGTAGGTAAGTTAGAAATTGAACCTCTCCAGGATTCTATCCTCATCTGAGGGTAAGAAGATTAAAGTATGATGCTATCAGTCCTCACATTCCATTTCATACAGTCATAGGAGAGACAAGATTCGTATTTTTTAAATTCTATAGCTCTGAAAACTATTTGGATCTATAACAGAAGTTCATTGTAGGAATAATCAGTGTCTTTAATGTGTAGGGAGCATATGAAGATGAAACAAGTTTACCAAAGTATTGATAATTGTTGAATCTGGGTTATGGGTAAATGGAGGTTTGCTACATTCTTCTCATCATTTTTGTTTATTTTTGAAATGTTTCATTATAAAAACTAATTTAAAACCAATATTATTTCAAAAAAGTGTTTTTTCTCTATAATAACCACTTACATAGAGGAAGGAGATTTAAGCAATTTGAAAAGGGACAAGTAAAAATGTAAAATACAGTATTTAATATAATTTATTTTCTAAGAAATAGCACTACAGGCAACTAATACTTTCAAAGATTTTCTCAAAAAGTCTCTAGAGAAATAGACATTTTGCACAGAAGAACTCCCTTTTGAACTAAGACAAAACTGCGATCTATGTAAAATTTATGACTTTTAGGAATCAAATCATTCTATATTTCACTGTTCAGAAGAAACAGAAATAATATATTCCTTATGTTTTCTTTATGTTAACCATAGTTTTAAGAACAATGACAACAGAAAAGTTATTTTGTTTCAATCACAAGCAAGATAAATTCTAATTTTATAAATTTCATGCTTGGGATTAGAGTTTTTTGCTACCATGAGTTATTTTCCAGTGTTACTCTGCATCTGGAATCACAAGAACACCTTTAGATGGACAGCTTGAATTTCTATATTAAACAAAGAAATAAAAGAAATATGACTGGGCGCAGTGGCTCAGGCCTGTAATCCCAGCACTTTGGGAGGCTGAGGCAGGCGAATCATCTGAGGTCAGGAGTTCAAGACCAGACTGGCCAACATGGTGAAAGACGGTCTCTACTAAAAATATATAAATTAGCTGGGCATCGTGGTATGTGCCTGTAATCCCAGCTACTCAGGAGGCTGCAGCAGGAGAATCACTTGAATCTGGGAGGCAGAGACTGCAGTGAGCTGAGATCGCACCATGGCACTCCAGCCTGGGTGACAGAGTGAGACTCCATCTTAAAAAATTAGATAGATAGATAGATAGATAGATAGATAGACAGATAGATAGAGATATGGAAAATGGTAGTTCTTTGTCTTATTCTTATATTTTTAAGTGAACAAATGGTATCAAAAGCATTCCTCAATCTTACATTCAAGCGAAATAAAACAGCGAAAATTTGTTGAGTACTTCCTCTATTTCCTAAAATATGTAAGCATCTATGGAAACTAAAAATGATAAAAAATGACTTCTCTCTCCACCTGGAAGGAATAACACAATCGTAGGTGAAACAATTTGAGAACAATTCTGTGCTAGAAAAAAATGGCACTTGTGCTAGCTGCAATGTGGATTCAGAGAAGAGAGATAATGAATGAGGTCAGGGAGCGAACGGTAAATAAGATGTTATGGAGGATATGACTTGAGCTAGTCCTGGAAGAACAGGAAGATTTGAGTGAGTAAAAGGGAAAGGAAGACAGGGTGTGGTTTTAAGATAAAAGGCAAGGAGTCTGATTTTTGCAATGTCCTGTGGAAATGTCTTATCTGAATTGTAGAATCTTGTAACGTAAAATGGGATTTTATAACAAGAATCAGTTCATGCTATAAGTTAGCCTTTATACTTTAGAAAGATTATGGGCAACACTGGAAATTAGACACTGGTGTCAACTTGATGCAACAGCTACAGGAAATTTTTGTGAAGTTTTTAAGCAGAGAAGCAATATTCAAAAAGAGAATTATTAGAAGATAATTTTGTTACTCTCTGCCAATTGGGTTTTAAAATGAAAAACGTAGGGTCAGAGAGACCTATGAGGAATTTGTTTTAGCATCTTAAATTTTAAGGTTGCCGTGGCTTTAAAATATGCTCCCAAATTCTTTAATACTCCTTCCGGCATGAAGTGGAGCCTAATTTCCCTCTCCATAAGTCATTTGCCTTGGAGATAGCTGTCATGTCACGAGCAGCACTTTGGAGGAGCTTACATAGGAGGAGTTGAGACTGGCCAACAGGCAGATAGAAAGTGAAGCATCTACCCAACAGTCGTATGAGTGTGCACTCTTGAAGAATTCTCTTCCCTCCCCAGCTAAGCTTTCAGATGACTACACCTTCTGCCAATATCCTGACTGCAACTTCATAAATGATTCTGAAACAGAACCAACTAACTAAGCCACTCCAGGGTTCCTGACGCTGGAAATTGTGTGAGACAAATGTTTGTTCTCTTAGGCTATTAAGTTTTAGGGTAATTTATTACACAATAATAGAAACCAATAAGAGAATGAAGAGCTAAAAAAGCTAACAATAAATGGATTGGTTTTTGTTGCTATCTGGTTTGGTTTCTAGTTTCTTTCATTATTTTTTACTTTTAAAGGAAAATGTAAGTATATGTACTATATGACAGTTTGACTATTTGAGTTAAGAAAAAATGAAACTCAAATAATTGTTGTAGTATAGTAGCATCACTAAGGCTAGAAGGCTGTCTTCATAGACTGCATTGAAGAAACATATATAATCTTGCTTGTGAATTTCCTAGTTGACATACCCCACAATATGCAGTTTATTTACATCAGTTTCCTCTTATGTTGGTTGTTTCCTGATGATATACTATGTATCTTCATCCTAGTAATCAATCTCAAATACCAGTAATGGATAATTTTAACCCTAGAATTAGCACCATGTAGTGTGTGTGATACGTATTCTTCCCTTACTGAAAAAAAACAAAAAAAGTTCTATGACTTTTTGTCTGTGTGTATTCTGCAAAAGTGACTCACAAGAATTGGTAAATGTAGTAAATGGGCAATTCTATGGTAAGAACTAGTCTTTTTGCCTAATAAGTACAATACATTAAGATTCTACCTTGAGAAAATGGAAGAATGGTGGTATTACTAACATAAATAAAATAGTTAATATTACAACCAATTTTAAATGAGGAAGAAAAAATTGGATTAGATTCATGTTCCCCAAACAGTGTTCCTTAATATAGTAGTTCAAAAATATATTAATAGTCATTGCTCATAGATTTCTCAGTCAAAATATTTAAGTAGCAGAACTCTGGCAAACACATTGTGATATGTGACAGACTTGATAATCCCCATATCAATTTTCATCATTTCAAACCTATACTAAATTTAGTTTCTGTCATGCAGATGGAAATAATATATAAAGAACACAAATTAAACCACAAATCTCCAATAACAGTTTAAATGATATAATGATGCTCTAAAAAGTTATAATTATCTTTACCACCCAATTTAAAATGTGTAAAAAACATAAGACACTTGCTTTGTGAAATGGATTCATACATCTCTCCCTATATTCTCTTAATACAATTGAATCTCAAAGTGAAAATAGCTGAAAGCCATTATTTTATTATTAATACAATAATGTTCAAATGGCTTCCCTTTTGCCTAGGAAAATACAAATTATTTGGATTGTGGATAATTTTAAGTAGGAAAAAATTAGAAGGTATGGAGTTAATAGGCAAATGTGAACCTTACTATAATAGTCATTTCCCAGTATTCCCAAGATACAACAAAAAATATAATTTTATATTGTCCATGATAATTGTATTACTGAGCAAGACAGTACCTATCATTGTATACAATGAGCTAAAAGAAAGATGAGACATTTGCAATTATAGAACATGTTTCAAAAAAGGTCTTGGGATGAGAAGTATTGTCCAACGTGCACTGGTGCTGTATATAATGGAAAAACGTACCTATACATTTTTCTACCCCTAAATGTCCAACTATGTGCATTTTATTCAAAATTATATGTAAAAAATTCTGGAAGATTTGAAGGTAGGATTGAAGACATATTTTCCATCACTGGTGTAGATCATGTAAGAGTAAAACAAATGTGTTTCATTTAAAACTTTGCTCTGTTCAGTTGGGAATCTGTCTGGTCCTGTACTTTTTTTAGTTGGTAGGCTATTAATTATTGCCTCAATTTCAGAACTTGTTATAGGTCTATTCAGGAATTCAGCTTCTTCCTGGTTTAGTCTTGGGAGGGTGTATGCATCCAGGAATTTATCCATTTCTTCTAGATTTTCTAGTTTATTTGCATAGAGGTGTTTATAGTATTCTCTGGTGGTAGTTTATATTTCTGTGGGATCGGTGGTGATATCTCCTTTATCATTTTTTATTGTGTCTATTTGATTCTTCTCTCTTTTCTTCTTTATTAGTCTTGCTAGTGGTCAATCGCTTTTGTTGATTGTTTCACCAAAGCAGCTCCTGGATTCATTGATTTTTTGAAGGGTTTTATGTGTCTCTATCTCCTTCAGTTCCGCTCTGATCTTAGTTAATTCTTGCCTTCTGTTAGCTATTAAATGTGTTTGCTCTTGCTTCTCTAGTTCTTTTAATTGTGATGTTAGAGTGTCAATTTTAGATCTTTCCAGCTTTCTCTTGTGGGCATTTAGTGCTATAAATTTCCCTCTACACACTGCTTTAAATGTGTCCCAGAGATTCTGGTATGTTGTGTCTTTGTTCTCATTGGTTTCAAAGAACATCTTTACTTCTGCCTTCATTTTGTTATGTACTCAGTAGTCATTCAGGAGCAGGTTGTTCAGTTTCCATGTACTTGAGCTGTTTTGATTGAGTTTTTTAATCCTGAGTTCTAGTTTGATTGCACTGTGGTCTGAGAGACAGTTTGTTATAATTTCTTGTACATTTGCTGAGGAGTGCTTTACTTCCAACTATGTGGTCAATTTTGGAATAAGTGAATGTGGTGCTGAGAAGAATGTATATTCTGTTGATTTGGGGTGGAGAGTTCTGTAGATGTCTATTAGGTCTACTTGGTGCAGAGCTGAGTTCAATTCCTGAATATCCTTGTTAACTTTCTGTCTCGTTGATCTGTCTAATGTTGACAGAGGGGTGTTAAAGTCTCCTATTACTATTGTGTGGGAGTCTAAGTCTCTTTGTAGATCTCTAAGGACTTCCTTTATGAATCAGGGTGCTCCTGTGTTGGGTGCATATATATATTTAGGATAATTAGCTCTTCTTGTTGAATTGATCCCTTTACCATTACGTAATGGCTTTCTTTGTCTCTTTTGATCTTTGTTGGTTTAAAGTCTATTTTATCAGAGACTAGGATTGCAATCCCTCTTTTTTTTTTTTTTTTTTTCCATTTGCTTGGTAGATCTTCCTCCATCCCTTTATTTTGATCCTATGTGTGTCTCTGCACGTGCAATGGGTCTCCTGAACACAGCACACCAATGGCTCTTGACTGTTTATCCAATTTGCCAGTCTGTGTCTTTTAATTGGAGCATTTGACCCATTTACATTTAAGGTTAATATTGTTATGTGTGAATTTAATCCTGTCATTATGATATTAGCTGGTTATTTTGTTCGTTAGTTGATGCAGTTTCTTCCTAACATTGATGGTCCTTACAATTTGGCATATTTTTGCAGTGGCTGGTACTGGCTGTTCCTTTCCATGTTTAGTGCTTCCTTCAGGAGCTCTTGTAAGGCAGGCCTGGTGGTGACAAAATCTCCCAGCATTTGTTTGTCTGTAAAGGATTTTATGTCTTCTTCACTTACGAAGCTTAGCTTGACTGGATATGAAATTCTGGGTTGAAAATTCTTCTCTTTAAGAATGTTGAATATTGGCCCCCACTCTCTTCTGGCTTGTAGAGTTTCTGCTGAGAGATCTGCTGTTAGCCTGATGGGCTTCCCTTTGTGGGTAACCCGATATTTCTCTTTGGCTGCCCTTAACATTTTTTCCTTCATTTCAACTTTGGTGAATCTGACAATTATGTGTCTTGTGGAAAAAAATAAAAAATAAAAACTTTGCTCTGTTCCCATTATATTCTTGTACATTTAGGTCATGATAGAAATAGGTATCTGAAAATTCACAGTATAGTATTTCTCTTCTTTTGTGAAGTTAAAATTTATCTTATAAATACCTGTAATTTGTATTTTTTCCAAAAATTATGGTAACAGATTTCTCTTAAAAGTTAGTTGCAAAGCAATGATTTGACATATACCATACCAACACACAACTTTTTACAACTGGTTGTCAAGGTTTCTTTTATCATCATATAACAATAGGTAGTATTTTCAGATAAAATATGGGATATCCAGAAAATGTTTGGTATTGAATCAATAACAAATCCTGTTTTGGTTATAAGTATGTCCCAAATAATATATAGAACATACTCCTCCTACCCCACAAAAAGTTTTTGATCCATTGACCATAAATATAAGGGTTGATTTCTGGAAGTCGATTCTATTCCATTGATCCGTATGTGTAGCCTATGCCAGAAGCATACTATCTTCTTTGTTGCAGCTTTGTAGTAAATTTCAAAATTGAGAAATGTGTCTGAGAACTTGGTAGGAATTAAGTTCATATAAGCATGTTGATTAATTTGTGTAAAAATTTAAGAAATATTTCCATTTTAGCAATATTAAATCTTCTAATCCCTTAATGTGGTAGGCAGAGAATAACACTTCAAAATTATTAGTATTCTAATTCCTGGAACTTGTGAATATGTTACCTTTCAGGGTAATAGAAACTCTGCAGATGTGATTAAATTAAGAATATTGAAATGGGGGTATTATTCTGGACTATGCAGGTAGACCCATTATAATCACAAGGGTATTCATAAAGGAAAGAAGGTAAGAGACTTGAAGAAGAGATGAAAGACGAGGGAAAAACCAAAGAAAAAAAAGCCTCCAAAAGGAATACAAATTTGCAGACCTATTTTAGACATCTAACTCTCAGAACAGTAAAATACTAAATTTGTATTGTTTTAAGCCACTTAGTTTATGGTAATTTATTATTGCAGTATTAGGAATCTAATACAACATTGTATGTCTTATTTATTTACAACTTCCTTTTATTTTGAAATTTGTAGTTTTCAATGTGACAAGGCTGAACTTCCTTTTATAAATTTATTCTAATTTTTTTTAAGTTTTAAAATAAAATTTTCTATTTTATTTTTATTGCTTCTATAATATAAATACAATTGATATTTATATATTGATCTTATATCTTGCAACCTTACTGAATTATTAGTGATACTTTTCTGTTGATTCCTTAAGATTTTCAATATATAATACCATGCTTTCTGTGATCAGGAGAATTTTATTTCTTCCATTCCAATCTGAAAAGGAAGTTTTCTTCTTTCAGCACTTATTTCATGGCCTAACATAAATATTCTGTTATTATGATCTAACATTCTCTAGGAGTACTAACATTCTTCCCCATCCTGAATAATATTCCATGTGTAATTGAGAAGAATGTATATTCTGCTCTAGTTGCATAGAGTGTTTTATAGACATCTGTCTGGTCTGGTTGATTAATAGTGTTGTTAAAGTCTTCTACCAAGTTATTGCTATTTTTGCCTAGTTGTCTTTACCTATTCTTAAAAGTAGAATATTGAAGTCTCCAGCTTCAATTCTATCAGATTCATGTATTTTGCAGTTCTGTTGTTAGGTACATATATGTTTATAATTACTGTACACCTGATAGATTGTTTATCATTATAAAACGTCCTTCTTTGTCACTAGTAACAATTTTGTCTTAAAGCTTATTTTGTTTGATAAAATAGCCACACCAGCTGTCCTCTGGGCACTGCTTGAATCATATATTATTTTCTTTCTTTTTAATTTAAACCTATTACTGGTTTTCAGTCTAAGGTTTGTCACTCACAGATAGCACTGTTGGATTACTTTTGAATACAGTCTGCAGATCCCTGACATTTGACTGAAGGATTTTTACATTTGCTATATTTACTGACAATGTATAATTTTTGTTGACCATTTTGCTGTTTGTTTCCTCCATGTTTCATGTCTTTTTTCTGTAATCATCTATCAGTTTTGCATTTAAATATTTTCTAGTATATTGTTTTAAAGTATAGCTATTTCTTTTACTTTATTTTTAGTTACTCTCTTAATGGTTGCACTTGGATTATAACAGCTTAATTTTTTTAAAAATCTAGTTGAAATAAATACTAACTTAATTTCAAAATGTACAAAACTTTGCTTCAACAAAAGTTTTTCTTTCCTCCCCTTTTATGTGTTATTATCATACAAATTATATCTTTAGGTAGTGTAAGATAATCAACACAGTTTTCTAATTATCGCTTTATGCAATTTTCCTTTAAAAATAGGATAACAAAAGAGTTACAAACAAAAATGGATTTATACTATCTTTTATATTTCCCTATGTATTTACCCTCCTGGAGCTCTTTACTTTGTCATATAAGTTTGTGTTACTATCTAGTGTCCTTTCATTTCAGTCTGAAGGACTCCCTTTAGTATTTCTTGTAAGGTGGGTTTACTAGCAACAAATTCTTTGTTTTAGGGAAGGGAGGTAGTTTGTTTCCTGAAGCTATTTTTGCTGCCTATAAAATTATTAGGTGATAATCCTTTTCTTTCAGTACTTTGAATTTCTGGCTCTGTGGTAACTGACGAGAAGGCAGCTGTTTAGCTCACTGAAGAAATCTTGTGTGTAATGATTTGCTTTCCCCCCACTGCTTTCAAGATTCTTTGTCCTATTCTTTCAGCAGTTTGACTATGATATACCTAGGTGTAGATCTCTTTAATATAATCCTACTTGGAGTTTGTTGAGCTTCTCAGATATGCAAATAAATTATTAAAATAAAATTTGGAAAGTTTTCAGCCGTGATTTCTTCCAGTATTCTTTCTACTTCCTCTCTTTCTCTTCTGCTTGTGAGCTTTCCAACATGCCTACACTGCATACATGGTGGTGTCCATAGGTCCCACCTATATAAAATAAGTGAGCCATCATTTGTTTTTCTTTCTGTTCCTCAGACTAAATAATCTCTATAATCTTCTATTATCTTCACATTTGTTTATTCTTTTTTCTTTCTGTTAAATCTACTGTTGTGCCCTCTAGTCAATTTTTTGTCTTAGTAATTTACTTTAAAACTCCAGAATTTCTATTTATTTTTAAATAATTTATATCTGCTATTGTTCAAATCTATTAGGTGAGAATATTCTAATAGCTTCTTTTAGTCCTTGAGATATGTTGTACTTTGGTTATTTAAGCATATTTAAAATAGTCAAGTAAAATCTAGTAAGTCAAATGTCCAGGCCTCCTCAGAAATAGTTTCTATTGACTATAAGTTTTTCTTTATGTATGGGTGATACTTTCCAGGTTTCATTTTTTGGTTTTCTTTTTCACATCTTAAAACTTTTTGTTGTAACTTAGACATCTAAATGTAATCAGAGCTCCTTTCCCTGGGGTTTGTTGTTATATTTGCTATTGTTGCCATTATTGGTGAGGATTTCTTCTTTAGGAATTTTTTCTGGCTTACTTCTGTACAGTTTGTATTCATTTCCATGTATGGTCAGTAAATTATTTCTATTATATTAGCTCTGTTGCCTAATGATTAGACACAGATTTTTTAAAGTAATGTGCATCAAGTCTCCCAGTCTTGCTGAAGGTCTTCCTGTGTATGTGAATTCTCTAGCATTCAGTTTACAACTTTAAAACAGTCACTGCTAGCACAGAGCCTCAAGGCCAGCTCCGATGAGAGATTAGAGCCTTCACAGGCCTTTCCAGGGCATGCCCTCAGCCCTGCATTCAAACCTAACCAGATTCTCACAGAGATACTGAAGACTTCCAAAGCCCATATGGACATTATAGTCCTTCATTTTTCTTTTGACATTTTGGTCAGCCTCATGTGAGTCTCAAAAGGTCATGGTACTGTGGGCAGCTCTGAAACTAGGACCACTGACTTTTTGACAATGTTTTTGATATAGGGCTTTTTGCATAGAACAAGTTCTGAATGAAATTAAATTAAGACAAACCTTGAGAACGGAGCTTTTTAACAAACTGTCAGATGGATAAATATGGACAATTCTATGACAATGGACATTTTGAGGAGGTTCAACCTGCTCTGCACCCTCCAGGAACTACTATTATGCTGGTTTTCACAGCTACTATAGTTGTGAACAGATTGGAAGTCTTTACTACACCACTCCACTTCAAAAGTGATTACTCAATCACTTTTTAAATATTAAGTTAAAAATTCCTTAAAAATTAGATACACCTGGGCCAGGTGCGGTGGCTCACATCTGTAATCCCAGCCTGTAATCCTCAGAGGCCGAGGAGGGCAGATCATGAGGTCATGAGATTGAGACCATCCTAGCCAACATGTGAAACTGCATCTCTGCTAAAAATACAAAACTTAGCTTGGTGTGCTGGCGTGTACCTGTAGTCCAAGCTACTTGGTAGACTGAGGCAGGAGAATTGCTTGAACCCATGAGGCGGAGGTTGCAGTGAGCCAAGACTGAACCACTGCACTCCAACCTTGTGACAGAGCGAGACTCTGTCTCAAAAAAACAAATAAAAAATAAAAAAAAAAAAGAGGAGAAAGATGCATCTGTCTGCTGTCTTCAAGAGACCCATCTCATCCATAAATGCATCCATAGGCTCAAAGTAAAGGGTTGGAGAAAGATCTACCATGCAAACAAAATGCAAAAAAGAACAGGAGTAACTATTATTACATCAAATGAAAAAGACTTTAAGCCAGCAGTGGTTAAAAAATGAACAAAGAAAGGCTTTACATAATGATGAAAGTTTCGATTCAACCAGAAGACTTAACTGTGCTAAACATACATGCACACAACATTGGAGCACCAAGATTCATAAAACAAGTACTTCTAGACCTACAAAAAGACTTAGACAGCCAACAATAATAGTGGGGAACTTTGACAAACACTGACAGCATTAGACAGATCACTGAGGTAGAAAACTAACAACAAAATTCTGGACTTAAATTTTACACTTGGTTCAGTGGACCTAACAGAAATGTACAGAAAACTCTAACCATCAACCACATAATATACATTCTTCTCATCTGCACATGGAACAAACTCCAATATTGACCATATCCTCAGTCATAAAGCAAGTCTGAATAAATTCAAAAAATCAAAATTTTACCAACCATATTACAGACCACAGTAAAATAAAAACAGAAATCAATACCAAGAAGATCTCTGAAAACCACAAATTACATAGAAACTAAACAACTTGCTCCTGAATGACTTTTAGGTAAAATATAACATTAAGAAAGAATTTTTTTTAAAAAAAGTGCAATTAATTAAAACAGGGACACAATATACCAGAAACTCTTGGATGCCACAAAAGCAATTTAAAAGGAAGATTATAGCATTAAACATCTACCTCAAAAAGAAAGACCTCAAAATAATGATCTAACAGCACATTTACAGAAACTAGAAAAACAAGAACAATCTAACGAAAAGCTTTAAGAAGAAATAACTAAAATCGGCACGGAATTGAACAAAATTGATACGTAAAAATCCATAAAGATTTAACAAAAACAAAAGTTGGATTTTTGAAAGGATAAACAAGATCAATAGACTGCTAGCTATATTCACAAAGAAAAAAGGGAGAATATCCAAATAAGCACAATCAGAAACAACAAGGTGATATGACAACTTATCCTACATAAATATAAAAGATTCTCAGAAAGTATTATGAACAACTTTATGCACACAAACTAGAAAATCTAGAGGAAATAGATACTTTCCTGGAAACACACAATCGCTCAAGACTGAATGAGGAGAAATAAACCGTGATCAGACCAATATCAAGTTCTGAAACTGAATCAGTAATAAAAACTCTACTAATCAAGAAAAGCTCTGAACCACATGGATTCACAGCCAAATTCTCCCTGAGGTACAGAAAGTACTGGTACCAATTTTACTGAAACTATTCCAATAATTGAGGAGTGATTCTTCCCTAACGCATTCTGTGAAGTCAGCATCACCCTGATACCAAAACTTGGCAAAACCACAATGAAAGAAGAAAAGTACAGGCCAATATTTCTGATTAACATAGATGTAAATATCCTCAACAAAATACTAGCAAACTGAGTCTAACAGCACATCAAAAAGGTTATTCATTGTGATCAAGTAGGCTTCCTTTCTGAGATACAAGGTTTTTCAACATGCAAATCAACAAATGTAGTTTACCACATGAGCAGAATTTTTTTACATGTGGTCATTTCAATAAATGCAGAACATACCTTCAATCAAATCCAACATACCTTCATAATAAAAATACTCAAGAAATTAGACATGGAAGAAACATACCTCAAAATAATAAGCCATCTATGACAAACCCACAACCAACTCATATTGAATGGGCAAAAACTGGAAGGATTTCCCTTGCAGAAAGAAAATGAATCTCAGGTCCCCAAACTCACTAAGCCAAAGGAAAAGTCAAGCTAGGAACTGGGTCACACAAATCTGCTTCCCATTTGGTTCCTAAATAAGATAGCTACAAAGACAAAAAGCTACATACCTTCCTCAGAATTCGTCCCTAAGGAAACTCCTTGTGGGACCCAAGATCTTTAACCTAAAATAATTCTGTTGAATTTCACTCCGGTAATGTAAATTGATAGTTAATCTTCATAGGTGCAGAACAAAGGACAGAACTCAAGAACTCAATCATCCCTTTGCTCACCTGAGATAAATGCATACTGATTGCTTCCTCCGCCTTATTGTTCATGTCGTCTTATGTAAGTATGCAGATTAACTGAGATACACAAAGGCAGAAGTGACTATTTTTCCTACCATCCTTCTCACACAAAAAATATATAATCAGTGAAAGACTGATCAAAGACCCAAAATGATAAAACCTTTGTCTCTTATATACTGACACTTTTTTTTTTAACTCTTCCTCTTTCCCCAATATATTCCCTTTTCGCTTTAAATGCTGAAGCCCTCAAAATCATCTTTAGAGAAAGGCATAGATCTGCCTCCCAGGCACACGATCTTAACTTTAGCAAATAAACCTTTTAAAATAATTGAGACTAGCCTTGCATATTTTCATCGATTTAAACCCTTGAGAGCTAGAACAAGACAAGGATGCCCACCCTCACCACTCCTATAGTACCAGAGCAATTAAGCAAGATAAATAAATTAAAGCCATTCAAATAGGAAAAGAAGAAGGCAAACTATTCATTGACAATATGATTCTATACCTTGAAAATACTAGAGTATGCCAAAAGGCTCTTGGAACTGATAAACAACTTCAGTAAAGTTTTAGGCTACAAAATCATGTACAAAAATTAGTAGCATTTCTACACACCAATAGCACTCAAACTGAGAGCCAAATAAAAAATAAAATTTCATTTTCAATAGCCAAAAAGAAACCAATACCTAGGAATACATCCAACTAAGGAGGTTAAAATCTTTACAAGAAAAACGTAAAACACTGCTAAAAGAAATCATAGTTGACATAAACAGAAAACATTTCATGCTCAAGAACTGGAAGAATCAGTATCTTAAATAGTCAGGCAACCCAAAGTAATCTACATGTTCGATGCCATTTCTATCAAGCTACCTATGTCATTTTCCACAGAACTAGAAAAAACTATTCTAAAATTTATATGGAACCAATAAAGAGCCCAAATGGCCACAGGAATTCCAAATAGAAAGAACAAAGCTAAAAGCATCACATTACCCTACGTCAAACTACACTATAAACTCATAGTAAGCAAAACAACGTGGTAATGGTACAAAAACAGACACATAGACCAATGAAACAGAGTAGAGAACTCAGAATTAAAGCCACAAACCTGCAAGCATCTTATCTTCAACAAAGTTGACAAAAACAAGCAATGGAGAAAGGACTCCCAATTCAATAAATGTTGCTGGATAGTTGGATAGTCATATACAGAAGAATAAAACTAGACCTTTCACCATATACAAAAGTTAACTAAAGATGAGCTAAAAATATAAATGCAAGACCTTAAACTATAAGAATCCTAGAAAAAAACTTAGGAAACACCATTCTAGGTATCAGCTTTGGCAAAGAATTTATGACTAAGTCCTCAAAAGCAACTGCAACAAAAACATTGACAAGTGGAACCTAACTAAACTAATGAGTTTCTGCACAGCAAAACAAACTTGATATGGTTTGGCTCTGTGTCTATACCCAGACCTCATCTGGAAGTGTAATCCCTCCATGTCAAGGGAGGGACCTAGTGGGAGGTGATTGGATCATGGGGGTGGTTTTTCTCAGAAGATCTGATGATTTTATGAGTAGTGGTTTCTCCTGCTCTCTCTCCCTTTCCTGCTGCCTTATGAAGAAAGTACTTGCTTCCCCTTCGACTTCTGCCATTATTGTAAGTTTCCTGAGGCCTCCCCAGCCATGCAGAACTGGGAGTCAGTTAAACCTCTTTCTTTTACTCAGTCTCAGGTATTCTTTATAGCACTGTGAAAATGGACTAATACAAAACTCAACAATGTAAACAGACAGCCTATACAGAATCAGAAAAAAAATTTGCAAACTATACATCTGATAACGGTCTAATACTCAGAATCTATAAGGAACTTAAACAATTTAATAAGCAAGAAATAAATAACTTCATTAAAAATGGGCAAAAGACATGAACAGACACTTCTCAAAAATGACAGACAAGCAGACAACAAACAAATGAAAAAATGCTCAACATTGTTAATCATCAGAGAAATGCAAACCAAATCCACAATGGGATACTGTGTCACGCCAGTCAAAATGACTATTATTAAAAAGTCAAAAAACAACAGGTTGTGGTGAGGCTGCTGAGGAAAGGGAATGCTTATACACTGTTGGTGTGAATGTAAATTAGTTGTTACTATGGAAAACAGCTTAGAGATTTCTCAAAGATCTAAAAACAGAGCTACCATTTGACCCAGCAATCCAATTACTGAATATGTACTCAAAGAAAATTAAATTGTTCTACCAAAAAGACACATGTACTCAGACATTCATCACAGCACTATTCACAACAGCAAAGACATGAAATCATTGTAGATGCCCATCAATGGTGGATTGGATAAAAAAAATTGTGGTACGTATACAACATAGAAGACTACACAGTCATAAAAAAAGAAGAAAGTTATATTCTTTGTGCAATATGAGTGCAGATAGAGGCCATTATTCTAAAAGGATTAATGCAGGAACAGAAAATCAAATACCACATGTTCCCACTTATAAATGGGAGCTAAACAATGGGTACTCATGAACGTAAAGATGGCAGCATTAGAAACTGGGGACTAACAGAGGAAAAGGGGAAAGAGGCAGACAAGTGTTTGAAAACTATTGTGTACCATGCTCAGTACTGGGGTGATGGGATCAATCACACCCCAACCTCTCAGCATCATGCAATATACCCATGTAATACACTTACGCAGGTACCCCAGAATCTAAAATAAAAGCTAAAGTTACTTTTTAAAAGGGGGAAAAAATCCCTGTTTTTTAGCTGAAACTGAAAAGTATTATGGTTCACTTTTAAATTATAAATGAATAGAAATAAGGTTTAAATGTTTATGCAAAATATCCCAGAATGTGGATTATCATATGGATAGATTTGATATAAATATTTTAAAATTCAGATTTTTATTACTTATTTTTTGACAGATAAAATTATATGTATTGTGTTCTGAAGTACATAGGCAGTATAGAATGACTAAATATAGCTAATTAGTATATGCATTTCCTGATATAATCATATTGTTATGAGAACATTTACCATCCACTCTCAGGATTTTTCAAAAATACAATATATTGTTATTAACTGTAGTCACTATTTTGTACAATAGATCTCTTGAACAGATATTATTTTTATTTGGGGGTATTCATAGATTTTCTCAGGATTTTGCATGACAAAATCTCAGTGGAACTGGGCTCTGCTTCAATAAGATCAAACAAACTACAAAAATACTTTTGGAGAGAATCCTTGTGTACTATTTTCAATTCTTATTATACTTTGATGATAGCAATAAGTTGTACTGATGTGAAAACACATGAACAATTAGAAAGTAATGACAATAATTTTATAAAGTACAATAACTAGTGGAATTTTTCTGTAAGAGAAGCACTGTCATTTTTTTTCTAAGTTTCCCATGCATGGTTTCCAACATGTTTTATGCTGTGAAAACTGAGAATATGTTATATATTATAGCATGCAATAGTTTGAGTTTATTTTACTCTTGGTATTACGATCAGTGCTGCCATAACACGAAGTAGCGCATTTTTAAATAGCTTAATCATTAAAAAGTGCATAAATATTACAATAAATATGTCACTGAATTTTACTTGTAGGAATGAGCATAAGAGTTTTTAACTAGTGAGTTAGTATGCAATGGTGGAAGCAGGGTTATCTGAAATAGGAGGGAAAATTGTAAGAACAGATATGGATGAGTGTCTCACAAATAACTGGTAAATAGAGGTAACTGGTACATGTTTAAGATGTGCATATATGTGTTTAGTTTACTCCTACATAGCTTCATTCAACTGGGTGCATTTTTTTTTTGCATGCATGCACCTTGTGTTTCTAGTAGAGAAAATTGCATGTAGTCAAATGCAAAATTAATGTTATGCTTCAATTATCTCTTACCTATCATTTTGGAACAAATTTGAGTTATAATAGCAGAGCTAACTGTATCTTAAAAGTTGTACATTAAAAAAAAAAAAAAAAAAGGTCTGACTGCATACCCATCCAAGATACATGCTTGAGTAAGGAGACTGAGCAAATAATCCATCTTTTACAGTTGGCGTTCCAGAGACTGTTTGGGAAGTCATTTGAACTGACACAGCTGAAGTGGCAGGGAAGGTGATGGATCTGTATGGTAAACAGAAAATAGGCTGCATGAGAGAGCAGCTCTAGCATTCGTAAGCCTCAGAGGAAAAGACATTTAACCAGTCAGCTTTACAATACTGCTGTTCTTGTACCATGCTAAACCCTGGATCACAAATACAATGCAATTCTCTTAAACAGCCTTTATTCATTGTGTTAGGGGAAAACATATGGCTATTTCTTAAGCTTTCTTGGAGAATAATTTAAGAAAAGCTGATTTTACTTTATATCACCAGCATAAATGACATACTAGTTAATATACTCCTCTGTATATAAGGAGCATAACAATAGAACCAAAACTTTCAGGATATTTAACTTCAGTATGGCCATGATCTCTTTATTTGTATAATTTCATACTCTTAAACATTTTATTTACAGAAGGAAATAGTGCAAAGATTTATATAAGGTTCAAAGTCTTTCCATTCTTTCTGTTTCATAAATACTTATTTTTAAGGATTTGGTATAAAATCATTCAGTTTTTCATTTCTGTCCTATATTTTACATAGTTTCATGTGTTAGTGATATTTTACTTCATTATCTTTTCATCTTATTTACTGGTATTTGAATAGGGGTGTGAAATATTTCTTACTTTCAATTATAGCTACAGTCTTTTGACTAAAATAACTTTCAAACCTTATTTAAGCCTAAGTGTTTTAATATTTTATCCTTTTAAGTGATATTTAAAGGTCTACAGTTTCTATATTTGATTATTATATGTGTAATCTATATTTGATTTCTATGTAGCATGGTAATCAAAAGTAGAAAATATTGTTTTATATTTAATAATAATAAATTAGTTATAATTATCTTTATGTGTTATGAAAATTATATGTATTTAATTTGGAATAGTTAAACTACTAATATTTTTCAATGTTTTATATTGATATTTATATACAATTAAATATATAAACAGAAAAATCAGAGATCATATCATGCTCAAATTGAGCAGACAGGAAGAATGTTAAAAAAAAAACACAAAACTTTATGTTAAGATCTTAGTGTTTTCTAACCTAAGAATTATGTTATCTTCTCCCATAGTTCCTTGATATTTGGAGTGAAAGAAGTAATTGCATGGTACTTGGTGTGAGAGGCTGCCAGATGTAATTTCCATTTAGTCTTTCTTTTCTTTGTTAAACATCAAGCAAAGAGAATTGTTCTAATTCTATTACCCAACCATTACTGAGAGATTTTCAACCCACATGTTAGGTGTGTAGATAACATTGCAGATGCAGGCATTCTTTGGGTGCTTTGTTCCCCTCTATAGCTTATGATTATAGATGGCGTGGACTTTTACTACCTCATATTAGAGTAGGTTAAATTATACTATCAAATAGCCTAATAATAAACTCATAGCTGTAGCATCATAATACAATACTTTTCACACATCCTTAATGTAAATTGTATTTCCAACAAAAATTTTCTTCTTAAAAACAATATTTTACCTTGCCAGCCTCCTTTTATTTAATTTATATCTACTAAGTTTAGGATCTTATTTCACACTTTTACTTTTCAAATTATCTCCATATTCTACTTTGGTAATATTCAACTATTTGCCTAAAGAACTTCAAAGAACTTTTTTATCCATAATTTTAGAATTTTTAAATAATTTCAGAATTCAGAATTTTACATTAATTTCCTTGGCTTACGGTAAATCATTTTATTTTACTAACATTATTATTTTCAGTCAACTAATTCAAGGATTATCATAGTGCTATGCTCATCAGCTTAGGCTGAATGCAGAGATTTTGGTTTGAAAGCACTCAGTGTCTCTATTTCTGTGTTAAGACTTATCACAAATCTAAAAGATATATGAAATTACATTCAATTAAATTACAAAACAACAGAATGCCATTCTAATGCAGTTTATCATAATTCATTTGATTAATTCATCCCATTAAAAATAGTTAACTATTAAACCTGGTATGACATGAAAAACATAAAAAGGAAATTGATGTAATATTCCAATGCTGGCAGTATTAAAGTGTTCAGTGATTCTTCATATGATATAAAGCAAATTTGGGCAGCTCCCCACATCAATAGAGAGTTTTATCTTAAAGTTATTACTAATTTTATAACAAAATGTTGAGTGTACTATTTATTAGAAAATGCCCACAAGAATCAGATTTTTTTCTGAAATAAAGCTTAAGTTTGATTTAATTTTATTCTAGTATTTGAACAAAATTTAAACAAAAAATATTATTTCTATACATATTTCAAGTTAGAGTACTCATGTCGTTTACTAAAATTCAGATTTTATTTGGATTTTTCTGGCGCATATTTTTACTATTTCATATTTCTTTATATTGAATGTGTCTGATACTTTTTCATGAAATAATCATGAAAACTTGGCACTCCCAATGTTACTCTTCTTCCCAAATCATGTTTGCATTCTGAAGTTCTAGGTTACTGCCTATTATACCCAGTCACTCATTCATTTATTCATCCATATATTTAAATAATCCTTTATATAATATTTCCTCTGTAACAGATATATATTGCACATGTAAAAAGTAAGCAAAATTCAGTCACTATTTCAAGATGCACTGGGGGTAATGAAGAGAGAAACAAAAAGGTTAAAGAGGATATTATATATGCTAAAGTAGGTATAAAAACAAGAAACGCTGAATTTCCTGGAATAGTTACAGTGTTGAGCCCTGCAGTGTTAATAAGAGTTAGCCACGCGGAATGTGACGAGGGAGGTGGGGGAGATTACCATGAAATAGAACAAATATCATGAGCAAAGATTTTGAAGTGAACACCACATTCCATGCAGGCTAATGATCATGGCTAGAGAAGGTAGAATAGGAAGATGGGACAATGCAAGTGATGAGAAAGGAAGCAGAAAAGATGTAGAGATAAGACCAAGAGCCATGTGTACCTGAAGTCCAGTGAGCCACTGAGGCTTTGAAGCAGAGAAATGTCTCCAACAAATTTTTATTGTAGAAAGATTATAAAAGTAAAGTATTTTTAAATAAGCTAAAATGTGACATGAGAAAGTTGGAGATATAATTAGGCTGTTGTAATCATCCAGAACAAAAATATTATGAAAAGTCAAACTAAGAGAGTGAAGTGGGAATAGGCATAACACATAGACTTCAGCAAAATCAAGGAGGTTATTTGTATTTGACTTGCTGTTCATTTGGAGGTAAAGGGCAGAATAGACAGTCATGGTTGTTTTCCAAGATTCTGGCTTTAGCACTAAAAGTAAATGAGACATAAATGAAGAGGAGTAAGTTTATAACATGAGTTTAGTTTTTATATATAGTTATTTGGTGTATATCTGATGTGTACTTAGAAATGTTCCTTACAGAGTTGGATATGTTGATGTAAAACTAAGAAAACTGAATGAATGATATAGACTGATATCGTTTGGCTCTGTATCCCCACCCAAATCTCATCTTGAATTGTAATTTCCATGTGTCAAGGTAGGAACCTCATGGGAGGTGACTGTATTATGGTGGCAGTTTCCCCCACGCTGTTCTTCTGATTGTGAGTGAGTCTCACAAGATCTGATGGTTTTAAAAGTGGAAGCTTTTCCTGGGCTCTCACTAGCTCCTGCCGCCTAATGAAGGTACCTGCTTTCCCTTTGCCCCTTGCCTTGACTGGAAGTTTCCTGCGGCCTCCCCAGTCATGTGGAACTGTGAGTCAATTAAACCTCATTTGTTATAAACTACCCAGTCTCAGGTATTTCTTTATAGCAGTGTGAAAACAGGCTAATACATAGACTTAGGAGTAATTATGACATTAAACAAAAAGTTCAGACATGGAATAGATGCCCAGGAGAGTAAAGGATCAAAGGTTGCCAGGTAGATTTTTTGAGTCAGTAGGGCATTTATTAAATGTTTGAATATGAACATCATTCAATGGGGCATGCCGCTTCTGGTTTGTCTCAGTTCTCACCAGGCACTATCCTATTAAAACCTGCTCTACTCCTTTTCTTACTGGCCTTCTCCTAAAGGCACTTGATTCCAAGATCTATAAGGAGATATAAGGAGGAAAGGGTTAAACTCTGGGAAGCATCAGCATGTAAGTCTCGGGCAGAGGAAGGTAACCATGTGAGTCATACTAGTAAAGGAATGTACAGAGGAAGAAAAGGAGATTCAGCATATGTCTGCTTGCACTGGATTCTTCAATTGATTTCCTCCCCAATCACTGTTTCCACTTCTCTTCAGAAAGATACATAAGATACATGGGGGGGGGGGGGGAATTTAGATATAGATAAAGATTTAATTGACTAAACAAAAATACTACCACATTTTTTCACTAAAGACTCAATGTTATTTAGGGAAATCATAGGATAAAAATATTTGAGACACCAAGAGTTTAGAGTAGTTCTCCTTGATTTTGCTTGCTCTCTACTTCCTTCTTTTATTTTGAGAATATCTATAGTTAAGATGTCTGACATATAGAAGTCCTAGAAACATGTTTTTTCTTCTCTTCATATACCACAATTTATTTTGCAAAAAATTGGTAATGCAAATGTGTGTAATGACACCCTCTATCCCATTAGCAGCAAATTTTTCTAAAAAGAAGAGGAAATAAAAATGAGAAAGGCCTGGAATTGAGAGATAATCATTTGTTTATTCTTGAACAGCAATGTTGATTGTCTGCTAGCCAGGAAAAACCCGTGAAGAAGAACTAGCTTTATAAGATAATAAAATATATTTTGAAATGGCAGTAATTGAAACTATTTGTACTAGAGAAGAAACAGAAAGACATAGTGAAGAGCCTAGAAATGAAACTAGGCGTGTGTGTGTGTGTGTGTGTGTGTGTGGTAATATAGTTTTAGAAAATTATTAAATATTTCTCAGTAGAAAAAAATGAGTAATTAATAAATGCCATTGGGGTTAGTACATAATTAGAAAAGTTATATCCTCAACTAATATACAAAGACTGACAAATATAATTATATAAACATTTCAAATTAGAATAAAAGAAACCATAAGCTAGTGAAAATGCATATAACACACTATAAGTATTAGTTCTGAAAAGAAACGGGATTGGTTTACCGTAATAAATAAAGTTTATAGAAATAAATAAGAAAAGAATAGGTATCTCCAAAAGACAACGGGCAAAAGAAAAAAAAAAAGAAGTTTGAAGAATGATGAAAAATATAGAAAGTATTCTCATCCAAAGAAATACAAATTGAAATAATGAATTATATTTTTCTGCCCAACACATGGGTAACATGAAAAAGACTGATAGCCTTTAAAAATCATTCACCTAGAGGAAATGGACATTCTTATTCCATATTGGTAGAGAGCAATTGGGGGTTTTTTTGAAGATTGTTTTAAAGTATTTATTAAAATTGTAAATGTTCATACAGTTATATTAAATTTCCACCTCTATATACTTATTCTGAACAAAACTTGCACATGTATATAGAAGCAATAATGAAAATTGCAACTGCCACATTGTAATACTGAAAAAAATCTTCATCACAATCGATATAGTGAAAAGATGCCAGCATACTTTGGGATATTTATTACCTAGCAATTAAAGTGTAGAGCTACATGCACTGACACTGGAATTCATCAACGTATGTGAAGAAGAAGGGGAAGGAGAAGAGTCATTCAAGTGATGGTTGGGGTGGGTTTTGGATTTAGGTTGTTACTATTTACTTTATATCACTGTTCTTCAGTTGGAGGTCCACAAACTAAATAAAACAACATGGGATCTAAGACAGGACTCAGGAATCTGCATTTTGGCAAACATATTCTTTTTCTAACTTAATGTTGAGACATAGTTTATATATTATATATATACATATACCATCTATTTCAAGTGTACAATTCAGTCATTTTACAGATTTTACCAACTTGTGCTATCGTCATTGCAATCAGATTTAAAGCATTTCCATTGCCCCAGTAAAATCCCTCATTTTTTTTTACTGTTAATCTCCATTCTCCACCCACAGGGCATCATTAATCTATTATCTATCTCTCTTGATTTGCCTTTTCTGTACATTTCATACAAATGAAATCATATCACATGTCTTGAACTTTAACATGCATGGGAATCACCTGGGCATTTTGTTAAAATGCAGATTCAGTGGGTCCAGGATAAGACCTTAAAATGTGCAGTTGTAACATGCTCTAAGATGATACTGATGCCACAGGTCCATGGACCACCTTTCCAGGAGCTTCCCCAGGATGCTTCTGATTCTTATACACAGAAAATCTTGAGAACCATTACTGCATGCCTTTCTTTACTTTTTCAGTTTTCAACAATGAATATATTAGCCAGGCATGGTAGCACATGCCTATAGTCCCAGCTACTCAGGGGACTGAGGCAGAAGGATCGCTTAAGCCTGGCAGGTCAAGGCTATAGTGAGCCGAGATCGCACCACTGCAAGGTTGCGTAACAGAGCAAGACTCTGTCTCAGAAAGAAAAAAAAAAATAACGTTTGTTCCTGTGTTCATATCTTACATTTATCACTTGTTTAGTAGAAGTGAGATAACAGAAAATGTACAGCATTATCTAATAGCAATAACTGAAAACTTCAGTAAGTACCTGAAACCTTTGCAACTCCCCTGAACTTAAGTGTTGTATTTGTATTGTCTTTTATTGTCTAGAAAGAGGTTAGTCATAAAACATGAGGATTATCTTGGTTCAAAGGAAAATAAAGAGGCAGTGTCATGAAGATAAGAGTCTCAGGAAATACAGAAGAAAAACATATGACAAGAAATAAAGCCAAATAATTTCCTGGGGCCTATGGAAAAAAATATACAGGTAGCTTAGCATAGACTGAGGTAGGACCCAGCTGTTTCTTACTCTTGATAGAAAAAACAAGTGACAAAATGTATTTTACTTATATGCATCCTCTGTTGACAAGTTTATTTTTCGTGCCTGCACTTAAAATGCTTTTCCAGCTGATATGGTTTGGCCGTGTCCCCACCCAAATATCATCTTGAATTGTAGTTCCCATGATCCCCACACATCATGGGAGGAAAGAGGTGAAGATAATTGAATCATGGGGACAGCTTCCCCTACCCTGTTTTTGTGATAGTCAGTTAGTTCTCACGAGATCTGATGGTTGTATAAGGGGCTTTCCCCTTCACTGAGCACTCATTCTCTCTCCTGCCACCATGTGAAAAAGGATGAGCTTCCTTCCCCTCCTTCCATGACTGTAAGTTTCCTGAGGCCTCTACAGTCATGCAAAACGTGAGTCAATTAAACCTCTTTTCTTTATAAATGAATTACCAAATCTCAGGTATGTCTTTATTAGCGGTGTGAGAATGGACTAATACACCGACCTTATTAGTGGTTGGACTAGCTCATGCTTTCAGAAGATATTTTCCATGTGTCGTATAACATAAACTCTTTAAACATCACTTTTCTAGTATTATGTGTATCTATTTCGGGTTGGAAGAAAGCATTACTAGTTATATTAGCATTTAGTTTCTCCTGACCAATATTCTGTTGTGAATAGAGATAAATAAAAAAATATACAGATGTCCAGAATACTGTTATCTTTATTGTGAACTCTTGGTAAGGTCAATTTGCATTATGTATCATTTTAATCCAAGTCAATCAATTTTTTTAAATATGTACTTAGCACTCTCCCTTATTCATCTCCTTCTTTTTTTCAATACTACCAACTATTGAATTTCCATTTGTATGAAGTAAAGCTGTGGTTTGGTTAATCCAAAACAATAGTTAAATGTCAGCTATTTGGTTTTTAAAGGCTTTATAAAATTCTGTCATTTTTTGTTTACTTGGACTTCCAAACCCCAGAAGTTTAGTCCAGAGAATGATCACAGGTCTGTCAGAGGTTTATCAGAAAGAAAGGCATATAATTAGTATTTTTATTTTTTCATACTTTTTTGCATCCCTGCAAGTATATCTTTTCTCATAAAAATCATAGCCCATTTTATAGAGCAAAACATTTTTTGAACTGAAAGCCTAAAATTTTACAATACAAGGAATCTGCCATGTCTCTGTCTAATTACCTTAACAGGTATATTTTCGTTTTTTTCTAGGAAAATATTTGTATCTTTGACCTAGTGTTATCACTTCTACAAATATACCTGAGAGTCTCGGAAGGAGAAAACACCTCACATTTGAAGATGTGCATCATCTAATTATTTATTTTTTAAAAAACTGAAAACAACCTAGCTGTCAGATAATATGGGAATGGTTACATAATTATGGTATATTTACTTGTTAAATAAGCCAAAACTTAAAAATAGTGCTTATGGAGAATTTCAACAAGCATGGGCTACAACAACTGTATTCACTAAATAATTCATACATTAAACAAATGTCTGTAGTATATGCCAGGTACTGGGTAATTTAAAATGTATTTACATAAAGATCGGTTTTAAAAAGCAGTATGCAAAATTATAAATAACATATAATTGAAACTGTTTTAGTACCACCACAACAAAAACTATAGATATAAAAAGATCAGAAGGAAAATTGGCAACTATATCAAACTAATCTTTATGTTCCACTTTTCAGTATGTTTATAATGTATATACTGATTTTTACAAAGGCAATTTTAAAATTTAAGAAATAGGTAAAGTTTGAAAACCATGGCTTACCAAAATTAGTGATAAAAGAATCAAAACACCTTTTGAAGCATTTCTACATACTGAAAAAAAATACAACGTCTTCTTCAGTCCTCTATTCTCTTTATGCATAACAGTTTGTCTATTCTAGTTATTTTCCATTTCAATATCAATGATAACCAGGCCAGAGGGCTCCTAGTCTTTGAAATTGTACTGTATAACAGATTAGTTAGAGGGTATCAGTAAATTGGATCTAAACCCAAGGCATTTCTCACAATGCATCTCAATGTTGTTTTTTGGATTCTTGCTTGTAATGTCAGTGGCAGCACAAGTAGAAAGCCAGTTTAGCCTACAGAAAAACCTTTTCAACTGGTATTAATTTTTATGTCCAAAATAAAAAAAATTTAGAGGTTGACTTATTGGCTGGCTGCATTGCTACTAAACCAAGTGAAATTCCCATCTAGTGAAATAAACCTCTCTCAGGAGGACTCTAAACTTTCTATAGAATACATCTAAATTTGCTGGCCACAAGACAATGATAAGGGAAAGGATACTGATGTAATCAAAAAGGTATGTTTTCTGCTAAAGGTGTTCCTTGTGTCTTAGAAGCTATAAAGACCATGTGTGATGGTTAACTTCAGGTGTCAACTTGGTTAGACCACAGCGCCCAGATATTTGGTCAAATACTATTCTACATGTTTCTGTGAGGCTATTTTTTAGATGGAATTAACTTTAAATCAGTAGACTTTTAGTAAAGTAGATTGCTCTACCAAATGTGCGTGGGCTTCATCCAATCAGTTGAAAGTCTAAGAAAAAGACCAACCTCCCTGGAGAGAGAGGCAATAGAGGGAATTCTTCCAGCAGATTGCCTGCACACTTGAATCATAACTCTTCCTTAGGTCTCTATCCTGCTGGCCTGCCTGACTTATTTTGGGCTTGTTAACCTCCATCATTTCATAAGCCAGTTCCTTAAAAAATATGTGTCTCTCTCTATTTCTTTCTCTCCACACACTGTTTCTCTCTTTATTTCTCTGGAGTAACTTGACTAGCACATCATCTTATTTTGACAATTCAGTACACTGGCTCTTCTCAATACCAGATGGACTGGCCTTCTCTATGTATATCATAGCTACGTAGAGTTGCTTGTGGAATATAAAATAATTAGCCATGTTAAAACATTCATAGGAAATTCTCTTGTAACTCAGCTAGTGAGCGAGGTCTGGACTCCTCGTCCAGGTGTCTTACCCATCCACCCCTTTCAGATACATTGGCCGATAAGAAGACATCTTGGATATTAGGGCCTAGGAATGATTGTCATGGCAATAAAACCATAAATAACCAAGGTTTTACAGAGAAATTTTTAAGAAAACAAGTCATTATAATATTTGGAAGTTTAATTACAGTCTAAGTATATTATAGAAGTGGATGTTTATTTTGTCAACAATATTTTCAAGGTGAAGGAATTATCTTTCAATCTACTTTGTTAGGACACATTGGTCAATCCAAATGGTTATGTTAAGACCAGCATAACATTGTTTTCATATTTGTTTGTCTGATAGAAAATCTGGCCTCTTAAATAATTTTACATTTAATGAAAAAAACTTGCACCAATCAAATAAAATATGTTTTTACAAAAAGTCTTTATCTATACCTCTTATCTGCATCACAAAAGGTAATACTTTAAAATGGAAAATCCAGTCAAAATCAGCATGTCTATCTGACATACAAAAATGAGATCAATATTTAACTGCACATTTACTAATAATTTTATTAATTGAGTAAAATTTGGACATAGCTGCTATTAATTTGAAACAAAATATTAGATTGATAATGCTTGCCAGTTCTGTTGTTTTCGCTTGCAACTGCAGTTCACCATGATGAAGTGTTAAGAACAAAGAACACAAACAGTAAACATGCCACATTAAAAGAGAATTGTGATCTACTCACTACATTGTAGAGCTTATTCTGTGACATGTGATGAAATTGTTTGCATGTATCTCTTCTGAACTTCACGTCTTAAGATTGTACACCAGACTCTCCCAAGCTACTAGGGAAAAATACACAGAAAACTTTGGGGAAGAAATTTGTGCCCTGAGAAATAGATTAAGGTAGCCAACTGAAAAGAAGTAAGAAAACGATGCAAGTTTGAAAGTTAGATGGATGGATATATAGAAACCTAGTGAAAGAGTGTGATATACCTAAGCAGGGATATATCAGCTGAAGTAAACAGTGTTCTAGAGTGTAACAGGGAAAGTCATTTCAAATGTCTTAAAATCTAACTTCCAAGAAACTTGCTTCACAGAAGGAACTTGTGGAAAGTTGGAGGAATTACCCAAACTTAGGAGTGCCTATAAATGAACAGAAGTCAAGAATCTGCTCTTAACTAAAGTAGTATACAAAGTAAAAACAGGAACATCATATAAACAATAGGAAGAAATGTCTATGGCTATGTGAGAGCATGAACCACAAATGAGCAGTGAAAAAAGAAACTGCTGGTACCTTGCACTTCCAACATTTACATTAAAAAGTTGCACTGGAGGCTGGGCACAGTGGCTCACACCTGTAATCCCAGCACTTTGGGAGGCCGAAGTGGGCAGATCTCCTGAGGTCAAGAGATTGAGACCATCCTGACCAACATAGTGAAACCCTGTCTCTACTAAAAATACAAAAATTAGCTGGGCATGGTGGCACATACCTGTAGTCTCAGCTACTCAGGAAACTGAGGCAGAAGAATTGTTTGAACTCCCGAGGTGGAGGTTGCAGCGAGCCGAGATGGCGCCACTGCACTCCAGACTGTCGATAGAGATTCCATTAAAAATAAATAAATAAATAAGTTACACAAGAGTCATGAGTTTACCTGTATAACACACCTGTACATGTACCCCTGAACCTAAAATTAAAGGTTAAAATATTTAGATACATAAAAATAAAAATTATCTCTTCTAGTTCTAATGAACAGTGATGCTATGATTCTAAGTGCTTGCCAATAAAGTGGAAGACCTGAAAAAAAAGTTGCACAGCACTCAAAGCCATTATAGCTCTTCAAATCTTTATTCTTCTTCAAGAAGTATGAAACCAAAAAACATTAATCTAAGGTACATGTATTTATTTTCTAAATAGCAAGATGATGAGTATTGGAATGTTGGCTTCAAGTATCTGTATAGTCTACATTTTCATGACTGATCAATAAACAATACTGATAAAATCCTTATTTCCCTGAGAAAATACATGAATAATAACCTTGATTGGAAAGAATAAATCTAAATAAAGTTACCATGGTCCACCATAACTTTCAACCCTCTTGGATACAGTTATCTTATTAAAAACAAAACATCCCAAAACATGCAACAAAAGTTTAGCATTTAAGTAATATTTTCACTTATCTGTCAAATGATCACAGTTCTAGATTTCCCCTTTTCTTGATGTCACCTCCTTTTCAACTTCTGTAGCCAGCTTCTTACTTATTCTAAATATTTAATAGTCAAGTTTCTCAACATTGGGTAATAGGCCCTTTTCTCACTCTACATTCTATCCTTGATTAATCTTGTCATTGTCCACTCTCTTGCCTTTAATGACCATTTGATGGCCAATAACTCCCATGTATCCAGTCCAATTACATTGCCTATTTCATGTGCATGCATGTATATAAGAGCAGAGGCCATAATTTATGGTATCTTGGATGTCAACCTGGATGACTTACAAGTATTTCAAACTTTTCAACATTCACATATTTAGAAACACGAATTGTTAATCTTTTTCTGCAAAACTTGCTTTTTCCCAGTCTTTGTTTTAACCAAAAAGGCATGTCTTAGCCTTGTCATGTCCCTCTCCATCATTCTATAGACTGAATTCACTACTAAATCCTCTTGACTATACTTAGTTTGTGTGTGTGTATTATTCGCTTCTCTGGTGTCACCACCATAAATTCATCCACCATTATCTCTTACCAGGATGGCCACAAAGGCCTTCTAATAAGTTTCCCTGTATCTCTTCTATTTCCTCTCTAATTTTTTTCACACATATGCCAATATAACCTTCTCAAAATATAATGTAGATCATGTTACTTTCCAGTACAAAACTCTTTTTATACTGGAAATCTGTACAAATCAGAATAAAAGCCCCATTGTATTCTGATTAATATCTAAAATTTTCAATGTGTATCTTATAAGACTCCTAAAGACACAAATGGAAGAACATACCATGCTCATGGATAGGAAGAATCGATATCGTGAAAATGGCCATATTGCCCAAGGTTATTTATAGATTCAATGCGATCCCCATCAAGCTACCAATGAGTTTCTTCACAGAATTGGAAAAAATGGCTTTAAAGTTCATATGGAACCAAAAAAGAGCCCGCATTGCCAAGACAATCCGAAGTCAAAAGGACAAAGCTGGAGGCGTCACGCTACCTGACTTCAAACTATACTACAAGGCTACAGTAACCCAAACAGCATGGTACTGGTACCAAAACAGAGATATAGACCAATGAAACAGAACAGAGTCCTCAGAAATAATACCACACATCTACAGTCATCTGATCTTTGAAAAACCTGAGAGAAACAAGAAATGGGGAAAGGATTCCCTATTTAATAAATGGTGCTGGGAAAATGGCTAGCCATAAGTAGAAAGCTGAAACTGGATCCTTTCCTTACTCCTTATACGAAGATTATTCAAGATGGATTAGAGACTTAAATGGTAGACCTAATACCATAAAAACCCTAGAAGAAAACCTAGGTAGTACCATTCAGGACATAGGCATGGGCAAGGACTTCATGTCTAAAACACCAAAAGCAACGGCAGCAAAAGACAAAATTGACAAATGGGATCTCATTAAACTAAAGAGCTTCTGCACAGCAAAAGAAACTACCATCAGAGTGAACAGGCAACCTACAGAATGGGAGAAAATTTTTGCAATCTACTCATCTGACAAAGGGCTAATATCCAGAATCTACAAAGAACTCAAACAAATATACAAGAAAAACACAAACAACCCCATCAAAAAGTGGGGAAAGGATATGAACAGACATTTCTCAAAGAAGACATTCATACAGCTAACAGACACATGAAAAAATGCTCATCATCACTTGCCATCAGAGAAATGCAAATCAAAACCACAATGAGATACCATCTCACACCAGTTAGAATGGCAATCATTAAGAAGTCAGGAACAACAGGTGTTGGAGAGGATGTGGAGAAATAGGAACACTTTTACACTGTTGGTGGAGTGTAAACTAGTTCAACCATTATGGAAAACAGTATGGCAATTCTTCAAGGATCTAGAACTAAATGTACCATATGACCCAGCCATCCCACTACTGGGTATATATCCAAAGGATTATAAATCATGCTGTTATAAAGACACATGCACATGCATGTTTATTGCGGCACTATTCACAATAGCAAAGACTTGGAATCAACCCAAATGTCCATCTGTGACAGACTGGATTAAGAAAATGTGGCACATATACACCATGGAATACTATGCAGCCATAAAAAAGGATGAGTTTGCGTCCTTTGTAGGGACATGGATGCAGCTGGAACCATCATTCTTAGCAAACTATCATAAGAACAGAAAACCAAACACCACATGTTCTCACTCATAGGTGGGAACTGAACGATGAGATCACTTGGACTCGGGAAGGGGAACATCACACACTGGGGGCCATCATGGGGAGGGGGAAGAGGGAGGGATTGCAGTGGGGAGTTATACATGATATAAATGATGAATTGATGGGTGCTGACGAGTTGATGGGTGCAGCACACCAACATGGCATAAGTATACATATGTAATAAACCTGCACGTTATGCACATGTACCCTAGAACGTAAAGTATAATAAAAAAATAAAATAAAATAAATAAATAAATAAATAAAAGACTCCCAAAGAATCATAAGTTGCCTTAGTTCTCCTACTTGCACCTACCCAGACCTGCATGCCTTTGATCACTCAACTGGAGACTCAATAGGAATCTCTCAGTTCCTCAAATATGTCAAGATATCCTCTCCGTACAGTTCCCAAAGACACAGTTCTAACTGGACTATTATTTATTCTTCTTAGTCTCCCTTCTCATGATTCACTTAGATAATTCTTAGTATCTACCACATTAAAACTTCCTCTGAGAAGACTTCCCTAAGTACCCAACCAAAGTTATAATTCCATTATACTTTCCCATTGCAAACAGTGCTTTCTCAAAACCCTTTGTTACATAATCCTAAACTAGAAAATTTATGTGTTGAATGCTCTCCTTTCTTCTTAGACATGGGATAATGTGGTCATATTTGTTTTGTTTAAAATTGTGTGCCCAGTATGCAATCAATAAATAGATCATGTTAAATAAAATATGGGTTTTATTCTGTTTGATGTCAATGTAAAATATTCATAATGACACTGACACAAGTTGTTTCCTTCAAAAGGTTTTCTTTTCAAGTTATGCAGCTTAACTTGACTTGTGAATTTGTAAATAGGTGCTAAAATTCTTTACGAATAATCTTTCTTATATCACAAAGGATTTCTCAAATAATTTCAGTCATGGGATTTAAAAGTACATGCTCATAGCTTGCTTAGAAGTCACTCTATTTGCTTCCTTTAGTAAGTTAGTTTCCCTTAATTTAGATGTAAAATATTTGAAGACTGTGCCTTAAAAGACATATGAATTAACCCTCCCACATGTAAAATATATTGCATATACTGCCTGTCAAGCAGGCAGGCCCTCTCAACTTCCAAATTTTTTTTCTATCCATAATTACATGAACCTGATATGTATTATGTTATTAAATTTGTAAAGTAATTTGCATTTTCAAAAGTGCTGTCAGCATGTAGGTCATAAGGGCTGCAGAAGATAGGATACGTCACTGGGAAAAACCATTACAAAGAAAATATAACTGTGGTAGTGTCACAGCAACTCACTGCAGAAACTAAAGTGAACAATTTTATTTTAATAAGATACTAGAGAGTTAGGAGTTCATGCAATTTCGAGTCATCTTGTTTTTCTTTTATTCTTACCACTTGTGGTATCATGTTGTTCTTTGAGGCTGGATTTTCTATTAAAATTCTGAAACTGTACATCACTTCCTTTGTCCAGTAACTTGCTCCCCCTGGTGGTGGTCTTGTCAAGCTCAAACGGTTATCAGATAGAGATATTTAATTTTATGATTTGGATTTTTCTTTTTCTTAATTTGAAGACTGACATCTTGACACCATATTTCTAGGGGGATATAAGTTGTCATGAGTTGTCACTGAACTTATGGTTAAAAAGTGCTGTCCATTGATTTGGAGAGATCATCCCAGTGATATCTCTGTTTCAAAAAAATCATTATTGTATTTCCTAAATCAAATCATTTTATATGCTAATACAAGGGTTACTATTAAGAAGCACAGTGACAGATAATAATTGAATGTTCTGCTTTTTGTAAAGTGAAAGCAAGTTTACTAGGAAAGTAAAGGAATAAAAGAATGGGTACTCCATAGTCAGAGCAGCCAATAATTAAATGTTAATCATAAAAGTCTGACAAGATGGACTAATATTCAAGAATGTGGCTGTGGGTAGGCCAATATTTCCTGTTTGGAAAAAAATTCCATCTTGACAGCAACATTGTTTCCCATTTTACTGAATATCACTATAACTTAAGGAGTTCCTTTTGAAATCACTGAATGCTTCTGGCATAAAAGAGATACAGGTTGAAAAGGAATTAGATTAATGGAAATAGCACTTACTTGAACCTAGTCATCTGGAGTAAGGTGGAACATTAAAAATAAATGGCCACATCTCTAAAGATCATTAAAAATGAATGATCTTTTCTAATTTGACAGCAAGTAAACACTTCATATATTTAATGCTGGCAGTATACAAGCTTAATTCTGAGTCAAATGCTAAAACCATGTATTTGTGTCAGAATGTCATACTGGCATCCAACTTAAGAAGACTTCAGTGAAATGCTCAGAGCAAAGGGGAGGGAAGCTGTCTTCAGCTGACTGTATATATGCTCCCAATGCGTACTTGAAATGTTTTACTTGGGACTCTTCATACTGGAGAAGGCATTCAGAAGGAAATCTACAATATATTTTCCTCAGATGTCCTATCATGAGGACTTTGCATTTTTTAAGCCTTTCTATCTGTCAGAGCCCAGTGAAAAGACAGATTCACTTCAGTAAGTTTTGAAAAAGTGACTGGCTTTTAAGAATAATGAATAAAAAGAGAAAATGGAAAGAGAACTGGGATCAAGGGAGAGAGTTGAACATTTACATCAGAAATATAAAGACCTTCGAATGTTTTTGGCTTAAAAACATTGTTTGCATAATAAATGCTTAAGAAGATTTGGAATGGTTTGGAATCATAAGGAGTTAGGTGATTTTTATGGGCATTTCACTCAATTATTCAGCACAGATTTATAATAATGCTATTGGATTTATCCCATCGACATTAACTGCTTATGGGCTAGCAGGTACCGTAACTATGCCCAAAGTACTGATTGCAGTGTGTTAAGAACACTCTGAAGAAATCATCTATGACATTCTTTTGTAAGATCAGGGCATCTATTAAGTTTGTCTTTACTGATTTTGAGATATTGGAGAGTCAGGAAGGGAGTTAAACCTTTTCCAATTATGGGACCCCCAATCTTAACAGAGAACCAGCTAGTCCCTGCAAAGCACTCTGTTCCATTTGCCATGAGACTTCATTGCACATAATTCTCTTCAGCCAATTAAAACTTAAGATTTTGTACCCCTCTGTAATTAAAATGTAAATGAAGCAATACATGTTGTCTCTAAAAACAGATTATACAGGTTAATTAAGATGAAAACTTACCTAGACTCAGTTTTTCAGTTAAGTATGGTTTTCAAAGAGCCTACTTATGTGGTGGAATATGAATTCTGGACTTGGGTTCTACATAACAGAAAGATCCATTATCTACTTGTCCAAGCAAGGAAAGAAAGTCCCAGAGAGTTTACAAAAAAATACAATTATTAAACGTACTCTTTAAAGTGATAAGGAGGAAGAGATTCACTAGTTTCTTTTTGAAATTAATTTTTTATAGTTCAATTTTGCTTCTGACGTAGAAATTGCTAGCTTTAAAAGCAAATAACCTTCAAATGGTATGGATAATAATGAAAATTGCTACAATGAATGCATTTATGGAAACCATAAGTTTTGTGCATTTACTCTATTTGTATCGATCTACCTGAGTAATTAAAGGGGAACTTCTAGACACACTGAAGACATTGGGGCCACAATTCAGACACATAACCTCCCTCCCTAAGAGGAAAGGTGAACAAAGCACAGAAAAGCAAACACTTTAGAAATGACCTTGCATTATTCTTGATGCTACTGCAGGCTCTAAGGGTGATGATGGAAGGGAATAAAATACAACATTTATTTTCTGCACTGTAAAGGCAAATAATGCTTTGTTAGTGGTTTTTCCAAGGGAGCATTTTCTAGCTGTTGCCACTTAATCATAGCTGAATTCCTTGCACATACGAAATACAATGTCACATTTAATTTTTAGCCATTAGAAAGATGGATACTGTGTAATGTTAAAAGCAGCAAAGATAAAGAAACAATTACATGATATTTATGACATGAGAAATAAAATATTTCTAGATATCACAGATTACATATAATAATTATTTTAAGAACTGAAACATATAACACCAAATTGAAAATTTGGGGGATGGGATATAATTAACATTGGAGTTAGAAAAGGTCATCATAGCTACCCTGAAAGTAAAACTATTGCTACAATATAAATTAGGTCATTAGAAATTGAGAGTAGGAGTTGAACCAGCATCTATAACATGATATAGCACCCTGGAACAGCTCGTTAAATACTTCAAATTGATGAAGTGCTTTAACATCGTTATGTTTTTATTTACTGATTTAAATTCAGTCCTACGAAGCAGAAAAAGAGACAGAGTATAGGCTAAGGCCTAACACAGAGCTAAGAGGTAAAAAGCATTTTTTCTGGATGTTTCAGAACATATTTGTTTCTCATGCAAGTTGCTTCAGTAGACTTTTAGGGCACAGTTTTTCTCAAGAGAAAACTAAGGTGACAGATTTTTCCCTCAGCTAGACATTTACCCCTTCATCCTCATGTGAAGAAAACCAAAACAAAATAAAGTCTTTAATTTCTTGTAACTTTATTCTACAATTTGAATTAGATATTTTAAACCCCAACCTAATGAAATTTGTATGCTTTTCACTTAGAAATTAACAAATGAATTTCCCAAAGATGTTGCTTTCTTTTTTTTTTTTTAAACAGGGCATAAGGTATGCAATTTTATTAATTTTTAATATTACATACATGGGGCATCATAGAAAAAAAGCGAGTATCAAAAACTATGGGGAGACATGAGAGCTGCAGGACAGACAAAGTGTAATACCTTCTCTTACTCATGCAAGGTTCACGGCAGAGACACCTATAACAAAAGAAAGATCAATAAGAGAAAAGCATACACATTTATTTAATGTAAGTTTTACAGAACACGGGAGCCTTCAGAAATGAAGATCCAAAGAAACAGGAAAGCCTGTGTATTTTTATGCTGAAGTTGATGAAGACGTGGATGGTTGCTTTCTTAACATTTTTATTATACACTCTGCACGTTAGTCATTTTTTGGTGTTATCTGTTTTGTGCACTCACACACATACATACATACACATATTTTTTCAGGTTTTATTTTCCGAAAAAAAGGTTCTCCTGAGCCTTATAAACATTTTTAAGCATCCCAAGAGTCTTTACTCTCATGTATGTGGTTATTGGTTTTCTGTTTTTGTAAAGCGCCTCAAAACCTTGCTTTGAATCTTTTTCTTCATAATTTTAGTCATGAGGTTCCAGAAGGCATTTGCTACAGAACGTCCAGATCTGACCAAATGTCTTACTCTAGGCCTTCCAGCCTGGCAAACTAATAGAAAGGCAATGACTCTGATTATCTAGGAAATTCAGCCCTTGATCCATTCAGAGACACAACATGAACTCACAAGCCAAATTCAGAGCACTCTTAAACTGCAGTAGAGACAGTGATTGTGCCCCTGGGGCTACAGCACACCCTTTCATTCCCCAGCTGTTGGTCAAACCCTTTAAAGAAGACCATGAGCAGCAACACATGAGTGTTACCAAGGGAGATTCCACCAGCCCAGCAAACAAGCAAACCACCCCTTTGGGAAAAATAGAGAAGAGACTGTCACCGCAGAGCTAGCCTGGCTTCTACCTCATTTATTTTCTTCTTCATTACTGCATAGCTTATCCTTAGAAATGGTTTATTTCTCTTTCTTAGACCTTCTTTCAGCCTCACCTCAGGGAATAGTCCCATTTACATTTTGCTCCAGCCTTAAGGAAGTTTACTTTCCTTGGTTAGCCGTCACCATCTCATTTGGGAATTAGGAATCAATACAATGGACCATTATGCTAAGAACTAGTTGAGTATTCTATGGTTCCTTCTGGAGAAGTCCAAGTTTTTCCATCCACCAGAAACTGCTACAATTTACAAAGAAGGCATATGTCTTAGGAAATGCATTATTGTCCTCTCTAACCTTAGCCTGGAATTTCTCTAGAGGCATCATAACATGTTGATGTAGCATTCTGCATCAGTAACATTCTGTTGGAACCCTAAGGACAGCCCATCTACCTACATCATAGATTATCTGACTCCACCTGGACCCCAGCCCTGTATAAATACTGAAGTAACTAAAGCAGGTGTCCCCAACCTCTGGGCCACAGACTGGTCCATGGCCCAAAAGGAACTGGACTGAGCAGGAGGTGAGCAGAGGGTGAGTAAGTGAAGCTTCATCTGTATTTACAGCTGCTCCCCAACACTCACATTACCACCTGAGCTCTGCCAACTCTCAGATCAGCGGTGACATTAGATTCTCGTAGAAGTGCAAACCCTATTGTGAAATGCGCATGTGAGGGATCTAGGTTGTGTGCTCCTTATGAGAATCTAAAGCCTGATGTTCTGTCACTGTCTCCCATCATCCCCAGATGAGACCATCTAGTTGTAGGAAAGAAAGCTCAGGGCTCCCCTTGATTCTACATTATGGCAAGTCATATAATTATTTTATTATATATCATAATGTAATAATAATAGAAATAAAGAGCACAATAAATGTCATGTGCTTGAATCATCCCAAAACCATCCCTACTCCAATCCATGGAAAAACTGTCTTCCATAAAACCAGTCCCTGGTGCCAAGGTTGGGGACTGTTGAACTAAACAATAGAAATACTTGGAACTTGGAGATACAGCAGTATCACCACACTTAACATTCTTTTCACCCTTAATCAGAACATAGAATGTGTCCCATCACTCTCATTTTGGTATAGCTATGTGATTTACTTATCCCACTTAGCTTTTACTGATATTCTCCTCCAAAATCTTTATTGATTCCTTCTAAAATGACTGTTTCATAATAAAGCAAACAAAGCAAAACAAAACAACTCACTTTTACATATGCATTTCTTTATCAGATATTTTTCCCAATCCCTGTTTTTACTGAAAATTTTCTCCTTCTCCTCCACTAACTTCCCAGCTGTCTGAAATGGAGAATGCTAGTCACCAGAACAGGGAATTCATGCCTCAGGAAAGGTGTCAACATGCTGCTAGTCCCCAACTCTACCCCATCCTCAGATCTAGTTCCTTAACAACTTTTACTCTTCCACCTCATTGTGTGCATCTGACCTCCTTTCATAGGATGCCATTTGGCTCTAAAAAGACATGTATGAGCCTCCAAGTCATTTCTTCACATTTATCAAATAATTCAGTTCCATGTGCATGACTTTCCCCTCCACTCAAAATTTTTTCAATATTCTGATTAGTTCAATGCCTATGCAGAAGACCAGTTCACTTGTTTGGTTTATAGTTTACTGAGCTTTTCAACTCTGATGACCTTCATATCCACTTTTCCCCCGCCCCCCAAACCCAGAACTCCACATTGGACCTTGTGATTACCTAGAACTCTTCCATTTCTGCAGTTTTTAGCTGTAAATTCCCATTTGTGCTATCCTACCACTTATCCCTTCGCTTTCTCACTTATTTACTCCTACTACAATTCAAAGCCATACAACTTCTAGTTCTGTAGCTCCCTACCTTTCCTCAATGCGCAAATAAACTCATTTTTTCTTCTTATCCAGTCTAGACTCACTAACACGAATGCATCCCTTGTGAACAACGTGAACTTACTTTCCCCTATAATCTTCTGCCACCTCCACCCTGAAAAAACTTCAACCTGGATCTTTAACAGTCTACCTTCTCTACATGTATACCACAACTGCCAAAATGAGATTGGAGGTCATTGCATAGCTATGTACAATAATTTCCAAGCCTCTGACCTCAGCCTGGCACCATACACTGCTTGGCAAGCCTCCTAGTTAGCTCCCTGAAACATCAGCTATTACAGGTGTGCTCAATCCTTATATCCTGCCACAACTACATAAGCTTTAAGGTTATTTTTTATTAAAGTACAACTTTATAATGAAAAGTGCATAAAGGTATATAGCTTTATGGGTTCTCAAAAACTTAATATGCTGTGTAAGCCTGCACCCTAACCAGGAAACCAAACATTATCAGCAACCCAGAGCTCTTCCATGCTCCCAGGCTGCTGCTTCTCCTGACTTCAAACAGTACAGGTTATTCTGCATTTTCTCTTTTTCCCTTTCTTCTCTTCCTTTTTAATCATATAGTGTGTACTCTTTTATCTATGGCTTCTTTAGTTCAACATTATGTTCCTGAGGTTCTTCAATGTTGTTGAGTATAGTTTGTAATTATCAATGCTGTGTAGAATTCCATTTTACGAATACACCATAGTATATTTCCCTATTATACTATAGACAGACATTTGGTATGTGTCCAGTTTGGAGGTATTAAAAATAGTGCTGCTATAAAAATTCTAGTATATGTCTTTTGTTGCAATACTTGTACATTCCTGACAGATGTATACTTAGGAGTAAAATTATACTTAGGTATCTAATTGTTAGATCATATTTCCTACATATGTTCAGCTATACTAGTTGTTAAAAAAAAAGAACACCCACTTTCCATATCAGGTGTAACGTTTTATAGTTTTGCACAAAGTAGTAGGCCATTCTTGGGTTGATATAAAGAAATATGTAAGACAGGCTAATTAATAAAGAAAAGAGGTTTAATTGGCTCACAGTTATGTAGGTTGTACAGGAAGCATGGTGCCAGCATCTGCTCACCTTCTGGAGAGGCCCCAGGGAGCTTTTACTCATTGCAGCAGGCAAAGCAGAAGCAGGCACTTCACATGGTGAAAGCAAGAAAGCAAGGGAGAGAGAGTGTGGGAGGGAAGTGCCATACACTTCAAATAATCAGATCTCATGAAAACTCACTTGCTATCATGAGGATGGCACTAAGCCCTGAGGGGTCCACCCCCATGATCCACACACCTTCCAGGAGGCCCCACCTCCAACACTGGGGATTACATTTCAACAGGAGATTTGGGTGGGGACAAATATCCAAAATATATCACATAGTGTCTCAGTCCATTTTGTGCTGCTATAATGACATATATGCTAGATTATTTATATTAAAAAATGGGTGGGGGGGGAGACGGAGCAAGATGGCCGAATAGGAACAGCTCCAGTCTCCAACTCCCAGTGCGAGCGACACAGAAGACCGGTGATTTCTGCATTTTCAACTGAGGTACTGGGGTCATCTCACTGGGGAGTGCCGGGCAATCGGTGCTGGTCAGCTGCTGCAGCCCGACCAGCGAGAGCTGAAGCAGGGCAAGGCATCGCCTCACCTGGGAAGCGCAAGGGGGAAGGGAATCCCTTTTCCTAGCCAGGGGAACTGAGACACACAACACCTGGAAAATCGGGTAATTGCCACCTCAATACTGCACTTTAAGCAAACGGGCACACCAGGAGATCATACCCACACCTGGCCACGAGGGTCCCATGGCCACGGAGCCTCCCTCATTGCTAGCACAGCAGTCTGCGATCTAACCGAAACGGCAGCAGCGAGACTGGGGGAGGGGCGCCCACCATTGCTGAGGCTTAAGTAGGTAAACAAAGCCGCTGGGAAGCTCGAACTGGGTGGAGCTCACAGCAGCTCAAGAAAACCTGCCTGTCTCTGTAGACTCCACCTCTGGGGACAGGGCACAGCTAAACAACAAAAGGGGAAACAGCAGAGGCCTGTGCAGACGCGAACGACTCTTTCTGACAGCTTTGAAGAGAGCAGTGGATCTCCCAACAGGGAGGTTGAGATCTGAGAACGGACAGACTGCCTGCTCAAGTGGGTCCCTGACCCCGAGTAGCCTAACTGGGAGACATCCCTCACTAGGGGCAGTCTGACACCCCACACCTCACAGGGTGGAGTACACCCCTGAGAGGAAGCTTCCAAAGGAAGAATCAGACAGGTACACTCGCTGTTCAGCAATATTCTATCTTCTGCAACCTCTGCTGCTGATACCCAGGCAAACAGGGTCTGGAGTGGACCTCAAGCAATCTCCAACAGACCTACAGCTGAGGGTCCTGACTATTAGAAGGAAAGCTATCAACCAGGAAGAACACCTATACCAAAACCCCATCAGTACATCACCATCATCAAAGACCACAGGCAGATAAAACAACAAAGATGGGGAAGAAGCAGGGCAGAAAAGCTGGAAATTCAAGAAATAAGAGCGCATCTCCCCCTACAAAGGAGCGCAGCTCATCGCCAGCAATGGATCAAAGCTGGTGAGAGAATGACTTTGACGAAATGAGAGAAGAAGACTTCAGTCCATCAAACTTCTCAGAGTTAAAGGAGGAATTACATACCCAGTGCAAAGAAACTAAAAATCTTGAAAAAAGAGTGGAAGAATTGACAGCTAGATTAATTAACGCAGAGAAGGTCATAAATGAAATGACAGAGATGAAAACCATGACACGAGAAATACGTGACAAATCCACAAGCTTCAGTAACCGACTCAATCAACTGGAAGAAAGAGTATCAGCGATTAAGGATCAAATGAATGAAATGAAGCGAGAAGAGAAACCAAAAGAAAAAAGAAGAAAAAGAAATGAACAAAGCCTGCAAGAAGTATGGGATTATGTAAAAAGACCAAATCTACATCTGATTGGGGTGCCTGAAAGTGAGGGGGAAAATGGAACCAAGTTGGAAAACACTCTTCAGGATATCATCCAGGAGAACTTCCCCAACCTAGTAGGGCAGGCCAACATTCAATTCAGGAAATAAAGAGAACGCCACAAAGATACTCCTCCAGAAGAGCAACTCCAAGACACATAATTGCCAGATTCACCAAAGTTGAAATGAAGGAAAAAATCTTAAGGACAGCCAGAGAGAAAGGTCGAGTTACCCACAAAGGGAAGTCCATCAGACTAACAGCAGATCTCTCGGCAGAAACTCTACAAGCCAGAAGAGAGTGGGGGCCAATATTCAACATTCTTAAAGAAAAGAATTTTAAAACCAGAATTTCATATCCAGCCAAACTAAGTTTCATCAGTGAAGGAGAAATAAAATCCTTTACAGATAAGCAAATGCTTAGAGATTTTGTCACCACCAGGCCTGTCTTACAAGAGACCCTGAAGGAAGCCCTAAACATGGAAAGGAACAACCGTACCAGCCATTGCAAAAACATGCCAAAATGTAAAGACCATCGAGGCTAGGAAGAAACTGCATCAACTAGAGCAAATAACCAGTTAATATCATAATGGCAGGATCAAGTTCACACAAAATATTAACTTAAATGTTAATGGACTAAATGCTCCAATTAAAAGACACAGACTGGCAAACTGGATAAAGAGTCAAGACCCATCAGTCTGCTGTATTCAGGAGACCCATCTCACATGCAGAGACATACATAGGCTCAAAATAAAGGGATGGAGGAAGATCTACCAAGCAAATGGAGAACAAAAAAAAGCAGGGGTTGCAATCCTAGTCTCTGATAAAACAGACTTTAAACCATCAAAGATCAAAAGAGACAAAGAAGGCCATTACATAATGGTAAAGGGATCAATTCAACAGGAAGAGCTAACTATCCTAAATATATATGCAACCAATACAGGAGCACCCAAATTCATAAAGCAAGTCCTTAGAGACTTACAAAGGGACTTAGACTCCCATACAATAATAATGGGAGACTTCAACACTCCACTGTCAACATTAGACAGATCAACGAGACAGAAAGTTAACAAGGATATCCAGGAATTGAATTCATCTCTGCACCAAGCGGACCTAATAGACATCTATAGAACTCTCCACCCCAAACCAACAGAGTATACATTCTTCTCAGCACCACATCACACTTATTCCAAAATTGACCACATAATTGGAAGTAAAGCACTCCTTAGCAAATGTCAAAGAACAGAAATTATAACAAACTGTCTCTCAGACCACAGTGCAATCAAACTAGAACTCAGGACTAAGAAACTCAATCAAAACCACTCAACTACATGGAAACTGAACAACCTGCTCCTGAATGACTACTGGGTACATAACAAAATGAAGGCAGAAATAAAGATGTTCTTTGAAACCAATGAGAACAAAGATACAACATACCAGAATCTCTGGGACACATTGAAAGCAGTGTGTAGAGGGAAATTTATAGCACTAAATGCCCACAAGAGAAAGCTGGAAAGATCTAAAATGACACTCTAACATCACAATTAAAAGAACTAGAGAGGCAAGAGCAAACACATTCAAAAGCTAGCAGAAGGCAAGAAATAACTAAGATCAGAGCAGAACTGAAGGAGATAGAGACACAAAAAACCCTCCAAAAAATCAATGAATCCAGGAGTTGGTTTTTTGAAAAGATCAACAAAATTGACAGACCGCTAGCAAGACTAATAAAGAAGAAAAGAGAGAAGAATCAAATAGACGCAATAAAAAATGATAAAGGGGATATCACCACCGACCCCACAGAAATACAAACTACCATCAGAGAATACTATAAACACCTCTACGCAAATAAACTAGAAAATCTAGAAGAAATGGATAATTTCCTGGACACTTACACTTCCCAAGACTAAACCAGGAAGAAGTTGAATCCCTGAATAGACCAATAGCAGGCTCTGAAATTGAGGCAATAATTAATAGCCTACCCACCAAAAAAAGTCCAGGACCAGATGGATTCACAGCTGAATTCTACCAGAGGTACAAGGAGGAGCTGGTACCATTCCTTCTGAAACTATTCCAATCAATGAAAAAGAGGGAATCCTCCCTAACTCATTTTATGAGGCCAACATCATCCTGATACCAAAGCCTGGCAGAGACACAACAAAAAAAGAGAATTTTAGACCAATATCCCTGATGAACATCAATGCAAAAATCCTCAATAAAATACTGGCAAAAGATTCAGCAGCACATCCAAAAGCTTATCCACCATGATCAAGTGGGCTTCATCCCTGGGATGCAAGGCTGGTTCAACATTCACAAATCAATAAATGTAATCCAGCATATAAACAGAACCAAAGACAAGAACCACATGATTATCTCAATAGATGCAGAAAAGGCTTTTGACAAAATTCAACAGCCCTTCATGCTAAAAACTCTCAATAAATTCGGTATTGATGGAACGTACCTCAAAATAAGAAGAGCTATTTATGACAGACCCACAGCCAATATCATACTGAATGGGCAAAAACTGGAAAAATTCCCTTTGAAAACTGGCACAAGACAGGGATGCCCTCTCTCACCACACCTATTCAACATAGTGTTGGAAGTTCTGGCTAGGGCAATGAGGCAAGAGAAAGAAATCAAGGGTATCCAGTTAGGAAAAGAAGAAGTCAAATTGTCCCTGTTTGCAGATGACATGATTGTATATTTAGAAAACCCCATTGTCTCAACCCAAAATCTCCTTAAGCTGATAAGCAACTTCAGCAAAGTCTCAGGATACAAAATTAATGTGCAAAAATCACAAGCATTCTTATACACCAGTAACAGACAAACAGAGAGCCCAATCAGGAATGCACTTCCATTCACAATTGCTTCAAAGAGAATAAAATACCTAGGAATCCAACTTACAAGGGATATAAAGGACCTCTTCAAGGAGAACTACAAACCACTGCTCAGTGAAATCAAAGAGGACACAAACAAATGGAAGAACATTCCATGCTCATGGATAGGAAGAATCAATATCGTGAAAATGGCCATACTGCCCAAGGTTATTGATAGATTCAATGCCATCCCCATCAAGCTACCAATGAGTTTCTTCACAGAATTGGAAAAAACGGCTTTAAAGTTCATATGGAACCAAAAAGAGCCCGCATTGCCAAGACAATCCTAAGTCAAAAGAACAAAGCTGGAGGCATCACGCTACCTGACTTCAAACTATACTACAAGGCTACAGTAACCCAAACAGCATGGTACTGGTACCAAAACAGAGATATAGACCAATGGAACAGAACAGAGTCCTCAGAAATAATACCACACATCTACAGCCATCTGATCTTTGACAAACCTGAGAGAAACAAGAAATGGGGAAAGGATTCCCTATTTAATAAATGGGCTGGGAAAATTGGCTAGCCATAAGTAGAAAGCTGAAACTGCATCCTTTCCTTACTCCTTATACGAAAATTAATTCAAGATGGATTAGAGACTTAAATGGTAGACCTAATACCATAAAAACCTAGAAGAAAACCTAGGTAGTACCATTCAGGACATAGGCATGGGCAAGGACTTCATGTCTAAAACACCAAAAGCAATGGCAGCAAAAGCCAAAATTGACAAATGGGATCTAATTAAACTAAAGAGCTTCTGCACAGCAAAAGAAACTACCATCAGAGTGAAAAGGCAACCTACAGAATGGGAGAAAATTTTTGCAATCTACTCATCTGACAAAGGGCTAATATCCAGAATCTACAAAGAACTCAAACAAATTTACAAGAAAAAAACAAACAACCCCATCAAAAAGTGGGCAAAGGATATGAACAGACATTTCTCAAAAGAAGACATTCATACAGCTAACAGACACATGAAAAAATGCTCATCATCACTTGCCATCAGAGAGATGCAAATCAAAACCACAATGAGATACCATCTCAAACCAGTTAGAATGGCAATCATTACAAAGTCAGGAAACAACAGGTGCTGGAGAGGATGTAGAGAAATAGGAACACTTTTACACTGTTGGTGGGAGTGTAAACTAGTTCAACCATTATGGAAAACAGTATGGCGATTCTTCAAGATTCTTCAAGGATCTAGAACTAGATGTACCATATGACCCAGCCATCCCACTACTGGGTATATACCCAAAGGATTATAAATCATGCTGTTATAAAGACACATGCACATGCATGTTTATTGCGGCACTATTCACAATAGCAAAGACTTGGAATCAACCCAAATGTCCATCTGTGACAGACTGGATTAAGAAAATGTGGCACATATACACCATGGAATACTATGCAGCCATAAAAAAGGATGAGTTTGAGTCCTTTGTAGGGACATGGATGCAGCTGGAAACCATCATTCTTAGCAAACTATCACAAGAACAGAAAACCAAACACTGCATGTTCTCACTCATAGGTGGGAACTGAACAATGAGATCACTTGGACTGGGGAAGGGGAACATCACACATCGGGGCCTATCATGGCGGGGAGGTGAGGGATTGCATTGGGAGTTATACCTGATATAAATGACGAATTGATGGGTGCTGACAAGTTGATGGGTGCAGCACACCAACATGGCACAAGTATACATATGTAACAAACCTGCACGTTATGCACATGTACCCTAGAACTTAAAGTATAATAATAAAAAAAATGATAAACCAGCCTAAAAAAAAATGGGAATTTATTTCTCACAGTTCTAGAGGCTGAGAAGTCCAATATCATGGCACCAGCATGGCCTTATTGCTTTGTCCTCAAAGGCAGAAGAGCCAAAGAGGGCAAACCCATTCCTACAAGCCCTTTTAATAACAGCATTAATACATTCATGAGGGCAGAGCCCTAATGACCTACACACCTCCCAAAAGGCCCCACATTCCAATACCATTGCATTGTAGATTAGGTTTCCAACACATGAATTTGGGGAAACACATTCAGACCATAGCACAGAGTGTGTAAGGGTTCTGGTTGCTTCACTCTTGGTATTTGTCTTTTTCATTCAGCTATGCTGGAGAATGTGTAGTATCATCACATTTAATTTTCACTTTGTGTTAGAAACTCAGCATATTTTACTTGGTTTCTCAGATGACTGTAATTGAGTACCTTTTCATGGTTTTCTTAGGATATCTTCTTTTGTGATGAGTCTGTTCAAGACTCTATTACTACTTAGTCATCTTTTTCTTATTGATTTTATCGACTTCTACATATAATATGGATGTATATACAGTGAATATTTTCCCCATTTTATTCGTGTAATCTTTTGAGGTACACAAGTTCTTAATTTTAGTATAGTCCAACTTATTTTTATGTGACTGTATCTCAAATTTGTGCCTTCTTCAAGGTCATGAAGATGTTATCATACATTTTCCTCTAATAGCTATATTTTTCCCTTCAAATTTATATCTTCAATCTGTCTGATACTGATTTTGTATGTGTTGTAAAGTAGAGGTCTAAATGTAGTTTTTCATATGGATAGAATTGACTCAGCACAATTTAGTAAAAGGATCATTCTTCCCCTGACCCCACTATACAGTAGTGTTACCTTTATCACTTAATAGATACATATGTAATCTGTACCTGTAATAGATACATACATATGTAATGTCTACATATCTATTTTTGAAATCTAAGTCCATTATTGAACTGGGTTTCATGAGTTTTGTAGGTTAATTTTTCTTCTACCTCTCAGAAAAAGTAGAGGCCATTAGCTAAGAATTCTCTCACTGATTTCCCCGTTGCTAATATAATTATTTGTTACCCACATATTCACTCAAAAAGTGTTTTAGTGGGGTGGTTACTATATACAGACACCGACTACAGCATAATAATGACTGAGATAGACGTGGACTTCAACCTCATGGAATTACCTATCAGTGAAAAAAAACAAATAACAAAGAAGTAAACAAAAAATACATAATAATTATATGTTGTGACAAAAAGAATATAAACAAGTAGTAGGGTAGATAATGCCTGGGAGGTTAGAAGTGTGCTACTTGTGTGGTGAGGAAGGAATGTTCTGAGGTGATGACCTTTGAACTTGGACTTAACTCTTCAGAAACAGCCACCCATACGATGAGTCAGGAAAAGTACAACCTAGCTGAAAGAAGAACAAATGAAAAAGCCCTGAGGTATCACAGAATTTGGTTTTTTGTTGTTGTTCTTTGTTTGTTTTGTTTTGTTTTGTTTTGAGCTATATAAAGTAGGCAAGAGACCTATTTGGCTGACAGATTCTGAAAAAGATGGGCAGTGGGCCTAGGATCTGAAATGAGTTGGAAAAGGTGATCAGGCCTCAGCTCATGCAAGGCCTTTCAGATTATTGACTGAGAGCTGCTTTTAACTGTATGCCCAATAGAAGTCTCCAAAAAGTTTGAAGGTGGGAATAGGTGAGGAGGAATGTTGGCACCATTTGATTACTCCTTACTCTTGCAGTCATATGAAGAACAGACTGCATAGGAACAAGAATAGAAACAGGGGAATTTATTAGTGGGATGATCACTCCTCTTAGGCCCTTTGGGCCTTTTCTAATGCACCTTTTAAGTATAAATATCTTTTTAATCAGTTTCAAAGAAAATGCTCTCTTTCGGTTAGGAAGTTATATCTATGGTCAACCTACCCATTAAGGAACTTTAGCAGGAGTACAGTAGATAGATAGTGATGGTTTGAATTGGTTGTTGGTGGTAGAGAAAGTAAGGAATGATTACATTCAAAATGTATCTTGAAAGTTGCAATGAAGGATATACTGATGGATTGCGTATACAAGGTAGAGGAAAGGCACAAATTGAGGATGACTTTTAGATTGTTGTCCTGAATTGATGGTGGTAGCATTTACTAAGAACATCTGAGAGGAAAGGAAAGGGAAAGGGAAAGGGAAAGGGAAAGGGAAAGGGAAAGGAGAGGAAAGGAGGGAGGAAGGAAGGAAGGAAGGAAAAGAGAGAGGGAGGGAGAGAGGGAGGGAGAGAGGGAGGGAGAGAGTGGGGGAGGGAGGGAGAGAGTGGGGGAGGGAGGGAGAGAGTGGGGGAGGGGGGAGAGAGGGAGGAAGTAAAGGAAAGGAAGGGAAAGGAAGAGGAAGGAAGAGGAAGGAAGGAGAGAAAGAGAGAGAGAAAGAGATTTGGGTAGGAAAACACAAGCTTAGCCAATTGACTGAGAAATCAGAACAGAAGAGATATAAGAAAAGTCAAAAGATAAAATTGCCCAAAATAGATATTCACCTATTTTCTTCATCATTTGTTAGAAGAAGGACCCTTCTTTCTTAACCTGAATAATTCTTTCACTTGTTATCTGGGTCTTCTCTCTTTTCTTTTTCATTTGCTCACACTCTTAATTATCCCTGTGTCTATTTTATCTTCACCATCTTCTTACTTACTCTCTCTAAAAGTCAATAGATGTAAACAACTATCAACCATTAACAAAAATAGAAAACAGACCAAACAAGCAAACCCTTAACCTTCCAGGGACCCTACATTCTTTCTCAGTACCATTCTTCCCTGGAACTTTAGAGTCATGTTTCTGAAAAGAGTAGTCGATATTCAAGATTACCATCTCCTCACCTCCCACTGCTACAAAATCACTGGCACTACGATTTTTACCCTCATCATGTTGATTAAAGTCTCTCCCACAATTACTTTCCTGTGCCAAATTGCTAGATATTTACCATTTTTCATTGATTTGATATTATTACTTTTATACCCTGTCCCTTTTAAAACCTGTTCTCATCATTTGTTTCCTCCTACTGTTATTCCTCCTACCTTTCTTTTGACTTCTATTTTCCCATCTTACACTTTTTCTACCCCTTATATAGTTAATATTCCTCAAAAATCTATTATCAGCATAATGTTCTTCTCATTACAAAAAGTCTTCCCCCTGGGTCTTATACTTACCTCAAAGGAGTGATAACTATGTTTCCTCTCTTATGGTGATGTTTACATGGATGTATACACCAAACTAAAGCTTATCAAATTATAACGTTCAATATGAGAAATTCATTAGAAATAAAGCTCTTTTAAAAATGCACTTCTTAATTGGAATGACTCTTAGCAGAAAACCCATAAAAAGAGAAAATTTGGCTGGGTGCGGTGACTCACGTCTGTCATACCAGCACTTTGGAAGGCCAAAGCCGGCAGATCACCTAAGGTCAGGAGTTTGAGACCAGTCTGACCAACATGGAGAAACCCATCTCTACTAAAAATACAAAATTAGCTGGGCATCGTGGCACATGCCTATAATCCCAGCTACTTGGGAGGCTGAGGCAGGAGAATCACTTGAACCCAGGAGGCGAAGGCTGCGGTGAGCCAAGATCGCGCCATTGCACTTCAGCCTGGGCAATAAGAGTGAAACTCCATCTCAAAAAAAAAAAAAGAGAGAAAACTTGTTCCCATGACACTCTAGTTACGGTGGACTCTTGCTACTTTCTTTTCTCCTGGAAGACGTACTAACCAAGATGAGTTAAACCATCTATCACCAGGTATTTATTGCCCAGGTGTGCACAATTTGTTCCTAGAGACAAAATTCAATAAAAGTAACTTTAGTAACTTTTCAGGTATGAGTCTAGTTATGACTTTTCAGACATAAGCCTGAATCTGCTTGAGCGTTTTTCATTTGTTTGTTTGTATCTGGTGAGCGCCTCAGGCATAGCCTTCATATTTTGCCTGATCACGTTTTCCCAGCTTCTGAATTCGCTCTGTGCCTATTTCCTTTCTGGCATTCCGAAGTTACAACTTATTTCAGAGTACTGTAGTATGCTAGGGAGTACCTCCATTAAGTAGTGACATCATTCCTAGAGCAGCAATGTCCTGTCTTGGGAGAAAGTCTACAGTCTCCCACAAGAAGGACCCAGTTTTTCCCTCTTATGATGGCTTTCTGAAACTCCAAATTTCTAGGGTTCATCGTTACTGCGGTAGGGATTCCAGAGACAGTCCCAGACATTAGCTTTGTCTAACATTTTGGAATAAAACAGCCTGTTTGCTACCCCCAGAGGTTCTGCTCCTCTTGCTAAATAGGGTATTTGTATTCTGAGAGTACAGCCTATAGGACAGAGCAAATGCATCTTTTTTGCTTTACTCTGATCTAAAATAAAGCTTGGAATATAGACTCCTATAGTAGCCATTCTGAAATACTTTGCAACATCCAGCATAGCACTAGTCAGGGCTAAAGGAAGGGAGATGGTATTAATTTACAGTTAGAAGGGTAGTCTACACATGCTCCTGATTATAGTCTTGGACGACCCACTTCAGCAAGAAAAACTTACATTTAGAAATTGAGCATAGAACTTAGCTGTCAGATAGGTTCCTAATCGAAAGTGCCCTGGGGAATCTTGCCTTGAAACCGTGTATAGCACCACTCCTATGCTTTCCAAATGGGATTCAGTAACATTATGGAAATTTTGGTCAGTACTGGAGTATTGATTAGTCAATAATTGAAGATCACTGTCAGGCTTTTCCTAACTCTCATCTATTGCTTAGATTTACTTTTTTTATGTATATATTGATAAATATTCACTTTATATTAACTCCTACCATTTTGCCTAACCCAGTGCTGGTCCACCTTATCCAGAATAATGCTAAATTCGCAATCTCTAACAGTGGTCTTCAAACTTCTTTGAGAAGTACCCATATCAGCAATTATTAATTAATTAATTTGAAAATAAATATAAATAATGAAATAAACAGTTATGTATGACCATAATCTATATATTTACTTGATTTCTTTAAAAAGTATACAGATGTGTAAATATACTATTAATAGCCAATATTTAAGGTATGATGTTTATCATTTACAATATGTGTAGAATGTTTATTGTTAAAAATAGAGTATTGAAGTACATCGTTCATACTGTTCAAATCTTTCTTCTTTGAGATTGAGTCTCACTCTGTCACCCAGGCAGGAGTTCAGTGGCTCGATCGCAGCTCGCTGCAACCTCCCCCTTCCAGGTTCAAGCAATTCTCCTGCCTCAGCCTCTGGAGGAGCTGGGATTACCAACATACATAACCAAGCCTAGCTAATTTTTGTATATTTAGTAGAGATGGTTTCATCATGTTGGTCAGGCTAGTCTCAAACTCCTGACCTCAACTGATCCACCCCACTGGGCCTCCCAAAGCGCTCGGATTACAGGCATGAGTCACCGCACCCAGCCAAGTTTCTTAATAATTTCATAATTTCAAAGAATTCAGTTGACCTTTTTACCTGACCTGATTGGATCTTCATTAATCTTGCTTTGGAATGTACCTAGTAAAAAACCTATAAATGAAGCCGAAATGTCAGCTCTTTTTTTTTTTTTTTTTTTTTTTTTTATGGAGTTGGCAGGAGAGTTGTTTTCTTACTTGTACTTACAAATATTATCTTCAATCCAGTTATTCACAGAATTTATTTGATCATGTGTCCATTTGCAGAAGTTTACTATAGTCAAAACTAGATAATATAATCCATAAAACCACCTAATGTGATGCATGCACATTATAATGCATTGCAAAATGCTGAAAGCAAACATTTTCTTCAGGTTGTGCAACCTCCACTCTTCCCTCAGGATTCTTCACAAAATAAGAAATATGACATGATGAACCAGTGAACACTCCTGTACCAATTCATATTTAAAATACAGGCAAAGCTTAACTTTAATTTTTTTCAGGAAATTTGTAAATGCTAGTGCTGTTATTTTCTTCTCATATTTCAGTGGACTATCATTTGTTTCTGATGTTGCAGTTGCACCAGTTCAGAAACCACTGATTTATACAAGGAGTTTTTCAGCCATAATTCCTGCTGCTTCTGTTTTCTCCTATTTTAGCGGAATATGCAAGATTTCTTCCATCCTGGTAATACATATTTATTTTTGACAATTAAGCAAAATTACATATCTCTACTTTTTCTTAGTCCACATATTTCTTGACACTTCATTAAGACCTTCTTAGATTCCACAACTCTTTCATTAACAAGCAAAAATAATTTATAATTTTAACTTTCTTATAACAGCCTCTAATTACTTCATTAAGTAAATGAAGGTAAGTTACCTAATTTAGGAAATCCAACAAACAACTATTAATATACAAATGGTATTGACATCTCACACCCAATAATTCAGGCCTCTAGCTAGCTCTATATGATGGACATTTACTTAGTTTTGTGCTCTATAGCAAACTATATGCTCAAGAGATGCAATGATTATTGTTTCCTTACCATTATCTAAGGGAATAAAATATGAATCCCATTTTTATATATTCCTGCCCTCCAAGAACATTAATATTTAAACATTATTAAATATTCAATAGTTTAATTTCATAGCTAGACATTTAGGGAAAGTCACTGAGTCTTAGGCATCCAAGGTATTAAATGGATAATACCTGTAAAGGCATTATCCATTAGTAGAGAAAAATAATATAAAATTGAACATGCAAATTCAGCAATAATTTTACATGTGCATGAAACATAGAATTAAATCCATTTATTTAATGAGTGGTCACTATGCTTAGAACAGGTTAGTGGATCCTGTAGGGAACTATCAAGTTGACTGAAATATTAATACACAAAGGAAATGATGATGAGACCAGGCACTAATACAAAAATGAGGGGAAATAAATACATAAAACTAATGGGGATAGGAAGTTTCACTGAAAATATTGCAGTGAATAAATAAGATTTGTTCCTTTTATCAGTAAAGTTCTGGAGTTTAGAACTTAGGTAGTCCCAGAAAAACTATCATCTTGATTATTTTTCTAATATTTTAATTTATATGACTCCTGACAATGTAATCTTTTTTAGAATGTAAGTTTTGCTTAATGCTTGATATTAAATAAAAAAATTAATTAGAAAAAGATAATTGATATAAAGTGCATAATTTCCATTGTTTTACAGTGCCCAGAATAAATTGCATTATCTGTCTTATTATTGGATGCATTAAGATATTACACAAAATTTTTCATAATCTCTGGAACAATGGGAAATTTTTTTTAATTTTGAAAAAGTGTGGCTTGCTTTGCTATTTATGAAGCAGAATGGCTAGTATTAGGGTTATCGTTGGTCTGAGTATAGAGAAAAAATATTCATAATCTATATAATATCTACCCAATGTTTTCAGGATGTTTGCAATTGTTGTTGGAGTAATATGACAACAACCATCTTATAAACAAACCACTAGCAGTCCTAAATACATTTATGTTTTGCTAGCACTCTTTTCTGACTACAGGAGTAATGGTAACTTTTGAAAATTAGAACACTTCAGAGTAAAAAGAATGAAAGTTTACCCACAATGAAAATTACTATATCAGTGGATTTCAGGCATGTCTTTGCTTATGCATTTACATATGTAACATATGAAATTGTATTTCTACCATATCTAATTTTATTCTAATTGCTTTGTTTGTTCAGCTCCCTTTTATAAACATTTCTCCATTCATTAAAACTCTCTAAAAACATGACTAAATATTTTTATTTTTATAATATTCTATTATAAGGGTGTACTGTGATTTATATAGCCGTTCTCATATCTGTGGATATTTAGATTATATCTAATCTAAATGTACACATTTTGAAAAAATTCCTATTTATGAAATTTCTAGTCTAAAGGTTATTTAAAACTCCTAATACAATTTGACAACTAAGCTTCCGGAAAGGCTGTAGGTTCTTATATCCAAGCTACTGGTGTACAAGAGAAACTCCCATTTTACTACTGTCTAGCACTAGATATTATGTTGGTTACTTGTCATAATGTGGAAGATGAAAGAGTATTTTGTTTTAATTTTATTACTTTCCCTATAAACCATTAAGAAACCTATTTGTACACGTTTGCTTTTATAGATAATTTTTTAGTTTACTCTATATTTTCTGAATTTTATACTGGTGTGATAATTTTCAAACTGATTTTAGCAATATATATCTTTACATAGAAAAATAATACTTCTATATTTAATATATATGTTCTGAATATATCCTTTAGTTTATTATTTCTAATTCTTTGACTTTTAAAGTATTAGTAGTCTTTATTCAATCAAATAAATCACTTTTCCATACCATTTCTTCTGCCAAGTTTATGCTTAGAAAGAGCTCCATTCTGAAATTGTATTTACCTATATTTCCATGTGGTTGTTGGTGAAATAAGTTGGGGGCATGGTGTATGAAAAGACTCTAGGTTTATTTATGTTCTGGATCCATTGTTCCAGCATCATATAATGAATCCACTCTGATTCAATCAGCAATCTGCTCACAGAGAGCCAGGCACTCCTCTAAGCCTAACAAATTCAATCATCTTCCTTTTACCACATTGGTCATAGTCAATCTTTTCAAACTGTGTTGCATCACCTCTTATGCCAGTAACATATTACTTTAAGAACTGTCTACTGATAGCACATTATAACATGCAATGGGGTGGCCCTTCTTCAGATACCTCAAGCTACTCTGTTTGTTTGGACACTTTGGGAAAATGTGTGGGGCTAGAAAGGAGAAAGAAAGGAGAAAATCTTTAAAGTTTTTCTTCATTCAGTTATGTATGGTTATATTTTTAATAAAGTAGATGTCTTTTATAACTTTATAACTGCTTTATTACTTTGCAAAGTACTTTGTCAAGTTCAATATTCTTTCTGTTTAGAATAACATTATCTCAATGACTTAATATGAAAATAATGTATTTATTTTTTCTAGTATTTAGCTTCTCATTTAAGAACACATTATGTCTCTTTGTTTAGCCATTTAATTTCATCCTCATTATCGATTTGTAATTGTTTTCACAAAGTCTCTCTGCGTTTCTTTTTATAATTCAATTGTTAGGTCATTTGGAATGTGGCATTTTAAAATTATTTTTTGGCTACAGTATAAAACTATATTGTTTATACATTTATTTATAATAAGTTTATTTAATAAACTTTTAATATTTCTAATTTATCTTCTGCAGAATCTCTTAATTTACACTTATTTGTCCAAGAATGTTGTGAGTTGTAATTTCCCTCTTTTTTTTAATGGTACTATCTCTTATAACTGCTGATTGTTTCAATTGATTGGTTCCTACTCCAGAACAATGCTAATAGTAGTGTTAATGCCTCTAAGTCTTGTTTCTGATTTTAATGGAAATGCCTCTGATGCTTCAAGTTTAAGTATGAAGTTCTGTTGACTTCAATAGATAGCCTTTCATTATAAAGGTAACTGTCCATTCCTATTTTTTCATAATTTAAAAATAAGAACTGGTGGTTATATATCATAAAATTATCTTTCTGAGCCTTTTGAAAATAGTATTTTTCTGATTTATTAATTATATTAGTAAGTTCCCTAACATAAACCCATTTGCTTTCTAAAATAAACCCCACTTGGGCATGTTGTAGTAATCTCTTGATAGAAAAACCTGAAATATGAAAATGTTTTCTCTTTTATACTATTTTTAAAAGTTTTGGTATGCTAATTATGATGGTTTAATGAAATAAAGCAATATATTTCCGAATGAAAATTTTGGAGGAAGATGGTTTATATAAAAAGAGAATTTCTAGTTATTTGAAAACTGAAAACAGTATGTTTGTGAAACTGACTAGGTTTAGAACCTTTTGACAATTTAACAATTCTATATTGCATCCATTTGCTCCTGTACTACTTAAATGGGGTTCCAGGTGAATAGGAAAATATTATTGAATTTGATATTCATAACATTATGAATTAGGTAGAGCAGTCATTTCCCCATCAAAGATAAAAGCAGTAGCTCAAACATACTGTTACTGATCCAATATTACACACTGTTATAACAAGCAATAGTTAGGCTTAAAACCTTAAAATCTTTTGACCGCACGACCTTGCCTCTTATTTTAACTTTTAAATGGCACTGTGAGTCATCTTAACTTATATTGCCTATATAACTTAACTATTATCTTCCTGTATGTTCCTTGAGATAAATATTCCATCATTGCATTGATTACTCTGTATTAATCAACACAGCCTTCATGTTCCTTCCCATCAGCCTGAATACGTTTTGAACAGGTTTCTTCCTATTGGCCCCTGATTTCCCTTTTCTTAGAGCATTTGTTTCGGAATACTTGAAATTGTAATTCTTTCTCTGCCCCCTGGAGATAAAAATTTTCTCCCAGCCTCTTGCCAGTTTACAACCCAGCAATGTATTTTTAAGGACTTGGGGACCACCCTTTGAATGTACTCATCAAGAAAGATAGCACCATCACTATCTCTGTGGGAGGGGAGGAGCCTAATTTCCCTGAGCACCAATTCCAAACACCCATCACCTAATAACGTTGACCAACTTTGCCACTAATATCCTCCAGTACTTTTTCATTGGTTTGTCCCAGAGCTTAGAAACTCTCCTGCCTGTTTCAGTAGAATTAAGTTCAATCTCTCTTCCCTATTGCAACAGCCTTAAATAAAGTCTTATTTGTCAAACTCTATCAGGTGTAATTTTTCGTTTCTACCCTTAAAATGTATCTATTTATTTAGCAGCCTTCCTCTCTGCTTTCCGAAGTTCTTAAGGCTATGCTAAATTTTACTGTACTAGATTTTAGTTCTGTGTTGAATCCCCAAGGCTTAACAAAAGTGCCTAAACATACGAGGTATAAATGTTGATTGAATATATGAGATATATCTGAATGAATGAATGGTCTGTAGGTAAGTAATTCTGGGTCTAGAGTCCTCGTTCTTTGTATAGATGCAGCTCCCCTAATTTTCCTTTTTTTTTTTCTTTTCTTTTTTTTTTTTTTCTTGAGAGGGAGTCTCGCTCTGTCGCCCAGGCTGGAGTGCAGTGGCCAGATCTGAGCTCACTGCAAGCTCCGCCTCCTGGGTTTACGCCATTCTCCTGCCTCAGCCTCCCGAGTAGCTGGGACCACAGGCGCCCACCAAATCGCCCAGCTAGTTTTTTTTTTTTTTTTTTTTTTTGTATTTTTTAGTAGAGACGGGGTTTCACCGTGTTAGCCAGGATGGTCTCCATCTCCTGACCTCGTGATCCGCCCGTCTCGGCCTCCCAAAGTGCTGGGATTACAGGCTTGAGCCACCGTGCCCGGCCTTGGTAAAGGGTTAACACTTCTGAATGGGATAACATTTTTTGGTAAAGGGTTAACACTTCTGAATGTGATAACATTTTTTAATTTTTCAAAAAATGTTATCCCATTCGGAAGTGTTAACCCTTTACCAATGCAGATGGAAAATTAAAAAGTGATTGGCCTCTAAAGGGCCCAGATATTGTTGAAGGGAAGATGGCATCCTTCTAATTTAAATCCATCCTCCGTTTTTTCATGGATTGCTACTTGGAATAGTACTAACAGGCCTGGGTCTCAAGAATAATAAATGACTGTGTCATTGATAGATGGCCCAGAAATACAGTAGCCTTTGTCTCAATGAGAGAGTTTTTTTCCCACCTACCAACATTCACTTTTCCTCAGACATCAGAAGACCACAGAGACTTTTTTGCTATTAGTTGAAAGGGCAGGCACATAGTTTAGAAAAAGCATGAATTAAAAAAATATGAATGCTTTCTCCAGACTCTTCCTTTTAAAAGCTGTCTTCTGCTAATGGCAATGTAACTGGACTCTTTATTAATGAAAGATGGATCATTAGAGTACTCACTATGATGCACCATGATAATGCAACTTTCCTTTATCATCACTAGTTACAAGGTCTTGGAATTTCCTTTTGCTTTCATATCATACTTGCTTTATTTTCCTGTTTTTCACCATTGTATATAGCTAGCCAATATGTAAAGTGTGTGTAATTATGTCTGCTTCCAAGAATATTCCTTCTTTCAGACTGAACCCACCCTATTTTTGTCACAGTTCAACTTCTCTCTATAGGGTATGTGCATTCTCACCACCCTCCTTCATGAAATACAGGTCCCTTAACTTGAAGGTTAACAGGCCTAATATAAGCCAAGAGACCCTTCTCTTCTGCCCACCTCATCTGGAATTTAGCCTTCTGATGCTTCTTTACCACTCACTGTTTTAGTATTTCCTTTATAACACTTAGCACAATTTGCAGTTGTGTCTTTGTTCATGTGTTTATTTGCTCAATGTCTGTCTTTGCCACTAGACTAAAAAAAATCTGTGATCATAGACCATACCTTTTGCAGACTTCTATATCACAAAACATGACAAATATTTGAAAAACATCTGACCTGACTGAAAAAAAAAAAGGCAATCTCTAAGGTGCCAAGCCACAACTGAGAGAAGCAGCTCACAGCCTCGGGTGGAGAGTTCATATAAGGTTAGCTGTCCATATCAGCTCATTAAAATACTTGAAAACTGTATAGTTGAAATTTAGGAATGTAGTACATTTTTAAATGGGAATCTGTGGGGCATCTATAACATCTTGATAACTTTCTACAAACTAAACATTTGAGCAACAGTTTTTACAACTGTTCTAAAATATTTTTTCAGAAAATTTACCTTCTAATAATCAGCAACCATTTACTCAGAAACTATCTGGGTCTAGAGACAGGGGAGCAGATTTCGTAGGAGGCCAGCTGAAGGTTCATTTTCCATACTGGGATCCTTCTCCTCTGCTCACCCTACCTATAATTACCTCCAGGTTCTCTTCTGCCACTCACCACTTTGCATCTTCTTGCCACATGGTACACATTTTGCATGAAGTATTGCAAGGGGAGTTGGTAAAATACGAGGTATTCTGGAATGCTACCTGATACTAAAATCTTTCCATGATGTTATAAAAGACAAATTATGTCATTCTGTTAATATTTGTATTTTAACAGTGGTGAGTTGTGGGCTGATGTGAATAGTCATTAGAACACAAGTTTGGAGACAAAAGATGCCTAGATTTGTATCTTAGCTCCATTATTGAGTAACTGTATACTACTTAAGCAAGTTTCTTATGCTTTTTAAGAGCAGTTTTTGTGACATACAAAATAATGCATACTTCTTGTTTTAAGAACTAAGGATATAATGTTTGTAAAATATCTAACAGTGCCAGGCACATTATGAGTTCTCAAAAAATGATAATGGTATGACGATGGTGACACCGGTGATAATAACAAGTATTTAAGTCACCTCCATATTCTGTATATCTTAAAGAAATCTGTGTATCATGAAGAAATGTGTTATGAGGCCGGGCACAAGTGCTCACACCTGTAATCCCAGCACTTTGGGAGGCCGAGGCCAGCAGATCACAAGGGCAGGAGTTCAAGACCAGCCTGGCCAACATAGTGAAACCCCATCTCTATTAAAAATATAAAAATTAGCTGGGCATGGTGGCAGGCACCTGTAATCCCAGCTACTAGGGAGGCTGAGGCAGAAGAATTGCTTGAACTCGGGAGGGGGGTGTTGCAGAGAGCCGAGATCGTGCCACCACACTCCAGGCTAGGCAACAGAGCGAGACTCCATCAAGAAAGAAGGAAAGGAAAGGAAGAAAGAAAGAAAGAAAGGAGGAAAGAAAGAAGGGAGGGAGGGAGGGAAGAAGGAAGGGGGAGGGAGGGAGGGAGGGAAAGAAAGAAAGAAAGAAAGAAAAGAAAGAAAAGAAAGAAAGAAAGAAAGAAAGAAAGAAAGAAAGAAAGAAAGAAAGAAAGAAAGAAAGAAAGAAAAGAAAAGAAAAGGAAGGAAGGAGGGAAGGAAAAGAAAAGAAGAGAAGAGAAAAGAAAGGAGGAAAGGAGGAGGAAAGGAGGAGGAAAGAAGGAGGAAAGAAGGAAGGAAGGAAGGAAGGAAAAGAAAAGAAAAGGAAAGGAAAAAGAAAAGGAAAGGAAAAAGGAAAGGAAAGGAAAAAGGAAGGAAGGAAGGAAGAAGAAGGAAGAAAGAAAGAAAGAAAGAAAGAAGAAAGAAAGAAAGAAAGAAGGAAGGAAGGAAGGAAGGAAGGAAGGAAGGAAGGAAGAAAAGAGGGAGGGAATGAGAAAGAGAGAGAGAGGGAGAGGAGAGGAGAGAAGAAAAGAAAGAAATGTGTTATAAACACACCTCTCAGTCTTTAATTTTAAATTGTTAAATTTGGTAGGAAAACACATATATGTATATATACACACACATATATATGTACATATATATACACACACATATATATACACATACACTATCCTTTAATAACTTTTGAAATTATCATTCTCTTGCACCTATTTTTCCCTCATCAATAGCCTCTTTTGTTGTTGTTTCTTTGGTAAGAGTCCACATTATTCTTGATTCAGGGTAGGGTAGGGCAAGGGGATATCCAGGAAAGATGACCAATGTCAGAACTGTCAATCCAAGATTTCTCTGGATATTGGGATTCCAGTCCTAGCTCTACTACCAGTTAATAATATGACCTTGGGCAAGTGACAACCTATCTGGCCTTAGCTCACTTCTTTATAAAATGAAAGAATTGGCGAAGATCCTTTTCTAAAGCTCCTTCCAGTTCTACAAGGACTGTGATTAGTGCCTGTCACTCTCAGTAACATCTTACTGCCATAGCTAATAAGGTCATGTATGGTCAAAGTTTATAAATGCATCATTTTGCAGAAGTGTTACAGTTCTTTATTGATGTTCTTCAGATCATTTTGGACAAGTGCTATTAGTAGAAATATTCTCCTTAAAAATGTATCAGGTAATAAACTTGTAGTTTAACCCACACACTCATTAATGAGTGATTCCCAGGAGTTCAATAACAATATTTCTTTAGGCAAACTCCCTAGCTTTGCAGATACCACACAGTTAATCCTGACATCAATGGCCATCAGAAGCCTCATTAATTACTATTATTGGTGATCACAACAGACTCACATGCTTTTTTAGGATATCCAGATATCATGTATCTTTCAAAAAAAAAAGAAATAAAGTGGCTCTTTACATAATTTGTATGCTTTATTTATTTTTGTTAAGAGTATTTAAAAGTGGGGTGTCTTAATCTTTGCATTTAATTTTGCTGGTTGCATTTTAAAATATCTTACGTCATTTGTTCAATTAGTTTTTATTCAGAATTTTTTGTTGTTCATTTCTCTTCCAGAATTATCTTTCTAACCTTTTATTAACTTAATCTCAGTTGGTCTCAACAAGATTTTTAAAAAATTAAAACCATTCAGTAGACTTTAACCTTCTTTATAAGGCAGATCTCTTCACAAGACTTGACTTCCTTTGTCAGAGCCTTTAGAAATGCTTACTACACATGACATAATAGCCCCCTTGTTAAATACCCTGAATAGACAGCATAACTAAATTAAAAGTTGGAAGCCTATTCCTCCATTTTGTGGTTCTGGTAGCTGGATTAGTGTATTTACATTAGTGCTTTAATCCTTTAATCTAGGAATCAATGTATGACCTGAGGCAATAAGTTAACAGCTTGCCAAAACTAAGCCTGGACAGATGGCAACATTGATCCAGATTTCTATTTTTCAAGACCCGTGGAACTATCTAGTGCAAAAGCTGGACCAACAGTCACAAAAGCATCAGGGGCTGCCCACAGCAGATCACTGACCCTGTGGCATCCCATTTACTTTCTCTCTCATCTCAAGGCACAGAGTTTCTTGCCTCTTCTGTAATAATTGTATGTTTAATTAAAAATTCTGTTTTATCTGAGATACTATGAATCAAGACAAATTATGTTTCCATTTAATTCACTCATCATTACAAATCTGCCTTCTTCCTTCTCAATGATGCCACTAACATATCCCTGTAACTCTTTCCGAGATTTTTCTTTCTTTTTAATTCTGCCTTGTTTACTTGTCATTATGCATTCTTTGGAGCTCTTGAGAAAATTTTGTGGTTTATTTTTGAGAAAAATTTCCAAAACATCTCAAGAATTTAAGTTTTTCTTTGTAGGTAAAACCTTCAGGGCCTTGCTTTCACAGCAGATGGCAACAGAATGCAAACAACACAACGTTTCATTCAGTCAGTTACAGTTTCCACGTTTAAAGCAGCAATATGGTTTCTGGGAGGCACTCAGATGAATGAGTTGAATCACTCTGCTATTTTGAATTTTTGTACTCCTTAGCCAAGAGCACACTTCCTCATGTGTTTGCCTTGTTCATTTGTGTTCTTTACCTCTTTTTCCTCTAACTCACAACCTAAAAGACTTGTTCTTTTTATTCTGCCCAATTTATATTTTTTTATTGTAAAGACAGGGTCTCATTATGTTGCCCAGGGTGGTTTTGAACTCCTGGCCTCAAGTTATCTTCCTACCTTGGCCTTACAAAGTGCTGAGATTACAGGCAAGAGCCTGGCCTTACCCTCTCCAATTTTCATCTTGCAGATTGTGTTTTCTCCCAACAACCATTTGATGGTGACTATTTATAGCTTGTGTATCATCAATTGAGTAGATCCCACTCAGTCTAGCTCTTTCATTTCCCCTAGTCCTTGAGAAATTGCAACAACTGACTTAGTTGCCTTACTTTTTCATTCTTACATTGAACACACATAGCACTATCAGTTCTCTTGTCAATTCATAACCCTGCTCAAAATCCAACTTCCCCCAAATTATCTAAGTTTATTTTCCACTATTCCCCAACATGCAATCTCCATTCAGATTTGCCTTCTCTTTTTTTCATAGTTCACTCAGTGTTTGTTTCTACTTCTATCACTGGCCCTGCCTGTAACACCTTGTTCCTTATAGAGAACTTGAAATTCCATCAACTTCAACATTCTTGAGGTCATTCTGCCTACAGCAGCTCATATACCTCAATCTACTATGTCCCTCCCCAGTACTTCAATCAGGCCTTTCAATTCAGCATACATTAAATGGACTTTCATACTTATAGCTAGCTCTCTGCCCCTAGACACCTTCTGAAGAAACTTTAGTACCATCTACAACCTCACACAGTGCTTACTACATGGTAAATACTCTTTGATTGAACTGTATCAGAGGAATCTTTGTACAGTATCTTTATCTACAATCTCAAGATATAAAAAAAGCTTCTTAAAATTAACATCTCCAGTTTTTTCCAAATAAAAAAGTAGCATAAAACTTTTTGTACAAGATGTAGACAATAAAATCTCTATTATCCAAATACCCAGATATCTACTGTCAACATAGTGACATATTTCTTTTTAGTCTTTTGTAGACAGAAAAGTCACATTTCTTTAATTGTAAGAAAAATGTGTATAGACATTTATTTTTTCCACTTAGTAGAAAATGCGGGGTTTTATAATATTATACAGCTTTCAGAAACATAATATGCAATCACCTAATTATTTTCACATATTGAATATTTAGATTTAATCCAATATTGTAAAGTTTTAATATTATGAATAATGCTGTTAAGAAGATATTTCACATAAATTTGTGTTTTTTATATCCTTAGAACAGATTCCTAAGGTATAATTGCTAGATCAAAGGGTATGAATTAATTGAAGACATTTGGTTGATATTACCAATGTGGCAGGGTTAAAGTGCCGTCTTGATTTTTTATCTCATTATTCATTCTCTTACATAATTATATATATTCTTATATATAATTCACGTATTCTACAAACATTTGTTGGATAAGAGTAACTGCTGCTCACTGAGGAGATACAGACGCTGATTTCAGTCCGGGTCTGCTGTTGTTAAAATTAGAAATTCCTCCAGGATAAGGGTGGCAGGGTATCTGTCTGTGTTAGTTTTCAATGTTGAGTTTCTGCCTCAGGCCCTGCTAACCAGATACCATTTGAGAGAAAACATAATCTTTCATCTGATTTTCTTTTAGGATGTGTGCTTTTTTTAAATGAGGTAGTTTTTTTGGCTTCACTCAAGTGACTTCCCAGAGCTTCATGAAGGGTTCTTGGTTATTCCTTTTACTAGGTACAGTTCAATAACCCTAATAAAAAGCAACTCGGTGGTATTTGCTCTTTTTCAAATCTTTACACCTCCATGCCATTTTATCAGAACCATTACAATCCAGGTGAGAATGCCTCATACCTACATTTTCATTCCTAAAGACCCTAAAGAGTGATACTTGGAATACCTTTTTGCTAAAAGTCACTGTAAAATTCTCTGCATCCACTCCTAGACATTTCTCATGGTACTTAATAAGTTATAAAGAATAAGTTTAATTTCTACACTGACCTAATGATCACACTTGAACTCTTATTTCTGGAAATTAAATTACCTTTAAATATTTCCCTTCAGCTTATCTGAATGGAAACTGATGAACCCCAATATTTTACTTTGTGAAGGTATCTCGTCCAGAGTATTCTAAAATTTTACCTCATCAAAACTGCAAATGCCCATATATGACTTTTTTATAGGCAGCAGAAGTCAGAAGGCTAGGCAAGTAAGCCAACAGGAGCAGGAAATTAACAGGTGAGTTGTCTCTAAACCTCACGTAGAAAACTTTGTACCTTTTATCCTGGTTTTACATTTTTGGCAACAAGAAAAGAAACACTCCGCTGAGGGTGTTATTTGCCCTAGTTTATATCCAACAAGAAATATAGAGTATAGATTCTAACACTTTGAATAAAGCTGCAAAAGTTTTATTCACACTTACCTTCTTTTTCTTTTCTTCCAGAGACTGTTGAGAAAATAACAACAAAAAAGGGGATGCATTTTTTTCTTTCTTCCATGTTGTCCTTGTGCCACGTCTACCCCAACTTGGCTTCCACTGACAGAGTTGCAAGGGAAGCTGAAATAGGAAAACCAGGGTTGAGTGAACTAACTTAATATAGAACTCCTGATAGTGGTTACTAGCATCTAAATTTCTACAGAAATGGTGAGCTTGAGTAAACTTGGTCCTTATTCAGCAACACCTGAGAGAATCTACTTCAATTGGACGGACAGGGCAACGAACAGAGGCAACGATTCTCAGCTGTGGCAAATCATGAGGATCACCTGGGGAGCTTTCGCACCTACCTATATCCAGGTGATTCTGATTAACTTTCCTGGACTGGGAGCTGAGGTATCTGCATTGTTTTTTAAGTGCCCCAGGTATTTTTAATGTGAAGTCAGAGTGGAGAACCATTGAGCTGGAATTTCCACACAGTGGTAATTCTCACTTTCAAGCAGCAGGCAACAAAGGGGTTTTTGGTAAAGTGTTCATTTCTTACAGAGCCTCAAAAGGCATGTCAGGGAATAATGTCTTGTGTATTCTCCTGAGAGGAAGGACCCACAAAAGACGAGACCTAGACTGAAAGTCAGAGCCTCTGTAAGTTTACCGAACTTCTCAACAATGTATCAACCTTGTCAGGGAAAAGTAAAGTTCTCATCAGAAACCAAAACAGAAGTACAGGCAAAAGGACTTGACTAACACAGTGTCAAGAAGGGTGGCATGTGAGATGCACACATAGAGCTTCCCCAAGACACAGCAGACCCTAGACCGTTTAATCTAGCTTCTTCACAGTTGAGGATGAGTATGCTCACTCTGGTCAGAATGAGAAAAGGTGTTTTAGTGAAAGAGACTTTTTAAGGGTGATATATTGCAAATCTGAATTTATCGAAGCTGAGGACATCCGAGCTTGAAATTCTGTAGTTTCTTCATAATGGTTCTCTATTACAATAGTGCCATTTGATTGAAAGTGTGAAATTGAAGCAACTTCCAAGTTTACTTTAAGATACAGTATATACATATGAAACTATCCTAGATTTTATTCTGACGACCCAGTTATCTAGCAGTCTAAGCTGTATCTTCTCTATGAACACTGCAGGAAAAGGAAAATCAAAATTGATCAGGATAACCAGAAAATAAAAACTAGAAGCAGAAGAAAGCTGGATGAAGAGATGGGAAAGCAACACTTTGGGTGAAATAGATAAACAGAAACATCAAATCATCTGGCTCCTAGATCAGCTTCTTGCCCCTACCCTAGAGGACAACAGGAGGACATACCTAAGGTAAGTGCAAAGTGAAGATGGCCTTTGTTCTACCTCTTTCAAGCTATGATTTTCTTTTGCCTTTTATTTCTCTACTCTTGCTTCTCTTCTCTGACCTTTTCCTCTTTCATATGATTTCCATCCTTAATTTCACCTCAGAATTGCCTGATCTGCAATATGATTACCTTAAGTTTGTTCAACTTCTTTAAATCATTCAGCGACGTTCAGATTTGCATTTCTATTTCTGGAGTTCAGAGGGAGTATTTTCAAATTTCCTCCATTGTTCCTGAGAACTACCTCTATCTTATCACATTTCTAATCAAACTTTAGTCTTAAAATACCTGTCATTTCTCTCAGATTTTGAAGTTTTTCTTGCTCTAGGATAAGTTTTTGAAGAGTTTTTTTTTTTCATTTATAAAATAAAATAAAACCATAGTTCGATAAGATGACTTGACTTATCCTATGAGTTTATTCTGCTAACTTTAGTCATCAAAGACAAATTTTACATGGTTTTCTCTCTCACACACACACAGTCTCTCTCTCACTCTCTCTCTCTCGATCTCTTTCTCCCTCTTGCTCTCTCTCTCTCATTGGTAAGGTTTAAGTCTATTAATCACAGAATAGTTTTAAATAACTATCCAGGACCTTTTAATGAATTCAGCGACACACATTTATGAGTTTTTAGATGACTTTTTAGATTAGATTAGTGTTTGGTATCAATTTGAGTGATACCAGCAACTTTTGGAAGGTCACATTTGACTATCCTACAGCTTCTCAGATTTTTCAGGGGTATCATCCAAGAAGGGAAGCTGAATGCATGCTAGAGACACTCCCTTAATCTGGATACTTTTATCCCTCCATAGTTGCCAGTTAGGCTCTTGCCTGCTACTCACCCTCCCACACTGTCTCCACTGACTGAGGGACTAAGCCCTTGGCCCCTCAATTCCTAAAGGGAAATTCTCCCTATCTCCAGCCATAGATAGGGCCCATCCAAAGGTCTGGCCTATTGCCCAGGTGTCCATCCTCAGTACCCATCTTATTGCCCTCTCAGCACTACAGCTTCTTTGTAGGGCTGACATTCTGCCCTCCTGATTGTCTTGTACCCCAGATCTGTCTACCAGCAAGGGCTCTGCCATAAAAGAACAGTGAAAACCAAAGGGAAGAAATATAATTTGGCTGTTGTCACCTCCATAGCAAGCCTCCCTTGACCACTCTAGAAGAGCTCCTTTAGTACTGATTTACTAGCCCAGAATTGTGTCTGTGTGTGTGTGTGCGTGAGTGTGTGTGTGTATGTGATATGGTTCAGATGTGTCCCCACCCAAATCTCATCTTGAATTGTAGCTCCCATAATCTCTACTTATCATGGGAGGGACCTGGTAGGAGGTAATTGAATCATGGGGGTGGGTTTTTCCCATGCTTTTCTCATTATGGTGAATACGTCTCATGAGATCTGATGGTTTATAAAGGGCAGTTCCCCTGTACATGCTCTCTTGCCTGCTGCCATGTAAGACATGCCTTTGCTCCTCTCTTGCCTTCTGCCATAATTGTGAGGCCTCCCCAGCCATGTGGAACTGTGAGTCCATTAAACCTCTGTTTCTTTATAAATTACCCAGTCTCAGGTATTTCTTCATAGCATTATGAGAATGAACTAATACTGTGTGTGTGTGTGTGTGTATGTGTTTTCTTATAACACTTATAACACTTAGAGTCATGATATTTGTTTGTCCTGAAATGTGGATTTTGTCTTGTCTTCATGGACTGCCTGTCCCTTTGTCTAACTATTTAGTTAGCTATTTTACTATCAAAATCTAAGATAGTGTTGTGACCATATACTGAAGCACTGAATAAATGTTAATTAAATGAAAAAAGGACTATAACTGATAGGCTAAATGTTTTCATGCCATGCTCTGTGCTGCCCTCATCACAACTAGCAAATAATCCTCATTCTTACTGAGAGTCTCAATATGAACCTAGTCTAACATGAACCCAGACATTGCAAATGATTCTCACTTTTTGATTCTAGCACCTGTCCTAAGCACCGGCTGTAAAATCTCACTGCCTCTTCTCAAGTGAACACATGATTACAGAATCAGAAGTCAATTTTATGCATTATAGATTCTGTAATTGTTACCAGGATACAACTCAAATAGAGAATGTGCTTAGGTAGCATTCATGTTCCTATCACACACCAGCAGGCGCCCTGTCCTTGGTCTGACTAAACGCATGCACTGAAGCTCTTCAGCCAGCATATCCAGCCCTGTCTTGGCTTCAACTCAATACTAATTAAGTCTGGCCATATATCAGCAGCTCTAGTTCCTCAGTGCTTGAGGTCTAGATTTACCCACTGCTGCCTTCATGATCGCATTCAGTAGATCTAGGAAAAGTAATATTAATTTGCATGCTCGCTAAGCCGCAGCCTTTCTTTCTGACTTCCTGTGTATAAAATATATATAATGAGATATTCATCTTGATTCTTGATTTATCCTCGAGTTTTCTCAGCTGAAACTAAAGCATTTCACTAAACCTCGGGTCATTTGACTTGACTAGAACCCTGACAAGCCATCCAGTTATTTCTGGAACTCATCTGCAGGAGCAAGACCATACTTCTCCCTATAGCTGCAGGCTCTGAACATAACCCACAATGCCACTGCCACCTGACAATCCTGGCACTGCCTGTTGCTGCTCACCCTTCACCTGAGCAGAGCCCATGGCATGCATTGGCTCAGTCAGGCCAAGGATGCCAGAGACCTTCAGCTTTGTGGTTTTGATTGTAAGCTTTCAGTCCTGTAAGCTCAGAAACAAGACTTGGAACCAGGAGAGGGCCCTGGCTCTTATCCCACCTGTCCTCTGATTATGGTGTCTCTCAAAAAAAGTTTCCATCAGTTTCTGGTATGCTGTGAGGGCCTTGGATTATAAATGTGCCCCCTCAAACACCACTGGTATTATGAGCACTTTCTTCCAATTCCAAGTAGGCATTTTGGGTCTCAGTGGAAGAAAACTACTATTAAGAAACTCTTCATTTAAAACCTTTCTTAAATCCTTGTCTTCCCAAGTTATAAGCCCATCTCTCTCACTTCTGAGGCCTTAAAGAAGCCCACTTTTATCTAGTCTAGCTCCTAGCTTCCTGAATACACCCCTACTGTCTCATTGATGTGATAGGGTTAAGTCTCAGTAGCCTTCATAGCCCAGTGGGGCTAGATATAGCAGATCTTATTAGAACAAATTACTGACTAAACTCTTAGATTTGTTGTTTGTATATCCCACTGAATCTGTCCAAAGCAACTTTAGCAAAGTGACTTCTAGATCTCTGTTTATAAAACCATAGATAAGTCAGTAAAGGCAGCTGATCGCAGCTCAACACAGCTCCCAAGAGATGTGTATTCAAATGACTAAGAATAGAATACCAGAAGCTCCACTCATATAAATCAGGTAGAGGAGGAACATCATGAAAAACAGTTGAAAAATATGAACCCTCTTCCATGAAAAACCATTAAGCTTACAGACACACAAAAGTGTGTCTACAATTTGAGGGACTCACAGACACCTAAAACTCATTCATGCACCCCAGGTTAACAACTGCTAAAATAAGATCCACCAGAGATTGTTAATCAGTTCACATCAAGGTTTGAGTGAGTAATGACAGTTCTGCATTATTTTCTATTTTGTGCTTTAAGGATACACATGTTTTATAAATAAGTTAACAGTATCTAAAAACAATATTAAGATGAGATTACATGTGACTCTTGGACAACACAGGTTTGAACTGTGTGGGTCCACTTATACATTGACTTTTTTCGACCAAACACACATTGAAAATAAAGTATTGAATACTTTATTCAATGCAAAACCCAATTAGATGGTGGGTCAAGTTTTTGCATTTCTAGGTTTCACATGACTGATTGTGGGACTTAAGTATGCTCAGATTTTGGTATTTGCGGAGGTCCCCATATAATTGGGGAGGTATATTGTACCAACGGATGATTTTATAATAATCTAGTGTCTTCATACTCAGAGCCTGAGAAGTACAAAATATTAGGTCCTGACTCAGATCTACTAAATCAGAATCTGCAACTTTAAAAAGGTCTTCAGGTGATGTGTGTACACATTAAAATAGAAACATTTATCAAGCAAATATGAGGGAAACACTGGCTGTCTCTAAACACAGAGTAATGTTATTTGACCTGCATTGAAAGTTAATCTTGTCTTTGACTACTTAGCAAGCTTCTATCCATCCTTGAAAACCCTGCTCAAATATTACCTCACATGAAGGCTTTCCAGCACTTGCCTCCAACCCAAGAAAGAATAATTTACTCCCATTCTCTTGTTAGCTGATTTCATTGTATTTTATACATGTTATTTATATTAAGAGTTTTTTTGGTTTTGTTTTTTGTTGTTGTTGTTGTTGTTTTGAGACGGAGTCTCGCTCTGTCGCCCAGGCTGGAGTGCGGTGGCGCGATCTCCACTCACTGCAAGCTCCGCCTCCCGGGTTCAGGCCATTCTCCTGTCTCAGCCTCCCGAGTAGCTGGGACTACAGGCGCCTGCCACCTCGCCCAGCTAGTTTTTTGTATTTTTTAGTAGAGACGGGGTTTCACTGTGTTAGTCAGGATGGTCTCGATCTCCTGACCTCGTGATCCGCCCGTCTCGGCCTCCCAAAGTGCTGAGATTACAGGCATGAGCCACCGCGCCCGGCCAAAAGTTTTTTAATAAATACATTAATTATGTAAGTTCATCTGTAGTTAACATTATGAGTACATAGGTCATAAAAAATAGCAACAGGTCATACTTTTGAATACTCTGTGACAGACAATGTTCTGAGCAATTATAAATGTACTAACTTATTAAATCCTCAAAAGCCTTATGAGGTGGATGCTAGTAAACTCTGAGGCAGAGAATAAATTAATATTTGGAAAATGCCGTGGTTCACAACTAATCTAGTTTGAATTTTTTTAAGTCTTGAAATTATACATAAAATAGAAACAGGCCATCTATTCAATAGTTTCCAAAGTTTCATGTTTCTATGGAGCATTAAGCATACAGTTTCTTTGAAACCTCATTTCTACATTTAACAAGGGGTTATTTTCTATTTTATAGTAAATAAAAGGGTTGATCTTTAAATCAGTCTCTAAGGTACAGTACTCTATGGTAAGTGGCTACATGCAGGACACATCTCCAAGTAAGAGGTTGTCTCTCCAGCCTATCTGGTGTGCTGAAACGCACTTGGCTGTTTTATTAATTCTTTTCTCTTCACTGGTTAGAGTTCTACACAGAAGAAAAACAAACAATAAGCAAGTCCAATGTTGAAACAACTCTCTCGGGTTTCTGCAAGGCATTGGATGATGCTGCACTATTTGGTCTGACTGAAGCCAGGTAAGGGCCATTTGGCTGTTACTTAGCAACTGCCTGGCAGGGCTCTGCCCCAAGAGCCTTATGAAGGTGGGGTCTCTAGGATGACCACAGCACCCTTCCGGGTTCTGATACCCAGTAATTCTCTTGAAAAGGTTTTATGCAACTGGAATCTGACCCTTTAAATCGTCTTCACTACACACTTTATTTCAGAAGAATTAAAACACACATACGCCCACACATGCATGTCCATGAAGAAAGAATCAGGGGATGAAGGCAAGGTGAATTAAACAATAGAAGATAGAAGGTAAAGAAGAGACAAAAGTTTAAAAAAAAAGTGAAAAGAAATTGTAATAGTCAATAGTCTAAGACTTGATTTCCAATATTTTCCAGTATTATTTAATGTAATTCTGCTTATCAAATTCATTATTTTTGCAGAAGATTATATGCTCTACTTTCTCAATGTCTGTCTAAATAAATAATTTAAAATAATATGTGCCACATTACTAAAAAAAGAAGCTGCCTAATACGAGGCATACAATGGTCAATCTAGTGATCTCATAATAAGTGATTTAATACCGGGGTCGGGAGGGGGGGAAATACTTTAAGAACTATGTTGCATTCAACTGTATTATGTAAGATAATACAGTAACCATATCAAATTTTTAAGCATTTGATCCATCAGCACTTTTTTACACTTGAAGATTTGTCATTTATCAATATTACACGACTTCTAGTGTGACTTTGTTATCAGCAGCAAATCCAATGGGTCTGCAGCAAACTTGATCCTTGCCTCCTCAGAGGAAATAATCTGGCTGAGGAGCAGGAGGAGGTTTAAGGCAGAGGAAGAAACCAAGGCAAGTTTTAGATCAGGAGTAAGTTTGTTAAAAAGTTTTAGAGCAGGAATGAAAGGATGTAAAGTACACTTGGAAGAGGCCAAGCTGGCAACTTGAGAGATCCACGTGTGCCATTCAGTCCTTGACTTGGATTTTTGTACATTGGCCTGGTCCTGGGGTTTGCATTTTTTCTCCCTTGATTCTTCTCTTGGAGTGGGCTATTTGCATGTGCAGTGGCCTGCCAGAACCTGGGAGGGGCCACATGCCCAGTGTGTTTACTGAAGTTGTGCACATGTTCACTTGAGGCATTTTTCCCTTACCAGTCGAGTGTTCTAGAGGAAGGTCATAGGCCAGTTAAACTCTGCCAGTTTGCCTCTTAGTGTGCATGCTTGGGACTGCTCACCCAACTCCTGAGATTGTATCAGGAGCTGCTAATCACCAGCTTCAGGTGTTTTCTATCTATTGGGAGACTATTTTTCCCTGGCACTGGCTGTGACCAATTATTATTTTACAGAGACAATTTAACAACCGCCTGACCATCAACTAACTGTTGCCTGACATTCTTGGTAGGGGGCCCTCTCCTGTTCTGCATATGTGTTCCTAGCTACCTACTGTAACAATTTTATAAATATTAAAAGAAAGCACACACAAATCATAGGTTGCTGAAATTTAGGCACAACTGAAACACATATATGCTAGGTATAGTAGCAAAACAAAAAAGCAGAGATCAAAGTTCAGTAAAATAATCTACTGCAGTCTAGCACAAGTTAATTTACTGGTTCTAATTTGTCATTGACTATAGAATTACCCATTTAGGGTATTTTAATAAAATTTATGCCTTCTGGGGCTTTTACTCATTTCTACTACATGTTGAAATATGAATTTTGGGGGGATTTGAGACCCTCAAATTTCCTTAATTTTCCACATCTGCAGTCTGCTGTTCACGCTGCTACTAACATGAACAGCAATGCTCACTCTGTCAGTAAAAACAGCATCAATGCTAAGAAGCATTTCAGTATATTGATCCCTAGCAGTCTCATATAATCTAAAGCCACTGTTTATTATCCATTATCAGCCATTGCTAGAAAAACATTTCCCGATCTCAAATTTCAGGCCATTATCTAACTGCTGAGGCTGCTGTTGCTGTTATTATAGAGTCAAATGCTTTCAGAATGAGACTCCATAATTGTACTGCAGGGGAAAGTTCCACAGAAACTGCACTTCAGTTTAAAAAACAAACAGGGCGGATAAGGAGAGAAGGATTTTCTCTGAGGAAGCAGCCTTTCTAGAGTTCGTGGAACAGCATGGCTGCAATAGACCCTCTGAGCTTCTGTCTGAACAACCTCCATTCATTCCAGCTGCTGCCTAATTGGCCCATGACTGCGTAGCACCCCTAAATGTATTGCATTTGTATCACCAGAATAAACAAGCAATCTTCCCTCTGCATAATCCCAGTGCTAACTAATGCTACCTGAAAAGAAAAACGCTCTTATCTAGTGTTTTATTCTTAGATTTCTGGATGCCTGTAGCCTTTTATACAATCTTTATAGTTGAAGTCCCTGACAAGTGAAATCTTAATAGGCCACTGATGGGACACCATACATTACGGTTAGAAAATTTAACAATATTAAATAAATAATAATAGTTGAGCAGTAGAGATAAATACTATAGCAAAGTCCATTACATGGTATGTAAAATCTTCAAAGAAATACTCATCTGTCTGTATATACACACACACATATTCCTAAAGTTAGAACTTATCTTTTTTTAATCAAGAAAGTATGATTAAAAGGAAATTTTTCAGTTTATCTTGCTCTCTTGATAAACAGGATAAATTCTAATTTCAGGGACATGCCAATAATCTTTCTCTTTTCTGCATTTCTGGGGTGAATTTGCTCTAAATAATTAATTTTAAAAATAAAAGTTGTTGGCCTTTTAGATTGAAATTCTTTTTCCTGGAAGAAAAAGAGAGGAAAATGAATTTATTTTATAATTGATCTGGGAGGGCTTTTTGCCATCCTTTTTGTTTGGATGGATGACTAGGATAACAGCTGCCATCTGCAATGCCAGTGGTGAAGTAGAACTTAATTATCACCAGCTGGTTGATCAGGTTAGACTTGCTTAATGAGGACCCAAAACAAGATCTAAATAAGGCAAACAAATGAAGTGAGTAAGATTTAATAGTTTACCTTCCAGTAGCCATTTTCAAAGGATGTGTTAATTTTAGTAGTACTTTCCAAATCGTACTTGAGTTAATTCATATAATCTTATTTAAAGGGGAAAAATGTGTGTCCACATAATGTCTATATCATATGCATGACACTATAATACAGTTTAAAACTTTCTGATATAATTATAGCAATATTGAGAATAGATAACAGTGATCTATTACTTTATGGAAGCCACATTTTTGGGATTCATGCATCTCCTTTTCTTTCTTTTTTTTTTTTTTTTGAGATGTAGTCTCGCTCTGTCACCCAGGCTGGAGTGCAGTGGCCGGATCTCAGCTCACTGCAAGCTCCGCGTCCTGAGTTCACGCCATTCTGCCTCAGCCTCCCGTCATCCATTATAATAAAATCCCAAGGCAGAAAGACAATTCTCTTTCTAAATGAGCTTGTTCCCAGTTAGTGAAAAAAATAAAATGCCTAATCCACAAATGTGTATTTTCTTTGCATTTCAATATAAATGAATATTATTGTTTAAGCTTTCAACCAGGATTATGAGTATGATTCCCCTTTCTCCTTTAGGACAGGGATCTATATATAGGCAGTAAAGACACATTAAAGAGTGAAAACCAAGAGGAGGCCTGTTGAGATGAGCTGATAATAGAAATGGGTGTCAGACTGGAGGGCAACAGTAGACTGGCCAGTCTAATGAAGGACACATGCAAGCATTGAGGTCAGGGTAAGGCAGGAAAGAAAGCCAAATAGACAGATCAGAGGCTGATAAATGCAGAATCAGGAGGTCAGATAGGTAGCTGGAACTAAAAATTGGGAGGAAAATTTAAAAGAGTAAATAAGCTTAGCAAAAAACAGTAAAAACTAAACTGGAAAAAGTTAAGGGCAATTTTCAACATGAAGAAAATAGTCCTCAAACTCATGAGTGATTGAATAAATAGTTTATTTATTCTCAACTGTATTTGGCACCTATTTGGTGCTGGGCACACAGGTGGGAGGCTGAATAAAATCAGAATTAACTATTGCTGTCAAGAAAGTTATGACTTAGCAAACTGTTGAATGAACTTCTAAGTAGGGAAAGCACTGAGAATGTTGATCAAGGCTTCATTTTCTCACTGAGAGCGAAATAATATCAAGGAGACCCTCAGATATCTAGATGAGAAAGGAGAGAACTGAGATCTATCACTGGATTTTTAGATGTTAAATTGTAGAAGAGGATTCTAGGGTCTTGCTTCTGTGAAGGTTAAAGTAAGCATAATCAGTTACTCTTTTTCCTGTGTGGTTCTGTATTACCTTTTTCCATATTGTCTTCTGCTAGAGAATCACTCTGCATTGGAAGTCAAAGAAGACAAAGGACAGAGAGCTGGCCACACTCTGAATGACACTCTGGAGAGCTTCTCGGGGTTCCCAGTAAACCTGACTTTCCTTTCCACTTGGTCAAATACTCAGTGAACCCCTACTACGAGACCAGTAGTTTATCATAGAACATGGCTGCAATGTAGAGATAGACTCTAGGAGATGAAAAGATCAAGGAACGCCCCCACCCAGTCCTCCTGATTTCTAGCACGCTGCCCTGAGATTTCATATTATAACTCTGGTTTAAAACGTCAAGTTCACTAAATCAAATCAAATATACTACCCACTCATATATTTTGGGAATTTTTAGGATTGTTCCAGTTATTCAAAAATAAACACTAAAAAGATATATTCCTTGATTTAGATATTCCACGGTCTGTAAAGGGAACATACAGAAATCTTGAACGCCATCTCCTCTTGCCAGAGAATTATAAGCAAATAAATGTTTCATTTATCCTATAATAATTTAAGAGAATTTTGATTCTGGAATTAGAAAAAACAGTCAATCATTCTTATTGGAAAAAACAATTAAAGGAGGTAACTGAATTAGAAGTTAAAAAGTACAGAACAAGAATAGCAGAGAAGAGGTGTACATAGGTATTTTTCACACATTATTTTCATATATTATACACACATACATGAGTGTGTGTGTGTGTGTGTGTGTATATATATATATATATATATATATGTATATACTCAGCCTCCCAGTTGGAATCAATCTAAAAGCCTCTTTTGAGTCTGAGTACATTTCCTCATGGATGAAAATAGCTTGTGATAAATTCCCCATGATGGCTTCTACTGGGCCACGGCTGAGCTCTACAGGCCCCCAACCTTAACAGTCTTGGATAAACTGAGTGCTTTGAATCTGGGGCAATGATAATGATGGTCTACATACAGCATTCACTCTATCAAGCCCTGGAAAAAAGCTTAGAATTTTTATACTGTCAGTTTCTCCACCCTGTACACCTATCCTTTAGACCTGACAATCAGAATAAAACTCTCTTTTCCTGATTGCATTTCTTCCAAAGTCATTTAGAGTTGAGCAGCAGAAATGGAGACCAGTAGTCTCTCACTGACTTCTTTATTTTTAGGCACATTGATAGGCAAAGAGTCCTGCTTTGTTTTATCTCAGGAGCTAAATTAACTACCTCGGATATTTTTGTGGCTTGGTCTTCTTGATCGTTATATATTTATCTTTTGACCCATTGGATTAGTCGGTTCACACTGCTATAACAAAATACCACAGACTGGGTGGCTAAACAACAGAATTTTTTCTCTCATAGTTCTGGAGGCTGAGAATTCTATGATCAAGATGCCAACAGATCTAGTGTCTGGTAAGGGCACCTTTCTGGGGTACAGATGATATTTTCTCCTAGTATCCTCACATGGTGTATAACAGAGAGAGGGAAAAAACTGTATCTTATCTTTTTATAAGGGCACTAATATCATTCATGAAAGCTCCACCCTCATGATCTTGGCTGGGCGCGGTGGCTCAAGCCTGTAATCCCAGCACTTTGGGAGGCCGAGATGGGTGGATCACGAGGTCAGGAGATCGAGACCATCCTGGCTAACACGGTGAAACCCCGTCTCTACTAAAAAAATACACCTCATGATCTAATTACACCCCAAAGGTCTCACCTCCGAAAACCATTACACTGAGGTTTAGGATTTCACCATATGAATTTGGGGGCAGTGACAAAAACATTCAGTTTATAGCATTCTGAATCTGGCCTTCCAAACTTCACATCCTACTCACAAACTAAATACATTTATTCCATCCCAACGGCCCCAAAACTCTTAACTCATTCTAGCATCAACTTGAAAGCCCAAAGTACAAAGCCTCATCTAAATGTCATATGAATCATATATGAGTGAGACTCGAGGTACCATTCATCCTGGGGCAAAATTCCTCCCCACCTGTGACCCTTTGAAATAAAACAAGTTATATGCTCCCAAAATATAAGAGTGGAACACTCATAGGATATTTTCATTCCAAAAGGGAGAAATAGAAAAGAAGCAGAGTGGCGGGTCCCAAGCTAATCTGAAACTTAGCAAGGAAACTTGTATTGCATTTTAAGGCTTAATAATAATCCTCTCTGGCTTGATTTCTGCCTTCCAGATCTACTGGGTGTTGGTCCCATCCTTTGAAATTGAGGTAGCAACAGCCCTATCCCTACACCTATTCACTCTGGGTCTGTGGTGGGAGTGGTAGGCTTGATAGCCTCTGCATCACCTTCTAGGTCCTTCTTTCCTTGTCTTAAACAAAAGAATGTTCACAGATAAATAGTTCTATGGTATGTTCCTAAAAGTCTAAGAAGTTCAACAGTGTTTCTTCATTTGGGCCCATTTTCTCTGCTTAATCACGTCCCAGATAGCAGTGTTTCTGCTACCATAATCCCATATCTATTCCTGGCTTCTGTTGTGATGGTCGTTTAAGTCTGTGGTTCACAGCCACACTAATCTTCTTACCAAATGCTCCATCTACCATATCATTCGCATTATCTTCCTAACACTGTTTCTCGTATTTTAAAATATAAAAAGCCTGATGAGAATTTTCTATATCTTTAAGTTCTGACTCCTTTTTGCTTAACAATTCCGTCTTCAAGTCATTTCTCTTCTTTCACATTTTACCCTAAGCAAGCAGGAGGAACCAAGCTACTCCTTCAACACTTTGCTTAGAAATCTGCTCAGTTAAATATTCAATTTCATTGTTCCACAATTTCTGATTTCCACAAAACACTAGACTATGAAGATAATTCAGCTAAGTTCTTTGATCAAATGTAACAAAATTTTCCTTTCCTCCAATTTTCAATAGCATGTTCTTCATTTCTATCTGACATCTCATCAGAATGGCACTGTTATGGTATGAATGTTTGTGTCCCACCAAATTTATGTAAGCCTAATTCCCATTTTGTTGATATTGAGGTAGGACTTTTGGGAGAAGATTAACTCATGAGAGCTTAACCCTTATGAATGAAATCTGTATTCTTATAAAAGCGGCTTGAAAGAGCCTGTATCCCCATTCTGCCATGTCAGAATGCATCAACAAGGCAACATCCATGAAGCAGAGACCTCTGACCACAAACAAAATCTTCTGGTTTCTTAATCTTGGGCTTTCCAGCTACCAGAACTGTGAGGAATAAATGCATGTTATTTATAAGTTATCTAATTTAAGGTATGTTGTTATAGCAGCAGAAACAGACTGAGTTTTTTACTGTCCATATTTCAAGCAACATACTATTCCCGATTAATTATGTTTCCTCTAAGAAAATGACCTCTAAAAGTCCCTTCATGCCAGTATCAGCATTTTTCTAACATGTCCCTCAAAATTCTTCCAATCTATACCCATTAGCCAGTTCCAAAGCCATATATTTTTATGTATTTGTTACAGAAGCACCCTTACTTCTTAGCATGGTAGCCCCTGTCCACTGCTATTATCCATGGTTTTGCTTTCCATGATTTCAGGCACCCACAGTCAATCATGATCGAAAATTGTTAAATGGAAAATTCCAGAAATAAACAGTCCATAAATTTTAAATTGCACATTATTTGAGTGGCGTGATAAAATTTTGTACCAACCCAACTTGCCCTGGTTGGGACATAAATCATCCATTTGTCTAGCATATTTATGCTGTAGGTGCTTCCAACCCTTAGTCACTTAGTCATCTCAGTTCTCAGATCAACTGTAATGGTATCACAGTGCTTGTGTTCAGGTGACTCTTATTTAACTTAATAATGGCCCCAAAGTACAAAAGTAGTGATGCAGACATAATGTTGTAATTATTCGATTTCATCATTAGTTGTTAATTTTTTACTATGCTTAATTTATAAATTAAACATATATATGTGAGTCGGAACTCTCCACAGTTTTAGGCATCCACTGGGTGTCTTAGAACATGTCCCCCACAGATAAAGGGGTACCTCTATAGAAATTGCTGTCTTAGTTCAGGCTTCTACAAAAAGACACCATAGACTGGACAACTTAAAAAACAGAAATTTATTTCTCACAGTTCTAGAAGCTAGAAAGTCCAAGATCAAGGTGTTAAGAGACCCACTCTCTGTTAAGGGCCCACTACCTAGATTGCAGACAGCCATCTCACTGTATCTATACATGGCATAGAGCACAGAGAGAGAACACATTTTATCAATTGCTCAAGTGATTTTTTACTTAATGGTTTTAATGCTGTTGATTTTTTGACATAAATCATGTCTTTTTATAATGGCACTAATTTCAGTCATGATGGCTCCAACCTCGGGACCTAATTACCTCCTAAAGGCCTTACCTCCTAGTAACATCACAAGGGGCCTTGGATTTCCACATGAATATTGGGGTCTCATAAACATTCAGCCAATAGCACTCACGATTTAATTCCAAAACAAACTTTTTAATGAAATATGGAAGTGTATGTTTTTACTGTTCTTATTTTTAAAAGGGAATAAAGATAAACTATAAAGTTCCTATTCACAGGCTGAAATATTTCACTTTTTAAAACCCAATTATAAAGGTTATATGAGCTTGATGCTATACAGTAGAATGGCTTTTCTTGTTCTTACTCTTTATCCCTGCTTTGTGACATTTAAAAAGAAATCGTAAATCTTCAGAGTAATTTCTAATAGGCTGTAAACAAACAAACAAATAATTTCTGATTGATATGCTGAAAACAAAATTATGAAGAAAAGGAAGAATGACCCAGCTGAGAATGTGAGACTAAAGGCTATATAAATGAAGTTAAGTAAAAAATGAAATTTGTGTCAAAAAATTAACAGCATTAAAAGCATTAAATAGAAAATTACTTGAGCAATTGGTGAAAAGTAGGTATCTACAGTCTTTCACTATTTCTGAACAGATGTAGATCACTAAAACCAGGAGTTATTTCTTTAAATAAAAAAGCAGTTCACCAGTCTGTAAGAAGATTTCAGCCTGAACTGGAGTTTTTGTAGGAAAAGAGAATAAAATAGTTTGAGATAGATCAAAAGAACAGTAGTACTGTGGAAAAGAAGGCTGCAGGGAAACCCAACTTTTTCTCCTAGAACCAGATTGTGCAAGGGCTCATGTTAATGCTACTCTATATTTTTTTCTAGTTTTTTTTTTTTTTTTTTAATTCTTGTGGGTACATAGATGCATATATTTATGGAGAACAAGATGTTTTCATACAGGCATACATTTTGAATTAATCACATCATGAAGAATGGGGTATTTATCACCTCAAGCACTTATTCTTTGGGTTATAAATAATCCAAAAGCTGTTTGGAGGGCTGAGAAGAAGAGAGGAAAATGTGGGAAACTTTGGAACTTCGTAGAGACTTGTTGAATGGCTTTGCCCAAAATGCAGATAACAATATGGACAATAAAGTCTAGGCCAAGGTGGTCTCAGATGGAAATGAGGAATTTGTTGGGAATTGGAACAAAGGTGACTCTTGTTATGTTTTAGCAATGAGACTGGCAGCGTATTCCCCCTGCCCTAGAGATTTGTGAAACTTTGACAGAGAGATGATTTAGGGTAACTGGCAGAATAAATTTCTAAGCAGCAAAGTGTTCAAGATGTGGCTTGGGTGCTGTTAAAGGCACTCAGTTTTATAAGGGAAGCAGGGCATAAAAGTTCAGAAAATTTGCAGCCTGACAATGTAATAAAAAAGAAAATCCCATTTTCTGAGGAGAAATCCAAGCCGGCTGCAGGAATTTGCATAAGTAATGAGGAGTCGAATGTTAGTCCCCAAAACAATGGGGAAAATATCTCCAGGGCATGTCAGAGATCTTCATGGCAGCCCCTCCCATCACAGGCTCAGAGGCCCAGGAGGAAAAAATGGTTTAATTGGACAAGCCCAGGGTCCCTCTGCTGAGTGCAGTCTAAGGACTTGGTGCCCTCCATCTCAGCTGATCCAGCAGTGGCTGAAAGGAGCCAGTGTAGAGATTGGGCCATGGCATCCGAGGATGCAAGCCTCAAGTGTTGGCAGCTTCCTTGTGGTGTTGAGCCTGCAGGTGCACAGAAGCCAAGAATTGGAATTTGGGGACCTCTGCCTAGATTTTAGAAGATGTATGGAAATGTCTGGATGCCTACGCATAAGTTTGCTGCAGGAGTGGGGCCCTCATGGAGAACCTCTGCTAGGGCAGTGCAGAAGGGAAATGCAGGGTTGGAGCCCCCACACAGAGTCCCTACTAGGGCAACACCTAATGAAGCTGTGAGAAGAGGGCCACCATCCTCCAGACCTCAGAATGATAGCAATCTACTGACAGCTTGCACTTTGCACCTAGAAGAGACACAGACACTCAATGCCAGCCTGTGAAAGCAGCTGGGAGAGAGGCTGTACCCTGTGAAGCCACAGGGGTGGAGCTTCCCAAGACCATGGGAACCCACTTCTTATATCAATATAACTTGAATATGAGATATGGAGTCAAAGGAGATCATTTTGGAGCTTTAAGATTTGACTGCCCCGCTGGATTTTGGACTTGCATGGGGCCTGTAGCTTCTTTGTTCTGTCCAATTTATCCCTTTTTTATATTTACCCAATGTCTGTACCCTCATTGTATCTAGGAAGCAAGTAACTTGCTTTTGATTTTACAGACTCATAGGCAGAAGGAACTTGCCTTGTCGCAGATGAGACTTGGGACTGTGGACTTTTGAGTTAATGCTGAAATGAGTTAAGACTCTCAGGGACTGTTGGGAAGGAATGACTGGTTTGAAATGTGAGAACATGAGATTTGGGAGGGGCCAGGGTTGGAATGATATGGTTTGGCTGTGGCCCCACCCAAATCTCATCTTGAATTCCCACATGTTGTGGGAGGGACCCAGGAGGAGGTAATTGAATCATGGGGGAGGTCTTTCCCATTTCTTGTGAGAGTGAATAAATTTCATGGTATCAGATGGTTCTATAATGCAGAGGTTCCCTTCACAAGCTCTCTCTCTTTGCCTGCTGCCATCCACGTAAGACGTGACTTTTTCCTCCTTGCCTTCTGCCATGATTGTGAGGTCTCTTCAGCCACATAGAACTGTAAATCCATTAAACCTTTTTTCCTGTACAAGTTACTCAGTCTCAGGTATGTCTTTATCAGCAGCATGAAAACTGACTACATTAGATGTATAACCTCAAGCATATTAATTAGCCTCTTTAAGCCTTAATTTTCTTCTTTTTATAACTGAAGTAATAATTGCATGTATCATATGGAGTTATTGTGATAAATGAGATAATACATTAATGCCAACTAAATATTAACCATTATTATTAGAAACTATTATGTTGAAGTCCTAATCCCCAGTACCTCAGGATGTCAGACTATTTTGAGATAGGGTCTTTACAGAAATAAACAGAGAAAACCATATGAAGACACAGGAAGAAGGTGGCCATCTGCAAGCCAAGGAAAGAGGGCCTCAGAAGAAACGGAAATGCCAAAACCTTGATCTTAAACTTTGGGCCTTCAAAATTGTGAGGAAAGATAACTCTGTTGTTTAAAACACCTAGTCTATGGTACTTTGTTATGGCAGCCATGGCAAACTAACATATACACTAAATAATTAAATTTTAGCAGTTGCTTCATTAAAAGTCTACTTGACCCTCAGAAACCAGTTTGACTTTTCTTTTTAATTTTCCAAAGGTTAGTTTATACACAGTTGTATTAGTTGCTTATTTCTGTATAACAAGTTACTCTAAAACTTACCCACTTAAAGCACACACACACACACAAGCATCATTATCTCATGGTTTCTGGGGATCGGGCATTCATTGAAGTTTGTCTGACTATCTCTATTTCAAGACATCCCGTAAGGTTGCAGTTCAGCCACAAATTAGGTGTACAGTCTTATCTGAAGATTCAACTGGGTGGATCCTATTCCAAGCTCCCTCATGTGGTTTTTGGCAGGATTCATTTCCTCACACATTGTCAGACTGTAGGCTACAGTTCCTCACTGGCTGTTGGCCAGAAGCTTCTCTGTTTCTTGCCATGTGGACTTCTTCACAAGGTAGCTCATGGAAACTGTCTTCCCTCAGATCAAGCAAGCAGGAGAAGGAGAGAGAACTTCCAAGACAGAAGCCACAATCTTCTAAAACATAATCTCAGACACTTGTGAGAGTACCACGTTCCCTCACATCTATGCTTCACTATCAAGAGCATTAGGAAAAGTTCTGAATCTCCATCACCTCTGCCTCATTCAATTCACTAAAAATACATCATTAAATTTAGCCAACTCAAGGGGAGGGGATCACACAAGGGCATGAATACCAAGATATTGGTATTGTTAAAGGCCATCTTAGGAGTTAATATAAGAGTATATTTAAATCAGAATTCTAATCAAAGAGGTTCTACAGATTTAGAATTATATTTGCAAAATTTTTTGAAAAGGGAAATACATTCTCAAAACAATAAGATAATCTTTTGATGAAAACACTTAACTTCATTAATCCCAGGCTAAAATGTTATATGCATAGTTTAAGATGAATTATCCTGATTCTAGTAAGTGTCTCAATTATGGCAAATTAAGTAGCACTTGGAGAACTCTAAAAATTTCTTCTTATTTCTTCAGAAATCACACATCCATGGTCAACATCTCTCATCTCTCACTCTCAGAGTCACGATACCACAAGTATTATGGACTATAGTCTCTTCTTAACTTTTGGACTTACTTCATGAAAAGTTCAACTGTCATTATACTAATGGCTTGAGAGAATAAAATTAAGGCCATAATGCTTATACAATAACATAAGATTGCGACAAACCTGAAGCAAAAACTCTGTAACCATATCACACAACCAGTCTGAGCTAAAACTGAGCCATTAGGTAGTTGACAAATCCTAACAGTGAAAGGAAACTAATTAACATAAATTACCATATGATAATTGAGTTGCAGAAGTGTTTGGAAACAAAAAGTACTTTTCCTATTTGTGTGTTTATAGGCTCTAAGTACCATGTTCCCTCACATCTATATATCACCATCAAGAGCATTAGGAAAAGTTCTGAAAACTCCAGCAGTCATAAATTCTCATCTGTGTTTAATTACCTGAAATAGCTAGAAAAGTTTGAATTATCAAAGTCACTGGTGTTTTACATGACCAACTGTTTCTAACAAACATACATAATCAGAAGCAATTCTGTTTCCTTAACCATTAGCAAACTGAAATACCCATACAGAGAAAAGCAATACTAGAGAGCACCTAAAATGTACCCTGTGGAGTGTTACAAGGCAATGTATTTATTAAATACTCCTTATGACACTTTAGTTTACTCACAAATGCCATATAAACGTACAGCCTTTCTAATACTGCAGTTACGATGACTTTACTTACATGTCTATTTCCACCTTCCCTTGATTTTTACCTTTGATTCTTCACTAAAAGGACCGTGAGCTTCTATTCTATAAATTCAGATTGGTTTTACCAGTTCTAGGATAACCTCACATATAAACATTTATCATTTTGAAATGATTCTTTGTAATATTTAAATAATCATGTATCACTGCTATCACCTTTAAAAAGTCATCTGATGATGACATAATTGAATAACAGTTGAAAAATTATTAACTGTAAACAGGTATTGATTAGACCTACAAACACCTAGGTAACATGAATTATTTGTAATCTATAAGGGAGAAAAAAACATGATGTGAGGGAAATTCTTGTATAAATTCACTCTAATAGAAAATTATGTAGTAAAACCTCACAAGTCTGAAATAATTTAGGAAAGTTTGCTTGAATCATTGAATAACTCATGGAAATACATCACTAGTACTTTCAAGCAAACAAATGAACGAATGAATAAGATATCCATTTAAGGGCCTATCTATCTCATTTAAAGTATCGTACGAATAAAAGAGCTACTTTTGGACTTGCCACTTGGATTTTTAAAAAATACATTGAGGCTCAATTTAGACAAATCTTTTGATCTGGCCACATAACAGTAGTCCCTGTCTTCCCCAGCCACACGTATTTGTGGATACCAAAGACACAGGATTTTTACAACCCCATTCAGTTTTTCTGCTCTTGAGGATCTTATAGACCAGTGAAGAAGATAGATAAATAAATTTTTTTATTATTATTATACTTTAAGTTCTAGGGTACATGTGCATAACGTGCAGGTTTGTTACATATGTATACTTGTGCCATGTTGGTGTGCTGCATCCATCAACTAGTCAGCACCCATCAACTCGTCATTTACATCAGGTATAACTCCCAATGCAATCCCTCCCCCCTCCTCCCCCCTCCCCATGATAGGCCCCAGTGTGTGATGTTCCCCTTCCCGAGTCCAAGTGATCTCATTGTTCAGTTCCCACCTATGAGTGAGAACATGCGGTGTTTGGTTTTCTGTTCTTGTGATTGCAATATGATGAGATAATATAATATTAGACAAATAAAATCCAGCAACAGCACAGGTAAGAAACAAATTGTGCTATAGTATATTACTCTCTTTGCTTTGTTTCAATCAGATTTAATAGATAATAAATAACAACTAAAACTGGCATGTTAAGCGAATATGAGAGATGAAGTGCTATTTTCAAATGCTGATTATGAATAACCTTTAAAAAACTGCTACCCTACAACCTTTTAAAAGTTCGGATAATATGACTTTTTTAGTTTAGGATACATAGAGAAGAACAGTGTGACAGGGAAATAAATCAAAAATGCATCTGTCTAAGAGTCTCAACTAAATATGTTTCTATAACTAAGTTGGATCCTGAAGTATTTTTAATAGTGAGGATAATTCTTACTATAAATGCATAAGATTACTTATCACTAACTGCTACACGTTGAGATATTGGTTAGTAAAAAAAGTTCTAGGTAATTATTCATTTTTTAATACATATATTTTATGTCAACTATGACTTCCATGAAAAGTGAAGGACACATCACTTTTTTTGTTTGTGATTTCAATCATTTCCAGGGATCCCAAGTTATATTTCTATTTTGTTTAAAAGCACAAAGTGTGAATGATTAGCCTTCCACTTGATTCACAGGCCACACCCCACATTAAGCCACATCCCCCTCTCACTTTGGAGGCGTGAATACTGTTCATTTGTGTTTTGCAAAGATTTTATTCAAATTACATATTTTAGTCATAGTAAAGCTACAAAACTTCATGAAATTGCATTCAGAAATTACTTACCATGAGAAGAGTGCTTTCAGATATGGATAACTAATGTATCCTGGTATATACTGATAAAGCATAAGCAAATAAATTCTCACCCCTTCCCACCATTTAATGGCATATGTTTAAGAATTGATGATAAAATTTCAGCCTAAGATACAAATAAATATATTTTACTGTATTGGCTTCTCATTCGTTGTTTTTAGCTTTTAGTTAAAGAATAAAAATTATTAAAAGTCTATCGTGAATTTAAAATGCTCCAGTATAAGATGACAACCCCTGAGTTTCTGTTGCATCTAACAAATGTATAAAATTACATAAAAGGAGCGGGTATCCTTTGTACAAATGTAATTATAGAAATTAAAGAAGTGGTTGAAAGATAGTCACTATATTTTACTAAGTCACAAATGGCTCTCTAGTTCTGCATTTTTCTGATTGAGTGTTAGAACTTAAATGTTATTCCTCATGGATCTGACTTTGTGCATCTTTGAGTTTTTCAAGGTTGGTATAAGTGCCAAAGCAAAATAGCCTTATTTTAGGTATATTAATAGTTATATATGCCAAATAAAATTCTTCAGCAGCACGATTTAGGACCAGTGAAAGCATGTTAACAAGGGTGACTGTGGTTATATCCTTATCCAGTTGCAATACTTCTCTTGGTGTCCCAAGTCAGTAGTTCATGTAGTCACTTTTGCTTCAGAATCCTTATGGCTGATCACACAATACTGCTGGTCTCTTTTTGTGTACTCTAGAGATGGCCAACTCAGTGTTACGTCAAATTATCTTGACATGCATTGCTATGGTTTGCATGTGTCCCCCAGAAAGCATGCATTGGAAATAACCCCCAGTGCAACAGTGTTGGGAGGTAGGACCTAATGTAAGGTGTTTAGTTGTAAGGGCTCTGCCCTTACAAAAAGGCTGAAGGTTGCAAGTTTAATCTGATGCTCTCTCCCACAATTGCTCTTTTACATTTCCACTTTCCACCATGGGATGACACAGCAAGAAAGCCCTCTTCACATACCAACCCCATGCTCTTGGACTGTGCAGTCTCCAGAACCAAGTAAACTTCTGTTTATTATAAATTACCCAGTCTAAACTATTCTGTTACAGCAGCATTAAAAAAACAGACTAAGAAAACATCTATATGGTATGTGTGTGCTGTGTTAGCATTAAGGATAATAGTGGGTGTTAATGGAGGTGGAAGAGGAATCCAGTGAGAAAATGTCTTTGGGTGAGGATTCTTAATTCATTCGGTAAGAGTTTGTAACAGGTCTCCATTTGGCTTGTATCATGATGTATCCCATGTAATCACATTGAGCATCCATTCAACTGCTTTCTAATTCTTTCATGCCCCATTACATGTCTGTTACATTTGCAGGATACATTTTAAAGATTTATAAAATCAGAAGAGCTTTGGGATGAAGGAGCCATAATTAAAATTACAGGCTCCATAATTAACCACATGGTTTAATCTCAAAGCCACCATTTACCAACTGTGTGACCCAAAAAATTTTTGGTTTCTCATCTCTTAAATCTACAGCACTTAACTCTTTAGTGAGGATTAACTCAAATATTACAAAGCACATCAAATAATATCAGACATGAAGTAAACACTATAAAATTAGCTTTTATTATTACTATAAATCCTATTAGCAAAAAGAGACATGAAGTTTCGTGCTTATTTCCTTTCCTTAGAAACTGACAAATGTTAAGTGATGGAATGTGCACTGGAGAATGAAACAGAAATTTCTGATCTCCCAGATCAAGTGTTTCTTCCTCTTTATCATTTCATTACTTTATTATATAAAATCCTGTACTGTTCTCTAATTACAACCTTCATGTTGAAGTTGATTCATCAACCCCAAACTCTGTTAGACTAATTTACTATTAGTAAGTAGTATTGGCCTAATACTATTTACTGATAAACAATTTATGGTTTATGCTTACTGTTTATTTAATAAACAGTGTAGCACAATGTTGAGCACATAGTAGGTTCTCAATAAACAGTTGTATGCAATTGTGACCTTTGACAATAGAATGAATAAGGCACTTTTCTCTATGGCTACCATCCACCAATTTATTTAAGATTTTAAGATTTTTTTTCTAGTTAGTCTTAATATCTATCTTGGTAATTCATTTCTGTCATGTTAGCATGCTTTGTATAATTTTATTTCCCTTGTGTACTCTAAGCCAAAAATTGTTTGATTCAAAGAATAGACTAAATGTAAAGGTACATTCTATTTCTAAACTATTTCTTCTTTACCTACTTCTCAAATTTAAATGTTAAAATTCCAGAAGTCCTAGATAATAGTTAGTGTGAATATGTCTCCCCAAAAAAGATACGTTATTCAATTTTGTCATCTAAAAATTATTCTATCCTTCATCAGGTACTCTCATATGGGTGTCATATAATCAAATGACTCTGGACATCCTATTTGGCTGCAGTCTAGTTCAAGATAGATAAATATTGTCTTTCTTCATAATAATTCAAAGGTTCTGCTCAGTGACATTTAAGTTCTATTAGCCAACATAATATTATCCTAGAGTACATTTAAACAATTACCTGAATATTAATACCTAAATTTTAATATACTTAACTATTATTATATTATCAATTAAATCATTAAAAACCTGAGAGACCAGAAAGATGGCGGATGGGAGGCAGGACTAGACCACAGCTCCAGACAGAGCAGTGGGCAGCAGCTCATACTGTGAATTTTAGCTCAAGGTCTACTGCAATAACAAAACAGCAATCCCGAGAGGACCCTCTAAAGGAAGCAGACTGCTCCTGCAGGATCCAGGAGACCCCCGCAAAACTGTGAGTGCCCCAACTGGGGAAGGGGTAAAGGGAGAACCTTCTCTCCAGAACACACACCCCCAATGGCAAAGCGCTGAAGGTCTGTTTGCCAGAGAAGTTTCCAGCTTTACCTGGAGCTGAGTCAATTTGGAGAGTTGAGTGAAATACAGGAGTAGAGAAAGCAGCAGAAAGGCCCTGAGAGCTTGCTGGTTCCACCACAGGGATCCAACGGGAGAGAAGCAGGGGGTAAAACTGCACAAGGAGAAAAATAAATAAGGAAGGAACTTACTCATGTAACCAAATACCACCTGTACCCCAGTAACTTACAGGAAAAAAATTCATCCAATACTTTTTACTGTATATTTTCCCAGGATGTTTTCCTTTCCTTAGATGTAAAAACTGTATTTCAGAAGCTCAAATAGACATAAAGAAGAAAGAAATAAGTCAACTTTTCATTTATTTTTAATTATTGGAAAGAACATCATTGATATGAATTTTCTAGAGATTATAGCTGTCAGATGTTATTATATTGCTTATGGGGAGCCAAATGTCACAATATGCCATATCCCAAACTTATTACTAAACTTGTTTGCCCTCCATCCATGAGGCCCTGCTTGTGTTCCTTATTTATTTTATATCACACATTGGGCTTTCTTTTTTGTTGTCTCTTTCAACCCATTTTTGATGCATTTCTTCCATCTCTGGTTTACCTCTACCTTATTCTTTTTTTTTTTTTTTTTTTTTGAGACGGAGTCTTGCTCTGTCACCAGGCTGGAGTGCAGTGGCCGACCTCTACCTTATTCTTTAGAAATTTCGTGTTCGGCCGGGCGCGGTGGCTCAAGCCTGTAATCCCAGCACTTTGGAGGCCGAGACGGCGGTCACGAGGTCAGGAGATCGAGACCATCCGGCTAACACGGTGAAACCCCGTCTCCATTAAAATACAAAAACAACTAGCCGGGCGAGGTGGCGGGCGCCTGTAGTCCCAGCTACTCCGGAGGCTGAGGCAGGAGATGGCGTAAAACCTGGAGGCGGAGCTTGCAGTGAGCTGAGATCCGGCCACTGCACTCCAGCCCGGGCGAAAGAGCAAGACTCCGTCTCAAAAAAAAAAAAAAAAAAAAAAAAAAAAAAAAAAAAAAAAAAAAAAAAAAAAAAAAAGAAATTTCGTTGTTCATAGCTCACAGAATTAGAGACTGTAACCACTTCTATAACATCCTCTAACTAAAAATACCACACACATCATTATTTATTTTTTACTAAATACAGTTCAGCTGAACTGTGGGGATAAGTCAGGGCTTACATGAAAAAAAAAATGGTTCCAATCTAACATTGGACAATATACTGCATGGATACAATACATTCACACTTAAAGCATTTTTTCTAGAAGTTCCGAATAGGGTTTTATAATGTTAGCATTGTACTCAATCTTTTCATTAACACCTTCATTCAATAGTTGGAGAAACAATAACTGATTAACTGACTTACTCAAGTTATCTCTACTAGTCAATGACAAATTTTGAATTTGGTTTAAGTAGGATTTAATAGTTATAGATGGTAATTACTTTTGTATAAATATTCACTTGGGATTTGTAAAAAATTATAATTATAAACTCATCCTCCAAAAATTTGAGATAGTAATAATACATAGCTAGTGGGACAACGATATCAATTTGTCCAAGAACTCACATCTAGTTACTATTTTTATGGAACAAATAATGTCCAATTTATATATTTTATTGCCACTTCAGTAGTCTGCCTTTGTAAGAAAATTCCAAAACTAGATCAGAATTATTAATGTCATTTTACTTGAGTGTTTAGCAAAAGGGAAAATGTACAATGAGAGAAAAGAACAGGTATATGGACAGTTTGAGTGGAAGTGCTGAAAGAAGACTCCCAAAAATTTATCTCAGAATATTGAGCTGTCAGGCTACACAAAAGAAAAATATTTATTCTTGTAACTGCAATGGGAGTCGTGAAGTTTCTGCTAACCATTTGTAACTATTCCTTGTATATGGATAGTCCATAACCAAAATCCTTTCCTCACCACTTCCCATACCCTAGTAGCTGATCCCTTACCCACTTTTAAAAGAATCGCATGTACAACAAATTGCCAACCATGTTGAAGACTTTAACAAAAAATTGTCATGTGCAAATAAAAATTATGAAAAGTGATTTTGATGTAATATAGAACACTAGAATTTGATAAATAAAAAGAAGAAAAGAGAGCCAGAAACAGAGAGAGACAGAAACCAAGAAAAAGAGAGAAGAGAACTAGTTTAGAAAAGCATTTGATTAAAACTTAGCTCTACTATGATTTATCTTGAACTCTAGACAAATGCATCACATAACATTTCATTCTGTAGAACAATTAAGACAAATGCCTAACTATCTCACAAAGATGTTATACAAACTAAAGAAATAAGAAGAAAGCCTTTTAATGTATAATAAATAAGGCCTTGTAAAAGTATAAGTATTGCCAAAATTTCTAAAAACTGAGAAGGTTAGTAAAAATGAAGCAGAGATTTGTGTGGATAAATAAATAACATGAAAAAAAAAAAAAAAGGAAAGTAAGCCAGGTGCCAATTAGGTTTTCTATTTTAGCAATAGTTATTCCTTCACATTTTAAAACCATTACTAGAGTTCAGCAATTTTACCTGTAGAGAATGACTTTGATTTTGATACCTGTTTTTAGAGCATACAAGTTTAACAAAAATACAGATCAGTCAATTGAGATAACAGCAATTCACAAAATGTATTGCTAGTAACAGGAGATAGACAAATTTCCAGGAAGACAGGGATGGCTCCCCAGTGATACTTGACCTTCAAGCCACAGACAGTCTAAAGCCTGAAAACTGAGCTACCATTTCCAGATAGGATCCATGGACCAGAGAGACAACTTCCATCCCTGTCTTACCCACTCTGTCTCAATTGGTCCTTTCTGAATGGTGCCTTTTAACCAATTTCAGAGTGCCTTTTCCAAGCCCACCCATAAACCAATCAGCATGCATTCCCCCATTCTAAGCCCATAAAAACCCCAGACTCAGTCTCACAGATGGCTACCCATTTTCGGGTCCCTGCTTACTGTCGAGAGCTTTACTTTCACTCAATAAATTCTACTCTGCTGGCCAGGCACGGTGGCTCATGCCTGTAATCCCAGCACTTTGGGAGGCCGAGGCAGGCGGATCACCTGAGGTCAGGAGATTGAGACCAGCCTGGCCAACATGGCGAAACCCCGTCTCTACTAAAAATACAAAAATTAGCCAGGTGTGGTGGCAAGTGCCTATAATCCCAGCTACTCGGGAGGCTGAGGTGAGAGAATCACTTGAACCTGGAAGGTGGTGGTTGCAGTGAGCCGAGATTGCACCACTGCACTCCAGCCTGGGCAAGAGAGCGAAATTCCATCTCAAAAAATAAAAAAAAATAAAAAAAATAAATTCTACTCTGCCTTACCCTCTCTCAGGAGTCCATATACATTGTTTTGCTTGGTCGTGGGACAAGAACCCAGAACTCACCAAACAGTGGGAGTGAAAAAGCTGTAATGCTCTCTGAGCTGCAGGCAGCAGTAGTAAAAAAGCTGTAACACTCCTGCCCATGTACCAACAACAGGAGTTAAAAAGCTGCAACAGTATGTCTACAATTTATTTCACCAAGTAAAAGTTATGAATAGCAAAAAGAAGCAGAGCAATTAAATGCATATATCATATAAAGCTGTGAGATGAAAGATGTTTAATCACACTAGCCACCATGAAAAGAAATGTTGACATAATTTCATCGAACATCAGCTAGCATCACCACCAGGAGGGTTGTGTACTCTGGCAAGAGGGTTTTCTACAAAAGCAAAGATTACTTTAAACATTAAAACTTTATGCCAGACCTAGTGGCTCATGCCTGTAATCCCAGCAGTTTGGGAAGCTGAGGTGGGTGGATTCCCCGAAGTCAGGAGTTCTAGACCAGCCTGGCCAATATGGTGGAACACCATTTCTACTAAAAATATAAAAATTAGTCAGGTGTCATGGCACATGCCTGAAGTCCCAGCTACTTGGGAGGCTGAGGCAGGAGAATTGCTTGAACCCAGGAGGTGAAGGTGACAGTGAGCTGAGATCATGCCACTGCATTTCAGCCTGGGCAACAGAGTGAGACTCCATCAAAAAAAAACCACAAACACACATGCTTTAAAAGCTAATTTATAGCTAATGGTATGCTCTTTAACATCTTTACTCTTTACTTTTATTCCATCCATAAATGGGGACATAACAAATCACGCACACACACACGCACACACGCACACACACGCACACACACACACACGCACACACGCGCACACGCGCACACACGCACACACACGCGCGCACACACACGCACACGCGCACACACACACACACGCGCACGCGCGCACACACGCACGCGCACGCACACGCACGCACACGCGCGCACACGCGCGCACGCACACACGCACACACGCACACACACGCATGCATGTACAAACACAGAAATAATCAAATACCTGTGCTTTCTAAGGAGACTTAGGTAAAGGTTTCTATATACCAAGAGTTCTGGTCGACGGGTGGGGGGTCCCACTTATTACCTCTTTATCATGAGCTCTCCCAACTATCCCAACTATGTGCTTTCTCACTTACCCAAAGCCAACTTTTAACCCCCATTGTTAATGCAAAAGGCTCTCACCATGTAGATGCTGCCCTGTGGGCTACCCTCACTTCTCAACTCCACTTTTTTCTTCTCCCCCATTTTGATTTTTAATCTTTTATCTCTCTAATTGCTCCCCTTTTCTTGCTCTTGAAAAGCTTTCAGAAAACTTTTTGAAGAAACCCTTCTTTTCAAACCTTTCCTACAACCCATATACTGAGAAATTACAAATATCTTATTATATAGATATATCTGCTGTAGCATACACTGTACTCTAATTGTATTCATATTCTGAATTTGTGTAATGTGTGTCACAAATTATATGGAATATAATTCCCTTTGTGGCATTTATATGTGGTGGTGTATTATTTTCTATTGTAACATTTAATACATTTTTTGTTTGGTTGTTTTTTTTCTTCCTTTTAATTTTAATTTTTCTTTTTTTAAGTTTTAGGTTTGAGGGTACAAGTGAAGGTTTGTTATGTAGGTAAACACATGTCATGTCACAGGGGTTTATTATACATATTATTTTATCACCCAGGTATTAAGCCCAGTACCCAATAGTTATCTTTTCCGCTCCTCTCCCTCCTCCCACCCTCCCCCATCAAGTAGACCCCAGTGTATCTTGTTTCCTTCTTTGTGTTTATAAGTTCTTATCATTTGACTCCCACTTATAAGTGAGAACATGTGATATTTGGTTTTCTGTTTCTGCATCAGTTTGCTAAAGATAATCACCTCCAGCTCCATCCATGTTCCTGCAAAAGACATGATCTCATTCTTTCTTATGGCTGCATAGTACATAATTATATATTTACCTATATACAATGTATATTTGTATGTGTGTATATACATGTACATCTATACACATACACATACAGACATATTTTTATAATAGTTTCTCACTTGATAATGAACTCTTTAAGAAAAAGACTGAATTTTATCCAATTTGTAGGCACATGCTAGGCAATCAACAAGTATTTGAAGGATGAATGGGTGATGAACATTGAACTGTTTCTTCTCTTACTGACCTCAAACCAAGAATTCACAGTGAAGCAGATGTCATACTTAAAACTTTGGCTTGGCTTGTGTCTTTAATTACAACTTCCTGTTGAAGAGTTATTGCCTTCCAGTCAAAGATGTTCTATTTTTTTTTTTCCTATTTCTGTTTTTTGTTGTTTCTCTTCTTAGTTTTTAAAATTATTCCGGGTAAGTGAAAAGCTAGTAGTTCACAGAAACCCCATTTTCACTCTGGAAAAAAAAAGGACACAACTACATGATCTATATTGACATATAAAGTTAAATATACCCTTTGCCATATGAGTTCATGGCACTATTTTTAGGGATATGTATCCACTTTGAAATAAACATGGTAAAATGCTACCAGTAGTTGAAAACAATCAGTATTCATGAATTTTAACAAAGTGTCCCTTCCCTGTTTTTGAATGAAAAAAAAAAGGCATTAAGAAATCAAGTGTTCACTGGATGAATCTATCTAGTATAAATTAACTTAATTTCAGTTATTTAGCTTCCTAGAGCTTAGACTTTTTCTTTTTGTTATCTTATTGACTGACGGTTGAGATTGAAAACTGGGCAAGGCAAGCCCACCAGGTCAACACTTTATAAAGAGAATTAATCATCATGCCAATACAATAGTTACATTCACTAGCTGAGTTTGGCAATGAAAACCTAAACTAGGCAACCCCAGAGGAGTCCTTTCAAGTGCCACAATTCAGTCACCCCGAATGACAATAGAACTGCCAAATAAATTAATACAAAACAGTCAACCTGCAGACTTTTGCCCCAAAGTATTTTTTAGCTTTCAAATTTATAGTAAACTCTGATGTAGCGACTCCAATAGACAGAACCTCTGGATTCATACCCATGAAGAAGGAGGCATAATTATCTGTTCCTTGAGAGACCACAGTTGGTTTATAGAAATTAGAAAATTCCATAGTCTGTGTACTTCAACTGGTGATTACAAAATAATTAATTATTGATGTTATCAAATGCAACATGCTAATTTAAATTTTTCTGGTCATTTATAGCACACGAATATCTGTGATGCAAGACCAGATTTGTTTTCTTACCTTTGTCATCCACTCAAGGGGATCAATAGTCAAAATAATTCAAGAAAAGCAATTGTTCTATTTTATACTAACTGTGAAAATATCAATATCTATGAAATTTAATGATATAAACATCTAGATTAAGTGCCAAGAAGTATTTGGAGTGCCTTTCATACTCAAAAAGAGCACTTTTATAATCTGTAAAAATGGTATTATTATAGTATCACATTGCTGAAAAACAAAAGATGCTTGTTTTTGTTTTCAAAATAATGTATTTGTCAGTGATTTATGGAGTGTGTAGAAAAACCAAGAGTTACTGATGTAAGACTTACTCACCCCTCTGATAGATAAATTCCATGCAGCTATAACAGAATGTTTAAATAAGTTATTTTTGAATAAGGGCTGTTATGTTCAATGCAATTCAATGCCTCAGGCTGTAAGCTCCTATAACTTGGCTTGAAGAATATCTAGTTTCTGTTGAAACAAAAGTACTAGACAAATTGTGTCAAGAGAAACCCTGGTTTACGTGCTGTGCTCTGGCTCACTTTTAGTGGTTTCTTTGTGGCATACAGTGCCTGAGGCTGTAGGTAAAGTGCAGATTCTAGTATTTCTCTGGTCAATTCCAAGCAAACAAATGAAAATGAAATAAAATGGCAGTAGTATTGTCTTATACACATAGAGAAGCTTGATTCTTCTGTCAGCCTCTTTAACTTTTTCCAACTGTGTTTAGTGTTCTGCCTTTATTATTTATTTATTAAGAGGCAAAGCTTTCCTTTACACATGTCGACTGGCTCCACGAAAAGTAAATCTCCAGAATAATAGCCAGCTGGAATTTCGGATTTCTAAAGCATTTTATTTTATGTGTTTGCTTCTACATTTTACCTTGTTGGTGAGATCTTTATGAACACGCAATACTCTTATTTCCTACCCTCTCCCCTGACTTTATCTTCCTCTAAAGCATTTACAACTGTCTAATATACTGTAAATTGCCAGTTTGCTTTACAGATTGCCTGTCTCTCTCTCACTCCACATTATAATCTCCATGTGGGAAGGACTTTGTGTCTATTTTGTCCACATTTAAATCCCCAGAGGCTTAAACTGACTGGTATATGAGCTACTAACCTTGGATCAGCATCCTAACAGCTAGAATTCATGGAATGAATATGAGAGCAGGAAAGTAGGCTAGAAACACAATAGGTATGTACATGTGCTCTCTATGGAAGGTTTGCTTACTGATTCCGGGAGGATTATTGATCAAAGGAAATTTGATCAAAATAGTCTAGGTTTATTTTTTACTTTAATTCTTCTATGTCTTTTCTAAGCCCTTGCTTGTTCTCCCCCCACACTCTGAGTGATTTTCCCCACCCCATTCCTCTATAGAATCCCCACACTTCTACTTTAGAAAGGTAAGTAAGGAAAGTCTCCTCTCTTTCCTCTCTTTTAGAATACAAAGTTCCCCATGATCCCAATTACTTCTATTTTGATCCTTCCCCACATCTTACCCCAAACTACCATTCCTTTTGAGCTGATAGTAGATAACTTTTAGGAATTGAGCCATAATTTTAAGCAAATTTATTTTAACCCCTTAACTTCAGGCTCTGTTAGCCTATTTATTTTTCTTAATTCAAACTAACCTTGAATTTTTGAAATATTAGGAGTGTAACACAGTCAAATGAAATTTTCTGGACACTTTTAGCAATCTACCTTTGGGGATAGAACCTAGCATAACCAGCTTATCACAGTTTGCCTAAGAATGTCTTCATTTTAGCCCCAAAAGTCCCACACATGGGGAAACTTCTCAGTCCCAGGCAAACTGAGACAGTTGTTCACCGTAAAATTACCTCAACATATGGGCAAAGTTTCCAGCCTGGGAATATGTCCCTGGGCTCAGGTCTCTTAAGTTGTCCCAGCTCATCTCCTCCTTCTACTTCTGTTTTTTTTAAAGCTGCAGAGCTTTGCACAGCAGCTGTCAAGGTAGTGGAAATGCTGGCTCTGATGGTGGGGACGTGGGCAGTAAGTACAGCCCCAGCTCCCCTGGAAACTGGGAATTTTGACTACCTACCTTGGATGCTTACTTGGGATCATTCACTCAAATTGACGATGCAATCTAAACCATAAGGTAATGAGCCTCTGAAAATCAACACATATTTATATGTCATCCTATAATAGATACGTAAATTTTATTGAAAATACATTTAATTTATAAGAAATGATATGCTGTTCTGCAAAGAATAATTTGATACTTGATATTTGGAGGCCACAGCAAAGCTATTTGCTTGTTTTTCAGTTTACATCACAGATGGGTGAATAGCTTTTATTCATTGAGAAAGTACCATAACTGTGTAAGGGAAGCATAAGCTATACTAGAGCACTAGTCAGGAGAGATTCACTGTAGTATGGAACTAAGCTCCAAGCTTCTGACTCTGCTATTCTGCTATGTTTTATCTATATTATGAAAAGAGCGCTATTTTAGAACTTAGAAGTCCTGGTTCCGTCTTAGCTCTGTTGTTTATTAGATATGAGAATTTGGACAATGACAAAACATTTCAAAGGTAACCAGTAAACAAAGAGCAATAAGAACTAACCTGCACAGTTTACATGACTTGTTGAATCAATGAGATAATGACCTTGAAAAGTTTTCTCACACATATAAAATACTCTATTTGGTAACAACAGTAGTTCTTCCTATCAATTTTAATGATGGGGCATTAATCTATTGATGGAAAAAATGAATTACAGCAACCAAAGATATTAGTGTGGCAGATGCCTTGAATTCATAGCACTTTATGTTATCAAAAGCATAAACTATGGCATCATAAAACTTAGAACCACTAAATAAAGTAGTCATCGGTGGTAGAAGCACTGAAAAGTGGGCGTGTGGAAACCTGTAAAGTAGGAAGCAGGTTAAATAATTTGTTCAAGGCTGTACAGAATTATCTTTATAAAAATCTGTGTTCTTGCTTACTTGCAGTAAAAATGTAAAACATCTTACAAAACTGAATGTAGAAGAGCCAGCCCTGAACCTGGTAGTTAAAAATTTAACCCTGGGTTCTTTTCCTTGAATCACAATAGAAAATATTCTGTCATGGGAGCTCAGAGATCTGCAAGTGACAGCCTGCTTGTCCTTGGGAAAATCACACAACCTGTCTGGGAAAGTGTCCTCATTTGGAAAAAAAGAAGATGAGTGTTAGTTTGTGTTTTTTAAACTATTAGGTGAAGCCGAATAAATTAGAAAAAAAAAAATAGGCCAGTCCAATACACAAGGAACTTAGATGTCACCACTCCATGGCAACAACTAAAGAGCTGAACAGACTGGAAACCAAGTCCTCCTCTAAGATCTATCAGAGAAGGAAGATCACAGAGCAAATCACTGCCCCAGAAACTGGAGTGACAGACAGATACAGAGATTCAGAACTTATTGGGGCAGAAACTCCTAAGCATAAACCACTGTAGGAATCAATGCTAAGGCAGAAAAACTTGAACTAGAGGCTCAATGTGCACAAGTTTGAGGGATAAAAACTCCAGGAAAACCCAGTCATAGGGAGACCCTCACACTTTTGTGAGTTTTGTCTCCAGGGCCTCTACCAGGTCTTCACAGTAAATATTTGAGGAAAGTCCCCCCATGCTTCCAGCAATGTGAGGGGAAAATAATCCATTTCGAAATGCATCAAAGCGTTCTATTCTTCTTAACATGGCCTGTCTGCAGAAGAAACTATTTTATCAGTTTCCTTATCAGGGTAAAGAAATTTCCAACTTCTAAGCAGCTGTAACCTTCCTCCTGGAGGAAGGGAAAACCTAGCTCCAGCCCCTTCTAGCCTTCCAGTTGAAGGAAAGGATACAAACAACTTCAGCCCCCTCCAACCATCTAGAAAGGGACAAATTGAGAAGCATTCAGGAAAATCAAAGTCCACGGGCAGAGACTCACCAAAAGATCTAATTATAGGACTATAGGAAGCTTCTTCTTCCCGCTGAAATCTAACCACTACATTAAGGGCCTGTTTACCGCCATTTGTTTTACTCAGTATATCATGCCTACTCAACAAAAAATTATAAGATATATTAAAAGGCAAAAAAGTACAGTTTGAAGAGATTAAATAAACATCTAATCAGGGTCAGATACAGCAGGAATATTGGAATTATCAGACAAGGAATTTGTAATAACTATGATTGATATGCTACAGACTTTAACAGGGAATGTAGTCTCTGCAAGAACAGATAGGTAATGGAAGCAGAGAGTAGACAGGTGAATATTCTAAGAAAGAATAAAAAAGAAATGCTAGCAATCAAAGACACTGTAACATAGATGAAGAATGCTTTTGATGCTCTCATTAGTAGATTGAACATAGCCGAGAAAAGAATCTCTGAGCTTGAGGATATGACAATGGAAACTTCGAAAACTGAAAAGCAAAGAGAAAAAATACTTCCAAAAACAAAAACACAGAGTATCCAAGAACTGCAGAACAACTATAAATGGTGTAATATGCATGTAAGAGACACCAGAATAAGGATAAAGAGAAAAGGAAACAGAAGCAATATTTAAAGCACAAATGAATGAGAATTTATTCAAATTAACATCAAACATGAAACCACAGATCCAGGAAGGTCGGAGAACACTAAGTTGGATAAATACCAAGAAGCAAACAAAAAATAATCCTGCACTTAAGTATATCATATTCAAACTTCATAAAATTAATGATAAAGAAAAAATGGAAAGAAGCTGGGCGTGAAGAAGGGGAACCTTATCTATAGAGAAGCAAAGATAAGAATTACATCATAATTCTCAGAAACCATGCAAGCAAGAAAAGAGACAAGTGAAATATGTAAAGATTTGAGGAAAAAAAAATCCCACTGAACTGGGATTCTGTATCCTGCAAAATTATTATTCAAAAGTGAAGGAGAAATAAATACTTCTCAGATAAAGGAAAAATAGAGGGAATTTATTGCCAGTAGACCTGCCTTTAAAGTTTTAAAACAAATTCAGAGGGAAATAAAATGGTATAGGTCAGAAACTTGTAAGTACATAAAGGAATAGCATCAGAGAATTAATAAACAAAGATAAAATAAAAATTGTTCTTTTTCTCATTCTTAATTGATCTACTTGAAGACATTTTGTCAAAAATAATAGTAAAAGTGTATTTGTTTATGTGTGCTTATATATATAGATGTGACTATATAATTATGTATCAGTGAAACGAATAACAGCAGTGATACATGGGACAGAAAGAAGGAATTAGAAATATATTGTTATTGTAAGATACCTTGCATGACCCATTAGGTGGTATAATGTTGTTTTAAAATGGACTGGGATTAGTCATAACTATATTTTGCAAACCCTAGGCCAACCACTAATAAAGCAACAAATACATATGTATATGTGTATATATATGTATATATGTGTGTATATATATATGCTAAATTAAAGCCATAAAAGATAGAAAAAGTGTAGAAGACAAAAATAGGAATAAAGAACAAGAGCAACAAATAGAAAATGATAACAAATATGGTGGATATTCATCCACTCATTTCAATAATCTTAAATGTCAAATGGAAAGTTATAGTGTTAAAATCATATATTAGAAAAGAAGAAAGATAAAATAACCAGTGTTCTAAGTTTTGACCTTAGGATACTACAAAAGGAAAAGCCTGTTAAATACAAAGTAAGCGGAAAAAAGAGAAAAAGTAAAAATTAGAAGGAAAACTAAGAGAATTGAAAACAGGAAACCAACAGAGAAAACAAAACCAAAAGCTGACTTTTTGTGAACATCAATAAAATTAGTAAGTCTTTGGTCAGGCTAAAAAAAAAAAGTGAGAAGACACCAATTACTAACATTAAAAGTGAAAGAGGGAATAGCTCCTCAGATCTCATGGACATTAAAAGATAGTAAAGGATTATGAACATCTCTATGCCCACAAATTTGATAATCTATATGAAAATTCACACAGGAAGAAATAGACAGTTTGAATAAACCTCATTGAATCAATATTGAATAACCTTCAAAAACAGAATGCAACAGGCCCAGCTGGCTTCACTGGTGAATTCTACCAAGCATTAAAGAAATAAATTATACAAATTCTCTAATCTCTTTCAGAAGACAGAAACAGTGACTTCTTCCTACTTAGTTATATGAGGCTAGCATTACCCTGAAGCCCAAACCAAAGACATTACAAAACAAACAAACAAAATAGCTACAGACACATACCTCTGATAGACATAGATGCAAAAATTCTCAACAAAATATTAGCAAATCAAATCTGACAATATATAAAGAAAACTTTATACCGTGACCAGATGGGATATGCAAGGCTGGTTCAACCTTAGAAAACCAATTAATGTAATTCATCACACCAACAGGCTAAAGAAAAAATTCACATGATTCTACCAATAGATGCAGAAGAAGCATTTGACAAAATCCCACACTTATTAATACTAAGAACTGTCAGCAAACTAGAAATAGAGGGGAACTTCCTTAATTTGTTTAAAAATGCCTACCAAAAATCCTTGCAATTAACATTATACTTAGTGATAAGAAAATAAGAACTTTTCTGCTAAGACCAAGAGCAAGGCAAGGATGTTTCTTCTCACTGTTCATTTTCACCATTATTCAGGAAGTCCTAGCTAATACAATAAGACAAGAAAATGAAATGAAAGATATACAGATTGGGAAGGAAGAAATGAACCTGTCTTTTTTCAAAGATGACATGATTATCTATGTTGAAAATTTAAAAGAATAAACAAAAAGATTCCTGAAACTATTAAGTGATTAGAGTAAGATTGTGGGATAGAAGGTTAAATACAAAAATCATCACCTTTTGATATATCAGCAGTGTATAATTAAGAACACATTACCATTTACTTTTGAAAATGAAATATTTAGATATAAATCTAACAAAATATGTATAAGATCTATATGACAAAAACTATAAAACTGATAAAAGATAGCAAAGAAATACTAAATAAATGGAGAGACAAATAGGAAGATTCAATATTGTCAAGATGTCAACTCCTCCAATTTGATCTATATATTCAACTCAATCCCATTGTTGGAGGAGGGGCATTGTAGGAAGTGATTGGATCAGGGAGGTGGACTTCCCCCTTGCTATTCTCATAATAGTGAATGAGTTCTCATGAGATCATGAGATCTGGTTGTTTATAAAAGTGCATAGCACTTCCCCCTTCACTCTCTCTTTGTCCTGCTTCAACCATGTAGACTGTGTCTGCTTTCCTCTTCAGTCTTGCTTTCTGTATGTGCTGCAGAACCAAGAGCCAATTAAACCCCTTTTCTTTATAAATTATTCAGTCTCAGGTAGTTCTTTATAGCACTCCAAGAATGTACCAATACATATGGTAATGACCTTTGAGATACAATACCAAAGGCAGAGTTGGTGAAAGACAGAATTGATAAGCTGGACTTTGTTAAAATTAAAAACTTCTGCTCTATGAAAGATAATGTCAAGTGAATGAGAAGACAGGCCACAGACTAGGGGGGAATGTTTGCAACAGAAATATCTGATAAAGGACTGTTGTCCCAAATATACAAAGAACTCTTGAAATTCAAAAACAGCAAAGTGAACAATTCAATTTAAAAATGGAAAAAAGACCTGAGCCGACATCTCACCAAAGAAGATACACAGATTGCAAATAAGTATATGAAAATATGTTCAATATCATATGTTATTAGGAAATTCCATGTTACAACAGCAGTAAGATACTACTACACATCTCTTAGAATGACAAAAATTCTAAATATTGACACCACCAAATTCTGGTAAGGTTATAGAGCAACAGGAATTCTGATTCATTGATCATACGAATACAAAATGGTGTCGCTACTTTGGAAGATACTTCGACAGTTTCTTACAAAACTAAAGATATTTTTTCCTTATGATCTAGCAGTTGTGCTCCTTAGTATTTAGCCAAATAAACTGAAAACTTATGTCCACACAAAACCCTGCACATAGATATTTGTAGCAGCTTTCTTCATAATTGCCAGTTCCTAGAGGCAACCAAGATGTCCTTTGTAGGTGAGTGGATAAACTGTAGTACTTCCAGTAAGTGGAATATTATTTAATGCTAAAAAGAAATGAGCCATCAAGTCACAAGAAGACATGGAGGAAACTTAAATGCATTTTACTAAGAAAAAGAAGCCAATCAAAAAATATTGCATTCTGTGTGATTTCTACTATATAACATTCCAGCAAAGGCAAAAACTAAAGTAAATATACTAGTGCTTGTCAGGAGTTAGTGTTGAAAGAGGGATGCATAGGCAGAGTACTGAGGATTTTTAGGCTAATGAAACTATTCTGTGCAATACTACAATGGTGGATTCATGTCATCTATATGTTTACCAAAACCTATAGAATGTACAACACCAAGAGCGAATGCTAATGGAAACTGTGAACTTTGTGTGATAATGATATGTCAATGTGAGTTCATCAGTTGTAAGAAATGTGCAGAATGTTGATAGTGGGAGAGGTTGTGCCTGGGTGAAGGGAGGGAGTATGTAGAAACTCTCTATTCTTTCTGTTCAATTTTTCTGGAACCTAAAACTGCTATAAAAATAAACTCTACTAATTACAAAATAGGTAAGAGTACATAGCATATAGTAAGTGTAATTATCTCTTCTTGAAATGTTCAGTACTATATGTGTATGTTTACATGCACATATTGGGTCACGAGGTAAAATGTACTTCTTACATTTCATAGTCATGGTTCATAGTCAAAGCCACTTTCTTTTCCCTTCCCTTTCCCTTCCCTGACCCTTCCCTGACCCTTCCCTTTCCCTTCTTTCCCCTTTCTTTTTTCTTTCTTTTTTAGGTGTCCTCTAAGATTCTTCCTAACTCTTCTTCTCCATTGATTCTATTAAACCTTATCTGGTTCTAGAACTTAAAAAGCATCGCCTAGCATAAAAAGCATTTCCATACTTTATCTATTAGCTTAAAACATTTCCATAAGCTCTTGATACGTATTCTATTTCCTTATTTTTTTCTTTTTCATTCTTAAGCCCCCACCCATCCCTGCTCATAAATACTTCAAAATTCTGTGATTTTAAATGATCACCATGTTATAATAATATTCCTTTTCTGACCACAGATTAATTGTAATATTTTTACTTGAATGTAGATTAACTTGCATGTATTATACTCTAAATATAGTATTTTAAAAGTTAACATATTTGATGTCATCTTTATTGTGTTTAACGAATGGCCAGCAACAGCTCTAGAGTGGCTGTTTTTGGAGATTTTAATGTCCTTTTTACTGAAAGATGTCCTGGAAGGAATAAATAGACAAAGAAAAATAAAAGTGATTTGAAGAGCTAAACAGTCATCATAAGTTGGATCAGCAAAATGAAATCCTCTCTCCCACACTCACACATATGTTCAAACTGAGATAAACATGCTCATGCTTCAGTTACACGCAAAACTTTCTTGAGAGACAAGTAGCAGGGAGCACTGAAGCTGAAAGCAGTGTGACAACATGGTGGCACACAATGGTGAGAAACAACTCAACCCTGTAATGAATTTATATCATTAGAGTCCCATCAATATCACTTAGCTGGATGGCTCTGACAGGATGGTAATATTACCTAGAGATAAATTTCCTACTTCAAAGGTTATACTACTGTTTTCATAGGTACTTTAGAATAAATTATAAAAATGTGAAAAATATGCAAGCCATTCTGTATAACCTGAGAATAAGTTGGCAGAGCATAAATGTGTATGCTTGGTGTTGTCTATGGTGAATACAATGCATTGCATCTTTTTCCCCTCTAAATGGAAATGCAAAGGTTCAATTCCCAAAATTGTATTGAGAAAATAATGTACATTTAGAATCATTGTATAAAAAATCCTAGGACTTTTTATTTGTACTACATCATGATTAATACCTATAAAGTATACAAAATTTTCTCAAACTAAGTCCATTGTTAGAGAAAACAGAAAGGAAGGAGAAATGGATTTTTTTAGCCAATTGCTTAGGAGACACTTGATTAAATGGATATAGAATGGAAAAAATGATAAGAAAAATTTTCCTCTGTTACTGTACCAGTATGGCTAAAGGAAAATTATAGAATAGTGGACATCATGAAAAGAATTATATGCAAAGCCATAAAAATTTCCCTTAGGCTCAAAATATAGTTTCTCTCACACTACCAAAGATTGTCAAGTGAGTTATCTGAAAGACTATTCTGAACTCCCCCAACTGAGAAATACCACATCAGTTAATCCTTCCTGTCCAAGATATATTATTACATGACTTTTATTGTATAATTAAAGCATGGGTATACGCTTTCTAATCCTCAATCTATGCACCCATTGCACTCTCTTTTTTTCTTTGAAATTCTGAGTAGATTCCAACTAATGAAATGATGATACACTACTTTGTGACATAAGACAGGCTTTGGGCTTAAAAACTACCTTCAATTTGAACTTAAATTAATGTGGAAATAAATCAAACTTTTACATTCTTTATTCAGATTAAATCTATAAAGACAAAATGACTCTGTTGGCTATTTCTGACTTTTAAATTAAATTTACACTTTGAAAAAATGTAGCTTAAACATGCTTCAGGCATATGTGTGAATAACATGGTGATATTTTCTTCATCACTTGAAAAAATGAGAAAATGTTTAAAAAGGGAGGAGTTACTTGAAGAAGAGGTTTGTGTTTATTCTTAACTTTGCCTCAGGGCCACTATCTTCATTGTACTATTTCTCAGTTTTTAAAAATGCTTTTGAATTATCTCATTGTGAGACTCAAGATCAGCTGAAGGTAAGCTGATGGAATTCAAATACCATATTCTGTATAGGTAGAAAAAGTTCAGAACTCAGATTCCATAGTTTATATTCCAGATATTGTAACTCTATTATTTGTTAATTCATTCAACAAATATTTTTGAGTGTCTAAAAGACACCAAATATTGTGTCAGGCAACATGGTAGGCACTAGGAGCATAATAATTAATAGAGAGCTATAATCCCTGGAAGAAAAAATTGAAAAAGCAAACATTCCTAAACAATTAGAAAAGATAAATGCAATAAACAAACAGGATTATGTAAAAGAAGTTAACAAGAGAGAACAAGACAGGCGGAAAAATCAAAGAGCTTCCTGGAAGGCATGTCATTCAGGCTGAGATATCAAGGATGAAGCAGGCAAGAAAAGACTAGGGGTAGAGATTTACCAGAATGGAAGACTGGCTTATATACAGTCTTGAGCCAGGAGACAGCTTGCAATGTTTTAAGAACTGAAAAAAAAAAAAAAGGTGTACAAAGCTGGAGCAAAGGTATTTTCACAAATGGTAAGCAAAGGAAAGGAGCAAATGAGATGATAACAGAGATGGTAGTCAAGGCAAGCTCATAGTATTTTCTGTTAAGCCCTAGTAGCAAGTTGATATTTTATTCTAAAGGGACTGGAAACCATTGATGAATTTTTGAGAAGAAATATTAAAGTTGACGACCTACTAGCTATGATTATTTCTCTGCTTAATAAATATAGCTGTTGCAAATTAATACCAGTAAACAAATGGACATTTAACTGAGGACCAAAAGCAGATGGGATGCTACAGTCAAAATATAGAAAGTTATACTAAAAAGAAACAACTTAGCATTGTGTTTTCCATAGAAAATGTAAAAGGCTATCTGAAAAGAATAGTTCAAACATGTTCCAAAATCAGGCTTGCTTTTCTACCACCATCCCACTCTTATCTCCTTCTAGGTAATAAAACATATTATAAATGTGTGAATAATGAAGCAAAGATAGTGACTACTACATAACCACAGTTATGACCACTGCAGATATTTGCATAGTGTTCTATGGATCTGACTCTCTACTAGAGGATTATAGGTTTTGTAATAATAAATAGCCAACAGCCCTTGCCTTTTTTTCTTATGATTGAGAAAACTAAAGTTCAGTAAACCAAAGCCACTTCACCTTGTCTAAATTCACCCCAGAGTCAGAGGCAGTGTGAGACTGTAACCCAGGTCTTCAACTAAATAGCCTTTAAACTATGAATTATTTAATGATTTCGACTAAAAGACAATTTGTAGGTTAGTTTGGTTTATGTCTACTTTTTGTTTGTTTGTATGTTTGTTTTAGGTTTTTTCTTTCAAGTGGCTTTTCTATATGCATGTATGTATGGTGTGATACATTGGGGATGGGGTAAGCTTGTCACGTGTCCGTATTTTTCTTGTGACTATTACACAAGTAGCTAAAAATAGATAAGATTTATTGAGCTTCTACTAAGTGTCAGGAAATGGTAAGGCCATCCCTTAGATTTCTCAAGTCAAACATCTGTGAGTTATCTTTAATAACGCTCTCATTTACACTGAATATCTAAACAAGTGCCAAGTCCTGTGAATTCTACCAATAATACTAAACGTATCTCCAGTCCACTTACTTCTCAACATTGTCATTGCTGCCCCCCTACATCAAGCCTTCCAACTTTTGGCCTAAATAACTATAATAACGGAGCTTCCCATATCTTCTCTTAGCTCCCATCACTCTCAGCACAGCAGTCAAATTAGTCTTAAAAGATTTCTCTAGTTGGACACTTCAACGGCCACCCTATCTTAAGAAAAGGATAAATCCTTCACATGATCTACAAGATCCTGCAGAGTCTCTAGGAATCTCCTTTTCTGTAATTCTTCCCTTTGCTTTTTGTGTTATAGTCATTCTGTTTTTGTTTGTTTGTTTCCTATTTTACTTTATTTTCTCCATGCACCAGCTTGGAGGTCCATACTTCTGTTCTTCTCCATTGCAATTTCCTTTCTCTGGAATGCTCAACCCATCTATCTTTCATTATTGAAATTCTTACTCTAAGAGAGTCATCTTATATATCACTTCTGAAGAGTGAACTTTCTTAGTGCACAAGTTACTCATATATTTCTCCATTCTAGCAGTTATTACAATGGTAAATCAAACATTTCTTTATTTATAAATTTGTTTATATGATCATATGCTATCTCCTCTTCTACTTTGAAAGCCTCAGGTGGGTAGAGACCCTATTGCTAGGTTTACAACTATATTTTCAGGACAGAGCACAGAGGCAAGCTTACATTAGCATTCAATAATTATTTCTTGAATAAGTGAAAAGAATGTTGCTATGCTCATTCTTTTTCAACTTTAATTTTAGATTCAGGGGATACATGTGCAGGTTTGTTACATGAGTATATTTCTTGACACTGAGGTTTGAGGCACAAATGATCCCATCACCCATGTACTAAGCATAGTATCCAACAATACTTTTCATTCCTCTTTATGGCTGCATAGTATTCCATGGTGTATATGTACCACATTTTCTTTATCCAATCCACCACTGATGGGCACTTAGGTTGATTCCATATCTTTGCTGTTATGAACAGTACTGTGATGAACTTGCAAGTGCGCATGTCTTTTTGATAGAATAGTTGGGTGTTTTTTTGGACTAGCCTCATTTTTAAGAGTGTTTGCATATGTAGGAAAACTCACCTTAAAGAGGTCCAGTCTGCCTAAATCAGCAAGTTCTCATAATAACCTAAATGAAAACATTAGTGTAGCTAAGGATATCACAAGTCAATAACAGTACATTCCTCAGTCCTGATTGCCCAAACACTGAGCTAAAGCAGCTGGTAGTGCCCTTCAAAAGGAGTAAGAAACTTAACCAGAGATCACCGAACATCCCATTTTTACTAGAAACAACCTCCTGCTGTTATATTTTTGCATTGATATTATCCTTGTACCCAAGATATTTAATCTATTTAATTCACTCTATTTGTTGAAAGAGCTAACTTCTGAAGTTGATTAATACCTCTTATAGATGTACCTTTGAAAAGAATGAACTGGTCACTAATATAGAAGTTTTCCCACAACAGGTATGTTTCTTATTAATTCACATCTTGGATGTCTGGTTTGTTAACAAAATATCCTAATGAGTTTAATGTGGATTCACATCTTAGACATGAATGCACAATTGAGTATAAAACTTAAAATTTATTTTCTCTGTGAGGTCGATAACCAAAACACGGACCATGGTAAGTGGTCAATGTGATGAATATCACTCACTTAGATAACTGGAAATCAGCTTGCTAAACTGTCTCCTGATACTGATTTTCTGTCTCATTTTTTAAAAATTCTACAATTGGAAATTTAAAAATATTTTTCTTTAATAATGATTTTTCAAAGTCAAAAGCAAATATGCAATAATAAGTTATTTAACAAAAACAAATCAAAATGTATGATACAGCAAGAGTGGTACATAGAGAAAAGATCACTTGAAGGCAATGTATTTCCTTATTATTAAATAAGAGAAAATAAACATTTCAAAAGCAAACAAAATGAAGTTAGAAAAAATATGGAAGAAAGAAAATGATGAAATTATAAAGTGGGAAATCTCTAAAAATGATAAAACCCAGGCATACTTTTCTGAATTAAAAAAAAAATTGAAATGATAAATTGTGTTATGGCTTGAATTGTGTCTACTTTCCCCCAGCAGATTTTTTATATTGATGTCCTATTTCCCAGGACCTCAGAATGTGACCTTATTTGAAAATAGGGTTGTGACAGATGTAATTAGTTGAGTTGAAGTCACACTGGAGTGGGGTAGGCCCTAATTCAATTTGGCTGATGTGCTTATACAAAGTGAAAATTTGGATACAGATACATATATAGAAAAAACTCTATAGGAACATGAATATGGCCATCTCCAAACCAAGGAGAGAGGTATGGAACAAATCCTTCCTTCACAGCCCTCAGAAGGAGTCAGCACTTTCCCTTCAGATTCTTTCCCTACAAAACTGTGAGACAATGTATTTATGTTGCTTAAACCACCTAGTTTGTGGTATCTATGTTATGGCACCCTAGCAAATCATACAAATTGAATCAAGAAAAATGAGAGAAAAAACACAAATAAGCAAAATTAGACTAAGGGGGGAAAAGTAAATATACGTTTTATACAGTACACACTATATTTCTGTGTTAATAAATTTGGTAATTAAAAATTGGCTGCTTCTGTAAAAATATTTAGAAATAGGCAAAATTAAAAGACAAATAGTTACTACATAGCTTTAAAAAAATCAAAATACTTCCTGTTTAAGAGGCTTCAGAGCCAGATTGTTTTAACTATAAATTGCATTAAACTCTCAAGAAGCAGGTAATTCCATTTACAAAAATATCAGCTGCCAATCAAGGAATTACTAGGTTTATTATATAACACTGATACTAAAATCTGACTGTTAATATATTTATTAATTACTCTTACAAATATGCACGTAAAACTTAACCTTAACAAAAAACATGTAGAATTTATGTGGGAAAAATCTCTATAAATTGTTTGAATGATATAGGAGAATCGTATTAGTTCGTTTTCACACTACTAATAAAGACATAACCGAGACTGGGAGGAAAAAGAGGTTTTTTTTTTGAGACAGAGTCTCGCTCTGCCCCCAGGCTGGAGTGCAGTGGCCGGATCTCAGCTCACTGCAAGCTCCGCCTCCCGGGTTCACGCCATTCTCCTGCCTCAGCCTCCAGAGTAGCTGGGACTACAGGCGCCCGCCACCTCGCCCAGCTAATTTTTTTGTATTTTTAGTAGAGACGGGGTTTCACCGTGTTAGCCAGGATGGTCTCGATCTCCTGACCTCGTGATCCGCCCGTCTCGGCCTCCCAAAGTGCTGGGATTACAGGCTTGAGCCACCGCGCCCGGCCAAGAAAAAGAGGTTTCATTGGACTTACATTTCCACATGGCTGGGGAGGCTTCAGAATCATAGCAGGGGGTGAAAGGAACTTCTTATATCATGGCAGCAAAAGAAAATGAAAAGAAGCAAAAACAGAAACCCCTGATAAGCCCATCAGATCTCACGAGACTTATTCACTGCCATGAGAACAGCACGGGAAAGACCTGACCTCATGATTCAGTTATCTCCTCCTAGGTCCCTCCCACAACATATGGGAATTCTGAGAGATACAATACAAGCTGAGATTTGAATGGGGACACAGCCAAACCATGTCATTCTATCTCTGGCCCCTCCAAATCTCATGTCCTCACATTTCAAAAACAATCACGCCTTCCCAACAATCCCCCAAAGTTTTAACTTATTTCAGCATTAACTCAAAAGTCCACAGTCCAAAGTCTCATCTGAGACAAGGCAAGTCCCTTCTGCCTATGAGCCTGTAAAATCAAAGCAAGCTAGTTACTTTCCAGATACAATGGAGGTACAGGCATTGCATAAATACAGTCACTATAAATGGGAAAAGATGGCCAAAATAAAGGGGTTACAGGGTGTATGCAAGTCCGAAATCCAGAGGGCAGTCAAATTTTAAACTCTAAAATGATCTCCTTTGACTCCAGGTCTCAGATCCAGGTAACACTGATGCAAGAAGTGCATTCCCACGGTCTTGGGCGGCTCCGCCCCTGTGGCTTCACAGGGTACAGGCTCCCTCTCAGCTGCTTTCACCAGCTGGTGTTGAGTGTCTATGACTTTTCCAGGTGCAGGGTACAAGCTGTCAATGGATCCACCATCCTAGGGTCTGGAGGACAGTGGCCCTCTTCTCACATCTCCACTAGGCAGTGCCCTAGTAGGGACTCTGTGTGGGGGCTCCCATCCCACATTTCCCTTCCACACTGCCCTAGCAGAGGTTCTCCATGAGGGCCCTGCCCCTGCAACAAACTTTTGCTTGGGCATCCAGTCATTTCTGTACATCTTCTGAAATCTAGGCAGAGGTTCCCAAACCTCAGTTCTTGACTTCTGTGTACCTACAGGCTCAACACCACATGGAAGCTGCCAAGACTTGAGGTTTGCACCCTCTGAAGCCATGGCCTGAGCTCTACATTGGCTCATTTCAGCCACTGCTGGAGCAGCTGAGATGTAGGGCACCAAGTCCCTAGGTTGCACACAGCACAGGGACCCTGGGCCTGGCCCATGAAACCACTTTTTCCTCCTGGGCCTTCAGGCTTGTGATGGGAGGCACTGCCGTGAAGGTCTCTGACATTGCCTGCAGACATTTTCGCCATGGTTTTGGGGAGTAACATTAAACTCCTTGCTACTTATGCAAATTTCTGCGACTGGCTTGAATTTCTCCTCAAAAAAAAAAATGGGTTTTCTTTTCCACTACATCATCAGGCTACAAATTTTCTGAAATTTTATGCTTTGTTTCCCTTTTAAAACAGCATATTTTTAACAGTAGCCAAGACACCTCTTGAATGCTTTTCTGCTTAGAAATTTCTTCCACTAGATACACTAAAGCATCTTTCTCATGTTCAAAGTTCCACAAATCTCTAGGGCAGGGGCAAAAATGCCACTAGTCTCTTTGCTAAAACATAACAAGAGTGAGATTCCATCTAAAAAAAAAAAAAAAAAGTCACCTTTGTTCTAGTTCCCAACAAGTTCCTCATCTCCATCTGAGAACACCTCAGCCTGGACCTTATTTTTCATATCATTATCAGCATTTTTGTTAAAGCCATTCAACAAATCTCTAGGAAGTTCCAAAGTTTCCCACATTTTCCTGTCTTCCTCTGAGCCCTCCAACTGTTCTAACCTCTGCCTGTTACCCTGTTCCAAAGTCACTTCCACATTTTCAGGTATCTTTTCAGCAACACCCTACTCCTGGTATCAATTTACCTCATTAGTCCATTTTCATGCTCTGATAAAGATGTACGTGAGACTGGGAAGAAAAAGAGTTTTAATTGGACTTACAGTTCCACATGGCTGGGGAGGCCTCAGAATCATGGCAGAAGGCAAAAGGCATTTCTTACATTGGATCAGCAAGAGAAAATGAGGAAGAAGCAAAAGTGGAAACTCCTAATGAACCCATCAGATCTCATGAGACTTATTCACTATTACGAGAATAGCATGGGAAAGTCCAGCTCCCATGATTCAATTACCCCTGGCTCCCTCCCACAACATGTGAGAATTCTGGGAGATACAATTCAAGTTGAGGTTTCAGTGAGGACACAGCCAAACCATATCAGATAAATTTTATTTTGTTTTATTTTATTATTTTTATTTTTATTTTATTTTCAGTTCCAGGATACATGTGCAGAATGTGCAGATTTGTTGCATAGATATACACGTGCCATGATGGTTTGCTGCACCTATCAACCTGTCATCTAAGGTTAAAGCCATGCATACATTAGGTATTTGTCCTAATGCTCTCCCTCCCCTTGTCTCCCAACCCCTGACAGACCCTGGTATGTGTTTTCCCCATACTGTGTCCATGTCTTCTCATTGTTCAGCTCCCACTTATAAGTGAGAACATGTGGTGTTTGGTTTTCTGTTCCTGTGTTAGTTTGCTGAGGATAATTACTTCCAGCTTCATCCATGTCCCTGCAAAGGACATGATCTCATTCCTTTTTATGGCTGTATAGTGTTCCATGGTGTATATGTACCACATTTTCTTTATCCAGTCTATTATTGATGGGCATTAGGGTTGATGGGCATTTGGGTTGGTAAAGAGTGCTGCAGTAAACATACCTTTGCATGTGTCTTTACAGTAGATTGATTTATAGTTCTTTGGGTATATGCCCAGTAATGGGATTATTGGGTCAAATGTTATCTCTGGTTGTTGTAGATTTTTTTATATTCCCACCAATAGTGTAAAAGTGTACCTGTTTCTCCACAGTCTTGCCAGCATCTATTGTTTCTTGACTTTTTAATAATCACCATTCTTACTGGAGTGAGATGCTATCTCATTGTGGTATTGATTTGCATTTCTCTAGTGGTCAGTGATGTTGAGATTTTTTCATATGTTTGTTGGCCACATAAATGTCTTCTTTCGAGAAATGTCTGTTCATATCCTTTGCCCACTTTTTGATGGGGTTATTTGTCTTTTTCTTGTATATTTGTTTAAGTTCCTTGTAGATTCTGGACATTAGACTTTTGTCAGATGGGTAGATTGAAAAACTTTTCTCCCATTTAACCGACTGTTTCCAGATGGGAATAATAAGATGTCAATATTCCTTTAGTTAACCTACAGGTGTAAACAAATCTAAATATTTTAAATCCCCAAAGAATTATTTTAGGATATCTTAGACATTCTAAAGCAGATCTGAAATAATAATTGTAGAATCCTAATAAAAGTTATTTTCTTACCAAATTGCAATTTTTTGGCTTACTATTGCTGCCAACTTAATCTTTTACAAATGCTATCTTATTTAATTTTTTCAACAATTCTGTAAGTTAGGAATTTTTATTTCTCCTTTTACAGCTGAGGAAGCTTCAAGTATTAAAGGGGTTGTGTATATTGCCCAAGATTACACATTTAGTAAGTGACAGTATAGACGTTTGGACCCAAGTCTGTCAGCCCTCGCATACCCCTAGCAGTAATCCATGCTATATACACTCCCCAAGCATTCAAACACTGCAGAAATTAAAACATTAGCCCCAAATACACATGTAGAGAACTGATTCAAAATCTGAGAAATGGATTGTAGAAGCAGTCCATGAGGCAATCTTCAGGGAAATTACCTGACCTTACTGGGGTTCCTTTTTTTCCCCGCTTAAACCTCAGTGCTTCGGGCCCTTCCTTTTTCTGTTCTTCAAATATGTCAATCTGGTTCTACCTCATGGCCTTTATATTTACTCCTCCCTCTGCTTGGAACTACTTTACCCAAATTTCCCATAGCGGATGCCTCTTCCTCTACATCTTAAGTTCAATGTCACCTCCTCAGAAAGACTTTTTAAATCAGCTATATAAAATAAAAAGTAAAATGCAAGAGATGAGAAATGAAATTTTCCCTCAGTGGCCCTCCACATTGCTCTTTATCCCATTAATGTGTTTCTCCCTCTTCATAATATTGATCACCTTCTGAAATTACTGTGTTTCTTTGTGTATTTAACTCTTAATCTTCTCTGCTCCACTCTGTTACAAGGAGGGTTCTGTAAAGGCAGCTCACCATTATCTCTAGTATTTGCAATAGTGGCTGATACGTAGTAGGATCTCTAAAATCTTTGCCAAATGGATGAGTAATCTAAAATGAGTACATGAGAGAGCAAATGAATAAATACCTGTTAAGGTTACTTCTTTGCATGGAAACTGGAGGCAGGAAGTAATGAAAAGGGAGAATAAACGTTTCACTTCTTATTTTAATTTTTTAAAAATTGTATTTTTTAACTAAAAGTTTATTTCTTGCTCCAAACACTGAAATAAACTTCAGAAAGTTGAACTAAGTTTAGAGAGAGAAATTATAAAGGTGAAGCAAGGAAAAATTAGAGGACAATAGGTTAGTAAAATAATTATCTCATCTCTGAACTAGAAAACATTTCCTAATTATTAAAAATAAACCTTCTAAAAAAGAGAAAAGCACATAAATACATAAAAACTACAATACACACAAAATGTTTAAAAGCTAATTAAAAGACTTAAGAAAAATATTTTCAATTAACAGAACAGAGTGTTAATATTTTTCAATTTACAATGACAAACAATACAATATGCAAAAAAATGGGGAAAGAACATTAGTGCAAAACTCACTTAAAAAAGAAATGATTTAACTAATACATTTGTTTTAAACTTAAGCTAACTGGTAATTAAATAAATGTAATTTAAAACTAGAAGTTATGATTTTTCACCTATAGAATTTTTAATGAATACTCAAAAGACCAAGAGCAATGGTCTGAAGTCTAAACTGATTGTTGCTTTTTATTGTTGTTTGGAATGTAAATTGGTCCATCATTCCTAGAAAACAGTTTACCAACATGTGTTAAATCTGGAAAATATTTAAACCTCTTTACTCAGCAGTTCAACTTCTAGAAAAGTATATGAATAAATTAATAATGAATACATGAAAAGTTTCAAACTGATGATGTTCATTTCAATGTTTATATTAATAATAAAAATGTGAAGCAAGACAATAGAAATGCTGTAAGCACAGGAATGAGGGGAAGATACTATTTTGTATTTTGTTTATGCTTCACAATAACATGCAATTAATAAAAACATTTCGGAAGAATTCTTAATGATATTGGAAAATATTAATGGCATATAATGTTAAGTAAAAAATGGCTGATTAATAACTATATTTGGAGTGCTGAGAAAAATAGAAATATATCCTGAAGAAAACACACCAAAATGTTTTCAGTTTTTATATATGGAAATATATATAAGTAAATTTATTATGTATTATTTATTGTCTATAATTTTCTATTTTTTTCTTTTTGTTTGTTTGTTTGTTTTGAGATGGAGTCTCGCTCTGTCACCCAGGATGGAGTGCAGTGGCGTTATCTCCGCTCACTGCAAGCTCTGCCTCCCAGGTTCACGCCATTCTCCTGCCTCAGCCTCCTGAGTAGCTGGGACTACAGGCACCTGCCACCACGCCCAGCTAACTTTTTGGATTTTTAGTAGAGACAGGGTTTCACCTGTGCTAGCCAGGATGGTCTCGATCTGCTGACCTCATGATCTGCCCATCTCGGCCTCCCAAAGTGCTGGGATTACAGGGGTGAGCCACTGCGCCTGGCCTATACTTTTCTATACTATGTGATTTGTTTTAATATTACTTTTAATCCACGAAAAATATTCCATATCACAACATGGATGCTTTTATTAATAATTAGAAATATATATGTTCCATTTCTATGATCTTTAAATACCATTTTATGCATGGTCTCTCTCTTTACAAGATATTACCATTTTAAAGCTGACATTTCTCTTTGACAATGACAGTTTATTATATTTCAAACTTCAGGTGGGCTCATTGTCACAAATATTATTTATTGTTATTTTATTGTAATTTTTTAGGCAAATTAATGGAAGAACTCAGTGAATATTTTTTATAATAGTTTGAAAAAAAAAGTTCCTGAACATTTTTAAACATTATTATGGAAATGTTCATTTAAACTCTTTTCCAACTCTGTTTTTAAAACAATTATACTGCATGAAGACCAGAAAATAAATAGGCTTAAAACAAAAAAGAAAAACCAGCCTTCATTCAGTTCCCAACCTGAGAAGAATACAAAAAAAGAAAATGACCTTAAAGAATGAAAATAAATTGGATTTCTAAAAGTATTTTAGTTTTAATAATCTACAATGTTAATGGTATCAGGGAAAATTAAAACACAAACTTTAATTTGTCAATGCACATTATTTTAATTGGTTTTCTTTGTTTTAGTGTAATGAACATGGAAATCACATTTTCTGGATTTTGTAAAGGCTGAAAATCTGACCTGAAGCAGAGTTTTGCTCAGTGAATTACTTGCATACTTTTATTTGATTCATGTAACAATCAGTTTTAATTTATTAATAAGGTAGATACCATAAATAAAACACTTACATTTTGTCCCCAGAATATATTTATTTTGAATATTCTGTTTTCTATTGCTCTGTACCTTCTAAATCTTAATCAGATCGGTATTTGAATAAAAAATGACTTACTGCCTTTATTATTCTGGATAACAATAACCTAACAATGTCTTTTCCCCAAGGAAAAATGTCTGCATACTAAAACAATAATATGACTAAAACATTATATTTAAATTTTTTAAATTTCTGAATATAACAGGAGAATTGATACATTGTTTAAAAAGTCATACAGTTTGAAAGCAGGAAGAATTCATGTAGTCCAATGTTCTGCTAAAATAAAAATTGTGTCTAAAATATTCTCAAAAACTGTGTCCCCACCCCCAATGACGTGATAAGTAATGAATCTTTAGATGGCGTGTTATGTCTTTCCAATCACGGGATTCATTTCACAAATTATTCCCCTTCCCAGCCTCTAAATATCATCCTAATGACCTTACAAAATAAGCCCCTCCAAAATGTGAACAAGATAACCTAATGTTGTCTTGGCATTGCAACAATGCTGTGCCAAGACATGCTAGAGTCAAATGCTAAACAACAAAGCATAAGTAGTAATCTTCTAAAAAACTTTTTGGTATTCCATTTATCATGGATGTTTCACATTATTTTTAATTTTCAACTTATTTTTGACACATTTTATATTTATTATGTATAACATGATATTTTGAAATATGTATACATTGTGGAATAATATATACATATTTCATATTTCAAAAATACTAAAATATGTATACATTGTGGAATAGCTAAATTTACCTAATTAACATATGCATACTTATTTTCTCTTGTGAAGACACTTAGAATCTACTCTTAGTGAAATTGCATTAAATATTACCCACCTTGACTACTGAGTTTTCTGACACCCTCTTGAATCTAACACCTGAGGGAAGTGCCTCACTCACCTCACCCTAGTTTCAGCTCTCAATGATAATTTCTGTTGTGTTTCTAGCTAATTGCGTTTGCTAAATGAATCCCTAACATTATTCTGTTATTTCCTTTTATGAAAACAATCATGCCTATGGAAACACAATTCATTTCAGAAGATGAATGTAGCCAAAATAAGCTCAAAAGATGTAATTTACCAGGTGTTGGTGGCTGGCAGAGTTCCACCAAACTTGATAATGAGGCAAAGCAGTGCTAATGATACAGCTTTTTATTGCACTTTTCCCCTTGTTCATTATAGGAGAAGTATCTTCCTTTGGCCAAACCAAGTTCCTAAGGAAGACGTCAGCTCCCAGCCCTCAACAGTCAAAACTCTTAGAAGATGGGCTAGGGGAACATATGGTTCTAACACACCACAATGTCCAGTAGAGTTCACCATTTGACCTGCTTGGAAGGATGTGTTGTTAAAGTAAACAATGTGATATTAAATTTACTTCATCTGGAACACAGCTGTTCTGGGATTCTGATTGATCTCATTTCATAGGGAATATTAGAAGTGGAAGGTTAATTTAAAAAAAAAAACATTGCTATAGGTGCTCTCAAGGTCACAACTAATGCTCATCATTTCCTCAATTTACTACCCATTCCAGATTACAGTCACCCTCAGCCAGCATCTCTACTTGTCTAGGCATCGTGATTATGATGCACTGGGGTAAGATGATGTAGACCTTTATCCCTGGTCATCTTGCCCTTCTCGTGCACTGGCTGCTGCACTTGTTCATTGATTATTAATATCAGACAAAGAAGTACCCAGAAAAGCTCCAAGAGATCACCTGGGTGCCAAGCATATTCCTCCCTGCCCAAATTGTGTAATAGCATCCCTAGCATATCCTGATGATCAGAATCAATTACCCCTGCCAGGATAACTCTTTTCCTTGCCTAACTGTCTATTGGAAGAATAAATCCAAAGGAGCAAGAGTCATCGCTTAAAGTTTAATGGGAGTCTCACTATGTCCCAAATTAGAAGCATTTCCCCTCTGTGAACAATAATTTATAGACTAGAGAGTCTAGAATTGTGGGAAGAAGAAGCACAAATTACCTAAGTGGGTCACTAAGGTGATAAGCAAGATGATGCCAACTTCTGTCCCCTTTTTGGAGACCCATTTATTCTATTATTAGAAACACACCACAGTAACTGACCTTTCTACATCCCCAAAAGTGTGACCCCATTTTTGCAGAATCTGATGTCCAAGCTGGCTCTTCATCTGCACCTCCAACAGACTAATCGATTTCTGTCTTATTCCAGCGGCTTCGGAATGATGCACTATCATCTGGCCCAGTGACCCTCATGATTATGTACATTCTTACATAACAACTTTGCTGTAATATGGGTGCCTTGATTCAGGGAAATGCTATGTGGGATCCCATATTGGTGAATCAACCACTATGAAAATCCTTGAATATTGGCACTGGCTAAGTCCTTGCAGGCAGGAAAGTCAAATCCACATTGAAAATGTGAATCGATTCCAGTCAAGATGAATCACTACATCTTCGAAGACAGAAGATGGCTAATATAATCAACTTGAGATCAAATGACTGTTTGGCCTCCGCAAGGGATAGAACTATATCCAGTGTTGAGTATTGATTTCTGTGACTGTCAGATTGAATGCTCAACTGTGGTAATAACTAGGGTAGGGAGTTTGTGTCACTTGGGTGTTCTGGGAAGCAGAGGCTGAGGCAATGATAGGAGTACAAGAAGATTATTGGGTGGAAGGAGGGGATAATGACTATGAAATATAAATTGAGGAAGGGATAATGACTGTGAAATATAAACTGAGTGAGATGCAGAATCGGGCAGGGAAAGGCCACAGAAAATAATGCAGATTTGATACCTATGGAAGGAAAAGGAAGAGGAAGCAGGATTTTTCAAGGAGAGCTTCAGACCACAGTAGAAATTTGGCAAAGTCTGGCCAATCTAACAGGGAGCTCCAGAGTAAAGATCACCCAGAGAGGAGTCTCTGGTGATATTTATCCATACCCTCGTATCTTTTCACAATCAATAACTGGCTGGGGGCATTGTGAAGGAGAAGCCTAACTTCAACTGAAAAACTGAAGTAGGTCTTTAAAGCACTCATAGCTGAAAATTGTCAGCTAATTGCAGTCCTTGGAGCTAAATAGTAAATTCTTTCTGGAGAGAAGATCTAAGCAGAACATCTTTCTGGCAGCCACAGTCCACTCTTTGCAGACCCACTTCATAATCATGAACTCTTCGTTCAGATTCTGGGGTCTTTCCTCCTGAGAGGATATTCAGGAAAGGGGCGTTAGGACAAACTGCGGTTGGTTTCAAAATCACAAATGGTATTCATCATCTTTTTCCTCTAATACCAATTCCAAATTCCCTTCTTCCTCATTTATTTTCTCTATTTCTTGGTGGTTTCGTTAGTGTTATGGCCCAGATATTCATGCAGGAAGTGTCAGGGATTTTTTTTGGAAACAGGCACATAAATATTCATATCCTTTCTGTGACACCTATTAGGTGTGAGATCATGAACAAGTGACATAAGTGCTGTGTAACTGCTTTGCCATCAATAAAATGTGAGAAAACTTGAAGGTAATTATGGGGATTACATAAAATACCATTTAAAATGGATTAATACTGTTTCTGCCACAAAACAAGTACCCAATAAAATGTTTTGATTATGATTATTATGTCAGCTTTCTCAAAATATCTAGGAATTTAGGAGTTTTGCTCTCTCATCAAAACAAAACAAAAATTAAAAACAAAAGAAATAAAGCACTGTTCCCAAAAATCAGCATTAACAGAACACGAAAGTATTCCAAAAATTCCTCCCCCTAAAAATATAGTACCTTTTCGGTAAATAGTTACTTTAAAAAATTATAGGAAGGAGGGAGGTGAAGCCATCTAGAAAGAAAAAAAATTCGCTTCATCATCCCCTGGAATTCCTTTCGTGCATTATCTAGTCAGATTATGATTGCAAGTCAGCTGTAAGAATTCACAGTTCTTTCTCCTCTGGCCTTGAGAGCAGAGCTCTACTTAGAACTCTTTCTGAGCATTGAGAGGCTTCATTAATTTTCCATCCTCAGATTCTTTGCCCTAAGACCCTGTAAGGGTGCCCACCTGTCTGTCTACTTAAACAGCTTCTATTCATCAGAATTGACAATCGCTGATTCCCTATGGCCTCACTAAGTCACTGATCAGGTAAGTTTTCTTTTGCATTTTTCAGAATAGCAAATAAAAGCCTCTTGTAGAGCAGTCTCTTAAAATCTATCTACTGACTCCCATAGATTACTCTGGCTTTTCTTGCTGAGGCACACCTGACTCCTAACTTCTTGTTTATTCTGCCTGAAAAAAAGGTAAAATTCCCCTTAATATAACTTGGTTTTCTATTCTAATATTGAAGTAAAAATGTCTGTAACATAGAAAAGTCTTTATGCCATGAAAAATTCAGAAACTAATGGAATGTAGTACATCCTATAGTTTTTATCTAGATTTTCCAGAGTCCACGGGCTTTTTTAATCTCTTGAAATACGCTAGTTTCTTTAACAGCCTCAAGAAGGAAGGTGTTAAGAAAGGTAATGAAGGTGTTAAGTGTCCAGAAGATCATGAAGACCTTAAGGAGGTCCTGAATGCTATGGTATTCTAAAACAGGATCATCACCTCACCATTTCCTATACTATTACCCTTCTAACCCCAAGATCCTTATACAAGTAATTTTGAACAGCATTCACAGGAAACAACAGCTTGAATTGTAAGGTGGCCCTCTGCTACTGTTTGAATGTGTCCCTCACAATTTGTGTGTTGGAAATTAATCTTCAGAGGGCTCTGCCCTCACTAATAAATTAATGACTTCATCATGGAAGTAGATTGGTTACCACAGAAGCAGATTCCTGATAAATGGAAAAGTTTGGCTCCCTTCCACACACTCTCTCTCATATGCTTACTTGTCCTTCTGCCTTCTGCCATGAGATGATGCAGCAAAAAGGCACTTGCCAGATGTGGACTCCTCAACTTTAGACTTCCCAGCCTCCAGGAATGTAAGAAATAAATCTCTCTTCTTTATATAATTTCAGGTATTCTGTTATAGCAACCCAAAATGGACTAAGACACCCACCATGGTGGTTTGCCTAAATCTGTTCCAGTTTTAGTGCTAAAAGTCTCACATCCAGGGAAAACCTTTGGTCCCAAGCAAACTAGAGCAGTCAGTCTCTCTGCATGAAGTCATTAGAAATATGGACCCTGGAGTCAAGAAGACCAGGAAGAAATTCTGAGCTCTATTTCTTACAAATTGTATCAACTTGGGTGTCTTAGTCCATTTTTTGCTGCTATAACAGAATACTAGAGACTGGGTAATTTATAAAGAAGAAAATTTTATTTCTCACAGTACTGGAGGTTGGGACATCCAAAAGCATGATGCTGGTATCTGGAAAGGACCATCTCAAGGCAGAAGATGTAAGGCAAGTGCACCAGTCAGAGAGATGCACTGGAGGCCAAGTTTGCTTTATATCAACACAGTCTCTCAATAACTAACCTGCTCCCAATATAAGAACATCAATCCATTCATGAGCACTCCACCATCATGATTTAATCACCTCTTATTAGGCCCCACCTTCCTGTTGCTTTGGGAATTAAGTTTCCAACACATTCAAACCATAATACTAGACAAGTAAGTAAACCTCAATTAAGTCTCAATGTCCTCAACTGTAGTTAAGGGCACAAATACCTTTTATATAACAGAATTTTTCGAAATAGTGAATGAGACAATAAATTTAAATTATTTAGCATAGTTTTTTTAGACACATAATAAGTTATCAATAAATATCAGCTATTGTGATTGTTAGGGTTGAGTAACTTGGCATTGAGCATCTCTCTGGTATGTTCCCATAGCCCTTGATGGTGTTGATAAAATGGGAACATTATAAGCTTGCTGATAATCATAGTGGTATGTGGTCTTAGAATCAAGAACTTCTGCATTCCTATGCAATTATTCTACTGAGAAATTAAATCCTTGGAACATTTTATGCAGGTGAATGCTGGAACAATTGTCATGGGAAATGCCACTGGAAATGAAAGTTATCAAGGTAGTGGTTAAGAGGATGGCTCTGGAATCAAAAAGACCTGGGTTTGTCTCTGGTTTTACCTTATAAATTGTGCCACCTGAGTCTGAGCTTCCTCATCGGCATAGTGGCTGTGTTCATACTGGTCTCCCGGGATTTTCGGGATTCTTAAGTGAGATGGTGCTTGCAATTGCTTTGCACACCACCTAGCCATTGAAATTGCTCTTTAAACACTATGAAATAATATAAGCTAACATTTATTAAGTACTCATTATGTGCTGTACACTATTTTAAAGGTTTTTATGTGTCAGCCAATTTAATATTCAAAATTACTATGTGAGATAGATATTGCTACTTTCTTCATGTGATAAATTTGAAAACTGAAGACTAGAGAGATTAAGTACTGTGACCTAGTTGCCCAACAGACAGCGTGTTAAGATGCAAATCAAAACCATCAAAAATACAGTTAGATAGAATGAATAAGATCTAGTATTTGATAGCACAACAGGAGGACTACAGTCAACAATAATTTATTATATTTTTAAATAACTAAAATAGTATAATTGGATTGCTTGTATCACAAAGAAAAGATAAATACTTGAGTTGATGGATACCCATTTACCCCAAATGTGACTATTATGCATTGCATGCCTATATCAAAATAGTTTACTTACCCTATAAATATATACACCTATTATGTTCCCACAAAAAGTAAAAATAAAAAATAAAAACTATCAGACTCCTGAGCCCAAGCTATTAACCACCACACTGTTGTTAGAGTGTCCTGATAGTAGAGCACAGAAAGGTAAGAAGGTAAGGGAAGCACTCTTAAATATCTTCCCTTGAGAAACAGGAAATAGGGACCTCAAAGGATGGAAATGTACTCATAATCACACCAGACTTCCTACTCAAAAGACAAGTTTCCATTCACACAAAAATGTGAACCCATAGAAATTATTATTATATAGAGACACTAAGTTATGGCTTAACATACATCTCTGAAAGACATAGCTTACTGGGCATATTAGTCGTTTTCCTGCTGCTGATAAAGACATACCCAAGACTGTGTAATTTATAAGAAAAAGAGGCTTAATAGACTCAGTTCTATGTGGGTGGGGAGGCCTCACAATCATGGCAGAAGGTGAAAGGCACATCTTACATGGTGGCAGACAAGAGAGAAAAGGAGAGCCTAGTGAAAAGGGAAACCACTTATAGAACCATCAGCTCTCACGAGACTTATTCACTACCCTGAGAACAGTATGGGGGAATCCAACCCCACGATCAATTATCTCCCATAGAATCCCTCCCACAACATGTGACAATTGTGGGAGCTATAATTCAAGATGAGATTTGGGTGGGGACACAGCCAAACCATATCACTGGACTAGCAAAGACAGAGCCAACTGATTAAAAAAAAAAACTTCACATTTCTTTTATTCAGGCATATGAAATAAAAACCATTTTTTCTTGACTTAAAAGTTTATGATGGGTTCCCAAAGAATTCATCTCTTCAAAATTAGGTGACTTTTTCATCACCATAAATCAATGACAAATCAAAAACAGAAGGAAAACATAAAATCAAAGAAGTTACTTTCAGATATAAGAATAATTCTATACCATTGGCTCTTGGCAGCACCACTGACTTAAAAGTCCAAATTGATTTTGGATTTCCGATTCTCATACAAAACAAAAATGAGAACAAGCCAGAAGAACTTCATTATACTATTTTTTAAAGCCACCATATAGCCGAGGTCATAGAGAACCTGAATGAATTAAATTCCAGAAAATGATGAACTCTTCTAGAAGAGAAGAAACTTGAACTGCTGTCATCAGAATCACCTGCACTGGAGCAAAGAGCAGCCAGCTAAATTTTCATGAACTTTCAATGGCCATATGTGGCCTATATCGGTTCATGGAAATCCTAAGGAGCCCAAGCCATTTGGAGTTTACAATCACTTATTAACTTTTTTTGAGTCTTTAGTGAATGCATGAATAGTTTTAATGCAACAAAATCTGAGAGAGTGCCCCCATCCCCTAAGGCAAATAGGCCTTCTTCCACAATAAGGGTACATCTTGCTGAAGACTGATGGTAGTAATGCAGGATTGCTAAAAGTCATGAAGCACTCCAAACTGTCATATAACACACTTGTAAAGGCTTTCAGAAAGCTGAGGAAATGTCAGTAAGACAGAAGATCTTCTAACGTTTGGAAAGTCAGAGATGGGGATGGAAGACAAGGATGCCCTAGCCACTATAAAGTAGGCTGACAAACTTTAAAGAAGAGGGGCAGGGGGAGAGAGAGAGAAAAGTAGAGGGGGGGGGAGAGAGAGAGAGAGAGAGAGAATTTCACCTCATTCAGAAAACTGGCACCTAAATCGTAAAGCGTAAAGAGTCTTGACATGCTAGAATCTCAGTCCCTGATTAAGGAAAAGTCCTGATTCTCCAAAGTTTGAAACCAATTGTAAACTAAAACTAACTGGAGCTGCATCAAAGTCTGCTCAAATCAAATACCTTTTAGATGAACTCAGCTCCCCACACTAAAGAAGAAACTGACCAAAGAAGAAACTGTCGACCTAAGGAAAGAAACTGAGACAAAATTAGTATAAGCAGAGAGTTTCTTTAGGCCAAGTTTGAAGACCATAAACCAAAAGCCATGGGTTCAACTTGCCCTGAATATATGCTTTGACTAGCAGCAGTGACAAGTCAGTTTTTAAAGGAAAACAGAAAGGGCAATTCTTAAGTTGACGTAAGTTATTGATTGGCTATACATAGTTCTTTGTATCACAAATTCCAGGAACATGAAGATAATGTGTGAAGGTCACACTGTGCAACTTGTGGTAACATTTTAGGTAATTTATCAGCTAGTCTGGAAACTACTTAGAAGGAAAGAAAAAACAAAATGCCCTTCTACAATTAAACCAGAACATGATGGGTGTGTTGGGGTAGGGGTGGTTCAGGGGAGTGACTGAAGTCTCTGCTCTTGTCTTTTGGGGCCTGATAAACTTTGCATACCTAATAGTCTTAAAACTACACTGAGTTGCCTTTTTTTCTCAGAACATAAGCTTTTCTAGGTATAAATATTTATTTCAGCCTCATTTTATACATAATATCCAGCATATAATAAAAAGTATGTAACTTATAAATACGTATAAAAATCTGATTCATAGTAAAGAGAGGAGATACTAAAGAACAGACATAGAGATGGTCCCAGATGCAGCAGTTATCAAATAGAGTTTTCTTAAAAATATATGTATTTCTTTTTATTATAAATTATCTATAACTACCTCATTTATATTAGGCGAAGAACAAAATTAAAAAAAAAAATAACCTCAGAAAATACCAGATACCTAGAAGCAAATCTAACAGAAAGTGTGAAAAATGTTTATATTAAAAACTTAACATATTGTGAGGAGTAATTAATGAAAACTTAAATAGATACAACACTCCAATGAAGTATAAGATTCAATAATGCTAATATGCTTATTTCGCATCTTCAGTTTCAATGCAGTACCCAAAATGTTCCAGACATTTTTTGGAGGGAATTGACACATTCATTTTGGAAGTTATATGGAAATACAAATATCAAAACAATCTTGAACAAATTTGGAGGACATTCTGTATCTAATTACAAGCCTTACTCTAACGCTACAGTATTTAAGACACTATGGTAATAGCACTACGAAAAATAAAGATTAGGAGAATACAGAGTACTGAAATATTTACACATCTATATGGACAATTGATTTTTGATCAATTTACAAAGCAATTTCAATGGGAAAAGAAAAGCTTTTAAAGAAATTGTGCTGGAACAATGGAATATACTCAGGGAGGAATAAAAAATCATCTCAACTCCTACTTTACTCCATCCTCAAAAATTCATTTAAAACAATGGCCCAGCAGCATGGTAGTTCACACCTATAATCCCAGCACTTTGGGAGGCTGAGGCAAGAGGATCACTTAATCCTCAGAGTTTCAGACCAGCCTGAGCAACATGGCAATACCCCATCTCTACAAAAAATTAATAAATCAACTAGGCATGCTGACATGCTCCTGTAGTCCCAGCTACTCAGGAAGCTGATGCAGGAGGATCACTGGAGCCTAGGGAGTTGAGGCTGTAGTAAGTTGTGTTCATGCCACTGCACTCCAGCCTGAGTGACAAAGTAAGATCCTTTCTATAAAAAAAAAAAAAAAGCCAGAATCCTAAAGCTTATACAAAGAAACAGGAGAAGACCCTCATGACCTTAGACTAGGTATGTTATGGTTCTCCAGAAAGACAGAACCAACTCTGTGTGTGTGTGTGTGTGTGTGTGTGAGAGAGAGAGAGAGAGAGAAAAGATTTATTATGAGAAATTGGCTTACATGATTATGGAGGCTCTCAGGTTCCAAGATCTTCAGGGTGTGTCAACAAGCTGGAGATCCTGGAAGGCCAATGGTTTAGTTCCAGTGTGGAGGCAGGAAGCATTCTTTCTCACTTAGGAGAAGGTCAGCCTTTTTATTTTATGGGAACTTTCAACTAATGGGGTGAGGCCCACCCATATTAGGAAGGGTAATCTGTTCTACTCAGTCAACCAATTTCAGCATCCGGAATAGAGTTTCACCAATTTTCTGGGCACCCTATGGACCTGTCAAGTTGACACATAAAACTAACCTAATGTATTGTAGGCAATATTTTCTTACACATGACCTAAAAAGCCCTAACCGCAAAAGAAACAAAATAATAATTTAGACTTCATGAAAATAAAAATCTCCACTGGTCAACAGACATTCTTAATGAGATAAATAAGTGGACCACAGAAAGGAAAAAAATTTGTCACACATATGCCTAACAATGGAATTATATTCAGTATGTATTTAAAAATATTCCTAAAGTTGTAACAACAAACCCATATAAAAATGCCTCTCAAAAGTACATCACAAATTAAGATACACAAACATTTAATAAGCACATAAAAAGGTGGCTAACATCATCTGCCATGTAAAACTACAAGTCAAAACCACAATAATATGCTATTTAACACAAAGTAAATTGTGTAAAATAAAAACAATTGACAGTGCAAATGGGGCCCCAAATTATGAAACAATTAGAACCTTGTATTACATTATACTCTAACCTACAATGCATGATCACTTTGGAGAACTGTTTGGCAGTTTCTTCCCCCATATAACCCAGTAGTTCTACTCCTAGTTTTGAGGGCATATGTTAAGAAAAATACTTACATAAGAAGGTTGCTAGTAGCCTTATCTATCCTAGTCAAAGCCTGAAAGCAGCAGAAATGTCCATCAACAGGGCGATGGGCAAATTAATTTTGGTATAATCATGTAAGTAATACTGTTCAGTTCATACATGTTGTGGTTAATGTAATGGTTAATTTTATGTGTTAATTTGAATGGGCCAAATGATACTCAAGTAGCTGGTAAAACGTTCTTTCTGGGTGTGTCTGTGGGGGTGTTTCCAACAGTGATTAGTGCTTAAATCAATAGATATAGAAGATCTACCCTCACCAACATGAGCAGGCATCATCTAATTTTCTGAGGATCCAACTAGAGCAAAAAAATGGAGGAAAGACAAATTTGTTCTCTCTCTCTCCTTGAGTTGAAACATCCGTCTTCTGCCCTTGGACACTGGAGCTTCTGGTTCTGGAGTCTTCAGACTCTAGGGCTTAGAACTTTGGCTCCACTGGTTCTTTACACATGAATTATGTCACTAGCTTTTCTGGGTCTCCAGCTCATAGACAGCAGATGGTGGAACTTCTCAGCTTCCATAACTGCACGAGTCAATTCCGGTAATAAATTTGTCTGTATCTATCTATCTATCTATCTATCTATCTATCTATCTATAATTTTCCTTCGGTACCCTCCCACATATACCAAAATTTATAGATGGTCAGTCCCTGATATAAAATGGTATAGATTTGTCTATAACCTATACACATTCTCCTGTATACTTTAAGTCATCTTACTTATAATGCCTAATATAATAGAAATGTTATATAAGTAGTTGTTATACTATATTGTTTGGAAATATTGACAAGGAAAAAGTCTGTACACGTTCAGGCACATTTTTTTTTAATATTTCTACACAAGATTGAGTGAATCGATGGATGTGATTGTATTCTTCAGGGTTCTCCAGAGACACAGAATCATGAGAGATACACACACATACACACATGTTAAGTGATGATACAAGTATGATAAATGACATAGAGACACAAAAGAGAGCATACTGTACAACTGGTAGTTTAAAATCAGACACAAGAAATCTACGGGGATAGAAATCAGAAAGCCCTTGTCTCTAGGGCATGGGAAGTGACTGAAAAGGGAACTGATAGGGTTTGGCTATGGCCCCACCCAAATCTCATCTTGAATTGTGACTCCTCCAATTCTCATGTGTCATGGGAGGAACCCAGTAGGTGGTAATTGAATCATGGGGGCAGATCTTTCCTGTGCTGTTCTCATGATGGTGAATAAATCTCAAGAGATTTTGTTGTTGTTGTTGTTGAGATGGAGTCTCTCTCTGTTACCCAGGCAGGAGTGCAGTGATGCAATCTTGGATCACTGCCAGCTCTGCCTCCAGGGTTCATGCCATTCTCCTGCCTCAGCCTCCCAAGTAGCTGGAACGACAGGTGCCTACCACCACACCTGGCTAATTTTTTGTATTTTTAGTGAAGACAGGGTTTCACCGTGTTAGCCAGGATGGTCTTGATCTCCCGACCTTGTGATCCACCCACCTTGGCCTCCCCAAGTGCTGGGATTACAGGCATGAGTCACCGTGCCCAGCTGAGATTTGATATTTTTATAAAGAGGAGTTCCCCTGCACAACCCCTCTTTCTTTGCCTGACCATCCATGTAAGACGTGACTTGCTCCACCTTGCCTTCTGCCATGATCATGAGGCCTTCCTAGCCGTGTGGAACTGTAAGTCCATTAAACCTCTTTTTCTTCCCAGTCTCAGGTATGTCTTTAACTAAAGCATGAAAATGGACTGATACAAGAACAAAGACACTTCCTGGGTTGATGAGATGATTCTATAGTTGGTGGAAACATTAGGGACGTAGTTTACAAAACTCACAGACGTAAACCCTTAAGATATGTGAATTTCATCATATATGAGTTATACTCCAATTAAATAAAAAGAAGAAAAAAAATTCTCTGACTCTAGAGAAACTGTTCTTAAATCAAGATGCAATTAAGTTGATAGTGAATTATTTTGAGAATCTACGTTTATATTTTCGACATTATTGAAAGAAGATAACCATAATTTTCATGTTTTTGTAAGAAATTTTTTTCTTAAGAAAATTACTGAGGTTTTGTTGTCATTGTTGTTGTTTTGAAAAAAAAAATCTCTGAAGACGCATCATCTATTTTACTAATAATGTTTATTTGAGAGAAGGTTGTTTTAGTGGACAAGACCAGGACAATTTTAGGAAACTATCTATATGGGAATATAATGGTTTCTTTGAAAGCTCCTAGTTTTTATTTCACCATTAGGATTATTGCCAAATGATGTTTGCTGCATAAATTAGAAAAGAAGGAGAGCAGAGATAATTGTGTAATACCTACTAGCAATGGAAATTTTTCCATTGTTTGTTCTTTTGGTTGCGGATACAGGAAAAGCTACAAGGGATAGAGGAAGGGGAAAATAAAACCTGAAATCAACAAAAGTTACTGAGTTCCAAATGAAATAAATGCATTTTTTTATGTTGGGTCAAATGCAGTTAAATGACTTTAAAATTAAAAGAATATGTGGAGGTTTATTAAAGTTTTAGAAATAAACAGTTCATATGCTACAGCTGAGGCTAATGGCATACGTTATGTTCTTGTTGAAATCTGAAAAATTGAGTACTAATAAGAACTGTCAAATATGACACCAGAGGAAGCAGTAAAAGATGAGATAATGTAAGATGTTAGACTGAATACATTCTGAGGTCAAATGGATAACTGGATAATTAAGAAAACAACCATGCGCAGTTGGTTAGTTTTGTTTTGGTTCTCTAATACGTTGACCCAAATTTGGAGGCTCAAAATATCATGAATTTATTATTTTATACTTCTGTAAGTCAAAAGTTCAATACTGGGCTAAAAATCAAGGCGTCAGTAGGGCTGCATTTCTTTTAGAAGGTTAAAGGGAAAAATCTGTTTTCTTGCCTTCTCTATCTTCAAAAAGCTGCCCACATTCTTTGATTTGTGGCCCCTCCTCCATCTTCAAAACTACTAGTGTTGCATCTGTCCAACTATCCTTCCATGGTTACATGCCCCTCTGACAATAGCCTAGAGGAAGTTTGAAGGTTCTGAAGTTTTTAAGAACCCATGTGATTACATTAGCCCTACCTGGCCAATCCGGGAAAACCAATTAAACTCAAAGTCTTAATTTAATTGCACCTGCAAAGTACATTTTGCCATGTAAGCTAACATATTCACAAGTTCCTGCAGTTAGACTGTGGACACACTTGAGAGGTCATTATTCTGCACATTATAGCAGTAGGGAAAAAATTAAAGGAAACAACAATCTAGGAGACAAAATGATTATTTTTTCAACATTATTTTCTAATATGTTTTTAGAGATTATTCTATTGCTTCACACAAAATATTTAGAGTGCTCATGTCCACTTTACCTTTACAGTGCTGAAGAAAAGAAAATGCCTCGTAACCCCAAAATTACTTTACTGTATCTTTAAGAAAAAAATCTTACTCTAAATAACATACTATAGAAGTCCTTAATAGCATCACCGTATAGTTATTGTATCTGTTAGTGAGCACAGTCACTGGTAATAAACAAGGATTTCTAAAAGATCAGCAGATACATTTCTTTCTTAGCTGAATTAATTAATTTACAATGGGTGCTAAAATAATGGTATCAGAATGAGATATTTATTTTTAGTTACCCATTTGATTTTGCTATAACTTGGGGTTGCTATGAATGAAAAGGAAGAAAGTGATTTTAATGGAAATTTTGGTAACATGAGGTTAGCTGCCCATTGGGATTGATGTGTGGTTTAAATCAAGATGGAGAAGTTAAGAAGATAGAGACTGTAGGAAGCGATCTGCTCTGAGCTTTTAACATAATGAAAAGCCATGTAGTTTTTCTCATTAGGAAAAGAAAAAATGTTGGTTAAAAGAACTTGGCTTATGAAGGCTTATATGAAAACCCTTGTGAATACGTAACTTCAAATTGGCTTTATTAAACATGGTAACATATAGAAAGTAAAAAAATAAAAATCACCAAGTGCATATTTCAATTTTATAAAACGATAACTTAAGGCGTAAAAAATACTCAGTAATACAGTCCTGAATTTCCAATACTTGGAAATTTTATTTCCTTTTATCAGCATACATAAAACTTTGAAGGCTACTGTTATTAATGTGCGCTAAAATTGAAGATACATGATCTTGTTCTGTTTTTATCTTCATGGTTTATGAAATAGCAGTAAAAGCTTAGAATCTCTGCCACTAACAGTTACAAACTCTTCATTGAACATATATTGAGTTTTCTTAATGTGCTTGATGACCTTTAATATCCTGACTATATTTTAATGGGTTCTCTGACCCTTCAATGAAAAATTGCAAGGGCTGTGAGAGGGCACATAACAAATAAAAGTATTATATCCTTTTAGTATGATTGTTTTAAAAATCTAATCATTTTTATTAATTCACTTCTAAAAGAAGGACTTGAACATCTTTAAGAACATTTCTATCTCAAAAATGCGATTCTGCTGTTCAATCACTTTACATTATTTTCTTTTGGAGAAAAGCAGAAACAAGAATCTCACAACACAGCCCTTCATCTTACTGATCTTTTTTCTCTTTACAACAAAATAAGGAAGAGAGTCAATTATCTAGGAACAAGTAGTCCCTTTCCTAGCAATTGGTTATATTCCCAAAGTTAATTCACTGGTCAGTTGAATGCATTAGATTCAGGGAAGCTCGAAAGCAAAATTCATGACCCAGACAGTGACTCTTAGTCAAGAGGAGGAACGTTTAGTCTTTTGGGGGAAAAGTCAAGTTCCCATGCCAAGGGAATTGGCATTTTGACAGGCAGGACTTTAGCAAAGTGGGTAAAAGACAAGGCCAAAGTCAACCGCTGCTGCCCCTGTCTGTTTCTGCAGGAATCACTGAGTTCTGACTCCTCCAGGCTCAGTCTCCTTCCACAATGTGCCGCCTTGAGCATGACAGGAATGCCAGAGCAGCCTTTTCCTCATAACAGTGGTAGCTGGGGTCTAGCCAAATCATGGAAATTTCTCCAATAACGTATACAACAACCTGATACTTCCTCTCCTTCACTCCCAACTGGCTCAGTCAAATTTGGGACTTTTGCCTTGAACTGTCCTACAGTCTCTTGCATTATGTAAGCACATGGGAGCAGCAATGTAAATACTTGTGGATCATTTTTTAACTGAGTAGTCTGGCTAATTACATGGGTCATGGTGATGATTGTTAATAATTCCAGACAAAATATACCAATTAGATTATCATACATATATAATGTAAAACCTTTAGGGAGATGTGAAAATATTTTCTATATAGTTCCATCAGAACTAAAATGTTCTGATGGAGCTACATAGAAAAAGGACTGCGATGGGCACGGTGGCTCACACCTGTAATCCCAGCACTTGGGAGGTTGAGGCAGGGGGATCACCTGAGGTCAGGAGTTCAAGACCAGCCTGATCAACACGGTGAAACCCCATCTCTACCAAAAAAATTACAAAAATAATTTTTTATTATTATTCTGTATATTATTTTGTATACCAGTGTGCGCCGGGTGTGGTGGTGCACACCTGTAATCCCAGCTACATGGGAGGCTGAGGCAGGAGAATCACTTCAACCTGGGAGCCAGAGGTTGCCATGAGCCAAGATCACGCCACTACACTCCAGCCTGGGCGACAGAGTGAGACTCTGTCTCAAAAGGGATTGTGATATATTACATACACTAGAAAGGGAGTGCATTTTAAAAATTCTAAATAATATCACTGTGTCAGGGCTTGCTTTCCACTCTCTGTGGTGTCTTTTGGCAGGTCCTCAGAGGTTAAGTGTGTCATTCAACCTGCCGTAGCCTCCCTAGACTGATCACTGTATTGCACCTTCACTGGCCAACTCCTGCAGTTCTGTTGACCTTAAAGAGGGAATGATGCATTGGAGTGAGAGTCAAGTGTTTTTTATCACTCATCTGAAGCAAAAAACAAGCTTTTATGTTAAACCAGGGAATGACAAACTATAGCCTTCTAGCCCAACCACCTAATTTCATAGTTTTATTGGAACATAGACACACACATTCATTTGCATTCTGGTTGCATTCATGCTACAATGGCAAAATCGAAGACTTGATCCAGAGACCATGTTACCCAGAAAGATGAAAATATTTACTATCTTGCCTTGTATAGAAAACAATTGCCAACTCTTACCCTGAATCAACACAGCCACAGCATAGCCTACATAATTCCATAGTACCATACAAAGGTGTGGAGAATGCAGTATGAGAAAGAAAGTTACTTATTACTGCTATTTGATGAGACCACTCTCAGGGTACCCAGGCCAAATTTGGTCATGATTTCCCTATCCAAGAAGCTCTGCTTATTTCCCAATTAATCTATTCAGAGCAGAGGGAAGCTTATGTACATTAGTGTAGTATGCCTCAGAGCCCAGATCCAAACATTAAATTGGCCATATTAAAGAAAAGTTTTCTCTCTTTCTCCACTGTAGGTCTTGAACCCTCAGTCCCTTGTTTCTGCTCAGGAAGGGGAAATCACTTGCTCAGAGGGATAAAGCCTTGCCCTATAACGCTAAAGAATTATTTTAATCATTGTAGACTGTATCATTGTTCTCAATTATTTGCTGTCTTAGCTTCAGCATATTCCCATGGGAATAAATTTTCCCAGGCAGTTGACTTCAGGCTTGACCATATGACTTGCATTGGCATGGTATAATCTGAAGTATTCTATATCCTAGCAGAAACTTTATGAGCCATCACAAGATTATTTCTGCTTTTTCTTTTGCTTTGAGAAGATCATGTTCCAAATGATGACTACCAATAAAGTCTTCATCTTGGCATGAAGAAGGCACCTGACAAACAGCCAACTCACAGCTGCCTCAGCTAACACATGAGTGATAAATAAACTTAGGTGTTATAAGCAACTGTGACTTTTCATTTCTGTGCTGTTTGTTACTCAGCATAATGGTGATAAATGACTATCTGAAATTGCTATCAGAAGTGTGGTGCTGACATATTTAAAAACTAAAACGTGTAACATTAGAGATTCAGTGCCAGAGATAGTAAGACTACTATCCCTCATGATAATTTAGAAAGCATTAAAGGAATGAAAGAGATGAAATGATGACTTTAGACCACTTTTGGTTCTCTGCCGGAAACCATTTTGACTCTCAAGCAACATTTGATAATGTCTGGAGACATATTTGGTTGCCGCAACTTGGAGAGGGAGTATTACTGACATCTAATAGGTAGAAGTCAAGGTACTGTTAAACATCTTACAATGCATACTATAGATTCCCACAAGAAAGAATTACTGATCCTAAAATGCAAATCGTGTAAAACTTGAGAAATCCTGCCTTAGAGAAACAGATTAAAAATAAAATCATTAGTATTATCTTAGTCCCCCCTTATCCTCAGAGGATTTATTCAAAGACCTCCAGAGGGTGCTTGAAACTGTGGATAGTACTGGACTCTATATATACTGTTGTCTCCTTTAAACACATACTGGTAAGTTTTATAATTTTGGCACAGTAAGAGATTAACAATAATAATAACATCAAACCATTATAACAATATGCCAGTGTGTCCAGAATTGGTGGGTTCTTGGTCTCACCGACTTCAAGAACGAAGCTGCGGACCCTCGCAGTGAGGGTTACAGTTCTTAAGGATGGCGTGACCAGAGTTTCTTCCTTCAGACATTCAGATGTGCCTGGAGCTTCTTTCTTCTGGTGGGTTCCTGGTCTCGCTGTCAGGAGTGAAGCTGCAGACTTTCATGGTGAGCGTTACAGCTCTTAAAGTCAGCACGTCTGGAGTTATTCCTTCTTCCCGGTGGGTTTGTGGTTTCAGTGGCTTCAAGAGTGAAGCTGCAGACCTTCACGGTGAGTGTTACAGCTCTTAAAGGTGGCATGAACCCAAAGAGCGAGCAGCAGCGAGATTTATTGCAAAGAGCGAAAGAACAAAGCTTCCACAGCGTGGAAGGGGACCCCAGCAGGTTGCTGTGGGCTGGCCCTGGCAACCTGCTTTTATTCCCTTATCTGGTCCCACCCACATCCCGCTGATTGGACCATTTTGACAGAGTGCTGATTGGTGCATTTATAATCCCTGAGCTAGACACAGAGTGCTGATTGGTGCATTTAAACTCCTCTAGCTAGACAGAAAGTTTTCCAAGTCCCCACTAGGTTAGCTAAATACAGAGTACCAACTGGTGTATTTACAAACCTTGAGCTGGACACGGAGTGCTGATTCATGTAGTACAAACCCTGAGCTAGACACAGAGTGCTGATTGGTGTATTTACAATCCTTGAGCTAGACACAGAGTGCTAGATGGAAAAGTTCTCCAAGTCCCCACTAGGTTAGCTGGATACAGAGTACCAACTGGTGTATTTACAAACCCTGAGCTAAACACAGAGTGTTAATTGGTGTGTTCGCAATCCCTTAGCTAGACATAAAGGTTCTCCAAGTCCCCACTAGACTCAGGAGCCTGGCTGGCTTCACCTAGTGGATCCTGCCTGGAGGCCGAGGGTGCAGCTGCCTGCCAGTCCCGTGCTGCGCCTGCACTCCTCAGCCCTTGGGTGGTTAATGGGACAGGGTGCCATGGAGCAGGGAGTGGTGCCCGTCAGGGAGACTCGGGCCACGTTGTAGCCCACTGTGGAGCGGGACTTGGACATGGTAGCAGTGCTTGGGGGGGAACCCGGCACAACCTCCGCAGCCGCTGACCCAGGTGCTAAGCCCCTCACTGCCCTGGGTCAGCAGTGTCGGCTGGCCGCTCCATGTGTGGGACCTGCCAAGCCCGTGCCCACACCCACCGGAACTCATGCTGGCCCGCAAGCACAGCACGCAGCCCCAGTTCCCACCCACACCTCTCCCTCCACACCTCCCCGCAAGCAAAGGAAGGCAGCTCCGGTCTCCAGCCCAAAGAGGGGCTCCCACAGTGCCATGCCAGGCTGAAGGGCTCCTCAAGCACCACCAGAGTAGACACCGAGGCTGAGGAGGTGCCAAGAGTGAGGGCTGCTAGCACGTTGTCACCTCTCACCAGCATCACTACTCTTGAACTTTGGGGCCATTTTTAAGTGAAATAAGGATTACTTGAACACAAACACCGTGAGGCCATGACAGTGGATCTGATCATGGAGATGGCTAGGAAGTAACTAAGGGCAGGTGGCTTCTACAGTGTAGATATGCTGGACAAAAGGATGATTCACATCCCAGGAGGGATGGAGCAGGAAGTGAGATTTCATCTTGCTACTCACAACAACACACAGGTCAAAACTTATTAATTGTTTATTTCTGAAATTTTCCCATTTCATATTTTTGGACCATGGTTGACCTTGGGTAACTGAAGCTACAGAAAGAAAAACTACTGATAAGGGTGGGTAGGGGGACTACTGTATTTGATTTCGTTTGACATACAAAAAAATGAATAAACCTCAAACTGCTGGGCAATTGGCAAGCAGGTATGATGCTGAATATGTTACATCTCAAATCAAGACTTCATGAGTTTTACCGTTAATATCACAATATGATATCAGGAAAATCATCTAAACTGAGGTACGCAAAGAACAGCTCACCATCTTTTTTAAATCCCCTCTTACTGTCAAGGTCAAAATTATTTTTGCAGTTCTCTTCATCTTAAGTCACCATCTCCTGTAAGCTACTGCTCTGCCAAAATACAATTTTGCAAGTACGAACTATGTTTTACTATACAAAGAATAATCCAAATCCACCCAGAGGAGGAAAACACAAGAAGCAACATAGCTTGAACTCAACACACATAACAACTTGCAGCACTATTCACAGTAACACAGATATAGAATCAACCTAAATATCCGTCGATACATGATTAGATAAAGAAAATATGGTATATGAGTGCAATGGAATACTATTTAGCCATAACAATGAAATTGTTTCTTTTACAGTAACATGAATAGAATTGGAGGCAATTATCTTAAGTGAACTAACTCCAAAATAGAAAGACAAATACGACATGTCACTTACCACTGGGAGCTAAATAATAAGTACCCACGGGCATGAAGTATGGACAGATAGAAACTTGAGACTGAAAAAGGTGATGAGAGTGGGAAAGGGGTGGATGATGAGAAATTACTTCATGGGTACAAAGTACATTACTTGGGTGATGAGTACATTAAAAGCCTAGACTTTACCACTCCATAGTATATCTAACAAAATTACACTTGTACAACTTAAATTTATACAAATAAAAATTGAATTATTCAAGAGAACTCTTTGCTGCTCTGTCTAAAAATGACCATTCATATTTCTACAGTTTTCCATAAGACCATATTTGTGAAATTAAAGAAACAACCCAGATGGTCTTTTCAAAAGAAGCAAATAAACAAAAACAGTCTGCTCCAATGATGAATTGAAACATCTACCTTTATATAGGCATACATATAAAGAGAACTGCTTTTATTTTTTCCAGTTTCTATCTATCAAATTTTCAAAAATCAGTTGGCTGGTCTTTGAAGCCTTATGCCCAAGCTCTGGCCAAAATAGCAGGGTTGAGAGTAGCGGTGGGGTGGTGGAGAGGGGAGGATCAAAGAGTGTTCTATATCATGACTGATATTAAAGGATTATAAGCATCATTACTGGTGAGAGGAGCTGTTCCCAAGAGTGTGTTCTTCTCTGGAGAGGTGAGGGAGCACCATTGCAACAGCCTCAGTACTGAGACACTTTATTAACAATCATCTGAACTTCTGAATCATAAACTTCCTTTCCAATGAATTAGTTTAAAAAAATACAGCCATGAGATCCATTCCAAGATGGCCGAATAGGAGCAGCTCCAGTTGGTAGCTCCCAGAGTGATCAATGCAGAAGATGGGTGATTTCTGCATTTCCAACTGAGGTACCTGGTTCATCTCATTGGGACTGGTTGGACGGTGGATGCAGCCCATGGAGGGCAAGCTGAAGCAGGGCAGGGTGTTGCCTCACCCAGGAAGTGCAAGGGGTTGGGGAATTTCCCTTTTCTAGCCAAGAGAAGCTAGGACAGACTGTTCCTGGAAAAAACGGGGGCACTCCTGCTTGAATACTGCACTTTTTCCAAGATCTTAGCAACTGGCAGACAAGGAGATTCTCTCCCATGCCTGGCCTCACAGGTCCCACGCCCATGGAGCCTTGCTCACTGCTAGCGCAGCAGTCTGAGATCAAACTGTGAGGTGGAAGTCTGGCTGGGGGAGGAGGGAATGTCCATCATTGCTGAGGCTTGAGTAGGTAAACAAAGCAGCTGGGAAGCTCGAACTGGGCAGAGCCCACCACAGTTCAGCATGGCCTACTACCTCTATAGACTCCACCTCTGTTGGCAGGGCATTGCTGAACAAAAGACACCAGACAGCTTCTGCAGACTTAAATGTCCCTGTCTGATAGCTCTGAAGAGAGCAGTGATTCTCCCAGCATGGCAGTTGAGTTCTGAGAATGGACAGGCTACCTCCCCAAGTGGGTCCCTGACCCCCATGTAGCCTAACGGGGAGGCATCTCTCAGTAAAGGCCGACTGACACCTCATATAGGTGGGTGCCCCTCTGGGACAAAGCTTCCAGCGGAAGGATCAGGCAGCAATGTTTGCTGTTCTGCAGCCTCTACTGGTGATACCCAGGCAAACAGGGCCTGGAGTGGACCCTCCAGCAAACTCCAACAGACCTGCAGCTGAGGGAACTGACTGTTAGTAGGAAAACTAACAAACAGAAAGGAATACCAACAACATCAACAAAAAGGACGTCTACACCAAAACCCCATCTACAGATCACCAACCTCAATGACCAAAGGTAGATAAAACCACAAACATAGGGAGAAACCAGAGTAGAAAAGCTGAAAATTCTAAAAACTAGAGCACATCTTCTTCTCCAAAAGATCACAGCTCCTTGCCAGCAGTGGAACAAATCTAGATGGAGAATGACTTTGATGAGTTGACAGAAGTAGGCTTCAGAAGGTCGGTAATAACAAACTTCCTTGAGCTAAAGGAGCTGAAGGAGTCAAACCCATCACAAGGAAGTTAAAAACCTTGAAAAAATGTTAGATGAATGACTAGAAAAAAGACTGTAGAGAAGAACTTAAATGACCTGATGGAGCTGAAAACCATGGCACAAGAACTTTGTGATGCATGCACAAGCTTCGATACCCGATTCAATCAAGTGGAAGAAAGGGTATCGGTGATTTAAGATCAAATTAATGAAATGAAGCAAGAAAACAAGGTTAAAGAAAAAAGAGTGAAAAGAAACAAACAAAGCCTCTAAGAAATATGGGAGTATGTGAAAAGACCAAATTTACGTTTGATATGTGTACCTGAAAGTGATGGAGAGAATGGAACCAAGTTGGAAAACACTCTTCAGGATATTATCCAGGAGAACTTCCCCAGCCTAGCAAGGCAGGGCAACATTCAAATTCAGGAAATACAGAGAACACCACAAAGAGTCTCCTTGAGAAGACTATGTGTGTCTCTGTACGTGAGATGGGTCCCCTGAATACAGCACACTCATGGGTCTTGACTCCTTATTAAGGTTAATATTGTTATGTGTGAATTTGATCCTCTCATTTTGATGTTTGCTGATTATTTTGCCCATTAATTGATGCAGTTTCTTCATAGCATCAATGGTCTTTCCAATTTGGTAGGTTTTTGCAGTGGCTGGTACTGGTTGTGTCTTTCCATGTTTAGTGCTTCCTTCAGGAGCTCTTGTAAGGCAGGCCTGGTGGTGACAAAATCTCTCAGCATTTGCTTGTCTGTAAAGGATTTTATTTCTCCTTCACTTATGAAGCTTAGTTTGGCTGGATATGAAATTATGGGTTGAAAATTCTTTTCTTTAAGAATGTTGAATATTGGACCCCACTCTCTTCTGGCTTGTACGGTTTCAGCCAAAAGATCCGCTGCTAGTCTGATGGACTTCCTTTTGTGGGTAACTGACCTTTCTTTCTAACTGCCCTTAATATTTTTTCTTTCATTTCAATGTTGGTGAATCTGACGATTATTTGTCTTGGAGTTGCTCTTCTCAAGGAGACTCTTTGTGGTGTTGATACATGTATGCCTAGCCCCAGCCTCCTTTCCCAAATCAGCCTGATGGCAGAGAAGAGGAAAGCCACAAAAAAGATTGACACAGGGAGGTGCTGCCTGGTCAAGAATGACAGTGCTTACAAAAATCCCAGTTTTCCCTCTTAAGCCTTGATCCCTGCTAGCTGACATTGCTCAGCTCTCTTTCAGTTTAAGTGGGTAGAAGTGATGTACACCACTTTTAGGATTAGTTTCTATAAACTCCATTCTCTGTCTCTTTTCTAGAAGAGACCTTAGAAGATGCAGGAGCCACAATATGGAAAGAGCCTGGGCCATGAATCACAGTGTGACTGAGAAGGTGCCCACCAAACACTCGATTGGAGCAGGAGGCAACCAAGACAAAAGCCAGTGGGGTTTGAGTTTATTTGTTGCATCTTTTCACCTACCTTCTTACTGTGTGGATGAGCCCACAATAGATTTGTGGACTCTGAGAACGGCACCCCATAGACAGCCTGGGAAAGATGGCGAGACCCAAGCAAATGAAGACATTCTTGTGGACTGAAAGAGACAGAGACATGGACAGTCTCACAGAGACTCCCAGAGCTTGATGTAGTCCCAATTCAGGCAACACAGGACACAAAGGCTGAATAAGGACAAATAGCACACAGAGTTAAGGCACTGGGTTTCTGTCCTTGTGGCACACAGCTGCAGCCATGTTATGCTTTGCATTGCCTCTGTAGACTGACTCTTGGCAACATGTCCTCCCTTTATACATACTTCCTTGTGGACCTGGGCTAGGTACAAAATTATTGAAGAGGATTGCCGGACCAGAAGAGACCCAGCAGAAAGAAATATGCACAGGGACCACACATCTGGGTTGCCTGAGGTAGTCATGCCTTGTATTCGTTGTCTTGACAGTTTTTTTCCAGTATCTCCTTCTATTCTGGAAAGTGTCTGCTTGAGATAATAAATAATATGATCTCCATAAAAACAAGAGTTGTTTACATGAATATCTTTAGGGATATACAGTATTAAGGATGAAGTGTCCCTCTCTGGCTGTATTCCAAGGCAAGCTTCCTGGAACTTAGATGCAGGCTAAGAAAAGGGGTACAAACCAACTAAAAATATATTTCTGCCACTGAGTAAAATGTACGTTAAAAATAGAGATTGAATTTATGTATACAAAATTGTTGTGTTTCTTACATTTCTGAGTCTTAGAGAGATTTTTATCTGCTACCCACAAGTCTCTCTTGCACACACATGGGTGCACACACACACAGTGTAGAATACACACACATAGTGTAGAATAGATTGGGCTTCAAATCCAAGTTATTTTATTTATTATTAGGTTTTGGGTTTGTTTCTCAATCTCTCTGAGCCTAGGTTTCCCCATCCTCACCTGTAAAATTAGGATCATAATCCCTGGTTTACATATATTATAAGAATTCAGTAAATTAACATGTTTAATATGTTTGAAAATACAATTTTCTACTGAAATTTATACTTATCCACATGTGCTTATATAAGGCAAAATACTTCAGTATTAAGGGAAATTTGCCCAGATTTATCCGCCTTCCTATGCTGGTCATATTGACTATGTAGGTTACATGAAGATGTTCCTCTGCTCCCTTCCCACTCATATGTACCCCCTTTTGTTGACAGCTATATTCAAATTTTAAAATATATCTGAAACACAGCCAGCAGCCATACCCACACCAAAGCTAAGATTTCCAAATATTCATAGAGAAACAAAAGAAAAAGTCACCTGGAGATCACTGGTGTCAGCCAGATTGGCTGCAGGATCAGTCCCCCAGGAATATTGCTTGTACCAATCTCAGAACTTTCAATTATCACTGTTTCTTCTGTCCAGCATGCATGTCCCTGTGCAGCACAGCAAGCCCCATTTACAGACCTGCTCCAGAAAGTGGGGCTGTTTCTTGTGGCTCCAACCTTTCCCAAATCTTACTTAGCCCTCCCCGTCTCTCTGTATCATCTCTAATGCCCATTTCTTATCCAAAGAACACAATCGCATAGCAGTAGACATGCTCTTGTGAATGTGCAGCTGTGAACAAACACCAGGGTAATCATGTCCAAGAGTGCAAAGTAGAAATACAGGAGGGTGACACTGGATCTATGCCAGGCTCTGTACAAAACACTTTCCATTCGCCATCTCTTGTAAGCCTCACAACAAGTCTACAAGGCAGCAGTTACGACCATGATCATGTCATGGGTGATGAAGTTGAGGCTTTAAAGGGTAAGCACCTTGCTCAAGCTCCCACAGTACTAGAGTAGATAATATTCATCAAGGATGTACCAAAAGCCAGATACCATTTAAAATTTTGTGCATACATTATCTTATATATCTTATAACAAGGTGTGAGATAATTCTAATACGTTACACATTTTACAAGTGAGAAAAGTGAGTTACACAAAGTGAACTGAATTTTCCCAAGGTCATCAGTCACCAGTAGTGAAGCTGGAGTTTGAACTCAAGCAATCTGGCTCCAGAATGTGCACTCTTCACCACTTTATTATAACTAAGAACTAGTTAAATCTTCTGGATTCCAAAAGCCAAACTCTTAATCTTACGATCACATCTGATATTGAAGGGTCATTAACTCTCGTGGATAACAAATGGATCATTTTATATAACAAACCTGAGATCAGAAGGGATAATTGGTTCAGGATTCTTTTTTTTTGTTGTTGTTGTTGAGACGGAGTCTCGCTCTGTCACCCAGGCTGGAGTGCAGTGGCCGGATCTCAGCTCACTGCAAGCTCCGCCTCCCGGATTTACGCCATTCTCCTGCCTCAGCCTCCCAAGTAGCTGGGACTACAGGTGCCCACCACCTCGCCTGGCTAGTTTTTTGCATTGTTTTTTTTTTTTTTAGTAGAGATGGGGTTTCACCGTGTTAGCCAGGATGGTCTCGATCTCCTGACCTCGTGATCCGCCCGTCTCGGCCTCCCAAAGTGCTGGGATTACAGGCTTGAGCCACCCCGCCCGGCCGGACAACAGATTTATATCTAGAAAAATTACGTTTTTACTTCTTTTATACTATTAATTATATAAGTAGTTAATTATTTTTCAAATGGCTAAGATGACTCTCTCCAATAAAAGCCTATGCTAGAATAAGTAATTTTCTATTTATAGCAATTTTTATCAAAAAATCATTACTAATAATGAAAGGATACTAGTGCAAGTTGTTTTATAATTAACAATGTTTTTTAATTTTAATTTTCTACTAGAAGATGTCCCAAAAATTCAGCATTTCATTTATCTGTTAATATGCCAAACGTTATGAAATTTTCAGTAATTCATAATCCAGTGACTCAATAGCTCTTCAATAACAGTCTTGTTTAACAAGCTGGTAAAATTATGCTTATTATAGAAATAATAGAGTTGTATCTAAAACCTTCCATATTGCTTCAGCTTTTCAGTTCTTAAGGGAATTAGAAATGATTAGACTCTGTTTCTAGCAAAATTCCATTTGGGAATAAGGATGATTTAAAAGAAGGAAATAAACCTGGTTATTAAAAGAAACTCAAATAGATTTGAATACAGTAATATGCTCTCATGTCCCTTTCCAACTCTAGAGAAATTTTTATCATAAAATGTGTGACTCATTAGCCAGTTGGAAAGCCAGTAGAAATATAAGCATAAGATATGAGTATGCTTAAGGTAAATTCAACATTGCAGAAATATGTGGAGAATAAAATGAAACTTGAATCAAATCCAGATAGTCTAGACTTTTTGTTTTAAGATCAGGAAACAACAATATTCTTATGGCTTGGTTTATTTCTCTTTTTTTTTTTTTTTTAAGACAGAGTCTCACTCTGTTGCCCAGGCTGGAGTGCAGTGGCCTGATCTCGGCTCACTGCAACCTCCGCCTCCAAGGTTCAAGAGATTCTGGTGTCTCAGCCTCCCGAGGTAGCTGGGATTACAGGCATGTATCACCACGCCTGGTTAATTTTTTTTTTCTTAAGACGGAGTCTTGCCCTGTTGTGCAGGCTGAGTGCAGTAGTGCAATCTTGGCTCACTGCACCCTCTGCCTCCCAGGTTCAAGCAATTCTCTGCCTCAGCCTCCCGAATAGCTGGGATTACAGGTTCCCACCACCATGCCCAGCTAATTTTTGTATTTTTAGTAGAGACAGAGTTTCACCATGTTGGCAAAGCTGGTCTTGAACTCCTGACCTCAACTGATCTGCCCACCTCGGCCTCCCAAAGTGCTGGGATTACAGGCGTAAGTCACTGCAACTGGTCTGATTCCTTTCTTTATTTCAGGTTGTTTCATTACCATCCCTTTTTGTGTCAACTTTTGAGGAAAAAAAAAATGTTCAAATCTACTTGAAAATTTATGAAGAACTTGATACTGGTAATCTTCTTCCAGTTTCCGATTTTTCTATCTACAGCCAAAGGAGCAGACAGTGGATAGGGCAGACATTATCTGAAAACCTGTTCTCTGTCATGCTGTTTCAGGCAATGCATCAGAAGATCCTTTCCTGTACACACAAGTATACAACGGAGGCAAAAGGGGAGGATTCTGGTGAATGTGATCTGATTTGGATCACCCACATCACACCACTGGGCCAATATCAATGGCCGGCCGGCCAGCCACTGTTGACCACTTCAGAGCTTTGCAGGGACCACAGGGTCAGCCACAATCAACAGAGCAAAACAATAGTTCACCAAACTGCAGAGGGCATGAAGTTTTGCCCAGCCCCATATTCAACAATAACCCATTTAGAGTTCAGCATCTTAGAATATGCTCAGTTGTATATGAAATATGAGCAACAATTTTTTAAAGTGTGATTTTTAAAATAATCTGTATAAATAAAACTGTATATATATTCTCAAAGTGTCAGGTTTGAGTTATTGTCTACCATAAATTAATATTAAGATCAGTTAAAAATCCTTGTGTAATGAGGTAGAGCAAAGATAAGATAAAATAAAATAAAAGTAGGACCAAAGATGGAGGATGGGAAGATGGAGGGAAGAAAGGGGAAATTATAAATTAAATTAAATTTGTCAGATTATTTGTTGCTCTATGTTTTGTTTTGTCTTTAAAAATACAACTAAATAGTAGCAAGGCAACTCATTAATTCAGCTAATCAATATGTTGAATATAGGCCAGGAGCAGTGGCTCATGCCTGTAATACCAGCACTTTGGGAGGCCGAGGCAGGCAGATTACTTGAAGTCGGGAGTTAACCAGCCTGGCCAACATGGTGAAACCCCATCTCTACTAAAAACACAAAAATTAGCTGAGTGTGGTGGTGGGTACCTGTAATCCCAACTACTTGAGAGGCTGAGGCAGGAGAATCGCTTGAACCTGGGAGGCGGAGTTTGCAGTGAGCTGAGACAGTGCCACTGCACTCCAGCCTGGGCGATAGATCAAGACTCCATCTCAGAATATATGTGTGTGTGTGTGTGTGTGTGTGTGTGTGTGTAATATAGATAACAATATATCTATACCAAGCAAAAGGGTGTTGTCAGAATATTATATTTTTAGTGTCTGTCAGTACCAGGCATATCAGGTGTACAGAACCAAAATGCCTTTGTTTGTATGTCTCTCAAACTCCTTTAATTGCAGCGTTTGTTGTTGTTGTTGAGCTTTTGTATTTGTTTACCTCCTCTATTTAAGGTTTTAGGAATATATGTTTTTAGCATAAGAGTAAAACTCTTCAGTGATGTATCATCTCAAATTTAAATGAAAAATGCTTTCCTGTTCTTCGTTATTTATACAAGTCTATCTTATAATTTAATCCTAATACAAATGTGTTCTAATACATAGATGCAGCATGAATCCATTCATTAATGTGTATTTTATAGATATTGATGAAATCTTACTAACATTATTTTATCTCTTGGTATAAGCATTGCACCCAAGGATGTACATTTTCCAATTATCTCTACAATTATCTTGTTAGCTGGTACGTACATCCTTATTATTTCTGTTACTGTGGAGACTTTGCTAAGCCCTTTAAAATTACCTTTCAGTTTTCAGTTACTCCTAACAAAACTCTTGTGGCAGAATTTCACTATGTCTAATGCAGATGAAGAAAGTGATGAGTACATTGTTTTCCTGAGATTTAATCATTTATATCATACCAAGTCTTATCCACTATAGTATCAGCTAATTTCTGATTAATAACAGTTTGAGGGTGACCACATGTCATTTCTGTTTATGACAACTTTGAGTTGGTTATCTCAGTGCTTTTCTTAACTGACTTGTATCTAGCAGCCAGTACAGCATAACATTTGATCCTAATTGATACCCAAGTGAATAGCCTCAACAAAGGCCTATAATTAAGGAGCCACATGACTGAAAATGATGAATTCCTTCCTTACCTCCAACTATGCTTCATCTAGAACAGGATTGAAATATATATTGTGACAGGAAGCCTGAAATCCTATGATGATAAACAGAAGCCATTTCTGTTCCAGCCAACCAAGACTCTTAGCCAGTATTAACATCCACTTACAGTGGACAAATTAATAATTATTGAAAATGTTTTAAAGTATGCAGAACATAGTAGGTACTTATTAATGGACTAGAAGTTCTATTTAAGTATCATATATGGACTCTTCTTACATATGAAATGAGTTTCCAACAAGTTTGTATAAAAGGTTATGTAGACTCATGTACAAAAAGCAGCAAAAGCAAAATCTTCACATATCTAATCCTCTAAGTAACATTATAGGAATACCACAAGGCAAGAACTGGTCAAACTTCTCACAAATAACTGAACAACTGATGCCTTTAAATCTCTCAAAGACAAAAATTAAATTTTCCTGAATGGGATGATAAAGGCAGCGTGATTTATCCAGGGTGTATATGTGGTCTGTCAAATCTTCTCAATGGAGAAATATTTTTTTAATTTCTTATAAAGTCACTGTCATCCAGAACCATACTATTTAAAGTTGAACATGGTTTTTCTTTTCTTTTTTCAAATTCCAAATTAGATAAACATGTTATTCTCTCCCCCTCATAAAATCCTTGGTAAGGGATGTATGGTCAAAGTTAGAAAACTTACAGGAAACAAAGACAAAGTGTTTGAAATAAACATCTAACAGATGCAACCCTTAAGAAGGAAGTGTGAGAAAGATAAAACTCAGTCTTTCTGGATTGAGCTGTCAGGATGAAGTCACTGAAAAATAGAGAATTATAATTGAAAGAGACATCCAGTTGATATTTCTTTTCAAATGCATACATTCCTCAGTCTATGTGGTAATTCAAACTCTTGAAAGTCTTTACTATAAAATTATCCCATATGACCTGGCCATGATTTCCCTCTCTAAGATAATTCATTACATTTCTTTATATTTTACTCTTCATTTTTTTGTACTTGCTACTCTTCAAGGATGATTATAGGTATATTTTTCCCTTAAATGTTCACCTAAAGTGAAAGATTGATGAAACCCCGTCACTACTAAAAACTACAAAAAATTAGCCAGGCATTGTAGTGGGCACCTGTAGTCCCAGCTACTCAGGAGACTGAGGCAGGAGAATGGCATGAACCCGGGAGGCCGAGCTTGCAGTGAGCCGAAATCGCACCACTGCACTCCAGTCTGGGCGACAGAGCGAGACTCCGTCTCAAAAAATAAATAAATAAAATAAAATGATGTGTTCTTATCATAGTCTTATTGAAATCGACTGACCATAAACTATAAATTGTGTAGTCTTATAAATGTTATTTATATCTGTACAATTCCTACCATCACTCTTTAAAAATAACGTTTCTCAAAAAAATTTTATTAAATGAACAATGGGGCCATATGGATACCATATAGGAAAACACAATTAAGAGTAATGGATTTTAAGCAGTTCTCATAATAGATGTCTGAAAACATACTACACATGTTCCCTGGCATTTGGCATTGTTTTAGAAAAATGCTTTGCAACTTCCCACTAATGCTTTTGTTTCAGAGTATCTTATAGTCTCCCCATTAAACTGAATGACCTCAACAAGAGCAGAGCAAGGCTGTTTTGGCAGAAGGACAAAGGACACTTTCCCCTCAGCTCATAACAAATTGCTTTCATTAAGAACAAATGGTCTTGGAGTATTATTCTACTTGAGTCTCCTCCTGGTGACAAGCCTAAAGGGGAGACCCAATGTTGACTGTAAACAATAAGAATGGGTCTCAGAAAGTAGAATGTCCTCCTATAGTTTAAAAACATCCTATTCTAGGAGCATGAGATGGGCCACATCCAACCATAAAACACCAATTTGTCATGACTTTCAATAGTTAGGTCATTTCAGGTTTTATTTATGATTAAGAAAATCTAATTAAGATGAACTATATAGTATCAGAAATTTATTGGATCTACTATGTCTATTATTAGAAATATTGACTTTCTGATGTTGCAGTTAGGAATTAATTCTTTATAGATATCTTAAAAGAAGCCTCTAGCACACTTATTTCAAGGTCTTTCTACACCATCTAGAACTGGATCTTTAGGGAAATAGTCATTTCAAATATCTTTTAAAAATTCTTGCAAATATGAAAGTATGTAACAGAAAACAAAAATAAAACAAATTTTAGGTTAAGTACAAAATAATGTAAAGGAAAGTCATAACATAATAGACAAATAATATTCTGTGTTTATGGTTTCAGCCGATTTTTTGGAATCACTATTTTTTTCTTATAAACTTCTGGTCAGTGAGGCTTTTAAAAAGACTATAATTTATAGACATTTCATAGTATGACCTTTAGCTCTTCCCTATTTTTAAAGCATGCTTGATTTTGACATAATTTAGAGTTAGTATTTAATACTTGAAAAATAAGTTCTAAGCATGCATGTCAACTACTCTTCATAATGCTATTTTGTTACTTCGATTACTGCATTTCATCTTCACTATGCATTTATAAATCTCAGTTTTCAGTTTACTACAACTCAGCATTTTAAAATGCATCAGATTTCTAGCTGCAAATGATGTTTTAAAAGGAAGATTAAAAACCAGCTAAGCTGGAGCACTTCAAAAGCTCATTGGTCTTGCCCTAAGCAAGAAGTTGAGAAGAGAGGAGGGAGCCATAAGATGCACATTTCGTGTTTGAATAAGGGATTGATTTAGAGAAGAACTCCAGGCTAACTGAGACAGAAGATGGTAATTTTCTATTCTTCCAGTGCTCTGTCAATAAAAGAACATTAGAGATTCTCTCCTCTAAAGAAGCAGTTTACATTTGGGGTTCATCAATGTCATCAAAAAACATTTTTTGCTATTCACACAGCAGTTTCTCCACAGGAAGCAGTATGGATTGCATTGAGTATGAGAAGGACCCATGGAAGAGTCACCATTATTTAATAAATTCTTACATCATTATGAGGTAGGTGATAAATAGTATCTTTTCCTTGACCTCTGCAGCTTCATCTACACATGTCAGGAGAAAACAAATAGATACATAAACCCTTTTCAAAATCAAGTAAAACCAAAGAAAAAAAAACACCCACAAGTGATTCTATTAAAATACTGTAGATAAATTAATACTCTTCATTTATATTGCCTATGCATATGATCACTCTTTTATTCCTTAAGTTATTTACTTTAGCCTTACAACTATTTTTTAGGAGTGCCTATTATGTGCCATCATTGAGATGCAAAAATCAAAGTTTTAATTGAAAAAAAGAATCACGATTTATCTTCAATGACCAATACTTTTTAGGTTTGAGCAAAGCATAGACCTCAGTGTCCTGAAAGCGACACAACTGTTCCTCCTGGGGCTGTAATTCTTGGTTCAGATTTGACAGCCCATGATCCAAGTTGGTTTTGTCCTTGGTAGCAGGGCACCTCATTTGGAAAGGAAGTCCTTTCCTCTGAAACTTGTTTAAGGACATTTTCCTATTTCTTTCTCTCATTTGCAGTGATTGATTCTGACTATATGGTAAGCTCTGAAAAATCTACATATATTCTGATTCTACTTGATTCTATGTTGAACCTTGACATAGTACTCCATTCTCTTTCTCTGCCTTGGCTCTTTGGATGGGGTCAAAAGGTGTTCAACCTGAAGCAGACATTTTATCTTGCTTCTTTTTCCACCTGTCAGAGTATTTACAATGGTTGATAAAATGTACTATTATGTCACCCAATGTATTAACCAATGTTACTATGCACTTCAAAATATTAATCACAAGGGATGCTTCTAGATGTAACATAGAAAAAGTTTTATAAGTCAAAGGAATTTGTAAAAAAAAAAAAAAGTGAAATAAGCATTTTTCATTGATGGTTGTCTCATAGCTTTAAAATATGCTAATAAGGACATGAATTTCCAAAAAGAGATGGGACTAGAGGCTGTTCACTATCTCTAGACCTGTTTGATCAAGATGTGAAAGAGATCAAATGAAGAGACTAAAAGGCAGAAATAAAGGCCACAGGCAAACAGCCCAGGCGGCGCCCTGAGCCTAGTTAAAGATCGACCCCGGACCTAACCGATTAAGGTTATCTATAGACTCCAGACATTGTAAGGACAAACGTTGTGAAAGTCTCTGTCCTGCTCTAATTACCATTGTCTGCCACATATCTTAGTCCTGGGCCCAGTACAAACAATCCTCTATTTTGTCCCAACTTCCTGAGCCCAACGCAAATACATCCCCCTCCCCACACATCTCAGAAACACCACCTAGAGAGCCCCTGATAAGGTCACAACCGTTTGTAGTTTTACTAAATGCACGGGAACAAATAGAAACTGTTAATTGTATTAACCAAATTACCAGTTGTGATGCTGCAACCAAAAGAATTCCTTTGTACCTCTGTAACCTTACATATCCTGTATGCATCGGGTTATAAAAAGCTGGCACATGCATCATTCGAGGCCCTCTTGTATGTTATAGAACGGAGGGACCAAGTTCGAACTTGCATTAAAGATCCTTGCCGCTTGGCTTTGACTTTGGACTCTGGTGGTCTTCTTCGGGGAGCAAACGGTCTGGGCATAACAGATGTTTCCACTTTTTATTTATAAAAATACTAAAATTATTTAAGGCTTTCTGCAGAACCCACTTTGGAGAATACTGTTGCTCAGATAAATAATACAAGCTGAAAAGTCTTCAAGTATAAATTCTCATGATATTTGGACAAATTGTCAAGATTTAATTTTTATGTGAATAATTTTTAAAAACAGATTCTTGAAATGCCTAAGATTGACCAAACATATCTACTCTTATTTAAAGTTTTTCATAATCAGCAAACTATTTCTCCTTGCTCCTGGTCAAATAAAAAATAATTACAACACTGTCATGTCTAATTACTATCAGATCTAGAATGACAACAACCTAAAATAATTATGTGACACAACCTCTTATATATCTATGTAACTAGGCCATAGCTAAAAAAAAACTGAAGTTTCTAGAAGATACGTACATATAGAAAGATACACATGTTATAACAAGATATACATATATCATTTTTAATATGTATTGTACATTATATAATATTATAATATATATTTCAGCCAGGGCCCAACTTACAATGGCCAATGATAGTTAATAACAGGCTAAAAATTGATGGAGCTCATAAACTATGTCTTAATCATTTTTGTTTCCTCCATAGCAGGAAACATAGTGGTAAGTACAAAGTTGTCATGAATATATAATGTGAAAAAATACGTGGTGGTAGGAGGAAAAAAGAGAAAGAAGAAGGAAGAAAAATGAAGGTCGTACTATATGTGTATTTACTTAAGTCATTCTCTAAGTATTGGATATTTTTAGTATTTTACATCCTGTGCTAACCACATACACAAGTATAAGATAGCCTAGACTCAGGAACACCTGACCTAGTAGAAGAGACAAATGTATTAATAAATAACACATTAATAAGGTGATAGGTCTGTAACAGAGGCATGTAAAATTACAATGACTAAGGAGACAGAAATTACCCCTGAGCAGGAAAGAAGTCTTTCAGGAGCAAGTAATGTCTAGATTGAGGTTTTAAGGATTTCATCATATAGATAATAGAGAGTGCATTACAGACAGAGAAAATATCATCAGCAATTACACAGAGAACTCAAAAGGTATATTGTATTCGGGAAACAGCATGCCCAAGAAAGTATTGTTAGAAAGAATGGGGCTCAGAGATTGGTGGGGAAGTGCTTGGATGCTACGCTGAGAATTTGGACATTAGTCCTATAGATTCATATTTCTTGTATTTACTTGAGTAAGAGATGTTTTAAAGTATTGATGAAAAAATCAATAATGATTTATGACTTAAATAGAGAATATAAAACCCCTATCAGAAACTAATTAATTGTAACAAAATGTATCAATAAATTCCAAAATAATGTCAGAAATACATAATGAATTTGCAGAACAAATGCATAATGCATAATTAATTTATACCAACATAATACAATAGACATTGTACAACTTAAAGGGAAAGGTGATAAATGATGCCTATTCATTAATGGCAATTTATTAAAGACAATGCATAATGTAATCACATTTGTGGCTTCCTGGAATGCTTAGCTGTTGCATATCATTCAAAACAACTATTTAAAGGCCTTTACATATATATCATTCAAAGTTAGTTACTGAAGAAAAACTGTTACCATTACGTATTTCCATTTTTCTCCATAGAACATAATTTGGGAACCACTGCAGTACACAATGGGGAAAGAAATAAAAACAAGCAAAGAGGCTCACCTTGGCGAGAAGATATATTCTGTATATGAAACCTAACTGTATTAGTCCATTCTCATGCTGCTATCTGCCCAAGACTGGGTAATTTATAAAGAAAAGAGGTTTAATTGACTCACAGTTCTGCAGGGCTGGGGAGGCAACAGGAAACTTACAATCACGGTGGAAGAGGAAGCAAACATGTCTCTCTTCACATGGAGGCAGGAAGGAGAAGTGCTGAGCAAAGGAAGAAAAGCCCCTTATAAAACCATCAGATCTCATGAGAACTCACTCACTATAACAAGAACAGCTTGGGAGTAACCACCCCCATTATTCAATTACCTCCCACTGCTTCCCTCCCATGACATATGGGGATTATGGGAACTTTGATTCAAGATGACATTTGGGTGGGGATACAGCCAAACCATATCACCAACTGAAAAGCAACAATATCTAGAAAACCTCTTAAAAAGTGTTGATACTAATAAAAGTTTCAAGCATCATGGTAGAAAAATGTGGTCATCTTTATTAAAAAAGCCCTATGATGCCAAAAATGTAACTATGCCAAAAACATGACTGCCTTCCTGTTTATGGAAGCTTACAAACTTGGGAAGGAAACCGACTAAACTTTGAATCAGTGTCAATAAAAGATATTTTTTAAACATATGAAAACATAGGCAAAACTAAATTATCTTTGAAAGCAGATGAAAATGACCAACTTAAATGAATGAATGTAGATTTTAATTTATATTTCTAATTCTTCAGATTTTTTATTTTTATCATTGCTACTTATTAAGTTTACAATGAAGATAACAAAAAAATCAAAAATGAAACAAAACCAAAAGAAAATTTTAAAACCAGTAAGCTTTGGAGCCAGATATATTTAGAATAAAATAGCAGATGTGCCACGATCTATTAGATTGCCCTTGAGTTACTTTGTTTACCACTGTGAGACAGTATTTTGCTTTTGCTTTTTGTTTTAATCTTCAAAATTAAGAAAGTCATTTCATTGTGCTGTGTCAAAGATTAAATAAATTAATATTGACTTCCTAGAATCATATCTGATACATACTATCTTAGTTTGAGTTCCCACAAAAAGAGACCCATAGACAAGACCAGAATTTAAATACTTTTTTTGGAAAGTCATCCAGGAAATGGTTGTAGATAAGTGGAGAAGTGAGAAGGGAAAGGGAATAAAACCAATGACCTGTGCATTGTCAGGTTGGCTACCCCTGAGGACCAGTGCTCTACTTGAAAACTGAGGCTTAAAGACTTAAATTACTTTTCCAAGCCCATGCAGCCAAAGAATGGCAGAGCTAGATTCTGAAGTGTGCTACCTCTTATCATGGCCTAAATAGTTAACCAGTGCCCAGGATCAATGCTTACAGTCTGACATGAAGCAATTAATCAGCACACTGCTGTGTATTCTGTGAGATAATGTAAAAAGGACTTTATAGTTCTCCCAACCAAGGGTGAGGAAAATGGAGGCTTTATCCACTGAATCTCCATCTATGATTGCCCAGTGGTTGGATCCCTACAGCCTAGGGGCCGGGTGGGTGAGAGGTAACATGTACCCTCAGCGTATCACAGCGTTAAATGTTAAAATCCATAGCCATCGATTTGAATTGGCCGTTTTTCACTAACTACTCTTCTGTAAGTGGAAAATATAGTGGGACAATGACAGCATCTTCTATACAGAGTAAACTCCTAATCCTATGAGTAGGCATTAGATGTTGCCTGGACTTATATCCTCGGTACATGGCTGTCATAATAGGTACTGAACAAATGGATGAATGAATGAATGTAGTTTGGAAACAAATATAAGTTATCTTTCCACAGAACTACAAGTTTCTCAGAAGTCAGCAAGAATTTATTTGAATAATAATAAATATCATTATTAGGCTCTTTATATTTGTCATCCCAAACTAATCTCATTTATATGTAGTATTTTATGTGCTCTTCCAAGAACTTTATGAGGTAGGTCTGTTATTGCCCATTTGCCGAGTTGAAAACTGAGGCTTAAAGACTTAAATTACTTTTCCAAGCTCATGCACCCAAGGAATGGCAGAGCTAGATTTTGAAGTGTGCTGCCTCTTACCATGACCTAAATAGTTAACCAGTACCCAGGACTGGTGCTTACAGCCTGACATGGAGCAAAAATCAGCTGTGTTGATAAGTAAGTGGAGGTTGATAATTCTGGGCTTTTGTTTAAGGCGCTAAAGACCTAGTGGAAGATGTGAGTGTCTAGACAGTTCAGAGCAGCAAGAGGACTCTGGCCTGGGTGCCTGGGGATAGGAATATCCAGTAAGGCAGGAGAGTCAGACCAAAGATTACCATAGCCTGTTTTAAGTTTCAATTCAGGATCAGTTCTAAGATATAGACCAATATAAAATGCATCCTTATTCTTTTGTCATTGTCCTCTTGCCTCCTTCTACCTCCTATTTTACACCCCAGGTGAGCACCATGCCATCTATCTGTAGTATGTGGCTACAATCAAAGGAAAATAATTTTTAAAACTCTAATGACTTACTTTTTGTATGAGATACATTAGAAGTGAATTTTAGCCTGTGTCATCTAATTCCTCCCTCAGGCAAACAGAGAAACCACTGTAGACATCAAAAGGAAACTCTCCAAAATGTATATAAAACGGCATCCCAAAATGTGGCTTTGCAAAACAATGTATGTCAGTGAGTTCAATATGGTAGCAGCTAGAGACTGATTACAACTTAGGACAACTTTGGTCTCAAAATCAAATTCTGCCAGGAATTGCCTTCTTGAGCATTTATCCCAGAGAAATGAAAACCTATGTTCATCCAAAAGCCTGTACATGAATGTTCATGGTAGATTTCTTTTGTGAACACTGGAATCAAAGAAGGTCAGGCAATTTTTATTAAAATGTGGTCTGGGGACTACATTTTATTTTTTTTATTAGAAGTGCTTTGAATACAGAATCACCAGGTAAAACAACCAGCAATGCTGTAGAGTGGACGAATGGTAAAATACACTGTGGTACACCCATACCATGGAATACTATTTAACAATACAAAAAAACAAACCACTGATACATACAGCAACTTAGACACAGCTAAAGGGAATTATGCTGAGGTAGATAAGTCAATCTCCCAAGATTATATGCTGTACAATTGCACATATATAACACTGAAATGATAAAAATATAGCACTAGAAAACAGATAAGTTTTGCCAGGTCTCAGGACCAGGAGGGGGTGATTTAGGTACAGTTACAAAAGGGCAGCATCAGGCTCATTGCGGTGACAGAAATGTTCTGTATGCTGATTATGTAAGTGTCAATTCCTCTTTGTAATATTGTGGTATATTTTCCAAGGTGTTGCCATCAGAGAAAACTGAGTAGAAGGTCCATTGAATCTCTCTGAATTATTTTTTTTTAATGGAAATTACAACTCTAATTAGCTCCAAATAAAAAGTTTAATCTAAAAATATCTGAATAAGTGGTTAAACTAAATGTTCAATATGGTAGTAGCTAGAGATTGATAAATGCTTGATGTATTGTAAACATAATGCATCCATTATCAGTCCCGATTCAGGGAAGTGACCAGATGGATATGGATTAGTGGGGTATTTTAGTCAGTGTGGGATTCTTGAAAAGGTCAGTCAATGACAGAAAAAAAAAAGTCAAAGATAAAGGAAAATTTGGAAAGGATTCCATTGGAGAAATACTTCTTTTGTAATGTAACAGTTGAGTGCACAATTTGTGATCAATATTTGTATTTATGGGGCTGGCATCTCAACATTTACTGGCAAAAGATATTCCATCTCTTTGATCTTTGATTTCTTTATTTGGAAAATGCTAATAACGTATACACTTTAGGACTACGAAGCAGTTTAAATGAATAAGAGCTCAAAACAAATGTAAGAATGACTAAGAATCGTTTCAGGTAGCCTCCCTGATTAAGAGATGTATTAGCTTCATATTGCTAATGAAGGAATTGAAACAATGACGATCACTTGAAACAATGTCAAGCACTGCAAATATTGTTTGTAGTTTCAAACTAGCAAACACACAGAAAAAAAATAATGTATGTACGTTGATTGCTTTCTAAGTAGCATATTTGAAAAAAGAATTCTCAACTAATTATTTGACTTTATAAAAATTCTCAGGAATCAAGCAGCTGAGTTTTTAACACAGTTCTGCCACTCAATAGTTGTGTTACCTTCGGGAAGTCATTTACTTTCTGTTAAGTCCCCAATTTCTTGTCTGTTAAGTTGTAACACTATTACCTTATCACAGGACTGGTATGAGCAGTAAATGAGATGGCACATAGTAGACAGTAACACAATCCTAGGCAAAGTAAGAGCTCCTTAAATGTTAGCCACCTCAATTATTTTTTATTTTAATGATAATAATGATGATGGGTATGACAATCAAAGTTGAAATAATATTTCCTGATATTGCAAAGGTAAATGAATACCTGCAGTTGATATACTCCAAAGCCCAATGAAAATTCAGCTAGTATTAATGAGAAGATACTGTCAGCAGTACCCATTAGTGCTTCCTGCAAAGGAATAAGTTCTACTTTATTTTGTCACAGGTTACACCTATGTTTGTTTGTTACTGACCAGATGTTTTGGGGTGTGCATGCATGTTTGTGTGTGTGTGTGTGTGTATGTGTGTGTGTGTGTGTGTGTAGCAATAGCTCATAGCTTTCATCGTATTTTCTAATGGATCTCTGCCCCTCAAAATGTTAAGAAACCAGCAATTTGCATCATTATTCTTGTTTGGTATCACATTGTTTAAATAGTTTTTGTAATTTGTCCAAACTTGGTCCGTTTGTGCTACCATGACATAGAACCTGAGACTGATTAATTTATAATGAACAGGAATTTATTGAATCATGGTTTTGGAGGCTGGGAAGTCCATGATCAAGGGGCCAGCATATTGCAAGAGTCTTCTGGTCACATCATCCAATGGTGGAAAGCAGGCAAGAGAAGGCAAGACAGACAGCAAGAGCTTGAATTGGCAGCCTCAAGCCCTTTTGTGAATGGGCATACATCCATTCACAAAGGTGGAGCCCTTGTGGCCTAAACACCTCCTGTTAGGCACCACTTCCCAAAATTGTGGCATGGGGGTTTAAGTTTCCAACACATGCTTTTGGGGGAACACATTCAAACCATAGCAACTATTTACTATTTAAAGAATTGTTTCTAGGAGAAAATGTGTTCCATCTGTCAGGCAACTGGCTTCCCAAGAGAAATGGTGGAAAACTTCCCATGTGTAAGAAACCAAGGATTGCTATTCTGTCAGAGATGCCCCGCGAACGTGAACAGAGTATGAGAGTTTCACGCTACCCAATCTTATACTTCCCATGGCTGCGCTCCATGTTCCGCATCTGATTTCAGCTTTCAAGGATTCAGCTTCCATAGTCACCGTCCTGGCATATAAGGATTCTCCAATGCAAGCAGTATAACTTCTTTTAAAGGAAAGTTATTTTCGTGAACTGCCAAGAGTATGCTTTCAGCTTGAAAAGCTATGTCTCATTCAATAAAAATGCCTACTATTATCATAACAAAGGAGGAGTTTTGCCTTAAAAACTAGTTTTTTTCTAAAAGTTTATTATCGTGGAATTTTAGTGCTAATTAGTTTTTAAACTTTTTATTACATTCTCGTTGTTGCATACAAAAGGATATCTGTAAAATATGTAACTTATGAGGCCCAATAATCAATCCAGTTTATTTTTAAGACAGAACATTCTAATTTCTTTTCTCTAACAATGACCCACTCAGTTCACGGGGAAGGAACACATTATCTGACATTAATGTTTTCCAAAATTAGCCCCAAAATGACTGTTCAAGGAACATTGTAAATTTTTAATTTTTTTTTTTTTTTTTTTTTTTTAGATAGGGTCCTGCTCTGTCACCCAGGCTAGAGTGCGGTGGCATGATCATGGATCATGGCTCACTGCAGCCTCCACCTCCCTGGCTCAAGCCATCCTCCCACCTCCACCTCCCAAGTAGCTGGGACTACAAGTGCACACCCACACACTCGGCTAATTTTTGTATATTTTGTAGAGATGGGGTTTTGCCATGTTGCCCAGGCTTGTCTCGAATTCCTAAGATAAGCCACCCACTTCGGCCTCCCAGAGTGCTAGAATTACAGGCATAAGCCACCATGCCCAGCCCAATTTTTAATCTGTATGTACATATTTTCTTATCAGGCATCCACACTGAATTGATTAGCTTTTTCCTCAAATGAGGTCTCTGTAGGCTCACATGTTAGCTGCTACACATGCCTACTGAGAGGTTGCAGCAGACTTTCTGTCATTCCAAACTGGGGTCTCTGTTGTGTGCCAATTACCATTTTATTGTGCCTGCTTGTTGCAAAACACATTTAAGTGTCTCTGATCACCATGCTAAACTCACCTCCACCCAAAACAGGAACACATGCCTAGAAACAAAGAAAGACTTTTAGTATACCCATCACCCAAATAGTGCACGTTGTATTCGATAGGTAATTTTTCATCCCTCACCCCTCTTTCCATCCTCTCCACTTCTGAGACTCCAATGTCCATGATAGCACTTGGTATGCCCCTGCATATCATAGCTTAGCTCCTACTTATAGGTGAGAACCTGTGGTATTTGGTTTCCCTTTCCTGAGTTACTGCACTTTGGATAACAGCCTCCAGTTACAACCAAGTTGCTGCAAAAGACATTATTTCATTATTTTTCAAGGCTGAGTATTATCTCATGGTATGTGTGTGTGTGTGTATATATAACATTTTCTTATTATATATATTTTTATATATATGTTTTCTTATGTAATATATGTGTGTGTGTATATATATATATATACACATATATATATTATCCAGTCATTGGTTGGCAAGCACTTAGGTTGATTCCATCCTCTTTGCAATTGTGAATTGTGTAGTTTCCCATTATTCCACTGAAATAAGTATGCAGAAAAAATATTCGGAATATTGCCTATGTGATTAGGCTGGGCAACTCTTTTTCACTTTTTTTTTTAAAACAAGAATAGACTTAAGTATACATGAAACTAGGGTAGAAAAACTGGTTATTAATGAAAATGTAGACACAATATTTAACCCTTCCCTTAGGTCTTTAATTTATCATTTAAAGTTACATACCAGGCTAAAGTTATGAGGAACTTTGAAAACATAAAAATGCATGGTTATATTACATAGTCATGCACTGCACAGACATTTCAGTCAACAGATGGCATATACAACTGTAGTCCCACAAGATTACAATGGAGCTGAAAAACTCCTATTGCCTAGTGACACTGTAGCTGTCATAATGTCAACTTATACAGCAGAACACATTACTCAGGTGTCTGTGGTGATGCTGGAATAAACAAACCGACTGCACTGCCAGTCACATAAAATATAGCACATACAATTTTGTGCAGTAAATAATACATGATAATAATAATAAATGACTATATAACTAGTGTATGTTTTTACTATACAATACTTTTTATTGTTCCATTAGTGTATGCATTTTTACTTATTCAAAAAGTTAATTATAAAATAGCCTCTGGCGGGTCCTTCAAGAGAGATTCCAGAAGAAGGCATTGTTGCATTGTTATCATAGCAGACAGCAGCTCCGTGTGTATTACTGCCCCTGAAGACCTTCCGGTTGGACAAGACATAGAGGTGGAAGACAGTGATATTGATGATTCTGATGTACGTCTCAGCTAATGTGTGTGTTTGTGTTAGTTTTTATCAAAAATTTTTAAAAAAACAAATAAATTTAAAAAACAGAAAATAACTTAGAGGATAAGATATAAAAAGGAAATATTTGATGTACAACAGTTGTATGATGTGTTTGTGTTTTAAGCTTAGTGTTATTACAAGAGTCAAAACATTTTTAAAAAATAAAAAAGGTTATAAAGTAAAAACATTAGAGTAAGCTAAAACTAATTTTTTATTGAAGAAAAGTTTTTTATAATGTAATGTAGCCTAAGTGTACAGTGTTTATAAGACCTATAGCCATGTACAGTAATGTCCTAGGCTTTCTTATTCACTCTCCACTCACTCATTCACTCACCCAGAGCAGCTACCAGTCCTGTAAACTTCATCCATGGCAAATGCCCTATGCAGGTGTACCATTTTTTAAAATTTTTTGTACCATATTGGTAATGTACCTTGTATACGTTTAGATAAGTTTGGATACATAAATATTTAGCATTGTGTTACAGTTGGCTATAGTATTCAGTACATTCACATGTTTTACAGGTTAGTAGCCTAGGAGCAATAGGCTTTACCATATAGCCTAGGTGTGTAGTAGGCTATACCCTCTAGGTTTGTGTAAGTATACTGTACGATGTTCACGCAATGAAAAAATCACCTAAGACGCATTTCTCAGAACGTATCTCCATCGTTAAAGTGACACGTGGCTTTACTATTATGGCATTCTTCCTGAAGTTAATTGCATCCTCTGCTGTGCTTGTTAAAAATGGACAGTCCACAGCCTCCTTCAGATGCTCAAGGTGAATAAGAAACTGAGAGTGCTGCCAGGAATCTGCATTTTAACAAGCACTGAAGGTGACTGTTATGCACAGTATGTTTGACCACCACTTCCTCCACCCTGATGTGGAGATTACATTCTCTTATTCATGGCTACCACAGAATAGACTGCAAGTTTGCTTTGCCACCTGCCACTGCACCCAATCTCACCCTAAGGTATTTCAATGTCCTTGTCTTTCTGAACAGCATCACTCCACGCCTCCATTTCTTACCACTGATTTGCCTCTTAACCAACACCGCCTCTTAAAGGGTAAGCACTGAATAGCTTGACTTCTCCTTCCCTGACGAAGTAACTTCAACTTATTCAAAAGTTGGCATGAAGCCATGGGTAAGGTTCAGGCTGCAGCACCATACTCCCTGGCTTCAAAATTCTGCCCTGCCATTGACTAGGGGTCTTGCTTTGCACAAATTTTGCTACCTCTGTTTTTCTTTTCCATAAAATGTAAATGATAGTAGGATCTACCTATCAGAATAATTTTGAGGATTTCGTGAGTTAATACATGTAAAATGCTTAGTACAGGACCCCGTATGCAGACAACACTTGGGGAATATGAGAATCACTATGACCTTACCCTGGTTTTCCTAAAGAGCATGCATTAAGCCAAAGGAATGGGTCTTTCTAGAGACATGTTAGAGAGAACTACTCCTCAGCATACAGGACTGGTGCCTCTCAAGTCGTGTGCCATAAGCAAAGACTCCTCTACTTATAAAGTGAGGTAATTGCTACAGCTTCTTCTTTCAGTCAAAGAATTTGCAGCAGTATGATAATATAACTTGACACTGAACCAGAATTTTAGTATCTGGAAAGCAATGTAATTATGTAGATGAAACATAATGTCTCAATATAGTGGACTACAATCTAGGAATGGTTAAGGGAAGAAAAGGAGGGCAGTAAGGGAGAATAATAACAGGAAAGTATCACCCCCAGGAAAAGCTATGTGTGTGTGCATGCACATGTGTGTTTATCCTTTCCTTTTTTTATTCTATCTGGCTGCATTGAGGCCATTGTTATCCAGAATATGGAATTCCTGCCTCTCTCGATTTACCTTGTCCTTAGTAGTCACATCTGTATTCCCTAGCATAGCAGCTAGCAGCGTGTGTAAATCCTTCGTCAAACTTTAGAAGAATTTACAGTTATCCATATCACATTCTAGTTCTGCAATGTAGGTGTAGTTTAGATTTATGAAATCATTGATTCTGTTGGCAATTTGTACTTGGACTTGATTGGATACATTCACATCCAAAACCATGGACTCTGCAATGAATTTATTATAACTTTACATTAGGCTTAATATGTTACATTTCTAGCAGTCAGATTAAAACAGCACAGGAACTTGAATAATTGATTTGTTCATTATTAACCCTGTTTCTATCTTTTAGAAAATCCTCAATATGATTTATGTAATGATTGATGAATGAGTGTAATGAGTGACAAACATCTCAAATAAGGAGGACATTTTTTAATAAAAAGAAAGATAACCAAAGTTACATATAAAAGTGATTCACATATAATTTTGAGATTGACTGTACAGGAAGTATTTGTTACCCCTGTGCTACATGTACATGCTAATATGCTTAAGAATGCATACTCTACAGTAGGTCTGGTTCCTGACAGTATTTTTTGAAACATAGAAACATATAGAATCAGAATTATAATGCCTGATGATTATTGCAAAAATTTTAAAAATTCATAGAATATGATGAAGAAAAAAATAAAGATAGTAACTTCATGCAATGCAGGAAATTAGCAGAACCCTGCTGGATAATTTGATGCTAATATGAATCCCCAAAGAGGAGGAGAGGTGCTTCTACTTCTGGGTAGAATTATTAGACCGTCGCAGCTCAATGCTCTCGCTGTAATAGCTAGATACAATCTGGAAAATTACAAAATCATATTTTAAAAAACTAGAGAGCTGCAGAAACAATGTGGACTGCATAAATTGGAATTTTGCTTTGAAAGGCAGAACCACATTTTCTGTAGTTTTTAGAGCACCAGAGACAGAAATTTGACATGTTCTCAGTGGTCTCAGGCTTTGCACATTAAACAGATGGATTGAGTCTTTCTAAAACTGAAACTTAGCCCTGACTCAACTCATTTTCTGATTTAATTGAGGTTCTCATCCTTCCATCTGTCTGCCTGACTGAAAGAAAGGAAAAATGGAAAAGAGTTTGGGGAGCACTTTACTGCTATAAGAAATCATCTTTTATACTACGCTGGTTATGCAAATAAAAAAATGATAGAAACATGAAGCAATGGGAAAATGTGACTACAAAAAATATAGAGTGAAGCAGACCTACAAATGATCCAAATATTGGGCTTAGTATGTAGGGATTTTTAAATGACTATAAATATATTTTTTAGAAAACATAGTAAAGCTGAGCAAGATGAATAAAAAGGTAGAGGATTTCAATAAAGAATTGGACTGTATATAATGAATCAAGTGTATATTTTAGAACTGAAATATATGATATACAAAGTTAACTCATTGTGGGAAATTAATAGTGTACTGGACATGGCAGAAGACAGGATTAGCAAACGCAGAGACTGGTCAATGGAAAATATATATACACTGAGGTAAAGAGAAGAAAAGACACTTGCCCTTTTGACTATGTCCCGTTTATCCATTTTATTCTGTTCTGTTTTATTTTGTCTTTTTTTCTCTTTACTTCAGGGTATATATATTTTCCATTGACCTGTCTCTGCGTTTGCTAATCCTGTCTTTTGCCATGTCCAGTATATATATAAAACATAGAGAGGGAGAAGTAAAATAAAGATAACAAACAAGGCAGAAGGAATATTTGAAAAGAGAACTGGTGAAAATTTTTCAAAACTGGAAAAGACTTCAATCCACACTTACAAAAAGCTTTGCAAACCCCATGAAAGAAAAGTGTAAAGAACACACACACACAGTTATAGCATAATTAAAATGCTAGCAAAAAAAGACAATCAAAGGGAGAATAAGTAATATTACATCTAAAGGAGCAAGAGTGCAGAAAGACAGCTGACTTCTCAGCAGACATGGTCAAACCAGAAGGCAGTGAAATGACATCTATGCTCATTCTGAATATATTCCTTAAAAATAAATGCAAAATAGGAGATTTTCAGACAAACAAAAGCTACCTTAGTAGGAATAGTAAATGGAAATTATTTTTCCAAACTTTTATTTTGGGTTCAGCAGTACATGTGCAGGTTTGTTACATAAGTACACTTGTGTCACAGGGGGTTGCTGTACGGATTATTTCATCACCCAGGTACTAAGCCTAGTATCCAATAGTTAATAAATGGAGATTTTAAGGAGAGGGAAATCTTTCCTAGTGGGAACCACAAAATATCAGAAAAAAAAAAAGGAAGGCAAAAGAAAGAGTACATTAGCATGTAAATATTTTAAAAATAAAATGTATAAATAAATATGTTTAAAATGAATTTCAAAATTACTACAGAAATGGGATATTTAAAATGCATGATTAATCCAACAAAGATGAGAATAAAAGAACAATTAACAGATGGAAATAACATAACATAAAATAAAGTATAACAATCAAACAAGAAAATGACAGGTATAGGCCAAAGCATATTAAATATAAACCAGCCAAAGACTTCAGTTAAGACAAAGAATTTCAGACGGGATTAATAAACAACCAATGGACAGCCAAGAAGTTATATTTGACTTCAAAGGCCTAAACTGTGTTTCATGTCCACTAAAAACCAGATTAAAAGTGTGATTCATTTTTTACTTGTGTCTGTATCATGTAAGCATAAATACTAATTTTTGCTCTACATATCCATAAATGTCATTTTTGATATTAACACTTAATGTCAAAAATTTTCTTTAACCATGGCTTCCTCAAATTCAGTCATTTCCATGAGGGCAAATAACTCTAAATCTTATTATACAAGCATTCACATTATAACTAGAACACAAGTGCTAAATATCTGTTCCATGTACTTTAAAGTTCATTATAAAATATACATGAGTCCATAAAGATGTTAACTCAGCTATGGTTTTTGCATGCCCAGACTCAGTGTAAGGTGCAGAATGGACTCTCATGGCTGTCTTGCCTCTACTGAATATTTTAGCAAGTTACATAATATGTAGAGTGTTTAAGAAAGGTATATATAAGGTTTGTTTGTTTGTTTCGTATCATAATTATATTGTAGCATACAGAAAACAGAACTGCTACCTTCTCATCCAAATGGTCTGTAGAATTCATGTCCCTTATAGTGGTCAATTAAAGTCAATATTTATTCATTCATTTAATAAACAATTTGATTTTTGTTAATGTCTGTCATGTTAGAGAGAATTAATCTTGTAAAAAACGTTTTATAAAATGCCAGAAAGTATTATAAATAGTCTGATGTTCAGTGGTTTATTTTCATGCTAGAGTTTGTACATATTGGTTCAGTAATAAAATATCCTTAAACCTAAAAGAAATAAAGTCCCAAGTATATGCTGTTTACATGAGATTACATCTGAATACTAAGAACATAGAAAGTTCGAAAGTGGCCGGGTGTGGAGGCTCACGCCTGTAATCCCAGCACTTTGGGAGGCCGAGGTGGGTGGATCGCCTGAGGTCAGGAGTTGGAGACTAGCCTGGCCAACATAGTGAAACCCGTCTCTACTAAAAATACAAAAAATTAGCTGGGCATCGTGGCAGGTGCCTGTAACCCCAGCTACTTGGGAGGCTGAGGCAGCAGAATCGCTTGAACCCGGGAGGCGGAGGTGGCAGTAAGCAGAGATTGCTCCATTGCACTCAAACCTGGGCAACAAGAATGGAGTGAAACTCTGGCTCAAAGAAAGAAAAAAGAAAAAGAAAAAAAAGAAAGTAAAAGAATGAAAAAGAAAGCTATTATATTAACATCAGACACATAAAACTTTAAAGGCAAGTCAAGAAATATTACTGAAGATAGAGAATAGCATTTTATAATAAAAGAACTAATTCGACAGAAATATTAAAATCCCAGAAAAAAAAAACCCTAAATGCATTTCATTTTTAATTAGGAGGTACATGTTGATTTTATGAGATATGATGACTGCAGGAACCAGGTTGCTAAGAATTTAGAAATGAGTGAAGGTGAATAGGAACAGGGAGTGTGGGCTCTTTGCTGAGTTTAGATGAGAAAGAAAAAAGATAAATCAAGAGTCGGGCAGAACACGGTGGCTTACGCATGTGATCCCAGCAATTCGGGAGGCAGAGGCAGGCGGATCACCTAAGGTCAGGAGTTTGAAACCAGCCTGGCCAACATGGCGAAACCCTGTCTCTATTAACAATACAAAAATTAGCCAAGCGTGGTTACATGCACCTGTAATCTCAGCTACTCAGGGAGGCTGAGGCATGAGAATCGCCTGAATGCAAGATGCGGAGGTTGCAGTCAGCCAAGATTGCCGCCACTGCACTCCAACCTGGAAGACAGAACAAGACTCCGTCTCAAAAAAGGAAAAAAAAAAAAAAAAAAAAAACAGAGAAGTCAAAAGTCACTGAATGTGAAGGTTTTAAGAGAGAAACTTGAGTGTGAGTTAAATTCACATGAAAGTCTTTAATATTTTTTGAAAAACAATATTGCTAGTGAATAGCATATTGTTCATCTGTGTTGTGCTATGTGTAGGAGTAGGTTCATAACATTGCAAAGCACATTTGAGGGGCCCACCTTGTCCACTCACACTGTGTGAATTTGGACAACTCATTGACCCTTTGAGCCTCTATTTCTCCTATTTGAAAATGAAAATATTAATATTGACCTTACAGGATTGTTATAAAAAGTAAATATAATTTTTATAGGAATGTGCTTTGTAAATGAAACACTTTATAAAATTACAAGATAAATGCAGCTTACCAAACTAAAGAGACACAGTGAAGTACAGTGAAGAAAGTATTTGAAATTCTACTCTCAACACAGAAGACAGGTGATATCTGCATTTTCAACTGAGGTACTGGGTTCATCTCACTAGGGAGTGCCGGACAATTGGTGCTGGTCAGCTGCTGCAGCCTGACCAGCGAGAGCTGAAGCAGGGCGAGGCATCACCTCACCTGGGAAGCGCAAGGGGGGAGGGAATCCGTTTTCCTAGCCAGGGGAACTGAGACACACAACACTTGGAAAATCGGATAACCCCCACCCCAATACTGCACTTTACCAAGGGTCTTAGCAAACGGGCACACCAGGAGATTATACCCCACACCTGGCCAGGAGGGTCCCACACCCACGGAGCCTCCCTCATTGCTAGCACAGCAGTCTGCGATCTAACACAAGGCAGCAGCAAGGCTGGGGGAGGGCCACCCACCATTGCTGAGGCTTAAGTAGGTAAATAAAGCTGCTGAGAAGCTCGAACTGGGTGGAGCTCACAGCAGCTCAAGGAGGCCTGTCTGTCCCTGTAGACTCCACCTCCGGGGGACAGGGCACAGCTAAACAACAACAACAACAACAACAAAAAGCAGCAGAAACCTCTGCAGACGCAAACGACTCTGTCTGACACCTTTGAAGAGAGCAGTGGATCTCCCAACAGGGAGGTTGAGAACTGAGAACGGACAGACTGCCTGCTCAAGTGGGTCCCTGACCCCTGAGTAGCCTAACTGGGAGACATCCCCCACTAGGGGCAGACCGACACCCCACACCTCACACGGTGGAGTACACCCCTGAGAGGAAGCTTCCAAAGCAAGAATCAGACAGGTACATTCGCTGTTCAGCAATATTCTATATTCTGCAACCTCTGCTGCTGATACCCAGGCAAACAGGGTCTGGAGTGGACCTCAAGCAACCTCCAACAGACCTACAGCTGAGGGTCCTGACTGTTAGAAGGAAAACTAACAATCAGGAAGGACACCCACACCAAAACCCCATCAGTACGTCACCATCATCAAAGACCAAAGGCAGATAAAACCACAAAGATGGGGAAAAAGCAGGGCAGAAAAGCTGGAAATTCAAAAAATAAGAGTGCATCTCCCCCTCCAAGGGAGCGCAGCTCATCGCCAGCAATGGATCAAAGCTGGACGGAGAATGACTTTGACGAGATGAGAGAAAGCTTCAGTCCATCAAACTTCTCAGAGTTAAAGGAGGAATTATGGACCCAGCACAAAGAAACTAAAAATCTTGAAAAAAGAGTGGAAGAATTGATAACTAGAATAATTAATGCAGAGAAGGTCATAACTGAAATGACAGAGATGAAAACCATGACACGAGAAATACGTGACAAATGCACAAGCTTCAGTAACCGACTCAATCAACTGGATGAAAGAGTATCAGCAATTGAGGATCAAATAAATGAAATGAAGCGAGAAGAGAAATCTAAAGAAAAAAGAAGAAAAAGAAATGAACAAAGCCTGCAAGAAGTATGGGATTATGTAAGAAAACCAAATCTACGTCTGATTGGGGTGCCTGAAAGTGAGGGGGGAAATGGAACCAAGTTGCAAAACATGCTTCAGGATATCATCCAGGAGAACTTCCCCAACCTAGTAGGGCAGGCCAACATTCAAATTCAGGAAATACAGAGAACGCCACAAAGATACTCCTCCAGAAGAGCAACTCCAAGACACATAATTGCCAGATTCACCAAAGTTGAAATGAAGGAAAAAATCTTAAGGACAGCCAGAGAGAAAGGTCGGGTTACCCACAAAGGGAAGCCCATCAGACTAACAGCAGATCTCTCGGCAGAAACACTACAAGCCAGAAGAGAGTGGGGGCCAATATTCAACATTCTTAAAGAAAAGAATTTTAAACCCAGAATTTCATATCCAGCCAAACTAAGTTTCATAAGTGAAGGAGAAATAAAATCCTTTACAGATAAGCAAATGCTTAGAGATTTTGTCACCACCAGGCCTGTCTTACAAGAGACCCTGAAGGAAGCCCTAAACATGGAAAGGAACAACCGGTACCAGCCACTGCAAAAACATGTCAAAATGTAAAGACCATCGAGGCTAGGAAGAAACTGCATCAACTAATGAGCAAAATAACCAGTTAATATCATAATGGCAGGATCAAGTTCATACATAACAATATTAACCTTAAATGTAAATGGACTAAATGGTCCAATTAAAAGACACAGACTGGCAAACTGGATAAAGAGTCAAGACCTATCAGTTTGCTTTATTCAGGAGACCCATCTCACATGCAGAGACATACATAGGCTCAAAATAAAGGGATGGAGGAAGATCTACCAAGCAAATGGGGAACAAAAAAAAAGCAGGGGTTGCAATCCTAGTCTCTGATAAAACAGACTTTAAACCATCAAAGATCAAAAGAGACAAAGAAGGCCATTACATAATGATAAAGGGATCAATTCAACAGGAAGAGCTAACTATCCTAAATATATATGAAATTCTACTCTCTTTAGAACTTTAGAAAACTTTATTTTTTTCATACACACTTAAGACAGTGTCTATATTTTTTTTCTGTACTGGCACTTTGTCTACGAAACACAAATTCGACTTGATGCAGGAATATTCCCAAGAATTCTTCATATGCCACTATTTGCATTTTGTATTTTTAGGTGTGCCTAGGACGTCAGAGTGTGCTCCACCATGCAAACACCATCTCCTGTCACTGTGATTAGATTGCCAATTAGAGACATTTTAATCTGGAAATCCCATGAGTTCTAATAAGGTAGTTATTGGGCTTGTGCAGGAAGATTACAGAACAAAACAATGTAGAAATAGATTCCTATTTAGTATTACCTTGTCACAGAAAATAACAGTAAATACCACAACAATACTTCAGCTGATGACAGGAGCTAAGCAAGCACTGCAGTAGGGAAGTTATTTGGCAGATAAAGGACCTAAGACATAAAACACTAACATTTCTGCTCTATAAAATACAAAACCCTGGATCATATCTTCCTGACATTTTCAGCAAATGCAGAGACACTTGATGAGAAGAGGACAGAGCATGAAGTTATAAATTAAAAAGCAAGGGACAATCCTGGTTGATGGGAAAGTCATTTCTCCTCTACGTTCTTGTCTTACAGAGCACAGGAAATGCTTGCTATGGTTAATGATGCCAGTGGTGGCACCATCACTTCCTCAGTGAACGGTTATCCTCAATTTAAGTTGGCTGCTCCAATTCTTCAACATCCCATGCTGTGTAATTTCTATGAAAGCTCAGACATTTCCACTGGACAAATATCCTTCTTTGTTCAAATATGGTCCTAAATTCAAAGGAAAACCATAGAGTAGAGTAGGAAATAAGCACATCAGCCAGCAAGGCACTGAGCACACTGATCTAAGAAACAGATGACAAAAGTTCTTAAAAAAACACATAGCTTTTACATAACGTACTTGATAAAAATCACACAATCTTTCTGCAACTCAGTATTCCCAACTCTAATTTTTTAACCCACCCTATAGGGTGATAGACTAGAATGTGGTTTATGTGTTACCTTAACTAAACAAACTAAATAGCCTAGAATGTCTTTACCTGAAAAATTTGGGATAAGAACAGCCACACACAAAAATTTGCATGTGATATGGGAAGCAGATGTAAAAAAGCAGCCACTGCACTATAAGGGATGACATGGTTTCAGATTGCTTGGCAGATGACAGTATGTCTTCACTTCATTGCTCCACGTGCATCTCTCCTTCCTGACCGTCGATCCTACTGAACATATATAAGCACAGTCAGGCCAACAAAAGTTGCTTTACTGAATTGTAAAGAGCCAGCAACTTTCATGGACTTCTGCACCAGTTCTACTCCAGCACCCAGACAGACCTAGCTTCCTAGCTTCCTGCAAACTGTGAGTCATTCATCAACAATAGGATTAGAGATTTTCCTTCTCATTCTTTTCAGACCTTTATTTTTTAGATCCTTCAACAATAATATGAAGCTTATTTTGTACAATAATTTTTTAATTCCATAATATTCATAGTGAACTTGCTCCTATGGTTGAACCCTAACTGACACAAGAGGATAAAATGAAATAACAGTAAATTTGGACAAAAATGATAAAATAACATTTCAAAATAGCAGGCCTGACTCCATTATTTTTATGACCTGGAGCAAAAATAAAAATGAAGGTCTGCATATATGCCATATTACTAAATATATATAAATTAGAAATTGAACTATCACCTCCAAGTAAATTATACGCTATTTTCCTACTTAGTCAGCTCAGGATGCTATAACAAAATACCAAAGACTAGGTGACCTAAATTACAGACATTCACCTCTTACAGTTCTGGAGGTTGGTAGGTCCAAGATCAAGGTGCCTACAGATACCATTCTTGGTGAGGGCCTTCTTCCCAGCTTTCACTAGCTTCCTGAGGTGTTGTCACATGGCAGAGAGAAAAAGCTCTGGTGTCTCTTCCTTTTCTTTTTTTTTTTTGAGGCAGAGTCCTGCTCTGTCACTCAGACTGGGGTGCAGTGGTGCAATCTCAGCTCTCTGCAACTTCTGCTCCGAGGTTCAAGCAATCATCCTGCCTCAGCCTTCTGAGTATTTGGGATTACAGGCATGCACTGCCATGCCCGGCTAATTTTCACATTTTTAGTAGAGAGGGGATTTCACCATGTTGGCCAGGATGGTCTGGAACTCCTGACCTTGTGATCCGCCAACCTCAGCCCTCCAAAGTGCTGGTATTACAGGCATGAGCCACTGCTCCCAGCCTCTTCCTCTTCTTATAAGAGCAATAGTCCCATCGAGGGACTTCACCCTCATGACTTCCTCTGAACCCAATTACTTCTCAAAGGCTCCACATCTTAATACCATCACATTGGGGGTTAGAACTTCAATATGTAAACTAAACTCTGAGGGGTACACCAATACTCACCCCTATAACACCTGCCTTGAAAAAACTGTATCTTCAAATTTACAAAACTGAAAAATACACATAAAGTTATTATTTTAATGTGGCTTAAATGCCAAATTAAACACCTTTTTTGAGTCGTTCTAGTTATTGGACAGATTTTTATTAATTTCAATTTGAAGAAATTCCGTGGAGGCCATAGTAACTGAAATTGTAATTAAGCTCTTAAAGTTATAGTTAGATTAAAAAATAAATCATGAATTTTACATATCACTTTCAAACATCATAATGGGGACACACAACATATTGTCCTTATGCAGAAAACATTGCAAAACATTGAAATTTCTTCACATAATTTACTGTTACTAATATCATAATTTTCAGTCCCTAAAAGCATGAACTAGTTTCTACTATACTGTGAACAGTAATGTAAATTGTAGCAATCTAATTAATGCTTTAAGTGAGTTGCACATATACAAATTTAATTACAATATGAATTTTTTGATTATGCAAAATATTCCTTAGTTTTCATGTGCAACTATTACAAATATCAGACTAAATCACTTAAGTTGCTGAGAAGGATGGTATAGTTTGTGTCAGAAAGATCGAAGCTCTATTTAAGAAAAATAGATAAGCCAGATCAACACAAAGGCTTCTATTTAAAGCTATCAGGCAGCTATGGAAGCAATGAGGACTAGAGAAGCTAAAATTCCGGAAGGGTATTATTTCTGAGGACTCTGTTCTGTTCCATTGGTCTATATCTCTGTTTTAGTACCAGTACCATGCTGTTTTGGTTACTGTAGCCTTGTAGTATAGTTTGAAGTCAGGTAGCGTGACGCCTCCAGCTTTGTCCTTTTGGCTGAGGATTGTCTTGGCAATGCAGGCTCTTTTTTGGTTCCATATGAACTTTAAAGCAGTTTTTTCCAATTCTGTGAAGAAACTCATTGGTAGCTTGATGGGGATGGCATTGAATCTATAAATAACTTTGGGCAGTATGGCCATTTTCACGATATTGATTCTTCCTATCCATGAGCATGGTATGTTCTTCCATTTGTTTGTGTCCTCTTTGATTTCACTGAGCAGTGGTTTGTAGTTCTCCTTGAAGAGGTCCTTCACATCCCTTGTAAGTTGGATTCCTAGGTATTTTATTCTCTTTGAAGCAATTGTGAATGGAAGTTCATTTATGATTTGGCTCTCTGTTTGTCTGTTACTGGTGTATAAGAATGCTTGTGATTTTTGCACATTAATTTTGTATCCTGAGACTTTGCTGAAGTTGCTTATCAGCTTAAGGAGATTTTGGGCTGAGACAACACATCTACAGCCATCTGATCTTTGACAAACCTGAGAGAAACAAGAAATGGGGAAAGGACTCCCTATTTAATAAATGGTGCTGGGAAAATTGGCTAGCCATAAGTAGAAAGCTGAAACTGGATCCTTTCCTTACTCCCTATATGAAAATTAATTCAAGATGGATTAGAGACTTAAATGGTAGACCTAATACCATAAAAACCCTAGAAGAAAACCTAGGTAGTACCATTCAGGACATAGGCATGGGCAAGGACTTCATGTCTAAAACACCAAAAGCAACGGCAGCAAAAGCCAAAATTGACAAATGGGATCTAATCAAACTAAAGAGCTTCTGCACAGCAAAAGAAACTACCATCAGAGTGAACAGGCAACCTACAGAATGGGAGAAAATTTTTGCAATCTACTCATCTGACAAAGGGCTACTATCCAGAATCTACAAAAAACTCAAACAAATTTACAAGAAAAACACAAACAACCCCATCAAAAAGTGGGGAAAGGATATGAACAGACATTTGTCAAAAGAAGACATTCATACAGCCAACAGACACATGAAAAAATGCTCATCATCACTGGCCATCAGAGAAATACAAATCAAAACCACAATGAGATACCATCTCACACCAGTTAGAATGGCAATCATTAAAAAGTCAGGAAACAACAGGTGCTGGAGAGGATGTGGAGAAATAGGAACACTTTTACACTGTTGGTGGGATTGTAAACTAGTTCAACCATTATGGAAAACAGTATGGCGATTCCTCAAGGATCTAGATCTAGATGTACCATATGACCCAGCCATCCCACTCCTGGGTATATACCCAAAGGATTATAAATCATGCTGCTATAAAGACACATGCACACGTATGTTTATTGCGGCACTATTCACAATAGCAAAGACTTGGAATCAACCCAAATGTCCATCTGTGACAGACTGGATTAAGAAAATGTGGCACATATACACCATGGAATACTATGCAGCCATAAAAAAGGATGAGTTTGTGTCCTTTGTAGGGACATGGATGCAGCTGGAAACCATCATTCTTAGCAAACTATCACAAGAACAGAAAACCAAACACCGCATGTTCTCACTCATAGGTGGGAACTGAACAATGAGATCACTTGGACTCGGGAAGGGGAACATCACACATCGGGGCCTATCATGGGGGGGGGGGAGGGGGGAGGGATTGCATTGGGAGTTATACATGATATAAATGACGAAATGATGGGTGCTGACGAGTCGATGGGTGCAGCACACCAACATGGCACAAGTATACATATGTAACAAACCTGCACGTTATGCACATGTCCCCTAGAACTTAAAGTATAAAAAAAAAAAAAAAAATCCGGAAGGGAAGGAATCCTGGAGAGGCAGCTGACGTATCTTTAGCCAACTCTTCCCTAGAGCGCTTGCTGGTTTGATACAGGGAAAGCCGGCACTGGAAGTTTGGTTTAGACAGAGGGTCCCATTGGGGCAAAGCAAAATTGGGAGACTTTTTGATGGCCTTCTGGTTTTGCGGTGCTGAGAGAGAGAGAGAGAGAACAAAAGGAGAGACTTGAAACACTTCAAACGCACAGACTGTATCTCCCTCAAGAGATTTGTTGAGTGCTAAAGGTACTTTGAAGCCTCATACCTAAAGGAGATTTATTGTAAACTCTCCCTCCTGAGATTAGAAATAAGACAAAATCACCCTATTTCTTCAGTGTTGTGCCAGAGATTCAAGCAACTACAATAACATAAGAAAAAGAAATAAAAGATACAAGTATTGAAAATAAGTAAAGCTGTCATTATTCATACGTAAAATTTTGGTGATTTTAGTAAATCAAAAGAATCTACAAACTATGATAATAATTATTAATCATTATATACAAGTTCAATAAACAAAAATCAATCATATTTCTCTATACCAATGTATCAGTTAATGTTTGCTGTACAAAAACCCTCATAAAACTTAGTGATCAAGAAACAATATCCATCTGTTTAGTTCACAATTCTTAACATCTACAATTTGGTCTGGGATCATCTCAGCAGTTCTTGCCTTGGCTCAGCTCTCCAGAAGTGGGCAGCTTCCAGGCAACTGAGGATTGGCTGGCTTGGGATGATGCTAACAGAGATGATTCACTTCTGTTCAAGCTGGCTGCTCATCCTCCAGCAGGCCACCCTGGACTTGTTCACACAGAAGCCAGGAAGTATTATGAGAAGATCATTATTTGTACATTTTATCTTTGTCATGGAGTCACTTTTCATTTTAGGGTGATGGGGCAAAAGATATAGGAGAGGCATCTATTTTCTTGGGGCCTAAAGGATGTTCATCACAGGAGTAGACATTTAGGATCACAGGTCACAGGTGCCAGATCCCAAGTGACAGACAGTTAATGTATTTTATATTCTATGCATTTCAGTGTTTGTGAAATGCTGGGCTCCCTGAAACACAGGCGCCAGGATGGGGACTGCCTTTTCCCAGGCTTGGGTTCTGTTAGAACTTAACTGAAACATTTTACCATGGACTAAGATATTTGCTTGTTTAATTGTCACTACTACTTTTATCTATTGCTTCTAAATATTTCTTCTCATTTTTAGGGGATTTTTCTCATAAAATTCTATTTCTTTGACAAATTAACATCAGATTGTAACTCAGCAAGTTTAAATTCTATTAAAAGAAAAAAGGAAAAAAAGAGAAAAAATGATTCTAAATAACTATTGATCTGGTTTAAATTCATTGATTTGCAAAAATCTATTTTGATTAACCGTACCCCATTTCCATACCCCGTAAATACAACTTTTTTTTTTTTTTTTTTTTTGAGACGGAGTCTCGCTCTGTCGCCCAGGCTGGAGTGTAGTGGTGCAATCTTGACTCAATGCAAGCTCTGCCTCCCAGGTTCACGCCATTCTCCTGCCTTAGCCTCCTGAGTAGCTGGCTACAGGCGCCTGCCACCATGCCCGGCTAACTTTTTGTATTTTTAGTAGACACGGGACTTCACCATATTAGCCAGGATGGTCTCGATCTCCTGACGTCGTGATCCACCCGCCTCGGCTTCCCAAAGTTCTGGGATTACAAGCGTGAGCCACCACACCTAGGTACAATTTCTTTTTTAAAAAGCTCTAACCTGAGGTCTTTTAGTAACCTATGCTGATTCTTAAGTGTCACATTTAGGACCCCAACAGAGAACAAACACTATCCATGGTAAATTCACTCTTAACTAGATGTGTTTGCAGATTGGAAATCTGTATATCAAGGGAGTCAATTAACTGGGGGCTTCAGTATAAAAAAGTAACCTCGAGAAGAGAGCTAGATTCAGAGAGGAGTGTCACAAATTACCGCTCCCAAAGGCTGGTGCTCACCCAGATCACCACAGAAAAGCATCTGGGGCTTTACTTTATATTTATCTGTCAGCCAGCTGATACCGCCCTGCTGCAGCTCCCCTGGCCCAAGGGAGGAGGCAGGCCTCTTAAAAGAACCTAGCAGCAGTTGTGTGTGCGCGGTTGCAGCATGCTCTGAGGAGTCTCTTGGGTACCCCAGGGAGACCTGGCTACACAACTGCCAACTCAAAAACACATGTCTTAGCGTGGGGTGGATGGAGAGACGGAGAGAAAGCAAATAGGTGGAGACGGAAATTTCAGTTATCCCTATATTAGAGCAAGACGCTCTCTGGGAAGCTATAAAGTTATTTCTAAGTAAAAGAGGAAAAGAACAACTCTATGAACCATGTCATTGTGTACTGGCTATATTAAACATCTTTTAAAAATCAATTTGCAAGTGCCTCAAAGATCTCTGGGAATTGAGAAAAATCCAAAAATACACCTGTCCACCTAATCGAATTTCCTTCTATAACACAATAGCAGGGATGAGGAATCCATAATTATAATTAGCCTGATTGTCCAAAGGGGACTGAGCATAGGAAACATTCAAAATATATCATATTTGTTAAATTTCTAGCCCTGTGCCACTCAGTAAATCTCTCTGAAATGGAGAGGACAGGAACAAGACAAGGTCGAGCTTGTCTTGGATGTACAAGAGGATTTTTGTGGGAAATGTCTGTGTTATCCTAGTGGGAAAAAGCACCGGTAGGCATTCATGTATCAAACTGAATTTCTCAAGCATGTCATGTCTTCCTCTTTAGCATCTTTATTAATTACTTAGACATGGGTCAACTGTCAGGCTCTTGTGCATGAAAGGGAGAGTATTTCCATCAAACTTATTACTCCTGATGTTAGAAAATATGTCTTCGCTCTTCCTCATACCTTTTACTCCCTCAAACACCATGTATTTATTTGGTTAACTTTCAGTGAAGTATTATGCCTTAGTAAAACTCTTTGATTGAAATGGGGCAAGGAAAAATATGAAGAGATGAAATGAAATTATCAAAACTAAATTTTGAATCGATCTCTTCCTTTCTATCTTCTCTACCACTGTTTCTATGCCTGCCTCTTTTTGTTATTTCTTGCTAGAATCATTGTAAAAGCCTCACATTACCTAGATGGTCTGTTAATATTCTTCTAGACTTGCTTCCAGAGATGTTTCATAAATGTAAACCTGACTGCTACTCTGCTGCTCAAAACCGTTCATTGCTCCAGTCTTCTCCCCAAACCACACAGGCCCTTCCAAATCAAGATTCAGTCTTTCTTGTCAGCCTGACCTCTCATCACAGCTTCTTCCCAGCACCACATAGCACCTTTGATTTCATAGCTACATCAACTTTCTGGTGTCTGTGGCTTTTCTCCAGTATTAGACTGTCTATTTCTGTGTGATCCTGTACAAAGGGACCGCAGATGATTAAAAGTATTAGTTTCACTGAATATTAGCTATGTTTTAGAAAAGCTTTAGAAAAGGCTCAATACAGTAGCTCGTAAAGGATATAATTTATTTATTATGAGTTGAACTGCATTATGACTGCTAAGTGAATATAAAAAGTAGCAACAGAATATTTTCTAGAATACTATTATCATACTACTAATTAGTAAATTTTTGTTTACATGAGCAAGCAAAGCTAATATGTTGAAGAAAGTTATGAAAGAAATTGTTACCATGATAATCTTTTCATAGATATTTGCATAGACAAATACCCCTTAAAAGTTTTATTGTAAATTTATAGGCAAAACTTCCAATATAACTAGTTTTTATTTTCATGCCTTTAGTAGCAAACTTATAGAGAAGTAAAAAAATTAAAACTGCTTTTGAGTAATTGGACCAGAATTCTCTCTTAATATTAGGTTAGCAGTTACTCTGTTTGCCATATGTGACCAACAGTTTACATGTGTATTACTTACTGTTTCATTAAAAAAAAATATTTTATAGCTCTGTATTGGGGGAAAATGTCTTTTCTTAGAATTCTTTTGCATCACAAAAAAATGTAGTTGAAAAAATACAGAAAGCTTAGTAACTGCTCTTCCTCTGGTTATGCATGGTTCCTATTTAAACCAGTTCCAAACGAACTGACCCTATTCCAGCTTTCATATTTTCCTGGATAAAAAGCAGTTCGGTAATGATAAAATAGTCATTAATTTGACTCAACATTAGATAAATCTGCAAGTTAGTTTCAAAATGACAAACCAATCACAATATGAGTGATAAATGGAAGTGAACCGGAATTTACATTCTTTAATAATAATTGAATCTGCTTATGAAAGCTACTGTAAATTTAGGGGTGAAGATCATATTTTCAATCCCTATGGATAGGATTTTAACGAGGGAAGTGAGTGTGTATTTTTATATTTCTGATCCGTAGAGAGATGATTAAAAAAAAAAAGACAAGCTTCCTTTAGAACTCTCAAGCAGCTGTGCTCAATGAGAGTTCATTGTTGGGATAATAATAGAAACGGTGAAAAAATTGACAAGAATAGCAGAAGTAGATCAAGGGATACATTTGACCTTTGGCTTTTTTCCAATTTAAAATTTGTAGTTTTGATTTTTCTCTAGAGGCCAGAATGTCCATGACACATCAGAATTGAGCCTGCTGCAAGGGGTGGGCCTGCAGAGAGTCACTGAGAGGTCTTTGCCTCAGCCAAGCCCAGGGCTTCTGCAGAGCTGTGGAATTCACTTTTACGGGGGAAAAAGGAATATTTTGGGCTACTTGCAAATTGGAAGTTGGAATATTGAACCTACTGAGCAAAACAAACACTAATTTAGGCTGCAATATAAATTCTTATTAAACTATAATTTTTCTGGTAGACATTCATTTTCTATATGGGAATTGTTTTAAACCTATTTGAAAAGCCAATTCAATCATACATCATATCTAATTATGTAACCTGTTTTTATTGCCTAACATTGTATATTATGTAATTTATTAATGTTTTGTATAACATTTAAAATTTTTATTTCAAAAAGTAAAACCTTATAGTTTCATCGTATGTCACTTACCATTTGAAACGTTTTACATATATTAACAGTGAATGTTCACAGCCATGCTATGACTATGATGTATATACTATTATCTCAATTTTCCAGATTAAAAAGATAAACAGAGGCACATAGAAGTTAGTTAATTGACCTGCCCTTTTTACACAGAGAGTAAGGGACAGAGCAGGCACACAAACCCAAGCAGTCTGGTTCCAAAGTCTGTATTTTTATCTCTGAGCCGTTCTGTCCCTGATAGCTATGTCCCTGCATGCCAGAAAATATACCTACCAGAGGTTTCCTAAATAGTACTCTGTGATTAGACAGTTAGGTTCAAAAATGTTGTTTTCTTTGTTTGCTATCTATGCTGAAATCACCTCACCACAAAACTCTTTTTTATTTGGTAAGATATAATGTAATCTGAACTTTTTGAATATAAGAAAAAGTTCTTATATTCAAAGAACTTAATTTTATATTCAAAACCTATATTCAAATAATTAAGTTTCTATTAATTATTGAAGGATGATCTATTATTGTTAATAATAAAAGATTTGTAGAACACAGTAAAATTTTGGAACTTTAGAATGTCCCTTTTTTTCCCAAGTTTGTTGTGACTTTATAAATGCTATACCAAAAGCAAATAATAAAAGATCACATATCCCTGTGGTCAACTCAGGCACAAAATTTCTTTCATGATTATTTTGCATTCTTATTCTGGCTTAAATAAAATCTGTTTTTAAAAAATTCTATGTGACTTAACACTTAATCTAAGCTAATTCTGTGATTATGGGTATATTCTGTAAAACTATTTAGTAGATCTTTTTGCTGGAAGTCTACATAGACATCTAAACAACCAAGAAGAAAAAATTACTCAGAAAGATTTTTGAAATACTGTAGGAGATTGCCCCTTCATAGGATTTGCCTATGACATTTTGCCTTTCTAAGTATTAGATGCAACACCAATATGACAGTAAACACATAGTCAAAAAGGAAACATCTGGTTTCCATGTAAAGAAAACAGATGATTTTTAAAGTTAGTTACAGAAGAATAATTTTACTACTACTCACCTAAAGGGCTTATATGAAATATAACAACAAATTATATTGAAGCCATATAAATTTTTGATATAGTGTTTTTACCAGACCATAGTGAAATGAAAAACAAAACAAAATTTGGCTCATGTTTTTAGATACATTGATTACAGTATATACATTATATATTACATTATGTACAATGTATATATTATATATATGGATTTAATGTAATTTGTAAAATACATTATAATCAATGTATCTAAAAACATTGAGCCGAATTTTCCTACCATAAATGGGCATAAATGGATTTTTATCAGTATCTGAATGGAACAGAACCGCTCCTCTCTTTGCTTGTTCTATGTATTTCTAAGCCCCTTCATATACTCTGCTCCTCAGGAGATCATATGTGGAGTAAATATTTGGTTCACAGTATTTTGTATTTGATGGACCAGTTACATTTTACAAATAAATCAAAGGACATAGAATTTTCTAATTCTTTGAAAATTAAACACGACCTAAAATATAAAGGAAGTATTATGCATGGTTGCTATAAAAATTGGAAAGAACTTAACTCTTAGAATTATTTCCTAAGAACTTTGTAAGTTGGCAACTTTACAATGTCCTTGTTTTTCTGTTTATTTTGTTTTGGTTTTCATTTTGGTAAAAATATCATCACAGACAGCCAATTCCATTCATCAACTGGCATTTAAAGGCGGTTGGACTACTCTATGTTAGAAAGTTATTGAAGGCATAATACTATAACAATGTCTTTAAGTTTTAGTTGTTGAAGAAATACTTAATGATTATACAAAAATTGTCAGCACTACCAGAAAAAGATACATTTTTAGTCCAAAAAGACAGTGAATTTTTTTTTCAAGAAAATACATTTGAAACAGCCCTTTCTTCACTACGTTTCTCAGAGAGGACTGTTCTTGGAGAAAGCTCACTCTACCATAGAAATGTAACTTAGAGGGATTATGGCCACAAAGCAAATACTTTACTTAGTAGTACAAGCAGGGAGCTACAGCATCACATAGTCACTTTCACACCTACAAAGCCTGGCTCTCTGCGTTTTTCAGAGCTTGAGCTTGTTTGAGGAAAGAAAACTACTACTCAGTAGAAATTAATAGATTGGAAATCTATACTTAAAGACCACTTCACTAAGTGCAAAACATGTTTGGAATAAAACTAAAGTATATTTGTACAATTTCCATTGAGATTCCAGTAAGAAATTCAGAATTCATCTCAGAATGCCACTTAAGGACACAAAAAGGGAGTATACTTCATTAGACAGTGATTTCTTAACACTGGTTAAAAATTGCTACTACAGTTGACCCTCGAACAACATAGGTTTACACTGCACAGGAACACTTATACATGGATTTTTTAAAAATAAAAATTACATTGAGTGTGCCTGCCTTTCCTGCTTTCCATTCCACTTCCTCCACTTCTGCCTCTGCCATCCCTGAGAAAGCAAGACAACCCATCCTCTTCTTCCTTTTCCTCAGCCTACTCAATGTGAAGACAATGACAATGAAGACTTTTATGATGATCCACTTCCACATAATGAATAGTAAATATTTTCTCTTCCTTATGATTGTCTTTTCTCTAGTTTCCTTGTTATAAAAATACAGTATATAATACATATAACATACAAAATATGTGTTCTTTAAATGTTTATTTTTTTATTTCAATAGGTTTTCGGGGAACAGATGGTGTTTGCTTACATGAATTAAGTTCTTTAGTGGTGATTTCTGAGATTTTGGTGCACCCATCATCCAAGCAGGATACACTGTACCCAGTGTGTAGTTTTTTATTTCTCACTCCCTCCTACCCTTTCCCTCAAGTCCCCAAAGTCCACTGTATTTTTCTTATGACTTTGCATTCTCATAGCTCAGCTCCCACTTATGAGTGAGAATATATGATGTTTGGTTTTCCATTCCTGAGTTACTTCACTTACAACAATGATCTCCAATTTCATCCAGGCTGCTGCAAATTCTACTATTTCATTCCTTTTTCTGACTGAGTAGTATTCCATGGTGTGTGTATATATATACACACACACACATATATATACACACACACACGTATATATACATACACACACACCCCACAGAATATGGTATGTGTGTACATATATACACACACACACACACACCATATACATATATACACACACCATATATCTATATATATATCTGATTCATTCTTTTTGCTTAGTCTTGCCTTGGCTATGGGGGTTCTTTTTCATTTCTGTATGAATTTTAGAATTCATATATTTTTATATATGTGATATATATGTGGATATCACAATTTCTTTATGCAGTTGTCGATTGATGGACATTTGGGTAGATTCCATATTTTTGCAATTATAAACAGCACTGCTATTAACATGCATGTCCAAGTGTCTTTTTTGTATAATGATTTCCTTTATTCTGGGCAGATATCAGGAATCTGGGTATCTGGATCAAATGGTAGTTCTACTTTTAGTTCTTTAAGGAATCTTCACACTGTTTTCCATAGTGATTGTACTAGTGTGCATTCCCACCAGTAGTGTAAAAGTGTTCTCTTTTCACCATATCCACACCAAAATTTATTATTTTTTAATTTTTTTATTATGTCTATTTTTGCGGGAGTAAGATTTTTATCTATCCTGTATTACAACTATGGTTTTGCTTCCTAATTCGCTGAAAAAATTGAAACAAACAGAAGAGAACTTCTACAGACTCTACCACCTCATCTGCTTACCTGCTAGCATTTGACACTGTATTTTCTGCCTTTCTATTAGACTAGATGCTGAGTTTCATTTCTACTTGTGTCTAGTTAAACCTATTACTTCTCATCTTGTAAAGGACATCGCTGCAACAATTAGTCTCTCTCTATTGCATTATCAATATTTTCCTCTGTATTGGACTGTTTCTATCAGGATACTTCACAACGGATCACTACCTTCTCCTTGAAATGCTTTCTTCCATTGGCTGCGAGAATACTACAGTCTCTTGGTTTTCTTGCTGCTACTCCTGTCTTTCTGTCTTAGTTTTCATTGTTGTCCCTCTTCTTCTTCCCAACCTTGAAAAAAGTTAAGATGCCCCAAGCCTCACTGTAGCAAGGAGTCAGAACTTCTGTCCTTTTTTATTTATGCTGACATCTTTTGTTATATCATCTGGTCTTGTGGTTTCAAATTCCATCTACATGTTAACTCACAAACTTACAATTTCAGTTCATAGCTGTACCCCAAACTCCAGACCCTGAATTTCAAATATCTTTGTATCTCCATTTAGACATCCAACAGACAAAAATCAACATGTTAGGATTACCATATTAAATACACATTTTAATACAAATTTAATTAGGTGTCCTTTATTTTTATTTGCTAAATCTGGCAACCCTACCACATGTTCAAAGCTGAACTCTTATTCCACTCCAAAATCTTTCCCAATTCAGGTGATGTCAATTCATCTTTCCAGTCATTTATTCCAGAAATCTTGCAGCCAGCCGTGATTTTTCTGTCTATCACATCTTCCATTTCACATCCAATCCAAATATTGTTGGTTTATCCTTCAAAATATAACCAGAATCAGACCACTTTTCACTGCTTCTGGTGTTCTGCTAATCCCATCCCTTATAACCAAGCCACTCTTATCTTCCTCCAGGATTGCTGCAATGCAACTCCTAATTAGGACCCCTTTAGTGGACCCTTGCCTTCTTATGGTCTAGTCTTAATAGACTCATTCATAAACTAATCCTAGGACTGTGATGAAGATTAAAAGTAGTGTTATAGTGAGTATCCATTTTAAATTGTAGAAGCCTGGGTTATCCTCTTAAAACATAAGTGAAATTGTGCTTAGAGTAAAAGCCACGATTCCTACAATGGAATGACTATAAAGCCCTCCCTGCTTTTTCCTTTCTCACTTTATTTCCCAAATATCTCCTGTCCTCAAGCCTTCTTTACTCCGCCCCTTGAACACATGAGGTAACTTCCTGCCTTAGATCCTTTGCACTAGTGGTTTCTTCTGCGTAGTGTTCTTTCTTCTAATAACTGAAAGATGAACCCCTTCACCTCCCCTTAAATCTTTGCTGTAGTATCATAATATTGTAAAGGGCAATCAAATTATTGTTTAAAATGCTACCTGTTTCCCCTCCTCACAATTTCTCTTTACTTAGACTTATTTCTGTTGTCTGTATTCCCCCATAGAATACAAGATTCACGAGTACAGGGATTTTTCTCTCTCTTGGGTTCACGAAGTGTCCTTAGCACCTAGAAGAGTGCTTGGCATGTGGTGGTGATCAATACATATTGAATTAATCAAAATTCAGGCACAGAAAGAGGCAATGAGACCACATTCCTAAGGCAATATACAGAGAGTCTGTTGTAAGTGTCATTTTATCCATTCCTTTCTGGAAGGCACAGACTCGGAGAAATGCACAGATTTTTAAAGTTCTATTTATTTGCTGAGGGACTAGCAGAAACAAAACAATTTCAAAAACATGGGCATTTGAATCACAGAATAAATCAAGCTAATGGAAAGAGCTTCTTAGCTCCTCTGTAATGTCACTGCTAGGTCTACTGTTCTAGACATAAAAACAATAGGAAGTTAAATGTAGCAGAAGTAGTAAAGAATCAACATGAGGATTTTGAACATTTAACTATATTTCAAGTACTATTTAAAATACTTCTACCTGATTCTTCTTTACCTTGACATACAATACATGAAATACATTAGATACTAACTTCATTTTAAGACAATTTCCTCCACATCTGCTTGCAATATGCATTTTCCTTATTCATAACAATGATATTTGATTGAAAAAATCCAATCCAACATGGAATTTTATATGAGTCTATACATAGCTCAGATAATATCTAAAATTTAGGTAACATATCAACAGCTAGAAGTTCAATAGATCATAAATTTCCTGATTCTTTTGTTTCTAACTCAATAGAATATTCAACAGATGACTACTGGCATCATTAGAAGGCAGTAATACACTGAAACCATGTTTGCTTAGCCTAGTAAAATAATAAATTGTGCTGTGTTTATCGTTTTGTTTCTAAGGCCAACTGTTGGCTTTATTTAATATCCTCTTAACATGCTAATAGCCCCTAATGGTCACATCAGCCATCAGTTAAACAAACCATTATGTTGGGAAAAGAAATTTCAGTAAAGGCCATTCACTAATTTGTTGATTGTTAATGGACACTAGCCCATTCAAGACCTTAGCCTAGACATACAGTTTAACTCAGAATCTATTATAGCACTTTCTCCATACAGAGCAAAGAGGCTAATTCAGCATTCTAAGTACCTCTGTTTCCCGAAGACATGCTACTTAGATTTCAATAAGCAAATTAGATGTTTTCAGTCAGCAACATAAAGAACCTGACAAAAAAAAAATGACTTTCAAATTATATAATTTTCACACAGTTTATGATTAAAGATAAATTTACCAGGGTCGTTTTCTCTTTCTCAAATTAATAAAGAACTATTACAGTTATTTTAGTCTTAGAACAAGTCATTTCTCTCTTAGATTCAAAGTATCCTTTATGATCAAAACACCACATCATTATGCCAGAAAACGAAAGTCAAAAACATTTTATAAATAAGCTTTTGCTGTTCACTTCATGCTTGCCTTCACTGACAAGATATTAAATTTCTGAAAATGTTTTTGTGCTGCATTTTCAACTAATTTATTTATTAAGTTTTTAAATGGAAACAGGAGTTGATGACTGTTTTCAAAAGATTTACTCGAAATCTGATATTGGAAGAGGCAAAGTAATTAATACATAGTCTCTCCGTCTTACAAGATAGGTTCCTTTTCTGTTTCTTTTCACTGTTGAATTATCTTTTTCTGCAATAATTCCAGGACACATATAAAGCTACCCAGAGCCCCTTTACTTCAGTGTTAAGTCAATTACACGTTGACAGACACCAAAGCACACACATGACTGTGGAAAATCATTTAATTGTACTCATATTTTACACAGCTGTCATTCACATTGTCCTAGAATGGGGTAAATAGTGCACAATTAGATTTGTCATGTAACATGAAAGCCAAGCAATGAATCCATTCAAGATTTCACTTTTATCCCCTGTCTTCAAAAACAAGCTGCTGCTTCTTGAACTGTAGCTGAGGTGAGTCTGAAGACTGGCATTCTGAGGGTATTATAACTAAATGTTAAAATAGTTTGCTTTTTATATACATTTTCATGGTGAGGAGGTTTCAGGTCATAAAATAAGCGAAGATTTAGAAATCAAGTTTCTCAGCTTTGAAATTTGAAGGAATACATTATGGACAGTGTTCTCACAACAAAGAAACATGAGCTCCAAAAAGATTCTCTGTCAGGAATGCCATTTAATTACCTCAAAATGTAGAAATGACATGTCCTGGTCATACAATACCGTAATTATTATGATTGGCCTAGAAAGCAGCTTATATTTGCTCATCTTTAAATGATAATAAAATGTAGTGAAAAATACATTAATGTATTTTATATAAATATCCATATTTATTATATAAACCAAATGATGTGTTCATACTTCAATAGTATTATTTTATGCCTAAAAATTACAAAAAATATATACTATTCAGTAGCAACACCTACATTTAGTTATTAAACTTGCAAAACTTTTCCTAAAAATTTATTAGGAGGGTAATTAACATGCTTATTTGTTTATTTCAATCTATATACTATACTTTAATTGTACATTATTATTTCATGTGCCATATTGTACTTTTAACATATATTGAACTTTTATATAATATAAACATGTTTTTAATGTTAATATATAAAAGTTCAACATATGATTTCCTGCAAAAATATCAAAATTCCTCAGTCTTCAAGTGTAATAAATACCTGCCACTTTCAATAACTTCCAGCTACTTGGGAGGCTGAGGTGGGAGGATCACTTGATCCCAGGAGTTCGAGGTTGCAATTTGCTATAATTGAACTTGTGAATAGTCACTGCACTCCAGCATGGGCAACATAGAGAGACTCTATTCCTTTAAAAAAAATAAAGAATTCAGTTCAATAAACATTGTTTAAAATGCAGGTCTTACAGGGTTGCCATGAGAATTAAATATGATGCATAATACAGCAATGTTGATGCTCACTAAATTTTTGGTAGCTTTCTGGAGGTAAAGATAGAACTTAGCTGGTACAAAGTTTAGAGTAAGACAGGATAATTATGTCATATTTTTAAAATGGAATGAGGAATTTTCCAATAATTAACAAAAATAACTCAGTTTTCCAAATCCTGGGGCCGCATTTTCCTCTTATGCTATTATGTCCCATCTGTCATTATATCCCAACCTAACTAACTCCTGGCTAAGGAGTGACAGAATTCCATATCCATATTTTAGTACAACTACATTTATTTTTAATTGACCACAGTATTCAGCTCAGCTACTGCTATATTCCTTAATCCATGGTTCCTTTGAGGGAAGAGTCATCTGTATCCACTTTCACAGTTAGGTTATGTCTGTCATCATCCCTCTCAGACACGCCTGGTATAGCCATTTCTCATTCCAGTCTCTCCTACCTTGTCCTGCATCCTGGGAATGCCATCCAACTGTATAGTGGCCCTGGAGTCACAGAGGGTTACGTGATGGTGACAAATATGTGTGTAGGGCTGGTATACATTTTACCACAAAAACACAACTGGGTAAAAGTTAGAGAAAATTATAGTCATTACTGAAATAAAACAAAATATTACACAAAATGAGAACCAGAACCAATTTCATTGTATGAAAACAGAACCAATGTCTATATACAAAATCACAACCAGATTCAGTGTCTGTACACTAACCAGAACCACTGTCTGATGATATGCATTCACTGGGAAAATAATCTAAGTACATTAATGTTCTGTATGAATCACTAGAAGTGTAAGAACCCCCTGTAGATGGTCATGCTTTTGCAATACTGTCAAATAACAGAGAAACTCCTTTACTTACGGTTATCTAGTGCTGACTCTCATTCTACCTAGGGGTCATAGTCATGTTTGACCTGTTAATCTGCTCACAAGGAAACCAGCTGGGAATGTAGAGTCCATTTTTCATTCTATCATTGATAGTGAGACGATAAGCTGGCAATCACATTTGTTTCTCCTCCACAGGTTCATGACAAAGTCACCATGTTGATCTATCAAATCATGGAATAATTCAGTTGATTGATTGGAAACCATTCATGGATTCATTGGCCTTAAATTGAATTCTTTTACATGAAGAAAATATTTTTAACTAAGAGATGTTTTATTTGAGCCCTGTATAAGCTTAACTGATTAATAAACTACATGCTGAGTTCTATTGTACTATGAATTCCACCCCAGCCACCCTTGTAAGTGGTAAATACAACCACTGGGGGGAAAAGTCAATGACTTGGATGATGTTATAGTCCAGAACTTGTTACCTAAACAATCCTACAAGCTTATCAGTTAATTTTTTTTTTTTTTTTTTTTTTTTTGAGACGGAGTCTTGCTCTGTCACCAGGCTGGAGTGCAGTGGCCGGATCTCAGCTCACTGCAAGCTCCGCCTCCCAGGTTTACGCCATTCTCCTGCCTCAGCCTCCGAGTAGCTGGGACTACAGGCGCCCGCCACCTCGCCCGGCTAGCTTTTTTGTATTTTTTTAGTAGAGACGGGGTTTCACCGTGTTAGCCAGGATGGTCTCGATCTCCTGACCTCGTGATCCGCCATAATTATAATCATAGCACCATTTTCCCAAACTATGAGAGATACTCATAATCAAATCTTTTTAAAAGAAGAATTACATATTGATCATTTTCTTAATTGTGTCTCATTTCAACTTATGTACTTTGGAGCTCACTTATGTGATAGCCTCCCATTCCAATTGAAACTGGCTGATGCTTGGCACATCTTTGTTTATTATTTGCATAAATTTAAGGGGTACAAGTGCAGCTTTATTACATGGTAATATTTTATAATGAAGTCTGGGCTTTTAGTGTAAGCATCACTGGAATAATGTATATTGTGCTCATAAGTACTTTCTCATCCCTCATCCCCCTCCTACTCTCTCACTCTCTCAATTCTCCGATGTCTACAATTCCACACTATGTCCGTGTGTACACTGTATTTAGCTCCCACCTGTAAGTGAGAATGTGCAGTATTTGACTTCCCATTTCTGAGTTATTTCGCTTCATATAATTGGCACATATTTTCATATTTGCCCCTAGGTGCATAAGCGGTCGTCTTTTTGTAAATGCCTTATGACTATTCTCATTATTTGCTAACTCTTTCCAAACATTCCTTTCATTTTATTCACTCATTTATTCACTCAATAAATGTAATTATATTGGATGAACTGTTATATGCCAGCACTGCTCAAGGTCTTAGGAAATCAGCAGTGACTTCAAATATTGGAATAGCAGGAAAAGCAGAGATTATCGTTTTGAATCATTTCTGGTGTAGAGAAATGGATCCAGCTCTTTTGAATTCTCTTACTTTTCATACATTAAGTTCCTTCACTGATAATTTGATATGCTATTACTATTTCATAAGGAGCTTTCAGGGAACATTTCACCCAGAATATTTCCTAATTTGGTTAAAGAACTCTGATTTCAAAATATTGAAAGGTGATTCTCTTAGAAACAGTATAATGATTGATGGAAAGAAAATGGCATTATAATATTAGTTCTTCCTTTTGCATGTATAAGAAATAGCTAGAAATTACTAAAGTATAATCAGTCTTTTTATTTTTAGACTTGATTATAAAGCCAGTTTTGCCTATAACAGTAAAATGAAAAAATATTTCGCATTGCAAAATATAACGATAAATAGACATTATAATCTAAAATACCCAAACCTAGTAGGGTAGAAAGTGGATCATTTTCAGCTGTGGACATACAGGAGAGATCACAAAATGGCAACTCAGGAACAAAAAAAAATCCCTCTGGTCTGTATTAGTCCATTATCACACTGCTATAAAGAACTACCTGAGATTGGGTAATTTATGAAGAAAATAGTTTCAATTGACTCACAGTTCTGTACGCTACACAGGAAGCATGGCTGGGAGGCCTTGGGAAACTTACAATCATGTTGGAATGTGAAAAGGAAACAAGCACATCTTTACCATGGCAGAGCAGGAGAAAGAGAGTGAAGGGGGAAGTGACACACACTTTTAAACCATCAGATCTTGGGAGAACTCACTCACTATCACAAGAACAGCAAGGAGGAAATCTGTCCCCATGATCCGATCACCTCCCACCAGGCCCGTCCTCCAATTTGACATGAGATTTGGGCAGGGACACAAATCCAAACCAAGATGATATATTTTTAATTGCACTTATAAGTTTAATTGAAAATTTTATATAACATTCCAGAATTCTGTCTTTACTTACAGATGAGAAGATCTGGTCTAACAATAGTAGGCCAGATTTCCCATATGGGAATATTCAGTGATCATGAGTGACACCCTGCCCTTTAGGCAGAGTATGCACTTTTCAGATGACCACATTCTTCTCATTCATCATTGCCATGCCCACTACTTGCTTCATTCGTGTTTAGTACTTGTTTAAGCCCATTGGCATTTGATTTTGTGGACCATGGTCCACATTAGACGTTGTGACATAGGAAGAAGTCAGTGAGTACTGTCATTTCAATTACTAGAATGAATTCAGGTGAGGAATGGGAGGCTCTCCAAGGTAGCGTCCAGTCTGAAAGTTACTCTATTCCTACCCAAGCACAAATAATGATTTTCATATTTCCCAGCATATCTGAGCTGAGACATTTCTGTAAGGAAGTATTAATTACAAAAGCAGTAAACTAGAGGAAAGCCAGTCACAAAGTCATTGTACTATCCTAAATGTTCTGTGGGCAATGGTAGGATTTATTTATTCTCAGAAGGGATTCTTTGAAAATCTGTTGTCAGTTCAAACACAAGTGAACAGGTCAAAACGGTTTTGTATGGTCATGCAAACAGCAATGGATAACATGTAACCAGCAAGGGATACAGAAGATAGTCAGCCCAAAACAGCTTTTATAAAGGTGTGGAATGTATGCCAAGCACACTGCCTTTCACATAACAGATCCTCAATAAATAATTTTTCAATAAATGGATAGATGGTTAGATTAGCTAACTAATCAAAAAAAAAAATTGCCCCAGAATTCTGAATATGTTTGCAATTCCTTTCAGTGATAATGCTTATCCCCAAGTCAGCACTAACTTTCCTTTTTTTATTTTTTTGAGACAGGGTATCACTCTACCCAGGCTGAAGTACAGTGGCGTGATCTCGGCTTACTGCACCTCCACCTCCCAGGCTCCAGCAATTCTCGTGCCTCAGCCCTCCGCGTAGTTGGGATTACAGGCATGTGCCACCACGCCTGGCTAATTTGTGTGTGTGTGTGTGTGTGTGTGTGTGTGTGTATTAGAAATGGGATTTCACCATGTTGACCAGTCTAGTCTCGAACTCCTAGCCTCAAGTGACCCACCTGCCTTGGCCTCCCTAAGTGTTATGTGAGCCACTGCACCTGGCCCTAACTTTCAATTACCATTAAAATCACATTGATGTTTTAGTTGAAATCTGGAAGTTCATGCTTTACTTATTTATTAACTTCTTTATGGTTTATTTTATACTAACAGTTAAATTATTTTGAGTCAATCCTTCCTCATTGTCTTTAGAACTTTCCAACCTTGAAAAAGCCATTTGAAAATAACCTACCCACTTTTGATGTCTACAGGCATTATTCTGGAGTACTGGTTGTCAGACCACATAAACAGCATATCTTATTATATGATATCTAATCTGGACATATTCCCATTCGAGTGTAAGTACTAAGCACTTTGATTATACTATAGCCAATCACATTGTGACACTATGAGTAGAAGAAGCAAATAAAATTAAAAAGGCTTTTTTGTAGATCGTAGAATGCCAATGTTAAAAGGACTTGTTGTCAGCCTTTGTCTTTCTCAACACTTCTTGGCTGGAAGAGTAGGAATCTCCCACCATGAATCCACCCTCATTCCATTTCTTGGCTGGTGTAGGAAGGAAAGGTGAATCTGGAGTAGTGATTCTGAAGAGATGGAAACCTGAAATGTCACTTTTCCACTGTATTGGAAGTCCTCTGAAGTGATTTTATAGGTCACCCAAGTAAGATCCTGAAATTTCCTCTCCTTTCCTCAATGCTTTGTCATTTGGGGTTTGAAATGATTATCCCAACCACATTATGGTCTCTGGCATGATGCTGAATACAGTTCGCAGTTAACTGAGACCCCTTCTGCTGTGGTTAATCTATAGATACTAAGCTTATTTGATACTGGTGTCTCCTTGCATATTTCTGAGTTTGTGGAGTCCCCTTGGGCAGCGCATTGTCTTCTTCTGCTGTAGTTAGCGATAGATACTAAGACATTTATTTTCACCCCATTTCATGTTGCACTGAGCCTAGCTGATTTATGACACCTTAGAACCTAATCCAAGGACTTCTTTCTAATCAAGAGGGATCTGTGTGGTCCCACTTCGAAGCATCTCTGATGCTGTAAACACATAGCATTGAGGGATAAATGAGAAGGAAAACAAGTGTCATCAAGAAGCAAGCACAAAATAAAAGTGAACAAAATTGAAAACACAAATAGTAAGTGGTAAGAAGGGCTGAAGTTACTACCTACTGAGTGTTGAGTCATAAGCAGAGCAGACCTGGTATGTGGCTTCTTCAGGGAAGCAGAAACTGCAATTGATCACCATAAATCATATTCCAGTAATTGAAGCAGAATTATTCACACAAGAAAGGGAATAGAAAATGCATCTGCCTGCCACAGCAGAGACTGTGGCCAATATAAAGCTTCAGCCTAAGGAGGTGGGAGGCGGCAGACAAGACTATGAGACCAGGAAGTGACTTAAGCCACCTGTTGATGTAGTCACTAGTTTAGAGACATATAGCTATAGATCTGCCCGGCACTGATGCTAAAAAGACACCTACCTTGAAAGAATAAAACATTCTTTTAGTAAAATCAAGGTTTGTAAATCCATTCAGATCTGAACCAAAAATTAATCAGCAATATATGAATTTTTTAAGACACTACTTTACACTAATTAAAATGACTTTCTAAAATTTTACTTTAAGTTCTGGGATACAGAAATAACAAGTGTTAATAAGGGTGTGGAGAAATTGGAACCCTTGTGCACTGTTGGTAGAAATGTAAAACGGTGCAGCCACTACAGAAAACAGTATAGCAGATTCTCCAAAAATTAAAAATGGAACTACCATATAATCTATCAGTCTCACTTCTAGGTGTATACCCAAAAGAATTGAAAACAGGGACTCAAGCAGATATGTATACACCTATGTTCATAGCAGCATTATTCATACTATTCAAAAAATAAAAGTAACTCAAGTCTCCATTGATGGATGAATAGGTAAAGAAAATTTGGTTTATACATACAATGAAATATGATTCAACTTAGAAAGGAAGGGAATTCTGACACATGCTTCACAGGAGAACTTTGGCAACGTTAAGCCAAGTGAAATAAAACAGTCACAAAAAGACAAGTACCGAATGAGTCCACGTATATAAGGTACCTAGAGTAGCCAAATTCATAGAGACAGAAAGTCAAATGGTAGTTGCCAGGAACTTGGAAGAGAAAATGAGAAGTTATTTTTTAATGGATATAAAGTTGGGAAGATTTTTTAAAATTCTATAAGTGGATATTGGTAATGGTTTAACAATATTTTAAACACCTGAACTGAATGCATTGAATCGTACACTTAAACTTTGTTAAAATGTTAAATTTTAAGCCAGGCACGGTGACTCACACCTGTAAATCCCAGCACTTTGGGAGGCGGAGGCGGGCGGATCACCTGAAGTCAGGAGTTCGAGACGAGCCTGACTAGCATGGAAAAACCCCATCTTCACTAAAAATACAAAATTAGTCGGGCATGGTGGTGTACGCCTGTAATCCCAGCTACTCGGGAGGCTGAGGCAGGAGAATCGCTGGAACCCGGGAGGCGGGGATTGCGGTGAGTTGAGATCGCGCCGTTGCACTCCAGCCTGGGCAACAAGAGTGAAACTGCGTCTCAAAAAAAAAAAGTTAAATTTTATACTATGCGTATTTCACCATAATAAAAAAGATGGTAAAACAGTGAACTCAGAGGGGTTCGACAGAATCCTAGAATTTCTTCATCCTTTCTCTCCCAGCAATTGTATTTATTGTTGCTGCTTAGGTTTCGTTTCAATGAGCTTGTATTTCTTTCTTATTAAAATTGGAAATTACATTTTAGACAGAATTAAAACAGTTAATAAAAGATATACCCAGTGTATTTTCCAATAATCTGGCTTTCTGGATGAGTTTCCTGTATCAGTTTTCAGGACTGCCTGGTGATGTATGAATTTTAGGGAAGAATGAAAATGAAAGTTCACATTAACATCTGATCTCTATAGTGAAAATCAACTATGGGTTAAAGAAACACTATTCTGAATATTTTCCTACAAATGAGACACATACAGGTACAGTTGGAAATGGGAATGCAAATAATTACCTTGTATTATAAAGTATTGCAGACGAACTATTCCAAAGGAGTTTCACATATGCACAGTAATATTAAGTGGCTTTTTAAAATCTTCTTTTCAGTCAATTACTATGCACTGTGAACAATTTAGGTGGTGCCAGCAGAGAGCACACAGTCATTTAAGCCTTCTCTGTTAGGGATATATTTTCTGGTGTTTGTACCGTATCCCATCTAAGAGCTTGTTCCTCACACCCATTTTCTTTTTTGAGGTAAATCTATTACACTGTACTATTTTCTCCCAGGCAAAAAGACAGGAGATTTGCACTTTTCCCATGGTGTTTATGCTCCAAGAACTTCTCAACAATTAAGTAGTTAGACTATATTGGACTCTTCATTACTTTTTCTTCCCTACTTGCTCAGCCTGACACTGTAGAGACTCATTTTCTTGGAATTTGTATCTTATTTGATTCCCAACATTCTCTTTTATGACCTGTAATTAATCTGCTTTGAGCCTCAATTTTTCTTTCAGCATTCCTTCATTACCTCTTCTCAGTTTTGAGAACTGATGTAGACCATGTGGAAGCCAAGGGCATCTGTCCATCCAGCAGAACAAGGAAGTGTCCTGTCCCATAATAGTCATCACAAGTGACACAGTGTCTGAAACTATGTCTTTTTCGTGGTGAATGATGCCAATAACAAGTTGTTATGGATGATGTCAGTAACATCTCTCTAGGAAATCGTGTTCCTTAATTTTCATCTGGCAATTACAAATTGATCTGTTTTTATTTATTTAATTAATGGATCCGCTTTCACATCTCAAGTATTCACTGGGATACTTCTTGGCACTAGTCCCATATCCAGAATTCCCTTTGATGATAATGCACAAAAAGCATGGGCAAAGAGGACTGGTGGAAAGAGGGAGTGAAGGAAAAGCATTAGATGAGAGGTGGAGGAGACGGGAAAGGAGGAAGAAGGAATAGATGTGTGGCTTCCATCTTGGGAAAATGACAGCAAGAACTGGATACAGGATCCTAGGTCACGGGATATTCACAACGAAGGGCCAGTAAACCACCTCGATGCCAGGCTAACGGACTTCTCTGCCTTAGTGTCTAGGCAAAGGGAAGTATTTTGCATTAGTTGCCACTAAAAATATTTAATAGTATTGAATTTGGGGAATTATATTATTTATAAATTAAAGCTTACTTGAGAGATCACTGCAGTGACCGTCCCTCTCACTCACTTCCTGGTATGTTCTTGTGGAAGCAAAAGGAGTGGAATTACAGCTAGCTTGCAGGGAATTGTGCTTAAACTGCTAAATATGGTGTTTCCACTTCTCTCAAGCCCAAAGAGAACGAATATTTAGATGGCTTACTTCATGACCTACATGCTTAAAACATGCTTTTAAAAGCACCAAGCCCTGGCCAGGCGCGGTGGCTCAAGCCTGTAATCCCAGCACTTTGGGAGGCCGAGGTGGGCAGATCACGAGATCAGGAGATCCAGACCATCCTGGCTAACACGGTGAAACCTCGTCTCTACTAAAAATACAAAAAAACTAGCCGGGCGTGGTGGCGGGCGCTTGTAGTCCCAGCTACTCGGGAGGCTGAGGCAGGAGAATGGCGTGAACCCGGGAGGCGGAGCTTGCCGTGAGCTGAGATGGCGCCACTGCACTCCAGCCTGGGCGACAGAGCGAGACTCCGTCTCAAAAAAAAAAAAAATGTACCGAGCCCTTCCATCACCACACATCCAAAGGTCTACAGGTCTATGTTTCTGGTTTTCTGGAAACAATCTTAAAATACAAATTTTTAAAAATAAATGGATTTATGGCACATATATGAGTATCATCTTCTACATTTACAGAGAAGGGAAGGGAGATGGAGACAAGCTGCTTAGTGCCAACGTAATGCTTTACACCGCCTTATAGTTTGATTCTCCTAAGTCTGAGGTGGGCAATTGTTACTCTATTTGAAAAAAAAAAAAGTCCTCTGATGGTATTCTTAATGTGATTCCATGTATGAGCTACTTTTCACTTTCTAGAGTTTCCAAAAGCACAACTTCTCTTCGGCTCAAAAATATGTATTTCTCCCATATTTCTTTATCAAATCCAAGCATTCTGTCTGCTTTTTAATCCCTCCCCCTCCTGAAATTTGTGGCTGCAACCTACTTATCCAACCTTATCTTTCAACAGTTTTGTTTGTTTGTTTGTTTTTTAATGAAGAATAAGGCATGTCCCTGGAGAAGAAAAATCTTAATGTAAAATTTTAACATCTATACCCACTTAAGTGTACTGAAGCTACCTCCATGGAGCATATACTAGAGGGATTACACATTATACACATGATGAGGCCACATGTCTAACAAGAAAGAGAAATGGGTTTTGAATTGAAGTCGTTTATTTCTTGTCCGCTATGACAGGACGCTGTGAGCCACACACGTGCCTTTTGGATGTGTCATCCAAAAGGGATCATCTAATATTCCCCTGAGTTCACCAGCCCATCACTAACATGAAAAAAGCAGATGAAACTATGTGTTTGCAGTTATGATGGAGAAGATAGTTTCACATGTGCCCTGTGGTAACCAAGTGTCAGCGACCCCTATCCAGAAAAAATATTTCCAATTATACTTTTTAAAGAAATGAAATGAAGGTCAGTGAAGTAGCTGCACCTTTCTAAGACTAAACTCAGCTTTTGACTGGATTTATAAAATTGAGAGTATTTATGGCTTTAAAAAAAAAAAAAAAGCCTGCAGAGAATAAGAGGTGGAGATTTGTTACACTGCTATTACTTTGCAGCTTTTTATTATTATATTTCTTCTTAGTTTTATTGAAAAATCCATACTTTGTTTGAAAACAGATTTTTTATTAGGTTTTCAATTTATATTAATACTTTCTACCACATTTAAAATATCACAGCATTACATTTCAGCTTTTTTGATTGAGGATAAAAGAGAAAAATATATTCTCTTATAGCTTAAGCATCCATCACATGAAAATTGGCAAACAGTAGAGTATGCAAACATGTAGAAAGTATGTGTTGTTCCCACTTTTATAAAAATGTAGTTTTCTTAATACAAAAAAGTATTATGTAAATAAAAGTGTAAATTGATTGAACATGGGTTTTACTAACAATCTATCTCCATCATCTCTGAACATCAACATTTTAGAATATAGCCCCATAGTGAAGTTGATTAGTACCAGAAAGATAGCCAAGGATATAAAGATAATCAAATAAGTAGAGAATAAAGTAGAATGCAGATTCTTTGATATAGTTTCAAGAGGTTAAGTAGAAATACAAGAAAAAGAGAAAAATTTAATTCTGGACTACAAAGACGGAACATTAAATTAGGTCAATATGGATACGGGAAAAGGAATGAAAGATAAAAGATGATATGGAAACAAGATCACTCAATGTTCATCTACAAAATGAACCTTGGCATTAGTAGAATAATAAACAGAAGAGATAGAAGAGAAGACAATTCCAGATCAATCTAACCAATACTTGTGTTGCATATAATATGGGAAAATTGTGTATGACCCAAATTTGAATTCAGATTTGTCCTTCTTAAGAAGATCACTACCTAACAGAAGGAATATCAAAAATACATAAGTATTTAAGATTCAAAGAAGAGAATGCTCAATGCTGCTAGGAATAGAACAAATACATATGATGTGGGAAGAGTCGATATAGGATTAGAAAGTCATATCATAAAGTTTCAGTAGAAAAAGGAAAAGAAGATGGGTCAGAACTCTTTCATTCTAAAATTGTGGAAACTAAGAACCAACAATGTTGGCACCAACATTTTTTGAAGGACATACAGCATTTGGTAGCAATACTGGCTGGCCCAGGATCCTAAGTCTTGATGCCCCTAATACCTCATGCTGTCACTAACCCCAATAGTAAAAATCATACATAATAAAACACACTCAACTACTTTATGGTGATTACTCACATTGTTATTTTGTATTGATAGCACATCAGTAGAATTCGGGATTGTCTCCCCAGCACCAAAGAAAAGATTTAACCATTGTCTTGCTTTTTATAAATACGGTAAGAATTCAGATGCAGGGTAAAATCAGTCAGAAATTTGCCAAGAGTATTGCCCCCTCACTCACTCAAAACTCTTGCATTAAATGGGAAGTTAACAATCCAAAGTACCATGAAGCAAAGTGTTGGACATGGGTGTGTAAAGGAAATAAAAATTTTTAATAATGAAGTGCTCAATATAATTTAAGAAACAGAAAAAAATTAAAACAAAATTCATTCCTGAAAATAAAGGAGACAAAGATTGAGTGCTTTTTCTTTCGTTAAATTGTGTTTGCCTGATTCCTTCCTTAGAGATGATTCTCCTGAGGTGGTGTGGGAGTTAAGGCCCGGAGTTGCCAGGATCATCTCCTTCCCTGTGCCTTCTCAAACCACAGCAGAAGCTCTTGTGACCACGCTCAGGGAGAGCCCTCTTAAGAGCCAAAGCCACAGCCAGGAAAATCTGCAGGATATTTGCCTCTGACTCTATCCCCTTCTCAACCCTTTCTTCTTTTTTTTTTTTTTTTTTTTTTTCCTTTTTGGCCCGACTTTCTTGCTTTCGGTCTCCAATACCATCCCAAAGTCTGTGGCATGTCTCTGAGGAGTCAGTGATTTTTACTGTGAATATTCTCAGTTTTTGACTTATCCTGGGAGACTATTTTCAGAGGACCCCAAGAAAAGAAACCCAAAAAACCATAATTTTTCATAATGCATGATACTGGGATGGGAAAGAAAATTCTGCCCTCTGTGTACTTCAGAGAAGAGGTCTTCAAACATTTGTTTTCATATATCCTTTTATAAAAAATTAAAATCTGTGACTCTCATATGTATTTCTAAACTGAGAGTCAAACACTTACAGAAGACTAAATACTTGTGAAGTATGTAATCTCTAACATATTGAAACTTTATAAATTTGAAATATAACATTTCCAAATTTCTTAATAGTAAGTTGACACCCACCATCATTCATTGAAAAATACATGAGAAGGGTCTTCTTAATGGTCAGAAACGTAACATTATTCATTTTTCTACTTATACTTTAATTATTATTCTGCTTTTCCCAAAGAATTTTTCCTAGTGTAATATATTTTGTGCTTTAATATTTATTGTTATTCAAGCTATCACACTTTCCTGCATACATACACACACACTTACACATACAAACACACACACACATCAAAGTGTTTCTAACAATTTTATTTTTATTTATTTTTATATTTGGAGACTCAAAAGCTCTAAGTGTTAAAAAGAAAAAGACTTTTCACAGTATTATAAGTATTACTAATGCATTATTGGCTAAAACGTGATAAATATACTTAATAGATAATAATTAAACATAAGAAAAATTTTATTGGAAATGTATTTCTTAATGAGGTATATAAAGCTTTCAATCTTCAATCAGTATTTGTAACCATGATTAAATACTACTCATTGATAAAAAAAAAAAAAGAGAGGGAGGATTTAGCATCAATTCAACTCTTATTTTTATGCATATAAGCACTTGGTTACACAAACAATTTAATGGGGAGGAAAGAAGAAGGAATTTTGCTATAATAATGGCTCTCAGTTTATTGAGAGTTACCTAACAAAGTCACAGGGCTAACAAATCATTTGGATCCTCCTTCAATTCTGTTGAAAGCAAAGAATTTGAATGAAATTCACTTGCAAATTACTTTGTTACTAAGCAATTAAAATTATTTGTATATTTCCATCTATATCAATATTTTCAATGATACTTTTCAATGATACTTTTATATGACGTCCCAACAGTTTTTACATAGCAAGAAATGCACCACAGTATGATCCTTTCTTTTCCAAAGTGGGAGAAAGATGGGAAGGGGCCATCGGCATGACCTCATGCTTATTTGCAGGCAGTTAGTTGCAGGAGGGAATATACAGAGAACTTGAGTATCTGGAAGTTAATTCCCTCAAAAGTCCCAGTACATCTATACCTCTTAGAAGACGTTTGTGATCCTCCAGAGGTACTTACATCCCAGCATGAAAACCACTGCCATTTAGTATCATTTAACAAATGGAAAGGATATAAAATTTGACTTTCATTTTTCTAACTTCCCCATTTTTTACTTGCAGTAGTCCTTTTATTTTCCTTAGGATGCCGGGAGCCACAAAATCCCTTCTCCTGCCCTTTTTTTCTATTGGGAAAATACATAAACCTCATTTATTTTAAAGGATGATGATTGATAATAGTCTGAAATGGTACCTTTTACACTAGAATTTATGGATTTCTGTATTAACAGGAATCAACAACTTAATATTAGGGGAATAGGGCCGGGTGTGGTGGCTCACGCCTGTAATCCCCGCTCGTTGGGAGGCTGAGGGGGGTGGATCACGAAGTCAGGAGATCGAGACCATCCTGGCCAACATGGTGAAACCCCGTCTCTACTAAAAATACAAAACTTAGCTGGGTGTGGTGGTACATGCCAGCTACTTGGGAGACTGAGGCAGGAGAATCGCTTGAATCCAGGAAGCAGAGGTTGCAGTAAGCCGAGATCGTGCCACTGCACTCCAGCCTGGCGACATAGTGAGACTCCGTCTCAAGAATAAAAAATAAATGAATAAATAAATAAATAAATAAATAAAAATAAAAAGAGGAAAAAAAAGAAAAATTAGGGAAGTGGATTTTGATCATGCATTTTCAAGGCATTTATCAAATGGGGCTGTGCTTGAGCAATCGATTCTTTTCTGAAACCACTTCATACAGGAGTTTGCCAGCTTAGAATCCCACTTTGACCCATTGATTTCCTGCTGAAAGCAACAGTCATCTTGCCTGCTTAAAAATATTAAAGAAAATGTTACATGTTACATGATGTTCAATGGTTAAGAGCATCACTAAAAAGTGACGACTTTACAATGGAAAGAGTGGTTACACTGAGTCCAAAATAGTGGTTCCTAATATTCTGAGGGTCATAGCATACTCAGAAAAAATGCATGTACCTAAAAGTTGATCCCTTGAAACGTATATATGTGTAGATCCTTCTACATGTCTGTACGTTTTAAGGCTGGAACCTCTACATACTCTAAAAAGGCAGATAGAAACTTGCCAGGTATTTCATTGAGATAAAACAATACACACAGAAACCCACGCATGACATGTTTTGGTTAACAGCCAATAGGTCACTGTAGAAGCAGCACAGAATGCATTGGTGCAGGAGGAGTGTGGAAGATAATAGAAAGATAGTATAGACTATGAAGGATCCTGACTGTGAATATCTTTTGTGCTGCAGTCAATGGCAAAAGTATTGGAATGTTTGAAGTGGAGCAGTAAACTATTCAGATGTCACTTTGAAAGATGACTTTGGTTATAGTGTGGAGGAGGTTGGATTGCAGGGAAAAATACTGGAAGCAAGGGGAGTAGTTAAATACTGCTGAAATGATATATAGCATAAGGGACAATGGCACAGATGACAGAGCAGTCATGGAGACTGTAAAGGCATGAGAACAGAATTCCTATGACTTCATAACCAGTTAGATGAAATATATGAGATTGGAGCAAGAGAAGTAAAAATGAATGTATTTTTTGCTTCAATGACTAGACGATAATAGTTACTATTTACTGAATGCTTACTGTTTGTGAAACAGCATGCTAGACACTTTGCAATTGTTATCTCTAATCATCACCACTATCCCTCAAGGTCAATTATATTGTCCCAGTTTTCAAAAAGGAAATTGTGGCTCAAAGATGTCAAGAGACTTGTTTAAGCCCACACAATTATGCAGTACCAAAGTCATAATTCAAACCAGATTTTCCTGGTTCTACAATGCACTACTAAGGAACAGGCAAAGATTTGGGGAGGGAGAAATTGCCATACACTATTTGTATATTGTTCGTTATTTTTCAAATAATTTACATACTCATTTTCTTTTCAACTCCTCAAAAATCCCCGGGAGACAGACAGACAGAAGATGTATTACTATCAACGTTTATTCTTCAGTGGAAGTTGACTTCCTCAAAGTCACATAGTTCATAAATGCCAGGATTGATAGTGGTCTTTCCAGTCCCTATAATGTCTCTCTGTTACATCGTCTCCCATTTTTTTTTCTATCTCACAGCTACAAGCTACACATCTAATCCTAAACGAGCTTGTGAATGTGAATTAGGCATCAAGGGAGAACAGGTGGAGATGTAGAACTAGTTCAGCCTAGACCCTTACCAACTAGTTTGATCTATGAATTAATTTTATGCTGATGACGGGTCTCTAACAGAAATCTATTCAAAGAGACTCTTAGTTTCTCTCTCTTTCTCTCTTTCACACACACACACACACACACACACATACATACACACACACACCATTATGCCAACTTTTGTGCTAGGAATGTAAAGGAAACAGTAGAACTCAATTTTCTCAAGTCTTTTCAGAAGTCCAATTTTTATTTTCAAATCTTATTAGGGATTGAGTTCATGGGCTTAAGTTTTTGCTTAAGAAATTTAAGATAAATCTAAAGAAGAATTTTCTGACATTGAGAATTATAAAACATAAAAAAGTCTTGCCACCAGAGATGGTAGCATTTCTGTCTTTGAAAGGCTATAATAAAGCAGAGGTTGCCCTTTGCCTGCAGTGGTTTAGATAGGGCTCTAAATGGAAGTGGCCTTTTTGGGAAAGTGGTGGACTAGGTGACCTTTCACAGTCTCGTTTAGTCTCTAAATTTCATTACTCTGTAATCCTATTAAAGAGATCAAATTCATGCAATAATGCCCACTCATTCAGAGGTCAAGCTTCTGGAAACCTCAGGAGTTGATATATAGCCTTAAACTTAAAAGGAAAAAAAGAAAGAAGAAAAAGGAAGCTCTCAAGCATGAAGAAATATTAACTATTATATTCACACTGTTATACTTATTCTCCTGAAAATTTAGAGCCACGCTCAGACCTCTTCTAGACAACTCTGTGTAAAATAAGACATTGGATAAGAGTAATAGTGCAGGAAAAAAAAAAAACTAAAAGAAAAAGCAAAACAATTAACTCATTTTAAATAATCTAAAATCTGAATCTCTGTATTCAATAGTCACTGAAAGCATTTCTATAATGCACTATAACTAAATCTTTGTTTCATAATTGCCATACATGAAAATCTTACATTATTTTTATTATTGACTCCTTAAGAAGGCAGAGATATAAAATTTTTATTTATAAAATGTTTTAGCTCTTTACAGAAATTTACAAAAATAAATAAAATTTAAAAATCAAGCCATTTACATGAGTAAGACTAAGATAAATAGAAAATGTGCTTGTATGAAAGACCAGTTTTTAATTATGCTGGGTAAGTATGTATGCTTTATTGTCTATAATCTTTAATGACGTTCTTTGAGAACCTACTTATAACAGAAAAAAATAATGTAAACAATGAAGAGGAATATATCTAAGACGATGGGTATTGCTTTGTAGAGTGATAGTATGGCAATTGCTTGGGTTACTCTTTCCATCTATTTTAGATATCTAGTCATATTTAATGTGTGTTAGGTTGTTTTTAGATATGCATTTATTATAAGCTCCTTCTCCTTCACTTGTTTTTCAAACTAATTATTTATATATCATTTTTTCCCAAAAACAACTGAGGCAGCTTACAGAAATAAACAATTACAACACAACAGGAGAAATGAAGGGAGGGAGGGAGGAAGGAAAGAAGGAAGGAAGGAAGGAAGGAAGGAAGGAAGGAGGAAGGAAGGAAGGAAGGAAGGAAGGAAAGGGGGAAGGGAGGGAGGGAGGGAATTAAGATGGAAAAATAGGGGTATTAAAGTAAGTTGAAGCTAGGTACAAAATTAGAACACAAACTGTATACTATTTTATCTTGTGCTATTGCAAGAGATGAGCAAAATTTCTTATGTTTTTGCAGTAGTTAATTATCTATTATCAATTCAGCCATCAGCTCCTGCATAGGAGAAGTTGAAAATATATTTCTCAAAATCCCTTTCCCATATTGTTCAGATTAGCTTGCCAAAGAGAAGCAAGCACATAGGTTTGGAAAGCAAAGGCAAAAATGAAGCCAAAGTCTATGGAAGCTGGGGCAGACGTGGGGTTGATGAGCACTTTCCACAGAGTTTTTGAAAATCACACACTCTGCTGCTTCAAGTTGGAAGCTTCTGTAGTGGTAACTTTCACAACCCACAGATTTTCCGGCAGTATGTAAACCTCTAATTCTCCCAATTATAATCCTTCATACTTGAAAAGCATAGAATGGCTTCTGTTATGCTGCCCAACTCCTGACTGATACAGTTCCTTAGAGGCCAAAGCAGAAGAAAAACCTACTATCATTCAATTCACAGTATTTATAAGATGAATACAAACCATTTGCCCAAAAGAAACCTAGTTTTTCCTGCTGTAGAACATTGAAAGAAGTTTCTCGTGGGCATTCTCATAGGAATGTATTGAACAAGTTCTTAACAAAATTTTTACAATATGTATGATTGTGTCTTTTCGATGGCTGTTTCTTATCATGTCCCTCAACACAGGCTAATGGCATAAATCCAAAATGCAATTCTGTACAAGCAACCCTACATTGGGCCAAAACAATGCAAAACAAGTGTGCAGTTCTCCAATGGTGTGATTGCATCCAAATTGAAAAATTAGAAAAACTGAGGAAATAGGATTAGAGTATGACCTTCAGGATATCTTTTTACATATATATATATATATACTTTAAGTTCTGGGATACATGTGCAGAACGTGCAGGTTTCTTACATAGGTATACACGTGTCATGGTGGTTTGCTACACCAATAAACCTGTCATCTACATTAGGTTTCTCTCCTAATGCTATCTCTCCCTTAGCTCCCCACCCCCCAAAAGGCCCCAGTGTGTGATGTTTCCCTGCCTGTGTCCATGTGTTCTCAGTACTCAACTCCCACTTATGAGTGAGAACATGCTGTGTTTGTTTTTTTGCTCCTTTGTTAGTTTGCTGAAAATGATGGTCTCCAGCTTCATTCATATCCCTGCAAAGGACACGAACTCATTCTTTTTTAGGGCTGCATAGTATTCTATTGTGTATATGTGCCACATTTTCTTTATCCAGTCTATCATCGATGGACATTTGGGTTGCTTCCAAGTCTTTGCTATTGTGAATAGTGCCGCAATAAACATACGTGTGCATGTGTCTTTATAGTAGCATGATTTATAATCCTTTGGGTATATACCCAGTAATGGAATTGCTGGGTCAAATGGTATCCCTGGTTCTAGATCCTTGAGGAGTCACCACACTGTCTTCTACAATGGTTGTCTTCCACAATGGTTGAACTAATTTACACTGCCACCAACAGCGTAAAAGCGTTCCTATTTCTCCACATCCTCTCCAGCCTCTGTTGTTTCTTGAATTTTTAATGATGGCCATTCTAACTGGCATTAGATGGTATCTCATTGTGGCTTTGATTTGCATTTCTCTAATGACCAGTGATGATGAGCTTTTTTTCATATGTTTGTTGGCCACATAAATGTCTTCTTTTGAGAAGTGTCTGTTCATATACTTCACCCACTTTTGATGGGGTTGTCTGTATTTTTCTTGTAAATTTGTTTAAGTTCTTTGTAGATTCTGGAAATTAGCCCTTTGTCAGATGGATACATTGCAAAAATTTTCTACCATTCTATAGGTTGCCTGTTCACTTCGATGATAGTTTCTTTTGCTGTGCAGAAACTCTTTAGTTTAATTAGATCCCATATGTCAATTTTGGCTTTGTTGCCATTGCTTTTGGTGTTTTAGTCATGAAGTCTTTGTCCGTGCCTATGTCTTGAATGGTATTGCCTAGGTTTTCTTCTCGGGTTTTTTTATGGTTTTAGGTCTTACATTTAAGTCTTTAATCCATCTTGGGTTAATTTTTGTATAAGGTGTAAGGACGAGGTCCAGTTTCAGTTTTCTGCATATGGATAGCCAGTTTACACAACACCATTTATTAAATAGGGAATCCTTCCCCCATTGCTTGTTTTTGTCAGGTGTGTCAAATATCAGATGGTTGTAGATATGTGGTGTTATTTCTGAGGCCTCTGTTCTTTTCCATTGGTCTATATGTCTGTTTTGGTACCAGTACCATGCTGTTTTGGTTAGTGTACCCTTGTAGTATAGTTTGAAGTCAGGTAGCATGATCCCTTCAGCTTTGTTCTTTTTACTGAGGATTGTCTTGGCCATACAGGCTCTTTTTGGGTTCCATATGAAGTTTAAAGTAATTTTTTCTAAATCTGTGAAGAAAATCAATGATAGCTTGATGGGTAGAGTATTGAATCTATAAATTATTTTGGGCAGTATGGCCATTTTCATGATATTGATTCTTCCTATTCATGAGCATGGAATGTTTTGCCATTTGTTTGTGTCCTCTCTTATTTCCTTGAGCAGTGGTTTGCAGTTCTCCTTGAAGAGGTCCTTCACATCCCTTGTAAGTTGTATTCCCAGATATTTTATTCTCTTTGTAGCAATTGTAAATGGGAGATCACTCATGATTTGGCTCTTTGATCATCTATTATTGGTGTACAGGAATGCTTGTGATTTTTGCACACTGATTTTGTATCCTGAGACTTTGCTGAAGTTGCTTATCAGTTTATGGAGATTTGGGGCTGAGAAGATGGGGTTTTCTAAATATATAATCTAGAAATACTAGAAAAGGTCAACTTTAAAATATTTCTTTGTTTCTCCAACCTAAACCATGAAATTCATCCTTCAGGTACTTATCAATATCTCTGAATCTTTCCTTATTATCAGTTTGAATGAACAACTCAATAATGCAAAGTTCATAATAAGATTTCAACTTGAAAACATTTCCCATATATGCTCTTTAATAGCTTTGCCAAGATTTTTTTTCCTACCTAACAATCCTTATCAAATCAGGCATTAAAAAAAAAAAACCTAACTATTGAGCTAATAAAAGCCAATTTATTCATTGGCAATTTCTGACAAGAATAAAATAGGCAATATTCTCAGATAGGAGACAAACAGCACCAAATTGAAAGTATTACAGCCTACTTATATTTTCTGTCTCTTTTATCACTCTCACCAGTTCCACCATAAGAGCAAACAAGTCCCAGAGTATCTCTGCCAAACGTTCCAGATTAAACTGAAGAGGAAAATGGTTACTTTCTACACAATCTAAAATGTTCAAGTTAGGACAATAGTGTACAAAAAGAGACTATCTATTAACAGGTTGTATGCCATTAACATGGAAACAGAAAAAGAAATAAAATATCCTAAGTTATTTCCTGTGTCTCACCAAGTTGTTTGTTTTTAATAAACAAGTTTAGTAAGAAAATTTGCATGTTGCTATACCATCTATCCCTAAGGAAATGACCTACAAGACCTCAATTCCTCTTCCTCAGTAACCTTAGTCATCAAACTGTGTCACACCCTTTGCATTTAAATAATCCAAAATAATAGTGCCTTAAGCGATTATCTGCTTAGTATATACTATATGCTTAACATTGTTTAAGACTCTGAAGTTAAAAGTGACCAGCCAAAACTAACAAAAATCTTTTATTCTTGAAGCTCAAATTATATCAAAAGAAGAAAGGTAAAAATAAAAAAAGACAAAATTTGTGTAAGTAAAATGATTATAGGTGTTATGAATAAAAATGGAACAACGAAGGAAAGGGAACAACATGTAGAAATTAGAGAGGGAGAATGCAAGTTTGCAATTTTCAATAGGATGGTCAGGAAAAGTCTCGCCCAGCACATAACAAAAGACCTGAGGGAGGCTAGAAGGAAAGTCATGCAAATTTCTAGAAAAAGAGATAGGGAATAACTCCTTGGAGTGATCCTAGATGGCTTGGTGACTAGTGATGTTTTGACACAAATCATGAGAAGGAAGAGTAGAGGGGATAAAGACAAAGAGGTTGTGGAGTGTGGAGTGTGGAGATCAGGTAAAACCTTGTAATGATACAGATTTTAATCAGAGTAAGTTAGAAAATCAGATACAGATTGTAATGATACAGATTTTAATCAGAGTAAGTTAGAAAACCGTTGTTTGATCTGGAGCACAGAATATCATGAACTAGCCTACATTTTAACAGGATCACTTTGACTGCTAAGAATTAATTGAAGGGAATAAGGGTGGAAACAGGGAGATTGGTCTATACTCTGGGAAGGAAGGAATTGGAAATGAGAGAATTCTCATTTGGATGTAGATATCTACCTATCATGAAGATAGAAACGTCACCTAGGAAGTGGGTATACCCTGGTATTCAAAAAAAGATACAGGCAATGGAAACTCATCTGAGAGTAATTTGTGTACAGACAGTCCTAAAGGCAGTAAGATTGAATAGTATCCCTAATCAAGTGAGTAGATAGTAAAAGAAAGGGCAGCTGGAATAGAATAGACAAGAGAAGGACAATAGGATAGAAAAGGTGGAGTAGTGTGTGTAGCATGTTTAGTCAGTGAGAGCCTGAAATAGATCCCTTCACTCCATCCGAGATTTCCTCATCCCTAACATGGCCTGGAAGAGATCTATAGCAGAGAAATGAGCAACAAGGTGCCTGCCAGGGAGTTACTCAGCCTCAGGTTTAGGAAGGAAAAAAAAAAAAAGAAAAAAATTATTGGTCAAGGCTTTAGGGTCAAAAGCTCAAGCCTGGGCCAACTGGAGGGTAGGCTAAGTTTCAGAGTGTTGGCAGGACTAGCAAGAGCTAACTTGGGGCCACGTCAGGAAGGACAGATTGGCCCTTCCTCAAAAGCAATCACCACCCAGAGACTGGACCAGAGCTTATCTTTTGCTGGATCTTTTATTTCCGTTGTGAAAAGTCAGTCCTTCCAATCCACCCCATCAAACTATTGCCTTTCATATCCACTCAACACAGGCCTGGTGTGTAAAAGAATGATTAAGAAAAGAGGAAGGCAGAGATTTCATAAAACTTGAAATTGGTAAAAATGGAGAGAAGAAAGGAGATAGGACTCAAGTCCCAGTCCTGAGCAAAATAGACAGCCTGGGGAATATTTCTAGAAGCAGGGGTTGCATGGAAACTTTTAAGGAGATTGGTATCTAGTATTGTTTTTTACTTATGCTGTATGCATACAGTAGCCAATGTCCTTACATATTCTGCAATCTTTAGGGAAAATTGTTACCTTCAAATTTTTGTAATTATTTTGTAATATTGGTGCTTTGGAAGAACGAAGAAATAAGGAAGGTGATCACACGGAGGACAAAAATCGTGCACAGGAAGAAAGCAGCCACAGGAGTGGAGGTAAAGAATAGGAATGGAGAGCTTCCATGATACTAGGGAGAAGCAAGCTGCAGTGTGGATCCACCCAGAAGCAGAAGTGCATATCCCCAACTAGACTTGAAAAAGCTCTTTTACTCCTGAAATGAAGCATAACACTAGGTTTTACTATTAGGTGAATAGAAGTCAGCCAGATGCCGACAATAGAGTTATGGTGTTGTTGAAACAAGTTTAAAAAACAAAAACAAACAAACAAAAACTTCCTCTCTAATTATTTCATCACGCTATCAATTACTGTGGTTTAAGCAAAACACAGGCCAAGGTAGGAGAGTCTTCAAGGTATAGCAGAGGTTAGAATTATAGAATGCTAAGTTCAAATTCCTAAGCATGGATATCTACGATTGAGTAGACTGGGTAAATAACATTTCTGGGTTTCAATTTCCTCATCTGCAATATAGAAATAGTATGAAAATTGTAAAGGTTTATGAAAATTATAAACAATATTGACACAATATTATTATTCCAATTGATATTATAAACTCCATGCTTACCATATCAATATTGATAAACCGGCACATGGAAAATACCCACTAACAGATCCATATTATAATAAGGCAGCTCTAAGAAAAACTGTGAAATTAGCAAAGTTTGTTTGGTAGTCAAGAGTTCCATTGACCATTCCACATCCTCCCTTCTGAAACATCATCATATTAAGTAAAGGTATTTCCATGTAACATAGTCAACAAAAGTTGTATTGTCTTCACTCAAAAGGAGGACTAAAAAGTAGGGATTTTTGACAATGTGGCAGGTAGATGGAAGGTAGCATTTTTGGAATGAGTATTTTGATATATGTCAAGTTATACCATGGAAGTCACCACCCAATCTGTCTACTCAGTCTCAGCTTCAAAGGCAATTTCTTATTATTATTTCTCCTTCATTTGATTGCAGCTAATGGCTTCCCATTCCAATCCAGTCCTAACCGGCAATCCTACAAAACTACAGATCACTTTCAAGAGTTAAATAAGAGAAAGAGAAGAGTTACTAAGCACGGATTTAGCCAATCAATGGTTATTTAATAACCACTGACTACTCAGTTCAATTCAACAAACATGAGTTATGACAGACCCTATAGATGGGTGCAATTATAGGAATGTTCTTGTGCTCTAGGGACATACTATCTGGCTGCAGATATTAGAGTTAACCACATCAATCAGTTAGGGAATAATAGTAATAACAATAGGTACCCTTGCTATGCTAAAAGATCTAAATGTACTACATTCAATATCTACAAAAAACTTATGAAGCAGGTATTTTTATACTAATATTACAGAAGAAGAAATGAGTTCAGAGTGGTTAAGCAGATTTTTCAGTATATGACAGTGTAAAATGTTGAAAGAGATATTAACTATGAACATGATGCTATATATGAATGCATGTACCATTGATATTCTGAAAGGCTACCATGCAAGGAATAATGGCTAGATGACAGCACAGCATCTGAAAAGGATAAATGTCATGGTATAGAAAATGGAAAAGGACCAATTAAAATAATTGATATATTAGTCAAAGGATACATCTACTTTGATTATATCAAATATACAAGTATTTATGGAGTACCTATTGTGGTCAAGACACCATGTTAAATACTATGGAGGGAAATAAAGATTCTAAGGGGTATTTGCAACCTAGGTAGGATGGGAAGAAGGGAAGAGGAAAATTAAGTAGTAAAAGATTCAAAGTACCATTTAATTATTGGAGACAAGAATGTTCATAGCAGTGTTGTTAATATAACCAAAAAAACTGGAGAAAACCAACATATATTCCAGTAGGAAATCAGATAAACTGTAGAATATTCATAAAATAAAAAATTTTACAGCAGCAAAATAAATTAGCTACTGCTGTATATAACACATATATGACCTTCACAAAGTGTTAAGGAACAAAAACCAATTGCTTTTAAAAACAGAGGATACATATAGTAAGGTACCATTTATATAAACTTTGAAAATACTAAGCTTTAAAAATATACAATTTTTAGGGATACAAATTTAATAAAAATATTATGAAAACCAAAATTTCTGAAAGAAAGAGGAATGCACTAGGAAAATGATACATTGTAGTTTCAATTATATTGAGAATTTTCTATATACTAGGTATATACTTAATAGTTTACATAGTATACAAAACATATATAGATCAATTACTTGAATGCATGTATTTCAAAATAAAATTTAAAATCAATTTAAGGTAGTTGTAGATAATAATATACAACAGCATGAATTGCAAAAAAGAAAAACTGCTAATAACTTAATTCTCAACATTCACCTTGGATCTTGAGGTAGATGCTATTATTATCTTCATATTATAGATGAGAAATATAAGCCACAGGGGCATTTATACTGTCTGATTCCAGAGCCCAGATAGTAATTGCTGCAGAAATTCAGACAAACATATCTGGGGTGGGGAGGGCAGGATGAACTTTACAGAAAGGTGTGCTTTATGGAAAGTCGGGTTTATATAGAGTGAGTCGGTGATTCACTTCCATCTCTAAAACAAAATATTTTTTTTCTAATCCATGGAAATCTTTGTTTAGTTAGATATTCTGGGGAGTAGGGTATTATAAACCCCATTATAAAAGAATAGCTCTGAAAACAAGGTGAAAATCCACCCTCAATCTTCACCCTCAGCACTGCCACACTCAAAACGCTCAACAGATAAGCTAAGCTCAATCTTCTCCTTTTTTGCCCATGACTGCCTTGAGAGATGTTAAGGTTCATTATCAGATATTGTTGACCAAGGTGCTTGGGATACCATTTCTGGTAGATGGTGTATGAATGTGTGTATTTTCCTGTATGTTGTAAGATCTAGAGCACCAAGAGTTGTGAGTAAAAGGAACAATGCCCAGGTCAGAAAAGCAAGAGGCAGCCTGGAAGGCCCTGTGGGATCTGATGTAGTTTACCAGGAGTGTGGTTTCCTCACAGGAGCTTGGGACCACAGCCTCCAAGAGGCTAGTAATGATTTCCCTCAAAAGTCCACTCTCCATATTTCTCTCTTAATTATGTAGCAGAATCAAGCAATTAGTCCTGGATGTGGGGGCAGAGGGAAGAGGCAGAGGACTATCTTTATGTAAATATCCTTTCATCCGGACTCACAAAGAAAAATCAAAGGAAGATGTCATTTTGGATCAAACAATATAATCAAACAAAATAAACACGAAACAGAGATAATACAATATATATACCTAAGAAACATCTAGTAAGCCATTTTGTCTAGTGTGAAGAGTTTAATAAACCTGGAAAGGCTAGCTGATTAAAAAGAAAGCTAATTAGTTTAAATTTTTATCCACAAAGCAATGGGAAGATACCGAGATATTTTCAGCCATGGAACCTCATGTGGTCATAGTAACATACCTTGGTTTCACCTTCACCTCTGAATTTCCATTCTTTCCAAGAGTAAAAACTGTTACCTATAACCGATACCATATTTAGGGTGAGGAAAAAGTAGAAAACATAAAATAGAGAAAAAGTAATCATAAAACCTAATGCAAAATAAACCTTAAAAATAGTCTCATTTGCACCATAAAGTATAAAGCCAAGCTGAAATTGTAAGGAATATATCCATTGACAAACATTCTTCTTTGTCAAGTATTTGGGATGTGAGGGAATTATTGCAAAGGGGAATAAAGGTTGTTCCAGATGCAATCCAAGAAAACTGCTATCTATTGGTGTCTGTCCCGGCCAGCGGGATCATTAACACAGACCTTGAAGGAGGGGGTGGGAATTATAAGAGACAAGAGACACAAGAAATGGAGACAAGACAGTATTCTGATCAAGTCTCGTTTAATGGCGGCGGTGTAATGCCTTATATAGGCTGCCAGGTAAGAGGAAGGGCTCAGAGCAGGAGGGGAGGGGAATAATGAGAGACGTCATCAGACGCATGCTCGGTAGACTTAGTCATACCCGGATGCGGGAGGTAATCTACCCGCGGGAGGGAAAAGTTCTCGCGCGCGGGAAGTGTTGATGATGAAGAACCAGGAAGTGCGCCATCTTGTCTTTGCTATGTGGAGTTTAAGCAACAGAGACTGCAGCAATTTCCAAACCTCACAGCTCCGGACAGTTCCTCCTTTTTTATATTATTAGTAACTAGAAGATAGTCCCTCGGGAACTGCGCCTGTCTTAGGTTGGAGTGACACATCTCTTCACTGGTACCCGTCATGGGATTAGGCAGTAGCTATGATGGCCCTCCAGTCTTAGGTTAGTGAGAGATGACACTCTCTTACCCGTCATTGGCTGTCCAGTTCAGCGCACAGGGAAGGTGGTTTATAGCAAGCGTAAGTGTGGACCACCGTAATCTTCCTGTTCTAGGCGATGATAATGGACCTGGATGGGTTTGGCTTGGATAGCCTCGATCTGTTGCTTAATAAATGTCATGAGCTTATTGAAGATCATAGGTCCCAAAGAAAATAAGAGTAATAAACAAATCAGGGGGCCCAATAATGGTAAGATATAAGGGAGGAGTCCATGGAAACCAGTCCAGAGTGGGTTATCAATCATCTCTTTTCGTCGTTTTTCTAAGTCTTCTTGTAGACGTTTGATTTTGTCTCTGACGATCCCGGACTTGTTGGCGTAAAAACAGCACTTTTCCTGTAAAGCTAAACAGATACCTCCCTGTTCTGCGGTTAACAAATCTAGGCCTCTCCTATTCTGGAGTACTACTTCGGCCAGGGAATCTACTTGATCTTGTAGATCTTGTATAGTGCTTGAGACGGCCTGTATATCTGAGATTAATTGGCGAGATAATTTGGTGTATTGAGTAACAGAAACCCCTAGACTAGTAGCCCCTGTAGTTACAGCAGTAGTTATGCCTAATCCTATAAGTAGGGGAATAAATTGTATTGCCCTCTTATTTCTTCCTAAAAAATGATCTATGGCTGGAATAGGTACAGGCTCATTTCCAGGAATAATGTCTATATCTGGCAGAAGGGCGGCTAGGACACAAAGTCCTGTCCAATTTGTGGGCAAATATGTATATGCTCTATTGTTGCCACATATGAAAACTGAACTGTTTGGGGCACACAGCGAATGGAAAACATTAGTGATAATAGAGCAATTAGTGAACTCAGCTATGCCTACGTCAATGTCGTAGGAATTATTGAGAAACGGAGAGTAGATGCACGAGGAGTTAGAGAATTCGAGGGGCTGTACTCGAAGGGGGGGAATAATTGTACAAGAAGTATTGGATGTGTATCTTGAGTCATTATTGGGTATGGAAAGAGGAACAGGATCCCCTAATGGTAAGCATAGCCAGCAATCACTGCCTAGCCCAGAGTTGGAATTATTGAGTAGACTATGTGTAACAGTGAGGAGGTCAAAGGTCTGGGCATCAATTTTTTCTTTCCCACGAGTTTTGGGCAGGGCCAAGGGGTGGTAGTGAATTTCCGGGTACAGATACCTTTGTAACTCCTCAAGTTTTTTGTGTACTGTAACTTCTCAGGCCTTGTCTTGTGGTCCTCCTCCATCAGAGATATGAAGAGGGGAGTGAACATTCCAACAGACAGGCTGTCCTACAGTTCCAGTACAGCCAGCCGATATAAGGTTATTGGTATTCCCTAAAACTGTAGGGACATTACTGGCCCCTATAGCAGGAGTTCTAGTTCTGGTTAAAATAGCCGTATAGTATGTTTTACCGCCAGAGGTACATTTTTGATAAGCGGTGAAGCAGGAGCTGTGTATAGAATCTATAAATGTAGTGCAAGGGCAGGTTATGTTGTACCCTCCACTAGATATTCTTGGGGTTGATACACACCTCCACTTAAGGGAGTTGAGCGGCAGGTATGCTGTGTAAGCGGAGCAAGATACAGTTGTTATATAAGAATTAGGTGGGCTGGCGAAATATCCCCCAGCGCAATCACAAGGCTTACCATGCCGTTGTTGTATTATTGTGAGGGCTTCACGTGGATCGCCGAAGCCGGCATGAACCTGGAATGCCTTGTAGGTCAGCACTAGGGTCCAGAGGAATCTGTAGTTGGAGTTCATTTCTGTAATAGAGGAAAAGAGTATTCTCAGGGAGAAAATTACTCCCTGGATTGACTATTGTTAGGTACCTGTCTTACCAGTCGTTCCGGTAGCCATCTGGCTGCATCATGAGCTTGGGAAAAGACACAAACTGAGCCTCTACCCCAGATTAACACTGGGTCAGGACCATGCCATGTGTTGTCTAATGGGTCTCTCCATTTGACCATGGCAAATTGTTTTTTGGAGTCAGAATGCCAAAATCGATCAGCTGCTGATTTGTTTAAATCGTCTAGATTTAAAAAATTCAAAATAAAGAGTGTGTGATTAAGAATATTTCTAGGGGTGCCCTTAGTAGGGTAGCATTCCCCCTTTTTTATCTTATCAATGGTAGTTTTTAAGGATAGGTGAGCTCTTTCAACTATTCCTTGTCCTTGAGGATTATATGGGATACCAGTAGTATGTTTTATCAGTAATTTAAGACAAAAGTCTTGGAAGGCTTTGGATGTATAGCCAGGGCCATAGTCTGTTTTTAGTTGTTTAGGCTTTCCAATTATAGAGAAACAGTGTAGTAGATGAGCTATGACATGTTTGGTAGCTTCACCTGTCTGTAGGATGGCTAGTATAAATCCACTAAATGTATCTATACATACATGAATATATATATATATTTTTTTTTTTTTTTTTTTTTTGAGACGGAGTCTCGCTCTGTCGCCCGGACTGGAGTGCAGTGGCCAGATCTCAGCTCACTGCAAGCTCTGCCTCCTGGGTTTACGCCATTCTCCTGCCTCAGCCTCCCGAGTAGCTGGGACTACAGGCGCCAGCCACCTCGCCCGGCTAGTTTTTGTATTTTTAGTAGAGACGGGGTTTCAGCGTATTAGCCAGGATGGTCTCGATCTCCTGACCTCGTGATCCGCCCGTCTCGGCCTCCCAAAGTGCTGGGATTACAGGCTTGAGCCACCGCGCCCGACATACATGAATGAATATATTTTAAATTGCCAAATTCTGAATAATGGGTGACATCCATTTGCCAGATCATATTAGGAACTAGTCCTCTGGGGTTTACTCCTAAGTGAGGGACTGGCAGGTAGGTTATACATGTCTGGCATTGCTTAACTATTTGTCTAGCTTGTTCTCTAGTTATTTTAAACATTAATCTTAGAGTTCGAGCATTAAGATGGTGTAGGGCGTGAGCAGTCAGTGCCTGATCTAGGTTTGTATTTGTAGTTACAGCTACTGTTTTGGTTGCCAAGTCAGCTATTTGGTTGCCTTGGGATAGGGGTCCTGGCGATCCAGAGTGAGCTCTAATATGCCCAAGAAAGAAAGGGGTTGATCTGCTACATATTAATTGTTGGCATTGTAAAAATAAGTTGGCTGTGTCTGACACATGTTTGATTTGTGCTGCGGTCTCAAGCAAAGGTATTGAGTGAGCTAAGTAGGCACTGTCGGTGTAAATATTAAGAGCCTGATTAGGGAAGTTTGACAGTACTGCAATTAGAGCTTGTAATTCTACTAGTTGAGCTGAAGTATGGCTGGTATTGAATTTAACGGTGGTATCGGCAAAGGTATATGCAGCTGTTCCTGTGGATGACCCATCAGTAAATATTAATAAGGCATTATCTAAAGGTGTTTTACTAATAACACGAGGAAAGATAAAAGCATGTAGTCTACAAAATTGAATAAGCTTATCTGGCGGGTAATGGTTATCTAAATTACCAGCATAAGAGGCACAAGCAATCGGCCACGTTTCCGTATTTTGCATTAACCAATGGATTTGTGGCTTCGAATAAGGTTGTATGATTGTGAAAGGTTCAATTCCAAAATATTTTTTGCTATTGTCTCTACCTAGGATAATTAGATCGGCTATGGCATCATAATAGGGTAGCAATACCTTTTTGGGAGATGAAGGCAAGTGGACCCACATAATAGGGTCATTTTGCCAAAACAAACCAGTAGGTGTCAGTGTTGTGTTAAATATTAAAAAGGTTAATAGCTGTGAATAGTCTATGCAAGTAACGAATTGTTCTGCAATGGCTGTCTCTACCTTATTTAATGATAAAAGAGCTTCTTTTGATAAAAACCTAAGAGAATTAGGGGTTGGGTCTCCCCTTAGGGTGTCAAATAAAGGTTTTAAGTCTCCCGTGGTAAGTTTTAAGTATGGTCTAAGCCAATTTATGTCCCCAAGGAGTTTTTGAAAATCATTAAGGGTTTGTAATTTATCTTTACGGATAACTGCCTTTTGATTATTAATTCTTGGACCGTACATTTGGAAACCCAAATATGTATGGGGTCTTGTAGCTGTACCTTTTCTGGAGCTATTTGTAACCCTGCCGTAGTTAGTTCTTGCTTGAGTTGAGCAAAACACTGTAATACTTGTTCTCCTATCTTTCCTGCTATGAGGATGTCATCCATATAATGTATAATATATATCTGTTTCCATGTCTTTCTGACTAAGTGTAGGGCTGTAGCTACATATTTTTGGCACAAGGTGGGACTGTTGGCCATGCCTTGAGGTAACACTTTCCATTGATATCGCTTCATTTGTTCTTTAAAATTTATAGATGGCAAGCTAAAGGCAAATCGTTTTTGGTCGGCAGGATGAAGGGGAATTGTAAAAAAGCAATCTTTAAGATCTATGATAATTTTAAAATATCCTTGAGGGATTGCTACCCGGGAGGGTAGTCCGGGCTGTAAAGTTCCCATAAGGACCATAGTAGCATTTACTGCTCTTAAATCTTGTAAGAGTCTCCATTTTCCGGATTTCTTTTTTATGACAAATATGGGTGTGTTCCAGGGAGAGTTACTTTCTGTAATGTGCCCTGCCTCTAATTGTTCCTGCATTAACTGCTGGGCGGCAGCAAGTTTCTCATGGGTTAATGGCCACTGATCAACCCAAATGGGCTCATCTGACTTCCATGTTATGGGGTCAGCGCACCTTTGGGGTGCAGGTATGTCAGTGGCCAACGCTAAAAATTTCCAAACCCCTTTGTGTCAGATTGTCCTAGAGTTGGAATAGGCTGTAGAATACCATTTTCTCCTTTTCCTAGTCCTTTTCCGGGGCTATACCCTTGGGCTAGCATTTGTGCAGCAACTACATCGTTAGGGCTGCACATTATGATTTTCATCTGGGAGAGTAAGTCTCGGCCCCAGAGATTAACAGGTAATTTGGGGATAACAAACGGTTTAATGAGGCCTGAATTGTTTTCTTTGTCTTTCCAAGTAAGGTACTTAGAGCTTTGTTTGGGATTATTGCTTTGTCCAATTCCTCTTAGGTTAGTTAAAGTTTCTGTGGTAGGCCAGTGAGAGGGCCAGTCTTCTTGTTTGATGATGGTTACATCAGCCCCCGTATCTATTAAACCTGTAAACGGGCCGGGCGCGGTGGCTCAAGCCTGTAATCCCAGACTTTGGGAGGCCGAGACGGGCGGATCACGAGGTCAGGAGATCGAGACCATCCTGGCTAACACGGTGAAACCCCGTCTCTACTAAAAAAATACAAAAAAAATTAGCCGGGCGAGATGGCGGGCGCCTGTAGTCCCAGCTACTTGGGAGGCTGAGGCAGGAGAATGGCGTAAACCTGGGAGGCGGAGCTTGCAGTGAGCTGAGATCCGGCCACTGCACTCCAGCCCGGACGACAGAGCGAGACTCCGTCTCAAAAAAAAAAAAAAAAAAAAAAAAAACCTGTAAACGGCTTACCATCTAGCCACAAGGTCAGGGAGGGCTTTTGATTGGTGATTGGCTGTACCCAATATATGTTCGAAGATCCAAAACCTCCCTTCCCTCTGTTAAAATGCTGGACTTTATTAGTTGTTTTAATTAGAGGTAGTAGGACCAACTGAGCTATTCTATCCCCTTGAGGGACAGTAATAATATTATCAACAGCTCTGGCCATTATTTTAATTTCTCCAGTATAGTCGTTATCGATTATCCCTGGTAAAACTTGTAGACCCTTCATAGTGACACTACTCCTTCCCAATATTAATCCAAAGGTATCAGGAGGCAAAGGCCCATATATCCCAGTGCTTAAAGCTTGTGCCCCCATCTCAGGCGTTGATACTGTGTGGGAGGTGGAACAGAGGTCCAGTCCCGCACTTCCTGGGGTTGCTCTACTAAGTCTTGAAATGGATTGTTGCTGCTGGCCGGAACAAAGCTGACCACCCCATAAGCTTGTTTCGGGGCCTGGGGCTGGCCCCTCATTCCGTGTCCCTGTTGGGGTGGTAAAGGATTTCCCTGACTGTCAGTTTTAGACTTGCGCTCATTAGCCCAATGTTTTCCTCTTTTACACCTTGGGCAAAGGCCTGGGACCTTTACTTCAGGGTATTTATTCAAATCTCCGCGACAATCCTTTGCGAAATGTCCCCTTCTGCCACACTTAAAACACCCCCCTTTTTCTTTGTTCTTATTGTTAAGGAAGTCTTTTACAGTTTGTCCACTGAAAGCTGCGGCCATTGCTAAACCCTGTTGATAAGAGGGCCCAATGTCTGAGCATAGACGGATATATCCAGTTAAGTCTGTTTTTTTTTCTATAAAGTCGGATTGCCGCTTGACAAGCTGGATTGGCATTTTCATAAGCCAATTGTTTAACATAATCTACACCCGCCTCGGCATTACCAAAAATCCTTCCTGCTGTTGTTATGAGCCTGTGTACAAAATCTGCAAACGGCTCATCAGGTCCCTGCTTGACTCCAGTGAGCGAAGCTCCTGGGTCTCCCTTAACAGGAAGTTTCCTCCAGGCTTTTGTAGTGGCCGCTTGGATTTGTGAAAATAATCCGGGGTCGTATTGCATCTGAGCGTCAGTGTCGGTATAATTACCCGAGCCAGTTAACATATCAAAGTCCCAACCATTTCCTGCTTGTTGATTTCTTTTGGCTGTATCTCTGCAATTTTCAAAAAACTCTGATTTTCATATCAAGTGATCTCCTCCTGAGAGGACGGCTCTGACTAGTGTGTTCCAATCTGTTGGAGTGAGCCAATTATCGGCCACAGATTCTACTATAGCAAGAGTGTATGGAGCAGTAGCTCCATATTGAGAAACAGCAGTTTTTAATTCTTTCATGACAGTGAAATCAAATCCATTATGATGTCTCCAGGCCTGACCCTGTCCATCTATTGTTTCAGTTACTGGGAAAATATCTTTAGGGGAGGGTTCTTCTCTATCTCGGCTAGTAGAAAATCTTCCTTTTGGGACATGTTGTCCAGGCTGCTGAGGTAGGCGAGGGAAACCTCCCATATTCTCTGTGTTGGTTACACTCTCATTTCCTGTCTTTAATTTTTGTAGCCTAGTAATTAATGACTGATGTAACTCTTCTAGCTTAATTTGTTCTTCTAGCTGAGCGATTTTTTCTTTGAGTTCCTCTTTTGGATTAACTACTGCCATTACGTTGGGCGCAGAAGCGCCACGTGTCCCATTATAGGGAGGCGGATGCGAGAAAAAGGGAGGCCAGTTAGGATTATGATATTTAGCGGCCTCTTCCTCTAATTCATCCCAATTTACATCTGAAATGTCAGGATTGTTGTTACTTTTGTCTTTTTGTGCGGTTTGCAAAATTGGGTATTTTTGGGGCCTTTTCTCGCCTAGCATCACTTTGTCTTTTACAGAAGGAGCCTTGGCCCCCTCGTCATCACTTTCAAGGGAAATAAGATCTACTTCTTTGTCTGGTGGGGGGCTCCCAAGGTCAGTCTGAGAGCTAACTTTTAAAATCTCCTCAGTCTGGGCGAATGCAGCCATTACTTGTGGATCGGCCCCCTTTATGTCTATAAGATCTTTGATTAAATTCCAATAAGAAAAGGCGGTTACAGGAACTTTTTCTGGCCCAAAGGTATTATAATAATCTTGAAAGGCATCTCCCACCCTCCGCCATCTTTTTATATCAATGGTTCCTTCCTGTGGGAACCAAGGGCAGGTATCTTTCACAAAATCAAAAAATCTAAATAAGTCACCACTTTTAACCTTTACTCCCTGTGTCTTTAAAGCCTCTTTTAATTGTCCTATGTAGATTTGATGTTGGCTTAATTCTTGTCCCATTTCGGGCGCGTAACTTACCCTCTACTCTGATGCAGCAGGCTCCCACGACGTTAGAGGAACTTTTCTTTCACTTTAGTCGCGGGCCTTTCTATGCGCCCTCTTCCTCACGCAGTTCCCTCCTATCCAAGCCCCGCGTTTGGGCGCCACATGTCCCGGCCAGCGGGATCATTAACACAGACCTTGAAGGAGGGGGTGGGAATTATAAGAGACAAGAGACACAAGAAATGGAGACAAGACAGTATTCTGATCAAGTCTCGTTTAATGGCGGCGGTGTAATGCCTTATATAGGCTGCCAGGTAAGAGGAAGGGCTCAGAGCAGGAGGGGAGGGGAATAATGAGAGACGTCATCAGACGCATGCTCGGTAGACTTAGTCATACCCAGACGCGGGAGGTAATCTACCCGCGGGAGGGAGTTCGCACGCCGGGAAGTGTTGATGATGAAGAACCAGGAAGTGCGCCATCTTGTCTTTGCTATGTGGAGTTTAAGCAACAGAGGCTGCAGCAATTTCCAAACCTCACAGCTCCGGACAGGTGTCTATCTATAAATGCCTTCTCTACATTTAATTAAATAGCAAATGTTATTTTCAGTGTCAAATTCTGCAGATTATGAGAATATTTTTACAGCAGCGAACTTTTCTAACATGTATATAAACAATTCAGCATTTGATCTATTTGATGCCAAGCAACTTTGACCTTCACAATGCTGACATCTTGTTTTGTTAAGGCATAGGCACAGTTTATGCCATAAAAAAGATTTAATTGCAGGTCTTATTAATTCACAATTTCTGCTGTGTTTGAAGATTTTTACATTTCCTTTGAATTGAAATTTAAAAGGGAGAAGTGTGCACATAGCATGTTATTGCAAAAGTGGCCCATTCCCTTCTCTGAGCTGTAACACTTAAAGAAGAGAGTATTTGGAAAACATCAGAGTGCTTAAAGAATATTATTTCTGAAATTTTAATTATACTGGTTCATGATGGAAAATTAAAATCACTTTCAATGTGATTTTATGATTCATTTTGCTTTTGTAGAAGACAATTGTAGTTTGGTTTACCAGAACAGAAAAATAAAATCCACATCTGTAACTGGAAAAGAGCTCCTTTGAATTCTTCCTTCTTTTTAATAACCATTATTAACTATATACACACACATATATATATATAGTTTATATATCTCAGTATCTTCCCATCGCTTTGTGGATAAAAATTTAAACTAATTATATAATTGTGTGTGTATACACACACACACACATATGCAGAAATAGCCATTAAGTAAAGGATGGGATACTATAATTTCTAACACTTAAGATTGGAAAATAGATATTTTTAAACTAGATTAAGTGTTAATAAGAAATTATATACTAAGACTGGGTGCCATGGCTCATACCCGTAATCCCAGGTTTTGGAGGCTGAGGGAGGAGGATCATTTGAGACAGGGGTTTGACCACAACCTGGGTAACATAGCGAGATCCTGTCTCTACAAAAAACTCAAAATTAGCCGGGAATAATGAGCTATGCCTGTAATCCTAGCTACTCAGAAGGCTGAAGAGGGAACATGACTTGAGCCTGGAGTTTGAAACTGCAGTGAGCTGTGATTGTACAACTGCACTCCAGCCTGGGTGACAGGCAGAGATCCTGTATCTAAAATAAATAAATAAATAAATAAATAAAATAATATACGAAGAAATACATTATACACTTAAACTGTGCTTTACACAATTCAATAACTGCACTAGTAAATCTACTCACTGGTAAATATACAATGAACTCATAACATTTATTTCATCTCACAGTATGAAGAATAAATTAAGAATTACGTGAATCTTATTTATAGCATGTTTTTAAATTGCTTTTCTTGATACATTCAGAATAAATAATTAATAAATTATTTCTTCTCACCCAAAACTAATGTACAGTGATAAAATGTTATCTCACTTCAAAATAAGTTTTTGTTTTTCATTGATAGTTTAGAGTGTTAGATGTTAAGGAGTCATGGTATTCTCATGACTTATCTAAGAAGGCTAAAATTGTCTACCTTAGAATACTAGGAATTATATTTTGTTTTCCCATAGAATTCAGGATTTTATTTATTTATTTTTGAATTCAGGATTTTAACAGCACCTGTGGCAAGGGGTGTCTTGCTAAAATATTGTTAATAATGGTGGTTAAAAAGAAGGAAGAATTCAAAGGAGCTCTTTTCCAGTTACAGATGTGGATTTTTATTTTTCTGTTCTGGTAAGCCAAACCACAATTTTCTCCTACAATAGTAAATGAGCCCTTACTGGGCTCATTGCCTCCACCTTTATTCTTCTCTAAGATGTTCTCCATATTGCAGCCAGAAACATCCTTCTAACATGGAACTCTGATCAAGTTACTCCACCACTCACGCATCCTAGTGATTCCCCAACACCCGCAAGATAAAGTTCCCAAGGCAATATGACCCCGATTCCTTCTCTATCTTCAGCAACCCCACTGGTCTCTTTCATTCTCTAATTTCTGCCATATTGTGCCATCCACATTTCTCCCCATACCCATGGTTTATTTCAATGCTGAACACTTCTATCATACTGTTCTCTCAGACTGAAATGTCCTCCTCCTCTCTCACACCACATTTGACTAGGCAACTACAGCTTATCTTTCAGAATCCAGCTTAGATTCCACTAACTTGACCTTCTCAGAAACTTCCCAAGTCTTGGTTAAGTACTCCCTTCTTTGACCCTCCATTGCATCCCCATGGTTACCTCTGCCATAGAACTTATCACATTATATCATTGTTACCTGTTTACTTGTGTCTCTCTATCCTGATGGACTATATGACCTTTAGAGCAAGTGGAGCACATTATTCATCACTCAATCTCTAGGACCAAGTTAATATTCTGTGTATAGTAGTAAGTCAACAAATATAGACAAATAGATTAAAGATTAATTTATAGCCCAAGGTGACATTCTAGAGAAAACTCTTTAAAATAAGTTTGAAAAAAAGAAATGAATATAAGAGAAATCAAACTCCTTGTTCAATATTAAGGCATATACTACTAAATATTTGTTTGTTTATGCCTTGCTTTACCTTCTTTGAAAAATATTTTGAGGTGGTTTACAATAAACATGTATTTACATACTTTATCTCAGACTAATATTTTTAGATATGATTTTTTCATATGGCTTCCCTGTGTTGTTATGCATGACTAGGTAAAGCTAGTATTAGGATGCAAGAATTACCTGGTTTGTCTATTCTTTCTTTCAGTTACCATAATCCAGTGAATTTGAAATTTTAAAGAAAAACAGCATTCCGATTGGCCCTAGTATTTAGATTATTTTTACAAAGTGTTCTAGTAAATCTTACCTAAGCAGAATATAGTAATATTTCACATCAACTTTCAAATTATTAAATATTAAATTTTACTAATCTTTTAAACCTTCTTGTTATTCCTATTTCCTTTACCCTGTTTCTATTGTCATAAATAATCCACTTCAAATCCTAGCAAAATACATCCAATAATGTGACATTTGTATCTGAAATAAGCAATTTTCACATCCTTATTTTGTCTGAGATTTTGTTAATTATTAAGGATACTTTGCATGCGACCAAATAATTTTAAAACTTACAAAACTGCATCTTTATTACTTTCATTTGAACTAAGATGTATATTAAGTATCAAAATGGGTGATTTTCAAGAATGGTGCTATAATATGTTTGTTTTCACCAGTAACTAATTCAACAGTAAACCCCATTTTAACGTTCGCAGCTGACCCAACCTACCTGGAGACATGTGTTTCTCACAGAACTTGTTTAGATAGATTAGTGTGGTAGGCTGGAATCTGAGAGAGCCACTTCAACATACATTGTATTTCTGGTCACCACTGAACAACATAGATGAGCCGAAGGTTACATACTTTTAAATAGAATTCTCTGCACTGTGTTGCAATGTGTCACATGGCCACGTATCTTCGAAATGTGAAGACTTCAATTTTCTGGCGTTGATGCTTCTTCTCCCTGTCTTTGGCTGTAAGGGGCAAATAAAATCAGCTATACCATTAATAACTACAGCAGATGTCAGTAGAGGTCAGGGAAACTCTTTCCTGTCACGGTTTTTCAATCTTTGTACTATCTACACTTTAGGCTAGTTAATTCTTGTGTTGCAGGCTGACTTTTGCATTATAGAATGTTTAGCAGCATTCCTGACCTCTACCCACTAGATGTTGATAGCAACATCTCCCCCAGGTGTAACAGCAAATCATGTCTCCAGACATTGGCAAATATCCTTGGGCGGTGGAGAAAACATCACCTCCCATTGAAAACCACTGGGCCACTCTAATGCCTTTAAGGTAAGAAGGAGTTCTAGTCAAGCTTATGTTTCATAACTGGAATGACTTCTGGCTCAAAGGTGGTTTTCTAAATATTTAACATTTATGTTTATATAATTCTAATGTTCAAACCATGCTATGTTCTATTTGCTTGCATTTTTGATCCTAACATAAAATCTATCCACGAGAGTGTTTCTCTTGTTATTTCCAGCTAAAGCCAAACTCTGCAGTCCTATTCCCTTTTACTCATTCAGGAACATTATATCAATTATTTGTTCCCTCTCTCTCTCTTTTTTTTGGAGACATAGTTGTCGTCCAGGCTGGAGTGCAGTGGCACAATCTTGGCTCACTGCAACCTCTGCTTTCCGGGTTCAAGCGATTCTCCTGCCTCAGCCTTCCAAGTAGCTGGGACTACAGGAACCCAACACCACGCCGAGCTATTTTTTGTCTTTTTGGTAGAGATGGGGTTTCACTATGTTGGTCAGACTGGTCTCTAACTCATGACCTTAAGCAGTCCACCCATCTCAGCCTCTGAAAGTGCTGGGATTACAGGTGTGAGCCACCACACCTGGCCTTCTCTGTCTTACATGGAAATTTTTCCCCTCTCTTTTGGATATAATATGCTGTTGATCTCACATATATGTGAAAACTTAAAAAGTTAAATTCACAGAGGCAGAGAGTAGAATGGTGGTTACCAGGGGCTGGAGAAGGAGGATGGATAGATGTTGGTCAAAGATACAAAATTTCAGTTAGATAGAAGAAATACATTCAAGAGTTCTATTATACAACAATGTGACTATAGTTAATAACAAAGCATTATATTTTTGAAAATTGCTAAGAGAGTAGATTTTTAATTGTTCTCACCACAAAAAAAAGGTAAAGTAATGCATATGTTAATTATCTGGATTTAGCCATTCCACAATGTACACACATTTCTAAATATCAGGTTGAACACAAAAAATATATGAAATTTTCATTTGTTAATTTAAATAAATTTATTTAAAAGAATATAGCATGCTGTTATTCATATCATCTTCAAATATAAATTAAAAATACATGATTTTAAAACTATCTATTGCCCCTACATCTCCCAGATACTGGTCCATATCTTCATCCCATTTGAGAAAACCCCTCAAAAATTCTGAAGTTTCACTCTTACTAATTCTTTCTTCTCATATGCTCTCAAGTCTACTCCAATTAGGCACATACAGTGTCCAAAACAGTACAAAGCACAGGAAATACATTATTACAGTGCTATGTTTGTGTAGGATCCTTTTTCACATTCCTCAAACTGTCAGGCCCTCTATTTTCTTCACCTACAGGAACTCTGGCCCAGGTAGCCAACTGAATAGACCATAGACTATACTAACATCTCCATATGTTGCTTTCGTCTCCAGATTCTCTATACATTTCACACTTCTGGGCCGGAAGTGTTTTAGTATCTTCCCTTCTAGGTTAAAACAAAAATGCTCCATGTCATATCCTGCATCTTCCCAGTAAGTGGTTCCATAAAGCACTGCCAATGTAAGTCAAATCTAAAACCATTCTTCTCTCAAGTGTTTGGTTCTTGCAAATCAAATGCAACTTGTTTTACAGCCCTTGTGTTTGTTGGAGGTTTAAATTGAATCTTTCTGTTGACTCAGTTAAAGTGTTTGGTCTCAGTTGTCTCTACACTCCTCTTCTCATTTTTAGTAGCAGGAAGTCTTAGCTTTACAGCCTGATATGAGAGGTGGAATGTTTCCTAAAAGACAGAAAGAAAAAATAATAATAATTACCAGGAAAGAATTTATAGGTGGTATTTCAAAGTATCATTATCCAGCTGTGCATTAGAATCTTTCAATCATATTTATTACCCTCTAGCTCCAAGGAAAAGATATAAAACATGAAGACACAGAAAGGATGGTAGGTGGAAATGTTTCTTAGGTATTGGGTATGAGGGGAAGTATAGAACTCTTCGGGGCTTTCTGTTCATTCTCTTTGTAGTTCTGGTTAGTAACAGGAACTAGAACATATAACTATCCAAGACAATGTCCAAACTGGCCTTCTCTAATATATATAGTGCATATGGAACCAAGTTCTGTGCTTCCTTCTTCCCTAGCAATCCATGGTCATTATAGTTCATTTGATTTGTGGCATCCTGCCCCATAAACAAACAACAAAAGTAGATCGGCCCCCGCCCTCTGACTCCCTTCACAAACAGAAGTACTTCAGAGGCTCTCTTTTTTCAGACTGTATATAGGTGAAATGCCAAACTGTAGCTACAGTGAAACTCAACTATGAAATGTCTGTGTCTAACTGGAATTTTTGACTGGGAGTTTGCATATTGTTGTTAATACAGAGCATTATCATTATGAGTGTCACACAGTTTCAACATGTAGTCCAGTTCCTGAGAAGTTGAGCATCTGGAAATGATACTTAAACATATTAGCATGATGGAAATTTTCATTCCTAAAAATAGGTGTACATTCCATGGAGATAGGCAGTGTGTGTTTTTGTGACAGCACTTCAGCACATCTAGAAATGAAACACTGGGCTAAATTTGATTTTGCTTCACTTTAAATTCTCATCTAAAAGAGATCTGCCATTTTCATCGCATTAAAATAAATCACAGATTTACTATTTTCTTTGTTGCTATGACTTGTTAATTAAATCACAATGTGGTTGTGTTTATTAAGTTACAAACTACACCTTTTGGGGAAGAACAAGTTCTGCATTGGAACATGTTTACTTGATGTTTTCCCTCCCATCTTCCTTAAGGGGGGATATAATTAAATGTAACAAAGCAAAAGGCAAGTCAATGTGAGGAGAAAACATTATAAAAAAATTTCTTCCAGCTGAATAAAGCTGTAACATTCTAAAGGCAGACAAATTGCTACAGATGAAACACTAACTTGAATATAAAATAAGATTTAAAACTAGGAGATTTTACTTTTCAACCTCTTTCCTTGGACTTTCAAAATTGTCTAAAACATAATGAAACGTTAAGAGAATTACATTATCTTCCTAATCTACCCAACCATTTCCCTACCACCAACCTAAAAGCTCTCAGATTTTATTTATGAGCCAGTGTCAAAGTAGCAGGACTCCAATAATTGAAAATGTGTCATAGCCTAGATCTGTGCTACCCAATGTATGTACCACTAGGCACATATATCTATTTAAAATTTTAAATCATTTAATTAATTTATAATTAAATTCAGAATTTAAACCCTCACTAGCCACATTTCCAGTGCTTTGATAGCAACCTGTAGCTATTGCTTACCATATTGGGCACCATAGATACAGATTTCATCATCAGAGAATGTTCCATTGCATAAAACTGTTGTAACTGCACATTAGATGATAATCTACCTTTTTAATGATCTTCTATGAAGCACTGTTCAATAAGACTTTTTGTGGTGACAGAATTATTCTTTCATTACAATTAGCCACAGCAGAAAGGAGAGACAATAGCAGGAGACTTCCTGGGGCTGAACTATGAGTAGACTAAAAAATACCACCTCTGTGGTATGAGTGAACATATATCAAAATACTGTTTAAAAATTTTCCCCTCTTGCCTGCCTGCACAGTCCAAAATTTTCATTTTTAGTCTGATGAGTTAATACAATAAAATTATGTTACATAGAAGTGGTAATCCATACAAATTATTAGCACTTTAGTCCCAAACACAACTTCCTGTGAAAGTAGATAATCTATAATTGCACTGTCCACCATGACAGCCGCTAGTCAGATTTACCATTCGGTACTGAAACCATGTGTAGTATAGCTAGGAAACTGAATTTTAAATTTTATTTAATGTCACTGGAAGTAGGCACATGTGGTTCCTGTCATATTAGACAGCAAAGTCAATAGGAAAGAGCTGAAAAAATTAATAGGCAGATTAAAGAGTGTGCTGGACTAAAAGATGACTCCCAAGATTCCCAACCTCTGGTATGATTCAGGAATCACACCCTGTTTGATTCCTCTTCCTTGATTGTGGGCAGGACTTGTGAATGTGATGGGATTTCACATTAATGAGTAGGTTACTAGTCAGTCAGTTTTGACTTAATTGAAAGAGATTATTCTGGATGGGCCTGACCTCATCAGGTGAGTGCTTATAATGGACTGTACTGTTCATGAAGATATTTGAGCCTGAGAGAGTTTTTCTAGCTGGCTTTGGTGATACAAACTTATGTGTTATGGAGAGGGCAAGGAACAACAGGTAATCTCTAAGAGCTGAGAGTAGTTCCCAAGTAGCCAATAAGAAAATGCAGCCTCAGTTCTACAGTTGCAAGGAACTGGATTCTGCCAACAACCTGAATAAGCTTGGAAAAGGATTCCTGGCCTCTGATGATATCATGGCCCACCAACACCTTAATTACAATTTCATACGACCCAAAAAAAGGTCCCAGGTAACCAGCACATGGACTCCCAGTTCACAGAAACTGTGAGACAGTAGGTATGTGTTGTTTTAAGCCACAGAGTTTTTGGTACTAACAGCAACAGAAAACTAATACAGAGAGTTTATGCATTAGCTGTTCAAGGGAACATAAAATTTTCTGCAGAACACATCAATTTATAAAATAATATTTTCTGTTACTAAGTTCTTCTTAAAGTAGATATTAAGGGTTTTTTTGGCAAATCTTGATAGCATGATTTTTGTAAACTAGAAAAGGAAGTTGAGAAAGAAGAAAAGGAAAACTTGGCAATGACAACAGTGGTAATGATGACAATAACGGTGTGCAAACTGATAGTGCTGATGATGCTGATGACAAAATACACATTTACTAATTCATGTCATGCTTTAAATAATTAGTGTGACCAGTGAAATTATACCCTACATATTTATCTCAATGGACAATATGAGATTACTGAGAAGATTTTTCTTGTCATCAATAAGGGAGAGACCATCGTAGAATCAGACATCATTGTTTTTATACATTAGGTAATAATCACTGTATAAAACACATGACCTGGATCCAAAACATTATATCTTTAAGATTTGAACCAAAATGAAGCATAAGCATTTTAACAAAAGTTAATATTTAAAATCACAGCCAATATTAGTCATTTTTCTTAATTTAAAAAAGAACATTTCTAACTTATTGGATTGGAGAACTAGAGTCCTGAAGATAACCTTGTCTCTAACTTCAAACAGAAAGAATTATAATGCTAAAAGTGATTTTCCCTCTCTTTATTGATTTAGTTTATTCATTTTATAAAATTAAGCTGTATCTGAACTGAAATATATAAAAGGATGTTCACCGTGAAATTATATTTCATTACATGTGAGACACCTCGATTCAATAAAAACTGAAGTTCATATATACCTGCACATAGAGACATAATGTCCCCTCAAAATAAATCTTAAGTAGAATAAAATGTTCTTCTACTTCATAACAAAAAGATAAAACGTAGGTCAGATGTTCAGAGACATAAAAAACAAAAACATATCTTTATCACTTTATTCAAAAGAACGAAGTGTACCAACTCAGTCCCAGTTCTTTGGAACAGAAAGATGATGTGCTGATGATAAACAGTAAAGCAGATCAGTCTACTAGCTATCAGACTATTATGATGCTAGTTAGGTTAGTCTGTCAGTGTCCATAAGACTCTACGTGCCCAAGACAGAAGTGCACAGATTAGACAATTTCTTGAGGTCCTGAGTTTTTTGTTAGTCCTTGCATCAAAACCCTAAACTTACATGGTCCTTGGTACTCATACGATCTTCCTATTTAAGACAATTTGAAAGGTGGACAACATTTAGGAACCACTTTTTTCTACCTAGCCCGTACCTCAAAAAGAGATGTTCTACTATTCTAATCTTAAACTTTGGGAAAGAGTTGCCTTGCTTCTTTTGTCCTTCCAATTTCAGAGAGAAGCAGCACTTTTCATTGGAGGTAGCTGTATCGCAAGACAGTAGCAATAGCCTTAAGTCCTACAGCACACAGCACTGAATAAATGCTTTTGGACTGTTGTCTATCTTCTGCCTCAGAGAAAAGATGGAGTCCTGTTAAGAACATATGTCCCTTGTACCTGGCATAGAAACTTCCTGTACAAGATGCTGTAGTATATTGTGGTTATATACTTGGTGATTGAGAGAACACTAAAAAGGCCAAGGCATCAGCTTCTTCTATGACTCTGGGGATCAAAGGCATTTTCTTGTATTTCCTGAACAACGATTTGTGGAGGACCTACTCTGTGCAGACATTATTAGACAGTAAAGATAAGCACTGCAAAAATCATCAACCGAATAAGTTCTTGAGGTCTGTTGTTCAACACTGAATATGTTGAGAGGATGGATCTTATATTATCTGTTCTCACCACAATAAAAAATAAATATCTTACACTTTTGTTGCCCCAATAAATATATAGGATCAAATTAAGCAATACCTGCTTTTGGGTAATTTTAAAAAGTATTTTACACTTTGGATTAGAGGAGAGATCATGGTGGATGGGAGGCAGGACTAGACTGATGCTCGGGATAGAGCAGCAGGCAGCTCGCATTGTGAATTTTAGCTACATATCTACAGCAAGAACAAACCAGCAATCCTGAGAGGACCCACAGAGGGTCTGCAGGAAGCAGACTCCTCCTGCAGGACACAGGAGACACCTCCCCAAAACTGTGAGTGCCCCAACTGCCGAAGTGGGAAAGGGAGACCCTCCTCTCTCAAACACACACCCCTCTGGAGAAGGTGGAGGTCTGTTTGCGGAAGAAGTTTCTGACTTTACCTGGAGCTGAGTACATGTGGAAGCCATGTGAAATACAGTGGTAGACGAAGCAGCAGAAACATCCGGGGAACTCGCTGGGTCCCCTAGAAGGCCATTCCTGCCTGGCGCTGGTGACAACGTGCTAGCAGCCCTCACTCTCAGTGCCTCCTCGGCCTCAGCGTCCACTCTGGCGGTGCTTGAGGAGCCCTTCAGCCCGCCACTGCACTGTGGGAGCCCCACTCTGGGCAGGCCAAGGGTGGAGCCAGCTCCCTCTGCTTGCCGGGAGGTGTGGAGGGAGAGGCGTGGGCTGTAACTGGCGCCTGGCGCTCACAGTCCAGCACAAGTGCTGGCGGGCGCAGGCACAGGCTTGGTGGGCCCCGCAGGCCGTACAGCACCACTGGTACAGGGCAGTGAGGGACTTAACACCTGGGCCAGCAGCTGCAGAGGTTGGGCCAGGTCCCACAGCACTGCCGGCCCACATGCATCGTGCTTGAATTCTCGTGGGGCCTCAGCCGACTCCCTTGCAGGGCAGGGTTGGGGACCTGCAGCCCACCACGTCTGAGCCCCACCTCCACAGTGGGCTCCCACGTGGCCCGAGCGAAGGGTGCTGCCTCCTGCTCTGTGGCACCTGGCCCCATTGACCACCCAAGGACTAAGGAGTGCAGGCGTGGCTCCGGACTGGCAGGCAATTCCACCTGCAGCCCTGGTTTGGGATCCACTAGGTGAAGCCAGCTGGGCTCCTGAGTCTAGTGGGGACTTGGAGAACCTTTATGTCTAGTAAGGAATCGTAAACTCACCAATCAGCACTCTGTGTCTGGCTCAGGGTTTGTAAATACAGCAATCAGTACTCTGTGTCTAGCTAATCTAGTGAGGACTTGGAGAACTTTTCTCTCTAGCACTCTGTGTCTAGCTAAAGGATTGTAAATGCACCAATCAGTACTCTGTGTTTAGCTGAAGGTTTGTAAATACACCAATCAGTCCTCTGTATCTAGCTAACCTAGTGGGGACTTGGAAAACTTTTCTTTCTAGCACTCTGTGTCTAGCTAAAGGATTGTAAATGCACCGATCAGCACTCTGTCAAAATGGATCAATCAGCTTTCTGTAAAATGGACTAATCAGCTTTCTGTAAAATAGACCAATCAGCTCTCTGTAAAATGGCCCAATCAGCAGGATGTGGGTGGGGTCAGATAAGGGAGTAAAAACAGGCCGCTCCAACCAGCCAGCTGCAACGGGCTCTGGTCCCCTTCCACACTGTGGAAGCTTTGTTCTTTCACTCTTTACAATACATTTTGCTGCTGCTCACTCTTTGGGTCTATGCCATGTTTATGAGCTGTAACCCTCACCGCAAACTTCTGCAGCTTCACTCCTGAAGCCAGCAAGTCCATGAACCCACTGGGAAGAACTAACAACTCCAGACGCACTGCCTTTAAGAGCCCTAACACTCATCGTGAAGGTCTGCAGCTTCACTCCTGAAGTCAGCCAGATCATGAACCCACCAGAAGGAAGAAACTGCGGACACATCTGAACATCTGAAGGAACAAACTCCAGACACACCGTCTTTAAGAACTGTTAACACTCACTGCCAGGGTTCACTGCTTCATTCTAGAAGTCTGCCGAACCAAGAACCCACCAATTCCGGACACAGCACCACAAGGATCCAATGGGAAAGAAGCAGGGGGTAAAACCACACAGGAGGAAACAATTCTCTAGCTGAATTTTATAACCATTTGAACCGAGTGAGAAGCCTTCTGGCCGTAACTGGGAGGAAGGCACAAATCTAGTGTGCAGACTCCACAGCCAGGGGAAGAACCAAGCCCTTTTGTTTCCCAGCTGGGAGGTGGATAGCCTGCGGCAGGTTTTCAAACCCCTGTGGCTCTCCACCTGGAAACGGTCTAGGGACTGTTGGGTGGGCACTGGGAAGTGAGACCAGCCCTTTGGTTTGCATGGAAGCTGGGTGAGGCCTGTGACTGCTGGCTTTCCCCCACTTCCCTGACAACTTGCATGAATCAGCAGAGGCAGCCATAATCCTCCTAGGAACATAACTCCAGTGACCTGGGGATCTCACCCCCATCCCCTAAAGCAGCTGCAGCAAGACCTGCCAAGGAGAGTCTGAGCTTAGATACACCTAGCCCTGCCCCAACTGATGGTCCTTCCCTACCCACTCTGGTAGTGAAAGACAAAAGGCATATAATCTTGGGAGTTCTAGAGCCCCACCCACCACTGGTTCTTCCCCATAATACCACAGCTGATGCTCTCTAGAAAGTGCCACTGCCTGGCAGGAGGCCAACCAGAACAAAAATAGAACAGTAAACCACCAAAGCTAAGAACCCTCATGGAGTCCATTGCACCACCTGCCATTTCTGTGGGAACAAGCACTGGTATCCATGGCTGAGAGACCCATAGATGATTCTCATCACAGGACTCTGCAGACAGCCCCCAGTACCAGCCTAGAGCCAGGTTAAGACTCACTGGGTGGCTAGACCCAGAAGTGAGACAACAATCACTGCAGTTCAGCTTACAGGAAGCCACATTCATAGGAAAAGGAGGAGAGTACTACATCAAGGGAGCACCCTGTGGGCTAAAAGAATCTGAACAGCCTTCAGCACTAGACCTTCCCTCTGACATAGCCTACCCAAATAAGAAGGAACCAGAAAATCAACCGTGATAATATGACAAAATGAGGCTCTTCTACCCCAAAAAAAATCACACTAGTTCACTAGCAATGGATTCAAACCGAAAAGAAATCCCCAATCTACCTGAAAAAGAATTCAAGAGTTTAGTTATTAAGCTAATCAGGGAGGGACCAGAGAAAGGTGAAGCCCAATGCAAGGAAATCCAAAATATGATACAATAAGTGACAGGAGACATATTCAAGGTAATAGATAGGTTAAAGAAAAAACAATCAAAAATTCAGGAAACTTTGGACACACATATAGAAATGTGAAATGCTCTGGAAAGTCTCAGCAATAGAAATGAACAAGTAAAAGAAAGAAATTCAGAGGTTAGAGACAAGGTCTTCAAATTAACCCAATCTAACAAAGACAAAGAAAAAAGAACAAGAAAATATGAACAAAGCCTCCAAGAAGTCTTGGATTTCGGTTAAGCAACCAAGCTTAAGAATAATCAGTGTTCCTGAGAAATGAAATTTCTAAAAGGTTGGAAAACATATCTGAGGGAATAACCAAGTAAAACTTCCCCGGCCTTGCTAGAGACCTAGACGTCCAAATACAAGAAGCACAAAAACACCTGGAAAATTCATCACAAAAAGATCTTCACATAGGCACATTGTCATCAGGTCATCCAAGGTTAAGATGAAGGAAAGAATCTTAAGAGCTGTGAGATAGAAGCACCAGGTAACCTATAAAGGAAAACCTATCAGATTAATAGCAGATTTCTCAGCAGAAACCCTACAAGCGAGAAGGTATTGGGGACCTATCTTCAGTCTCCTCAAACAAAACAGTTATCAGCCAAGAATTTTGTATCCGGAGAAACAAATCATCATATGTAAAGGGAAGATACAGTCTTTTTTGGACAAACAAATGTTGAGAAAATTTGCCAATACCAAGCCACCACTACAAGAACTACTAAGAAGAGCCCTAAATCTTGATACAAATCCTAGAAACACGTCAAAACAGAACCTCTTTAAAGCGTAAATCACACAGGACCTATAAAACAAAAATACAAGTTAAAAAACAAAAACAATGAACAAAAAAACAAAGTACACAGGCAACAAAGAGCATGATGAATGCAATGGTACCTCATATTTCCATACTAACATTGAATGTAAATAGCGTAAATGCTCCACTTAAAAGATACAGAACCACAGAATGGATAAGAACTCAACAAACAACTCTCTGCTACATTCAGGAGACTTGCCTAGCACATAAAGACTCACATAAACTTAAAGTAAAGGGGTGGAAAAAAACATTTCATGCATATGATCACCAAAAGCGAGCAGGCATAGCTATTCTTACATGAGACTAAACAAACTTTAAAGCAACAGCAGTTAAAAGAGACAAAGAGGGACATTATATAATGGTAAAAGGCCGTGTTCAACAGGAAAATGTCACAACCCTAGACATGTATGCACCTAACACTAAAGCTCCCAAATGTATAAAATAATTAGTAATAGACCTAAGCAGTGATATAGACAACAACACAATAACAGTGGGGGACGTCAATACTCCACTGACAGCACTAGACAGATCATCAAGACAGAAAGTCGACAAGGAAACAATGGATTTAAACTATACTTTGGAACAGATGGACTTAACAGATATATACAAAACATTTCATCCTTTAACTGCAGAATACACATCCTATTCAACAGTGCATAGAACTTTCTCAAAGACAGATCATGTGATAGGCCATATACAAGCCTCAATAAGTTTAATCTAATTGAAATTATATTAAGCACTCTCTTAGACCACAGCAGAATAAAAAACTGGAAATAAACTTCAAAGGGAACCTTTATCAGGGGAACCCAGCACCAATATTTCAACGTAGGTTCTTTCTATTTTCCATAAGTGTCAGCTGGCTGAGAAAGAAAGAGAAAGAATACAAAGAGAGGAATTTTACAGCTGGGCCTCAGGGGGTGGCATCACATATTGGTAGGACCATGATGCCCACCTGAGCCTTAAAGCCAGCAAGTTTTATTAGGGATTTCAAAAGGGGATGGAGTGCCAGAACAGGGAGTAGGTCACAGAGATCACATGCTTCAATGGGCAAAAAGGAGAACAAAGATCACTTGCTTCTGATGAAACAGGACCAGGGCAAAATCAGAAACTCCTGGTAAGGGTCTATGTTCAGCAGTGCACGTACTGTCTTAATAAGCATCTTAAAAGAAAACAGGGTTCAAGAGCAGAGAACTGGTATGACCTCAAATTTACCAGGGTGGGATTTTTCCCCACCCTAGTAAGCCTGAGGGTACTGCAGGATACCAGGGCGTATTTCAGTCCTTATCTCAACCGCATAAGACAGACACTTCCAGAGCAGCCGTTTATAGGCCTCCCCCAAGGAATGCATTCCTTTCCCAGAGTATTAATCCTTGCTAGGAAAAGAATTTAGTGATATCTTCCCTACTTGCATGTCCCTTTATAGACTCTCTACAAGAAGAAAAATATGGCTCTATTTTGCCTGACCCTGCAGGCAATCAGATCTTATGGTTGTCTTTCCTTGTTCCTTGAACATCGCTGTTATTCTGTTCTTTTTCAAGGTGCACTGATTTCATATTGTTCATTTACACACGCTTTATGATCAATTTGTACAGTTAACACAATTATCATAGTGGCCTTGAGGTGATGTACATCCTCAGTTTATGAAGATAACAGGTTTAAGAGATTAAAGTAAGACAGGTGTAAAAAATTATGAAAGTATTATTTGGGAACTGGTAAATGTCCATGAAATCTTCACAATTTATGTTCCTCTGGTGCAGCTCCAGCCGGTCCCTCCATTTGGGGTCCCTGATTTCCCATAACAAACTTTCAAAACCATGCAAATACATGGAAATTAAATAACCTGCTCCTGAATGAGCACTGGGTCAAAAACAAAATCAAGATGGAAATTAAAAAGTCCTTTGAACTGAATGACAGTAATGACACAACTTATCAAAACCTCTGAATACAGCAAAGGCAGTGCTAAAAGGAAAGTTTTGAGCCACAAACACTTACATCAAAAAGACTGAAGGAGCACAAACTGACACTCTAAGGTCACAACTCAAGGAACTAGAGCAATAAGAACAAAACAAACCCAAATCCAGCAGAAGAAAGGAAATAACCAAGATCAGAGCAGAAATAAATGAAATTGAAACGAAAAATTACAAAAGATAAATGAAACAAAAGCTGGTTCGTTGAAAAGATAAATAAAATGGATAGACTACTGGCAAGATTAACCAAGAAAAGAAAAGAGAAAATCCAAATAACCTTACTAAGAAACAGAACGGGAGATATTACAATGGACACCACTGAAATACAAAACATCATTCAAGGCTACTATGAACACCTTTATGCACATAAACTAGAAAACATAGAAGAAATAGATAAATTCATGGAAAAATACAACCCTCCTGGCTTACATCAGGAAGAATTAGATATCCTGAACAAGCAGTGAGATTGAAATGGTAATTTAAAAATTACCAACAAAAAAATCCAGGACCAGATGGATTCACAGCAAAATCCTAGCAGACATTCAAAGAAGAATTGGTACCAATCCTTTTGACACTATTCAACAAGATAGAGAAAGAAGGAACCCTCCCTAATTCATTTTATGAAGCCAGCATCACCCTAATACCAAAACCAGGAAAGGACATAACTAAAAAAGAGAATTACAGACTGATATCCTTGAAGAACACAGATGCTAAAATCCTTAACAAAATACTAGCTAAACGAATCCAACAACATATCAAAACAATGATCCACCATGATCAAGTGGGTTTTATACCAGGGATGCAGGGATGGTTTAACATATGCAAGTCAATAAATATGATACACCACATAAATAGAATTAAAAACAAAAATCACATGATCATCTCAATAGATACAGAAAAAGCATTCGACAAAATCCAACATCACTTTATGATAAAAGTCTCTGCAAAATTGGCATACAAGGGATATACCTTAATATAACAAAAGCCATCTGTGACAAACCCATAGCCAACATAATACTGAATGGGGAAAAGTTGAAAGCATTCCATATGACAACTGGAATAAGACAAGGATGCCCACTCTCACCACTCCTCTTCAACATAGTAGTGGGTAAAGAGTAAGTCAAACTGTTAGTGTTTGCTGATGATATGATTGTTTACCTTGAAAATCCTAAGGACTCCTCCAGAAAGCTCCTAGAACTGATAAAAGAATTCAGCAAAGCTTCCAGATATAAGATTAATGTACACAAATCAGTAGCTCTTCTATAGACCAACAGTGACCAAGCAGAGAATCAAATCAAGAACTCAACACCTTTTATAATAAGTGCAAAATATAAAATAAAATACTTAGGAATACACTGAACCAAGGAGTCGAAAGACTTCTACAAGGAAAAGCAAAACAATTCTGAGAAATCATCGATGACACAAACAAATGGAAACACATCCCATGCTCATAGATGGGTAGAATCAATATTGTGAAAATAACCATACTGCCAAAAGCAATCTACAAATTCAATGCAATCACCATCAAAATACTACCATCATTTTTCACAGAATTAGAAAAAACAGTTCTAAAATTAACATGGAACCAAAAAGGAGCCTGTATAGCCAAAGCAAGACTAAGCAAAAAGAACAAATCTGGAGGCATCACACTACCTGATTTCAAACTATACTATAAGGCCATAGTCACCAAAACAGCATGGTATTGGTACAAAAATAGGCACATAGACCAATGGAACAGAAGAGAGAACCAAGAAATAAACCCAAATACTTACAGCCATCTGATCTTCGACAAAACAAACAAAAACATAAAGTGGGGAAAGGGCAACCCTTTCAACAAATGCTGCTGGGATAATTGGCTAGCTACATGTGGGAGAATGAAACTGGATCCTCATCTCTCACCTTATATAAAAATCAACTCAAGATGGATTAAATACTTAAACCCAAGACCTGAAATTATAAACATTCTAGAAGATAACATTGGAAAAATTCTTACAGACATTGGCTTAGACAAGGATTTCATGACTTAGAACACAAGAGCAAATACAATAAAACAAAGATAAATAGCTGGGACCTAATTAAATCAAAGAACCTTTGCACAGCAAAAGGAACAGTTAGCAGAGTAAATAGGCAACCCACAGAGTAGAAGAACATCTTCACAATCTATACATCTGACAAAGGACTAATATCCAGAATCTAAAACTAACTCAAACAAATCATTAAAAAGAAACAAACAATCCCATCAAAAAGTGAGCTAAGGACATGAACAGACAATTCTCAAAAGAAGATATATAAATGGCCAACAAACATCTGGAAAAACTGCTCAGCATCACTAATGATCAGGGAAATGTAAATCAAAACCACAATTCAATACCACTTTACTCTTGTAAGAATGGCCATAATACAAGAATCAAAAAACAGTAGATTCTGGCATGGATTTGGTGAACAGGGACCACTTCTACAGTGCTGGTGGAAATGTAAACTAGTACAGCCACTATGGAGAGCAGTGTGGAGATTCCTTAAAGAACTAAAAGTAGAATTGCCATTTGATCCAGCAATCCCACTTCTGGGTATCTACCCATAGGAAAAGAAGTCATTATTTGAAAAAGATACTTGCACGTGCATGTTTATAGCAGCACAATTCACCATTGCAAAACTGTGGAACCAACCCAAATGCCCATCAATCAATGAGTGGATAAAGAGTAAAAAAAAACTGTTCTTGATATATATACACACACACACACATATATATGATATATAATACTATGTATTGTGTATATATTATATATAATACTATATATTGTATATATTATATATGTAATGGAATATTTTATATATATATATAATGGAATACTACACTGCCATAAAAAGGAATGAATTAACAGTATTTGCAGTGACCTGGATGAGACTGGAGACTATTATTCTAAGTGAAGTAACTCAGGAATGGAAAACCAAACATCACTGATGTGTGGGAGCTAAGCTATGGGGATGCAAAGGCATAAGAATGATGCAACAGACTTTGGGGACTTTGGGGGATGAGTGGGAGGGGGGCAAGAGTTAGAAGACAACAAATATGGTGCGGTGTATGCTGCTCAGGTGATGTGTGCACCAAAATCTCACAAATCACCACTAAGGAACTTACTCATGTAACCAAATACCACCTGTACCCCAGTAACTTACAGAAAAATTAAAAATTAAAAATTAAAAAAAGTATTGTACACTTTGTCTCCTCATGGGTCATAAAACCATGGAGGGAACCAAACATGAACACATAAACACACAAAATGGCGTGATTAGAAATGTGATGAATATTATAAAATGCAGAGAATAAAACACAGGGTCTAATTTGGATTAGGGTAGAGCTTCAGTAAAACGTTTGCAAAGATGCCAACATTTGAGCTAAGGACAAGTCAGTACAGGGAGAGACCCTGTGGCTGAGAAGAAATGTTCTAAGCAGAGGGAAGAAGGGAAGAGTGTGGGTAGAGGCCCAAGCAGGAAAGAGCTTTGTGCATTTAAGCAGTTGACAGGCTAGAGGAGTGGGAGAATAGCACACACGGAATCCTGAGAGAAGGCTGCAGAGGAAGTCTGGACCAGGTCATGCAGAGCCTTGTGGGCCACTTAAAGAGTTTGCATCTTTCCTGAGAGCAATCTATTAAAGTGTTCCAACCAGATGAGGTTCATAACTCAATTTATATTTTTAAAATAAAGTTTTTGGAGAGATATTTATGAAGGTAGTAGGGCTCATTAAACCTAAATTAACTTGCTAGTTTAAAAAGCTTCTTAGCAACATATTTTCTAAGCTCATTCAGTTGTCATTACACAGGTTTCTGACTTTAAAAAATGAGATTGCGTGTGGACCAAAGTAAGGGTCCACATGTCATTATCTTTCCCATGCACTCTCTAGTCTAGGCTTTCTCAACCGCGACACTATTGACATCTGGGACTGGATATTTCTTTATTCTGGAGGTTATCCTGTGCATTTTAGGGTGCAGTGTTCAGCAGCAACCCTGGCCCCTACACTCTAGATGCCAGTAGCACACTGTTTCTCCACCCCACTCCCAGATGTGACAACCAAAAATGCCTTCAGATATTGCCAAATAGCCCCTAGGAGCCAAAATTGACCCTGGTTAGGAAACACTGATCTAATTTTAGTTAAAAGGGCAATGTTACTATTTAAAGGCACATAATATCTGCAGGAGTCATCACTTAGAAAGGACCCTAAAAGCCATTCTAGAAATTACTTTACCTGAGCCCTGGTAATTCTTACAAACATATAGAAGAGTTAGTGCCCAATTGTTGCAGAATTGTTAATATTCTTTGTACCTAAAATACACATCTCAACCAAATCCTTAAAATTAGGAGACACTTGGGTTTGCTGAAGTCATTCGGCTTTGTGAAGAAAGGGTGCTATTCTCACCTTCTCCAAGATCCTTCAAAAGAAGATGGAGGTCCAAGAAGACACAGTCACTATAGGCTGACTTGTTTCTCTCTCTAACTGCTCTAATCATATTTACTTGACACCTTCATTTCAGAGGCTTTCACAACTGAAAATCACAGAATGTCTAATTTTTTTGTATATATATATTTTTTAGTAGAGGCGGGGTTTCTCTCTGTTTGGCCAGGCTGGTCTTGAATGCCTGGCCACAAGCGATCTACCCTCCTCAGCCTCCCGAAGTGCTGGGATTACAGGCGTGAGCCACAGCGCCCGGCCAGAATGTCTAATTTTAAAAAGGTACTAGAGATCTTCCACCTAAGCTTCTCACTTTAAAAGAGATACTGGATTGTAAGAGGTATGTTTTGTCCAGGATTATACCCAGTGTGCGTTAATTGGTGGTTAGTAAAAAAGAAGACCCTTTCCGAGGGTTTGATTCATCATCCTGCAATCAAACCTACCCAGCAAACAAACGGCTCTGTGTGATTTTTTTTAAGGCTGAACATTATGAAAACATAGCTGTATATATTTTGAGTCACTAATGTGGGGTATTATATCTGTAGTCTCATTAACTAGGACAGTTTTTAAGTGTCTTTTTGCCTTGAGAGTATTAGCGGTATTTCCTGGACAGATTTACACGGTCTTAAAATGTGCTGAGGGAATCCCTAATGCAGGCAGAAAGAGCAGCTGCCTTTCTGGTGGGATCTGAGGAAAAGCCTTTTAAATTGTTTACTCTCCCCTCACTGCAGTGCTTGAAGTTCCTGCCACTTGAGGTCCTATTTCCTCAGGTGTCTGTAATGATGCAAACATGTTGAATCAGAAGAGCTCGCCAAGTCCGTAAAATGTCACCAGTTAGTTGGCAAGCAATTTGTATATAAATAAGTGTATAGATTTGGAGCCAGATCACAAAGACAGGAATCCTAGAATCTAGAGGAGGAGACAGGGGCCTCACAGACACTGTGACCATGCTCTACAGGCAGTCAAGGAAAGGGTTGAGCAGGGACACAAACGAACAAAACTAACAGAGCTGCAGAGTGTATAGAGACTAAGTGTTCACTCATAAGACATTTAGAAATGCCTCTTCAAGACAGAAAATGCCTTACTTCTTAAATAGACCAGAAAGCTACCCAACCTGCTTTAAGTAAAGAGTAATGTATGTGAAAATAGGAACATCTCCCAGAATCCAACGCAGGCAAACTCACTGAGCAGCTGGAAACTTCAGAACTCTCAGGACCCAAGCAGCGTGTGTGTGGGTGAGCGTGTGTGTGTGTATGTGTGTGTGTGTGAGAGAGGGTGCGTGCACAGGCCCAAGGTGGGGAATGAGGGGAACAGGAGGTAAATGCCATCCACAGGTTCCTCCATGTCTGCTTATTCCCTCCATCTTCTCTCAACTTCCATTGCTCTGTTTGCTGTGGCTGTCATATAACATGACTCAACCACTGAGTCTGAAGGACTTGCTAAATGTAGAATCCATGACTAATTAATCCAATATATGTATGTTCTCTGCATGTTTAGTAGAGACTCAAATTAGGCCAATTTGCATAAAGTGCATATGCTGTACCTGATTCAATGAGCATTGGCTGGAAAAGGAGGGACGGAATGATGGGTACAAAAATTTTCCCCTTTGACACTACTCTAGAACAGTAGTGCTTTCATGGGTATGTGTGTGTGTGTTTGTGCGTGTGTGTGTCTGTAAAGAGAGAGAAAAAGAATGAATGAATCACTCTATTCAAATTATCAAGTGAGTAGTAAAAACAATATGCCAAAAATAAGAGCGCCCAGAGGAGGACACGGTTAGGAGACACTTCATCAGTGTGGTGCAATCTGAGCTGAGCTCCCAAGAGTGGGCAGGATTATATTTAGAATGGGAAAAAGAAACTAGGAGGACATTTCTCTCCAAAATGACACAAGATAGAAATGTTGAGTTTCAGGCTTTGGGATCATAAAAAGTTTGGAGTCTGATTGGAATGCAAGGCTGGCATGTGAATTGTGTGTGCTGAGATTGAAAGTGTAGATTCCTTCCAATCATTGACTATGTCTAAAGCAAAGGAAACTAATTTGAGAGCGACATTTACACACAACCGAACTGAGTTTTTTAAAACTGCTTGTATTCTCAGGATAAGGCCCATTTGCTAAGAATCCACTGTTAGAAGTTGTGGCTGTGAATTTCAACTGCATCTTGGCTATTGTGGCTATTCAGTGAAGAGAAGTTAGAATGTTTACTCAACATTATATGTACCAGTACTAGAAACTATGCAAATTGACTAAAATGCCAAGCACAGGCCATGCTACTGAGTGACGAAGACGCTGGAGCAGGGCTTCTGCATCCACTAAAACTAAGCCACAAGTGAGGTGTCCATTGAAGATGAGAGTCCTTGTGTTGGCTCCAGCTCCAGCAGCTGTGGCAGACCGTCCCAGTCGTCAAACTTGGGAGACAGTCATGTATTCTTTCCCATTAAGCCACTCACGCAACCCAGGTGAAATGCCCTGGTCCTAGGAAGATGACTGAATAAGGCAGCCCCAACAGGACACTGAAGGGCAACTTCTGGCAGAAAGCAGTCTCAAAAATCAGACTAGGAAAGACTTTCTATGAGCCAATCCTTTAACTAAATAGCTTCTGAGGGGAAAAAAAAGTTATTTAATTAAACCAATCCTTTTTTTTAAATTTCAATAGACTTGCAAACTGAGCTACTATGTAACCAGTGCAAATGTGCACACATCCAAAAATATTACCACATAGTTGATAATAGTGAAAAATTGGAATACAACCTAAATACTCTTTAATGGGTGCCTAGATAAATAATGGTGTAGCCATTAAAAATGATAACACGGTTTTCTTTCTTTTTTTGAAACAGAGAGATGCTCATGTCATGGCATATTGTCATGGGAAACTTCAGGTTATAGAACAGAGTGTATGCTATGAGCTGAGTTATGTAAATGTGTGTATGTGTGTACGCATTTTTTATAAATATCCAGAATTATGGAAACATCGAGATATATGTCAAGGTTTTAGTTATTATTTATTACTAGATAATTACTAAATTATTTACTATGGGAACTCTTTTAGGGGGTCTACTATACTTCTAATATCTACTGTTTATGTATTTTCTTACAGTAAGCACTACAACTCTTTATTAGAAGAGAAATTGGGGGAAAATTGACCAAGTTAAAAAAAAATATGTTTTTCCTAACTCTAACAGGGAATACTGAAGAGCTGACATGGTGTGCATTTTATTTTTTAGATCTCTCAGAATTCATTATAGAGACACTCAATGCACTCTTTATATAATGATTAGCTTATATTATGCAATTCTTGAGTAGAATTTGGGTCAGCTCTGCATGCTCATTATTTGTGCAAGTAGCCAGGACAGCCAACTTTCACAGCATGAAAAGTATTGATACCACTGATGGATGAAATGTTTTCCAAGCACGGAAATGGCACTTTTAAAGGCTAGGGAACAAACTGCAGGTTTCTTGGTCACTGGAATAGATCTAAGGGTCATTCAGAGAGTAAGAGTTCCAAATGCTAACTTGCTAATCAGAGAACACAGCTGGAGAAGGAGAAAAGACTGAGAAAACCCTTTCAAGTTTATTCCCTGAGTCTTGTATTTAGTTCTGTAACCCTGCCGCAGAGGAAGTTTGTTGCTTGAGAAACTCATACAAAAGCAAAAGAACTTCCTGAGCTGGTTAGCTTATCTCTTTTGAAATAGATAGTATACCAAGTTAAAGATTGTCAATACTTTTTGTTTGGGAGGAAATGGTTTAAAACCTGAGCAGAGTTTATGCCAAACTACTCTCTTCCTCTACATGTTCACTGAAAGGGAGGTGAAATTCCTCCTCCGTCTTTGCCTTCCACCTTCTCCCATTCCATCCCTTCTGTCCCTGCAGGAAGCCAGGACTCTCAGGCCCTTCGCCCTCGCTTCTCAGAAAAGAACAGCTGACCATTGCCAACCAGAATGCATAGAAACTGAACTACTTCTGTGTCTGCAATTGTGATCTTGGACAAATTACCTAAACTGCTTGGGCTGAGATATGTGAATTCAGATATTGAAGCTTATTTATACCTTCATAATCCTATGCTTCCATAATGATTAAATCCACAGTAGTAATAAATAAAGGCTTTAACCACATCAAGAAATATTTGGACTTTAAGTAAGTCAGCAAGGATTGGAAAATGCTTGCTTGGTTCCCCTCTCTCTCACCGCAAAAAAATGAGTTTCTCAGGATACAATTTCAAGCATTGACAACCTTAGCAGGAGAGAGAATTTGGAACCTTTCTAGATTCTTCAGACCACATAACAAATGGGATTACCTACTGCCCCCTCCCACCCACATCCACCGTGCTTAGACATTGTAGTATTTACAATGCCTTTGGAAGGCTCAGAGAATTCTTAACTCAAACGTATCAAAAGACATTGACAGTCTCGTTAAAAAACTGTTATCTTTATGTTTCTAATGAAATGGCCAAAAAACTTAGTTTCAGATGAGTTTTAAACTTATAGCTGCCCACCAGAACTAAGTCCTTTTATGATTCTACCCATTACTAAGTGTCACACAACAAAGCACATGTGAATTTTGGAAAAGCTTACTATTTTGTAGTACATTTAACTCACTAAAGGATCCATTTTGTTTTTAGGAAAATAACACTGTAACAAACATATTTATTCTAACTAGATTACTTCATGTTACAGAATGTTTGGAAAGACAAATTAAAACTGAGATTCCTTGTGAATTGACAAAGTGCCTTTGTACTCTTTCTTTTTTTTTATTCAATTAAGGGTGGGTTTTCCACTTCAGGATCATCCAATTTCTGCTTCATGTCCATCTTTCAGTAAAACATCTTTTCGCTTTAGGCTTTTATTCTGTTTTCTGTACTTTTCTTATTCCAATGTTTCATTTTCTTTAGAGCTGTCTATTAATTTCCCCCAAGTCTATTTTCCTTACCACCCTGTGTTCTTTTCCTTTAAGCACCCAAGAATGACATGTCCTCTGTTCTCCGGATGGTTGTGGTCTCATTATTAGTCTTTTCCCTCTAGTTGCATTATGTACTTCTTTTTCGCCTGGTTAGCAAGGACAGACACAGCCTGTGCATAGACTTTCTACTTTACGCGCTCACTAGTTTGAATCGTTATTCCTTCCACAGGCAGCAAGTAAACGAAGCAATCACTATAAAAGCAAGGTGTTTCACAGAGGTCTGATCTGTCACTGTGGGCTCTCTAAATCTAAAGTCAGATCATATTCCTTCCCTGTCCTGGCAAGAATAAAATTGTCAATGAACCTGTATCCTCTTCAGGTTGGCACAGAAAATCCTGTCATAAGGGCATCAGTACCTACAATACCTGGTTCCCGCTGACTCCTTTGATTTCTCCTCTCAACTTTCCTATTGTACTTTCTGCTTAACCTGTTCAAATCCTGCCAGGTTCCCCCAAACACCGTGTTGTCACATCTCATCATGCTTCTAGCTCCTCCCTCCCCCTCAAGAAATACCCACTCCTTTCTTTGACTCACTCCTGTAGAAAGTCTTCTTACATTTTTCCTTTCCTCACATCCAAATCTGGGTTTGAATGTGTCTCTAAATTTCCCTGTGCTTGCCTCTCTCACAGGACTTACCTCCAGGTTTTATTGGTGGTGATGGTTTATTTGGCAGTCTTCCCCCAGTGGATTCTGAGCTTTTCTGAGCAAATTACCCACTTTCTTTCTTTCTTTATACCACAAGGACTGAACTACCACAAAGTAGTGTTTGTGAGAGAAATGTATTTGTACTATGAAATACCAAATGAGAAAAGGCACTCGAAATCTTAAGTGACACACATTATGATGGCCACAACAAGGTAATCATATTCTAATTACAAGCAGTTAAAGGGCAAGAAGATGGAGGATGTAGTTTTGCTTGAAACTTCTGAAAAGCTTGAAGACGTCGGACACCTCTACTTTTGCGTTGAACTTGCAAGAGAAGAAAGCTGCTGGAGCAAAAGTCGACCATGATAAAGGTTACTTACTATTCTTCTTGCTCAGGCAGCCTTTTACCCTCTAGTCAACTGTGCAATAGTCCTGGACCCAGGTACCTGGGCCATTGTTCTAATCAGTCAATTCTAACAAGGCATCTCAACCCCTTTCACTTCCTGCATCTCTTTTCTGAATGTCTCTTCCAAAGGGCTCTGAATATTTTAGTCAATGTTCCACCTTGCTATGTTCATGCCATAGAGACTCTCTGCTGAACAGCTTACAGTTATTGTCTCATTAAATTCTTGTACTAGTCCTATGAAGTAAGTTTTATTATTTTACCCTGTTTTATATTTGAGGGAACCAAGGCTTGAATTAATCAACTTGTCCCAAAGTGAAATAGTGCAAAGAAGTAGAACTAGGATGTGAATTAGGTTCTGACTAACCTTAAGTCCTGGGTTCTTGATCACCCATCAACACTGCTTTGTCGTCTGACCACAGCCTCTTCAAACTTTTCACTTGTAGACTCCACCCCTCTTTGACACCTTTCATGTAAATAGTCTAGAAATACATTTTTTATTAGTATATATTTATTTTTTCCCCATTCACTTTCTCTTTACTCATTATGTCACGGAGTAAAATATTTTATATTGACCCTGGACATAAAGAACATTGATAGGGATGGATGGAGACTGAAGCTACTTACAGCTTTATTTTTCCAGTTTAGATTGTCTCAGGAACTGAGATGGAATCAAACCTAAAAATAGGAATGAAAATTATATTAACCAATACTTATTAGGTATTTGCTATATTCCAATCACTTTGCTCTTAAATTTGTATAGACTGTCTCATTTGATCCTCATGTCAACTCCATAAAGTAGGTATTTTAGTATCCTCCTAATATAAATGAGAAAACTGAGGCAAACACAGTTTATACAATTTATCCAAATTTCTGTGTGTATAAATGAAATAAAAACAACAGTCAAAATCAAGCAGACTGACTTCAGATCCCAAGCTCCTAACCACTAAGCTGTGTTGACTCTTAGGAGGTTGGCTTCTGCTGACTCAGTAAGTTCTTAAAGAAAGGGGAGGTAAAGCAGAAGAATAACAGGAGCTGATAGTATTGGCTCCCCCAAGGCGTGGTGCATTTCCCATTAGTGGAGGTAAATGTCAGAATGACACTTTGCAATGTTTAATTGTATGTGTCAACTTGTTTGTATCAAGGGTGCCCAAATATTTGGCTAAACATTATTTCTGGGTGAGTCTGCTAGGGTATTTTCAGGAGAAATTGGCATTTGAATTGGAGTGCTGAGAAAAGGAGATGCCCTCTCTCATGCAGGAGAGCTTCATCCAGTTCTTTGAGGGCCTGAATAGAACAAAAAGGCAGAGGAAGAGAGAATTTCTCTCTCTCTCTCTCTCTCTCTCTCTCTCTCTCTCTCTCTCTTCCTCTCCCCTCCACCACGATGGTTAATATTGAGTGTCGGCCGGGCGCGGTGGCTCAAGCCTGTAATCCCAGCACTTTGGGAGGCCGAGACAGGCGGATCACGAGGTCAGGAGATCGAGACCATCCTGGCTAACACGGTGAAACCCCGTGTCTACTAAAAATACAAAAACTAGCCGGGCGAGGTGGCGGGCGCCTGTAGTCCCAGCTACTCGGGAGGCTGAGGCAGGAGAATGGCGTAAACCCGGGAGGCGGAGCTTGCAGTGAGCTGAGATCTGGCCACTGCACTCCAGTCCGGGCGACAGAGCGAGACTCCGCCTCAAAAAAAAAAAAAAAAAAAAATTGAGTGTCAATCTGGTTGGATTAAAGGATGCAAAGTATTCATCCTGGGTGTGTCTGTGAGGGTGTTGCCAAAGGAGATTAACATTTGAGTCAGTGGACTGGGAAAGGCAGACCCACCCTCAATGTAGTTGGGCACCATCTAATCAGCTGCCAGCACTACCAGAATAAAACAAAAGGCAGAAGAACCTGGAAAGACCAGACTGGCTGAGTTTTCTGGCCTCCATCTTTCTCCCATGCTGGATGCTTCCTTCCCTCAAATATTGAACTCCAAGTTCTTCAGCTTTGGGATTCTTGGGCCTTCAACCACAGACTGAAGGCTGCACTTTTGGCTTCCCTACTTTTGAGGTTTGTGGACCAGACTGGCTTCCTTGTTCCTCAGCCAAGCAGATGGCCTACTGTGGGACTTCACCTTGTGATTATGTGAGTCAGTACTGGTTAATGAACTCCCCTTTATATATACATCTATCCTATTAGTTCTGTCTCTCTCGAGAACCCTAATTTTCTCTCTCTCTCTCTCTCTCTCCCCCTTCCCCTCCCACCCCTCGCCTGACTGCCTGAGCTGAAGCATTGGGGGCCTTCTCCTGCCCTTGGACAGAGACTTGCTTCATTGGTGTTCTTCCTTGTTCTCAGGCCTTGAGACTTGGACTAGAATTTACACCACTGGTTTTCCTGGGTCTGAAACTTGCAGACAGCAGATTGTGAGACTGTTCAGCCTGCACAATCATGTGAGTCAATTCCTTATAATAAATCTTTCTCTCCCTATCTCTATGGATATGCACACACATATATAAAAATAAGATATCTTTATATATGTATGTATATACATATATAGAGAATTATTATAGGGAATTGACTCACATACACAATAACTATATAGTTTTGATAAATGTTAATCGTTGCACATTTCTTTTGCCGCCATGATAGGTGATAGACTGTGTATGCTTGGCGTCCATAACTAAATTGAAAACTGCCCTACATACAGAAACCATTGTTTTGGATACAAATAATCATGTTCAGAACGTGATTATTGATTAAGCTAAGTAGATTTCTCCAACATTAATAAGGATATAAAAATAATTTTTCCATAAAGGTTGTCAAAAAATAATAAAACAGACATGAGAAAACTTGATGCATTCTGATAATAGATACAGGAGCAAAAGAACCCAGACAAACTAAAAAATTATGTGTGTGTGTGCATACCTCTCATTCACCCTAGAAAAGGAAATGATTTCAACAGAGATTTTCAAAGGGATAACAGTCTTAGTGTTTTCTGTTCAGTAGGCCAGACAGGAAAAACATTAAAAAATGAACAGTTGATGATTAACTTTGGCCAATTCTAGGGTTTTAACTAGGTGAAGGGAATTGTGGTTTTTCAAGTGACATTCAGAATCCATTTTTCTGCCATCACTTGTCTCTATTGCATATCGAGTGCTCTATCTTTCCAGCCAGCCACCCTAATAAAATGTAAGTAAAGAACCACCAGTGATGTTATAAATGAAGTACTTAGAAGCTTGCAGTAATAGGAGATATTAATAATAACCTTAATGAAAATCTGTAGCAACCCAATTTATCATCTGAAAAAGTAGCAACAAATGGTATTTTGTGCTGTTGTCAAGAGCTCAGAAAGAAAATCTATTAATTAAAATGTGTAAAAACAAAATTGCAATATTACAATTTCCACTGAGATGTGTGAGTACATGGCAAGTTACCTATCAGTGTTCTTAATCATTAATATTTTCTCAGATTTTTTTTCCTGTAGAAAGACTTAGAATCCCCCAAAATAATGCATTTACTCAAAACCCTTCCCAACCTGCCAGTAGCTATAACAATAACCATGGCAGTTTGTTTTTCCCAAATATCTTTTGTGTTCTACAATGTGACCTCCTCTCCCCTGTAAAGCCATGGAATACATTATGCTTCCATGAATAGATTAAGTAGAATATAAAAAATGGGACCTGATGTGGCATCCATGACAAGGTCGTAAAGAGTCATGCAGCTTCTACCTTGGTATCTTGTAATACCTGCCTTATGAATACTCTCTCTTGGGATCTTCATGTTGGGAACCCAGCTCCCATGCATCGAGAAGCCCAAGTCAAGTTGAGGCTGCTTGTTGTGCTCTCACTGACAGGCCCAGATGAGTTCAGTCTTCAAGTCACCCATTTTGGCTACCAAACATATCAGTGAAAAAACCTGCAGATGATTCCACCTTCCAGAAGATCGAGTCAGCTTCTGCTATTTGAGTCTTCCCAGCTAAGGTTTGAGACATGAAGCAGTAACAAACCCTCTCTCATGTCCCCTGCCTGAGAAGAGGTTTTGGTAGACCTGTTTTGACACGAAAGCTAGACTGAGTCTTATTCCCGATATCCTTTGAAGAAAACAGTTACCCAGCATCATGAAGAAGGTGATGATGAGAGGAAGAAAGAAATTCCCAAGAACTTCATAGGGAAGTGTGTCTTGGGGGAGAAAAACTGGAGAATCTGAGAGAAGGCTGTGAAATGTCTAATGGTGATTTTTGCACATACACACACACACACACACACATCTGGTATGCTCTGCAATGTAAACACTATCATCCAGTTCTTCTGTCAATTTGTTAGTGTTGTCTATATTTTTTAAGTTTGCTGCTATACACACACACACACACACACACACACACATATATATATATATATGGAGGACCTGGAACCTCATTGTCGAGAAGTTAAAAGAGAGATTACACTGTAGGAAAAGTATGACAGCTGAGTTATGAATAAATAGTGTTCATGAAGCCCCTAATAGGTGCCAGCCATCATTCGAGGCATGGAAGGTACAATGGTGCATAAAGTAATGGTAGAAGGAAGGGTGTTAAAACATTGCATTGAATGACTTATCATTGGGAGATTAATAATTTCATAAAACACTAAAGAGGGTAAGTTTTCCATTTTCTAATGATAATGATAGATATTATTATTTTAAAGAGTAGGTAAAATGTGAGGAATAAACACAAATAATTAAAAGCTTTTTCCCCTTAAAATAAGTGCTATGTGCTGAATTGTGTCCCTCATACCCAAATCTACATGTTGAAGTCCCAAGTGCAATACTTCAAAATTTGACTGTATTTGGAGATAGAACCTCTAAAGAGGTAATTAAGGTAAAATGAGGTCATATGTGTGGACCCTGATCCAATATGACTGGTGTCCATCTAAGAAGAGGAGATTAGGACATGGACACAAATAGAAAGAAGATCATGTAAGGATATCAGAGGAAGACAGACATCTACAAGCCAGGAAGAATTACCTTTAGAAGAAACTAATTCTGCTAACTTCTCGATCTAGAACTTCTTGCCTCCAGAACTATAAGGAAATACATTTCTATTATTTAAGCCACACAGTCTATGGTACATTTCTGTGGTAGGCCTAGCAAAGTAACACAATAGAGTAGTCCATTATACTCATCAAAGATTTTTTCAGACTATCTGACTGTTGCAAATTGTATTGTTTGGTTCCTTACAAAATTGCCAGAATAATTGTTATATTGTCATTCATAACTAAGAGGATAAAATATGCATTTATGATATTGTTTCTACAACTTGGAAGAGAAAAATTTGTAAAAACAATTTTTATAACACTGATTTACTAATATAAAAGTGAGGAAACATTGAAAAAAATTGTTTAGAAAATTACAGTCAATCAACAAGAGTTTGGAGTTCTATTAATGCTTTTATGTAAGTGGCATAAAATGAAAACTCTCAAATTTTAATTCTCTCCTCGTATAAAATGTAGTAATTTGCATTGTTTTGATCATTGGTTTTAAGATATAGCATTTTTAATCCAAAGTTTGTAGTGTAAATGTGGATACAAACTTGAAAATATGACTCTATAACTGCCATGCATTATCAAGGAGCAAAAGCACTCAAGAAAAGCACGTGATGCAAATCTAATCTTTCACTGTAATAGAACACATTTTTAATACCAAATACACACAGATTTCTGGTTGTGGGTGTATGTTTGATTGTCTTAAAACTTTCTATGCTTAATTACAAATTATTATGATGTTAAAATACAGAAACACACATAAAGTAGAAACAACCATTCCAATGAACTGAGATTGTTTTTAAGGACTGATATTTCAGACACTTGCCCACAACCCTGATAAAATTCATTGAATCCTGTTGAATTATTGCAATATCATGCAACATCATGGGCTTCAAAATGTATAAATGGATTTGTTTCCTAAGTTATTAAGTTTAACTCCCTGGGTTTAAGTGTGTACGTGTGTGTGTGTGTGTGTGTGTTTCTGTTGACAGAGGTCTGCAACTCCTTGTTGACTACTTGATAGAAGTGGTTGATTTAAAGTGCTTTGGTTCTTCAGATATAGAAATACATTTTTCTATAAACCTATTTTCTTTGAACTTGATGAAATCTTGTATTAATTCATATTCTTAAGACCCTACAATTCTTAACAGATGTAAAAAATGACATACAACTGAATTTTTGAATACTTTAAATCATATGCAATTGCCTTATGGATATCTCACACGGCTTTGTCTGGATTCTCTGATCTCATAATTTGGGCTGAGGATCAAGCTGTGAACAACAAAGTTCCCGCTCTTATGGAACTAAATTCTGGAGGGGTAAGAAAGAAAATAAACAGACAAATAAATAAATATACACTATCGTAGCAGTTAGTGAAAAGTGCCATGCATACAAATAAAACAAGTTAAGGCATAGCAAATTATAAGATATATTACTTTAGAAGAAGATCAAGGAAGTCCTCTTCCTCCTGCAGGCTTCAAGGAATATTTGAACAGGAACCTGCCTGAGGTGAGAGAGCAAGTCATGTAAATATCTGAGGGTAGAGCATTCCACGTAGAAGGAACAGCAAGTCTGAGGACCCTGAGACAGTAACCTATTTGAAGTGTTCAAAGAACCACAAAGGAGCCACTACCACCAGAAGGAGACAGTAAACAGTGAAACACAAATGCATAATGTCATTTATTCATTCTGAAAATGTTTGTGTGCCTACTGAGTGCTAAGAATTTGAAGAGAATCATGGAAAAGGCAGATGTACAGTTGCCTGGTGAAGCTCACCCTGAAATAGGGGAAACAGACCAAAAGAATTCACTGAGAAATACATCTAAAAATTGCAGTTACCAAAAGCAATATGCAAACAAAGTAAAGGGTGTTGGGAGATGATTTAAGAAATTAAGAAGTGGATTTTAAGTTAAGCCTTAAAGGAAGAAAGGAGATAGTAATGTCAAGGCAAGGGCCAATGTTTCAGCCAAGAAAATAGTACAAGTTTTGTCCTTGAACAAGAAGGAGCCTGGCACAAAGGATGACCTGACAGAAAAGCAGGGTAGCTGGAACTCTCTCTTGGCAATGTGAGTGTTTTGGTTAAAAATGGAGAGAAGCAACCACTTGTGAATTCAATATTAACTTAAGTGTTAATAATTCTCAAATACAGTACAGACCTTTCTTCGGAGTTTCAGACACATGGATCAGCCATTCACCAAGCATTTGCCGTTTGATGTTTCACAGATTCCTTTAAGTCCACATGTTTAAAATCTTTTTATCTTTAAATCTCTCCATTTCTCCAGGGCAAATGTGCTTTCTATTCCTTTCATTCACAGTTCATCAGAAGGTACCACTATCCACCCAATTTTTCAAGAACTGTACATGCTAGTTCTCATATCTGCTTCTTTTTCTCCCTTACCATCATCTAGTTTCAGATTCTATTTGATTAATGTTCAAATAGTCTTTTCTTCTTCCCCCGACTGGCAGTTTCTAAGTCGATGTCCTTTTTCTTGCTCATACTCTTACAGGAGGCTTATTTGGTCTCCCCATCTTTAATGTTACCCTCATGCTTCAATTTATTCTCAACAGTTTTGTTTAGACTTATCTTTGTGAAAGTAAATATGGCTACACCCGTCCCTACTTAAAAAATGTAAATGACTCTCAACAATGTTATCACAAAGTCTCAAACTCCTAAGAAAGGTATACCATGTTCATGTTTTGTTCAGCCTTGTTTCCCACCTCTTTCCAATTGCACTTCATGCTCTAATAACACTGACTCTCATGTAGATCCCAAATGGAACTTACTTCCTGTCACCTCTGTCCATAACTTTGCACATGTTGCCTCTGTCACAAATGTTCTCTTTACACTTTTCCCAGTCAAACTGTATCCTTCAAGTAGCCTTTCTCCAATTCTCTTAAGACAAATTGTGCTGATATTCACACTTTATCTGATTTATGTCTTTATAACTCAATAGTCTACCGCAATGTCCAAGGTTCCATGAATATTTGTGGTGTTATTAGATAAATAAATGGATGGATGGATGGATGGAATGGATTGTTAGAAGGACAGATGAATGGACATTGGCGGGAGGATGATCAGAAAAACTTTCTGAGGAGACATTTTAGTCTCAATGTTAAATAATGGCTAAGCTTAGAAAGATTGTGGTGAAGAAAGGGATACATTCCATGTGGATAGAATAATGAAAGCAAGGGTGAGGAGGAAGGTGAGAGAAAGCTTTGTGGAAACAGTGACTTCATCTGGGGTAAAATCTTTATACAGAAAATTAGTAAAAGCCAGAATGTTAAGGTTGTTGGTAAAACAACGAGAGAAAAGCAAGGACATCATATTTTAAAGGCATTCAGGCAAGGGTGATATAAGTCACTGGACAGCAAACAATTATATCTGCATGCAGAGAATGTTGCTAAGAGGCATGAAGTGGGTTTTATTTGCTGTTAAAATTCTGTAAATTGATTTATAGTTAGCTCGGTTGACAACATGGAAAAGTACTCCTTTTATTTTTAAATACCTATGTAAAACCTTAGGTTAAAGATTTAATTTTGTTATAAAAAATCATCAGATCTAAAATCATGTCTATGTCAAAATCTAATATGTGTATACTTATGTATTTAGACAGGAATGTAGATATGTTCTACAAAAATTCTTTTGGCAGAATATTATTTATAATTCATCAAACTAGCACATTATTGTGAAACATAATGTAAGAAAATAAAGTTTCCAATAAGAAAGGTTTAAGGAGTTACTTGCAAACATAACTAGAAGAGCAACCAAATAAATAGAATTATGAGAATCCTTCACTTTCACCTTTCACTCAGAGAATGAATCTATTAAATTCTGAAAACTGAATTGCTTTAATTTCCTTTGAACAGTTTGGTTTTTTTTTTTTTTAACTTAGGTGACAGGAAAGCTGTTAAAGTGACAGGAACAAGAATGGCAAATTCTAAATCTTACAGAACCATAAAGAAAAAAATGAGAACAGAATAGTATCTACACGTTCAAGGAGCAGAGAATGAGTATAAGTAGAAGAAAATAAATTTAATAAATTCAAGACGTTTGGAGGCAATGTACTTGTGGAAAGAATCAGAGATTTTAAAAATATTTTTAAATCGTGGCAGATTATCATGTTTTAGTATAACAGCAGTAGCTTAATTTAGAGAGAGTCTGTAGAGAAGATAAAAGTCTTAGTGGAAAAAATAAAAGCACTGAGATGAAAAAGATTGCTGAGCCTCAGTTTTCTCACATGTAAAATGGATAGAATAAAATATAAGACGCAAAAACAATTGTGAGGACTAGAGATACATTGTATAACATATTTGGTGCAAGGTAAGCAGTAAACAAGTAATCATTATTGTTGTTATTATTATCATAGAGTTTGACACACAAATTAGAGAAATTTAAAACTATAAAATAAGGAAAATGATAAAAATTGTGAAGAGTTATAAAGAAAACATCAGCAGATCAACTTTTATGCTGGTAGACTAGGGAGGAAATAGTTTTAAAGAAATATTTCTCGGCCGGGCGCGGTGGCTCAAGCCTGTAATCCCAGCACTTTGGGAGGCCGAGACAGGCGGATCACGAGGTCAGGAGATCGAGACCATCCTGGCTAACACGGTGAAACCCCGTCTCTACTAAAAAATACAAAAAACTAGCCGGGCGAGGTGGCGGGCGCCTGTAGTCCCAGCTACTCGGGAGGCTGAGGCAGGAGAATGGCGTAAACCCGGGAGGCGGAGCTTGCAGTGAGCTGAGATCCGGCCACTGTACTCCAGCCTGGGAGACAGAGCGAGACTCCGTCTCAAAAAAAAATAAAAAAAATAAAAAAAAAAAAAAGAAATATTTCTCAAATGGCTAAGCATATGTTTTCTCTGTCCCCTTATCAGAGAGAAGTGAGTTAACAGCTAGTTAGCAAAAGGTGGCATTATTGACCTCCTAAACACTGCAAAGCGCGGGTAGGTGACATTGAAAGTGGGACAGTCTCATTTGTTGAAAAGGGTGTCCTTCCCCACTTTATGTTTTTGTTTGTTTTGTCAAAGATCAGTTGGCTGTAAGTATTTGGGTTTACTTCTTGGTTCTCTATTCTATTCCATTGGTCTATTACCTATTTTTATACCAGTACCATACTGTTTTGGTGACTATGGCCTTATAGTATAGTTTGAAATCTGGTAGTGTGATGCCTCTAGATTTGTTCTTTTTGCTAAGTCTTGTTTTGACTAGGTGGCTCTCTTTTGGTTCTGTATGAATTTTAGAATTGTTTTTTCTAATTCTGTGAAGAATGATGGTGGTATTTTGAAGGGGATTGCATTGAATTTGTAGATTGCTTTTGGCAATATGGTCATTTTCACAATATTGATTCTATCCATACCTGAGCATGGGATGTGTTTGCATTTGTTAGTGTCATCTGTGATTCTTTCAGCAGTGTTTTGTAGTTTTCCTTGTAGAGGTGTTTCAACTCCTTTGTTGGGTATATTCCTAAGTATTTTATTATTTTTTGTGCAGCTATTGTAAAACGGATTGAGTTCTTTATTTGATACTCTGCTTAGTCGCTGTTGGTGTATAGAAGAGCTGCTGATTTGCACACATTAATCTTGTATCCAGAAACCTTGCTGAATTCTTTTATCAGTTCTAAGAGCTTTCTGGAGGAGTCCTAAGAGTTTTCAAGGTAAACAGTCCTATCATCAGAAAACACTGACAGTTTGACTTCCTCTTTAGTGATTTGGATGCCCTTTATTTCTTTCTCTTGTCTGATTTCTCTGGCTAGGACGTCCAGTACTATGTTGAAGAGGAGTGGTGAGAGTGGGCATCCTTGTTTTGTTCCAGTTCTCAGAGGGAATGCTTTCAACTTTTCCCCATTCAGGATTACGTTAGCTGTGGATTTGTCATAGACGACTTTTATTACATTAATATATGTCCCTTGTAGGACAATTTTGCTTAGAGTTTTAATCATAAAGCAATGCTGGAATTTGTCAAATGCTTTTTCTGAATCTATTGAGATGATCATGTGATTTTTGTTTTTAATTCTGTTTATGTGGTGTATCACCTTTATTGACTTGTGTATGTTAAACCATCGCTGCAACCCTGGTATGAAACATACTTAATCATGGCAGATTATCATTTTGATATGTTGTTGTATTCAATTAGCTAGTATTTTGTTAAGGATTTTAGCATCTATGTTCATCAGGGATATCAGTCTGTAATTCTCTTTTTTGGTTATGTCCTTTCCTAGTTTTGGTATTAGGGCGATGCTGACTTCATAGAATGAATTAGGGAGGGATCTTTCTTTCTCTATCTTGTGGAATAGTGTCAAAAGGATTGGTACCAATTCTTTGAATGTCTGGTAGAATTCTGCTGTTAACCCATCTAGTCCTGGACTTTTTTTTTGTTGGTAATTTTTAAATTACCATTTCAATTTCACTGCTTGTTATTGGTCTGTTCAGGGCATCTAATTCTTCCTGATGTAAGCTAGGAGGGTTGTATGTTTCCAGGAATTTATTCATTTCTTCTAGTATGAGCGTAAAGTTGTTCATAGTAGCTTTGAATGATCTTTTGCATTTCAGTGGTGTCAGTTGTAATAACTCCTGTTTCGTTTCTAAATGAGGTTATTTGGATTTTGTCTCTTCTTTTCTAGGTTAATCTTGCTAATGATGTATCAATTTTATTTATCTTTTCAAAGAACCAGCTTTTTATTTCATTTACAAGTTACAGACTGGGATAACATGTCTGTAATCCGCATATCTAGCAAAGGATTAGTATGTAGAATATATGAAGAACTCTCAAAACTCACACGGTGAAAAACAAAAACAAAAAAATTAATCCAATCAGAAAATGGGCACAAGACATGAATAGACATTTTGCCAAAGAGGCTATACAGATGTCAAATAAGCACATGAAAAGATACTCAGCGTTATTAGTCAATAGACAAACACAAATAACATCCCAATATAGTATCACTTCACATGTATCAGAATGGCTACAATAATAACAATACCAAATTCTGGTAAGAATGCTGAGAAATTGAATCACTCCTATGTTGTATGTGGAAATGTAATAGCACAGCCTTTCTGAAAAATAGTTTGGCAGTTTCTTATAAAACTGACATGCAATTTCTATACTACTCAGCAACTAATAATTGGGCATTTATCCCAGAGAAAAGTAAACTTATGTTAATGCAAAAAAACTGTACATGAATGTTCAAAGCAGTTTTATTCATAATAGCCAAAACCTGGAACCAACTCAAATGTCCTTCAATAAGTGATTAGCTAAACAAACTGTGGTACATGCATACCACGGAAAATTACACAGCAATGAAAAGAAATGGGCTGTTGATACACACATCAACTTAGATGAAGCTTCAGGAAATTATGTTGAGGGAGAAAGAAAAGACAATTCCAAAAGATTATGCACTATATAATTTCATTTATATAACGTTCTTGAGAGACATACTTTTTTTCAGGAGACAGAGATTACCAGGGTTTAGGAATGGTGAAGAGGGGGATATGGTTAAAAAATTACACCACTGGAACCACAAGAGAGCCTTGTGATGATGGAATTGCTTTGTATCTTGATGGTAATGAATACAAACACCCACACAGGTGATAAAATTGCATAAAGCTAAACACACACACACATGGACACACACACACACAGAAGTACAAGTAAAATTGGAGAAATGTTAATAAGGTTGGTACATTATACTTTTGAAAGATATTACCATTGGGGGAAACTAGACAAAGAATGCATGGGATCGTTCAACATTTCTTACAACTACATGTAAATGCAAAATTTTCTCAAAATAAAAAGTTTAATTTAAAAAATACCTTTGACCTATGAATTTAATTAATGTGTATTGTTATTAGGTTGCAAGATATTAAAAAATTACTTTTAAGCAACTGTAAAGTTTTAATATCCGGTATATCATTGCTTAAGGAAAAATGTCATGTAGTATTCTTCTTCAACATAATTCTGGACAAATTAGACTGATCTTATTACTTTGGTTTAAGAGCAAGTCTTTATCTCCTCCCTGGCTTTACCATGATGTAAAAATAATGCCAGCAGAATACTTCAGTTTATGCAAGTGTTACATATATTTCCTCATGAATAGTCTATTTCTTTTTTTTGAGACGGAGTCTCGCTCTGCCGCCCAGGCTGGAGTGCAGTGGCCGGATCTCAGCTCACTGCAAGCTCCGCCTCCTGGGTTTACGCCATTCTCCTGCCTCAGCCTCCCAAGCAGCTGGGACTACAGGCGCCCGCCATGTCGCCCGGCCAGTTTTTTGTATTTTTTAGTAGAAACGGGGTTTCACCATGTTAGCCAGGATGGTCTCGATTTCCTGACCTCGTGATCCGCCCGTCTCGGCCTCCCAAAGTACTGGGATTACAGGCTTGAGCCACCGCGCCCGGCCGGCGAATAGTCTATTTCAAATGTCCCAAACTTCCTCTACTAGTTTGGTGCATCAAATAACCTAACGTCACTTAGAAAACTGCAAGATATCAAGTTCTACTAAATTAAATAATAATAAATAATGTATTAATTAAAAGAGATCAATACATGCAATGCTACAAATCATAGAAACTGTAAATACCAGTCAAAAATTGTGATCTCCAGATTTTTAGTTAACTTTAAGATCTTGAACTATTGTAATATTGAGTTGTTTAATAAATGATCTTATGTATTTGTAATGTTAAAATGCCTGTTTTCCTATTTACTACATTATAGAGTATCCCTCAGTTAATAAATCAAAAAGTACAAATGAATCTGGATTATGTTAAAATGCATGTTCATTTTTTAAGAAATGAAAAATACAGTATGGTAAGGGGATACATATACAGCATGACAAATATATATATTGGTTTATTGTGGGATTAAAAATAATAATTTTATTCTAAAATAAAAGTATGCCACAATGCAAAGGAAGACAATAAAATGCAAATCTAATTATTTGTATCATAAATGTAAAAGATCTGAGAAGAAATTAACCTCACATGCCTGGATTTATAGTACTTGGAAATAATGAGGTTGGAAGGAACTACAAAATGTGTTGAAATTTTTGACAAAGTTAAGTAAATGTGATGAGTTTATTTATTAGGAAAAAAAGACTCATGAATCTTTCATTGTATATTGTCATATAGGTGAGATTCAACAAGATAAAACTAAAATATGTTCTCTTCGTTAAAAGTAATGCTGCTCAAATAACAAAAATTCCTTCTTATCACCATAATAACTCTATGGGTTTTGGAATAATCTTTAACCACATTAACTAAAGTTCCTCATTTCTTGAAAATATTTAATTTAATAATTATTATTATTTATTGCTATTTTTAAATACTGGCTGGTAACTATTATCTTTAGAACCTGTGATGTATGTTCACAACTTCTCTCTTCTCTTTTGTCTTCTGGTTTTTGCTTTTTGCCAATTCAATTTCCAAATTCAAAATAATAAAACTATTAAGACTTATTTTACATACAAATTATGCTTGAGTCACCCTATAGTTATGAACTACGTAGTGGCCACCAGGTAATACAGAAATTTATTCTTTCATTAAAATAATTAGGCATGTTTGACATTCTTCAGATGTTTGATTAGCTCAATATTGTTAGGAGAACTCTCCTGGTTAGTTTTACTTTCAAAACGAAAAAATATCATCCTTGTTAGATAAATATCATATCGTTAAAGCCTACTAATATGAATTTGTTTCCATTTTGTGATTTTTAACAGTTAAAAAGAAACATAATCATGTTTACATTCAAAGACTTGTCAACAACTTAATTTTTAATTTTTTTAAATTTTTTTAGATTTAAATATCCATTTAACTTATTATAATATATTGATATTAGTGACACTCATAATGCATTTAATGGTATAAATTAAAAACTTTTGAAATTTATTAATGCCCTCACTATCAGGATCATAATTTATTTTATCTTTATAAATTTATTATATCTTTTGCCTCAACAGAACAAACTATTCTATTTCTATTATTTTTGACTACTATAGTAAAATAACTCCAGGCATTTAGTCTTACCATCTACAAAAAGCTTTCTTCTTTTTTGCTTACATTTGTTTACAGAACCTGTGATACAACTTTTAAAATCAAATATTCTATAAAATCATCAAAAGAACCACAGGAAAGGACTGTATCAGGTAGACCTGACTGTTGTTGCTACAAGGAATATACTCATGGTTCAAGATTTCCAGGTTATCACCAGGGACTGATTTACATGACTGAGTCAGAACCTCAGGATCATTTTAATCTAAAAGCAGATGACTCCATGGAAATGGACTGCTTAACTGAAATGCAAGCAAACAAGAATCGATCACCTAGGACACTGTCTTATCATGTTTGTGCTGCTGTAACAAAGACTTGAAAAACTGGAAGCAGCTTTGGAACGGGGTAATGAGTAGAGACTGGAAGAATTTTGAAGTGCATGCCAGAAAAGCTTTGTCTTGCCATGAATGGAGCCTTAGTGGGAGATTCTGGTGAGGACTCAGAAGAAGAGAAAATCTATAGAGAAAGCCTGAATCTTCTTAGTGATTACCTAAGTGACAGTGACCAGAAAGTTGGTAGAAATATAGACAGTAAAGGCTATTCTGATGAGGTCTTAGACACAATTAGGAACATATTATTGAAACTGAAGGAAAGGCCATCCTTGTTATACAGTGGCAAAAAAAGAAAAGCCTGATGCGGTGGCTCACACTTGTAATCTCAACACTTTGGGAGGCTGAGGTTGGGAGATCACCTGAGGTCAGGAGTTCGAGACCAGCCTGACCAATGTGGTGAAACCCCGTCTCTACTAAAAATACAAAAATTAGCCAGGTGTGGGGGCAGGCGCCTGTATTCCCTGCTACTCAGTACGCTGAGGCAGGAGAATTGCTTGAACCCAGGAGGCAGAGGTTGCAGTGAGGCAAGATCATGGCATTGCACTCCAGCCTGGGCAACAGAGTGAGACTCTGTGTCAAAAAATAAAATAAAATAAAATAAAATATAAATTAAAAAAATGAAATGGCAAAAAAAGCAAAAACCCACAAAACACTTGGCTGAATTATGTTCATGTTTTGAGACTTTGTAAAGGTAGAATTTAAGGGCAATCAACTGGGATACCTAACACAAGATATCTCTAAGCAGCAAAATGTTGAAGGAGCTACATGGCTTTTCTTACCTGCTTATAGTAAAGTGAGGGATGAAAAAATGGTTTAAATATGAAGGTTTAAATATCAGAACCTAAAGATTTAGAAAATTCTCATACTGGCCGTATAAAGAATAAAAACATGTGTTCAGGAGAGAAAACTAAGGGTGTAGCCAAGCAACCATTTCATAAGGAGACTAGTATAGATAGAAGAAACGCAGGTGTTATTATCAAGACAATGAAAGAATGATGCCAAGGGGTCATCCAGGCTGCTATGTCCATCAAAGGCCCAGAGTGCCATGGCTGAAAGACAGTACGGTTTCAAAGCAGGAGCCAGGGACAGCCATGAGCCCTCAAAGCTTGCTGTGCAGGAATGCCTCGCCTCTCTGCTTCCCGAGTTCGGGAGCAGTGCTCCTTGGCCCACCCAGCTATGGCTCAAGCACGCCCATGTGTAGCTTGGGCCAATTCTCTGGAAGGTACAAGTTGGAAACCTTGGCCACATCCTTGTGGTGCTAATTTTGCAGGTCTGCAGACTGTAAGAGCTGGGGAGGCATGGCTGTCTCCACCTAGAATTCAGAGAATGTCTGACAGCCTTGGACCCCCTCAGCAGCAACTTGCCACAGGGGCGAGGCCACTACAGAGAGCCTCCACTAAGGCAATGCTTAATGCAACCAGGCAGGTAGAGCTGCCACCAAGACCCCAGACCTTTTGGGCACTGACATGCAACACCAGCCTGGGAGGGCTGCAGCCACCCAACTTTCACCAGTGAGAGCTATGGTGTGGGCTGCACCTAATTGTGTCTGAGACCTCCAGTGGGAGCAAATTCATGGGGGCATAGTCCCTGGGGGCTTTGAAGGCCCAGCCCCCTCCCACAGCATGTCCAGAAGTAGGACATGGAGTGAAGTCTCAAGATTTAAGTTATTTATCCTGTAGGGTTTGGGACTTAATTGAGAGCTGTTGCTTTTACCTTCTTTCCTATTGCTCCGTGTTGGAATGGCAGTGTCCAGCCTATCCCTGCCTCACCATTGTATTTTGAAAGCATATAACTTCTTTGATTTCACATGTTCACAGCTGGAGGGAAAGACTTGCCTCTGGGCAAGTCATGCATCGAGTCTCATTTAGATTTTATTTAGATGAGACTCTCCTTCAAAATTCAAGAATATTAAGCGGTGGGAACTTTAAGAAGTGACTAGGCCATGAGGGCTTCTCCTTCATTAATAGAATTAAAGCTCTTATAAAAGAAGCTTCACATAGCATTTTGTTTCTTGCCCTTCCACCTTCTGCCATGTGAGGATACAGTGTCCTTCCCCTCCAGAGGAAGAGCCCTCAAAGGAAAACCAAATTTGCCAGCACCTTGATCTTGGACTATGAGAAAATAAATATCTGCTTTTTATAAATTACCCAGTCTCAGGTATTTTGTTGCAACAGCACAAGGCACTACAAAGATAGATACATGGAGCTAAAAGAACTGATTTAATTAGTATAATATTCTATTTTTGATGCACATGTGAAAAATCTACTTTTTTCTTCTTAATCTATATCTAATCCTCAACATAACCAGTTTTATCTATAGACATTGGAATAAAACACTCTGTAAGTGATATCTTCATCCAATATAACCCTAAGAATTTAAAAGCAAATGTCTAAAGAAATAATTTAATATAGATTATATACTAAGAAATGCTAAGGAAATTTAAAAATAATTCTCAGAAAATAATGGCATATTATGATTGACCTTGTCATCAAAACAATTGTAAGTTCAATTGTATGAACAGTGGCTTTATTAGATTATTTTATGTTTTATGACCATTTAATTACTTTATAGGTACAATAAAATTGGATTCTCTTTCCTACCAGAATATAATTGAACAAATCAAATTTGGATCTGTGACCAGACCAAAACTCTTGTTTACCTAGATCAGATAAGTCCCCTATTAAGAAGCATGGACTATGTTTCTCATGTGGAAATCATGCCTACACACTCCTCCTAGGAAAAAATTCCTGATACCTGCTCTATGGCATATGAAGTCTTGGCCTTACAGATAGTAAAGAATATCACTTCCACACGAAGAAGGAAACAATAGGTATCCACTGGGGCCTACTTGATGGTGAACAGTGGAGGAAAGTGACAATCAAAAAATCACCTAGTAGGTACTATGTTTATCACCTGGGTGACAAAGTAATCTGTACCCAAGCTCCTGTGACACACAATTTACCCATGTAACAAACCTACGCACGTACCCCGAACCTAAAATAAAAGTTGGAAGGAAAAATTAAAAAAGAATACTACTCCCAGTAGGCCAGGAACACCAACCAAAAAAGAGATCTCAGACAAAGATGACCCTTCACACTTGTAGGTTATGTAGGAGAAAACCAGTAGTAGTAATTAGGATGGTTCTTAGTTCTTAATCCCAATAGAATTGTTAAGAACAATAAAATTCTTCAGTGACATAAAAGCAAATTACAGCCCCAGGTCTTCTAAATACTTTCAGATAAAAGTTAACTTTTAAGGCTTTAATATTTTGTGACTCCAAATGTTTTCACCCTACTAAAAAGAGGTTCAAAATCTCTGAAATAAATGGTCACTTGAAACCAAATATCGCTAAAAGAAAAATCACTAAAAGAGAATCACCAAATATCACTGAAAGAGAAAAATCAATAAGTATATTATATTGTCAGATTGACACTTTATTGGCAAGCACTTTACCATATGGAGGGAAAGCAAAACTTGAAAAGCTTAGAAGCAAAACTAAACTTGGCACTGCTTTTAATAAGTGTCAGCACTTCATACTCTGTGGTCAAAAAGAATACTGTATCCTCTGAGGAAAAAAATAATAATAGAAATACTAACTGGTTCTGATTCCCTAAATAACAAAAATGTGAACATTTTGCACAAAATGTGATTTTTCTGACCTAAACAATGTTGTCCCTGATCTTTTCTGTGCAGATGTGGAATCTGTGTTGTGGCCTTTGTTAATGTAATAATCACGCCACAGAGTTTCTGTTTTCCACTTTGATCAGTTAGATGTAAACTCAGAAACTTGTCTAATTTTGCAGCATATTTTCTTTGAAAACACCTGGCATTGCGTTATTTGGTGAAACAGCCCTTCTTCTTCACAGCCAACATATTCTTTCTTTTTCTAAATGTTTATAACTGAGTCCTGTTTTTTGACAAGCCTTCAGTTGGTAGAAAGCTGGACAAACAAATAGACACATTTAGTGCCACAAATTGATCCACTATTGGTGAAGGACAATGTGAAATTATACAATAAGTGGTAAAACTAGTAAAAAAAAAAAAAAAAAAATTAAACACACATGGGATTAAGTGTCAAATGAGTGATTAGGAATTAAATGCAAAGGGTCATCAAGAAAGCATAAATCACTCCTGCGGAATGGTTGGACACCTCTTCTGAGAAGCAGTAGTTTTATTGCTAGAGACACTTAAGGTGAGTAGAGAAGAGGTCTCGAAAGGGGAGGAAGAACATGAGTTGAAGCACAGAAAATTAAAGCACTAACTTTTCTCTTTGTGAAATTGTTAATATTTTACTTGACTTCTCTGGCTCATATCTTTTTATAATATTTAAGTACTTCACATAAAAAGGGATCATTCTTATTATGAGAAGAATTTTAGAGGTTAAAAGAAAGGTCATACCATGTCTCGGAATTCGAAGTTACAGGATCTTCAAGAAAATTGAAAAAGCTCTTCATTTATTATTAGACAAAGTAAAGTTAAACTCATTATTGTCTGGCTAGAGAATGTTACAAAATTTTTCTAAATAAAACTACATGTTCTCCAAACATGAACAGAGTTTTACAATGAGAGAAAAAAAAAATCAGCCTTTTTTCCTCTGCTAAGACCAAAGATATTCAGTACATGCTCACTGCGGTTTCCCATTTGATCTTTATCTTACTATTGACATTTGTAGGTGGGATTTTTGCTTTGGATGCTCTGCTGCCAAGGGATTGGTAGTGGAAGTTGAGTTCATGTTGTTTCCCTTTATGCTTAATTTTTAATGACAACTCTCTGAATTACCAGATTGTGTCAATTACCCTCCAAGAAATCTAATTTTGTTAATGAAATTAGTTGCTTGGAAGAGAAACATAAGCATTAATTTCAGTTTAGCAGTTTCTCTTTGAGCTGCAGCAGGTGCTACTTGATGGAATTGCCAGCACTTGATAAGAGTTTATTGGTCCTCACACTCAAATCAGATCAGTGCTGTCCCAACAACTCTGAGGCTAATGACAAGGCACATGGCAGTAGATCTGGAAAACAAACTTTCCAAACTTCAATAAAGCACATGGCAATTTCTCTGAAAAGAAATAACATGGGATAATTTTTTAATTATCCCAAGTCTGAAACTCATAAGTAACAAAGTAAGTGAAATATTAAAGAAATTATCCATGATAGTTCAAGACCAAAGCACGTTTTTCCAGAATGCCTCCCTAGATCAGCCTAAAAAGTAAGTTTTATTTGGACTATCAAGATTGTTTCCTACTTATTTTACTTTATTAGTAGAAAACTCTTGGTGTGGTCTATATTCTGACTTGTTATGGCTTTGAACAGATCATGGCAGTCACGGTGTATAATGATCATCTATTGCAGCAAAGCCACAGGACAACTTTTTATTCATCCATTTATTTGCCCATTTTTATTCCTAATAAGTTTGAATATTATTTCCTTGCCATAAAAATACAAAATGTCCACCATTGTTCTGAAATGTAACGTATTTATATTTACCACTATATGGTAGTACGCTGAATTCTTAAAATGGAAAATAGCAAACTTTCACATCAGTCAAGAATTGCAAATATCAACCTCTTCGTATGACCTACTACACAATCAATATTTACTGAGCACCTACAATACACCAGGCATTGCTGTTCCCAGGATACAGCAATAAATAAAAACCAAGTCCTGCCTTTCCTGGTGCTGATGTTCTGGTAAAGAGCATTTAGGTGCAATTTCTGTCCCTGAGGAGCTCTGGCCCAGACACTAAAGAGAGCCAGAAAAGCATCCCAGAGGAGACTCCATTTTTTTTGAGGCAGAAAAATTGAGCATAAGTGACGTCATTATAGGTAATAGGAAAATACAATGGTGATGAGGAAAGGCTTTGCAGAGGAGGTGAGGCCTGAGCAGGTCTTCAAGAATGAATACAAATCCAGAGAGAAGCACCCAAGGCTAAAAGAAAACTAATGCTAAGTCAGGGAGGCAGGAACAAGGACACTGAATTGTGAAGGAAAGGGGTGTAAGTCCCCAGCTGATTATCAGCTGAAGGGCTCCTGAGAGTGGGAGGAGCCAAGAATGAAAGTATGGGTAGCCCCTGGATCTGGTGGGCCTGTGGGTCAGTTCCAGAGATTTGAGGATCTTCCTTTCACTAGCCTCTCCTCTCATAAGGGAAACAGATTAATACAATAACATGTTTGGATAATTGAATTTTTTTTTTTTTTTTTTTTTTGAGGTGGAGTCTTGCTCTGTCTCCCAGGCTGAAGGGCAGTGGTGTGATCTCCGCTCACTGCAACCTCCATCTCCCAGGTTCAAGCAATACTCATACCTCAGCCTCCCGAGTTGCTGGGATTACGGGCATGCACCACCACGCCCAACTAATTTTTCTTTTTTCTATTTTTAGTAGAGACAGGGTTTCACTTTGTTGGCCAGGATAGTCTTAAACTCCTGACCTCAAATGATCTGCCCACCTTGGCCTCCCAAAGTGCTGGGGCTACAGGCATGAACCTCTGCATCTGGCCTGGATAATTGATTTATAAATAGTTATCTGTTATTCACACATATATACATACACACATACACTTTTTCTTACATTTCATTTTTAAGGCAGTTAGAAAAGTTTTAAAATTGCAACTTCAAAATGAATTATAATTAATATTTGTATAACACTTGGTACAATAGACTTTATACACTATACAATGAACTCTATAACACTATAAAAATACTGTCTCATACCTTCTTATTCAGTTAACTATTATCAAAGTAATGCTACAAGGTAGAAAATGTGTGATTTCTTCATTTTATAGATCAGGAAAATAGGCCAAAAATTTGTTTTCACTGGGTCAGTATTCAAACGGTGCCCTTCTCCCTCCAAATATTGAGATCTTTCTACCATACTAGATTAATTTGTATGTAAAGCCCAGTTGTTTTATTCCAATAAAAAATCCTTTTTAATGGAAATCTTTGAGATCTGTAACCCCATGCTCTCTTGGGTCTGAATCGTAAGTGTGTTAATACCCTGCCCATTGGGCCATATCTCCACTCTGCAGGGAGTACCACCCAAGAGAGACTCTCCACCATGAATATTCCTCCAAACCTTTGCACTTCCCTGCTGCATTGCTCTCCTGTTTCAAACTTTGCTCCAATCTTTAAAGCAATTCATGTTTTCCTTTTGTCAATGTTAACTTGGGCAAACTTGTGGGTTTCAGCATCTCCTATTCAAGCTCCCCTTGAAGGCAGTTATTTTGTTTACTTAGACTGCTGTGTAGGACCCAAACTTTCCCCTTGACAAAGCACAATTCTCTTAGGAAATAAAATAATTACTAACGTGAAACAGTTTTAGAAAACAATTCGAAATGGTAGGTGATAAAAGATTCAGTTAAGTACACTCTCCCTGTATCTTGATTACAATTGATTTTTAAGTAAGCCCTTAGAAGAACTTTATACAGTTTTCACTTATTGGTTAAAATACACTAGTTCATCTATGTATCTGAGGATTTTTCTACTGTATCTAAGACGTTGTATGACAAATAACAATATGCTATGAACTCTTTTGTTAACAAGGTATTATAACGTTGTTGAATTTCAAGGTAACACTAGACATTTGAGTTAAAATGAAATGTAAATTCTTACCAAATCAAATTCTTATGAAAATTATGAATTTGTTGCTATTATGTGAGTTATTCATAAGCAAGTATGTTATTGTGTGTATGTGTATATTCATCAATATTCACAAGGGGAGTGGTGGCTGAGCCATTCAGTTAGTACTAAACTGTTGGAGGAAGGAAGGTAGGCACTTCTGTCTGGACTCATCGTTTATCCATGCCAGAATCATCCCTTGTGTTCTATCTCCTTTAGGACTGGTTCTTTCCCTCTTGTTTAACTCCTGCAACTCCTCTCTGGCTGAGACCGAAGGAAACTCAGTTGAGTCTCCCATGAACATTTCCCTTTTCTGTGCTGCTTTCCTACATGCAGGAATCACTCTTCCTACTTTTCTGACACACCAGAGGAGTTCAAGAAACTAACTCTAAGTCAGCTGTAGGTCAATCTGTCTAGATACACTGTTCAGATGTCTATTTCTGTCTCTGTGTATATTAAGCCTGGATTTCCTCTCCAGGAAACAAAGGTCCATGAAAAGGGTCCTCTGCTCTTTGATCTTCAGACATTTGTGGGTTCGTTCCCATGACATCCACAGATCCTGGTTTCTTAGGGACCACAGCATCTACTGACTCCTGATTTCTCTTTCGTCTCTCCTGCTTTACCTGTGTCAAAGAAGTGGTCATCTAGTCTGGCAGGTAACCCTGGTGGCGGACAGATGGGGCAAAATGTTACTATTCTTTACATCGCTTTGAGCATTTTGTATTATCCAAATTTTATATTCACTTTTTGAGTCCTAAACTTTTGAAACCTCAAATATTAAGAATTAACCTCTTGTTTTCCCTGCTTTTGGCTGGCTTTTTCTTCCCTTGGGCAATGATGCAAAACGCCCAGCTGACTAAATAAGGTTCTCAGGTAAAAGGAAGTACAAAAAAGGCAGCAATTATGATAGTATTCCTTCATACCACTGGTAATTTATGATAAGCCATGTGTACAACTACTTACTAACTTCAAATCTTAATAGACCTGATCATTTACTCTATGAATATTTGTAACTTTTACATTACATGCCTTTCTTACGGATTTCAAATTCTTTCTGAAGATATAAAACAAAGCTTTGTTTATTAAAAGAAATCTTCACATGTAACAACTGTTAAATTGAGCCTAACGGGTGGTGAAAGGGTAAGCTACGCATATATATTTCAAAATGTTTCTATTTTCTTAAGGCTGAGAAATCCTGCCTCTTGTGTTCTGCAGAGTGGGCTCTGATGAGCAAATTAAGGCACTCCCATCTGCACTTTTCGATTTTCTCCTCCATCTCAACGTTTTCCCCACCCTTATTTTCTCCTTTCCTTCGTGCTGGATTTGAGAAAGAATTGTCCTTCCCCTTTGCCAAACAGAATCTCTCTTTTTGCTGGTACTTCTGACCCCCTCACCTTCCTATATTCCAGGAGCTTGCATTGCAGTACAGCAGGGAGTATAGAATTTGTTATCACCCATGGACTCATCGCCTGGCCCTGTCACTTTTTAGCTATGTGATGCTGTGCAAGCTACTTAATATCCCACAATTCAGCCTTTACCTTTGAAAAATGGATTCATAAAAGTAAGATGTTTTATCATTGCCTCTCTTAATTTCTTACATTTTCACTGTTTCTCATACTGATTGTGCTTCTTCTCCAACAAATATTCTCAGTTATCTCTGAATCTGAATGAAAACAAGAGTCCCTCACCCTTGCTACATGATCTCCTTACCACCCTGTGCCTCTCCTTTTACCAGCAAATTTTTGAAAAAATAGTTATTTTGACTACTGATGTTATTGAACTTAATCCTTCAACAGTAACAGTGACCTTCTAATCACAAAGCCCTATGTCTTTTCCCTATTTTTAAGCTCCTTGAAACATCTGTACCATTTAACACTGTTGGATCCCTTATTTGCTTAAAATAATTTATTCCACAGCCACTGTCATTGTGCCATATCTGTGTATCTTTGACTGATCCCTCTTTCTCTTCTACCTACAATTTAGCTGCTTTTAAAGTTTCTTTTTTTGACCTTCTCTTATTTGATGTACACAATCATTCCTAAAATTTCACCAAATCTAACACCTCTGTCTGAATGACCCAAAAGGTGTGGTGTCTCCACACTGAATTAAGAATCTTATGATTTACATGCCTTACGATTTACATCCACCACACCCTTGAATTCAAAACATCCTACAAACCAAAGACATCCCACTCCTCCCAAACCAACCCTTCTCAACTGTGCATGAAAGATACTGACATTCTCCCTGGCAACGTGATTTGAATCTTAAAGTTACTTCCTCTCCTTCCACTTCCTACCACCTCCTACCGCCAATCAGTCAACAGTCCTTATAAATTCTGGCTCCATAATATTTTCACATTTATCACTGTCTTCCAGTTTAATTGTTACCACTGGGGCTCAGGGGTTTATTACTTCTTATCTGAACTATTATAATAACCTCTTAATTTGTTCTAACTCATCCTAAGTCTCTTCCTCTAGCTTCGCACCCCCCTCATTTTCTTGACTAACCCATCACCAGTGCCAGATAAATCCTCAGTTTAATTTTAAAAAGTATTTATGAATCAGAAACTTGCAACAGAGAGAAAAGAGGAATTAGCATTTTGGTGCAACAGCTGGATACCATGCTGTATATTTTACTGCATTATCTCATTTAATATTCAGAACAAATTGTGATGGACATACTTGGTTGCCCATGCAATATTCATTTCCTCCTTCCTCCTTCCAAACAGAGCCCTGATTTTATTCAAGTTACCACAACCCTTCCCCGTGTCGCCGCAAAGGAGAATTCTAATTAGTTTGTGCTGGTCAGCTTCAGATTTGTCTGGCTATTGTTATTGATGTAAGGGTAATTGTAAATCCTAAAATGACTCAGAAGAGTAAAGGGAAGAACTGGTATTTCACTGTTGGCTAAGATTCTCTCTTAGCGAGCATCTTGCCCAGGTAGCCCCAGCCACCAGTTTGGCACCACAAGAAGAGCCAAACTAAGTAGAAAGTTGACAAAAACAAGGGATGAATGAGAGTCAGAGTGACGTGCTGTACTTCCATCCCTCTGGGCTCTTCATTAAATGAGGTAGTATCTTTCCTAATTTGTGATTTAGAGTTGTGTAGTCTATTACTTGAAGCCAAATGTGCCTATGAGCAACCTTATGATATGGAGACAGGCTCAGAGAAGCCTAAGTTTACATGGCTGGTATCAGCAGAGCCTAAATTTGAAACCATATTCGATTGATTACAAAGACCTTCCTTTTTTCACATTATCTGACTAGGACTTTAATCAGCCCAAAACCTACAGAAATATTTTACAAATGTATGGAGTACTAATTTTTATTATGCCCTATTGAAGTGTTTTATGAGTATTAACTCACTGACTTCTTAAAATAACTCTATGGGATCCAGATATTATCCTCATTTAACAAAGACTGAGAGAGGTCAAATAACTTTCCCAAAGTCACACAGCAAGTAATTATCAGAATATGGAATTGAACCAAAGCATTCTGACTCTAGATCTCCTGCTCCTAATCACTGGGCTTACACATTTCTTCATGTATATTTTGCACATACACAGTCTTAAAAAAATAGGTATGTTGCTTTGGTACATTATATTTATGAGAAGAGTTGTGAGAACCTCTGCATGAGAAAGCTGGCTTACAGTAGCAATTTCTTATATACCAGAGAGAGGCTGGCAGGAGGATGGAAGGAGGGGCTATTTGAATGAAAACATGGGATATGAAATGAATCTTTTGGCTGAATTGGAGGAAGCTCCAAGTCTTACATCAGGGGCGAGGCCTTGTAATATTGCTGGCAGTTGGGTTCTTAAAGAAACCTTCACTTATGGCTTAAGTGTGAATTTGCAATGATACCTGGAGACCCAGGCCAGCTGCTCTATGGGGTCCTCCACAGTACTGGAATTAATTCCAAATTCCTTAGCCTAGAATTTATATTCTGCTTCCAATCTACTTTTCCAGCCTTCCCTTAGTACCCTTCCCATCCTTCTCTTTTATATCTCCTATTTCTTCTACTTAAACTTAGGTAATGAAAGGCTGTTTTAAATTAGTACTAATAATTTCATCATTGAAAAATTTAACTTGCTTATAGATAATTTTCAAAACACAACTAGCATCTATTTACTAGAAACAGAAATAACCTCAACAGTTGGATATCTTTGTCATAATGCAATGGAACATACGGTGAGGGCAATGCTAGAATCCTAGAAAATGAGGTTGGCTCAGTGGGAAACTCTGTTTTATATTTCCAAAAAATTCCATTTAAGTTCTACTCAACTAACAAATGAAATAAGGCCCTGTTCATGCTACATCATGGAAATGTGCACTATCTGTCCTTACTCCTAAAGAGAAGCCAGGGACACAAATTCAATAGGCCTGGTAGAGCTTCACGCATCTGTAATTTAATAAAGTAACTAGAGAATAACAGCAACAGGGTGTATACCTAATCTTTGATTTGTTTTTCACTGTAAAATAACCCCTCCCTCCAAAGCTTCTGCTTAGCGTGATATCTTGAGAATAAGTGAAATGTAATGCATTATCTTCATTTAATAATAGCACATGATTAAGTTACTGTTTGTCACTTGAATAGTAGGTCTCATCAAAAGGTAATATTCTACTTTTTTTCTTAGCATTAGAAATGTTATGTCTGAACAAGATGAATATTGAGCATCCATCTTTCTTTTTTAACTGTCACTAAGACAGTGGGGAGACCATAAACAGTAAGAGAGATTAACTGTATCACACAGTCAGTAATTTAAGGAGCGGGGAAATATTTTCAGGTCATCATCAATCTGAATATTTTCCTTTTACAACAGAAAACCAGGTGATTTGAAATCTTTCCACATACACAAGGCATACCAGAGATAGAATTCAGGGGGAAAAAAAAGGAACAAAATCTGGTGCTATCTGGGAGTTTGCGTGTTTTGCTAAGCTTTCTGGGTTCCCAACAGGAAGGTAATTCACATTGCATATGGCATTGCAGCACAGTAAATTTTATTAATGGAAACCTATTATCTATCCAGTTGGAGAAATGGAGAGGGCAAATAGGTTAAAATTTTTCTGTTAACTATTAATTAATGTGCCTCAGGTGGTCTCCTTCCCATTAATTTCATTGTACTACAAGAAAATATGGTAAGAGCAGCTGTACATGTTAATAAGTGCTACTTGCAAAATACTACAAGATAGAGACCTGAATGTCTCCCTGAAAATCAATGACAGTAACACCACCACCATCAGAGCAGAAACTATTAAACACTGCCCATGCCAGCACATATACTATGGCTAATTCTAACAACATCTATGTTTCTAACTAGATTGGTGTTTGTGTTAGAATAATCAAATCAAGAAAATGCCTTATACTCAGCCATGGTCTACATCACATATTGTAGCAAGAAGAACATAAATTAATGTATGCAAATAAAATTCAGATTACATTGATTTTATTTTGGTTTGGGAATATGTGACTATTACCAGGTTTTTTTAGAAAAAGAACATTTATCAACTTGCTTTAAAGCAGCTGTAACAAGGAGAAACCAGGATCTTAAAAAGTATTTTAAACAAATTAAAAAATAATGTATTAGGACTTTTTATTTTGAAAGTGACAAGGACACATTCGATCCAGTTTAAGAAAGGAAGAGAATTTATTGCTCAAGTAATTGGAAAGAGGAGAGCTAGTGTCAGCTTCAGAGAAGACTGAGATACAAAGATCATCATGTCCCTCTTTTTCTTATTTTCATTTTTATTTTCTCTCTTCCTTTACTTCCTTGTTTCAAACTTCTTTTTCTGTGATGGCTTCATCCTCTTCTATACAGATATTTTCTCCATGTGTAGTCGCACATGAATACATATATGCAGGCAAACAAGAATAGAATGGTTGGACTAAGACAGGAGGAATTTCCCAAAGAAAGTTGGGGGATTGGAAAGGAAACTGTTACAAGAAGAGCAAGAGTTGAACAGAAACCCGAAAGAATAGAAGTCTGCATTATTGCTTCTCAATGTGATCAGCAGCATCCACATCACCTGGGAAATTGTTAGAAATGTATATTCTTCAGACTGACTGAATGAAACTCTGCGGGTGGGTCCCAGCAATCTCTTTTCACAAGTCCTCTAAATGATTATGATGGATACTAAGGTTTGAGAACTACTCTTCTACATGAAGATTCCAGATTAGCATCATAAACATATACCTGTATACCCAACTGTCCCGTGTGCACCTTAAGTTGTACCGGTTTGATAGAGCTTTTCATAAACTCCCAAAGTTGCTCCTCCTTCGGTATTTGTATTCTCAGTTAATCCCTCCACAGTCCATCTGGAAACTTTGAGCTCCAGCCTAGAGTTCTCCTACCCTAACCCTCACTTCCAATAAACTGGAAAATCTTGCCTATTTGACCTCCTATACATTAATATCAATCTCTTTACTGATCTCTCTGGTATCTGCCCTTCCCATAACTCCAAATTCATTTCTCCTCTATAAACAAAATTATTTCATTGAAGTGCAAATCTGACAATGTCTCACCTCTGTTAAAATACTCACAAGCCTCGCAGAATAAATCCTGCAGAAGAAACTGCACAATCTTTAGCTAAGGCACTGACTATCTGAGCCTCTACTTTGCTCTCCCCTAATTGTAAGTTAAGCTTCAGAGATCTATAAGCTCCCCAGGATTCTATTTTTAAAATCGTGCTATGTTTTTATATGCTAGGGAGTAGGTCCCCAGTTTTCGTCAAATTCTTATTGACCCAAAAAGTTTAAGAAATATCAGTACAGTAGACAGAAAAGAAAAGTAATTTTCGTTGTCACGTACACGTTTATGATTGAGAGTACCCTGAAAACAAAAAGTTAAGACTAATTTAACACATCTTTAAATATAAAACGATTCATGTGCTTTTAAGAGAGTGACGCTATGGGTAAATATAGATAATCCGTGTAGAATTAACCATGGTGAAAAAGATTTTTCACAAAGGCAAAAATATCATTGTTCTACTTGTGTTGATTAGACTCATGCTAATTATTTCCTGGTAAACTTACTGAAGAAGTTGGAATACAAACTAAAACCAAATAATGATTTGAAAAAAAAAGTTCATTTAATGTGAATACAGATTTGGTAGGAAGACTGGATAAGGACTGCAATAGCTATTTTGGGGAGTCATGTAGCATATTTTTCATTAAATTCCATTATTTTTCTAACATCCTACAATTCCTACCTTTCCCATTCTTAGTGATGGATGTGTAATGCAAGTACGAACAATTACCATGACCAATTTTCCTATCACAGTGATTAACTCTAGAGTGAGTGTTGAACAAACAGAGGCCTTTCCTAAATTGATAAATGGATATTGGAAACAAATTCTCTTTCAACTGAGTGTGCTAAAAGGGGGCCATGTGAATCTAAGCCTGCTAGTGGTAATAGATAGAACATGTCAGTAGGAGAAAATTGAGCCAATAGATGAGGAAAACTGAAACAGGTAAAGCTAAGAGAGAGGGAGGAAAAAGAAGCTTTGAAGGTATGGGATGAACTCTTGAACTGTTAGATTTATCTTTTTAAAGTTAGATTTACTTTGGACTTTCTAGCTATATTGGTTAGCACATTCTTTGTTGCTTGAACTATGTTAAGTAGGATTTGAATTATGGTTGTTCTTCAACTTATAATAGGATTACATCCTGATCAACTCATTATAAATTGATCACAGTTAATATACCCAGCCTACTGGACACCATAGCTTAACCTAGCCTACATTAACCATATTCAGAGCACTTACATTAACCTACATTTGGGCAAAATCATCTCACACAAAGCCTATTTTATATTACAGTGTTGAATATTTCATGTAATTTATTAACTATTGTACTAAAAGAGAAAAACAGAATGGTTGGTGGGAACTTTAAATATAATTTCAACTTAATGTGTATGCTTTTGCACCGTCACACAGTTGAAAACTCATAAGTCAGGGACCATCTGCACTTTGAATAGAATCATTCACAATAGAAACGTACCTGTCTAATATACTAGAAATCTGACTCCATGCTTTGCTGTCTTTCTGTTTTTCACAGAGACAGATCCCAGGTCTAAACACTAGCCAAACACTGTTGGTAGCAATGTGAACTAGTACAGCCATGACGGGAAATATTATGGAGGCTTCTTTAAAAACTAAAAATAAAACGACCGTATAATTCCCACTATTATTACTCCAAAGAAAGGGAAATGACTATATCAAAGAGATAATTACATCCCTATGTTTCTTGCAGCACTATTCACCATAGGCAAGATATGGAATCAACCTAAGTGTCTGATAACAGATGAATACATGAAGAAAATTGGGTATATATACATAATAGAATACTATTTGGCCATAAAAAAGGAAAGAAATTCTGCCATTTGCAGCTACATGGATGGATTTGGAGGTCATTGCGTTAGTGAATTAAGCCAGGTAAAGAAAGACGAATATTGTTCTCACTCATATGTGAGAGTGTGAGAGATCAAAAAGTTGATCTCATGGAAGTAGAGAGTAAAATGATAGCTACCAGGGGCTGGGAAGAATGTGAGTGTTTGGAAGTGGGGAGGATGAGGAGAGGTAGGTTAATGGGTACAAATAGACAGAAGGAATTAATTCTAGCTTTTATATCATAGTAAGGTGACTATAGTTAATAATCTATTGTTAAAATTTTAATATTATATTTAATAATATAATATTAATAATATTAAACATAATTAATACTATTTATTATTTATTACATATCTAGTATATATGTATTATGTCTTTATTAATATATTATATATTTATAATATAGTAATATTAATAAATATATTATTTATTAATAAAAATAATAATTAATCATAGTGATTATTGTATATTTTTAAATAACTAAAAAGGAAGATTTGAAATGTTCTCAACACAGAAAAATGATAAATGTTTGAGGTGATAAATATTCAGAATACCTAAATTTAATTATTATATATTGTGTGCATGTACCAAAATTTCACATGTATCCCATAAATATCTACAACTGTTATGTATCAATTTTTAGAAAGGTAAAAATGTTTGCCAATACCAGCTCTGTAGGTTTTGACTAATTACTTAAGCTGCTAAGTCTAGCTTTCCTCACTAGTTAAATGGGTATACTGTCTAGTTGACAATATTATATGAAAAATAAGGTTAATAATGCAGGCTATTACTGTGTCTATCACATATTTGTACCCAATAAATATTCTTTGTCACAGATACATATATGCGAATAGAAGAGAGACCAATGGTCTTTGCTTGGAAGCACTGTGAATCCACATAGAAGGTTATTCATGAACTGAGCCTTGGAGAGTAATCAGGATTTTGCCAGATAGAAAAAGTAAAGAAGGACATTACAGTTGGAGAAGGACATGATGCTAGTTATTCTTCATTCACCTCTATAGATTCCTCTTCTGCCCACCTCTTTATAACCTGGAAGAATGGCCTGTAGGAACTGCATTACCCAGGCTTCCTTATCCACCAGCTTCTGCTGGGATCAGCCCAATGGCAGGCACATGCAGGATAAAGGAAGGTGAAAAGAAAGACTGTTTAAGTAAGGTATTTATGTTTTCAGATCACCTAATTCTCATGGCTACAACTCTCGCTGGTTTCCAGCAACAAACTCAGGTCTAGAGGCAGTAACAGCTTTCCAATATTGCTGGCTAATATGCACCTCAATGCTCTTTGTTGCTTTCCCTCTCCTCTCCCCACACCTTTCTAAACAGTCCCTACATTTAGCCTTCTCCAGATTCAACCCTATAAGTATCTGTTTCTTTCATTCCAGTACCGAGACATTTACAACGTGTAGATCATAGGGAGCAAAAATATATGGTTTATTTAGGGAATGATAAATAGTTCAATTTTCCCCCATTTTCAAAATAACAAAAATGAATAAAATACAAAAAACAACCCTCCTAATATTCTTCTGGAACCATCACCCTTTTTCTCCTTTCCCATCATCAAGTCTTATTATCGAAAAAGAAGAGGGGAGTTTATAATGAGTCACCCAACTCTTCACTCCTTTTCAGTCAGGCTTCAAGGCCACCCTTCCCCAACGTTTCTTGAAAATACTATTCAAGTGCCTGTAACAACAGCTTCTGAACTATAGATATCCTTCTTCAGTTTTAGAAAGTTCCCTTCAATTTCTAATTTCCTGAGAGTGTTTATCATAAACAGGTGTTGAATTTTGTTAAATATTTATTTGCATCTATTGAGATGATCATATGGGTTTTTACCTTTATTCTGTTAGGGGTAAATTGCATTGGTTAATTTTCAAATATTAAATCATTCCTGGAATAAACCTTACTTGGTCATTTTTCATGTTATACATAACTGGATTCCATTTACTATTTTCTTTTTTAGAATTTTTTAGTCCATGTTCACTAGGAACATTGGCTTATACTTTTCTTTCTTACTGTCCTTTTCAGGTTTTGATATCAGAATTATCCAGGCTCAAAAACTAAATTGAGAAATATTCCTAACACAATTATCTCTCAGTTTACTCCCTAAGCCTTTCTCTCATAGTGTTGTTTCTTTCCAGCCATTTTATTTTTCCACTTCTAATTCTGTGACCATTGTTCAAATTCTAGAGTTAGATAACATTTTACTAATTGTGTTAGTATATAGTAAATATATATATGCACAGACATGTATGTTTTTATATATATTATATATTCTATATAAACATGTAGAATATATAAACATATAAACATATATGTTTGCATTATGTTAACATATGTTAACATATGCTAACATTACAGATGTTAAACATATATATTATAATATATAAACATATATAATATATAAGCATATATTGTATGCATATATTATATGTGTTTATACTATATATAATATGGTATATATAATATATATAATTATAACATATAATTATATATTATATGTAAACATATATATTATATATTATATCTATATTCTTGAGCTTTTAGTTTAGGTTCAGGAGTACATGTGCAGGTTTGTTACATAGGTAATCCTGTGTCACAGGGGTTTGCTGTCCAGATTATTTCATCACCCAGATACTAAGACTAGTAGCAAATAGTTATTTTTCCTGCCCCCCTCCCTCCTCTCACCCTCCACCCTCTGGTAGGCCCCAATGTCTGTTGTTCCTCTTTTTGTGTTCATAAGTTCTCATTATTTAGCTCCCACTCATAAGTGAGAACAGTATTTAGTTTCCCGTTCCTGTGTTAGTTTGCTAGGGATAATGGCCTCCAGCTCCATCCATGTTCCTGCAAAAGAAATGATTTTGCCTTTTTGTTATGGCTGCATAGTATTCCATGGTGTGTGTTTGCCACATTTTCTCTATTCAATCTGTCATTGATGGGCATTTAGGTTGATTCCATGTCTTTGCTATTGTGAATAGTGCTGCAATGAACATATACATACATGTGTCTTTATGATAGAATGATTTATATTTCTTTGGGTATATATTTAGTAACAGGATTGCTGGGTCAAATGGTAGTGCTATTTTTAGCTCTTTGAAGAATTGTCACACTGCTTTCCGCAATGGTTGAGTTAATTTACACTCCCACAAAGAGTGTATAAGCATTTCACTTACTTCACAACCTTGCCAGCCTCTGGGTTTTTTTTGTTTTTTTTTTTTTTTTTTTTTTTGACTTTTTAATAATTGCCATTCTGACTGGTGTGAAATGGTATCTCATTGTGGTTTTAATTTGAATGCCTCTAATGATTACTGATGTTGAGCTGTTTTTCATATGCTTGTTGGCCACACGTGTGTCTTATTTTGAAAAGTGTTCATGTCCTTTGCCCACTTTTTAATGGGGTTGGTTATTTTCTTATAAATATGTTTGCATATACATGCTGGATATTAGACCTTTGTTGAATGCATAGTTTGCAAAAATTTTCTCCCGTTCTGTAGGTTGTCTCTTTACACTGTTGATGGTTTCTTTTGCTGTGCAGTTGTTCTTAGATTCCATTTGTGAACTTTTGCTTTTGTTGCAATTGCTTTTGGCATCTTTGTCATGAAATCTTTGGCTGTTCTTATGTCCAGAAGAATATTACCTAAGATTTCCTCCAGAGTTTTTCTAGTTTGGGGTTTTACATTTAAGTCTTTAATCCATCTTGAGTTTAATTTTGTATATTGTGTAAGGACGGGGTCTAGTTTCATTCTTCTGCATATGGCTAGCCAGTTATCTCAGCATCATTTATTGAATAGGGAATCCTTTTCCCATTGCTTGTTTTTGTCAGGTTTGTTGCAGATCAGATAGTTGTAGGTTTGTGGCCTTATTTCTGGGCTCTCTTGTGTTCCATTGGTCTATGTGTCTCTTTTTGTACCAGTACCATGCTGTTTTAGTTACTAATAGCTCCGTAGAATAGTTTGAAGTTGGGTAATTTGATGCCTTCAGCTTTGTTCTTTTTGCTTAGGATTGCCTTGGCTATTTGGGCTCTTTTTTGTTTCCATACGAATTTTCAAATAGTTTTTCCTAGTTCTGTGAAAGATGTCTTTGTTAGTTTGATAGGAACAGTATTGAATCTGTAAATTGCTTTGGGCAGTATGGCCATTTTAATGATATTTATTTTTCCTATTCATGAGCATGAGGATGGAATGTTTTTCCATTAGTTTGTGTCATCTCTGGTTTCTTTGGGCAGTGGCTTTGTAGTTCTCATTGTACATACCTTTCACCTCCCTGGTTAGCTAAGTATTTTATTCTTTTTTTATTCTTAGGGATTCCTAAGTATTTTATTCTTTTCGTGGGAATTGTGAATGGGATTGCATTCCTGATTTGTCTTTCAGCTTGGTTGATATTGTTGTATAGGAATGCTAGTGATTTTTTTTATGTTGATTTTGTATCCTGAAACTTAGCTGAAGTTGTTAATCAGATCAAGGAGCTTTGGGACTGAGACTACTGAGTTTTCTAGATATAGAATCATGTCGTCTACAAACAGGGATACTTTGACTTTCTCTCTTCCTATTTGGATGCCCTTTATTTCTTTCTCTTGTCTGATTGCTCTAGCCAGGACTTCCAGTACTATGTTGGCTAGGAATCGTGAGAGAGGGCATCCTTGTCTTGTGTCAGTCTTCAAGGGGAATGCTTCCAGCTTTCAACCATTGAGTATAATATTGGCCTTGGGTTTGTCATAGATGGCTCTTATCCTTTTGAGGTATGTTCTTTCAATACCTACTTTGTTGAGGGTTTTTAACATGAAGGGATTTTGAATTTCATCAAAAGCCTTTTCTGCATCTATTGAGGTAGTCTTGCGGTTTTTCTTTTCAGTTCTGTTTGTGTAATGAATCACATTTATTCATTTTCATATGTTGAGCCAACCTTGTATCCCAGGAATGAAGCCTACTTGATCGTGGTAGATTAACTTTTTAACGTGCTGCTGGATTTGGTTTGCAAGCACTTTGTTGAGCATTTTTGTATCAATGTTCATCAAGGATGTTGGCCTGAAGTTTTCTTTTTTTGTTGTGTCTCTGCCAACTTTTGGTATCAGGATGATGCTGGCCTCATAGAGTGGGTGGAGAAGAGGCCCTCCTCAAGTTTCTGGAATAGTTTCAGTAGAAATGTTACCAGCTCTTCTTTGTACTTCTGGTAAAATTCAGCTGTGAATCCATCTGGTCCTGGGCTTTTATTTGATTCGTAGGCTATTTATTAGTGACTCAATTTCAGAGCTTGTCATTGGTCCGATCAGGGAATCAATTTCTTCCTGGTTATGTCTTGGGAGGCTGTATATGTCCAGAAATTTCTCCATCTTTGTTTAGACTTTCCAGTTTGTGTGCATAGAGTTGTTCATAGTAGTTTCTGATGGTTGTTTTTATTTCTGTGGGGTCAGTGGTAACTTCCCCTTTGTTATTTAAAGAGATTTACATTAAGCCTTTGTTACATTTCACCTAAGCCATAAAAAGAAAAGAAAAAGAAGAGAAAAGAAAGAAAATATAAAAGAAAGAAAAAAGAAAAGAAAGAAAAGACAAGTCCCATAGAATCCTATGGGATCTGCTGACATGTTTGTCTGAACTTCATCTTCCACGTCACTGTCAGGATAGTTTTTCTAACACACTACTCCAAAATCTATGAAAAGCCTCTGTAAGTCCCCAGTTGCCCTCCAAATTATAACTGCATTTGGTTCACACTTTTCCCTCCTCCTGAAATAACTTTCATTCTTATTCTGCTTTTAAAAACTTTATCACCTGCAAAATTCACTTCAAAAAGAGCTCCCTCCATGAAGGTTTAATAACCCTCTTGGCCCTAAAGGAATGACATCTCCTATTTGGGCTGTTCACATTGCTGCACTGCACTGGTAACTCTTCAACAAAACCCATCTTTACTCTTGCCTCTTATTGTTACTTATGTACGGGTCTTATTGCGTCTCTCAACCTCGACGAAACTATTTAAGAGAAGTGTACTCACCTGTTTATTTCCTGCTGAGTCTAGTCCAATCTCTTATAATTTTTAGACCATTAAAAAACTATTTGCTGAAGTGAACTGAGTTGAAATTGGTATAGACAAGCCAGTATGTCTGGCCATTTTAATCTATATGTTATTGAACAATGTGCCAGCTAGAATCTCCTTTTAGGCAATGTCTTCTCAGCATTTTTTTTCTTTCCCATGGCATTTTGAGTCCTACTGCTAAAGTACAAAATTTAAGAAAGCATGTTTTCCATAGTGAATGATATATAGGTAAAATTCTGATAAAAATAAAGGGTTAGAACTAAACATCCAATTAGTAAATTTTAATACATTCATGGACTAAAACAAAAGTTATCATAAAAGTAGCTAGAAATACACAAGGAAACGTTTAGATAATATTATACAATTTATGTGTATTTTCTTTCTCCAGTGCTCATCCTTTCCAAATGTTTGTTATAAATGCTGGATCTTGATGAGAGGAAGAAAAAAAGAAAAATGAATAAACCGTATCTTACAAAATGATTTCCAGTTAGTAATTTGTAACCTGCAATAAAGTATACATATCTATTTATATTAACTTTCTAGTCAGGAAAAAATGATAAACAAACATCAGCAACAAAAGAGCTGCAACCCTTTGACCACCGGGAGCGTTATGAAGGCTTAGTGCTGCCATCCAGCATCCAGCAGTCAAACTGTCAAAACATAGCATGCAAAGTCTGAGAGAGCATAGCATTTCTAAATCAATAAAACATCAATATGGTCCTACTTTTGATGAAAAAAAATTCTAGTGGCTTAACCCAGAAATAGAGTGAAATACAGAAATAACAGAAGATAGAAGATCAAAGTTGTACTCAAGATTACTTGCTTTTTAGGTTTTTTTTTTTTTTTCCAAATACCATTTGAATACCCAAAACAAAGTTAAATATGAGAATGTATGTCAGAATTAGAGATGAATAACAGGGACATGGATGTCTCTGAGCTAAAGCTAATGTGGGCATCACAGCTATGGATGAAAGCTCTTGCAAGGATGAGTTAAAGGCCCTGAATGCTTGCTGATCTTTCTTTCACATAATTAAGTTTCTTCAGTATTTTTCTAGACGTTTCCTCTTTTAGACCACAGTGTATGTTTTCCTCTCTCCCTCACTTCTTCTAGAATACTATCTTGAAACATATCAGTCCAGCCAATGTATATATAAAAATAAAATAAGAAAAGCATTTCAAATATGATTCAAATCATATCCAATCTTCTACATATTCAAAAATATCTAAGGAAAAAAAAACACAGTGATCCCATTCTTATGTGACTTGATTTGTGTTTCTGCTTCTGCACTTAAGATAAGAACTATCTTATGTAAATGAATTAATCTGTAAATTTAAAGTTAGGTGAAGTGAGGAATTACTTTGATGACACTGATCAAGGAGAAAAGAGTAAGGGAATACGAGACCAACCTCAGTCTGGAGGAAAGGAAGGATATAGAGCTATGTGAAACAAGCTACCAGTGGAAAGGCAATGAGCAGGCCACAAAGGATACTGAGAAAAGTATATCTAAAAGGAAGAAATATGAAGAGATTTGGAGGGTACAGTAGAATGAAAAAATGGTTGCAGAAATAATTTGTGAATATTGGTGTTAGATACCTAGGAAAAGAAACAAGTTCAAAGAGTATGGATGTAATATTTTTTTCAAATGTAAGATAATGATCTGCTGATTGTATTGTAGTGTCATAGAATATGCAAAAAGTGCCTCCTGAAATTGTGCTCTACACAATGCGTGTGGCCAGATGTGAGGGCTGTAATGGAAATGTTCAAATTAAACAGAGGACGTATCACTGAAGACCCCTCCAGAAAGTACTTTGCTTTCTATTGCAAGCAAAAAGCATGATCTACTAGGAAGTATCTTCCCTAGGAATATGAAGATCAGGCTTCTCACCATCATGCCATTAATATTTTGGACCACATGAAATTACCAATATCAGACAAATTTGTTACCTGTAAAAGTTTTAATTTCACAGATTTCAATCTAATAGTTGAATGATCTTGGTAAAGACATTTTACTTTTGAGGGTCTTAGTTGACTTATCTATAAAATGAGAATTTTAGGCTAGATCAGTGAGTTTCAATATATATTTTTCCATGTTCTCTCTCCCATAACCATATCAGCAATACCTCTCTTGATGCACAGTGATTGCAAATATGGATGGGAGTAGGAGCGCCACATTTTCTGTCTCCAGTAGACAGAAATTCTGATATGCTCCTTTACTGAGCCATTCCTTTCTCCTGTCCTATTGAAAACACTGGGTGAGACGCCAGAACTGTTCTAATGAATAGAATGGTTCTCTCAGTGTCAGGTACTAAAAGTTACAGTACAGTTGATGTCAAAAGTCTGGAAGAATAAACCCCATAATCATAATTTTATGCCGTGTATCTTGATTCTTCTCCTGTGACAAGCGCAAGTCACAAGCTGAGTAAAAATAAGTCAGTGGGCTGAGGATGTGACCATTCTGACATTCCACCACCTAGGGAAAAGAGCAACCAGGAATAATGGATAAGGCTGAGGCCCAAGGCAACATGCTAAAGTGGAGAATCTTCTACTCTACTTTGGGAGGTCAGATGAATGCAGAGAATGCAGCCTTGCAAGGAAAAGGCATTGTAGAGCTGCTTAGGCTATAGCACTTGTAACACCATTTTGTAATTTCTGTTTAATTTGCTGTTTTGACACAGGCTTCACAGCTTCTTGAAATCGTTCATCTTTATATCCCAAATATCTGTCATAATGCCTTCTTGTCATTTAGTAGACACAAATACTTGTCCCTTTCTAAGCCTTCATTGCCATTAGGAGATAATTTTAAAATTTGGACAAGAAGTTTACAAATATTACAAATAAGTCCTCTATACCCTCTACCTAGTTTCGTGCGTTTTTAATATTTTGCCATATTTGCCTTACCCTTCTCACTCTAAACCATTTTAGAGTGGGTCACAAACATCATGGCCCTTTACCCCTACTGATAACAGTTTGGATATGTGTTCCCACCAAAATCTCACATCGAATTGTTATTTCCAGTGTTGGAGGAGGGGCCTCGTGGGAGGTGATTAGATCATGGGGGTGGATTTTGCCCTTGCTGTTGTGATAGTGAATGAGCTCTCACGTGATCTGGTTGTTTAAAAGTATGTAGCACCTCCTCCTTTGCTCTCTCTTCTTCCTGCTCTGGCCATGTAAGATTGCCTGCTCCCTCTTTGCCTTTTGCTATGATTGTAAGTTTCCTGAAGCCTCCCCAGCCATGCTTCCAGTATACTCTGCAGAACTGTAAATCAATTAAACCTCTTTTCTTTATTAATTATCCTGTCTCAGATGTTTCTCTGTAGCAGTGCAAGAATGGACTAATACACCTATGTACTTCAGTGTGTATTTCTGAAAAATAATGAAATTATATTTGATAACCACAATACACTATCAAAATCAGATTGTAATCCATATCTTTGAGCCATAGTTATACTTTGTCAATTATGCCAATGCCTTTATTTATTTATTTATTTTTGAAAGGGAGTCTCACTTGGTTGCCCAGGCTGGAACGCAGTGGCATGATCTCAGCACACTGCAACCTCTGCCTCCTGGGTTCAAACGATTCTCCTACCTCAGCCTCCCGAGAAAGTGAGGTGCCCGTCACTAGGCCTGGCTAATTTTTGTATTTTAGTAGAGATGGGATTTCACCTTGTTGGCCAGGCTGCTCTTGAACTCCTGACCTCAAGTGATCCACCCGCCTCAGCCCCTCAAACTGCTGGGATTACAGGGGTGAGCCAACTTTATAGCAACTTTTCCAGTCAACAATACAGACACTGCAGTTAATTTTTACTTCATTTTACTCTCTTTTGATTTGCAACAGGATAATAATTTCTGAATGGAAACTAGTGTGTATTCTGTCATCTTAACTCTTTTTTTTTTACTTCTCAGTACAGTACTAAATTTGCTAACACCTGGAATTTCAAAGATAACAGTAGAAAGGGAATGAGACTTGGAATCAAAAGACTTCAGTTTCAATCTAAAGTCCCTGAATGTGTAAACTATTGTGATTTTTCTTAGCTACAGCCTTCTCACTTGTAAAATGTTTACTGTCCTCAGTAGTACATTGCAAAATACCTTGTGAGAAGGCTTTATATGTAGTGAGGAACTATCCAAGTATTAATAATTTTTTTCATCTCTAGCTATATATCCTTTGATCATAAAGAAGATACTACAAATTATTCAAAGGTAAAATATTAACACTCACCAGCCAAACAAAATATAGAATGATTTAGAGAGGTTTGGGGCATACGCAGAAGAAAAATAATCAGAAAATTCTAACAAACTGTCTAAATGACATAGAGTTTCTCATTCTTAATGCTGTTGATATTTTAGACATGATAATTTATTATCATGGGGAAGGGGGAGACTGCCCTGTGCATTATATGATGTTTAGTCATATTCCTTTGTAAGTGGCCCAACTGATTTCCACTTGCTTCAAAGTTGGTCATTTCCACTATGATTAGAATATAGGTATACACATACATCTGTTTTACAAATATTAATTTATGGTATAATTGTATATTTACATGTCTATTTTGCTCATTTATCTTGAGTTCCTCATTGGTAGGAACCACATATTTCTAATCTTCCAAGTATTGCAGTATATCTCTTGATAAACATTTGGTGGAGGAAGAAAGGAATAAGAGAGGAAGGAAAGAAGGAAGGGAAGGAGGGAGAGAGGAAGGGAGGGAGGGAGAGAAGCAGGGAGGGAAGAAAGAAGGAAGGGAAGAAGGAAGGAAAGAACTTAAAATTATAGTTGGTACAGAAGATCTAGTGGAATAATTTCCAGAACTGAAAGAGAATGACCTGGATCCAAGTGCCTCATGAGAACCCATCTGGAAAACATTTCTTAATATTGGACTTTTTTTTGACTGAAGGTTATAAAACCAAAACTCTCATTAAAAAACCAGATACCTGCTATTTGAAGCTCCCAATTTAAGTTTTTCATCAAGAAAGGTGTATGTGGAAGAGTGTATATACTTTCACATGACATTTCTGCTCCCAAAATGATAAAGTAAATATTATGCTATTGTTGGTTCTTCCTTTTTTCTTTCGAGTGCTACCAGATGCATTTGTAATTGGAGGGAAAAAATTTCTCTTAAATCTTATTGGAGAAAGATTGTTTGCTTTGTTTTGTTTTTTTAGTAAATATACAAGAGTAGAGTTGTCAAGAAAATTATTATTTATTTTATTTGGTTTCGGCTGGATGAAATGGGGAGCCATCATAGTGTTTTTTAAATTTTTTTTTATTTTTTTACTTTAAGTTCTGGGATACATGTGCAGAATTTTGCAGGTTTGTTACATAGGTATACATGTACCATGGTGGTTTGCTGCAAGATCATGGCATTTTAAACAGAAGATTGATGTTAACTTTTTATTTGTTTATTAAATTAAGGGAAATCTTATGCAGATGAAGTTTTGCTATTGTTTATTAAATATAGGCAAATATTATGGAGCTAAATGCAGGTTGAAATATACAATTTTATAATTGTTCACAAATGAAAATATTCAAATAAGCACTTTCCCAAATATGATGTAAAACATTTCTGTCCAGGCGCGGTGGCTCCCACCTGTAATCCCAGCATTTTGGGAGGCTGAGGCAGGCAGATTGCCTAAGGCCAGGAGTTCGAGACCAGCCTGGCCAACATGGTGAAACCCCATCTCTACTAAAAATACAAAAATTAGCCGGACCTGATGGCAGGCACCTTTAATCCCAGCTACTCAGGGAGGCTGAGGCAGGAGAATCACTTGGACCCGGGAGGCAGAGGTTGCAGTGAGCCGAGATCGTGCCACTGCACTCCAGCCTGGGTGACAAGAGTGAGACTTCATCTCAAAAAAAAAAAAAAAACTTTCCATCACCCAGAACATCATCCTTTGTTCAGTCCGTCTCCACTTCTGTGAGAAACTATTTTTCTGATTTCTTTCAACATAGATTCTTGTGTAATTATTCGTGTAAATAAAATCAAACAATATATGAATTTTTGCTAGCTTTATTCACTTAATATAATGTTTTTCAGATGTATCTATATTGTTGTCTGTATCCAAACCTGACTTTTATTTAGTGCTAAGTGGTATTTCACTGTACAAACACACCGTAATTTGTTACTTGTATTCCCGTTGATGAACATAAGAGTTATTTCTGAGGCCGGGTGCGGTGGCTCAAGCCTGTAATCCCAGCACTTTGGGAGGCCGAGACGGGCGGATCACGAGGTCAGGAGATCGAGACCATCCTGGCTAACATCCTGGCTAACACGGTGAAACCCCGTCTCTACTAAAAAATACAAAAAACTAGCCGGGTGAAGTGGCGGGCGCCTGTAGTCCCAGCTACTCGGGAGGCTGAGGCAGGAGAATGGCATAAACCCAAGAGGCGGAGCTTGCAGTGAGCTGAGATCCGGTCACTGCACTCCAGCCTGGGCAACAGAGCAAGACTCCGTCTCAAAAAAAAAAAAAAAAAGAGTTATTTCTGAGTTTTGGTGATTAAAAATAAAGCTGCTATGAACATTCTTGTATGAGACATTTTAAAGACACAAGTTTCCATTTCTCTTGAGTAGATATGTAGGAGTGAAATTGCTAAGTGATTATTATATGTTTAACTATTTAAGAAACCACAAATAAATTTTCTAAAGTAGTTGTACTACCCTATCCTGCCACCAGCAGTACATGAGTTCCAGTTACATCATATGCTTGCCAGCACTGGATATTATCTATGTTGCGGGAAAAAAAAATCCTGGTTTATGTATATGGCATATCATTGTGGTTTTAATTTTCATTTCCCAGATAATGTGATATTTAGTATCTTCTCACATAGTTCTGGGCCATCCTATATCTTCTTTTGTGAGATCTATTCAACTCGTTTATCCATCTTAATGGACTATTCGTCATCTTCTTATGGATTTGAAGGAATTCTTTAAATATTCTGAATATAGTTCTGTCATTGGACATATGTATTTTTAATATCTTTTCTTCTGCCCATAGTCTGAATTTCCCTCTTTTATGGGTGCAAAAAAAAAGAATTTTTAAATATTTTGATAAAGTCTAATCATGATTACTTCTTTCAAGTTTAGTGCATTTTTGTTCTCTCAGTAACTTTTGCCTATGCCTAAGTCACAAAAATATTCTTTATATATTTTTCTAAGATATTTATTGTTTTAATCTTATAATTTAGGCTACAATCCTTCTTGAATTTATTTTTGTGTGTAGCGTAAGGTGAAGCTAAGATTCATTTCTTCCCACTTATTTATCCAATTCGTTGCTCTCTTATCATTTATTGAAAGGGTAAAGTGTCTTCATTCTCCCTCTGGTCTTCAATGTTCTGATGATAATTCAGCCATCATTTGTGTAATTGTTCCCTTATATGCGATGACCTCTTTCCTCTGACAGCTTTCAGTATTTTGCCTTTATCTTTTATCTTCTAAAGTTTTACCATGATATACTTAGGTGTAGTTTACTTTGTGTTTATCTTGCTGGGATTTATCTAGGCTTCTTGGATCTATAAATGTATGTTGTTCACCAAACTTGAAAAATTTCGGGCCAATATATTTTAAAATAATTTTTGTTCGCTTCTTTCTCTTTATATTTAACTATTTTGAAGCTTACCGATTTCTTTGTATTCGTTTTCAATTGATGCCATAACAAATTGCCACAAACTTGGAGACTTAAATCCGTATAAATTGGTTACAGTTTTGTAGAACGGAAATCTGACACAGTTTCTACTGAGCTAAATCAAGGAATCGGGAAGCCAGTGCTTCTTTCTGAGAGCTCCACATAAGAATCTGTTTTCTTGCACATTCAGATTGTTGGGGAACTCCAGATTTTGTGAAACTGACATTCCTGTTTCTTTACTGACTGTAGCTGAGGGCCAGCCTTGGCATGTGATTTCCTCAGCTTCTAAACCAGCAACGGAATGTCATGTCTCTCTCAGCACTTCAGATCTCTCCTGCCCTCTTCCATTATCTCAAATCTCTGACCTACTTCCACTTTTCAGGGTCCTTGTGATAATCCAGGATAATGTCTCTACTTTAAAGTTGATAACTTGAATTCCATCTGCAAAATTCCATTTTCCATGTAAAGTAACACATGCACGGGTTCCAGAGATTAGGGTGTAGACATCTTTGGCAGAGGGAAGGGGCCGGCATTATTCTGCCTACCACAGCTTTTTATCTGCTGGCTTCAATCTGCTGCTAAATCCATCCATGGAACTTTTTTATTTCAGATGCGAAATTTTTTATTTCTAGAATTTCTATTTGATTTTCCTATAGTTTCCATTTCTCTCCAGAGACTCACCATCTGTTCAATTATTATAGTCATCTTTTAAATTAAGTCCCTATGTGATATATGTTTTAAAGTCCTTTACTGTTAATTGTCTGCTAATTTTCATGGTATGTTCATTTCTTCTGTTCTTGAAGATGACTCACATTTTCCTTTATCTTCATATATCTAATGAATCCTGCTTGCACACTTGGTATTATGGATAGAGACTCTGGTTTCTGTTAACTTCCTGTCAGAAGTGGTGTTTTTGTTAGTTTATCTGTTTGCTTGTTCATTTGTTTGCTTTTTCTGGCAACCAGTTAAATTGCTGACTAATCACATTGCATTTCTGAAAATTGTATTTTACATTTTGTTAGGGTCGAGCTACTTCATCTTTATTCCTAGACTTGAAGTATAGCCCTTAATCAGCAAACACAGTATTTACATCTAATATAGAGTATTTCATGGGTTTTACAGAAAGTCTGAGGTGTTTATCAAGCAGGATTCAAACTCCAAACACTGTCATCACACCAAGAGGCAATGGCTGAAATCTATGCTTAGCTTTTTTATCCTTTAATTTTTTATTTCCCCGGACTCCTTAGAGTATACCCTATACATAAATTTCAGAAAATTAGACAAAGGATTGAAGACAGTTAAATTGAAGATTTTGGGTATCCTGTTTCTGTGGCTCCTTCATTTCTGGACTTTCTCTTGTTAATTTCTACTCACTCTGTTAGCCTCTAACTCTGTCTTCTAACATCACAGGTTGATAAAACTGTGCCTTCTGCTTAGTTGTATCCAATTGTACCACTCATTGATTGGGTATTTCCCCTCACTGTAAATGTGGCTGTCACCCAGCATGGTTTCCTTTATTCAGTGTCAAATATTGTTCAGTGTCTGCCTAGTTTTGATTGCTCTCCAATGCCTTCAAATAGCTTTACAAAAAATATTTTGTCCAGGATTTATAATTGCTATCTGCAGGAAGGCTAGTCCAATACAAGAAACTTCATCGTTACGATGACTGGAAATTTGACTCATTTTTCAAAGGATAAGAATAAGCTTTTAAAGGATAACTTTGCCTTCTGTGTTGAAAACATACAGTAAGACAGGGAGTCAAGGACAGAATCTGAGAGGCAATTAGGGGTTTCTTGCAACAATCCAGGGAAGAGGTCTGGTTGGCTTGTAATAGAATGGTAGAGGTAAGGTGGTTAAAAAGTGATCAACTCAGTAAATAGTTTGTAAGTAGAGCCTAACAGCTTCCTGACAGATGGAGAAAGAAGATAAAAGAAGTCAAGGATTTCTTCAAGACTTAGTAACTTAGCAGTTTTCAATAACTGGCATGAAAAAGTTATACTGGGGCCTTGGCGGTGACCGGGAAAGGGCAAAGAATATAAGTTTAGTTTTAAGCCATTGTATTAGTCAGGGTTCTGCAGAGGGACAGAACTAATAGCATATATGTATATATAAAAGGGAGTTTATTAGGGAGAATTGGCTCACACATTTACAAGGTGAATTCCCACAGTAACCTGCCTGAAAGCCAGGGAGAGAGAAGCTGATAGGGGCTCAGTCCAAGTCCAAAAGCCTCAAAACCAGGGAAGCCCACAATGTAGCCTTCAGTCTGAGACCAAAGGCCCAAGAGCCCCTGGGAGGCTGTTGGTACAAATCCCAGAGTCTGAAGCGTCAGAGAACCTGAAGTCTGATGTCCAAGGGCAGGAGGAGAGAAAGCAAACATCTGGCATGGGAAGGGAGAGACAGTAAGAGACTCCGCAGTTGCTTATCCCCATTCTTTTGGCTGTTTTGTTCTAGCTGTGCTGGCAGCTGACTGGATGGTGCCCACACATGTTGAGGGTGGATCTTCTTTCTCTCATTCCACTGACTCAAATGTCCATTTCCTCTCGAAACACCGTCACAGACACCCCCAGGAACAATGATTCACCAGCCGTTGAGGCATTCCTCAATCCAGTCAAGTTGATACTTAACGTTAACCATCACAAATACATCGAAATCAAGATGTTTATTAGACATCTCAGTAGAGGTGCAAGTAGACAGTTGGATATACAAGTCTGAAGCTCAGTAGAGTGGTCTGACTGGAGATATAAATTCAGGGGTTGCATTGGTTACCTATGGCTGTATAACAAATTATCCCCAAACTTAGCATCTTAAAACAAAACAAAAGTATGTATTATCTCACACAGTTTCTGAATGTCAGAAAGTCAGATGTGGCTTAGCTGGGTGACTCTGGCTCAGAGTTTTTCATGGAGTTGTAATCAACTTGTCTCTAGGCTGTGGTCTCTGAAGACTTAACTGGGGCTGGATAATCTACTGCTAAACTCACTCATGTGTCCGGTGGCTGGAGGCTTCAGTTTCTCACTTATGTGGACTTTTCTATAGGGCTTCTCACAACATGTCTTCGCAATCTATAGGTTGATCCACACTCAAAGGAAGTAGAATTGAGCCCAACCTCTTGAAAAAAAGGTGTATCAAAAAATTTGAGAATATACCTTTAAAAGTATCACAGAAGTTATCTGCACATAGATGATAATTAATCATCCATGGGTGATAAAATATCTGAGTGGGATCACCAAGGAAATGTGTAAAATAGAAAGATCTGAGAGCTGATCCCCAAATCATACCAACAGAAAATAGTCAAAGAGAAAAGAAGAAACAAATAAATGATGTTCTAATGGAGATATCGGTGAGATGATAGAAAAATACAAAAAATTACAAGGTCCTTGAACCTAGAAAAATGAAGTACATTGTGTTCCAGGCACACAAAACACAGACATTGTAATAGGCTTTACAATGATGTCAGCTTTCTATTTTTCTACACTTAGTTTTCTGACGTTAATTGCATTTCACATTTACTACATAATTATTACATGCTGTGTGTATGCTTGGGCATTTAAAATAGATTATATCTTCATAATAAGGTTATGAGAAAAGTTTTATCAGTATTTTACGGATGAGAAATATGCAGTTTTGAGAGTTACATACCTTTTCCAAATTAACATGAGTAAGTTGCAAAGCCCATAACTGAACCATGGTTGGCCTAATCCAAAGCACAAGTTCTAGCATCAACATTCAAAATATGCACTAAATTATAAGCACTTTGTAATTACTATCTCTTTCATTTATCATTAATTTAGCCATAGAAACAAAATTAGTTATGAAATATTGACCATAATTCTTAAGAACTCTGAAATAATTTTTGTAAATGAAAAAAATTAATATGCTAAGTATACAAAGCATAATATCTCATCAACACAATAAAGCATGATCATTCTTCTTTGGCAAAGTCCATTACATTCATCTTTCCTTTCCATTTCTGCTACTATTTTCCTATTTCCCTGTTAGCCATCTTATTAGCCTCCAGTCCCTTTCCCTAAAATCTTTCTGTGTATAACTGTCATGTTAATCTCCTGAAACACAAATATCATCCTGGCTTATCCCTGCTCAGAAAATTTCAACAACTAAATGGAATCAAGTCCAGACCTCTGATTCTGGCATTTCTTTTTAATCTCATCTTCTTAGCCTGGCCTCCAGTACAACCAGCCTGTAAATATTTTATGTAGTTCTATCTTCATTTCTTTTTCTTTTCCTTCCTGAAATGTTTACCATCCCTTCCAAAACCTCCCTTCAATATAACTGACTAATCTATGTCTTGCATGGAGCCACAAGGATCTCTCTATTCTCTCAACTCATGTCCCCAGATACTTACTATACTGCTTTATATTCTTAATTTTCATTTTTATGAATTTTTTACCATTAATATGCAAACTTCTTGAATAAAAATACTGTGCATATTTCATTATGCATTCTATGCATGTAACAAGATATCACATGTACCCCATAAATACGTACAAACATTATCTATCTCATAAAAAATTTTTAAAGTGAATCATATAGTTTATAGTATAGCATTTTACATGTAATAGATGCTTAATATTTACTTGATGTTAACAAAGTCAACAGTGAATATTATACATACCATAATAACAAATACACAGAACTTTGTGCTATATGTACTTTCTAAGAGCTTTACGTATATTAACTCTCAATTTCCTAAGACTTTACAAAAATGTCTAAAATTTGCTTTTCAGAAAAATAACCGTTGAATATGCTAAAATGTGCATTTCAAATAACATGTATGACATAGGTCATACATCCCACGCTTATAACTTAAGCAAAGGATTGACCCTGTGCTTTTGGCTTCTCTATCAGAATAGAGATGGTGCAGAATGATGTGAATGTGTCCGGTTATCACTTCTTTCTCAGTAACACTTTTTTTGCCTCCAAAGACCATCAACTTTATCCTATTCACCTTAAATAAACATAATCACCAACTTATGTTTCAACACACATTAAGTGCTGTTAAATAGCTCCATTAAAAAGCAATTAGTTATATTGTGAATACAGGCCTAGTTTGGCCAAATTGTATCTCCCATAGTGCGTCCTGATGTTAGGTGTCTAAATCACTATAATAAAAAGGGAAGTACTCTAGGTTGTTGGTTGCAGTATCTGAACTTGGAATGATGCTAGATGTAGACACAGAAATAATTAAATAACATAAACTAGCTATAGCTACAATATGAAATTTAATCTTCTGAGGCCTCTTTTTTTTTTTTTTTTTTTTTTTTTTTACACAGACTTAGAACAGAAAGCTAACATTCATTTTTTATGACCAAAAAACGTCAACTTTGATAATGGAGAAAAAAATAACTTTATTTATTTTTTACAATCAACAATTTGTAATCTATGGTCTTCTTCTTATAGATTACACAAAAAAGTTCCTGATTTCTGTGCAACCTAGCAGTTTCAGAAATGGAACATTTTATGAGTGACATTAAAGTAATACAAAAGTTCCAAAGTAAGATACTCGGAATTGGAAATCCTGATAAAGTAGAAACTATTTTGCAATTTCCTAGAGATGCTTGTTTAATATTTTTTCCTAAGACTTGACAGATCGTCTTTTTCATTTCTGTCTCACAGCACCTGAACAAAAAGATAAATGTACCCATAACATACCCATCTCAAAAACTAAAGAAAGAAATGGTATTTCTTGGTCCAGCAAAGAATCGTGTCAGAAGGATTTGGTGGGCTTCCTAAAACTCAGTCATGATGTTTATTCTGGTTTGGATTTAATCAGAAATTAAATGCTATATAGAGTTTTAACTTTTTTTAAAAAAAGAACTGTTTCTTTCTTGAGCTATTACAAAGCAATGATTATCTGGTAGCATATTGTTCTCACCAAACCAGATGAAACGTCAGTACATCCCTCCAAATCCCCTCGTGACTTAATCTTGAATTGAGCAACACAGAACAAAAGAATCAGTTCTCTTTTTTAAGAAACAAATGTTTAATCATCACACTGGACACAAGCCAACCTGTAAAATCCCTAGGTCTGCCAAAAAAGCAAAAATAAAAACAAAAGACACTTAAATTTTTTTCAAAGACATTACTAGCACTATCCAGAATTGTTAATTCATTCAAGCTTGTCTTTGGCAAATCCCAGTATCCTATTGCCCTGAGGTTTTGTTGGTGATGGTGGTGGTGGCTTTGTTTGTTTCTTTGTTTGTTTGTTGTGTAGAAATAGGGTCTCATTGTGTTGTCCAGATTGGTCTTAAACTCCTGGCCTCAAGTGATCCTCCTGTCTCAGCCTCCCAAAGTGTTAGGCTTGAGCCACCATGCCCAGCCTTCGTGCTTTTTTTACAATTATTATTGTTGTTGTTGTTGTTGTTGTTGAGACGGAGTCTCGCTCTGTCGCCCAGGCTGGAGTGCAGTGGTGCGACCTCTGCTCACTGCAAGCTCCGCCTCCCGGGTTCTTGCCATTCTCCTGCCTCAGCCTCCCAAGTAGCTGAGACTACAGGTGCCCGCCATCACACCCGGCTAATTTTTTTGTATTTTTAGTAGAGACGGGGGTTTCACCATGTTAGCCAGGATGGTCTCGATCTCCTGACCTCATGATCCACCCGCCTCAGCCTCCCAAAGTGCTCTTCTTCAACATCTAACATTAGGTTCCTAGAGTGGTCAAATGTATCCTCCAACCCCAATTTAAGTCTGTGGATAAGTAAGCTAAAGAACATTTTCTAAAAAACTGTCAATGGCATTATTTTTGCCCAGTGTTTGTACTTTAAAGAAAACATCTTCTGAGCACCGGTTTTGTTCCAAATTCTGAGGAGAGAAGTGAAGAAGAAACCCAGACATTGTATCTGAGTTCTCACAGTACAGCAGGAAAGACAGAATTGTAACAGATACTAACCGACACTGAACTAAGGTTTTGACGTAACAGTGTTAATGATATAGAGGAAAGAAAGATTTTATACTCTATTTTGGGGGTCAGGAATGCCTCGGAATTTTTTTGCCTTGGAAGAAGTTCTGAGTTTGAGATATTTGTGGAACTTCAATCTGGAGACACACAAGAGGAATTAATAGTGGGGTCTGGGGCTCTGTAGAATATCAGGGCTAAAGATATTAATCTGAAAAGATCAGTATCATCCATCCTTAGATAATAAAGAAATGTATAGATGAATATTTTCCAAAGTCTATACCCTGGACTAATTATCTCACAAGATGTTCTGAAGAAAATAGAGCCCCATGATCAAATAAGATTAAGGAACACCACACTTTATCCCCCTCCTCTGGAAATCTGTAAATGACATGAACATTTTAAAGGTACTGATAAGTCCTACATTAAGATACGATGTAGAAAAATATCATGAGAATATTAAGAAAGACAAAAGGCAAGAAATTTGAAGAAGATAAATATGACAATTTATATAAATCCTAGAGTAATTTCCAAAGATGACAATTGGCAAAGACAAAGTCTTACTCAATTTTGTTGTTCCACGACCCAGGAGAAAACATGGAATATATTATGTGCTCAGTGGTTATTTGGCAAATGAAAAAATAAAAAAATACAGCAACCAAAAACACAATTCCTCATATAAGCTTTTTATACATTCTACTAACTGCCTATGAAGATAGAAAAAAAAAAATGACTGGCAGCAATACAATCAAATTTAGACAAAAGAATATAATTTGATTTTGGAGAAAGTTTCATGAAATTTAGAAATGTGTTCGTAGCCTCTAGAGCAGTGGTTCTTAACGAGAGAAAGGGATGATAATTTTGTTCCCCATGGGACATTAGACAACATCTGGACATATTTTTGGTTATCACAACTGGGAATGGGGTGTTGCTACTTATATCTACTGAGTAGAAACCAGAGAGGTTGTGCCCTACTCCGGAAACACAACTCCTACAACATTCTACAATGCACAAGACAGCCTCCACAGCAAATAATTATCTGACCCAAAATATCAATAGTGCCACTGTTGAGAAATACTGCTCCACAACAAACAATACAGCTGTAAATGCAGAATAGAGCAAGAAGGGTGAGTCCAAATCAGTAGTAGGAAAGTCTGATTTACCCTCCCTTTGCTGCTCTAAATGCTAACAAATAAATACACAAATAAATAAATAAATAAATACATAAAATACATGCACAAACCACAAAAATATGCGATTTTTTCCCCTAGATCCTAAGGAATCACTTTTTAAGCCAGCCAGAGCCTGCCCCATACATCCTTTCAGGGTCCCCAAGGCCATCAGAACCATACGTTGGGAAGCATTGTTTGAGATGCCACTCCTCTCAAGAAAAGAATTCCATAGTCAATCTTTTCTGGACTAACCACTGTTACAAACAGACTTATCTGAGCAAGGTGTGCGATCTGTGCAAATAAATCTGCCTTTGGTTCCAGAGCCAAAGAAGGAAGCTGCCTGAACCTAGGTGAAGAGCAGACCAAGGTAATGAAACTAAGAAACTGCCTTTCGAAAAATGCCAGATCTAGATAGATCTCTATCTGCTAAGGGTGAACAATAATCAGCAAAGAAAAATAATCAGTAGAGAAAGGAAAAGGCAAAAGCAGACTATGCTTGATGTCTTCAAAAACATGACAGATGAAAGTGGCCTCTGGAAAAAGAGGGTGAAGAGCATAGAGTGTAAGATCAACGCAGAGATTCAAAGAACTCTGACTGAAGTAGAAAAAGAATGCAATGAAACACCAGAGCAAGAGCAGAGCTAAAACTCCCATTAGAGATGATAAAAATAGATGTGATCAAATCAAATCAGTAATAAGGATGGCAAACTTGAGAAGCCTTGAATCCAAAGGGAAAGAATGGAAGTGAAAGTGACAAGAAAACTTATAGATATGAATAAAAGGAAAAAAATAATCAACTTTAGAAAGCTGATTCTGACATCACTCAAGGAAATGTTGTAATAAATATAAATTGCCTAAGGTGAAGAAAAACAAATTATAGATTTAGAAACTTCACTAAATATATCAAGCTAAAATAGTAAGACTCATTATTGAAAATAATGGAAATTTGGAATTATAAAGCATTAAAGAAAAAGGGAATAGTTTGCCCATAAATGGCTAAAAGTCAGGTTGACATTAGACTTCCTGAACCATACCAAATGCTGGAGGAAAACATAACAGCCTACTGGATGCCTGTATACATGTAGACAAATCTGTGAAGAATAATTAGAGAAAATGATCAAAAGATGATTGTGGTATGAAACGTGCTTACCCTGTAAATATGTGGTAAATATAAAAGAAAAACAAAGTATGTGGTTTTCACATTTTAATGAATAAGATTGAATTAATAGTTATGCATCAGAGAGAATAATCCTTTTCAAATGTCAAAAGTTATTGATATTTTAATATACTGTATTACATTTTAATCATAATATCTGCCCCCTCTGCTTACAATAAATTTACCCCTACCCTCCCTCCTTTATCCAGTTCAAATGCAGTGCTACTTTGGCAAATAGGCTCTCTGAACAAAAAAAAAAGTCCCGATTTGCACTGTTTGCCAATTTCCATGGTGGAGATATCCTACCACAGCCCATTTCAAGCTGCCAATGATTTAACAACTCAGCTGTCCATTCCTAAATACTTAACAATGGAGCTGGTAAGCGCCAGCTCTTTTACACCACTGAGAAACGTTACCTTCTCTGTGAAGTAATTTCTCACTTGCTACACGTCATTATAGTTAGCTCTTTGCATTTATGTTTTTACCATTAGACTAGGAATCACTTGAGGGTAGAAACTGTCACAACAACAACAGTTGTTGCCAGTTTAGTGGAGAAAGGGAAATTTGGCTGGGAATCTTGAATCCTGGATGAAAAAGCACTGGTACCACAGATTTCCAGTGGAAAAGACCAACAAACACACATACTTTATTACTGCAGGTTGGCCTCAATATGCAGAATGGGATTCTAAACTACAGTGAGCTAGAATGGACCCCATATGAAGCAAACTCCTGTGTGTCTTGGCCCACATGAAAATGTGTCAGATATTCATTGTTACCCCTTTTCACTAAACATGCACACCTATTATCCCAGCACTTCGGGAGGCCAAGGAGGGCAGATCACGAGGCCAGGAGATCGAGATCATCCTGGCCAACATCATGAAACCCTGTCTCTACTAGGATACAAAAAACAAAAAATTAGCCGGGTGCGGTGGTGTGCGCCTGTAGTCCCAGCTACTCAGGAGGCAGAGGCAGGGGAATCGCTTGAACCTGGGAGGCGGAGGTTGCAGTGAGCCAAGATCGCACCACTGCACTCCAGCCTGGTGACAGAGAGAGACTCCATCTAAAAAAAAAAAAAGCAACCTAAGTTTATGATCTCTCCACATTAATGGTATAGTGAAGAAAAACAATGAGAGATAATTTTAGGGCTCAGAGCAACAAACTAGCACATCCACCCCCCACCCATTCTCTAGGACCCCTGGACTCTATCCTGATTACCAACTGGCTTTCGGATGGATACAGCAATGAACTTGATCGAGTCTTCTATAACGTGTACACAGATCAAAACATCACACTGTACCACATACATGTGCAAAATCATTATGTGTTAAATGTAATGTTTTAAAAGGTAACATTTTCCCAAGGGAGAGAAGACTTTGGATCCCTGTATGACACTGTCATAAAAGAAAAGCAAAACAAAAACAAAAGCAAACAGCAAGCTCAGACGTCTCTACTCTGGATTTTAACTCCTTTGTGCATTTCACCCAAAGCTCTAACCCCTAGACCCCTGGCCCAAAGGTGCCTCAGAATTTCTGTTGTCCCTGATCTGAAGCAGAGTAGGACACCTTAGCATCCAGGGATGGAGAGACAACTGGTGTTGAAGTAGAAAAGAACCTTGAACTCTCACTATAGGGCAGTAGTAACCCTAGCAGCAGGTTAGCAAACTTTTCCCAAAGGGCCAGATAGTAAATGAGACTTGCAAGCAATATAGTCGCTGTTAGTAGAGATTAAAACTGCATAATTCCCATTTCATAACAATTAAATTCTCTTTAATTTTCAATAGCACTAATTCAGAAAAGATGAAATATTATTAATGATATAATATAAAACATAATTTGCTCATTTCACCAAAATCAACAAAGAGCCTAATATCATAATTGCAAGAGCCTACATCCTCTTCAGCACTGACCGACAGCAATATTTCCTAATATGCCTCCTTGTTAATCTAGCAGGTGTGTCCATCTGTTTGACACAGAAGACCGTTCAGCAACCATTTTCCTATTATATCAGAACACTTTAAATTACGTTCCCCACTGAATTCTATTTTAATGTGTAGTCTGTGAAAATAAAAGTGATTCAAATTAAAGTTTATTTTGACTGTAGGTTTGACATTTTTGTGACCATTTGAGAATGTAAGGCACTTGATAAATATTTCAGAATGTCTCTTCTGACACCTTGTCTGCACAGCTAAATTAACAACTGTAACACAGTCAATTCGGTATTCACATCTATTCTTAACAACCAAATAAAATTGCTATATGGTCAATCGGTTGATCAATGCATAATCGGTTGTGAAGATAACCAGAAATACTAGCCAATTTGTTAACTGTGTGAACATACAGACAAAGACAAGCAAATTGGAGGACGGAAATTTTAAAAAATGTAATCAAAATTGCTCCGATGAAAAAAACAATTTATATGAATGAGGCCAAAATTTTATTCTGTTTTTTCTCTTGTAAATTCCTGAATGCTTCATGCTTAGGATTTTTGACATTTAATAACTACCTCCAGCTATATCTTATATGAGACTTACTTGAAAGATCCTCTCCCCAACCTTCCATCAATACCACCACTTTACATTTACTAAAATAAAAAGACAAGTATGGAACTCTATGTTTTCTGAAGTAGACACAGATAACAAGTTTATTTAAGCAGTTTTTTACATAAACAATATTGATTGTAACAAACTACAAAAGATGATACAATAAAACCAAGGAAGGGGCCGGGCGCGGTGGCTCAAGCCTGTAATCCCAGCACTTTGGGAGGCCGAGATGGGCGGATCACGAGGTCAGGAGTTCGAGACCATCCTGGCTAACATGGTGAAACCCTGTCTCTACTAAAAATACAAAAAATTAGCCGGGCGAGGTGGCGGGCGCCTGTAGTCCCAGCTGCTGGGGAGGCTGAGGCAGGAGAATGGCGTGAACTCGGGAGGCGGAGCTTGCAGTGAGCTGAGATCCGGCTACTGCACTCCAGCCCGGGCGACAGAGCGAGACTCCGTCTCAAAAAAAAAAAAAAAAAAAAAAAAAAACCAAGGAAGGAAGCAGCTACAGAAGACAGTGAATATTAAAATCAGCTTTTAAGAAAGAACATTTAAAGGCCGGGCGCGGTGGCTCAAGCCTGTAATCCCAGCACTTTGGGAGGCCGAGACGGGCGGATCACGAGGTCAGGAGATCGAGACCATCCTGGCTAACACGGTGAAACCCCGTCTCTACTAAAAATACAAAAAAAAAAACTAGCCGGGCGAGGTGGCGGGCGCCTGTAGTCCCAGCTACTCGGGAGGCTGAGGCAGGAGAATGGCGTAAACCCGGGAGGCGGAGCTTGCAGTGAGCTGAGATCTGGCCACTGCACTCCAGCCTGGGCGACAGAGCAAGACTCCGTCTCAAAAAAAAAAAAAAAAAAAAAAAGAAAGAACATTTAAAAAGTAGATAAAAACTTAAGAACACAACCTCAAACATGACTGAACAGTTAAATTTTAGGCTGGGTGAAGTGGCTCCCGTCTGTAAGCTTAGCACTTTGGGAGGCAGGGTGAGTGAATCACCTGAGTTCCAGCGTTTAAGACCACCCTGGGCAACATGGTGAAACCCCATCTCTACCAAAAATAGAAAAAATTAGCTGGGTGTGGTGGCATGCACCTGTGTTCCCAGCTACTCAGGAAGCTGTTGTGGAAGAATTGCTTGAGCCTGGGAGGCGGAGGTTGCAGTGAGCTGAGATAGCACCACCGCACTCCAACATGGGTGACAAAGTGAGACACCCCCGTCTCAAAAATAAAGTTAAAATTTTTAAAATCAATTTTGTTTATAATATATTTCATGTGTATATACAATGTATATACAAAATTAAATAACATTAAAATTATATATTTTATAAAAATTCTATATTTGTATATATAATTTTAAACAAATAGATGATTACCTCTTGCAAATAGAGCATATCCATATCTTGACTGATTTTTGTACACTTCCATCAAAAATATTTTTGGTCATGGGTAGGCAAACAGATACTATAAACATTTATAGATTTAGTATTAAAGTATTAATGGAAAATGAGCCTTATATGACACTTTTACAACTTTTCCTATTCATAATTTCACTTGTGTCTAAGAGCTCTGACAGGTGGGTCGATTAAGAATTATCATCAGGTATATTTTATAGATGACATACCTGTAGGTCAGATAGATTAAGTGACCTTCCTGAGGTCACACTATTAGCTAAAGAATGAAACTGACATATGATCAAGGTGTTCTGACCTTTTCCATCGTACAATTCGGTTTTCCACCATATCAATATCGAGACGTGAAAAATAAGTTTCTTATTTTATAAATAATCCATCTCTTTTCCTAAAACTTGCTAAAAAAAAATGTGTAAACATCGAGGATAATGTGCATGTTTATCCAGAAGAGTCAGAATAAGTTAAGCCACCTTAGTGAGTTAAAAGTCTTTGGCTGTAGAAGAATATGTAAACACACCCAGTCTCAGCCTCATTTGGGTTCATATTTTAAGAACTTAATTGCCTGTTTGTCCAGACACACTGTGCTAACCACAGGGGAAGGAAAACAGACTTGCTTCTGTTTTGGACCAGTTGATGTGGGAGCAATAAATCCTTATTGTTTTGGAACTGTAATGTAAAATTATCAATATTTAATGGGTGAGATGGCTTGATACAAATACTTTTCTCAAACCAGGCTTTCCTCGTCTCTAACTGTGCCCTGTCAAAAGTCAATAAAATAAAAATTTCAAAACACAGGCACAGCAGCAAGTCTCGATTTTGACCACCAGTTGAATCCATAGTTAATCAGCACTGAGAAAGAAATAAGTGACGGGAGAGTTTCTAGTGACTTGAGAGAGTATGGAGAGTTCAGTTTATTTCCTAAAACCTAAAATTTTATGTTTGCATATGAATAATGTCGAAAACATGATTACTAGAAGACAAGCTGCCTGATTTCGACTGCACTGAGAAAGAAAGATGCTCTCTAATTATTCACACAGTAGTCTAATCTTTACCAGCAGCCCAAACTTCAGCTTCTTTTCTATTTACTGTCTTCACGATGTTCAGGTTCTGCAGCATTTATTGAGTGTCTGTGATGAATGCCTTCAATCTTACTCATAGTTTTATCATTACTACTTCTTAGGTTTATCATGACTCCTTCTTCCTTCATATTTTTTAAAGTTTTTGTTTTGTCTTGCTTCGTATCAATATCATGGCTCCTGTTATTTTCTTTTTACAATTTTTATCATTATTTCTTGAATATTTTTTATGCATCAGACCTAAAACAAGTACTTTTAGATATTATCATATTTCATCTTACTTGACCTTCAAAACCCATGAGGTGGGCATCATTATGCCTATTGTGCAGATGGGAGCAGTGAGGCCTGAAGACTCATTTATCAGTAATCTCATATTCATACAGTAGTGAGACTGGAGCACAAATACAAATCTATCTGATTTCAGATCTCACGTTCTTAATTTCTAACCAACTCGGCTTCTGCTTTGCTATGTTATATCATATACAATTTCAAATTGTATAACTATGGTGACTACTTCTTTAAAAGTTTACACCGAAGAGGAATAATGTGTCTATCTTTCTTCCACACATTACCATGTCCGTCACACCTTCTGCCCAGCCATGGTCCATGAGGACCTCTTAATTTCTTTCTATAGAAAATATAAAAAGGCATCAGGCTGATGAATACATTCAGAGAGTGTTAACACTGCACTCCCCTAAAGAGGCATGAGAAAAAAATCTTTCACCCTGTCAATGAGTCTGTGTAGTAGCTTACAGAGGAACAAAAATTCTTCCCTATTTTTCCCATCCCCTTCCTCTCATTTTACAACCTAGGCTGGACTACTCCTTTGACCAATAGAGTGTGGAGAAAGTGATGCCTATGTCATTTTTGGGGACCAGCCTTTAAGAGGACTGGCTGTTTCTGCCTTGGTCTCGCAAAGCCCTGAATCACAATGAAAGAAGTTTGACGAGTCTGCTGAAAAACCTCATGGAAATATCTTGGGATTACATGAAAAGAAATACGGGCTTATCAGAGCCTAGGCTTCCAGCCACCCCTACCCAGGTTTTAGGCATGGCGTATGTTAAGTCATGTTCCCAAGAGACAGAATGTGAGACTTGAAATTTGTGTGCAGTATGTTACTGGGAAATTCTTTCCCAAGGACAATACCTATGAGTGAGGGGCAAAGTGCACTGGGTAGAGAGAGAAATTGAACTGTGATACCATTTCAACAGGTAAGTTTTGGAGTTATGGTGGCCATCGAGAGTTTTCTGTATTGAAACAAAATGTCAGTTCTGATGCTCTAGCACAGCAGAGTCACTGGATGCAGGCCCATGTCCACCCATGCATTAGGGGGTATGCAACTTTCATTTAAATGGCTCTTATTTAGGAGTCTTTGCAAATAAGTGTCATTGTTTTTTTTCTTTTCTACAAAGGCATAGTTCCTTTAAATATGTATTGTTAGCATGTTAAGTTTTTACATGAACATTTTGTAAAATGTTCTAAGTTAAAATTGACAAGATTCTTCTTGCAAAACCTATTCCAATAGTCCTCTCCTGACACCTACCATCTTCAAACTAATTTTAGTAGAGAACCAGGAAAGTCAAATTAATATCAGTCTACTAGGAATATCTTGCCCAAAATCCTTTCCAATCTCAGAGCTCTTTTATTAGATTTTTTTGTTCTAATTAGTTGTATAGAGAATCAGTCAAAGGAGTATATAGATAAAAAGCTTCAAGTCTTACTGTATTAAACCAATAAGAATCAATAAGAAAAATCTTCATTTTTATCTACTTCTGATTTCCTAGACAAACAACTTATAAAGCAGGATCACAAACTAGGCTGCGCATAATATTACTACCAAAATTAGAGGGGAAAGAATTGCTTTTTTGACAAATTAATTTTATATTTCCAATGGCCTACAACAGGTCTGTCCTTTGTTATATTTTAAATTTACATTAAGTTAATAGATGCAGATCTTGATGAAGTGGCATCTTTCTCTTCAGTCACAGCAAGAAGGAAAATGCCACCTTTCTCTGGGTTAGTGTTCCCATTTGCTCTTATGAAATGGCCTTAGAAAGCAACTGAGCCTGTTTTCTCTTGTTGCCATCACCCAATAAACACATAGTTTTACAACAGCCTAAACTAAAATGAAATGACTCTACCCAAGATCTCTACTCATTCCACTATTTAGAAAACCTTTTGGCCAGGCACAGTGGCTCACGCCTGTAATCCCAGCACTTTGGTAGGCCGGGGCGGGCGGATCACGATGTCAGGAGATCAAGACCATCCTGGTTGACACAGTGAAACCCCGTCTCTACTAAAAACACAAAAAAATTAACCGGGCGTGGTGGCGGGCGCCTGTAGTCCCAGCTACTTGGGAGGTTGAGGCAGGAGAATGGAGTGAACCTGGAAGGCAGAGCTTGCAGTGAGCCGAGATCATGCCACTGCACTCTAGCCTGGGCAACACAGCCAGACTCTGTCTCAAAAAAAAAAAGAAAAAAAGAAAACCTTTTAACCTATTTAGTTAAGTAATAAGATTTTGCTCTTATTCAAAATCTCACATTTTAATTAAGGGAATTGGATTAATAGAATTGTTTTTAAGACAGAGGTAGATTATCAGGCCAAAATCACCTCTTCTTAATATGTGGCATAGAACCTAAACATTTCAACTGAATATGTGGTCACGTACTTACAAAATAATAACAATTTTTAAAAAGAAATTTATGTTCTCAGCATCTCTACAGCTCACCTCCATTTGATTGGAAAACCCTGAAGCTGAGCAGAAACTTAAATCAGGCTCCTACATGTTCACAATGGAATGTCAGATCTGTGGTCACTGCAGCTCGTATCTAAAGCATATGGTTTTCCTTGATTCAAGAACACAAAATCCTGGCCCACAGGGCACTCATCAGAGAATTTTCTTCAGAACTGACTGCCTTTCAGAATTTAACAAAGACTCACTTACAACAATGAACATTTGATTCAAATGGGATAAGAGACATTTTAATTATCTATGACCCAGGCTACTGGAAACAGAATACTTCCATCACTAGCTATCCCAAAGCTTATCAAAAGTGTACAGAAATGAACACTTTTATGTTCTCTTGCTGGAAGTAAAAACATATTTCCAATTTTCTGTTGGACACCTGACAATATGAACTAAAATTGAGAATGCACATGTTATATGACCTAGAAACTGCATGGGCAAGTATTTATTCTAATGAAAATTATTGCATTTTTTACAAAGTTGCATGGATACTGACTGAAACTTTCTTTTCTTAAGAGATGGTGTCTAGCTCTGTTGCCCATGCTGGAGTGCAGTGACATGATCATGGCTCACTGCTGCCTCAAACTCCTGGACTCAAGCAATTCTCCTGCCTCAGCCTCCAAAGGAAGTGAGACTATAACAGCACAATCCCACACCTGGCTAATTTTTTTTTCTAGAGATGAAGTCTCATTTTGTTGCCCAAGCTGGTCTCAAACTCCTGGGCTCCAGAGAGCCTCCCACCTCAGACTCCCAAAGTGTTGAGATTACAGGCATGAGCCACTATGCCAGGCCTGAAACTTTTTATAGTGCAAATAAATTGGAAATAACCTTAATAGTCATTGAGACAAGACTGTGTGACATAGTAATACAAAGGAATACCAGGTAGCCATTAAAAAGACTAGAATAGCTTTTTCTATATATGAATCATAAAGATTAATTGCTAAGTTAAAAATTTGAGAAAAGAAAGTATAATTTCATCTTGTTTTTAAGTGTATATAAACATACATATGCATATAAGAAGGTATAGAAAAATAGACACAGAACTATAAATAGTCATTTTACAGTGGTGGAGGGTCCCTGATTTTAGACTTTATACATTTCTGTATTCTTAACTTTTTACAATGAGCCTACAGTACCTTTTTATTTTAGGAAAATTAATTTATTCATTAAAAATGCTTCAAAAAGAACCGACTGCACAATATTATCTTAGCTCCCATTTAACTTGTAGAGTTAAAATTTCATGTTAAATTCTCATATTTATAGAGGAGATGATGTAAGAAAACTTGAATAAATGTTTTTAAGCAAAATTATAGTTAGATCACAATAATGATTGTTAGTATCCAGCACTGTGCTAAGTGCTTTACGTGGTTTACTTCTTTTAATATTCAGAACTCCCTAAAAATAGGCACTATTATTATCCATACTTTACAAATGAGCTAAAAAATAGGTACTATTATTAGCCATATTTTACAAGTGAGCAAATTAAAATTTAGATACATTCAGTAACTTTGCCAGTTTGGGATAGAATCAAAATGCTAAACTAAATATGTCTGATTCAACAGCCAATGTTCTTAATCACTATGCTAGATGGTTTCACTATTGTATTATATTAAGGCCATAATCAGAAAAAGAAAAGCTGTTCTTTGCATTCCATATTTGTCATTTTTAAGATAGGGTTTGGGGCTTTAGAAAGCTCAAAAGAGCCATAGGAAAGAAGGTTGAAGCAGCCTCCAGCAATATCTCAGTCAGAAGGTCAAAGGCAGGTGGTTTGTCATAGCTCACAGAAGCTTCTGCAATTCTCAAATCTCTGGAAAGCTTCCATCAATGGTCTCAGTCTATAGTAGGAAAGCAGGTGCTTCTCAGCTTACCAGGGGAGCCTCCAGGACACTTCACATCTGCTCATGCAACTGCCTCTGCAGAATACTGGTTCCTTCTGTCCCATCTTCCAATATCATGCAGCACCTCTCATTGGCAAGCTGTAAACTGAAGCAACATGGAAAAGAGGATTCTGGGAAATATAATATCTGACTTCTTCTCTACAGTGCAGAAATGATCTTGGAAAGGGGTTGTGGGATGCTGAGTTGAAAACAGAGGATCCAAGATTATTGGTTTATTAGATATTTCATGTGTATATCTATATAGAGAGACATGTATAGATACACACAGTTACATACACTATACATTTTAGATGTATATATAGGCAGTATAGCATCATAGTTAAGAACCCTGACTGAAGTCAGATGGTTTGTACTCAAATCCTGGTTCCCGCTTTTTAATAGGGTAGCTTTGGGCAAATTGCTTAATTCCTCTATGCTTCAATATTTTCATCTTTAAAGTGGGTTAGTAATATTACTTACCTCATAGGATTATTGTGAAGATTATACATATATATATATATATATAACAGAAAGTGCAAATTTAGCATGTTCAAGGCAATAAGTGAGATACAAGAGCAAAAGATGTGTTCAGAAATGTTAGTAATTGTGTTAAGTATGAAGTTCATTCTAAGTGTGGTTTAGAAAAAGAACTCAGAATTATTAACTGAATTATAAACAGAATTAAAAGAATTAGTAACATAATAGATGTTGTATAATGTTTTAATTATTATTGTATTTGTGGTTATTGGACATCACATAATAAAATCTTTTGGCCGGGCGCGGTGGCTCAAGCCTGTAATCCCAGCACTTTGGGAGGCCGAGGCGGGTGGATCACGAGGTCAGGAGATCGAGACCCTCCTGGCTAACACGGTGAAACCCCGTCTCTACTAAAAATACAAAAAACTAGCCGGGCGCGGTGGCGGGCGCCTGTAGTCCCAGCTACTCGGAGGCTGAGGCGGGAGAATGGCGGGAACCCGGGAAGCGAAGCTTGCAGTGAGCCGAGATCGCGCCACTGCACTCCAGCCTGGGCGACACAGCGAGACTCCGTCTCAAAAAAATAAATAAATAAATAAATAAATAAATAAAATCTTTTGGTACGCAGTACCAGGAAAAACTTTTTTCTTTTGACACAATATGAATCAAAACTTCACCATACTTTATTTTGTTTGTGTTGAATTTCAGAAGTAAATTTAGCACTTGCTTAAAATGACTAACATACCAACTTCAGATAAATCTATTCATTAACTGCACTTGTTAGATTTTTATTCTAAATTTTATCCTCCGTTGTCCAATTTGTATATTCAGTTTATAAGGTAGTGAAATATAAATATAAGGAGGAATTTTGGAAAAGAGAAAAGAAGAAGGAGGAGGGCTTGCCCTTGTGCTCTATATTGCTTATTTTCATCTCTTTCACTCCCTCCTTTAATATTTGATTCTTCATTAGACTGATCTTCTTAAAAACTAATTTCAATTATTATTTCTAATTATTGGATGCTTCATTTATAAGAGGTTTTTATGTTACCTCTTAGCTGGACTTCCCACCTTACATTAGGAAACTCATTAATCCTGATTCCATTTTAAAAACAGATATATTTTTTAAAACTCCTTGCTATAATTCTACAATTCACTTGAGTAAGAAACAGAGCCACTCATGTAAGAAACAGCTCAAGTCAAACCAATGCCTGGAATTCTGAGAATCTCTCCCATCATTTGCTAAAAGTACTGATTGTTTTCACCACCCAACGTGACCTCAAATGTAGGATGGTTCTTTCCCACTGAGCAGCATATGGGCCTTGATTTGAACCGTTTTCAACCTCCGAAAGTTGAATTTCTCTCCCTCTCTTAGGTGTCCTCAGGTTCCCTCAAAAAGAATTTCAAGTATGTCAGAGTTGATTTTTTAAAGTCAGATGGTCTCCCACATATCTTCCATATTTAGTGAAAAGCATCCATCCTCATTTTCAGCTTCTCTGGAGAGTGCTACCTCTCTCTTTGATGTAGTCCTCAGAGCCCTCCTAGTAAATCTTGTAGATGATACCTACACAGCTTACATTTTTACATCAGGCCATTCCAAACTTACATTACGAATTTGGTGACAATCCACATATCCTTCTTCACATGACACATTAGTAAACCAGCAGACAGGTTTCCCTTTTATATAGATTTGAAAGATTAGGTAAGTGGAGGTAATGTCTCCCACACACACAGAATATTTTAAATACGATTATTTCGAACTCAACCTGTCAGTTTACTCTTAAAACTCAAAAAGAATCAGGAGATTAATACTGTAGCTTGCCACGTCCTTTGAAATCATGATGGATTCTTCTCCTTTGACAACCTTCATAATGGATCTAGGAATGCATGGGGAAAAATTACTGGCATTTAAAAAATCTATACACTAACTCTTATAAATACAGTTTTCAAATATGCAATACTCGTATCTGCCACAACACCATTTAGCATTAATAACATTTAAAATATTTTTAAAAACTTCCTTTTTTTTTAACAGCGCAACTTAATAGTCACATACATACACACAGATTAATTAATCATGTAAGCTGGCATTGTTGAGAGAACAATAATGGTGATCATGCTAGAGAGAGAATCTGGGGTTTTCATATAATTTCCATTTAGGTCATGCTTCAATTTCATTTCAATTTCATATATAACCTAACCTACTCCTAACTCTTCTTTATGATTATGAAAAAGACTTCCTTCTACACTGAACTCATTCTACAAATGTAGAAGACAACCTTGTACATTTCCATAAGAAATAACGTTCCTGTGTTTAGGCTTCTTTAAGGGATTTACTCTGGGGATAATCTAATGCTGAAAATCATACCAACAGGTCAGAGTACATTTGATAATGGAGGAGGTGGGACTTGTTCAGGATCCTTGTGACCCAGGCCTTTGCCCGGCTCTTAGACAGGATAACAGTGCACATGAGTCCAGACTTCAGTACCCAGTGCTTAGGAACCACCTTTTCTTAGAGCTCTACAGGCAGTACTGTGGATGCCTGAGAACTTGAGAGGTCTGACCAGACAAAAGTGAGCATCCTGAGAGCAGGTCTTACAGAGAGCTATTACAAAGTAAACAGAAACCACCAGCTGCAGTCTCAGTGACCACTGCTACAGAGCTCCATCTTGACCTGAGGATTCTAGTGCCTGTCATCGCTCCTACCGTAATTCTGTGTTCCTTACTGAGGATCTTCAGAAAACTTGCTTCGTCCCTGCCCTGCTTCCTGGATCCCTAGGACTCTTCTCTCCTGAGTGGCATATAATTGCCAAGCCTGTGTCATTTAAACCTGACTGACCTAGATTGACACTGCTGTGACTGTAACTCTGACCCAATCCACCACCAGCTGATGCCAAAATATCTTTTTCCTGATTGCTTATCTCGATGCAAACAACTATGGATTAATCCAAGCACAGGTGTGCAGCCTCCATAGTACAAGGCAGGGGTTCCACTTGAGCTTCTCAAGCCTTATCTCACCTACTCCTCACAAGCTCTCTAGGAAGTGGGCACTGAGTGTTCTCGCCCTACACATGAAGAAACTGAACTCAAAGATTAGATACCTTCCCAAGTCATAGAGCTGGTAAGGGAGAGAAGTTGGCTTTGTGCTAAGCTAAGCATAGACTGTGAGTGCTTAATCACTTCACTAGAGCACTTCTCACTGGAAAGAGAAGGTGGGCTCCAACTCAGAAGCAAAGCCAGGCTGAAGAAAAGCTTGTGCTATCAATAAAAATGTTCTATTAAAACAAGAAAATTTCTGCATATTACTTCAAAATAATAGTCAAGCTCACACTTCTGGGTCCTTCTGTGACCCTGCAAGTCTCAGTCAGGGATTCCAAGTTCACTCCCACTCGTCTGCGTTTCTTTATATTCTGCAGGTGCCTAGTTTCCGGAGTCCAAAAGTCCACTTCACTTCAGTGCACACAGATCCATGCCTTCATCTTGAGCTACAGAATAATCAAGAAAGGAATATCCAGCCTAGCCACCCACAAATGGGTGAGCAGAGGCTTGGAAAAATAATAAATCTACCCTGGCATGTTTCATCTTTTTCCAGGCTATGGCCACAGCCTCCTGTCTGAATCGGTGCACGCATTCTGCCTTTCCCCAGTTCGTTCCCCACAACGCAGTCATGGCCTTCTTTCAAAATGCAAATCTGATCCTGTTTCTTGTCCTAGAACAGCGTTCCCTTCCTCTCATTTCCTGGTTAATTCATCCCCATCCTTCAGATTTCAGGAACTCAACCATTACTTCCTTGGGAAACCTACTCTGGTCTTCCTGACCTGGTTAGATACTTATATTATATGCCTTTATAGTACCATGAACCTCGTCTTCAGAGGTTTTGATACATTTGCAACAGGTAAGCAATCATTTTATAGCATTTACTTTTGTTTTTCTTCATCCTTCTAGCTCTCACTACAGTGCACAGCCCAGTGTAGAGGTTCATAAGTATTTGCCGAATGGTAAGTGATCTGGGGAAGTGAATGATATTGGCAATTTGCATTCACACCTGGGCATGATTAAAATTGGCCCAAGCGACCGGCACACATACAAACTGACTAAAGTAAAAGGTCAGTAAAACCTTTACAAAGAATGACCTTTCTAGAATATTATAAAAACCGTAGTTCATACACAATCCTGGAAAAACTTTGGTGAGATAAGTTACGATAAAAAATGTTGTATGTCTCATGGTTATGATATATTGATATGATGGCCCCTGTTTTAACTTTAAAAAAAATCACACTAACTAGCTAATTATACTATGCTTAGGGAAACTATTCCTTCTTGATTATAAGCTACTGTGTTGCTTTTCTTTTCCAAAGAAATACGAACGGTTATCCTGCCTCAAAGGCATGTAACTAAAATATCATATGGAGGAATAAATCTGGCTATTCCATTAGTTAATTTCCAAGTAGAGATGTATTACCAAACACCACTCTTTTGTTCAGTTTTTGTATTACAGAGTCACAGCCTAGCATCGAATCATGGTGCTAGTGTCTATGCTACAGTCAAGACACACATTTGAGTGACTCTTTTGTTTCTTTCCTTTTTTCCCCTTTAACATGGTGATAATCAGAACAAATTGATTTTGTTTCTCGGATTGCTGAAATCCTCCCAACACTTTCTTCAACACCAATGCTGAATAAATCATTGTAACGTTCCCCTGAAGTGAATTGAAAATTAATTTACACAACCAAGATGATCCTCCTAATAACAGGGTACATGGAATGGGGAAATTGGAAATCATTACCCAGCAAACATTATCTGCATTATTTTTGTAGCTGCTTTAGATTGCATTGTAATAGAAAATTAGGAGACCGGCTGTGAAGAAGTTTAAGAGGGTCCCCTGAAGAGCGTCTGCTTTAAAATTGATTCTTTAAGAAAGCATTAAAAAGCTATTGGAATTGATTGCCTGCTAATATAAAGGAAAAAGTCTTTACCACCATGTGAGTTAAAAAAGAGCATCTTCATTCATGCATGTTATTAAAACTACTGGCCTGAAAGCCCCTGTAGAAAGATAAAGGATATAGATGGGATATTAAAACGGCAATCTTTACCTTATCTGGGATTTAAATTTAATATGTTGCTTTTATTAATTTAGCAAGAACCATTAGTTAGGATGTCAAAGAGTGAATATACAATTAAAATGCCATAGAATGGTGGGATCTTTAATAAACAGTGGACCAGGAATTCTTCATTAATCTTCCAAGCATGAGGCACACCCTTACAAAAAAATAAATCCAAATGAATTGACAGTTTTTGCTTTATTGCTAAGTTTTCTGTGCAGCAGCGGTAGAAGTTATAGCTGATAACATCTCTGATTCGCTTTTGAAGCTTGCCCTGAAATAAGGTAATTACCAATCAGATCCCAGCAGTTGGCCAGATAGAAAATGACAATTACTATCTTTAAAATATGTCTATGGAGCTTTGAAAGGTTTCCATGTACCTGGTACAATGGGCTATTGTTTAAGCAATGATACTGTAGACAGATTTACAAACACATAAGCAAACACAGTAGGATGTCTTGACACTAAATTGTTTTCTCTTTATAGCCTTTTTATTTTTACCACATTCAGTGGGAAATTGCCTTGTCTTTTTAAATATATGATAAGTAGGATTACTTAGCAGAATAATTAGTAAAAAAATGCGTTTTCAAATACAATAGATTTTCTTTTTCTTTAAGAATCACCTCAGACTTAAACTGCACCCTCACCCCAATCCCTCCCTTTGTCTCTCTCCCTCTGTTTAAATGGATTGCAAATAATTTCTACACAGATGAACTACATCAACAAATTTCTGATAGACAAATAGTAGATTGATGGTGCATGTAAGCTAAAAGTGCATTCCTAGATGAAAAATTACACCCACAACCACATTGGACCATCATTTTCAGTGGTATCAAGTCCTTGGTAAGGTGGTAGAAAACAGCCTCATAATGAGGCCCTTTGGATAGCTCAATTATGAACCCCCCGGAGATCATTGAAATGGGCCACCCACAATATACTAGCCTAATAACACATTTCTCATATATCACTTTAAATATTAACATGAAACCTACAAAGTGTTCGAACTTAACATCAGAACAATTCTATATTAAACTATATTCATCAAAACAGATTTTTTTTATTATACTTTAAGTTCTAGGGTACATGTGCATAACGTGCAGGTTTGTTACATATGTATACTTGTGCCCTGTTGGTGTGCTGCACCCATCAACTCGTCAGCACCCATCAATTCGTCATTTATATCAGGTATAACTCCCAATGCAATCCCTCCCCCCTCCCCCTCCCCATGATAGGCCCCGATGTGTGATGCTCCCCTTCCCGAGTCCAAGTGATCTCATTGTTCAGTTCCCACCTATGAGTGAGAATATGCAGTGTTTGGTTTTCTGTTTTTGTGATAGTTTGCTAAGAATGATGGTTTCCAGCTGCATCCATGTCCCTACAAAGGACGCAAACTCATCCTTTTTTATGGCTGCATAATATTCCATGGTGTATATATGCCACATTTTCTTAATCCAGTCTGTCACAGATGGACATTGGGTTGATTCCAAGTCTTTGCTATTGTGAATAGTGCCGCAATAAACATACGTGTGCATGTGTCTTTATAGCAGCATGATTTATAATCCTTTGGGTATATACCCAGGAGTGGGATGGCTGGGTCATATGGTACATCTAGATCTAGATCCTTGAGGAATTGCCATACTGTTTTCCATAATGGTTGAACTAGTTTACAATCCCACCAACAGTGTAAAAGTGTTCCTATTTCTCCACATCCTCTCCAGCACCTGTTGTTTCCTGACTTTTTAATGACTGACATTCTAACTAGTGTGAGATGGTATCTCATTGTGGTTTTGATTTGCATTTCTCTGATGGCCAGTGATGATGAGCATTTTTTCATGTGTCTGTTGGCTGTATGAATGTCTTCTTTTGAGAAATGTCTGTTCATATCCTTTGCCCACTTTTTGATGGGGTTGTTTGCAAAACAGATTTTTAATAAGCTTTTCTATATCTGTTTCATTAGTATTTTATTTTTAGTTGATTAATAGAGTCATCATTTCTATATGTTCTGGTTTGCCTGGGACAGTCCCATTTGAGACTTGTTGCCGAGAGTAACTATTAATAGCAATCCCCTTCACTCTCAAAACTGTGCGGATTTGAGGGTAAGCTACATAGCCATCCTACTTATAAGTGATTTCTGATATATTTAACTTTTAGATCCTTTGTAACAGAACTCAAAGCCATTTGTTTTCAAAATAGTCAAACTTAAAGCTAAAATAGCTAAGATTTTATGTTTTCAAAATGAATTTCAATTTTTCTACTACCCATAAAACTTCTTAAAAGCTAGGACAACAGTTAATCCAAAAGGCATCATTATAAATATTTAATGTTTGTTAGTGTTGGTTCTAAAGATAATTATAATGATTATATTGTTAAAATGTTAACAAGAAACAAAAAACTTTAATAAAAGTAACAACAAATAATATTGTCTTTATTACTAATTTGTAACACTTTTAGATGTCAAAAATCATGTATAATGCTATTACAAATTTTTAATGACTAAAATAGTAAGTGAAAGTTCTTCATAAACTTACCCCACAAAGCCAACCATTCTGAACAGATCTTTGTCTATAGATACAAAAACATGTTTGTTTTTTTTTTCTGAAAATAGAATCATAATACTTTTAAACTGGTCTTTTCACTCTGTTGCAGAAACCAGAAAGCAAAGAAATATCTTGAATAACAGACATAATTATAACTCTTTATTATGTCTCTCAATTCTGTTGATAAAAAGTGAAGAACAGAAATAGCATTTGTTGACAGGGAGTAAAAGAAACCTGTAGAGCATATGGCAACCCCAGCAGTATGTATCTCTCTCTGGCATCAGCCTCTTTCATGTTTAAGTTTCTGGGCTTCTGTAGGTTCTTCTAACTTAAACTTTTTACTAGTATTACTAGTACTAAACACCATGATAAAATTAAAATTAAAAGAGACAAAAAAGGAATACAATTAACATGAATGTTTCAATTAAAAATAAACTTTCAAAATCAACAATCTGGATTCCTGTTTAAATTGAAAGATATGTTTATTACATGAATATTATGGGCCAATGCATATTATAAGTATTTAATAGAGATTTGTTAATGTTTATGATAAAGATAACAATGATTCTGTGAAAGTATAAGCAAGCACAACAGAAATATCCTTTAGTGGGTAAATGGATAAACTGTGATACCTCCAGACAATGGAATATGACTCAGTGCTAAAAAGAAATGAGCCATCAAGCAATGAAAAGACATGGAGGAAACCTAAACCCATATTGCTAAGTGAAAAAAGCTAATCTGAAAAAGCTACATACTATATGATTCTAATTACATGATGCTCTGGAAAGGGCAAAACTATGGAGACAGCAAAAAGATGGTTGGTTGCCAGGGGTTAGTGGGAAGACAGGATGAATGGGCAGAGGATAGTGGATTTATAGGGCAGTGAAAATACTCTGTATGATAATATAATGATGGATACATTTAATCATACTTTTGACCAAACCCAAAGATAAAATTTTCAAAATCAAGAATGGGCCCTAATGTAAACTATAGACCCTGGGTGTCATGTGTCAGTGCAGATTTGATATGGTTTGGCTCCGTGTCCCCACTCAAATCTCATGTCGAATTTTAATCCCTACATGTCAGGGGCGGGACCTGGTGGGAAGTGATTGGATCATGGAGATGGATTTCCCCCATGCTGTTCTCATGATAGTGAGTGAATTTTCATGAGATCTGATAGTTTAAAAGTGTGGCACTTCCCGCCTCACTCTCTCACTCCTGCCTCCTTCTGAAGAGGGTGCTTGCTTCCCCTTCATCTACTGCCATGATTGTAAGTTTCCTAAGGCCTCCTTGGCCATGTGGCACTGTGAGTCAATTAAACCTGTTTCATTACAAATTACCTAGTCTCAGGTATTTCTTTACAGCAGTGTGAAAATGGCTAATACAAGTTTCATCAGTTGTAATAGATGTATTACACTGGTGAGGAATGTTGATAATAGGGAAGAGTATGCTTGTGTGGCGACAAGGGATATAAGGGAAATCTCTTTTGCCCCCTCTCAATTTTGCTATGAACCTAAAACTGCTCTATCTTAAAAAATGAAAACAGGCCGGGCGCGGTGGCTCAAGCCTGTAATCCCAGCACTTTGGGAGGCTGAGACGGGCGGATCACGAGGTCAGGAGATCGAGACCATCCTGGCTAACACTGTGAAACCCCGTCTCTACTAAAAAATACAAAAAACTAGCCGGGCGAGGTGGCGGGCGCCTGTAGTCCCAGCTACTTGGGAGGCTGAGGCAGGAGAATGGCGTGAACCCGGGAGGCGGAGCTTGCAGTGAGCTGAGATCCGGCCACTGCACTCCAGCCTGGGCGACAGAGCGAGACTCCGTCTCAAAAAAAAAAAAAAAATGAAAACAGAAGAAATTAACAAAAACAATAAAAATAATATGATATTTTAAAATATTATTTTATTATAGATGTGTAACTTTTCAGATTATAGAAGCCATGTACAATATAAAAAAAACTATATGAGTTTTTTCCTTGTGTGAGGTTTGGAATTTTCTTCTTTCATAAAAATTCTCACTACTTAAAATTTAGAATTTTCTATTTTCTAACTAAACTCTTGCACAAATAATAACATCAAACACCACATGTATTGGTTATAAAAATAACTTTAACATTAAATTAGACAATAAAATGTTTTCCACAATCACTGATAATAGAGATAGAATTAAAATGCAAAAGCAAACATTTTTTAAAAGTTTTTCCCCCTGAGAAATTATATTCTGTTGGTTATTTTTCAAGACTCAATGTCTCTCACTTTTGAAAGAAGTACAAAGCTGGAAACTTATGTATGATTCTAATGGATAACAATGTCATTAAACAAAAGACATATTCTTCAATTAAAAATTAGTTGAAAATGACTCTAAAACCATTTTCACATGTCAAAAATCAGAGGGAAAGAAAAAATGCAAGCGAGGTCATCTGTATATCATAAATCTGACTGAGAGATATAGTCCTCCAAATGGGTAAGAAATTGTTTGGAAAAGTGTTCAAAACCTCAAATTGGTAGAGATTATGTTCTCTTTTCTCATTCACTTCTTAACAAGTGCAAGTTGCTACTTTACTACACACATGCACAAAAGGAAAGCCCAACAATAACTTATTGGAAAACTGAGAAAATGTGTGTCTCTTACATAGGTAAGAGGTTACATAAGTTGAACAATGAGATCACTTGGACTTGGGAAGGGGAACATCACACACTGGGACCTATCATGGGGAGGGGGGAGGAGGGAGGGATTGCATTGGGGAGTTATACATGATATAAATGATGAATTGATGGGTGCTGACGAGTTGATGGGTGCAGCACACCAACATGGCATAAGTATACATATGTAACAAACCTGCACATTATGCACATGTACCCTAGAACTTAAAGTATAATAAAAATAAAAAATAAAAAATAAAAAGTTGTTTCTACATTAGTAGAAAGAACAGGAAATGTAAGGAACAGAAAGTTAGCTTTACCTTTGTAGTTTCAAAGGAGTTATAAAAGACTAAATAGCTTTATTTGCATACGTTTCTGCACTCCTCAATCATTATAAATGATGAATTGATGGGTGCTGACGAGTTGATGGGTGCAGCACACCAACATGGCACAAGTATACATATGTAACAAACCTGCATGTTATGCACATGTACCCTAGAACTTAAAGTATAATAAAAAAATAAATAAACAAAAACAAACAAACAAACAAAAAACAAAGTAGATGAAAGTCCACTAAAAAGGTAAATACTCTTCACCTTTATTACCTGTTAAATTGGTTTCAAATAAACAGTGGGCATAACAGGTAAATTGCATATCCCTTGGGAATGATAGTATAGAAAGACACGCACACACACACACACACACACACACACACACGAGAAGAAAGCCAAAGCTGATAGAATACCAAGTCATTCCTTTTTATACTGAAAAGTCCAGGTCAGTGTCAAGCTTTCTCAGAGATGCTTAAAATAAAAAATGCAGAAGGTCAAAATATCACATGTATCATCATTTTACGAAGCATTTCTCTCACTTTTCCTCTGCTAATTAACATGTTAAAGGAAATTGAACAAATGGAAGCGCTAGCAATTGAAGGACATTCTTTTTAATAGACCAGACATCACACTTTGACTACCTTCACCAGATCTGGAAATTGCCTGTTGCCATGTCACTGCTGGCAGCTATAGAAAAAGAGCCCCTATCCTGAATTGCAGCTCAGCCATGCTCATCATTCTCCCTGTTGTTGTGGCAGCTGTCAGGAAAAATTATTTGAACAGCAGCATCTTGAACAGATGGCTTAGAGACAAGTTAGAAATGGAAATACCTATGAGAAGAAAATTGCAAAAGTCAAGCTTAGACGTCAAAGCACAGGCAATGGACTGCTCACCAGCCCTGTTCTCTATCTATAGGATGAAAGGTATATTTTTCCTATACCTGTTAAACACACTTCTTTTGCCTTACGTAGCTACCCCAATTCCATAAGTGTTGAGGGGCAATGCAACTCTATTCTTTCTTTCTCAGCAGTCAGTTCTTTGGGGAGAATCAATCCAAGGCAGTAGTAGATGGGAGACACATTGTCTACCAGTTTCCTTCCCTTTTTCTCATTTATTTCTCTGTGATGAGGGCCTGCTTTCTTTCCTGGCCCTTAAGCCCTTAGCTGTAGGTCGTGTTTTGTCCTTATCATTCAATATGGCTGTGGTAGACAGGAGAATGTGCCTTGCAGCACTGAAACGGAGAGGAGCATAATTGACCAAGGGACCCAGCTGCTGTATTCTGAATCCAGCACTGAGTTGGCTGAGGCCATGCTTCTCATGTGCTGCTCCCAGGCAATGATTGAGTGCAGCAGGGATACTGAGGCAGCCGCATTTTTGAGAGATTCAGACTCCTCTGTCAGGTGACTTTGGCTCAGGGACTATACATAGGCTTTGCCAAAACTTTCTTAAAACTCCTCTGCTCCCTTTGACATTTCCTGCTCCACTTCGCTCCCTTCCCCCGCTGTTTCACAGGGTTCAGACCTGCAGTGTGATTTGAGAGCTCTCCCACCTTCCTCCGTTTTCCCTCTAATACAACGTTTTGTGTCTGCTTCCTGAAGAACACAAACCAACACAGTGGCTCTGCCCCTTTAAGTCTCCTAATCTGTAACCTGTGAAGATCCGCTGAGTAATAAACTGGCAAAAGGGGCCTGGTATGTAGACATGAGGAAGTCCACAGTCAGTCAAGAGCCCACAGTCAGTGCCAGTCCACATGATCAGTGGAATCAAAGGATAAAATTCAGTCAACTCTAATGGAGATGCTCATCATCAGATCCTAGGAGAGAGAAAGCTTGCATAAAGTTATCTGAAGGCATCGAAGAAAAAATCATGTTAGTGGTGAAACTAACAAGATGTATAGAAAGTACACCTGAGGCAAAATTCCTCGTTCCCATTCAGAGGCACAGAAAGTACACCTGGGGCAAAATTCCTCGTTCCCATTCAGAGGCATTCTTTTGAATCAACCACCTGGAACAGCACGGGGGACATACACTGAGCTGCTCATCAAGAATGGAACAGGGGCCGGGCGCGGTGGCTCAAGCCTGTAATCCCAGCACTTTGGGAGGCTGAGACGGGCGGATCACGAGGTCAGGAGATCGAGACTATCCTGGCTGATACGGTGAAACCCTGTCTCTACTTAAAAAAATACAAAAAAAAAAAAAACTAGCCGGGCGACGAGGCGGGCGCCTGTAGTCCCAGCTACTCGGGAGGCTGAGGCAGGAGAATGGCGTGAACCCGGGAGGCGGAGCTTGCAGTGAGCTGAGAGCCGGCCACTGCACTCCAGCCTGGGTGGCAGAGCAAGACTCCGTCTCAAAAAATAAAAAAATAAAATAAAAAAAAAGAATGGAACAGGAACTGCGAAAAAAAGGGGGGATGGGGTCAGGGAGAATAAAATTCTAAAGAAAAAGCTTGTCTTGAAAAACAAGTCATTCAACCTTTCCTGAAAAGGGTCAGATAAAATGTAAAAATCATTCTTAGTTTAGAGTAGGAACTAAGCAGGAGGAGAATTAAATTTAAAAGCAGGAAAAAAAAATTAAATTTGGTCTATAGACCGTGGGCTGCAACACCTGGCCTTGAACAGTGAAGAGAATTCTACACAAAAGCCAATTCAGTAAACGTAAACATGCCACATTTGTATTGTATTCAAGGTGAAAATAATTTGATGTCATTCTAGAAGGGGAGTGTATATTTAAATGTACTGCTTCATTTAAATTATCAGCTTAATTGAAAAGGAATATTACTGAGAGAATCTGCATTTTTTTAAGCTCACCAAAATGTTAATTATCTTAGTATATTTAAAAAGTAGCAATAAGAAGGCAGTTTTTACATATTTTTAGGTAGAAATTCCGTTCAGAGCTACATCTTGCAACTAAGTAGTTTCTTGTGTCCAAAGGAGATAGATTTCCACTCCCTGTTTGGGGAACAGGCAAGCAGATCACACAAGCATCAAGACTCTAGCTGGCTCTGTCATTTCATGTTATTTGCAAGGGAGGAGTCCACTCTTTATTTTATTTTATTTTATTTTTTTATGAGATGGAGTTTCACTCTTGTTGCTGAGGCTGGAGTGCAATGGCACAATCTCGGCTCACGGCAACCTCCACCTCCCAGGTTCAAGCAATTCTCCTGCCTCAGCCTCCCGAGTAGCTGGGATTACAAGCATGTGCCACCACTCCCGGCTAATTTTGTATTTTTAGTAGAGATGGGGTTTCTCCATATTGGTCAGGCTGGTCTTGAACTCCTGACCTCAGGTGATCTGCCCACCTCAGCCTCCCAAAGTGCTGGGATTATAGGCGTGAGCCACTGCGCCCGGCCCCTTCATCTTTTTTAATACTTTAGTTCCTACTACCTGTAGTAACATGGCTAATATAGTTATTCATTAGGCATTTTTCTCTATATGTTTAACCTTGGCACACAACCTTCCTTTTATAATTTAACAAGAGTTCGGTGAAGAAAAAATCGAGTTCGGCGAGTAATGGATGGTGAAACTGGAACTATTGGTCAAGTGACACGACTTGACCAAGGTCACAGAAACAATCTGTCTGTAGCAAAATTTGTTTGGCTTTGCCAACACTGTACTCTTTCCCTTTCTTCTGGTAGTAGAACTATTTTCCTACTGTCTACTCTAACCTGGGCAGGTTTCTGGTAGCTATGTCATTTATGTGGGTGGCTCTGTGTTTCACTTGCTGACTTAAACCCACCACCAGAATGGATAATCACGGTAGATTCAGTGATTGATGTAGGAGTAAACTTTGTGATTCTTGCAGGAACAGAGGTCAGGCAACTGATGTGGATGCTGAGAGAGAAATAATCTTTCTACTTTTATGATAGTGAGTGCTACATGTCACCCACATTTAGGGTGCCAAAGGCCTTCTTTGTCACAACACAAACATAGCCTGCTGGTAAATAAAGCCAATATTGAGAAAGGCAAAGCAAAGAAATGGAAAGAAAGTGAATCCTCTGAAACCAGCTGTAGCTGAAGCTAGGGCAAAATCCTTGGACTTGCCAGTAGCAAAAGCTAATAAATACCCCTTTTGTTTAAACTAGAGTTGGGTTTCTATTAATGCAAGAGAAAAACTCCTGTCTAATACAGTATTAGCGCCAGAGAGCCAGAATTGGACTCAATCCCCCTGATTATGTAACCACATTAATTGAAAGTATAATTTTTCATCAAAACAAATTAGAATTGGGGGCCCTATCCTTGTTAATAGTTTAATCAATATAAAATGTAGGAATTACACCTCAGTGTCCTATGCATGATAGCTCCATCATGGTAATGAGCATTTCTTATTATAATTATCTTTTTATGTGTTTCTTCATGAATCTCTTGATGACAGGAATTATATCTTATTCATCTTTGAAATCCTTCGGCTAAGCACAGTCCTTAGGACTTACTATGTGCTCAATAAATACCTTCTGAATAGGAAAATATTTATAGAAATTTACCAATACATGAATTCCACCTCTTATTTCAAATTAACTTGGCGATATCTTGTCTAAGATAAGTACATATCCCAATCTTCAATGACAGTCTTCAATTGTATCTTTGTTTAAAACATCTGATCTTATCCAAGAGGTTTCCCAATCACTCTATCTAATACAGTGTTCTTGTCACTTTTGTCCCCTCCTTAGCTTTCTTCATAATATTTACCTCAAAATTTATAGTTTATTCTTTGTCTTGTTTCACTAGAATGTAGGCTTCTTAGAGCAATCTGCGGTCTAGAGAGGGCTCTCAAAAACAACTGAATATTTATAAGTAAACAAAGTAACCGGTGGTACATTCAATTCTGCATTTGTGATACCTTCCAACACATTTTAGAAGTTCATTTTATATTTTATAGTGAAAAGCATAATGGTTAAATCTAATATATGTACATTCCAATATAATGAATATATGTTTTAAAAAACAAGAAATGTTGTCCTCAGTAAAATATCTTGCCATTGTATGAACACTGAATCTAAAAATCTTCTACTAAATCCATACTGGTAATCTTATTGATTAATGTAGTATTGCCTTAAGACAATCTGCTAACTCAGCCATCTGTTTGCTCATGTTGTTATAGTAATGCTCTCTTAACCTAGATAAACTGTATAAGCCTATTGAGGTTTAGTGAAATCTAGTTGTATATCATGATTGATCCATACAAAGTAGTCAAATGTTATTTTAAAATACTTTATTTGACTTTGACTTTTTATATAACCTAATACAATTATCTATAGTCATCAACTTTTAAGTATATACATGTATAAACATAAAGCAATTATAGTTTAGTAGTAATTTCATATTTTATAAAACTATAAGTTAAAAATATATTTAAGTGGAAAAATATCAGATAAAAATCTCTCACTCTAAAAGTGATCATGAGAAGGATGGCATCATGGTGGATTAACTAGAGAAAGTATTTTATTTTTACTTCTTCTTTCATTAACCTCTCTATTAAATTGACAGCTTCAGAAACTATGACAATCATGTTTCTTCCCTCTCTCTTGGTTTATGCACCAAAGCCCAGCTCTTCTTGGTGATTTGGGGCTATGAAAAATGACATGCTAGGTGTTTTTCCTCAAATAACATTAACTTTTAAAAATATTATATTGCAATTATAATACAAACCAGTAGCCCTGTGTGATCCAAATGATAACAGTATATTGTCCTTTGTTGACTTGGAATACCTAGCTCCTTCTTGCTCTTTAGTTCTCCAGTTACCAGAAAGAACAGCTGTGGTTCGACATGGGGTCCACCTGGCAGCTTGAAGCATCCAGATGTCAACTCCCGCTTTAAAAAGAAAAAGTAGGCACTCCTTCTCCCTGGTAATGCTGACTTCAGAGGCAACTGGTGTTGGACTGGAGATTAAAGGAAAAAAATTAGAGGAGAAAGGGCCACACTTCCATTTAATTTTCACCTGTAACAAATGCAGATTACATGTAGTGAAAATACCAGTTCCCTGACCAATGAATTACTCTTTTCTATTTGACAGGCATAAGTCAAGTGTCAGCTTACACTTTTCTGTGCAAATGGGTGACTTGACTATAGTTGTCATCTTATTATTTTTTTTTTAATGGAGTTTGGTTAAAGCTTTACTCCCTGTTGCAGAGAAGAGATAGGTACATGACATTTACACTAAGAGGATGGAGCCATGAGAAATACATAAAGTGAAACCCTGGGGGAAGGGAGATAGGTAAGGTTTTATGTGTATTTTATTAAAACCCAAGATCTTTTGTTTTGAAGTTTTAATAAAAAGTTAAGTATAACCTAAAAGCTTTAGATTCCAGATTGATCAAATGCTCTTCATATAAAGTTTACATAAAATTATAGTTATTAAATACTTGAACAAAATAAATAACTAGAGAAGACTTAGACTTATGTGTTTTATAAAGATCATACTAAAATATGATTCAAAAAAATTCAAAAACATTGAATTACCTAAATGAAGTGTATCCATTTCTGATTACTTATTCTTACTTTTCCACAGAGGAAAATTTGCAAATAATACTCACTTTTGAATTGAGACTCAAAGGAGAAAAACAAGCCATCATAATTATTGCTGTATTTGGGAAGACAAGTTTATTTTTTGAAGTTTTAGTTTCTTTTGAAAAAGATGGGCTGGGCATAGTGACTCACATCTGTAATCCCAGCACTTTGGGAGGCCAAGGTGGTTGGATCACCTGAGGTCAGGAGTTCGAGACCAGCCTGGCCAACATGGTGAAGCCCCATCACTACTAAAAATACAAAATTAGCCATGGTAGCGCATGCCTGTAATCCCAGCTACCCGGGAGGCTGAGAAGAAGGGATCGCTTGAACCCAGGAGGCAGAAGTTACATTGAGCCAAGATTGCACCACTGCATTCCAAACTGGGCGGCAGAGCGAGACTCCATTTCAATAAAAATAATAATAATAAAATAGAAATAATTTTTAAACCCCCTTTCTTTGTGATTCTAATCATGAATCATAACTAGACTCAGTCATTTTTACAAGAATGAATTTACCGACTTGTATTAAAATTCTAAGTTCACTATTATCATATTCTCACACTATATCTTTGTTGATAGAAAGACATTGGAATTACAGTATTTTTCTTCATAAGGTTTCCTAGAGCCATTTTGCAGCTCTTCTTCTTCCAGTATAACCTTATTACATTCATATGACACTGTTTATTTGACTGTATATATGTCCCCAGATAATGCCTTTTCTTCTACTCTATTTGAATAACCATAAAGAAACAATTCTATCTTCCTTTACTGTTTCATAGCTGAATCATAGCCCCAACTTGCCATTCGCAATTTGCACCAGGACAGTCTTACAAATGGTATCATCATCAAATAATCCTGTAGCCAAAAAATTACTATGTAAACCATCCTAACTCTGAACCTAGGAATAGACATTTAGTCTTTGCCCACATTATCAAATAAGTTTGCTTAGTTTACCATAAAATAGCTATCCCTCTTTCTAATTAGCAACTCCAACAATTCTTGTTTTTAGTGTATTAACATAGAGCCGTCATAGTTCTTGCTCTAGCTGAAATCTACTGACTTAGCCAGTATCTTCCACGTAACCTACAATTCTGAGAGCCACATCTCTCAAAAAGTTAAGGGACAACTATAATCTACAAGATTGTCTTGTTAGGGATTCATAACAGTTTCCATTTTTAGACAAAGCATCAAGTAATAAAAGGCAAAGCAATGTTTGGAGAAATGCAGAAAAAGACCTTTTGAAATTACCACCCCCAGCCCACAAAGAAAAACACTCATTTAAACTCCTAAACTTGGCCATTGCAGTTAGAATACTAGTTTTTTTAAATTAAAAAACAGCATTTTACAAAGTAGATTACTATATAAAGAATGTTTAATAAAATAGTCAGGGCCGGGCGCGGTGGCTCAAGCCTGTAATCCCAGCACTTTGGGAGGCTGAGACGGGCGGATCACGAGGTCAGGAGATCGAGACCATCCTGGCTAACACAGTAAAACCCCGTCTCTACTAAAAAATACAAAAAAAAAAAAAAAAAAAAAAAAAAAACTAGCCGGGCGAGGTGGTGGGCGCCTGTAGTCCCAGCTACTCGGGAGGCTGAGGCAGGAGAATGGCGTGAACCCGGGAGGCGGAGCTTGCAGTGAGCTGAGATCCGGCCACTGCACTCCAGCCTGGGCGACAGAGCGAGACTCCATCTCAAAAAATAAAATAAAATAAAATAAAATAGTCAGAATAGGGGCCTATTTAATGTCCACTAGCAGTTATAAATTCTGTCTTATCATCAATTTTAGAATAAACTCAGGTTCTTAGAATAAGAACCTGAATAAGATGGATATAGTGTACCTGCCCCCTCAAGGCACCTGAAGTTTCCCCACCAGTCTTGGCAGTAATGACCACAACCCTCTTTCACAATGCCCTGGGGGAAGAAATAAACCTTTGCTGATGCACAGCTTTCAAGTTCATCACATCCTCTCAATTTTCATGCTTCCGTCTAGTGAGTTACTTCCCTTTCTTTTGCTTGATATTGCTCAAACCGCTGTAGGACACCACTATTTTTTAAAAATTGCTTCATTCTGAACTCGTTATCCCATTATTTTCTTCTTTCCAGTTCAGTCACTATAATGCAAGGAGTATTATTTGAACAACTCCTTTTTACCCAGCACCATTACTTGGGGAAATACACATGCTCAAAAATATGACCCTTGTGGAACCTCTGTTCAAATCATAGGTTAAAAACCAAACAGAATGCACAGAATAGAAGCAGCCACTGTATTTAATTGCTAAATGTTGTATTTCAAATACCAAAACGTAGAGTTGTATTTTTTAAACTCTTCAGGTACAGTCTAGGCATAGATATTTTTAGAAAGTTTTCTAGGTTATTCTAATATGCAGCCAGTAATGAGATCCACTGTGCCGGAAAGTCTCCACCCTGACTGACGAATGACTTTCAGTTCTGATTTAGGAAATCAAGGTGAGGATACAGATATGAACCCTTTGTTTCTCAAACTTTAGTGTGCAGAAGAATTATCTGGGCTTCTGTTAAACACATACAGTCGGCCAGGCACGGTGGCTCACACCTGTAATCCTAGCACTTTGGGAGGTGGGCGGATCACGAGGTCAGGAGATGGAGACCAGCCTGGCTAACACGGTGAAACCCCGTCTCTCCTAAAAATACAAAGCATTACCTGGGCGTGGAGGCGGGCGCCTGTAGTCCCAGCTACTCAGGAGCCTGAGGCAGGAGAATCACTTGAACCCGGGAGGTGGAGGTTGCAGTGAGCCGAGATCACACCACTGCACTTCAGCCTGGGCGACAGAGAGAGACTCCGTCTCAAATAAATAAAAACATACGTACATAGATGCATGGCTCTGGGGCTTAGACTCCAGAGAATCAGATTTCACAGGTCATATATGGAAACCCAGAACTTGCATTTTCAACAAGAGGCTCTGGTGATCCTGATGCAGTGGTCTTCAGACCATGCTTTGAGGAAGGCCACTCAAAAGTCAATCACTATCCAGTCCTGTGAACTCATATTTAAGAGATGATATCTTAGATTGTAATAAAGTAACCCAGAATCAACATGTCAACGTGAATATCTTGTAAAAGTGAATTATTTTATAAATTTATTTTCATATCCTTTTAGTATGCAGTATTGGATTCATATTCTTGCTGTTTTATCATCACTAGATAGATGTTCAGAGAAATTTGAAAATTATCCTCCTCTTGCCACCCTTGGACTTATTTAGAAGACTAAAACAGTAGAGATTGACTATTTTAGAAAATAAAAAAGAAATATGAAAAAATATAGAAAGGAAGGAAAATAGCTTTCTTTAGTTTGTACACGCATGTTTCTATATCTGTGTGTTTTTTTTTTAAGGGGGAGAGGGGATGACAAAAGTTAAAGTTCTTATTTTAAAATTATTAAGGACTTTAACTAATGTTATATACACTCAAGAAAATTATGTGACTTGCTCATTTTAGCTCAAGGTAATTGTTTATTAAAATGACCAATGAAAAATATTTTTTAAAACATGTTTATTCCTCCAGAGAAAAATGTTACATAAGCAAAAATAGGACAGAAACAGAAAAATGCACAAAATAGGTACTTTTTCTGCCATTAAGTACTTGGAAATGAAATGTCAATGTAAATGCAGAACGTAACACATAAGAACAACTGCCCACATCATGACATACAATGCGTAACAATGTTAGATAACATAAAATGATATGCTTGATATGTTTTATTTGTTTTTTAAGAAAAAGAATTTCCAGAACAATGTTAATAAAACTTTATATTTGTACTTTTAAATTCATTTAACATTAAAATTGAAAGCATGTATTTTATTCCTGTAGTTAATTCTATTGTCTCCTTCTCTCATGTAGTTAAATCCATTCTCTCTCTTTGATTTAAGGCTTGAAATTCAGCTAGTTTAAACCATCTAAATCCTACCTGTCTAAGAACAGGCACACCTGCAAAAGAGCACAGTTCTCATTGACCTTGGGAACACAGCAGTTTCAGTGAAATAATCTCATTTAGTAAAAAGAAAACCATATGCGAATCAACATTAACCGCTCTTAGCCCACATCAGGGATGATAGCTCCGTTGGCACCAGTTTGAATTTTGAGCTAAGGAATTTGGCCTGATCTTCCCTATGCTCAGCCAGGACAGATTGATAAAGAGGTACAACATTAGCTTAATCAGTTGCTCCATATTTCTCAATTTTTCTAAATATGTTCCTCGTAAGTTTGCTTTCAATGGAAATATAGAGAATGCTTTCACACACATTTTTTCTTCTGAAATCAGTTCTCTGTGCATTAGAGCATTAAGCTTAGCAAATATGAGTTACGATACTACTAACACATTTATTGAGTGCCTACTTTTTGCCAGGAACTGGACTAGGAGTAAAAAATATATATACACTTTGTTTCTGATATTCACAAAAATCCCTCTAAAATAACTATCATTATCCCCATTACACAGATGAAAAATCTAAGGGTCAGAGGGGCTAAGTGATTTGCCCAATGGCAGAGAATTACAGGGCCAACAAAACACTTATAGTACTTATAATAATGTTTCATGTGCATTGATTTACATTTTTCTATTGTATACTGTATTTTAAAAGCAAATGGCTAACTTTATGAAATGTTCCCTATATTCTGGGCATTGTTCTGAGTGCTTTGTATGTATTAACTCATTCAATATTTCAAGTAACTCTTTGAGAAAAGTATTTTATTTCCATTCTACAGGTGAGAAAACGGAGGCACAAAGAACTCAAGCAACTTGTTTGTGGTCAAAAAACTTACAAATGAAGGAACCATGATTTTACCCAGCCATTGGCTCCAGACCATGCTACACAAATATTAAAGTAGGTTCCAATAGCCATTTTTTTTTTTTTTTTTTTTTTTTTGAGACGGAGTCTCGCTCTGTCGCCCGGGCTGGAGTGCAGTGGCCGGATCTCAGCTTACTGCAAGCTCTGCCTTTCGGGTTCATGCCATTCTCCTGCCTCAGCCTCCCGAGTAGCTGGGACCACAGGCTCCCGCCACCTCGCCCGGCTAGTTTTTTGTATTTTTTAGTAGAGACGGGGTTTCACCATGTTAGCCAGGATGGTCTCGATCTCCTGACCTCGTGATCCGCCCGTCTTGGCCTCCCAAAGTGCTGGGATTACAGGCTTGAGCCACCGCGCCCGGCCCCCAATAGCCATTTTTTACACTTAGTTATTAAAATGTAACACTACATGCTGCTTGTACATCAGGATTTACTATAACAAGACAGAATGTCAATGCGAGTAATTCTAGTTGATAAAAAGGACTACTTCAATCCTCTACCTGCCAAAAGATGTGCAGGGAGATTGACCAGACATCAGAGGCATCATGCTGTGTAGGACAAATCCTGGGTCTTTTCCAGCAGTTGAGAAATTTCAGAGTTAATAGTCACATCATCCTAAGCAAAGGTGTTTTTTTGCAGACCCCTTAGCATATCTAAAGGGTACAACAAACGGTAAATAGGAGGAGGTGTAGATAAATAGCCTCTCAGTACTGGAGAGGTGACACCTGACATATAATTTCCATTAAGTTGCCTTTTCTGAATGATAGCACTGCAATTTTGAAGCACAAAGATAAATATAGTGTATCTGATAGGAAATAAATGCATATAAGGTGGCATGGCACTTCATAAAAATAGGAGAACTCTAAGAGAATAGTAAAATGCTCTTAGAAATCTAAGGAAGAGAAGGAATGGTGTTTATGATATTTAGTAGTTTTTAGTGGGTTTGTAAAATTTGAAGGAAAGTAAAAAGGATGATTATCAATCTGTCATGGGAACTGGCCATGATGTAACAGCTTGAGCTAAGAGATTTGTTCTATAAAAGCCCTAAGAGTTGTTAGCAAATAATAATTTCATTAAAAGACAGAAAAAAAACATGTACCTGCAGAGGAAATAAAACTTTATCTTTTTTCACTTAATAAAATAGCAAATATCACCACTGAACTCAGACATATGCAGTGCCAAGATTTTAAGTGTTGAGATACTCATAAAATACGGAATCTCTCTCAGTAATGGTGTTGTTTCTTCCCTCCACCCCTCCTTTCTTACTCCCCGGGGAGTCCAGTCCCAACAATTATAGGGTTGCTATCACAGCAGCTGTCCCTCTTGCATAGTGCTGATTCTCTACATGCAAAAAATGTGGACTCTAGAGAGCTATGACAATGTGAGTTAACAATATGTCTGAATCTAGTTTGTGAAGACATGAGTTTATTGTATTGTAAGAAAAAATACTGAATGTAAGTTATTTTCTTAGGACTTTTAATTTTTGCCATTGTCATTCTGGTTTCAATTAACAACTAATACTCTAAATGAATTATTTGAATAGAACTAATGAAGTGTACAAATAACTTAAGGAAGCTTCAAACCCTGGCTTCTGACCTGTATATAATTTAATGAACAAACAGAAAAGAAAATGGAAAATGGTTAAATGAATGTATTATTTTCTTAACCTAAATAGACAACATTGTTTCAATAATTGAATATCCTCTCTCAGGCTATAGAACCTATTAAGATGACTTTTCTTTTTCCAAAAAAACAAACAAACAAAAAATTGATCCTTTTTGGTCTCTTTCTTAGATTTGTCTGATCCATCTAAAAGCCAGTTTCTGCATTTCTGAACTTGACTGCTCACTACAATCAAGACAGGATTTCCACACAATCATTTAGAAATTTCAAAATGTATGGTGTTTGGGAATTATATATTCATTATGACTACATCCAAAGCGTGGTATCAGAAGCCAAATTATTTTTTCCTTGAAATATAAATACTGCAACTTAGGTGGCATGGCACTATTGAAAACAGCTTGCCATATGCCTTTGATTTCACTGAGAGACATGCCATCTGCCACCACACTCAAAAATGATTCAAAAAAATTAAAAAGAATGGCAGAAGATTGTGATCAAATGCGAGAATGTTACCCATCATGTGTGGTCTAAGCTTGGGCCTGGGTACTTGTTCAGATTATCTGTGGTCATGAAGTCAAAGCTGGAGAGAAACAAATACATTCTCATTTTTTTCTGTGGACAATGAACTGAGTACAGTGTAGTTCCCTCAGCATGATTATTGATACCAATTTAGAAAGAAGTCTTTGATATGAAAGTAAAAAAAAAAAAAGATCCTAGGGCAACGCATATTTTAAAGGAGTTTTGGCCCAAGGACTGGGATTAAAACAGGGAGAACTTGCTTATACACAGTTAATTTATTTGTAAAAATTCAATACCTTCATGGGACTTTGGAGAAAGAAGAAAATGGCAAGATATCAGAGACTTTTGGGAGGGATATATAGATATATTGAAGAAATGTATAAATCTATTTAGATACTATATTTTATCAAGTGCTAAATCAGCCAAGTGTGTATTTTAACTCTACATAATAAAATCACTGTGATAAATCCCTTCAGATGATTCCCAAAGAACAGAGGTAATTTTTCTAAGAAGCTTAAAAATAGAAATCTCTCTTATGCATCCAGACAGTGCCCCTTACAATCACTATTTTGTCCCAAAAGAAAAAGAGAGCAGAACAAAATGTAAATTTTACAGGAAAAATTTTACAAGTAACTATTCTTTTATTTGGTTTGTTTATTTGAAGAACGAAAAGATTCAAAATCTATGGACCAAATTTTAGCTAAGAGAATACTATCTTAGTCTGTTTTTCTTTGTTGCTATGCCTGACTGAGGTTGGGCAGTTTATAAAGAAAAGAGGTTTGTTTAACTTACGGTTCTGCAGGCTGGGAAGTTCAAAGACCATGACACTGGCATCTGCTCAGCTTTTGGTGATGGCATTTTGTGCTGTGTCAAGACATGGCAGAAGGTCAAAGGGGAAGCAGACACATGTGAAGAGACAAATTCTGAGGGGTATCCTGATTTCATCACAACCCACTCTGGTGGGAACTAATCCAGTATTCCCAGAGCAGAAACTCAGTCATTACTATGAGAACCGAACCAAGTCATTCATGAGCAATCTGCCTCTGTGACCCAAGCACGTCCCACTAGGCTTCACCTCCCAGCACCACCACATTGAGGATCAAATTTCAACACGAATTTTGGTGAGGACAAACTAAACCATGCCCACATCGGAAGTACCATATGAACAATGAAGCTGGATTTCTTTATAAAAGAAAAAGAGAGAACATGTTACTAAATGGTAAAACTGGTTTTGAGAATGAAATGCAATCCTGTTTCAGAAATTTGTAGCCAGTATTACAGGGTAGTCTTGTGCCTGGCTTGTGAGGTTTATTTGAAATGTTTCATTCCAGATAATCAAGGGAAAAATAGTTTCCAAATAATAGCATTTCCAGTACTCTTCTAGAAAATAAAATTAAAGATATGCAGCTCCCCAAAAATATCTAATAATTACAAATAACTATATTAGAACTGCTCTAGAAATTTTATACCACCATTTATTGAAAAGTATTTAATGACCATCTAAAAAGGTATTATAGAAAAAGAAGTAAAGTAATAATAATAATACATAGCATTTGTATATCACTTTTTTATTTATTTGTATTATATTTATAAAATATGTGTTCCTATTTTATAGATGAGAAAATTAAGGCTTATCAGGGTTCACCTATCTAATGTCAAATAGCTAATAAATGTTGAAATCAGAAGTGAACATAGGTCTTATGATATCATGTCAGAGTTCCTTGCATTCCAGCACCATCCCTCTTAGCCTAAGACACAGTGGTTTCTACTTTCAGGGTATGATATACAATTCCATACAGTTTCCCTCAATAGTTTCCATCTTGTTTGAGTGGAAGTACCCTGGAAGTAGTAACATTTTAGCTGTTCTCAACAATAGACCCCTCTGTATAAAACTAAGGAATTAAGAGTTTACAAGGGAAAGTGAGAAGTATCTTTATGTCACAATTTGACACAATCTACTTGTATGACAAGTTATACATGCATGAAATAAATACTATAGTAAACAATATATCCTTGCTGATAGTATCAAATATTGACATATGAGAGTGACAGTTTGATCAGTACAATAGATCAGACATCATATAACAGGGTTCACATAGAATAAACATCTCACAATTTGCCTATCCAGATCAAATTTGTATATATAGTATACAAATGACTATATATGAAATATAGATACACAAATGACTATATATATATATATATATAGTTGGCATAGCACAGTGGTATTAGGCAGAGAATTTTGAGTTGTAAAATAAATAATCTCTCTGCAAATTATCTAATAACTTAATTGTGAAGAAGATCTAATTTTGAAACTGTTTGTTGCTGTAAAATCAACTTCAAATATGAGACACCACAGAAGAGGGTGTCTCCAGAGAAATCTTCAAAGACAGGAGAGTGAGGTAATCAAAGAAAAGTTTAAAGTTTGCTGAATTTCTTGGGCAAAAAAATTGAAGTCTTTGAATAATATTTCTCTGGTTCATATTACATCTACAATTTCTAGAAATATGTACAGCTATTAATAGAGAAAAGCAAAAGAAGCATCAGAAGCTGAGATAAGGCAAGAAGATAAAGCAGGAAAGAAAACAAATGTCTTTGCAGTGCAGCCCTCAGAGTTTAGTCAAAATACTCTAGGACCATGAGACTGGGATCCTGTCCAGTCGGGAGGAGAGAGCTGAGATATGGATGAAGGGACTTATAAAGTTCAGTTCAGACCTCTGATCCATTCTTTGTCTACACTCTGAAATCGGCGGAGTCCTTCATTCACAGGGGAGTTTTCCCTTCACTTAGTGGAGCTAAGTATGTTAATAAAACATTACCCAGAACTGTTCCTACAAAAAGCACATATCAAATAAGAAGGTAGAATGAGATGATCTCCAAGGTCTCTTCCCACTTTAACATGAGAATTTGCTAAGTGAAAAGTCTAATCATATTTTCAATTTTAAAAAAATAGAAATTTTCATTTTAAAAAAAGTCATAGTTCGGGGGCTGTTTTATCAAGAGGTTGGGAGATTAGGTGGCTAATGTTATACAACCTATTTTCTATTAAGTTTGGGATGCAGTTTTTGTCCCTAGATAATGGAAGAAATTCTCTTAATTGATACTTGTTATTAATTCTTTTGTTTCCCCATTTTCTAGTTGCTCTTTTTTTCACTTGCAAGTTTAGGAATTTGCTTGGCTCTTTTCCTACATTTAATGACTATATTTAAAAAAAGGACTTGGCTGTGTGCCTAGAGGCTCTTGGGTGTTGGGTGCCATATAAACAAAATTAATTACCAACTTCAGTGCCAATATCACATCAATGGCAATGAGCGGTTAGTCGACAAAAAAAAAAAAAAAAAAGAAAGACAAGTAAAAATTTCAACAAATAATAGTATTCATAGGATGCATAAAATAAAAAATTAATCAACCTAATTTGTATATATTTGTATAGTGTTCAGTTTTTCCTAATGTACTCACATACATTATTTCATCTGGTTGTCAAAATAACCTCATGTGCTGGCTATTACAGATATTTCTAACTTCATTTTACAAACTTAAGGAACTTAGCCCCAGAGATGTTAATCTGTCTTTTTTCTTTTCTTTTTTTTTTTTCATTCACTCGACAAATACTTACTGAAAACCTACTAAGTGCTGTATGTTGCCCTCAGCATTGTAGGGTGACAAACCATCCCAGCTTGCCCAGAACGGGGGAGATTCCTGGGATGCAGATTTTTCATGCTAAAATGGGACTGTCCCAGACAAACTGGGATGGCTGGTCAGCTTAACAGAATCTGGCCACTCTAATAGCACATCACAGTTCAAGTCACAAAACAAACTGTACACCAGATGAAGAGTTCTGTCTCTCTCTCTCTCTCTCTCTCATTATTTTTGCCTCACTTAGGACTTTTATTTCTGGACCCCACTCCCAGCATTAGACTAAAAGTTCTCCTTAATGTTGCCAGTGATCACCCAAGCAAGAACAATAGCTTTGCTGCCCACTTGTCTGCACGATTTGACATTTTGACCACCTGATACTCTCTTTGGCCTTTACTCTTTCCCTTGCTTTTCTCTCTCTTTCATAATGCCCCACATCTCCCCATGTAAACTTTATCATTAAGCACATGGTCCCCGAATGTATACCCATAGCTGCAATGTGATGGCTTTGACACGTGGATGTGTATGACTGAAAGATACCTCCTTAACTCCTGGCTATCCCAAGTATTCAAATAAACTAAATCTCAACAAAAACGTTGTTTTCTCCACAGCCAATTCTTCCTCTTGACTTTCCTATCTCTGTCTTCAGGCAACACCACTTTCTCGGTACCAGGCTCATTCTCAGCCAGCAGTGGTCTCTTTCTCTCTCTATTCACCACATCTAAGGTGTTAACAGTTCCCAGCAAGTAGTTCTTCAGAAAGTTTTTCATATTCATCCCTTCTTTTCTTTCCCCACTGTTACCACCTTAGCTAAATTCCTCTTTACCTCCCTAGAGTTATTGTTCTGGTCTCTTCCCTGAACCAACTCCACCCTCCACCTTTGCATTCATTTCTTTCTTACTCCAATTTAGTCTACACTGCTCCCAGGTTAAAGTGCATTTCGGCCTTAATGCCCAGTGTTCTTGTGTATGAGCCCAATTCTCCAGCAAAAAAAATAACCATTTGCTATGCAGTCTTTTCCTCTCTGTGCCTTTGTTATATTATTCCTTATGTGCATAATATTTTATTCTGTCAAATTTCACTCATCTTTCTAGGCAATCTTAAATTTCAAAGTTCCATAGATATATTTTGTAGTTTCAAATGGATGAGAACCCCTTCCTATGAATTACTTCACTTTGTACTCCTGAACAGTCATCCTTATCTGCTTTGTGTTGTGATTATTTGTATTCTTTTCTCAGTCCTCCAACTAGAATGTATACTTCTCAAGACCGAGGCTGTATCCTACTCATTCTAGTTCCCTTGCTTCACGCAGCAGGTGTTCATTATATTTTCATGAAAGATTCAATTACTTTAACTCCTCACCCAATTCTGGCTTCGAAAATGAATTTTGTAAATTAGTCATTTCAGATATTTAAAATTTAGCATGTGCCTTACACAAATATAGAATGAATTCATGAACAATGTAATTAAAAAAAAGAAACAAAGAAAACCTCAAACACCCAAGGATTATCCAACATCAACACAAAGTTCCTGAGTACAGAGGTATCCCTAGGATCATTACTCTAGTGTGCAGGTTTGTACACATACATGTTGTCAGCCCAGCCAGCCCCTTATCAGCTACTCTGCAGAAAAGGCCGCAGACAAGGAGAGCTATTCCAGGATGGGCAATCACTTGCATTCAGAAAATAGACTTTAATTGAGTAATTTTTCAGATGGTTGAAATTGAATTGGTATTGCACTGGAAAAAGAATGCCTGTTTGGGGCCTAAATTGTTCCTCCCCATTTAGAAGAGGACACAATGTAAGCATAAGATTCATGCAGTTTGGGAATTATAAAGATTTGGATTTTAGGACAGTCCCAAAATAAACCCTTCAATTCAGGCCTTAGAGGGTTTCACTTAATTAACCTGGAGTCAACTGAAACACTGTAACCAAAAGGTTCATCACAATATTTGTTTAGTCTTTATAGACACAATTTCCAAAATATCAAAGTTGAAGGAAAGTAGAGTCATTTTTCATCATATTTGTGAAAAAATTCTCCTACAGGCTTTGGACCTGCATCTGGAGGGAAAAATAAGAAATTAATGAGAAAAAAATCATATTATATCTTACCTTATCCACTGCCCCCGCCTTCAAATCTTTCCCCATCATAAAGTTTCTTCAGTCATGCACAAATACTTCAGAGACTGCTACCTCAGACACTGCCGTCAGCGCCCAGAGGATTGAGATTTAGTCTTTGCATCTTAATTACAGCTGACACTTTTTCCCTTGTTCTGAGCTGAGTTATAGCAAGGAAAGGGGGAGATGAATGAATGACCCATGCATCTGACATCTAATATCTGCTACTTCAGATGTGGGGTTTGATTTAGGGTCTCTATCGGAGAGTTTGAGGAAACAAAGTCTTTTATCTTCTTTAAATAAATTCATGCACTGAAGCACAATTTACCTTCTCTGGCAGTTTTATTATCCAGAACAATGGGCTTTTTTAGTTTTGTGCAATATTTTGGCTTCTCCCTTTCCTCTCACGTTTATAAACAAAAACATGCAGTTTAGTAATTTAAACAAGGATAAAACAGAAGTGATATGTGGCACTAAGGCTACAAAAGTGTCATGTTGTCATTTTCATCCTTTTTACAAAGGACATGGAATTGAAAGCAAAAGACTCCTCATCTTTGTATTTAAATAATGACCTGAATTCAGTATACGAAAATGACCTTTTCTGTGGATGCATTTTAGTTGTTACCTCATCACCCTTTCATCTATATGAAACTTTGTATGAGTCCGTTTCTGAAGCATGAGGGCCTCCACTCTACCCACAGGCTCCAGCCACAGTGGTAAATGGGGCCCAAGCCCCACCTCTGTTCCACTAGCTAACCATAGCTGCCCTTCCTGGCAGTTGCTCTTTACCAAAAGACTGAGCACCTCTTTCTCAGCACAAATGTACCACCTGTTCTTCCAAATTCTTCCTGGTGCTGCACTGGCTCACAGGAATATGCTTTTTTTTTTTCTTTCCTAATTGACCTGCTTAGAAGAGGCATTGTTTTCTTATTTGCATGAAGGCATTACATAAGCTAGCTGCAACTTGGCCCTGTGGATCTGATGCATGTGTTCTGGATGAATGGTGAAAACAGTATGCAACTAGGATTAAGTAGGCTTCATTAAGAAAAAAATCACATAACAGCTTTGCTAATCCAGCGTTTACTTGCATTGAAAGTCATTTACTTTCATTAAAAGTCAACAGATGGGGCCGGGCGCGGTGGCTCAAGCCTGTAATCCCAGCACTTTGGGAGGCCGAGACGGGCGGATCACGAGGTCAGGAGATCGAGACCATCCTGGCTAACACGGTGAAACCCCGTCTCTACTAAAAATACAAAAACTAGCCGGGCGAGGTGGCGGGCGCCTGTAGTCCCAGCTACTCGGGAGGCTGAGGCAGGAGAACGGCGTAAACCAGGGAGGTGGAGCTTGCAGTGAGCTGAGATCCGGCCACTGCACTCCAGTCCGGCGACAAAGCAAGACTCCGCCTCAAAAAAAAAAAAAAAAAAAAGTCAACAGATGGGTGAGGTGGGTGTGGTGTTCACGCCTGTAATCCCAGCACTTGGGGAGGCCGAGATGGGAGGATCACTGTAGCCCAGGAGTTTGAGATCAGCCTGGACAACATGGTGAGACCCCGTCTCTGCAAAAATAAATAAATGAATAAAATTAAAGTTTAAAAAATTAAGTCAATTGATGACAAGAAAGGAAGTTGGAAAGACACTTGGGATTCTGACAGAACCTGTTCAGACGGTATGTCCCACTGGGGAAGCTGTTATGGAGTAAATGGGGCCTCAGGGATACCAGAACTAGGTTTATGTCACCCAGAACAGTGTCATTACCAAGAGGACAGGTGGACTGGAATAAGCCTGTGATTATCATGAAGTAGAACACACGTTGGTGAGGTGCGTCTCTAGGTGGAATATTCATTACGAGCTTAAGATAGTACTGCCGGAGAGGGTGCATCTTGAGTTTAATGGAGAAATCTCTGAGGCAGCAGAAGATAACAAAGACCTATCCTAACTGTAAAGTAGGTCCTTGGGAAAAATGGACAAATCTAATTGCTGTCTTCATCTCCTGTGGATGCTGATGGAGAAAATCAACCTCTGTGTAACAGATGCTACTGAGATTCCATGGTCTCCTGCAACCTTTTCGTCTCATTTTTTGCCTACAGAAACTGTTTCAATGCTTCTTCACTCTGATCAGTCTCTGACCCTATCACGCCCTCCTTTACTTATCATAGATTTTTAACTAATATTTTACAGAGAAATTGAAGATGAACTACTGACCGCTTCCCTAATCATTCATTCATTTAATAAGTATTGATTAAGGGTATGCTGTCTGCCAGGCACAATAACAGGTGCTGTTTATAAAGAGATGAACAGAGACAGGTGCCTGCACTCTTCAAGATTACTCTTCTAAATAGAACCACATCCTTTCTTCCTTTCTCACTGCTTGTTTTATTAGATCTTATTAGATTTATATTAGATCCTGTGTGCTTTATCTTATCCCACAAGACTTTCTCTACAATTCACATAAAACTGAGACTCTCCTCTCACTCTCTTTTCTTCAGTTTCTTTTTCCTATCAGAATATCATATTCAGTTCTCTTTAAAGAAAAAAATTATCCATCAAACTCCCTTGAGATTCTGGTTACTACTCTCTCTTGACCCTCTTCCTCACAGGTTTCATGGATGCATTGCTATTTTCTTCCTCGCCTACGACTTCAAAATTGCTCACCTTGCTCTCACTAGAGTCACAAAATTCAGTGAGTATATTTTAGATCTCATGTTACTGACTCTTTGGTAGCAGTTTTAATGTTAGGCAAACTTTCCTACATTAACAGTTCCTTTCTCTAGTCTTCCAACACAACACAAACTCTGGTTTTCTTCTTCAATGTCTGTCCATCAATTCTCAGTGTCTTTTACAAACTGCTTTTCCTCTGGGCTTCTGATAAACACTGGTGGTGTGTTCCTTCTCTTCACCTCCCTTGGGTGATGTCACGAGTGAAAGGTTTCAGTCACATAAATTAGTGGACTTCAAATCTTACTGTAAGAATCAACTGGAGGCCGGGCGCGGTGGCTCAAGCCTGTAATCCCAGCACTTTGGGAGGCCGAGACGGGCGGATCACGAGGTCAGGAGATCGAGACCATCCTGGCTAATACGGCGAAACCCCGTCTCTACTAAAAAATACAAAAAAAAAAAAAAAAACTAGCCGGGCGACGAGGCGGGCGCCTGTAGTCCCAGCTACTCGGGAGGCTGAGACAGGAGAATGGCGTGAACCCGGGAGGCGGAGCTTGCAGTGAGCTGAGAGCCGGCCACTGCACTCCAGCCTGGGCGGCAGAGCAAGACTCCGTCTCAAAAAAAAAAAAAAAAAAAAAAAAAAAAAAAGAATCAACTGGAAACTTCAATCTAGTAGACAAAGGCGGGGCCAAATTTAGTATTTTAACAAGCACTCCTGATAATTCTGAGAAAAGTGGTCATCACATTCAAATTTCTCTTAAGCTCTGAGATAAACCATAAATTCTGCAATAACATGAATTCTGCCTTTCTTGCTTATCATGGTCTTCCCAGAGTTTAGCAGGGTATCTAATTAACGCAAGTGTTCATTTGCTACTTGTAGAACAATTGAATGTATATGGAATTGATACATGATCTCCAGCCCAGAATTCAGTTTGCATTCCCCATCAACCACCAAGCTCAGTGAACGGCCCTATAATCCACTGATATCAAATCAGAAATCCCGATTCTTCCATCCACTTCAACCCTGCCAACCAAATCAATTGACAAGCATACCTACTTTAATCTTCTTATATCTTGTAAAGCCTTCCACTTCTTTCCATCACCATTGCCAATGTCCTAGTCCAGGCCACCATCATTTTTCAACTGGATTACTTCGATGCTCTTTTAACTAGTCACACTGTATCTATTCTTAATCCAAGTTTTCTTAAACAGAATTTGTATCATTAGAGTTCAAACACAGTGATATGGCTTGCATTGTCCTTTATGAGATGGCCTCTGCTCACCTCTACCATATTCATTTTCAACTTGCTTACCTCTGTTCACCCCACTTTATGCCCTACTCAAATTTTGGAAAGTATTTTTCTTACCTTTTATTCTAATGGTATTTCTTTTTACAAAAGCTTTTAAAGACATATTTATTTAAATGCCAGTTCCAAGTGAAAAATTTTATTTTAGGTCTCATCTATATAAGTTACTTAGTTTTTCATATTTTGATTCATTTACTATGTAGTTTCCAACTCCATTTTTCAGCCTTTGTTAATTTAATTTGATATATTTGATATAAATTATTATTGTTACATTATTAAATTAATTTTGCATATGTATTTTCTTTCAAGAATAAATTTTTAAAACTTTAATTATATCATAACAATGAAAATATTTTTCTCTGATTTTAATAAAAAATTTTTTAATACTTCTGTGCTTTATTGCTCATTCTGTTGAATGGTATCACTAATAGTTTTTCAAAAATGTCGACAATATTTTAATATTTTCTTAATAAAATCTGAAATTACCATTCTATTATCTAAATGACAGGATGATAAAATTTTTAGGTTACAGAAATTTTTACACCCTCTTTTTTTTTTTTTGAAATAGGGTCTCACTCTATTACCCAGGCTAGAGCTCAGTGGTACAATCATGGCTCACTCAACCTCCTGGGCTTCAGCAATCCTCTTGCCTCAGCCTCCAAGTTGCTGGGACTATTTGCTTTTTTATTTTTATTTTTATTTTTTTTAGAGAGAGAAAGAGGCTAGACTCGAACTCCTGTGCTCAAGTGAACCTTCCACCTCCGCCTCTCAAAGTGCTGGGATTACAGGTGTGAGCCACCATGCCCAGCCTTCAATATTTTTTGGCATTCATTTTGCATTGGACAACATGTAACAAAACTGAATTTTCCTCCTTGAAAGGTCAATTACTTTTGTCTACTTAGACACTCATAAAGTATTTTAATCTACATAGTTCAATATTTTTTTATTCTGTGATCAGATGGAGATATGTTTTCATTATATCTTCATTGTATTCTTCCTGGAATACAGTGGAGTTTTGCAACCCACTGTTGAATATTAGCTTTCTAAAATATCGCCAAATCAACCTGTTAATAAGACAGAGCTGAGTTTATTGCTTACTTCAATAAGAGAAAGCACTTCAGAGGTGTTAACACTTCTGAAGAAAAATCACAAAGATATTTATGATATTCTGAAGTCTGGCTTAAGGTAGGTCTTTTAACAGGTAGGAGGAAAGGAAGAGGTTTGATTAGGATTGGGTAAGGATCATGATAGAATAATATAGCTTTGGTAGGCATAGGAAGGAGAGAATTTTGAAAAGAAAGGTTCAAAATATTTTGAGGAAAAAAAAAGGGCCACAATAGCATTATCTTTCCTAAAAGATAACATTTTTAATATCATTAAATATAAGCATTCAAATTTTTCCACATTATCAAATACATTAGAGGATGAAAGAAATATCTTGGGATATAACCTTTGCTTCCTGTTGAAGAGTTGGTGAGTCTCTCAGGAAGTTTCTGGAGTAATCAGTAAAATTAATTGCAGAAAATAAAAGTCATTTGCAATTTTTACCTTCCAGAGCAGGAGTTTCTGGGAATAATAAAGCCATGTTAATGTAAACAGGAGCAGTGTGGGTGTAGATATTAATAGTTTCGGCTTTTAGTGCATGCACATGTCTTTCTTCAGCTCAGGAGAACATTACTGATTTGAATGTTTAGTTGTTGTTGTTCTGAGCTCTTCTTCAGAATTGGTGATGCAAAACATGGCCACTTGTTTTCTGAGCTTTTCATTATCTTCCTGGGTTGCAGAAACTGACTCACCAAGTGTCACCTGAGTTGTAGAGAGGGTGCCCAGATATATATTTTGTTCATACCTTGGGTCTAAAGTCACCAAATGGGTATGGGAGAAGAGAGGTATAAAGTATCATTCATTTCTGTTAGATAATATGGTTTGTGATATGGAACCAAGGCTTGAAATGAGCTGAAGCCTGGAGATTTTATATCAAGCCATTTCTATTTGCCTAATAATTATTGACAGTCTTTTCCAAATGATTGGCATTTGTCCTTATGCCTGTTTATAGACAGACAGATACATAGAAATACAAAGAGACATAGAGAAAGAGAGATAGATATAATTTTTCATATACATGAAAAACTTTTTTGGCTAGGCCCAGTGGCTCATGCCTGTAATCCCAGCACTTTGGGAGGCTGAGGCAGAAGGACTACTTGAGCCCAGGAGTTTGATACCAGCCTGGGCAACATGGTGAGACCCCATCTCTACAATTGTTTTTTTAATTAGCTGAGCACAATGGTACACATCTGTGGTTCCACCAACTCAGGAGGCTTAGGCAAGAGGATCACTTGAGCCCAGGAGGCTGAGGCTTCATTGAGTCATGTTGGTGTCACTGCACTCCAGCCTGGGCAACAGAGTGAGACTCTCTCTTAAAAAAAAAAAAAAAAAAATCACAAAAAAACAAACAAAACCTTTTCCTTTTGGAAAAATTTTATATTTGCTAAAATGTTTCAAACACAGTACAAAGAGTTATCATATATCACTCATTCAGCTGTATCCATTTTTATCATCTTATTTTATCATGGTATATGAAGTAAACAGCACATTACTAAACCCTAAACTTAGTTCATGTTCCACCATTTTTTTCCCATTAATGCTCTGTTTCTGTTTCAGAATTCTATCCAGGGTACCACAATATGTTTGAAAGTCACACCTCCTAAGTCTTCTGGATCTACCCTTTCTGTCTTCCCTTGCTTTTTATGTCTTTGAAAGTCTTGAGGGGGACTGGCCAGTAGTCTGCAGAATGTTTTCCAATCTGGGTTCGTATTCACCAGAGAAAAAGAGCTAGAATGGATAGACAGATAGATTGATATACCGATGGGTAGATGGCAAGAACTTGGCTTATGGGACTTGCTCAGTAAGACCAAAATCTGCTGGACAGGCCGTCAGAAAACATAGGCTGGAAACTTTCAGGCAGGAGTTGAATCTGCAGTCCAGAATTTCTGCTTCCTCAGGAAAACCTCACTTCTTTTCGTTCAGATTTTTTAGGATAATCTCTTTTGCTTAAACTGATTATACAGGCTAAACAAATCTGCAAAATTCCTGCACAGCAACACGTAAATTCATGTTTTATGAACTGAGTATTGTAGCTGAGCCTAAGTTGACACACAAACCTGACTATCACACTAAGGTTATGGGATTTTCGAAATCATGCAACAGAGGTGCATCTCATTATATCAGGGTGTATGTGACATGTAGATGACATTACAGTGATATCAACCTTTATCACTTTGGTAAGGGGGCATTTGCCAGGATTCTTCACAGTAAACCCGCCACTTTTCCCTCTTTCTTCTCTATTCTTTGGAAATAAGCTACAAAGCCTAGAATGCCCTTGCGGGTAGAAGGAATTAAATTTCACTTCTTATATTGGAAAGTATCTACGTATGTTATTTGAAATTTTTATGTAAGAATCAGTTGTTTCTTTTCCTCATTTATTTCTTTATTCTATCATGTATCCATATCAGGATAGATTCATGTATATACTTTGGATTACAATCTAGTACTGTATCCCTTTGTTGTTCAAATTGTTCCATGGTTGGCCACTGAGAGCTCTAGCAGGTTGGTTCCTATGTCTCTTTGACATGCCCCCATCCTTTTGCTTTTTAATCACCTTTTTTACTTTCTGGCCAGGCTCATCTTGTATTTTCCCTGTCCTGGTCCTGGAATCAGTCATTTCTCCGAGAAACCTGTTGCTTTTATTAGAAAATAATATTTAGAAACCAAGGAAGATCTGAATGTGCAGTGTACTCATTGCTAGTGGTGTCATGGTTTCTAGACCCTCTCAGAAGATAGCACTAGGTAAAATATACTTATACTAACTTGCATATCTATAATTGTTTCTATATTTATCCAACTGTATCTTTAGTAAGCTAAACATTAGTTTATACCAATGTGTCCAATTCTACTCCAGCAGTGCAGGGCTCATTATAGACTTTCTTTCTTATTTATCAGTGACTTCCTTCTCTAACAGTGACAAACCTGGCCCCCACACCCAAAATCCATTTGCATATTTGTTCAACGTCAGTATCCACGTAAAGCACTTTTAGAATTGTTAACCCATACGCCTGTGCAAAAAAAAAAAAAAAAAACTAGAGTACAGTGTTTATGTCTAGTTCTTTTTCTGTAGTCTTACAATTTCTAGTAAAAAATTCATTTACCAAAGTTACTTGTTAGGATATTTTTTTTTTAGGTTGCATACATTAAACTTTACTTTCTATGTATAATTCTAGGAATTTTGATATGTATAGTGGTGTATCATCCTCCCAAGACCACACAGAATGTTTCCTTCATCCTAAAATTTCCTCTGTGCAACCTCTTTGCAGACAACCACTGCCACTTCCTTAAATTTTCCTAGATTTTTAATATTAGTTTTGTTTTTCAGTCTTTTTCTTTATAGGTTTTATTGAATAATTATAGAGGAAGCTCAACCAAAGTAGGCTAACCATATAGCATCTTTCTGTTCATTCTGTTTTGAACAACTGTTTTCCAAGCTCTTCATTCTGTTTTGAACGACTGTTTTCCAAGCTCTTCATATTGCCATGCATTTGGATGGGTAGAGAATATATACAGAAGGATACTTTTTATTAAAGGTCATGTTCACTCTAGTAGTATATTTGAACTTTCAATTATTTTATTTCTTTATAGTTTACACTTTAAGATATAGTTAAAAATCAACAGAAGTTTTCGTTTTAAAAACCAATGAAAATCACAAAGTGTTTTATGTCATACTAATGACAGTATATTAAGGAAGAAAGTACAATGACATATATGAATTATACTTTCTGTTATAGTAATTATATATCTAATTCTGTGCTTTAAAATAATTGTATACTAAATGTAGCAACTTAAAACAGATCAACCCTGAGGTTCAGTGTTTCATGCCTGTAATCCTAGCACTTTGGGAGGCCAAGGCAGGAGAACCCCTTGAGGGAAGGAATTGGAGACCAGGCTGGGCAACAAAATGAGACCCTATCTCTAAAAAATATATATATAAATAAATAAAAGAAGGAAATAAATGAAAAATTAACTGGGTGTGGTGGCACATGTTTGTAGTCCTAACAACCTCGGAGGCTAAGGTGGGAGGATCGCTTGATCCCAGAAATTTAAAACTGCAGTGAGCTATGATTGTGCCACTGTACTATAGCCTGGGTGACAGAGTGACTCTCAAAGAAAAAAAAAAAAAATCAACTCTGTACCTTTAGAATATATATGAATTTCATTGTCATATTTATTTTGGAATTTACAAATATTAAACCAGTAGATTATTAAGTTTTACTTCTCCTGTACTAGAGAAATCTCTGGAGGCCACTTTGTTTTCTGATAAACTGGTATCTCAGGCCAAGTGTGCATGGGTATGTGTGTGGTTATTGGGGGAAGGAGCTGAGATTCATCTTTGAATAAATTTATAATCTTATCTTCCCTGACTCCATAGAACTCAGCCTGCTTAAGTACCAAACAATATTGAAGAAAATATGTTCCGAGAATTTTTAAACAAAGTCTAATTATCTTTAAAATAGACAAACAGAATTAGATTCTTTTTTCCATGATAATAATTATCTCTTGTGGAAAATAGCAGTTGGATGAATTTAGAAAATGAATGAATTACATTATATAATGTGTATACCCATTTTGTGATACCATTTTTTAAGACAGAGAATTTCTTTAGTAGCAAATCACTTACCATAAGAAACTCATAGATTTTTTTTTCATTAATTTGCATTCTTCACAACAACTAACAGAAAAGTATTGTGATTGTGCCTCGCCTGCAATTTGGTGGGCAAACTGGTACACCTACTTTAACCTCTATGAGCAAATGACACATTTTAGGAAAGCCTGCTGCCTTGACAAATATGATTCTCAACTCAATTTAAATAATGCATTTTGAACAATACTTGCAGTTGAGGATAATACAGAGCATTTGTAACTTTGCTAAATAACACGGATGGCCACAAAGGGTAAGAATGTGTTTTTGTTGTCGTCGTTTTGTATAGACCTGGGAAAGCCTTTCCCTTTATTATCATCCTAGGGTCTGAGAGATGTCAGGTTTTGTAACTCATGCTTGTTTTTACAGGTGAATGTTCCTTGTAGTTCCATTATCTCTTTACGAAAAATAAATGTGGTGAATGCTAATGGAATGTGATCTCTTTGGGAAAATATTCAACAGAATGATTAATTAATTGAGAGAAAGGTTAGGTGATAGCTGAAATAAAAATTAGTGTTTTTTAATTCAACATTCAAAAACACATTTGACATTTTGCTGTAAACTATGTTTCTAGCAGCTGTTAGGGTAATTGTTTTGCTAGTTTCTAATTGCAGATGTTGGCAGCTGGAAATTAGAAGCAAGTAGTAGTTTCTTTAGAGACTGGAATTAAATGTGTGAAAACATGAGATTATGCTTTTTCAGTTATCTTTAACACAGCTATGAAGATCGGAGTTTTAGAATCTCTACTAATTATTTTAAGGGTCAGATAACCTTAAATATTAAAAAGCTTTAAGCCTTTACTAGATATATAAAGGCCTGTCACTTTTCAAAAGTAAGTTAGATGACAAAGAAGTCTCTACGGCCAGAGAAAAGAAGGAAAAATAAAGATTTATTTGAATAATTAAATAAAAGATGGGGGTTTATTAAATTATTCAGAAAATTGCTTCAATTTTCCCACTTGGCCTTGGCTGTGCAGACCTGAGAAAATGGTCTTTTCTCCTACATTTAATCTCCAGAGCAACCTAAAAGGATGCTGACAAACATTAATTTTGCGTTATAAAATAGTCTCGGTAAGTGACAGCAATTTCAAGATTAATGTGTTGGCCTCCTGAGATTTCAGTAAGGAAAAAAGGTTCTCTTAAACTTTGTATTCAAGTCTTATACAGTATTGGTCACTGTCTTGCAATGGTATTTTCCAATCAAACAGACTTCTGAAGACTATGAGTTCTCTAGCAGCTAGGAATGAAGAGTGCCTGTTCCTAGAGGTATGGTTTCCATTGTGCAGTTCACTGAGCTAGTGACTCACACTAAGTCTCTGGGATGCTTCTTTAAGATTTATATTCAGGTGTAGGATAGAGAATAAAGGCAATAAAGATAAGGAATTTAAAACATACCCAAACTTTTGCTCTATAAAAGTTACTGTTAAGAGAATGAAAACATCATCTGTAGGCTGGGAGAAAATTTGCAAGTCACCAGTCTGATAACTTGTATCCAGAATTTTTTTAAAAGCCCTCAAAATTCGGCCGGACGCGGTGGCTCAAGCCTGTAATCCCAGCACTTTGGGAGGCCGAGATGGGCGGATCACGAGGTCAGGAGTTCGAGACCATCCTGGCTAACACGGTGAAACCCCGTCTCTACTAAAAAATACAAAAAAAAGCTAGCCGGGCGAGGTGGCGGGCGCCTGTAGTCCCAGCTACTCGGGAGGCTGAGGCAGGAGAATGGCGGGAACCCGGGAGGCGGAGCTTGCAGTGAGCTGAGATCCGGCCACTGCACTCCAGCCCCGGCGACAGAGCGAGACTCCGTCTCAAAAAAAAAAGCCCTCAAAATTCAACAAAATAAGAAAAAAAAAATTACTCAATAAAAAAATGGGCCAAAGATTTGAACAACTTCGCCAAAGATGTACAAGTGGCAAATAAGAACATAAAAATATGCTCAATATTATTCACCATTAGGGAAATACAAATTAAAACCATAAGATACCACTATGCAATTATGAGAATGGTTAAAAGTTAAATCTTACAATACCAAGTGATGGCAAGAATGTAAAACTACCATAAATCTCATACATTGCTGGTGAGCATGCAAAAAGGTACAGCTACTCTGGAAAACAGGTAATATTTTATATTTAAGTGAATGCTTAGCCATATGACCCAGCAATTCCATTCCTAGCTATTTCCCTAGCAAAATAGAAATTTCTGTTTGTGCAAAAACCTGTATGTGGATTTCGTTTTTAGAAGCTCTGTTTATAATCACCCAAACATGAAAATAACTGTATGTCTTTCAATGGGTAAGAAAACTATAGTTCAAAAATAAAATGGAATATATTCAGCAACATAAAGGAATGGGGAATTGATATACACAACAACATGGACGAATTTTGAAAGCTCTATGTTAACTTTAAAATCCAGTTTTCAAAAGTCTTTAATAAATGAATGAATTTATATGACATTCTGGAAATAGGAAAAACCAGAGCAATGGCAACAGATCAGTAACTACCAGGGTGGGGATAGGAGGAATCAGGTTGGTGATTCTAATTCCATATTCTGACTGTGGGAGTAGTTATTTAAATCTGTGTGTTAAAATTAATAAACTATATACCAAAAAGTTAATTGTAATGCATATTAAATTTTAAAATTTTTAAATTAAAATTGGCTTGTTAAGCACTCAAATTGTGATATAATAATCCATCTGTTCCTAGTTTTACCTGTTTCTGTTACTTTTTTTTGCTGCAAAGTGTTTGTTGACATTTTCAAACTAGTAATAATTACCTATGCTGTGGAGAGATTGGTGGGAGAAAGGCTTGAAAAATTTCTCACCATTAATCAAGTCTCCTTGGTCTTTAAAAATAAGTTTCTGATATAATGTACATTTTATCTCATAGTCTACCCTCAGGATATTGCCAAACCCTCTTTTGAAGGAAATAAGGAAGCGGGGTCTGGGCCATTACTAGTCTTTGGGACAGGACATTTTGGAGTCTACCATGCTAGAGCTAATAGGCAACATTTGAAAACGTGGGGCTTCTGCCTCCTAAATTCTGCAGTGATGACTCCAGAGTAATCAAGGCATCAAAACTAGAAAAGCCCTGCAAATCAGGGTCTCTGTTACTGAGAGGTCCTAAATAGTAATCCTGGCCAAAGTATCAAGCTCTAACTCCCTCTGTGGGAGGCCAGTGAGCCACAGTGCTCTCAGTAGGCTAAATCCATCCTCTCTTTCAGAGTTCATCCTCTCTCCCACACTCACATGGCAATAATTGAAACTTTGGGTACATTTGCCTTGCCTTTCCATATATGATTCTACACTGAATAAATCCTGCAGCTTTTATGCCATCCACTTTATCTCCTCTTTCTTCTCAACTTAAAGTCCCACTTTTCTGAATACTCTCAGAAAAGGCAGGCATAAATCCGAAACTATACATCAGATTAGACTAGAAATCCCTATAGAGCTCTCTAGTCCCTGTAGCTCAGTCTTCAGATCAGGTGTGGAGTCAGGATAAAAAGGCATGATTATCCAGAATAAATGGCCATGGCTCGTTCCACAGAGACCAGCGTAAAACTTGGAGGGGAGACTTATCTTGTTAATTCTCAGCAGCTGTCTTTAGGTTTTAGCAGCTGTTTGGGAGTTTAATGAGAGTAGAGGAGAATAGCTCTCTATTTGGAAATGCAAGAGGGTTTTGGACTAATTTTTTTCCAAAGACTTGGTGCTGAATGCATAAATGAGCTCCTAATATTTTTCACATCTTGTATTTTAGCATGTTGAATTGTAAAGGGTTAAAAAGATTTAAAGAGTTTTTAAGTTCCTCCAGCAAAGGTGAAATATTGGCCAACTGGCAGATCACTTAGAAATTGCCCATCGTAATTTCTGCATGAGGGTTTATGAGGTCAAACAGGAAAAAAAGAGATGAATAATTTTAAAGCTGTCAGAGACCCAGGTGGGAGTTAAGTTAATGACTGCACTGTTCTGAATGGAGAGGCTACCTGTATCCTGAAGCAGATACACTCGTATCCTAAGTCTTGTAAGTGCCTTTCCTTGTCTCCGTTCCTCAGAGTGTGACTATGGGACCACATATGATGCTTTTGGACTCTGCAGTTACCCACAAGCATGTCCTTTATATAGTGTATATTCTATAATGTGTCAGTGTTTTTGTCATAAAATATTACTTATCATATTTATGCCTATCAATCAACAAGTGGATAAAGAAACGTTGGAATACTACTCAGCCACAAAAAGGAATGAATTAATGGCATTCACAGCAACCTGGATGTGATTGGAGACCATTACTCTAAGTGAAGTAACTCAGGAATGGAAACCAAACATTGTATGTTCTCACGCATAAGTGGGAGCTAAGCTATGAGGATGCAAAGCTATAAGAGTGACACAGTGAACTTTGGGGACTCCAGGAGGGGAAAGGGTGAGAAGCTGTTGAGGAATAAAAGGCTACAAATGGGGTTCAGTGTATACTGCTTGGCTGATCAGTACACCATAATCTCACGAATCACCACTAAAGTACTTACTCATGTAACACCTGTTCCCCCAAAAACCTATGGAAATACAAAAATTTTTAAAATATTACTTATCATATTTAATTTTAAAAGGACACAATAATTTATTGTGTCAAAAGCAAAACCAATTTCCTAATTAAGTTTATGAGGAACTTATTTAACTTGAGTGATAATTTAGGATAAGATGTTCCACAAGTTTTTTGCTAGAATAGGTACACTTCAAGAAAAAAATTGCACCCACCTCTATGTATTCAAAAGCTTTCTCTTAAGTTCTAAAAAATGCTCACTGATTGACATCACAGTGAGTGAGATTTCTTAATACAGAGGCCTATTTTTTTTTTTTCTTCTAATTTCACCCAGATGCTTTAGAACCTCTTGTTCACTGACACTATATCACAATACTGGTCTCTTTAGACATCAAAGCCATGACTTTCCGACAATCCTGCCTCCTATATCTTCTTTTATATTGAGCCTTACTTTCACAACCTTTCCAAACTGTTTAAATCATTGTAATACTGCAATGTATTTGCAGTTATCAAAAATCATTATTTACATTTTAAAAACAGTTTTGACAATGCTCTGGTTATTCTTACTGATGTGATAGAATCATTCTCTCAATACCTCCTTCACCCCTTCCAACAAAATCATAAATTTACTTAGAAATATATTAATCTATAATTAATACAGTTATACACTCTGCCTTCCTGATGGGCAGGGACCATAACTGGCCATTGTATCTCAGATTTAGCACAGAGTGGAAAATACAGTCAACAGTAACACTTGCTACATGTTTACTGAATCAGTAAATAATTCTCATCATACTTCCCCACAGCTTCAGAAGGAAAAATAGTACTTCCGACACTGGACTTTATGTCTCCCTTTATGTATGAAAATTTTCTGTTTCTGTTTCTGTTTCTGTTTCTCTGACTGCCTTTCACATCTTCCCTGAAACTTTGTCCTCCAATGTTAAACTCGGCTTATGGCTTTTGAGCTGTCCTCTTTCTTCTAGAATGTTCCAGTCCAAGAGCAGGCGGCTTCTGAATTGATTCTAGAATGCTTTTCTGGCTCATGCAACTTCATCTACTTCACCTCCACTATACCAGAAATTAGTCAAACATTTTTGTTTTTTATTTTAATCAATATCATTTCATACCAAATGATGAAGCATGCTTCTCTCATAATAAAAGAGAATAATAAAAAAAATTAAGTTCCAAACAATGATAGTGCAGTTGCCCAATAAAATAAGAAATAGAATACATTTTCTTGGCCGGGCGCGGTGGCTCAAGCCTGTAATCCCAGCACTTTGGGAGGCCGAGACGGGCGGATCACGAGGTCAGGAGATCGAGACCATCCTGGCTAACACAGTGAAACCCCGTCTCTACTAAAAAATACAAAAAACTAGCCGGGCGCCGTGGCGGGCGCCTGTAGTCCCAGCTACTCGGAGGCTGAGGCAGGAGAATGGCGTAAACCCGGGAGGCGGAGCTTGCAGTGAGCTGAGATCCGGCCACTGCACTCCAGCCTGGGCGGCAGAGCGAGACTCCGTCAAAAAAAAAAAAAAAAAAAAAAAAAAAAAAAAAAGAAAGAAAGAAAGAAAGAAAGAAAGAAAGAAAGAAAGAAAGAAAGAAAGAAAAAACAGTTTCTTCCGGGCGCGGTGGCTCATGTCTGTAATCCCAGCACTTTGGGAGGCCGAGGTGGGTGGATCACCTGAGGTCTGGAGTTCGAGACCAGCCTGACCAACATGGTGAATTCCTATCTCTACTAGAAACACAAATTGGTCGGGCATGTTGGCAGGCACCTGTAATCCCAGCTACTCAGGAGGCTGAGACAGGAAAATCGTTTGAACTGGGCGGGGCAGAGGTTGCAGTGAGCCAAGATTGCACCACTGCACTCCAACCTGGGCAGAGCAAAACTCCATCTCAAAAAAAAAAAAAAGAAATAGAAAACATTTTTGATTTATTCAATTCAAAAATCATCTATTGAGAACTTAGAACTTACTGTGCGTCAGGCTCTGTGCTAGCCACTTAAAATATTTCATTTCAACATCACAACACTATGAGGTAGATGTAATTTTGATTCCCAAGTTCCACGTGAGGGCACTAAGTCTTGAAGAAGTTAAATGGACCTAAAATGTAAAGGTACAGCTGGCATCGGAACCCAGGTGATTTTGACTCTAGGATCAGGGCCCTTGAGTGCAATGTTATTATGTCCTCCCAAATTCACGTACACAAATCAACATTTACACCAAGTTTGGAGATATCGTTAAATATTATTTTATACCAGAGTCACAGTTAACAACTGCATTTCAACAGGCTCCATTCAGAGCATTAACTCGTGGCTCCTTTCAATGGAGATAATGGCTGAACAAACTCTCTAAGCTCTAGGTAGAGTCATCCCCTGATATTCTGCTGGTGATGTTCAAGCGTATTTTAACCAAGGGAAGTGCAAAAAGGATGAGAACAATTTTTTAAAAAAGTAAACCAAAGAGAAAGCAGATGTATTTCTAAAGCAACTAGCTTTACACAGAGTGCCCTGTACTTACAAGCATTGAGAAAAAAATTGCCTGTTGTCATAGACCCAAACTGGCTGGAAAGCAGGGCAGTCTCTGTGCAGGTGAGAGGGCAGCAGGTTGCAGCAGCTTGTATTTGCAGTGTGTCTTCATCCACCTCTGTGCTTCCTCTGGAGTTCCCCCTATCTGCCCATTTAATACAAAAATCTAGCCGGGCGAGGTGGCGGGCGCCTGTAGTCCCAGCTACTCGGGAGGCTGAGGCAGGAGAATGGCGTAAACCCGGGAGGCGGAGCTTGCAGTGAGCTGAGATCCTGCCACAGCACTCCAGCCTGGGCGACAGAGCGAGACTCTGTCTCAAAAAAAAAAAAAAAAAAAAAATACTAAATACCTAAAGTGCATTTTAAAGTCTCGTATCAGATTTGTCCTCTTGAAAAGCTGTTAAGCTAGTTACCCTGCAGCCCAGAGGGCTCTTCTTCAGTAAAACTGATTGCACCACAGCATCACCATTAGAACAGCCCTCCATGGCTGCCTGCATAATTCCTGCGAAAGGTCACCAGTACTTCAACTACAAAGGCCTTTTTTCTTTTATCAAAAAAAAAAAAAAAAAGTAAGAAAATGGTAAATCGGTATTTTCAATTTTTCAAGAACAAAACTGACATAAAAGCCCAGACACATTTTTTTTTCCTTCTTCTCACCATACTCATAATAACTGCATTCAACTGCAAACCTTGGAAGGAAAGTTACCTCATTATGTTATGATCTAAGCCAAAATCCATTTTAATGTCTATTCCTGTATCTGGATATTGATTCTATTCTTCAGATATCCCACCTGGAAGTGTGGAAATTTCTAGTATTGGATGACATAAAGCAGAATCTGGGCACTATTTTAGGCTGATTTTGTAATGATAAGCCAATCTGCCCCGCAGTGGAGTAATAAACACGCTCCCTGCAAGGTGCCCATGGGGAACCACAGTGAGAAATAGCTGATCTCCTGTGTGACATCAGTTCAAAGCAGTTGTCCTACATCCAGCCTTGAGACTGGGGTAAGACTGTGTGTGATGGATTCATACCTGGCAGAATATAATAGAATATAATGGGATTGCGAGTTGCATCGAAGCAGTACATTAACAGATTATCAGATTATCAATTTTGCCTTCATAAATACCCTATCTTCTCACATCCAAGCTACCTGTAAGCACTCATCTTTTAAAATCACTCTCTCTCTCTGTCCTGTTTTCTGTGAGCACACTCTCAGTGAAACGCACACTCAGAGGCTGAGAAAGCAAAAGCTGAAGGAATTGTCAGTGAAACTTGGCCTTTATTGTAAACAAAAATTAGATTCTTTAAATAGTTTATGAATGAAATATAGTTTGATAAGCACTATTTCTTCTGATTTCTTATAAATGGACAACTCTTTCTCTGGATTTTCCCCTGAATAATTTAAAGACAAATTTTCTATTGTTTTGGCATTAAAAATAGTTTTTTTTTCCAAGATAAAGGACTAGAAAGCTCTAGCATTGTCATGAGGATAAGGACACTGAAGGACAAGGATTGACTAATGCCTCCTCAATCCAAAACACATAGGAGCAAAGAAAATTCATTTTAAAATCTGAGCATCTTGCCCATCATGGTTGAGAGGAAACTGTTTCTATAAGTGATTCAGAAATATAGTTTACTGGACTCCTGGACAATTTCACTTTCTTAGAGAGGGAATAATAGGTCAGTGTACTGTGGGATAACCTGTTTATTTGGTGATTTAGGGTAGAATAAAGGAGGTAGACAAGAAGGTTTTAAAAAATCACAGTAGTGAGGCAGTCCTAAAAATCCAACTTAAAAACTACATATTGTTAGAATTTTCCAGCAAGATTCTTGAAGCTAATAGCCTTGTGATAGAGACTATAATAAAGATAGCAAAAGTGAGGCACAAGAAATTCAGTTATTTTCATAACATCCGATTCAAATCCCCACAGCTCTTTCATGACACTTAACTGGTCCATTTGTTCAACTGTGCCACAGCCTCTGATATTCTTGTTTAGGAAAAAATAAAATATTACCTTGAGTTTTCACACTTGGTGATCCTGAACCTCCTTTTTTTTTTTTTTTTTTTTTTTTTTTGAGATGGGAGTCTCGCTCTGTCACCCAGGCTGGAGTGCAGTGACCGGATCTCAGTTCACTGCAAGCTCCGCCTCCTGGGTTCCCGCCATTCTCCTGCCTCAGCCTCCCGAGTAGCTGGGACTACAGGCGCCGCCACCTCGCCCGGCTGATTTTTTGTATTTTTTTTTTAGTAGAGTCGGGGTTTCACCGTGTTAGCCAGGATGGTCTCGATCTCCTGACCTTGTGATCCGCCCGTCTCGGCCTCCCAAAGTCCTGGGATTACAGGCTTGAGCCACCGCGCCCGGCCTCCTGAACCTTCTATAGTCCTAGATTTTATTCTGTTTAAGAGGTAAATCCTTCCACTCCTTATAATTATCATTTAAAAGACTTTAGGCACTGTGCCAGACAAGAAAGGTAAAGATAGACAGTGGTTCCACCTTTTAAAGGGACAGAAGACAAAATATGCACATATAAAATAGCTGGACAAGTATCCCTAGACACACAGACAAGGGTCTCAAACACTTAATAACCAAAGAGCTAAAAGAATTAAAACATGGAATAAAGATCCTCTTGGGATAAAGTTAAAGAACTTTCATTAAGGATGTCATTTGAGTTCAGTCTTAAAGTAATCATAGGACTTGGTTGAGAGGATATAGTGTGGGGAGAATAAAATATTGTCATTTAAGAAAAACAAGCCAAATCAAGCAGGGCATGCTTTCTCTTAATAATTAAATATGTTTTTTTTCCTAACCTACATCTTCTGCAATTGCAGATAAACATCAATAAAACAGAAAAGCCTGAAATGCTCTAGGCACAATAGGAAAATAAGGAGAGTTAAGATATAAGAAGCATTCAATAAGTATTAGAAGAATGAATTAATCAATGAGTGATATTGGTGAGATGATAAAAATAATGCCTTACTGTAGTATTTCATATTCAGTTGCTTTCTTACCAAAAAATTAAAAAAAAAAAAAAGAATTTGAAATGGCCTGAAATTCTTTCTCTTAGCTTTAGGAACCCTGCTGTGCTGCCTCCTCTGCAGACCACACTGAACAACAAAAATTGAAGAAATCAATTTCAACATTTGCTTTGGAGACAATGGAGAATGTGATCCCTGTTTGCTAAAATTCAGTTCGAGATGTCAGCATTCAGCTTTATCTTCTACTGCTGCCCCAAGGCAGAGCCCAAAGAGGCTACTGTGGTTGTGTGAACATGCCTTTTCTCTCTTCCACACCATGCATGTCCTAAGGGAGAATCTGACTTTTGAGGAAAATGAGGCTTGTACAATTTGGAAGGGGGTACTTTTAAAAAATACAAAATTAGAAATGCAAACAGCTATAGAGCCTTGGAAGGAGTCCATGCAAGTGAGAGACATGCAAGTTTAACAGTCAGGAGATTAACAGTAAATCCCATGTATTCTCTGCATTTTGTGACTGGTCGTGTCTTTCTATATCCTTTTTGGGTAAACAACTTGAATCTCTTCATATGAATACTGAAACGTTACAATCTTTATGCAATTGTCTCTGACACTTGACACCCAAACAAGAAGCACAATCACTCCAGTACTGCTCATTTTCCTGTCATTAATACAACTTATTTAGCTGTTTTGCAATTGGTTATGTGTATTTCTATTTATGTATTTATTTATTTTGAGACAGAGTCTCGCTCTGTTACAAGGCTGGAGTGCAATGGCGCCATCTCAGCTCTCTGCAACCTCCACCTTCCAGGTTCAAGCAATTCTCCTGCCTCAGCCTCCTGAGTAGCTGGGACTACAGGCAATTGCCATCACACCTGGCTAAGTTTTTTATTTTTAGTAGAGACGGGGTTTCACGATGTTGGCCAGGATGGTCTCCATCTCCTGACCTCATGATCTGCGCACCTTGGCCGCCCAAAGTGCTGGGATTACAGGCATGAGCCACCGCACCCAGCCAGTTATATGTATTTTTGAGACCTCTGTTAGACTGTGAGCTCCTTGAGGGCAGAGTCCTTGCCTTTGCATCCACAGCACAGAGATCTCCATACAAGGTTAATTGCATGATTGGCTAAATTATGTTTTTTGTTACACAAATTACACATGCTTAAAATGACAAAAATATTACTATATTTATATAAACTTAGTAAGGTTTTTACCGGACTATTGCTGTTGATTAAAGAGCAGCACCTGAACAGCAGATTAGTTTTCTGACATATTTTTTTCTTATACCAAGGAGGTGATTTTAAAGAAGTGTAGAAAGTTACAAAAACTTACACATACAAACAGTCAAACATGCTGAACACATCTCCAAGTAGCCTAGAAGTACTTTATTCTTAGTCATGATGATCATTTTCAAATGAATAATCTAAATTGGAGTTTTGCAAGCAAAACAATTAAAGACTCTATTGCAAAATATAACCAATATAATCTTTGATTAACAAATTATATTGTGGAAATAACAATGGAACATTAAGTATACCATTTTGTGAATGTACTATAATGAGTTTCAGAAAAAAAAGAAATATTTTGTACTATTTTCTGGGCTGTGACTTGGATGTACACAGAGGGAGAATAAAAAGAAATTAGAACAAGCCTGAAGTTTTGCTTTTTAATATTATTTTTCTGCAGCAAAGCCTATAGGAGCAATTAAATTGGAAAATAGAAACCACACTGGCTGTTTTTTTAATAAAGTCACAAAAAATAAACATACAACTACATTAAAGCAAGAAGATATAAGAAGAGAAAAAAAATTAAAAACACACCATATTTTGTGTACCTCTAAATCCCATCCCCTTCCCAAAAGATATTTTCTGTTTCTGAGATTTGCTTGTCTTTACTTCAGTCGTATACGGCTTATAAGCACCACTTAAGATTTATTATTTTCAATATCTAAATATGATAAGAGAAGCATTTATTATAGCAACAAAATAAAGATAAATAATACAGACTACTACATTATAAATGGTCTAAGGACTAAAGTACTTAATTGAGTTACATAGATGCTGATGAAAATAATATAGATGTCATAACTTGTTTTTTGTTTCTGGCTTGGTTTCAATAAGAGTTTCAGGTTAACAGTCAAATCTACCTTTTCTTTGAATTCATCAGCAAATATTAGCACATGGACAAAGTATAGGACTGGCAATCTTGTCATGTTATTTTTTTCTCCCTCTTTTGTGTACAATTCTCATATGATAAAGGGGAGAGCAAATTCAAAAAGGATCTAAAATACATAAGCTTATTACCATTATTTCATACAATGAGTGGCTTTTTTCTAGTTTAAAAAGTAACTTATTGGGAGCTGTGGCAATTCTGATATAATCTGAAGTCACCTATGTTAATTAATTTGATTTGCAAAATATGGCTTTCCAAAAATCAGATTTTTTCAATTTTAGCTTCCCACTCTGCTTCTTTTTCACTATCAGCAAAATAAGATATGAAGAAAAGGCATAGAGAATAGAAAAATCTGATCTCTTCTGTCTCATAAAATATATGCTTAGACTAGGCTTTTTAGTTGTTATTTGATACAAAGATTATTATTTTGAATTATGGATGCAATTAATGATTTAAAAAGTCATTATTAACATTATTCTGGTTTTATTAAACAAGAAAATTTGGTAGCCATTATCAGTTTCCCACAATATAATCACCATAGTTGGAGGAATAGCATAATTTTGGAAATTATAATGTAATTAAATTTCACAAGTGTTTTTTTTTTCACAAGTGTTTTATACTTTGAAAAAATTTTTAAATGTGTTCTTACTCTACTGTGTGCACACAAAGATGTACTGTTCTATTTGCTTTTTATTTCTCATAAAAATAAAACTGAATTATAGGAGCTACTATGTTAACTATAGTTTTTAGCACCTCTGTTTATCATTGCAATCAAATTATATTGAAAGCCACTGAAAACTTAACAGATACACTTATTTTGTTGACCTTCACTATATGTCAAGAAAATGGGACAATGTAATCTTTATTTGCAGGCTAAAATCATTTTAAAGTTTTCATGGAGAAAATAAAATCAAAAGTACAAAACGCCCAATTATCCAAATGAAATATAGTTCACCTCATTCAGTTAAATAGTTTCTGTTAATGCAAAAGATTAAACGATACCAAAGACAAAAGTGCATGGAGGCAAAAGAAAAAGAGAGGGAGAAGAGGAAGAAGGAAAAGGCGATAAAGACAGCAGTCTCTCTTCCGGCCATTTTCAAACTGAGTCACTTGGTTTGCTTTTAGCCAGAAAAAGGTTCTGTATTTTCCTGTCAAACTTTGAAAATCAATCTATATTTTCCGTATTTATCAATATTGGTTCATATAACTTTTTAGTAAAACTTGTAAAGAAAAAGAAAATGAGGCCCCAATGTTTTCTTGATTCAGTACCTAAATGACCAAAGAGCAAGTGCTGCTTTGATGTTGCTGGGTTCAGTTGACTTTCCACTCTCTATCAGCTTGCATCATCAGTAATGTCCTTAAAGCTCTGAATCTTATTTTCATGTGTTTCTTCCTCCCAGATGTGATGTTAATACAGCCAGTAAACTAAGCACATAAAATTCATAAGAAGAGCCGCAACTCACAGCCTTCTTAAGTCTCTTTTGGTCGAGCAAAAAACACCAAACAAACAGACTCTAGAACCCAAGAAGCAAATGATTGAAATAACAAGAGAACAGCAGATGAATGTCAGCTGTGATGATTAGAGAATGGGTGTGGGCTCAATTTCTAAATGTGTAAGAAAGAGAAGTGTGAGAAAGAATTGAGAATTATACCACTTGGTAGGAGGTCAATGCAATTATATTCAGTGAAAAAACAAAATCTCTATGCAGAAATTAATGATGAACCAAAATATGCAGTGGACTCTGCAGAACAAGTTAAGTATATTAGTTTATCGTAATTCCATTTGCTGTTTCTAGAGTAGGAACTGGCTATTGAGTGGACTGAAGATGATCAGGGGACAGAAGAGTAAAAATAAAGAAAAAAGACGTAATGGAAGAAGGAAAAGAAGGAAGGAAGGAATTATGAGGTCAATTTTTTAACTCACAGCCAAGAAAGGCTAGAAGCTCTTACTAGGATTTATAAAGCAAAAAATTAAAATTGTAAATATCTTCTGACAAAGAGAATCTATGTGACTTGCTGATATAATGGAATCAGTTTGTATCTTTATTCAACGAAAAGTTGTGTACTCATGTAACAACCTTATTTAAATACATACAGACTTATGAGAATGTGTGTTAAACGAGTTTGCCTAAAGGGGGTTTGGATTATAATCCCCAAAGATACAATCCTAAATGCCATAATCCCAAATGTTGAAATCTCAAAAGATCAAAATTTCTAAAGTCTAAAATCCCCAATGTCTAAAATCTTGAAATTCACAATCACAGAATAGGTGCATCATGTTAGGTAGAACTATTACCTTGTTATTGTCTTTATTTGGAAATTAAGTGTGGTTTAAGGCAAGGGCGTCCAATCTTTTGTCTTCCCTGGGTCACATTGAAAGAAGAATTGCCTTGGGCCACACATAAAATACACTAACACTAACGACAGCTGATGAGATTTTTTTTAAATCACAAAAATTCTCATAATGTTTTAAGAAAGCTTATCAATTTGCATTGGGCTACATTCAAAGCCGTCCTGGGCCTCATGTGACCCACAGGCCATGGGTTGGACAAGCTTGGTTTAAGGGGTTATTTACAAGTGCTAAATTGACAGTGAGTGAACTTGTGGACTTAATTTTAGGTGTCAAGTTGACTGGATTAAAGAATGCCTAGAAACCTGGTAAAGTATTATTTTTCATGTGTCTGCGAAGGTATTTCCAGAAGAGATTAGGGCGTGAATCTGAGTGGACTAGGCAGGGAAGATCTGCCCTCAAAGTTGGTAGGCATTGTTCAATCAGACAGGGACCTGGAGAGAACAAATACTGAGGGTAAATTGCTCTCTCTCTGAGAACTGAAAAGACTTTTTACTATTATTATTTATTTATTTATTTATTTATTTTTGAGACAGAGTCTCACTCTGTCACCCGCAGGCTAGAGTGCAGTGGTGCGATCTCGGCTCACTGCAACCTCTGCCTCCCAGGTTCAAGCAATTCTCCTGCCTCAGCCTCCCAAATAGCTGGGACTACAGGCGCGTGCACCCCACATCTGGCTAATTTTTGTATTTTTGGTAGAGACGGGGTTTCGCCATGTTGGCCAGGCTGGTCTCAAACTCCTGACCTCAGGTGATCCACCGACCTCGGCCTCCCAAACTGAAAAGACTTTTATCCTGCCACCTTGGACATCAGAACTCTAGGTTTGCTGACTTTTGGACTCCAGGACCTCCACCAGCTGTCTCTTGGGTCCTGAAGCTTTTGATCTCAGATTGAAACTTATACCAGCTACCTGGGTTCTGAAGTTACTAGACTTGGACTGAGTCACGGTACCAGCATCTCAGGGTCTCCAACTTGTAGACGACCTGCCCTATGACTTCTCAGCCACCGTAAGGATGTTAACCAATTCTAAAAATCCCCTCTCGTGTGTCTATATACATATCCTATTGATTCAGTCTCTCTGGAGATCCCTTACTAATACAAACTTGGTATTGAGGAAGCCAAGTATCATTTCTGCTACTGTATTCCTTACCACACAGTGGAAGAGATCTGTGAAATTGTTCCCTCACAAAAAGGCTGTGATAAGTTAAGTGTATGAAGCTTCTTAACGGTGAAAGATAAAAGTTTAAAAGCTAATTATTATTGGTGCTGCAAAAGCAGAAAATCCCTTAATTGCAAAGACCAAGCAATTATCAGACTTTCAGATGGACTGCATATACTTACAAAATTTGTAGACCACAACCACCGGCCAAATACAGATCATAGAAGTAAAAACACAGACGAAAAATACAAGAAGTCCTCCAAGCCAAATTCCAGTGACATATAACTTTTATCTCTTCACACATAGTGTCAATTTGCTATGCAATGTATTTCCTCTTCACATCATATCCCATATTAGAGGTCTAAATTGTGTGAAGACTTTTAGAGAGTTCTAATTTGTTTAATACTGCAAATCTGATTCCATTAAAGTGCATTATCACAATGTTGACTTTGTGTATAAGCACTGCGCATTTATAAAGAAATGTTGAAATTTCCTCACTAAATGAAGAAATGTCCTTTTTGTAGATCTGCATTTGTGAAAGATAAAATTTCTTGAGATCTTGACTCTTTGGGCAATTACATATGTGACAGTAACTCATCATGGATTTTCATCAGCCTTGCCAAGACAAGATTCATGTTGTCTGTCATTATGTTTCATATGACCAAAGTTGTAAGCTGGATGCACATAATTACCAACCATAGTCATGTGGGTTTATAGTATATATTTTGCTTTTGACCTATTTATATGAATACAGTTTGACTGCTTATGACTGTTATACCCATGCAGCTGTCATTAGTATGCCAAAGTGTCAATGCTTGCAAAAATATGCATGTTATTATTGCCTATTTTCTTATGTAAAATGGCCTAGGAAGTGTTTTGTTGTGTTTTTATGTTTCTCAAATAAATTCCCTTTAAAAAATGTAAACAAATATTTTTAAAAATTATTTTTAGAATTCTATTTTCAGTATTTTGATCTTTGGTAATTTCAACACTTGTGACTATGGCATTTGTGATTGTTTCTTTTAGAATTATGATCGGCTCCCACCTGAAGGACCTACTGAGAATCTTCAAATATATGCAGTCTTTTGTGGTTCTGGTAAATTTAAAATTCTTTGTTCACTGAGTAAGTACTCTGTGTAGAAGAAATGCTAGAATGTTAATTCCTTATGAATATTTTAAATCTCATTATTTAGAAGTTTGGCTAAAATCTTTAACTAGGGTATAAGATAAAAGCAGTACGTGGTAGTAATGTGTGGACTCTCATTTCTAGGATTTGATGGATGCAAACATTCTTGAGCACAGAATTCCTATAACAGAATAAGAGATTAAATTTTTACTAAAATATTAATTATATTCAAAGTAGAATTGAATAAGGCTTACATGCCTAAAACATACAGCTACAACTGTATAGTTCTAATTGGAGTCTGTTGTATACTTACCTAAAATTTGCTCAAATGAAATTTTAGGTAAATATACAACAAGATTACAATTCATTTATGTAACAATTATTGAGTCACTACTATGTGCCAGCTACAGGTGCTCTAAGCCCTTGGAGCACAGCAAAGAACCCTGCCCTCATGGGACTAGTATTCTAGTGAGAGAAGTCAGGCAGTAAGCAATCACTGTAATAAATGAGGATGTCATCCACTATGCTGGAGATGAAAAATGCTATGGAACAATAAGAGAGCTGGGTAACCAATACTGAAATTGTTGAGAGTGGGAGGGGAAGATATTCAGTTTGCAATTTTAAATTAGTAGTGGTGAGAAGTAGTCAAAGTGCAGACATATCTTGAAGGCCAATAAAACAGAATTTCCTGATGAAATAGATATTGATCTTGTGAGAGAGGGTGGTAAGTCAAGGACAAGGACAGCTCCAAGGTTTTTGACTGAACAACCTGATGGGGTTGCCGCCAACTGAGAGGGAGAAGACTGCAAATGACTAGGTGTCAAAGCCAATGAGCTTTTTCCCTGTCATGCTAAACTTTAGCATATAGGGATGCTATATGTTAAATACCCCCAAACTTTCGTGAAATCTCCTGCCGCTGCAGTTTTTGTGACACCAGTCTCCTGAATCTTCTGTTTCCCTTTTCCCTTCTGCGGCTCCACATGCCTTTCTCAGGAGCATCTCTTCTCTTACTGGCTCTTACACATCCATGTACGATCAAGGTTCCTTGATCTCTAACTCGCCACTCCTTCCCCATTCTTCTGCCATCATCCTTTGGTACTTATCCCAGTTCTCCAAATTGTCTTGCACTTTTATCCAAAAAAATCTAATTCTGGTTCTAGTAATTTAGCAATTTAAACAAATATGCCCTCTTTTCCCCTCAGTCCTCAGCAACAAAAATACAGAAATTATAAAGCATACCAAAAGATTTACAATGTTGTCAAGCTTGAATTAAATAACAGAAGTCTCTGTAAATGAAGAAAGAAAGGAGTTAAGGCCAGAATACAGAATACACTAACGAATACTTCCAAAGGCCAAAGGGACCTAGATATTGGCCCAAGGAAGTTGACCACTCACGTGGGAACAGAGTAACCTTGGACTTGTGCACAGTAGAAAGCAAGATGTAAGACTGTGCATAAAAAGAAATCTGAAAGGCTACATCTGAGTTTAATGATAGTGAAAATAGCTGTTCATTTAGGGAATCCAGTGTCAAGCAAGAGGAGGAGGAGGTGGGTACTGTGTGGATTGAGTTTAATTGGAGAAATTCAATCTCTGAGCCTGTGCTATCCTAGCAGTAAAATTTGAATGTATTAGTGTAATTTGAATATATTAATGTTATGTGGAAATTTCAAGTTGAAACATTAACATGAAAACTGAGTAAACTCATAAAGTTCCAAGAAACTGCTATTTAGGGACATTTTTACAACCCACAGCAAAATTATCACAAGACTAAAAGAAAAAAGCCAGAAAAAAAAAAATCGAGGGAGAAAGTCAAACACATAGAAGTAGAGAGTAGAATAATGGTTTCATAGGCTGGTTTTATGGGAGGGGTAAATGGGTGAAAGGGAGGGGTTGGTTAGTGAGTACAGAGTTTCAGTTAGGAGAAGTATGAGCTGGTGTTCCCTTGTACAGCATGGTGACTATAATTAATAATGCATTTCAAAATAGCTAAAAATTTTAAGAAAGAGGATTTTAGCTGTTCTTACAACAAATAAATGACAAATATTTAAGATGTGGATACTCTAGCCTGACTTGATCATTCTACAATGTATAAATGTTTCAAAATATCACACTGAATCCCGTAAATATGCAAATTATTATCTGTCAATTAAAAACAAAACTTAAAAAAGAATAAACATCTTTGATAATTACACTGAACTAAAATTTCTAGCATATATTGGCCTATCCTAAACTGTAAGAAAGCATTCAATTTAGTTCTTGTATTAGAAACTGAGCAATGTAATACTTTAAAAGTAGTAAAATTTGTCATGGTTTTTTTTTTTTTTTTTTTTTTGAGACAGAGTCTCGCTCTGTTGGCCAGGCTGGAGTGCAGTGTCACCATCTTGACTCACTGCAACCTCCGTCTCCCAAGCTCAAGCAATTCTCCTGCCTCAGCCTCCCGAGTAGCTGGGATTACAAGCGTGTGCCACCATGCCTGCTAAATTTTGTATTTTTAGTAGACACAGGGTTTCACCACGTTGGCCAGGCTGGTCTTGAACTCCTGATCTCAGGTAATCCACCTATCTCAGCCTCCTAAAGTGCTTGAAATACAGGCGTGAGCCAGTGCTCGCAGCCATGAATTTTTAAAACAAATAATTTGCAGTTGATAATGTACAGTATCAGGAACTTTGGATCTGGAAATAAATGCCTGTAATAGTGAGCATGTCGACTGAATCACATTAGCCAGTGACATTTTTTGTTAACTAAATTATAATCGATCAATAAGTATATAGAGTTGATAACTTTCCAAGATCAATTAAAAGCTGGCACAAAAGTAATATAATACATATCTAGAGATAAATATTCTTGAGATTTCCTGACATTAAAAACAAATTTGATACAGGCCAAACACGTTGCCCTTCTTTGACCTTGGGATTCTCTGTCTACAAACTCCCGCCCTTTAATCCTCAGCAATGGCTTTATATATGCCATTTCCCATGGGAACAAATTTGTTTCTCTCCAGGTAGAATTCATCACTTTCTTTTTTCTTTTTCCTTTTTTTTTTTTTTTAATTGCGACAGGGTGTCACCCCATCACCTGGCTGTAATGCAGTGGGGCAGTCTCAGCTCACTGCAGCTTCCTCCTCCTGGGCACCTTAGCCTCCTGGGTAGCTGGGACTATGGGTATGCACCATCACGCCTGGCTAATTTTTGTATTTTTTATAGAGACGGGATTTTGCTATGTTGCCCAGGCTGGTCTCGAACCTGTGAGCTCAGGCAGTCCACTGGCCTCGGCCTCCCAAAGTGCTGGGATTACAGGCATGAGTCACTGCACCTGGTCTCATCACTTTCATATTTCTAGCTAGATCCACTTCAAGTTTTCCTGGACTACAGAACGCATCATGTTATATTATAGTCATAGTCAACCCATTCTTCTCTTCTGGGAACCATAAGCTTTTTGAAAAGCAGGAGACACTTGTGTTCCAGTGCCTTCTAAAACATCTGACAGACTCCTATTCATAAGCATTTTACTACTAAACAAAAAACTGGTTTGAATCCTTTTACCTCCTTATATCTAATACTTTGTAATAGTTAAATGTGTTATATTAAGCAGTCTATAAAATCAAAAAAAGACTTGTATATTTGCTATTAACAACAAATACATGGAAATGCCAAGAAGAATTCACATGCATAGACTGGGCAAGTTCAGTAACTAAGCAAATTCACATAATCTAATAACTTAATGAAAATTAAAATGTGTAGCACCTCTAAAGCTATGATCTCATGTTTATATCAATAAACAAAGTTAATCTATAAATTGGTAAAATCCATTGTATTAATCAATTGTTCTATAATACAGTCTTATTAAATCACACAAACTCTGTGCATGTGCACAAGTAACTAGTAAGTATGATTTTCAGATAATTTAATTTTGCTTTAAATTATATATTTTGTTAACGTGAAATTATTGACATTACTTTTAATCTCTTATCTGGAAAATGCCTGAAAAATAAAGTTTGCCCAATATGTACCCAGTTAATAATAAGTCTTCAATGAGTGAATCAACTGAATGAATATGCTTATTCAAAATATAATTTTACAGAGTGTAGTTTCAATTTATATGTATCAGTAAGTAACTTGTGAATCTGCCTAAGCAAAGCTCTAAAATGCATTTTCATCAGGTTGGTTCATCTAAATATCTTCTTTTTAAAGATTTGTCAGTGGGAAAATTAAACCATATTGATTACAGTATAATTGCATAAGTGATATAACTATAAAGAAAAGCTGCTAAAGGATTATCAGGCAGTGGGGGAAAGAAGTAGGCTATGATAAGAAAGGGGTATATAAGAGACTGTTCCAAGGATTCAGAAATATCATTCCTGTTTATTGACCTGGAGGGTGATCAGAAGGATATTTGCTTTATAATTTTAAAATTTTACATATATTCTATCCATAGTATATGTGCTTTTTAATATTAGAAAGCAAAAGAACAGATTAGCATATAGCCTCTCTGTAACCAAGTGGCACAACCTGGGTGTCTTTCAATAGAAATTCATTCTCTCACATTCCTGGAGGTTAGAAGTCTGAAATCAAGGTGTCACTGGGGCTGCACTTTTTCTGAAAGCTCTAGGAAAGAATCCAATCTATGCCTTTCTCTTGGCTTCTGTTCTTGCCCAAAATCCTTGACATCCCTTGGCTCATAGATGCATCACTCCAGTCTTTGTCTACATTATCACACGGCATTTTTTTCTGTGTGTCTCGGTGTGGCTTCTCTCCTCTTCTCATAAGGACACCAGCATATTGGATTAGGGCTCCCCCTAATTCAGTATGACCTCATCGTTATTTGATTACATCTGCAAAGACCCAATTTCCAAATAAGGTCATATTCACAGGTATAGGGGGCTAGACTTCAACATATCTTTTTGGAGTACACAATTCAATTCATAATAGCATCTTTCTCAGAAGCCTTGTTAATATAATAAAAAAGGAAAGTTTGAGCTATTCCCTCATTATTTTAATTATGTGAAGGCTATTTTGCATATTCCTGTATTTATTATTTTAGTAATTTGTTCAGTATTAATGGTAAAGAGTGTGCACCATGTGTGGCAATGTGTGTGAAAGAAAAAGACAAAAAGTGAATTATCAGAAATTAAGTGCTATCATCAGGCCTGAGTTAAATTTGGCCATGTTCATTTATTCCATTAGTTAAATGTGCAGTAAATGAGATTCACATTGTAAAACAGGCAATAGCAGAAGTCTGGTCTCCTTATTCTTTTAGTTTCTGTTTTTTTACTTCTCTGGGTTTTTTTTTCTTTTTCTTTTTTTATCATGTTTGTCTTGTTTTTTATTACTTTTGCAAGCATTGGTTCTCGAACTTGCAATTAAAAGTTAAGTAGAAGTTTTTGTTTATTTTGCAGCAGTATTCTTAAATATTTATGAATCATCTTAAGTCTGACTCGCTTTGAGGAAATATAGATGAATTAATAATTGATGTGGCTGCTTTGCAGAAAATTAAAGGGTGGAAGCACATGTTAAAAAATTAAATCATCCATGGCTAAGACAGCAGATGTTATTTATTTAAAATCTTGCAAAAATGTACAATTAGGTTTTTTCTTAGTCCAAGTCAACTGAAAACCTAATGACTCATTTCAACTTTTCAGATTCTAAAACTTGAGGCTAGTCAAATACTAGACAATAAAGGAGAAAGAGAAATTTCAATTCTTTATCCTAGGAATTTTAAGAATGCTGTTTATTCACACAGAAAAGAAAATAAGTAGGAAAGAAGGATCTGCGTGTTCTGTATGGACTTAGAGGCAGGACCCATGTATAGTCTTAGTATTTGTTTATACTTACAGAAATCATATTGCTTATTAGCCATTTCGGCACAAAAAATATCTCTACAGAGCTCTAACATATGGACATTCACTTGTGTAAAGTACATAAAATAATGACATACGAAGATGTGGAAAAATGTTGGGTTAAAAAAGCTTGCTGTGATGAAGCAAACGTAATTCCGGAAGCTGGAGAAGAAATTCACACTTTTCCACAAGATTTATACAACATGCAATCTTGGCTGGAAGTACTTAGGCGGCAACTTCTCGATAAAAGATCAGCAATTTTATTTCTGCCTATGGAGAATGAGAGAGTCTACCCGAACACGCACACTGTGCTAGAGTGAGGAGGATGGAAAGCACAACCTCTACACATCCTCACCAAAAGCCTCATTGTCTTATCTGAAACAGAACAAAGCAAAACAAAACAAAAACTTGCAAGTTCAATGAGAAACAAACTATGCTACTGTTGTGTCTTGAAGTTACTACTTAAAGCTGTCTAGTTGTTTGAAGGTCTCATTTTTAAAAGACATATTCATTTATCCAGATTTAGAGCCTCTTTTATTTTTATTTTTGGCAATAAAATACTCCATAACTTGATGGATCATTTTTTATAATTCTGGTGTACCCATCTCTTACTGGAAGATTCCCATAAAACACCTGTCCTAAGAATGGTTGCTGTCATCAAGTTGTAATGCACAGGGTAATACTTTATGTATTCTTTAAACATATGAATCAGGAAGAACTTTCCTGAGTTCCCTAAAAACTAAAACTCATAATAGTTCTCATATGAGCAGATTTTTGAAGAAGATGCGTATCCTCGGTATATCCAAGGTGGCCTAAAATCTGAAATATCCTTCCCCAATTCACCAGAAATAGCTATTTTTCTAAAGACTTCATTACCCAAACCTTATCCTTTTTTTCTTGAATATATCAAATTCCTTATATTTACTGTTGGTTCTATCTTATATTTCCTGGAAATATAAAGGTTGGTCCCATCAAATTCCTTATATTTCCTGTTGGTTTTAACACAACAAAAAGAAAGTTACGTCTCTATCGTAGGATTGACTGGAAATCCTCTTTATTTGATTCCCCCAGTGGCTCAGAGAAACATTATGGGGTTGAAGTAGTGGTTTCTCAATAGTCTCATGACCGGAGGGTCAACAAAATGCCCTAGCTTCATTTAGCTCCTATTAAGTGTCCTTTAGTCACTTGACGGAAGTCACTGAGCTTGTGTGGCCCCACAGAGAACTGATGTACCTCGACATTGCTTCTTACATCATCAAATATTTTCTTATTCAATCCAAGAAAGACAAATAATTTTTTCTATTCTCTCCTAAATATCTACTACCTCTGTTTCTAAATTAAATAAGCCCAAGAGCCTATCGTATGATCCCAAAATGGGCTTATACATATTTTTGCCCACAGTTCACTATGAAATGAAAGTATTGTGTTACTAAATAGCTAGCCTTCTCAAGGCAGTTAAAATTATAACAGTGTCTTCCAAGCACTGTTATGTGGTATGTCCTATTGTTACAATCTTTGCAATAATGGTATAAAAAATTAATAAGTGTGTTCAAGATTTAGCCACTGCATTCAAGAAAACACAAGAGCAATGCATTCAAGAAAACATAAGAACAATGCTTTTAAAGCTTAGAAAGGAGTGGACTGGGCTTGTTCATCCACCTTTCAGTTACATTAGTAGGCTCACTGCATCATGATGGAACTATGTAGCTTATACAAGGAAAAGCAGCTATTCAGTACTTTCAGAGAAGTATTAAATCTAGAATTTAAAAATCTAGACTTAATAGGAGTAATTTAAGTTAGAAACTAAAATAATCTTCCTTGCTTTAATGCTATAGTGAATGCTGAGACAAGCTGTACAAATCCCCCTTCGAGACTTTGGGACTTGTTTCTCCAGTTGCTAGAAGAGTTGTCCTCAGCTGCCAGCCTTCTCCAGAAACTATCCTGGACTACAGAGAGCTGTCTTGCCTAGCGGTAAGCCTCCTTCCTGGGGCAGCAGCACCCACTGACTGGAGTAATTTCTAAGGTATGGTAAATAGCATAAACTCTATATAACTGTACAGTATAAACTATGCAGTGTATTACATAGCATGTTGAATAGGATGTAAGGATCCAGCACCCTCACTGAAGTATGGGATAACTCTGTTATTGAGATGCCATCACAGCTGCAATTTTTCCTTCTGCTTGTGTCTTAGATTAGGCTATTATAACAAAGTACCATAAGCTTGTTGGTGTATAAAACACAGAAATTTGCTTCTCATAGTTCTGGAGGCAGGAAGTCTGAAATCATGGTTGTGGTCAGGCTCTGGTAAGGACACTCTTCTGGGTTGCATACTGCCAACTTCTCCTTGTATTCTCACATTGCATAGGGAGAGCTAGCTAATGCCCTGACCTCTTGATAAAGGCACTAATCCCATTCTGAGGGCTCCACTCTCCTGACCTAATTACCTTCCAGGGCACCAGCTCCAAATACCATCACACTGAGCATTAGGTTTCAACATATGAATTTTTGGGGTACACAAAACATTTAGCCTATTGTGCTGCCCAGTCCTGCTGCCTTCCCCACTTCTCCCTTTCATCCTCTCCCTCCTTTTTCTCTCCCCTGTCACACCCAATTCATTCCCTTGTCTCCTCCCTCTTCTCCCTTTCTTTCCCATCTTTGCTTCCCTTCTCTTCTCTGAGAGCAATCTTGCATGTAATCTCAGTCTCAGAGTTTGCTTCCCAGGGAACACAGCTGCAGCCAATGCTTAAGAAAGATGGGAATTTAACCCAATTTGGTTTGTAACATTTCTTTTCTAGACAAGGTTTTAAAAGAATAAAATACGTGATTATCTTTCTGGAATCATTTAGGACTGAACCAACCCAGAATTATTCAGATTAAATGATGTTGAGAATTATGAGATGTGGGCCGGGTGCGGTGGCCCACGCCTGTAATCCCAGCACTTTGGGAGGCCAAGACGGGTGGATCACGAGGTCAGGAGATCGAGACCATCCTGGCTAACACGGTGAAATCCTATCTTTACTAAAAATACAAAAAATTAGCTGGGTGTGGTGCCGGGCGCCTATAGTCCCAGCTCCTCGGGAGGCTGAGGCAGGAGAATGGCGTGAACCCGGAAGGCAGAGCTTACAGTGAGCTGAGATTGTACCACTGCACTCCAGCCTGGGCGACAGAGCCAGATTCCATCTCAAAAAAAAAAAAAAAAATTGTGAGATGTGCTGAAAGAGATACAAAATCAGTTAGCACACACACACATAAGAATGACTCAACAACAGAGAATAACAGATTCCATTAAAAATAAAAGTGATTTCACCAGTGAACTATCTTTGTATACTTTCAATATTCTTTTACTTTTCTATTAACAGTCGCCTTTTCTTGTTAACTTCTCTTATCTTGAAATGATACAAATATTAATTTTCACTGTAGTACAAATCAAATATGCAGTCTATCTGCTTTGCAAAATACCTGTGTTCTCTTTTGAGAGGTAAACTGTAGTTACTTTAATAGAGGTCTAAAAGCCCACATATCCACTATTGTCAAAAGAATCACATGGTACAGTATTAGAAAGCATCAGCAATCCAAAAATTGGGGTGCTCACATTAACAAGGGGCCTTGGGCACTAACACTAATGTTGGTAGAAAAACATCAGGTGCTAAGTGGCTATGCATTGCCAACACAGTCTTTTATCTCTGTTGAAAATAGAAAAGTATCACTCAGGCACCTTTTGTGTTGTTTTGAAAAGTTTTCAAACTTGTTAAACTTTCATATTATAAATTCACAAGCAGCTGATTTGCATTTAACAAAAATTCTTCTATCATTTCAGAATGGCTACCCATGTCTAAAAGGATGGCATGTATCTAAGCTGAAAAAGTGTGTTCTCCTTTACATTTTAGTATCCTTGTCTCATTACACAGTTAACATTCTGTTTCACCATCTAATGTAACATAATATGACAAGTACAATTTGAGGAAAGAAATCATTTTTTATGTTGTGTAGCTACTTTCTATTTGAAAAGCTGATATCCATCTCCACTTTCTTAAGCACACCAAATAGCACCACAGCTTAAGCCAACATCTGCTTGCAGACACTGGTTAATGAGTTGATGGCTGACTTTTAAAAAATTGAAGTAGCTTGGCACATCACATTCCACCAAAAAAAATGTGACATATGATGTTTTATAGCTTCCAATTTGCTTGAAAAGGCTGTGTTTTTTTCGTGTGTGTATCATCTTTTCTTGTCTTGTTTATATATTTTACCACCTACGTGGATTCACACAAAAATATTGAATTCTTTTTCATTTTCTTAATTAAGAAAAACTATATAATTCTATAAATGCCAATGAAAAAAAATTGCTAAATTATGTTCCTTCTAAGATAAAAGCACAGAAAAAGATGGTCTAAGACTGTCTTTGCTTCCCATATGTTCCAGTCTTGAAGAGAATGTACTTATTTGCCCCAGTTGATATAGTGCCCAGGAATTTCTGGGTGCAAATATATCATTCTCCTTCCAATAGCTCATATCTCAATATTTACATAGTCTTCATGTACTTTTTCCACATTAAATATTAAATGTTTATTCCCTCTTCCAAAACTTTTAAAAAATGATATCAACTATTAATTTAACAATAAAACTATCTTGTTATCAGAGGATCAAATCATTGACATTGAATCCAGTTCTCTGAACACCCACTACTTACCTTTCTTACTGTTGTTTACATTTTGCCACTATTATCAGCTCTGTGTTCATCTTTTGACTTGTACCTCATTGACTCTGAATTAAAACAATGTAAGTTTCCTGTGGGGAAACTTTCTTGGAATTTAAGACTGAATATCCTTTTCTCATTTAAAGTGGTAACTTTATTGGCAAGAAGCAGTGATGTTGAGGGGGAAAATAACATTTACGTTTTTTAAAAGACTGCTCTAACCTATTTAATTTTTATAAAACTTCAATTGTATAATTGATATAGAATAGAATTTTGAAATTCCAATTCCAAAGGATGAATCTCTCCTGCCACCTGTTTTCATATGGCCCACACGGTAAAAATGCTTTTGGCATTTTAATTGGCTACATTTTAAATAGTTATGTAAGTACCTACACAATATCCTTGATTTGTCTCTTTACTCAAAAAGACTAAAATATTTACTATGCATACCTTTAAGAAAACATTTGAGAGCTCCTGATCTGAAGGAGAAGATCCCTGTGCCTTTGTTACTAATATGCTAGTATATAGTTTTTTTCTCTTTTTTTTTTTTTTTTTTTTTGAGACAGTCTTGTGCTGTGGCCCAGGCTGGAGTGCAGTGGCAGGATCTCAGCTCACTGCAACCTTCACCTCCCCAGTTCAAGCTATTCCCTGCCTCAGCCTCCCGAGTAGCTGGGATTACAAACGCGTGACACCACACCCAGCTAATTTTTGTATTTTTAGTAGCGACGGGGTTTCACCATTTTGGCCAGACTGGTCTCAAACTCCTGACCTCAAGAGATTCGCCCACCTCAGCCTCCCCAGGTGCTGGGATTACAGGCGTGAGCCACTGGGCCCAGCCTGTTACTAGTATGTAGTTTTCTATGACAACTGTGGTCACTGGAGTCAGAAATTACTTCCCTCAGAAAACATAAGCAGATTAGATGGCTGTAGGAAGGAAAATGCTTTGGTTTATTTTCCCCCTGCTTTATGTTTTCATGTATGTTGTCATATTTTAGTTGTCAATCCAGCACTGTTTTCCCCTATTTCTTCAATAGGTTTTTCTTCCAGACAGAAATAACGTATTTCTTACAGAATATAAATGCAACATATATTTTGTGTATTTGTGGCAAGTGGGGACCATGATGTCGTTATCTGCCTACCTCATAAAATCTGACAAAGTGATTACTGTAAGGAAATAATTGACTAATAAATACACATAAATCAAATTAAAAATAAATCAATAATACAAATGTAAAATAAATTTTTAAAAAGAAAGAAAGTGTTTTTTCCCCCATAATTAAGCTTTGGGTAACTGAAAAATCTGTATAAACTGAAAACATGCTAATAATCAATATGAATTACCAACTTAAATAATGTGTTCATTTAATAAAATTTCAGTTTTGTTGAAGATTTTACACTTTTTTTATTGGCATATTTTGACATGAATATTCTTGATTATCTCAACAATTTAGTGATGGTTGCAGATACTGAATTTGTAGGAAGCTTTCTCAATTTTCTAGGTGCCATCTTTTATAAAAGAACAATTATTCTGTCTATAAACATGACCTTTTTGAGGTTCTATTTGTATGGCCCTACTCTAAATAAGCAATATGTTAGACCTAGATAAGTAAGTGTCTTCTGAAGTGTCAGGGATTCTGTATTCTGTCTTTCTAAGTTATTACAGAACAATGAGTTTATAATAATGCTTCAAGAGCGTTGGACACCATACTAGATATTTCATTTTCAGATCAGAATAACACATTCCATGCCATGCAGGTCTGGTTTCCCAGGCTGCTCAGAATGAAAAAATTTAAAAAAGCAAACTTAAGTCCTAAATTTATATTTTTTAGGAATAGCAAACAAGACAAATGACATCTAAAAAAACAACTTCAAGATCTCATTTTAGAGAAGAGAGAAACCAAGGTCCAGGGCAAAAAAGGAGGGGGGGCTTTGCAGGCTCTTCCAACACTTGGCTTCTGTGATTTTTTTATTTCTAAATGAGTAAACATGAGCTTTTATATTGTGTTCACACTTGGAATAGAATAAAATAGTACCTAATGCAATTCAAAACAGCTTTAGTAAGTCATTGTGCTAGTATCATAACATTTCTTTTTTCGGTCCATCTTTCTTCCAAAGTCAGTTTTTCATTTAACACCAAAAGAGCCCACATTGCAGCACTCAGAAAAGAAATAAAGGTTTTATTTTTAAAGAGTGTTAAGTCTACAAGTGACTAAAGAGTCTTTGATACTAAAAATACCCTAGGTAAAGGGGGAAAATTTTCAGTTTGAACAGTATGTAGTCATAAATGTGGCAGACTTTCTATTAGCTCAGACTCTGGGAAGAACAGTTGCTGAGGCTGCAGCTCTTTGCTAAGGAGCATAATACATATCACAGGGAGTCATGAAATAAGAACCCTCCATTCTGCCATAGGTACAACTACACAAGTACACAGACACACACACACACAAACACACCTATACACACATCCACATCTAAATAATATCACATGCAGAAATGCCGCATCCATATACAGACTCAGAGATATACACACCCAGTATCATGGATACACATACACACATGGACATACACAGACACACCAATGAGTAGGTACGACAAGTAACTATAGTAATAGCAATTGTCATTTAAACTATATCACATATATTAGTTATTGGTCTTCTTTAGTCTAATGAAATGACTTCCTTATTACAAAACATCTTGTCACCGTATTGAAAACAGCATGTTACAAAGATGGCAGAATCTTGATCATCTTAAGAACGTGTAAACATAATGGCAATAGCAAAAGGAACAAACGCAAAAATTGTATGTCTACAAAAACATGGCTCATTGACGGTTCTTGGGAAAGGATAATAGGTCACTCTGGTTCCTCATCTGCGAAATACAGGGGCGGGACTGGGTGTTCTGTGAGGCCTCTTACAGCTCTCATACCCTTAGAACATACACTTCTATTTGCTTATGAATGACAGTGATAAATTCTTACTGGCTAACCCCAAATCATTTGCCAAAACATTTCATTAAAGCATTTACTGCACACCTGAATATTCTGCAGAGAAAAATTATAATGTTTTCCATATAAAACATTTAATTTGCCTGGGCACGGTGGCTCATGCCTGTAATCCAAGCACTTTGGGAGGCTGAGGTGGGCAGATCACCTGAGGTCAGGAGTTCAAGACCAGCCGGGCCAACATAGCGAAATCCCATCTCTACTAAAACTAAAAAAAATTAGCCAGGCATGGTGGGTGCCTGTAATCCCAGCTACTTGGGAAACTGAGGCAGGAGAATCACTTGAACCCGGGAGGGGGAATTTGCAGTGAGCCGAGATTGTGCCACTGCTACACAGCCCTGGTGACAAGAGGGAAACTCCATCTCAAGAAAAGAAAAAAAGAAAAAAAAAAGAAGAAGAAAAACATTTAATTTATGCTTAAACTAAACATAGAAATGGTTGATCGACACACTCACCTTTAACCTTGACCACATGAGTGTTTCAAGAGACTGATAATCATTCCTTAGGAGCTATCAATAGTAAACTATCTATGGCATCATGAAATACATAATTTACTAAGGGCATCACTGACTTGGGTGCTGAATAGACACTGTGCATGTTAAGCAGACTTCAAATAATGATGGCAAAGTGATAGCTCTATATTAAAACAAAATTTTCCTGTTTGTGCTTCTTCAGAAATTATGTTTTAATTTGGATATTTTTTCTAATTTTTTCATATTAGGAAAAATATTAATGTGACTTAAGTACTATTGTATTTCCTCTCTCACATGGCAAAAAATATCAGTGAACTACCTACACATATCATAAGCTATCAACTATTGAGTCTCCTTTTTAAATTTGCATTACCAATGTCAATTTTTAATTCAAGGTCATAATCTATTGTTAAAAAGAGGACTCTTAAAAGATCCCTCCCAGTAGTAATAAATAAGAGAACACAAAATTTCCTCTACAGCACATAAAATGCACCAAATGATACAGGAACTAAAGGATTCCAAATCTAGTTCTGGATAATAATAAACAAGTCTCATGACTTCTTTGTGTCTACTTTTCTTCCTTTTTAAAATAAATAATTTAGAGTAGATTATTTTAAAGTCTTTTTTAGCTCAGAATTATTTGTGTATTGCTATGGTTAGAACATTTGTGTCCCCCCTCCCCAAATTCATATGCTGACACCCTCTCAAGTCGATGGCATTAGGAGGTGGAACTTTGGGAAGTTAACTGTGTATTAAGGGCAGAGCCCTCACTGAATGGAATTAGTGCCCTTATAAAAGAGGCTTCATGGCCAAGACGGTGAAACCCCACCTCCACTAAAAATACAAAATAGCCAAGCATAAATTAATACAGGTGGCCGGCACCTGTAATCCCAGCTACTCAGGAGACAGAGGCAGGAGAATCGCTTGAACCCAGGAGGCAGAGGTTGCAGTGAGCCGAGATTGCACCACTGCACTCCAGCCTGGGTGGCAGAGTGAGACTCTGTCTCAAAAAAAAAAAAAAAAAAAAATGCTTCAGAGAGTGAGTTTATCCCTTCCACCATGTAAGGACACCACTAGAAGATGTCATCTGTGAGGAAGCTCAACAATGCTGACACCCTAATCTCAGACTCCCAGTCTCCAGAATGTGATAAATAAATGTCTGCTTTCCTGTTTTACCCAGTCTACGGTATTTTGTTATAACAACCCAAACAATCTAAGACATATATGGAATTAACTTTGAATTAGTCTCTACTGAGCACTCAATGTATTTCCACACTCTGCTTGCAATATGCTATGGAATACAGGAACTGTGACTTGTAAATCTTTAAGCCTCTACAGCATTCTCATCATGCTCAGCTCATAGTAGGTTCTTCCATCTGTCTGTTGGAAGCACTAGAAACAAATTATGAACTATTTTCTCAGGATACCTTTTAGTGTTTAAAACAACAGCTAGATTTTCACTTCTTTTCTTTGCAGAGATTGTCTTTCCTTGCACTAATGAGAAAGATGCATACCCTGAAAAATGTTTTTAGTAACTGTGAAAAAAGACTTGCACAAAGCATCTGCCTTATTGCATCGCTAATGGGGTAACCTCTTTATGTTTATGCAATCCATAAATAGTGGGCACAAAATACCAAAGGCTTTAAAAGTGCTGAAAATAACTTTTCTCTTGGAATAGTAGCATTTTTATTTTAAGCTGCAATTTTCAGATATTAGAGATTGTCATTTTGCCCCATCTCCTGCAGTTGTAGTTTAAAAGCAAAATAGGTAACTACTTTTTGAAAGGGCGAAAGCAAAATGATGAAAGAAAGTAAAATGTATTATTTTAAAGAGTTCACTACTTTTAGTAACACTGGGTTTGAACTCTTGTTTTTCATTTCCAAAACCATGGGGGCAAGATAATTTCTCCAACAGCTAAAACCAAGACAGGGTATTGGTGAGACCTGGGGCTCAGCAGGCCTGGGGAGATAGTGAAACCTGAGAGTTAGAGTTTATCAGGAAGGTGTGAGAATTATAACTTGGCTGGGAAAAATAGTAAAACTAAATTGGTTGGGTTGACAAATAGCCAAATTACTCAGCAAATTCTAACAAGGAATTGAGACCCATAGAAAACATGGAGAACTATCTTAAGAAATAGAAGGCTAATGACAAGGAATAGCCTTAAAAACCATGAAGGGAACAAAGACTAGTGTAATCTATTCACTAGCGTTGTTCTGAAAAATTGATCTGGGTACAAAAAGTAGTCTAAATGATAAAAATAATGCATTTTCTGCCTACAAAAGGAAAGTACCCATTTTTTCAGCCAGATAATACACAGAAACAAAAAATTATAAGAGACAGAGATGGATGAAAAATGCTTAAGTAACAGAAGCAGGATACTAGCATCACAGTTAAGACATATGACACTGGACTTTTGCACAAAGAAGCAGAAATATGAATTGCCCCTGATGACAGCATAAGTGCCATCTCTATGCTTAGTGTTGGGGATGCAGTAATTAGCAAAAACAGACATAGTACCTTCCTATATGGACCCTATTATTCAATATGGAAGATGTCCATAAAACAGTCACTCAAGCAAATGTAAAACTGTGATTGACACTAGGAAAGAGAAGTGCAGGTATTCTGATAGCACAAGAGGGGGATTTGACTCTACCAGGATGGTACAAAACAGCACTTTTAAGGAAGTGATGATTTTGCTGAGATCTGAACAATGAGTAGGAGTTAATAGGATGATATGTGTGTGGTGGTAGGGAGGAGGTGTTAATGAAGAAGGGATAAGATTTTCCAGGAAGTGGGAAGAGCATGAGCAAAGTCTTGTATTCAAGGGAATGGAAGAAGGCCAATGGCTGAAAAGTCAAAAGGAAGGAACATGCAGTGACAGACGACACTGGAGAAGAGGTGGAAGGAAGATCAGGCACAGGAAAGGCCTTTGGTACTATGTCCTTTTGGAGTTTATTCTAAGATTAGTGAGAAACCATTTAATTGTTTAAACAAGGGACTGACATGGGATGTTAAGTTTTAGTCAAAAGAAAAATAAAATATTGTTCCAGCAATGACATAGTGATGTAGTACAGCCCAGATTTGGAAGAAATAAAGTGGAAGGTTTTGGGTGGCTTTCATTATTTTCCAGGTGAAGATGACAGCAGCTTGAGCTAGGGTCATAGCAATGAACACAGAAATAAGTTCATTTGTGAAATGTTTAAGAAGTAAACTCAGCGGGCCTGGAGATGATTTAATTGGATATCGGATATGAAAAGAGAAAACTTTTAAGGATGACTCAGGTTTTTGGCTTGTATATCTTCGAAAAAGCAATGCTAGGAAAAGATTTTATTTTGTTTTGTTTGCAGTGGGAAGGTGGTAATGATATTAAGTTCAGTCTGGGATAAGCAGAATTTAAAATGGATTTAACATGTCCATGTGGAGATACCAAATAGGCAATTGAACATACCAGTCTGGAGCTTACAGGATAGTGCTGGGCTGGAGATAAAAATAAACAAAGCATGAACATGGTCAGAGCCACAGGCCTGGGTGAGACTGCCTGGGAAGAGTGGATAAACTGAGAAAAGAAGAGATCTTAGGATGAGCCTAGTTAAAGCTACAATGTAATGGAGAAGGGTAAATCTGCCATACCTTCCTCACTCTGACCAGACTTTACCCTAATGTAAAAACGTGCTATCAGTAAAATGAAAAGTAACAGATAAACGGAGAATACACTAACAGTCAGGCATGGTGACTTATGCCTGTAGTCCCAACACTTTGGGAAGCAGAGGCAGGAGGATGGTTTGAGCTCAGGAGTTTGAGACCAGCAAGCGCAACATCAAAAGACCGTGTCTCTATAAAAAAATACAAAAAATTTTGTAGGTGTGGTGGGGCATAACTGTAGTCTCAGACACTTGGGAGGCTGAGGTGACAGGATCACTTACGCCCAGGAGGTCGAGGCTGCAGTGAGTGGAGATCACGCCACTGCACTTCAGTGTGGACAACAGAGTGGGACCCTGTCTCAAAAAATAATAATAAATAATAATTAGAAGAAGAAGAAGAATACACTAATATCATTATTGCAAAAGTCAGGGAACATACCAGAGAAACACAGCTTAGAGTGGTCAATGATTTAAGTAAACTATATTTAAAAAAAAAAAAAAAGAAACCTCAAATAATGAAAATATATACTAAGTTCTGATTTTCACCTTACCAAACGATGTTTTTCTTTATCAGCCTAATTCTTTGTCCCATGTCTATTAAATACATATCTTTTTCAACAATTTGAAATGAAATTTGCTTTGGCATTTGGACCAAGTGAGTTGTCTGTGCCCTTATTGATTAACACTGGGGCTGAATCTGAAGACAGCAGCCATGTGCCTCAGACAGGAAGCTGAGAGCCAACACAGCAGTGCAGGAAAGGAGCTCCACTCCAAACCTTAACAAAGCAGACCGGGTTTCCAGAGATAGGCGAGGGTTTACAATAAAATAGAATAGGAATAGTATCTCCTCTCTGAGTACAACATATATATTCATGTACATATCTCCTTAGAAGCTCCTTCCTCAGTGACAATCAGAAAATATTGATTCCGAGGGAAAAATCTGGATGCTGTTTGTGAATCACTAACTAAGCATTTAAGGCTTTAGGCTGAGGTTAACCTGGAAGTACAAAGGTGAATTTTAGTAAGGTATTTCTAGAAAGAAAATAATGCATCTAGGTCTTCATTTTGTAATGGTTGAATCTGTATTTTATTACAAAACAAAAGAAAAGCACATCTGCTAGAAGTAAAAGATGAAATATCTGTAGTTTTTACATCTGAGTTTATGCAAGTGTTAACGGCTTTCTATTTTAAAAACAATAGCTGTTACAGGACCCATAATGGTCTGCAGTGAGGCAGATGAACAAACTGAAGAATTAGTGAAATACTCCCAGTTGGAAACTTCACCATGAGAAAGAAATATTCTGTCAGGGCTCTCAATGAGATTTTTAAATCTTGTATTGAGTGATTCATTGTTTTATATCTACAGTTTTAAATTGTTCTGAGAAATGTTTTTGTACTCTGGAGAGAACTAATGAAAACATAACTGAAAATATATGCACTGCCTTTTAAAAATAACTTTGTGATCTTTATTTTAAAATTCCTTTTTATGTTTTCCTTCAAAAAAAGGTTTTCTTCTGACAATGTTATTCTATTATAAATTTTAATTTGATTATTCTGCTTTGTCTAACTTTATAGATTTAAATACCTCAGCAAACCTAAAGTATAAGGAAGAAAAAAAAATTCTGATGTGATGACAATGTGCCAAACGAATGGTATTTATACTTTGTAGTCAGAAATGTTACAATGAAATTGTCTCTGCTTGTGATCTCACATTATGGAGAGTTCTGAGGGTCTGACAACTCCTGACATTATGATATACTCCTATTACACGGTTAAAGCAGACAGTCAGAGCAGAGTTCTCAGCAGAGCCTGAGGAAAGATTTATAGACATGGCAAAAGAACACTTTGCCTGTTCCCTTCTTTAAATAATTATGACTTTCCATGAATCTCTTTCTAAATCAACTACAGAATGACAAATATCTGGGCAAAGAAAAGGCCACAAAAATATCACTTACTGTAAGCACTATTGAGGTTTTAGAAGCACAGTATTGAATTCTCTGTTGTACGTTCTGCGTATGATTCATTATGTGGGATGCTCCCCACCTCCCCACACACCATATATTTCTCCCATTATCATTCAAAAAGGACTTTTAAAACTCCCTCTCTCTGTCAAGTTTGTTCTTTTCTCAATATGAGGAGTCAAGAAGAAAATATTTCAGTGTATTTTTCATCGAGCAAGTTAAGGAGATGTGATAAAAAGATTTGTCTAATTGATTACATGGTATGAGCACTCTGGAAGGAGGTTCCAGGATTTTGGAAAAATAAAAATAACATTTTCAGGTATATGTTTTATTTAATTGTGAAGGTTGATATAAAGTAACATTTTGAAATACTGGGCCGGGTGCAGTGGCTCACGCCTATAATCTCAGCACTTTGGGAGGCGGAGGCAGGTGGATAGCTTGAGCTCAGGAGTTTGAGACCAGCCTAGGCAACATAGTGAAACCTCATCACTACAAAAAATACAAAAATTAGCCAGGCATGGTGGTGTGCACCTATAGTCCCAGCTACTCGGGAAGCTGAGATGGGAGGATCGTTTGAGCCCAGGAGCCAGAGTCGCAGTGAGCTGAGATCAGGGCACTGCACTCCAGTCTGAGAAACAGAGTGAGACCCTATCTCAAAAAAATAAAATAAATCCTGTGTTTTTTTCAGTACTGAAATACTGAATTTTGAAAAAATGCTTCTTTGTTCTGAAAAGGGAAAGACAATATTTATAGAGTATCTACTCTGCAAGGGCCTTTCCAGAGATTATATCTGTCAATCTTTACAACAGCCCAAGGAGGGAAGAAACATCAGCGCCATTTTACAGATAAGCACACAGAGTTGTAGACAGGTTATGTGCCCAAGATCACACAGCGAATAACAGACCCACAATGTAAAGCTCTGTCTGGCCCTCAATTCATGTTCTTTCCCAAGACCTGACTATTGCCTACTCCTAAGTTTTACATACAAAAATGGACAAACACAGAAAGTGAAAACAAAAATAATCTTGCCCTCTTGCTTTGCTATTATAATCTAAAGGCACAATGGGGAAAAAAGAGGTGGCTGCTGATTTCATAGTTTATATAATTCTACCTATTTGAAGAGTCTAACAATTAAATACTTAAGGGATGTAACATTTATAAATTTGCAGACTTGCTGAGCTCTGAGCTATGCATATTACCTGCATTATATTCTGTAACTATTTTAATCCTCACATTAATAACACAAGGTAGGCACCATTACTATCTCCATTTTAATGATGAGGAAACTAAGGCTGAGAGGTTGAAAAGCTTATCCAGGATCACACAAGTGATTCTGTAAGTGGCAGAGCTGGTCTTGAATCTATGATTATAGAGTGCTGAAGCGCTCTTATCCGTGATGCTAAATTGCCTCCTTTAATTACATAATTACTACAAAATGAAACTATAACAAGCCACTGATTACGTTTATATTTCTATATATTTTACAAGCAATATATTGCATTATCTATGAAAACTGTATGATTCTTATTTTCAATTCCCAAAAAATGCATCAATTCTGTAAAACAATGTATTAATTCTGTTAAAAAAAATACAGTATCAATGCAAAAAAATGCATTAATTCTGTAAAAAGAAAACTGCAGAAAACTAAAACAGAAGCTAACTTGAAAAGTAACATGTGAATCTAACCTGTCACATTCCTCATTAAACCTACCTTTCTTATCAAAGGTAACTGCTGTTTACAGACATACAACCTTCCAGACTTTCTCAATGTGTGTGTGTGTGTGTGTACACATATGTGTGTGTATATATAAAAATGTATTTACATACACTGATGTATTTATATATATACACATATACATACATATATATCACAGTGTATATCACATTATATATATGCATGTATACATATGTATGTATGTGTGTGTGTATATATGTACATATGTGTGTGTATACATATAAAATACAAATATAATTTTAAGTCATATTATATGCCCTAACTCTTTTTTGGCTCAATAACATATCTTAGAGTTCTTTCTATATTGGAACACTTAATTTTAATGCTTTCATTCTTCATTTCTGAATAGCTTACCATAATACAGATATGTCATATTTTAATTTTCCATTTTACAACTGATGAACAATACAGTATTTTGTGGGTTCTTTAACCTTTCTCTAAAGCATCTGTCATGTTATCTACCCAATTACTTATTGAATGCTTCAGTTTAGATGCCCATCAGATGGGCTTAAATTTCCCCATGTCCAAAATGAAATTTATCACCGTCCTCCACATTGCTAGCTCCTGTATGTTCTTTAAGTCAGGGCTACTGAAAATGTGAGCAATGGACAAGTGATGGTCAGGGATTATTTGAACTAGTCCATGGTTAAGTAAGTACAGAAACTAAGAGAAAGCATTTAGAAACCTTCATAGCACTTTAGCAATGCTGCCACATCTTCCCGCACTAACACGCTTCTAGTAATTTATTTTTACTGCATTTTACAAAGTATGCAATGAAAAATAAATTTAAAAAATAAAAATAGAAAGCTGATCCTTCACCACAGATACTCTGAGAAACAGTTACCATTGCAATTCAGTGAAGGGCCTTGGTATACAACCAGTCTAAGCCAGAAATGTGAGACTCATTCTTCCTATCTCTCTGACCAAGAATATACATTGATAGATAAGCTAGAGAAAAACCATGAGAATGTTTTTAGAGCAAAGGAATTGCTTTCAAAGTTTTGTCTTTACTGTCCTTTTCCATTAGGAAAAGCATGCTGATTTTCTCTGATCTTTTGAATACCTTTCTGCAGTCCCACTGGTGGAATTGAAGTGACCCTCCAACTATTACCTTAACTCTATAATAAGATTTGTGTTAAACATTTTTAGGAATGCAAAGATCTCTTCCACATTCCCCATTAGTTTTGTTAAACCACTGCATTGTAATTTTCCAGAACTCCTCTGTTGAAAATCTCAAAGTAACCAATCATAGCCTTATTTCTATGAGGTTGGTGGAAAAGTAATTGTAGTTTTTGCTATTTCTTTTAATTGCAAAAATTGGAATTACTTTTGCACCAAGCTAATAAACCCCCTGTTCTTTTTTTCCTTGACTTCTGTGCAACATTTAATACCACTGACCATTCATTCACCTCTTCTTGATACTCAATCTGTCTAATAGTTTCTATTTCAAATCATTCAAGTAAAATGTGAAGTTATCTGTCAATAGGTATAGGAGAAGATGTAAAATTGCCCCTGTAGAGATTAAGAGGGGGCTACATCTATAGAAAATATAAAGATGGCCAGGCAGCATTGAGGGCCTAAGTCTGCCTGGAGACCATCAATGTGGAGTAGTACCAACTGCTTCTTTCTCTTATTTTCTTCAGTGAATGTAGTCCTGGTGTAGATACAGAGAAAGTGGGTGGTTGGACTGATCCAGAGTTTGTATTTTAAAGAGTTTGGGTGGTAGCTGAATGTTATTAGAGTAGACAAGATTGCCTAAGGAAAACATGTCGAAGGAGAAGAAAGCAAAACCAAGGATAAAGTTTCAGACAATGTTAGCATTTAAAGAGTGGGCAGGAAAGGTGCTTACTGACGATGTTAAGGAAATATAATAGACAGATGAAAGGATAAACATGAAAAGGTAGAGGCTAAAAATTAGAGAAGAGAGTTTTAAAAGGCAGATGTGATCAATAGTAGCCACTGTAAGCAAATTATACCGTATGGAACAGGGAAATAAATAATTGGTTATAAAAATTAAGAAGCCCTGAGTGATTTTATCAAGGGTAGTTTCAGAAACACCCTGAGAAATCCATGCAGCTACAGCTTTTGCTGAATCAGACTTGAACACTGCTTTTGCAGCTCTGGGACTTACATTACTGGCCATGGTATTCCCAAGGCCATAAAATATATGACCACAATTAGCGGGCAGAAGCAAATCTCCCTGGAAAAATCTTTGTACACACAATGCCTTCCCAAAGGCTTTGACCAGAATGTGTTATCTGTCATCTTCTACTCTATTGCATAAACCACCCAGGCCCCTCTGTGGAAGCCATTCAATCAAGATAAAGTCCCTTTACTTTGATAAAGAGAAATTGCAAACTACAAAGTTGATATTTCCTACCTAATGCCACTTCCAAGCCCTGTCTTAATTGACTTCTAAGCTCTCATGTCTGACTTTTTATGGTGATTTTCTTCTCTCTCTCTCTTCTTCGACTTTTTTCTGCCAAAAAAAAAAAGTTACATAGGACATGAAAACCTTCTAAATCAACAACAAAAAAAGACTAGTCTTTTTTTGTTCTTCTCATTTTCCATTTATATTTTTCGTTCCAAAAGATATCCCAAGAGCCCTCCTTGTTTTGGCACACATCTCATGAAAACCCCAGTCACTTCCTCCCACTCCCAAAGTGCGTGATGAAGGGAGCACAGATTTCTCACCATCCAACTTGAGGGAAAGGAGTTTGCAAATACGAGACTTCCTAATGTGTCAAAAGCCCAAGAGAAGTCTCAGGACCACCTTGCAACTTGAAGTGTCACTCAGTAAAGAGGAAAATTCTCCTGCTTTTTCAGAAAGCACTGGACAATAAACATGTTCATGAGACAGAAGAAACTATTTAATTGGATGCATTCTCTGCTCTAATGTAGCACTATGGCAGAATCAATGCTATGTGGCCACCCAATTTCATTTTATAGTTGTTTTGGTTAGTATTGAGTGTCAACTTGATTAGATTGAAGGATGCAAAGTACTGTTCCTGGGTGTAAAGGAGATTAACATTTGAGTCAGTGGACTGGGAGAGACAGACCCATCCTCAATCTGGGTAGGTACCATCTAATCAGCTGTCAGCATGGCTAGAATAAATCAGGCAGAAGAAAATAGAATAAGCACATTTGCCTCCATCTTTCTCCGATGATGGCTGCTTCCTGCCCTCAAACATCAGACTCCAAGTTCTTCAGCTTGTGGGCTCTTAGACTTATACCAGTGATTTGTCAAGAACTCTTGGGTCTTGAGTCACAAACCGAAAGCTGTACTGTCTTCTTCCCTACTTTCTAGGTTTTGGGACTCTGACTGGGTACTTAGCTTGCAGACGGCCTATTGTGGGATTTCACCTTGTGATCATGTGAGTCAATTCTCCTAATCAACTCCCCTTCATGTATACATACTGTCCTATTAGTTCTGTCCCTTTAGAGAATCCTGACTAATACAATGGTTGTCTTCCAAGTATATATCAAGCCAGCCTAGCTACCATGCAGTTAGGGAGGGCTATGATTCTGTTCCAGCCAATGAAATGTGAGAAGAGCCAATGTGGCTTGAGGTGGACTCCCTGTAATGGTGAAGGTGGAGTTCGTGTGTACAATGGTAGATACACAATATTCAAGCAGACTGGTTTGCATCAGCTGAGATATCACACGGAGAACAGTCATTATCAAGTATCTCTCTACTTGTAATCAGGCTTTTCATGAGTGACAAACTTTTGTTATTTTAAGCCACAAGATTTGAAGTTTAATTTGTTACTACACAGTGTATGTAGTCTTTCCTATCTCGAGTAATAGAAGCTTCACACAATTGTAGACCTAAAAGAGATTATTTTCTCCAATTTCTTCCGAGGCCCAATGAGTATGTGTGACATGTCCAGCCAGTATCACAAAATTACTGAGTGGTGCAGAGGAGCCTAGCATGCCAGTCTTCTAACATTTGGTTCACCGTTCTCACTTTTTTAACAAAGACTACAATCTACAATATTGGAACAATAATGACAAATATTTTGATAGCATGCATTTATCAATATTTTACAAAAATAGGCACATTTATATACATATGCATAATAAATAAATATTATTTTAAATGTGTGTGTATAAATGCAGAAATATACATCTTCAATGTCTTTCACATAACATGTTGGAACTTGGTGCCACCCATCTTGATAAAGATTTGTAGACTTATATTGTTGTTTTAACTATAAACTGCCTTAAACATTATATATTGTTTAGTTTTTCCTTTGTTATTGGTAAATGAGGAAACAGAGGTCCAGGAAGTAAAACCATATTTCATGAGTTCATGCAATCTGTAGGAGGGTAACATTTGAGAGGGAATACGTTGATAGTCTTTAGGAATTATTTATTATTATTTTCTGCTGGGGACTAGGAACAAAGCAAAATAGTGTGAAGAGAATTGCTGTCCGTTACATAAGACTGCAGTAGTCTCTTGGATTCCTCAGGGGAAGGAGGTGATGAAAACAATGTCACTCCAACTTCCGTTTTCCCTTGTGGTTGAATAAGCCATTATGATAAATTATCTCCCACCTTGTGTGCCTATGTGATATCTCTGCACAAGCTTTCCTTTTTGTGGTGTTTTAATGTCCTTTCCTGGTAAAGTACTCATTTCCTAAATTCAAATGATCCTCGGTTAGACTCTAGTCTATGTGAGGCCCTGAGGTCTTGGGGTCCAATAGGTCTCTACTAGTGATCTATATAATTGCCAAAGGGCAATGCAATTCCTTCAGAAAACTCTGCTAGAAAGATAATATTTCAAATCCCCTCCTGTTTATGAAGTATTTTCTCCATTAGAATTGCGAATATTATATGTACACATCATCTATGCAAGCTCAACAGCCACCTTCCATGAGATGAGCCGAACATAAACAAAAATCTATGATCCTGATCTCAGTAACCCAACCACAGAGCTCACGATTCCTCTCTGTTGGTTAGCTTTTCCCTTGCCTTCACTGGTCAACAAGTAGAAGCTTTTCTTTCTTTTTTTTTTTTAAAAAAAATAAAATAAACTAAGGTATTTGACACATAGTAAATGTACACATGTACGGGGTACATAATGATGTTATGATATATAGTGATAAGATCAGACAATTAGCATATCTGTCAACTCAAACACTTACCCTTTCTTTGTATTGAGAACTTTTTTTTTTTTTTTTTGAGACGGAGTCTCGCTCTGTCGCCCAGGCTGGAGTGCAGTGGCCGGATCTCAGCTCACTGCAAGCTCCGCCTCCCGGGTTTACGCCATTCTCTCGCCTCAGCCTCCCGAGTAGCTGGGACTACAGGCGCCCGCCATCTCGCCCGGCTAATTTTTTGTATTTTTTTAGTAGAGACGGGGTTTCACGGTGTTAGCCAGGATGGTCTCGATCTCCTGACCTCGTGATCCGCCCGTCTCGGCCTCCCAAAGTGCTGGGATTACAGGCTTGAGCCACCGCGCCCGGCCTGTATTGGGAACTTTTAAAAAACTGTTACACCTCAGCACTAAAGGGTCCCAAGAAGGTTGCAAAAGGAAGAAACGCTGGTTATCCCTCCACTGGCAAAATTATGCATATAGCATCGCCTCTTACCAGTTAGCAATAACCGTATCTCCCCTATGCCTTCATAGCACTTGGGACATACGTTCATTACATATGATTTCATTGTGACTTAGTATGATTCATTTGTATAAGTCCCCCCTGTTAAACTATAAGTGATTTAAAGTAGGGGATTGCTTCGCATATGTCTACATCCCGGCACTGACACTAAAAGTTAAATTGGTTTGTTTCAGTAAGTAAAAGGATGAATTGCTATGGAAGTAATGATTTGAAAGTGATGGAAAGGATCCCACAAATATACATCAATTACATGTACAGAAGGCAAGAAAGTGAGATTCAAAGTTGATTCTGGCTTCACTGATTATGAGTTTTACATCCATTTATCTTTCAAGGGCGTCAGGCTCACAAGCCGGCCTTCCTCTTTCCAGGAGAAATGCTTTTTCAGATGCACAGAAATACCCATTCTTGGCTTCAGAAAGAAAAAGAAAAAACCAGACTCTATGCAGAAATCAGAAAGTAGGGCAGGGCCCAGAAACATGGTAGCTGATAAGCTCTGTTCTCTGAGAAGGAAGAAGAAAATGCCTTCTCTGACTACCCCAGCCAGCTTCAGCTTCAGCTCACTAGATTTTTCCATAGGTGGAAGTATATTAAGCACAGAGTAAGAAGAGGGTCCTTCTGGAGCATAGGATTTGTCTAAATCCTGCACAGAGTGTAAATATAAAGGCATAGGAAATGAAAATTATGATGCTGGAACCACCCTGACAGCATCCGATGGGACTTTCTCACTCCCTCTCCCTTGATTGCCAGTTAAGTGTTAATGAGAAACCTGGGAGTATCCCCAAGATACCATGGCCAAGACTTCCATTCTCCCCATTTTTTTAATCTTCAAGCTGAATATCATCATAACAGGCACTTATTCACAGGGACAGTTAAAAGGATGTTTGTAATATGGCTTGAAACCCCTCAGGCGAAAGTGACTTTCTGAAGACAAAGCTGTGGTGATGGATCTAACTTCCTCATACTTCCTATAACTTGCTGTGCTTTCCTAAAACTTGATTCTCTGAGTTGACCTTGCTTAGCTTAGCTGGTATTATAGTTTAGATAAACCTATCTATTAATAATTTACTCATTTCTCATTTACATTATGTTATGTTTGTCTTTTAAGGAAGTAAGAGTATTGATTTTAATTCCTATGTCATAAAGCAAATTATTTCTGATCTCTGTATGTACAGAAGATATGCACTTAAGCTGCAACTCTTACTAGCCATAAAATATCCTGCCGAATCATGAATATTAAAGCAGATAACTTCCCATCTTGAGGCCAAGGGTGTATACTTCCATGGGAAAACAAAATAAGCTGATTTAATTTTAAGAAAAAAAAAACGAATCATGTAGAAGTTGGGGAAAATTTAAGGAGGACTATAAGAGTTTAATATAAGAAAATCTAAACATTATTGTCACAATTGTAATGCTACAGCGGAAAATATATTCAGAATTGTATCATCCCTTTATAATTGAAAGACAACTATATTTTCCTCAAGAAGTTCTTATTTTAGTGATGACCAATCCTTACCTTAACTTCCCAGGAAATAAATTTTTCTTATTTGTCTAGCTACTCTATTGAGGCATATAAGGTCATGGTCTTCGAAAGACCCTACACACACACACACACATGCACGCGCGCACATACGTACACACATGTATGACATCATCAAACATTTTTAAGGCTAATTTATAATTATCCTTTAAGATGTCTTATATGTACATGGTATTACTACTCTTTCCTTCCAAAATCATGAGTCTTCTGAATTTTGTGAAATTGATCCTTCTAAAATGTTTAAGCTAGAAGTGAAAGAAGTATGGGCGCACCACTGGGAAAAGAGAAGGAAAGGTGATGTAGTAGAGGGTGGGATCTCTCTGCTAGGACCTCTGCACAAGCAAAAGTTAAAAAGGGATTAATAACAGGGTTGATTTGCAATAGAGTCGAAACTCACATTTCTTTGACTCTATTCTTATTCTGATAACACAAACCAAAACGTATTCAAAATTGTAGCATACAAACATATATTGATTTTGGGCTGATGAAACGCTTCTCTTTGGGATCTCTATCATCCTTACCCTCATTAGTGCTTCCCTAAACGTTTCAGTACACACTGGCTTCTCCCTTTCAGCCTTCTGTGTTCTGCCTTCTTTGTTAACTATCCTTATACTCAATTCCAAACAATTTACCAGGTTGCTTGTACATGATCATCTTTTCTAACATTTTCTTATCATCCCAATCATACTGTGAACTCCATGAAGACACAGTTTCTTTTTTCATGCACCAAAAAAAAAAAAAAAAAAAAATCCAGCACTATGTATATTTCCAACTTCTGCACAGTGCCTGGCCCATAGCAAATGTTAATTATGTGTTTAATTAGTTAATCCCAATAGCTGAAGAATGATTTATATTATTTATCTAGAAGCTAAAGATGGTATTTCCATTTTAATAAACAGATAGTAAGAATATAATTTTGCTCTTAATCTTCTTTAAAGTTGTCACAATAGACCCCTGGAAGGGAAATATATCTATCCCATGCTATTTTACATTTAAAAACCCACAAAGAGCCATCTAAACCTCTAGGACAAGTGTAGGTTTAAGTGGCTTCCCTCCTGCTCCAATTTAAAAAAAAAACACTACTAAGCAACTGTAAAGTATAAGAGAACATTAAAATATCATGATTTGTGATTTTGTGGCATGATTCTCTAACGTGCAGTTTTACATATTCATCCAGTTGGTCATTAAGGCAATTTTTGTGATAGTTAATTGTTTTTAATCTTTATTTAGATCTAAGTAATAATTACGCCAGATAGTTTTCAAATTTGTGTATTCTTAAAGAAAGTTGAGATAAAGCACTGATGAACATACTTTTACATGTTATTATAGTTATTTGATTTAAAAAAAAAACTTCATTTCCGTTGGGCGCCATGGCTCACACCTGTAATCCCAGCACTTTGGGAGGCGGAGGCAGGTGGATAGCTGCCAGGAGTTCAAAACTAGCCTGGGAAACATGGCAAAACTCCATCTCTACAAAAAATACACAAAAATTAGATGTGTGTGGTGGTGGGCAACTGTAGTCCCAGCTAGTGAGGAATTTTGAGATGAGAAGATCACTTGAGCTTGAGAGGTTGAGGCTACAGCGAGCTGTGTTTATGCCACTGTATTCCAGCCTGTTCAACAGAGGTAGACTCTGTTTCAAAAATAATAAAATAAACTTCATTTCACAAGTATGTAAGTAAAAATCAATATGCACTTAAAATAAGGCATGCCATTAATATTTAGATAAAACAAATTGCATTTTCTCAATATCAAAGTGCTTGGCAATATAGCTCATTTTATATTATCAATTTTTTTTTTTATTTTCCAGAGGTGAAAATTTACAGAGAATTATGTCATAATCAATCACGATAAGGAAAATATATTAACTGTGGGCTATTAAATAAAATCTTTTATGTGCCTGTGATCCACCTCCAGGTAGATTTATTGATATATAATAGATGTCAAATTACTCTAAATGGTTGTCTAGTGGTAATAATTACATTTTGGGGCCACACTTTATCAAGTCGATTTTATGTATAAGAATTTTACTACCCAACTGGCAATGCTATGATGGGCTTTTCTCTCCTAACTGATGATATTTTGTTAAATACCATGATCAAACTTTCAGCACTTCTTGAAATTAGGTTGAAGACATTTTGCAAAATTAACATTCCACATACAGTTTGAATTCAGAGGTGTGTTTAACTCTTGAGACAGAAGGAAATCAAGGAATCATATTTAGCAGTTGTTTTTGCTCTCAATCTATCACGTTTTCTAGATAAATATAACACTGATGTGAAGAAGTAAATTTTCATATGACTTCTGTAATCTCTAACAGCTCATTCCCTGTGTATATTTATACAGATTTTATCTCCCTACACAAGATCAAAGTTGATGTCCAGCAGCCTCTCTCTGGTTCCTTGCATTAAATTCACACCACATGCCTCCACCAGCTTTTGTGTAATTAAACTTGCTATTCTTGACACTCAAGCAGAAACCATTGAAAGGTAATGGTAACTGTTGTGTAGATGAAAAAGACCTATTTGTCACCATTCATTATACCAATTCAGCCATGATAAATGAACAGAAATAGAGTGTTCTCCATATTTCTAGTGCAACTCCCCTAAGCTCATGGTCTGAATGCTGAGAGAGGGTGCTCTGTAGGGAGATGGCATGCATAATGCGGAAATACTTAACAGCACTTTGCAGTCTGGAGCCAGAATGGCCCAGATCTGACTCATCTCCATGTCAAGCTTGTTTGGCATTTAGCTAATGTGTAATTTTATTTTGACATGAATCATTGAAACTTAAACATGTTAAACTAAATATTTGAACTCTACATAAAACCTCTTTTAAAAAACTAAAGTATATATTTAAAGCCTTTTTAAAAGTGTCTTAGCTAAACATAAAATAATTATACATAATAGTCTCAAAGATTCCCGACTTTTCTCTTTTGAAGGGGTAGACTATTCTGGGCATATTGATATTTTGCTTTGAATAAAAGGAAAATTATTTCAGTATGAACTTGGCTCTTCAGAATGACGTAATGTGAAAGCTCAGCATTTATCAGATAAGCTAGAAATTCAGGTCATCAGTGACAGAGGACTTGGGGTCCATAAACACCAGAGGGCAAATTTTTGCATTATCTGGGTAAGTATTGCCTTTTCTTTTTAGGCCATTTAAACTGGAATGGAGAAATAGAAAAGTGAAAAGATAGAGTAGGGAATTTTTTAGAAAAAGTCACTTTTTAAATAACTAAACATAGACTTTCCGATATTGTTAACATCTTAAACTGATGATCTGAAGAGAAGAGTTATGATACTAAACCTTAGATGTAGCACATAGGCATTCACTGGAAAATAGAGGACAGAAACCAACTCTGACTGGAGACTTTCTGGGTCTAGTTAAGGGATAGTCTTCCAATCGAATACAACAAGTACTTTACCCAGAACTCAGGCATCTCAAAACTTACAAACTTTATAAAAGGCCCAACCTTACTTCCCACATTTTAGAAAAGCATATTGTGGGTACTCGTGAAGCATCACAGTACTAAGATCAAAATGATATTCTTTATAACCTGACTCCAACTTGCCTCTCCGCAAAATGGTTTTCCCAGAGCTGTCTCTTTATTCAAATTTGAAAACAGATAAAATAAAAAATAAAAAAAAAAAAATTCATGACAACCAGTTGTTGAAGAAAGCTCAACTTACTAGATAAAATGAATGTGAAATACAAAACACAGTATTAGAATATTTGTAAAGACAATGGAACCCAGTCCTAAAACAAGTTGTAATAAAATAGATTGAGTATTTATTTGGATCGTGAATCAATTCAGAAAATATAGAAATAGTTGAATTTCCAATTTCGCACTAGTGACAAAAAGGATAAGGGTAGCTTGCCATAGTGGTATCAAATGCAGAGTCATGGCCCTCTTAGCCATAGTTGAAGGAACCAGCTCAGTGAGTGGAATGGTGTGAAAGGATGAAAACCTCCCCTGACAGCTGCTCATTCCCTCCAGCAGAGCTGATTAAAAAAAAAAAAAAAAAAATTCCCTTTTGCTCTACATTGACCTTTTCCATGAATAGGTCAGCCAGGTGCAAGCTACCAGATGTGACTTTCCATGGTCTCTAAGCCCCAGGAGGCCATTTATCTCTTTTATTAGATAGGACTCAGTGTAAAAAGAGGTGTGGAAGAACCAGCATCTTACTATTAGGATATCTGAATTTGACAAAATTTTAGCTTTTTCAATATGAAAAGCACTCTGAATGTGTTGTTTCTCTTCATTACATCATGATTTTATCATAAAACAGATGTCTCAGTACTTTGGGAATAGTTTAGACATGCTTATAAAGCCATCTCTGATAGTCTAGATTATTTTATACTTCTACAAAATGCTTGTTTCACCCACTTTACCTAGATTTTTTAATGATTCAAAACATTGAAGAGACAGTTTACAAAGCTCAAATATCTAGTGGAGCTTTACTGGAGAACCTCATTACATTGAAAGAATGCTTTTGAACTGTCAGCGCTGCCCTTGGGAAGCCCTCACTAAAGCTCAGACCCCATCTCGTGCTTTGTGGCTTTTCCCCTAGAAAACTGCAGATGCTTCTTCCTCCTTGAGGAAACTTGAGGGTCTCCAATACCATATTTCCACATCTCAGCCCCTGAGGCACCAACCTAACCAGATAAACAAATTTCAGCTGACATTTAAAAGACCTTTCCAAAGATAACATGTACTCAATTTAATATTCCCCTACCTGCTACTGCTTCTCTATCTCAACGAGACCTAAAACTGGTTGCCTTTAGAATAATCTGGAGAGTTCCTTAAAAATGCAAATTCTTGGGGCCAGTTGTGGTGGCTGACACCTGTAATCCCAGCACTTCAGGAGGCCGAGGCAGGTGAATCACCTGAGGTAAGGAGTTCGAGACTAGCCTGACCAACATAAAGAAACCTTGCCTCTACTAAAAATAAAGAAATTAGCTGCATGTAATGGTGGGCACCAGTAATCCCAGCTACTAGGGAGACTGAGGCATTAGAATTGCTTGAACCCAGGAGGTGGCGGTTGCAGTGAGCCAAGACCGTGCTACTGCACTCCAGCCTGGGTGACAGAGCAAGACCCTGAGAGAGAAAGAAAAGACAGAAAGACAGGAAAGAAAGAAAGAAAGAAAGAAAGAAAGAAAGAAAGAAAGAAAGAAAGAAAGAAAGAAAGAAAGAGAGAAAGAAAGAGAGAAAGAGAGAGAGAGAGAAAGAAAGAAAGAGAAAGAAAGAAAGAAAGAAAGAAAGAAAAGAAAGAAAGAAAGAAAGAAAATTCTTAAGCTATACTCCAGACTTTTATTCTGCAAGTCTAAGGGGACTCAGGAATCTCCAAATAAGTTTGGGGATCATTTGGTCAACTCATCAGTGGCTATCGTGGAAAATTTGTGATCACAATAATTGGTAGGACACTATCTCTAGGCAATAAATAAATTCATGATCTTCAATATTGACAGATCTGGGTTCAAATCTTTATCACTTGTGAGTTGCTTGGCCTCTCTGAGCCTCGACTTTGTCCCTTAGGGGAAAAAAAGATGTAATAATACTTGCCCAGGTTGTTACGTGAATTGAATAAGAGAATTTTGTCAAAGATGTTAATATGAGGTAAGAAAAATAAAATTGGGAGAAGGGAGGCAAAACAGATCCTAGTACAGAAATAATGGTTATGCAAGACAGTGCTGAAAGAAGTAGTCAGCTATGTAATCCCAGCACTTTGGGAGGCCGAGACGGGCGGATCACGAGGTCAGGAGATCGAGACCATCCTGGCTAACACGGTGAAACCCCGTCTCTACTAAAAAATATAAAACATTAGCCGGGCGAGGTGGCGGGCGCCTGTAGTCCCAGCTACTCGGGAGGCTGAGGCAGGAGAATGGCGTGAACCCGGGAGGCGGAGCTTGCAGTGAGCTGAGATCCGGCCACAGCACTCTAGCCTGGGCGACAGAGCGAGACTCCGTCTCAAAAAAAAAAAAAAAAAAGAAGTAGTCAGCTATACTGCTCTCCTGGGGAGGAATTAAGGTCATAACACTCTTCTGGGCTCTGGTGTGGAATAATTCTGGATGGAAATTAAGAATTGAGGAGATTAAGAGGTGGTCCCGGTTAGGACACAGGGAGCTTCCTACCTTGAGCAACCTGAGAATTCCATTCGAGTTAACATAATTGCTGAATGCTTACTGTCTTCCAAACACTAACACAAACTATGCCATACCAGAATGTAAGAATGACATTGTTCCCACTCTGTTGGAATTTATATTCTAGTTGGAGCAAGACTGGTAATATACAAATAGATAAATTAGAAGTAAATAGATGAGCAAGAAAGATCAGACCATGACAAATATCACATACAACATTAAAAACGCAATATGATAGCAAGTGACTAGGCAGGTGCTTTTGACTGGGTGAGAGCAGAAGGGCATCTCCAGGGAGTGATAGCTAGTCTGAAACCTGTAGGGCAAAAAAGAGTTGGCCCATGAGAAGATTGAGGCTAAGTACATTCCTGGCAGAGGGCACAGCTAGCACAAAGGTCTTAAGATGACAAGCTTGGCATGTTCAAGAAACAGCAGAAAGCCAGTATGGCTGAGGAAAGTGGGTGTTAGTGAGAGGGGTAAGCACATAAGGTCGAAGAGATAGGGAGTGGTCAGAGAACAGAAAGCATTGTATGCCAGAATAAGGAGTCTGGATTTTATTCTAAGAATGACAAGAAGCCACTGAAAGGTTTCAAATAAGAGTAGTAACAGGGTTCCATGTATGTTTCACTGGGATCAATGTGAGCTCTCAGTAAAGAATGAATTTTATAAGGGAAGAGGTGAAAAAAAAGCAAACATTTAGGAACATATCACAGTAGCCCAGGCAAGAGGACTGGTGGATGCAGCTTGGAAGAGAGTGATGATCTTAGAGAGAGAAAGAAACGGATGGAATCAAGACATATTTCAGAGGCAGTGTCTACATTCCTTCTGACATAGTGGATGTGGGAGGCATAGGAAAGAGAAGAACCAAGGAGAAACAGGTTTTGAGGCTTAAACAAGTGGGTGATGGCTGGCAAAGAGCAAGTTACAGAGGGAAAATGCAAGCGCTCTCTGGTGATAGTTCAATCACCATAAAACTTTAACAACAAAAGAAGTAACCAGTCTAAACAGGTCCATGAAGGTCATTCAAATGCTGACAACAGAGGAACTGAACTTCAGTAGATGTTCTATTCTTAGATTTTTAAAAGCATTTGACATTGCATTTATATAAAGAACGACTTTTAAAAGTCACCTTCTTGGTGAGATTTTAATATTATAATACACAAAACTATGAAATGACATGGCAAAGTACAGTAAGTTGATAATCTAAGTTAGGGCTTGATTTTCTTGTTGCCATGAGGTTAACAGTGGACAAATGTCCTTTAATATCAGCTCAGCTATAGAGACAGCAGAAATGACTGAGCACTCACTGTGTGTCAGGCACTGTTGGAAATGTTACTCTTTGAGGAACCTGGTGAAATTCCATGATCATCCCATTTCACAGAGGAGGAACCTGAAGTAACTTCCCCATTGCCACTGAGTCTGCCAGGGGGAAGCAGAGCTTGAATTTAGTTAGTCTGACTCCAGAGCCCAGACACTGAAATCGTGCTTGGACCCTCTGAGCGGGACGCTGCTGTGACCTCCGGCTTCCCTGGCTTTCTTCTCTTCAGTGTTGTTTCCATGGGAAGAGTTAACAACTCCACACCCCTGGCGTTCCCTTGACAGAATTTGTCTGTATACAACTAAAGACAAATGAGTCCAAAGCCCTAGGTGTTTGGAAGCTATGATATGAGAAAAAAATAATTGGGTTGTTTATTTTATTCGTATATTGCTTTAACTTGCATTATGCAATAAAACTCCATTAATCCACACTTCACTGATCTCATGTGAAGATAAGCAACTAAACAATATGTAATTAAGAAATGTTACTTTTTCTTCAGATAATTCTTTAGGGTCTTATTTGTCAAGTAGGCAAATCCAGTTTTTTTAAAAAAGGGTCATTTATTTTTGGTTCTAGTAATTAAATTTATTATGTTATCAAAGTAGCTTATACTTATGCTATAGTATAAAACCAGGGCCTTTTGTGAAGTAGATTTTTTATAAACTTAGCTTTATTACTTATTAAAATCCTTTTATATCTTAGCTAATAATATTAACTTTCCTTGACATTACTAAATCTCCACTTGTTCCCAAATATATTCTCAGGCAGATTTCTCACATTTTTCTTCCATTATTCCAAATGAATGAGGTTTTAAAGTTTCACATTTATGAGACTACATATAAAAATAATAATAAACACCAACTTTTAAAATTATGTTCTTTTTCATTTTGCAGAGATTGCTTAGAGAAATAAAAATGTACATGATACAAATTTACAGCCCTTGATTCATGGAGCAATCCTTCCCAAGTGGATGGAAGAAGCCCACAAATACCCGTAGTCACATAAAACTTTTAATGCAGACATTTCAAACACCACCAGATTTTTGTCACTTCTTTTAAGGAGGGAAATTTTTGTGTTGAACAATAGGAAACCATGAATAGCTGGTTTCGACTGAAGCCTAGTTTTCATATTTTAAACATGATCATTTGAGGTCAGAGAAACCGAAACTTGACTAATAGTGTTACTTTTTGAAAAGAAGAAAGACAGCTTGTTTTGAGAACTTGCTATGAGCCAATACCTCTATTAAGTACTTTCCATGAACATTCACAGTGTCCTGTGAGATGTGCCCTCTGATTACGCCCAAGCAGAGGAGAAACTGGCCTGCCAACTGGTGGAATGCCGGCTGGGGTCACAGTAAAGGACAAGGCTGGTGTTAGAATCTCACCCACCTGCTTCACCAGGGTGGGCTCCAGATGAGTTTTCTTTCCTGAGAAGTGCCCAGGGAACCGGATCAGCATTGGTCTTTTTTTACATCCCTATATCAGCATCAGGCTCTGGGTGGTATTTACAGTGACTTAGAGAAGAAGAAGTGTACTGGCCAGTTGATGCCCTTGAGTAATAGAGGGTATTAGTCTACGGGGCTATGCCAGCTTGGGGACCTCAGGGAAGGCTTTTGATTCTGTCCAAACTGCCTATTCATTTACAGGTGGCCAAGACAACACACACATCTCTTGATACATTTACCCCTTCCCAGACCTCAATTGTTTTGGGGAGAAACTTCAAAACAAGGATTTTCGTATGTGGTATAATAATAATATGTTCTTATTTACAAATTTTAAATCAACCAGAAACTATTATATGTTCACGAGTAAGACTTCACTACACATTTATCTCCTGTTGTTTTCCCTTCTCTTTTCCCATAACCTTCTGTTTTCTCCCTCCTATTCTCTTCCTTTCTGGTATTTCTCTCTTGCCTTCATCTACTTGGTGGAGGAAGGAGGTGAGAAAGGAAAACATGGGAAAAAAGAGAAGTCGTGGCAAAGCAATTATGCTTAGAAATTCTTTTACATATAGCATATGCTGATGCCATACCACTTCTTGGGCATTTGCTTCCTGGTTTTAAACTTTAAACTTTATTTCTTTAGATGAAATTCTTTAGAACTACTGAGGGTGACTTTTTCCTTACCATTTTTTGTGTCTCAAGCAGAGAACCTGAGTTCTACATTCTGGATGCCTGTCTTGCTAAATGTGTGACTTTGGACAAGCAATAGCCCCTTGCATTTTTCACTTCATTATCAGTTATACAGAGAATAATACATGTTTTACCAATCAGACAGGGCAGCTGTGAAGATGAAAAGAAACAGCAAGGAAGCCACACTAACAAAAGCCTGATTCCATGAAGCAATTCTGGTCGCACCATAACATTTCTGTTCCTTTTCTCTTCCTTTCTCCATAGTCTTATTTCCTCTTTTCTGCCTTTCTCATCTGCCATTTTAGCAATGTCTCATTTATTTGACATATCAATAAATAAGATGTTCCATTAGAAATTAATAGATTTTTTTACCAAAGTAAACCATGGAAGTTATTTTATTTTAGATTTCATCATTTTAAATGGAATATTGTAAATACAAGAATTACTTATATTCTGTCTCTTTAGACATAGTTTATTAAACGCAATGTACATTTCCTGATGATTCAGGATTATCTTCACTATAAACACATGCTGCTCTCCCTCAAATTGTTGACACCCACCCTGTGCTGCCATTAGAGCACATACTGCCTCCGTTACTGGAACCTACTTCCATTGTTTCACCTTAACCCACCATCTAGCTTATATTTTACAATCTTTCTTCCCAAATAACTCTAAGTTCCTTGATGATACAGACTGTCGTTCATTTAATTCCATGTCCCAGTGCTTTGCATGGTGTCCACACTGCAGTATGAGTTTAGTAAGCACTATCTGAAGTTATAAAAGTCACTGATAAACTGAACACCTATTCATTTCTAGGGGAGAAGGAACTATTTGCAAAAACCATGTTGGTTTACATAGATTTAATCTTCACAACTGAATAAGGAAGGTAATATTACCATCTCCATTTTAGAAATGAGAAAAATGAGGCTCAGATACATTAAATACCTGCCCAAGGTCACACAGCTACCAGCAGAAGAGCTATAACTTGAGTCTGGACCTGTCTTATTTCAAAGTCTATTCTTTTCCTGCCACAACACATACCACATACACTAACACTGACACTGAATGGGCTTTGTGGTTTGAGATGAAGTTCACGGCTTTTACAATTTTTCTGCCCCACCCTCAATATTGCCTGCCACCTCTTTGGCTATCATTTGTCTCATCCCCTTTTTTACTGCCCTAATCTGCAACTGACTTAGAAAATACTATGTTTGTTAGACTTGTTTAGAAGTAAGAATAAAACATTCTCAGCAACAATAAAAGGAAAGAATGACAAATGGTTTTAAAGCTGCACACTGACCTGTGCTGAGCAGTAGCACCTAGAGTTGAGGTTTCTGCAGCAATATCCATGGCTCTTCAGGAACGAGGGCCCATAGGGAGTGACAGTTTCTGGTGTGGTTAAGTAAAGGGAAAGGGAGGCCACACCTCTGGGACCTGGAGAGTTTTCAATAAGTAAATTGCAATGAAAAAGACCATGTAATCTTGGCATCATCTATCTAGATTTTCAGATGTGATTTTTGCCTACTCCTGGTTCTTAACTGGAGGATATATTGTGAAGGAGGCTAGATAAATGACGTCTGGATAACCAAAGTGTTCATAATGGTCTTTTTCTTTCTTGTTCTTCTTACTTTATTTTTCTTGGCCCATGCTCTGTGTTTTGGGTCTTAGGTTTGGTAGCATCACCCGTAGCACCTGTGGGCTTTATCTAAGTCACTGAGAGCACACAGGCCAAAGAGAGTGCAAACCTCTGGTACAAATTAGACAACTGCAAATGAGCAAGTAAACTATCAAACAAACAAATAACTCCAGTTGGCATAAGAAGCTTTTTCCAGAAATATTGTGCATGTGAAGATTTAATTATACATGGTACCCAAACATCCACTGGGTTGCTGATCATGTCTCTGGACTTTAAGTCTGCCTCATTCTTTCTACTTCCACAGAGCTGATGACAGTTCTTGGGCTCTTTTGCTACTACTTCTGTCTTTGTTACCACCACTTCTGCTCCATGTATAATCTCCTTTGCTTGCTTTCCTCTTCTCTCTGCCTTTTTTATTTCTTATTTTGTTGGGCCCCTATCATGTCATCTGAGCTTCTTGGCTACTTCTACCTGAAAAGACTGACCGTTTTTGTAAATCTCTATTAAACCAGAAGATTTCTTCCCTCTTGTTGGAGAATTAATCAATCCTGGCTCATCCACCATAACTTTTATATCTTTGGCTCCTCTTAATCATGTACAAAATACTCAAAGCTCATGGTTTATTTCTTCTTTTACAAGATGCACATTATTCTTCCTTTTGTAACTGACACCATTCCTGGTGCTTGAACACTAGACTCCAGATAATTGAAGTTTTGCTGTACTCCATAAAGCCTACCTGCCAGAAGTCACTTCTCCATTGTTGCACACATGGTAGTTGATGTGTACATTCACGACCCCTCCCAGGAGGTATCCAGGTTAGGCTCAACTTCCAAGTGCCAGCTCCAACCATTCCCTTTCTCTCACTCATCACTATGTATCTCAAAGTAAAGGAAACTGGTATCACCAGAGGGGTAACCAGAGAGGTAACCTGATTTTCTTAAATCATTATAGATAGATTAGGTAGATCAATAAATAGACCAATTATTTGTGGCAACTCATAGCAAAACATAGTGAGTTTCAGTCCTGATATTAAAAACTCCTGATACATGGGCTTTAATTTGCTAGAAGATCATCCTAAAAATATGATTCCTGATGGTTTCACATCACCCAGGCACCAGTTTATCAAGTGGCATCCTAAAGGACCCTGTTCTGCCATTAGCCTAAGACCAGAGTTACCTGCTACTGCAAACTCAATTAAATAGAGTTGTGAAAGAAAGAAAAACACTAGAAAAATATCTTCGAGGAAGAATGAGAAAGGGTTTATTGTTGTTATTTTTTTGTTGTTGTGTAAGATATAGAGTTTTATCTATGTTTATCTGTTGAGGAGAAACAAGAAGCGAGAGAGAGAAAATACTGATGGGTGGGTGAAAGGAGGTATTTGTGGTATAAAATTGTGCTATTCCATATGATAGCCAGTAACCACATGTGGCTATTGAGCACTTGAAATGTGGTTAGTCTAAACTGAGATGTGCTGTGAGCACAAAATACACATAGAATTGTGAAGACTTAGCATGAAACAAAAGCATGTAACTATCACATTAATATTTTTCATGTTGATTACAGGTTGAAAAGATAATACTTTGGCTACAATTGTTTAAATAAAATACATTGATAATATAAATTTCACCATCTATTTTCGTTTTTTAAAATGACTAGAAAATTTTAAATTACACATACGGTTCACATTTGCGACTCACATTATGTTTTTTTGACAGCACTGTTATAAGGTCTTATCTACCCAGACTAGGTTCGATGAGGAGTAACAGAAAACATTAAAATTACTCACAGTGATTACAAAATGTAACTATTTATTGATTCCTCACACAATAGGCCAAAGGTAGACTGGACTAAAACGGCTTATGATCATCAGAGACTCAGGCTTCTTGAATCTTTCTGCTCCACCATCTTGAGCACACTGCCTTGTGATCCAAGACTGCTGCTAAATCTCTAACCAGAAAAACCACATTCCAGCCAGTAGGAAGAAGAAAGGAACCCATTAAGAATATATCTCTGTGAGGCCTTCTACAGCCATCTTGTACCGTCTTCCCTGATTGGTAAGAACCAGCTTTGTTCAAGATATGAGCCATCTCTGTAAACTTTGGGGAAGAGGGGAACTAACTACTGTGATCTGGTACATTTCCGTTACTTGGTCCGCTGTATCGAACAGTGCAGACTTTATTCCTAATAGTCAAGCACACAGCTAAACATCAGGAGTTATATTTAGGATAACCATTTGTCCCAGTTTGCCTGAGAGTCTGTTTTGTATGTGTTGTCCTGGCACAATTATTAATAGCTCCCCCTTTCTCTCTCTCAAGTGTCCCAGTTTGGATGATAAATTATATGGTCACCCTTGTTATGTTTCTAAGAAAAAAGAGAGAAACAGATGATAGGGTGGCAATTCTCTCTGCCAGGGGTTCTTGAGAAATCACTTAAGAAATCCTTAGCAAATAAATGTGTCATCCAAACCACCCCACCAGTATTCTGAAGCTGGTTGGAGGTGGGTTGAAGGAGATATGTATTTGCTAAGGACTTCTTGTGATCTCCACACAGACAAATTAAAGGACTTTTCTCACTCTTTATTATTATTATTTATTCACTTAAATATATATGGTGCAACTCCATTTGCCAAGTGCTGTGGATTTGGGAGACGTAGAGGTAAAACAGAATTTAATACTATTAATCCCATACTATTAAACTCATTTTCTATTATAATGGAGTAATAGGAGTTTGAATTATCTGAATAATCTCAATCCTGGGACTGCTATTTCTCCCCCTGAATACTTTTCTAAGTCTCTTTCTGTCTTTTTCTGGTTCCAGAAAATTCTAGTCCATTGTTTTCCAAAAGTCTTCAAATATATTGCTGATTCTTTAAGAGAGTTCCTAGCCAAATAATATTTGGAAATGCAGCATTATTAAAGCATTATAATGCAAGTTAGTACATTAATAGCTCTGAGAAGTACTACAATAGAAATTCCTATTTAACTTTTCTCATCTGAATAGGTTTGGGGTTTAATACCTGCTAACATCTAATGCAGCATCCCTTTGTACTACTCCTAGAGTCCCAGAAGTATGAAGATATTATCAGACTCTCGGTCCTCGTTCCTCCTTCTACACTCTGCCTCCTCATGCTCACATTTGTTCTCTATTTTTACTTCTAAAGAGGTGATGCCTAAGCTACCTTCTCTAGCCTTTACCTCATTCTCAGAACTAACTGGACATCTCTGCTTAAGTTAAAGTTGTAATCTCAACTTTAACAACCTCAAATTTAATTTTGTTTAAATTTAACAACCTCAAATTTAATTTGACTTTTTGTCCATAATCAAGTCTCCCCTGATGCATGCCTGTTTTTGGAATAGTACTACCTGCAGTAGACATTTTGTTTATCTGTTTGTTTTTGGTTTTGTTTTAGTTTGGGGATTTTTTGTTGTTGTTGAGGGTGAAGGGAGGGTTTAGGGAGCAAGGCTAGCAGTATTGCACTTCATTCCTATTTTTGTTTTAGTGAGAAGTGCATTACCAATGGCTCCTGGCCAGACCAGGCTTGAGCATGTGGTCTGGGCTCAGCCAATCAGCCTCCCACTGGGCACTTTGAATTTTGAGTTATTAATATTAGAAGAGAGATGTAAGAATGGTTAAAATGCATTCACAGCGTGGTGGGGTGACATTAGCAGTGTTCTGTGACAACAGTGTCCTCAACCTGGTTACTTTAGATGATTATGATGCAACCTAAAGTTTGAGAATCACAGTATTAGGGCTTATACATCAGCTTTTCCAAAAATAATTATTTCACCCCAAATTGACTCTTCCATTTAAGTCCTATAACCCTTAATATCTATACCACTCATGCTGAACCTATCCCATATTGCTTTGCAGTTATTTATCTTATCTCTTGACTAGCTTCTTAGCTTCTAGGAGGCAGGGTGATATAAATCACCATGACTGACATAGAGTAATAACTCACTTAATGAATCAATGAATATTCACTAGTGACAAATTAATTGCTCCTGATATATGAACTTCCCCATTTTCTATAAAATACACTTTAAATTAGTTCACTTCTATTCAAGAGCTTCTAAAGTAGGGATCCTCAAATTTGCTAGATGTTTAATTAACCTAGAGAGTTATAACAAATATTGATACTTACGTCAGAGCTCTATAGATTCTTAAGTAATGGATTTGGGGTACAGCAATCTGGTCACTGTGGTTTTAAAAGTTCCTGAATAGTTACACATTGTAGGCCAGGTGGTGTGTAGTCCAAAGACTGAACTGCAGGAGCAGTTTACCTGGGAGTTTCTGAATGTGCATTTCAACAAGATTCCCAGATGATTCCTATATACTTTAAATTATGAGAAGTACTTGGTTTAGAGCAATGATGTTCAACAGAAATATAATATCAACCACATATGTAATTTAAAATCTAGGAGCCATATTAAAAAAGATTTTTAAAAGGTAATCTAATAATATATTTTATTTAACCCAATGTATCCAAAATATTATCATTTTAATAATATTAAATTATTAGTGAAATATTTTATAACTTTTTTTGCACTGAGTCTTTGAAATCCAGTTTGTATTTTATACTTACAGCATATCTCAAATCAGACTAACCACATTTCTAGTGTTTCATAGCTACATGGGGTTAGGGGTCACTGTACTGGATAGTGCATATCTACAGTGTTCTGACCTTTCCTTCTCCAGCACCAACTATAGCTTTCCTTACAAAAGCTTTTTGCTTTAGTCAAAAGAAACTTTTCATCAAACAATCGACCCGCCGTTCACTTTCCTCTCTTCCACTGTTACCTCCACTGCTCCTCGAAGGCTGGAAAGACTTCCCTCTGCTCCCTCCTGGTCTAGGTTCCATTTTTTTTCCTTTAAACACAGTCTAATTTTTCAGATTTTTGGTGAAACCTTCCTAATATGGTTCTAGATTACAATGATTAGTTGCTACTCTAAATTTTGCAGGGTAGACATATATTTTCATCTATTAGCGGAGATGGTAAAAGATGGTTTTAGAAGGCTAAACATGGAATGTAATTAGAATGATAAGACATGCTGCCCTTCTTAATAAAAATGAAACCTAGACCTTAATAAAAACGAAACCTAGACCTTCAATATCAGAAGGCTGATATTGAAAGGCCAACTCTGTGGTGAGGAGCAACAGCCTTCCTAGGAAGGCTAAATCAAACTGCACAATTCTACTCCTGGAGATCTTCCATGGCTACCCTTGCCTGCCTTGCCCTGACCCCATAATGCTAGAATAACTAATGCTCCATTTCAAGCATAAATTCAGGTGTGAGCAACAACTCCTCTCTTGATTGCTCTAAAATTTAACTGAGATAAAAATGAAATATTCAAAAAATACCTTTTCAGTAGCCAGAACGCAATTAAAACAAAAATTTCGGAGTCCAATGAACTTAGACAATGTATAATAGTTTGTAAAATTTAGCCTGTTTTCTGTATGAGCAAGATTACCCAATTCACAGATTGCAGGATGGGGAATCAAGAAAGAACTTGCCAAGTCCCCCCGTTCCTTGATCTTCTTCTCTTTCCACATGGTGACGCTATGTTTAGGCTACAAACCTAGCTCTTCCTAGACATCTTGACTCCAGTTGGTCTAGATTTGCACTGTTCAATACCATAGCCACAAGTCACATGCGTGGCTGTCGAATACTTGAAATGTGGCTAGTACAAATTGAAATGTGCCATACATGTAAAATAAATACTAGATATCAAGATTTGTTACACATATGAATTGTCCATTGCTGCCATAAAAAAATTACCTTAAATTTAGTGGCTTGAAACATTCCCTTTATCACATTTGCTATCTCACAGTTCTGTAGACCAGAAGTCCCATATCAAGTGGCTCAGCTGAATCCTCTGCTTAGTAGAGACTCATAAGGCCAAAATCAGTGTGTACATGGGGTTTCCTTCTTTTCTGGAAGCTCTAGAGGTAAATCTGTTCCAAACTAATTTGGATTGTTGGCTGAATTCTGTTCCTGTGGTTGTAGGGCAGGAGTCTTGTTCCCTTCATGGTTGTTAGCCAGAAGCCTCTCAGCTCCTTAAGGCCACCTGCATTCCTTATCACATTGTCCCCTCCATCTTCAAACAGCAAGGACATGTTGAATCCTTCTCATGCTTTGAATCTCTCTGAATTATCCTGTCATATCTCTTCTTCTTCCACCCTGAATAAATTCTCTGCTTTTGAGAACTCACGTGAGGGAGCTTTCCAAAACACTTGGCGAGAGATGGAGGAGTGGTAGCTGCTCAAACTCCTTCTTGCTCCACACACCAGCCTTAGCCCACTTGCCAGCTTTAGAAAGTGATGAAAGAAACCACTTACTGTAATGGTTTGGAGATGAGACCCAATGCCATTCAGGAAGAGTTAAGAGAGTCTTACAGGAAACCGGTCTTGAATTACTACACTGGTGAGAATTCAAATAACGAACAGAAGTGTAAACAGATGTCTTAAGCTTATGAAGTACTCTCTGAAGCAAGGAAAATTGAATTATTTGAGAAAAGAGGAGAATGGGCAATTAAAAAGGGTGAGTGGCAGTATTGGCTCCCTCACGGACATAGTTGATATGTTATTTGAAGGAAGAGGAAGGATGCAGAGAGAAAAAGAGGTAAAAATATTGTGCATCAGCTCTCAGTAACCACAGAAGATGTATTTAATGGTGCAACAAGAAAACTAGCTCCATAAAATAATGTGATTTGTGACAAGTGTGTAGGCCAAGGTGGTAAGAAAGGAGCAGTAGAGTGCTGTCCCAATCACTGAAGTACTAGAATGCAAATAAGAATCATCAGATAGGACCTAGAATGGCTTAAGAATCTCAGTCTGTGTGCATGGAGTGCCAGAGCCATGGGGAGCAGAACAGTCCTAATGACAGATGTAAAAGCTGCAATGGAAGGAAGATAGTTTGAGAGAAGAAGAGCTTATAAGTTCACGACAAAGGCATGAAAGACGACTAGTAGATATCTTTCATGGTGAAGGAGATCAGGAGCCAGGAGATATTATCATTGTTTTAGATCAGAAGGACCATACTTCCTTATTCTACCAGAAGACCTTTTCATGTGTATGGACATAAAACTGGTTGAAGCACTGCATGGCTTCCAAAAGCCAATACCCACCCTTGACAACCAAATCCCAGTCAACACCTCTCATCCCCCAACTCAGATTGTCAAGCGTAGAGATACTAAGTGTGTGCTAAATGAAGGCATGACAGTTTATTGTAGATTCTATGAAAAGGATCACCTAATCATCAAATTTAAGGTCTACTTTCCTGAGAATGCCGTTCTGTCTCCTGATAAACTCTTTTGCAATAATAACTCCTGCCTGAGAGGTAGTAAGTAAAAGAGGCTGATGAAATGGATCAAGTACATCTGGTGGACATTGACCAGTATCAGCAAGGATGGGCCATTGCAATGGAGAAATTTATGAGGATGATGAACATCATGCCAGAAGTGGTGTTCAGTGTCAAACCTCTTAATGGTGCCAGTGAATAACACTCACTGCTGGTATTACATATGCAGCAGTGAATAAGTGAAGGACTATAACCAAATATGCTCACTTCTTGATATTTTTTTTTTTTTTTTTTTTTTTTTAGGCGGAGTCTCGCTCTGTCGCCCGGACTGGAGTGCAGTGGCCGGATCTCAGCTCACTGCAAGCTCCGCCTCCCGGGTTTACGCCATTCTCCTGCCTCAGCCTCCCGAGTAGCTGGGACTACAGACGCCCGCCACCTCGCCCGGCTAGTTTTTGTATTTTTTAGTAGAGACGGGGTTTCACTGTGTTAGCCAGGATGGTCTCGATCTCCTGACCTTGTGATCCGCCCGTCTCGGCCTCCCAAAGTGCTGGGATTACAGGCTTGAGCCACCGCGCCCGGCCGATATTGTTTTTGTTTTAATACTCAACTGTAGTAGTGTTTTAAAAGTTAAATGAATAATAAATTAAAATATAAAAGCTCTGACTTTGCCCTAAATATATGTTGACATCAGTGTGCAAGATGAAGTTTAATATCTGTAAAAATTACTTTCAAGAAAAGTTCCACTAGCATTTGTTAGGTCATGTCTTGTAACTAATTTCAGATGTGTATATGAACAAGCTTAGCTTGAAATGCTAAGTATATGTATTGACCTCCACTTATGGCCATTCATTGTTAAACTATGAAATTTAAACTCTGTATGGTTGGCCCTCCATATCAGCAAATTCAACCTATCCTAGATTTAAAATATTCAGAAAAAAATACAAAATAAAAAATGATAAAATTTTTTAAAGTACAGTATAACTATATAGCATTTACATTATATTAGGTATTATAAGTAATCTAAAGATGATTTAAAGTATATAGCAGGTTGGCCAGGCACGGTGGCTCATGCCTGTATAGCACTTTGGGAAGCCGAGGAGGGCGGATCATCTGAGGTTGTGAGTTCGAGACCAGTCTGACCAATATGGAGAAACCCCATCACTACTAAAAATTACAAAATTAGCCAGGTGTGGTGGTACATGCCCGTAATCCCAGCTACTCGGGAGGCTGAGGCAGGAGAATCGCTTGAACCCAGGAGGTGGAGGTTTCGGTGAGCTGAGAACACGTCATTGCACTCCAGCCAGGGCAACAAGAGCAAAACTCCATCTCAAAAAAAAAAAAACCCACAAAGTATATAGCAGGTTGTGCATGTGTTATAGGCAAATAGCACACTATTTTATATAAGGGTCTTGAACATCTGGATTTTGGTACCCAGGGGGGTCATGGAACCAATCCCTCATGGATACTAAGGGACCACTATATTTAACTGGTGATCAGAAGATAAAATGAAATAGCAAGAAGTGAGCATATTATGGTTATAGTCCTTCACTTATTCACTACTGCATATGTAATACCAGCAGTGAGTGTTATTCACTGGCACCATTAAGAGGTTGGACACTGAACAACACCTCTGGCATGATGTTCATCATCCTCATAAGCTTCTCCATCGTAATGGCCCATCTTTGCTGATACCGGTCAATGTCCACCAGATATACTTGATCCATTTCAAGTACCAACAGAAATGTTGGTGTGTACAGTTAATGTGTATTAAGTGGAACTCATTGTGATGCTTCTGCATTTACCCTATTGCTTTGGCTTTTATTTGAAGGTGCATAATACATAATTTAGGTATGGCATCAGTAATAGAAATGATCATATTTATAGTTTATATATAATATAACTAATGTTATATGATGTAGTACATACATATGTAGATCCTATATAGTTACATAGATATAGAAAACTTTGTTGATCAGTCCTCGTGACATTCTTTTTTCCTTCTTTTTAGGCCACCATGAGCCCCTAAGTACCGACTTACAGAGCTGGGTTAAACTTAACTTAGAACTTAAAGTGAAGACCTTTACATGGAGGAGAAGTAATTTTCATGTACAATATGGGAAGGTATTCCTTAGGTATGTTACAGGCTCACTTTAAACCATTTGATTTATGCTCCAAAGTATCTGTAATTAATGCTGGGAGTATAGCAAATTGTGATAAATGCCTTTAATTGTATATTTTAAAGTCAGCATATGGTCACATGCTTAAATTTAAACATCAGAATTTAAGCAATTTTTGAAATACATGAATGTCTCCTTAGTATACTGATTACAAAGCATTTTCAGCATTTGTCACTATAGGCTTTTCCTCCCTAGGTTAAAGAATTGGCTTTTCACTAATTAAAACATGTAAATTTTCATTTTAAATAGTTAAAATAAATAATACGAAAATATTATTTGACTATTTAGAAAAAGAACTCACGTGATTAGATTGAGCCCACGCAGATAATCCAGGATAATCCCCCTATTTTAAGATCTTTAACCTTAATTACTACTGCAAAATCCCTTTTGCCAAGTAATGTAACACATGTACAGGTTCCAGAGACTAGGGTGCAAACATCTTTGGGAAGTCATTCTTTCTACCACAGTATGAAAAAAAAGCAAAGTATTTCATTAATGATAACTATATTGATTACATGTCGAAATAATATTTTTGATATATTAGATTGAATGAAATATATCATTAAAATTAATTTTATCTATTTATTAGTTTTTGAATAAGTTCTTAGAATATTTAAGATTATATATGTGGCTCACATTTGTGTCTTACATTGTATTTCTATTGGCCAGCAATTGTCTAACCTAGAGAGAGGTTAAATCTTCCTTACCGCCCTCAGAGTTTTTGATATTCGGTCTATGGACCCACTTCTTCCATGAGAAATGCTTCCCTTACAATCAGTCGTGGCCTTACACTTTCAGGTCTCTCTTGACTAAACACAGCATTGCACGATACAAAACCCACAATTTTCATACAAGAGATACCCATATATCGTGATGGAGCATGGAGATGTGGGTACAGGGGCTCATTTCCTTATAATAAAATGAACCTTGTTCAACGTGATAGCCTTAGTGATTACTGACCTCACTCAATGAGAGCAGAGACATCTATTATCTTCTGGTTTCCAATGGTGGCACATAGAAAGACCCTTTTCTTTTATTTTTAAAACGTTTTTGAGATAGCGTCCTGTTCTGTTGCCCAGGCTGGAGTGTGGTACAATCATAGCACACTGCAGCCTTGACCTCCTGGGCTCAAGCAATCCTCCCGCCTCACCCTCCTGAGTAGCTGGGACTACAGGCATATGACACCAAGCCCATATATATTTTTTAATTTTTTGTAGAGAAGGGGTCCCTCTATGCTGCCCAGGCTGGCCTCAAACTCCTGGACTCAAGCAGTCCTTCTGCCTCAGCCTCCGAAAGTGCTGGGATTACAAGTGTGAGCCACTGTGCCTGGACTGAAGGGCCCTTTCAACGAATGTATTTACTAAACCAATTGAAAGTCAGCAATTGACTGGTTGAAAGAGAAAAAGATAGATTTTGGAAAGTAAGTCAGCTACCCTCAATTTCTTCATAAAGACAAACATTTCTATATTTTACTGAGAGGGCAGCCTCCATTTGAAGCTGTAAAGTAAATAATTTTTTTTATATTTTGGAGACAGAGCCTTGCTCTGTTGCTCAGGCTGCAGTGCAGTGGTGCAACCATGGATGACTGTAACCTCAAACTCCTGGGCTCAAGGGATCCTCCTGGCTCAGCCTCCAGAGTAGGTGGGACTACAGGCATACACTACCCTGCCCGGCTAATTTTTTTTTTTTCTAACTTTTTGTGGAGAAGGGGTCTCGTTATATTGCCCAGGCTGATCTCAAACTCCTGGCCTCAAGTGATCCTCCCACTTTCTCCTCTCAAAGTGCTGGGATTGTAGACATAAGCTAGCATGACTGGCCTAAATAATATTTAATGGTTGCATCTTTATGAGACAAGAGAGTATGCTGATGTTCAGGAAAAAAATATATTCTTTACCAAATGAACACTCTAATTAACCAAATGTTTTCATTGCTGTGTACTTTATTTGGCATAGATGACTAAGCCAAACCAATAAATCTGTGACTGTTTTCAAAACTGTAACTCAAATAGATTTTTTTGGGTGTACCATTTTGTCTGGTGTTTAGTTTTATTTGTTTAATTAACCACAATACCAAAATGTTTCTTAAAATGTTAGACCACACCCATTCACCTCTGCACTTCACCTAGCAGAAAATCCAGGTCATCTGTAGAAGTTGAAAAGCAACACAAAAAATCTCATGCACCTTCATCTAGTCCTCGAACCCTGGGCAAGGTAAAAGCTCTTTCCAGAGCATTGCATCCCAATTTTTGGAACCGTACCCGCTCCCAACCCCAGGTGTGACCCTGGAGCAGGTAGGCAAAATTACTGTGACAATCTCACAACCCATCAGCTACAGAGCAAAGCATCCTCTGAGGAGAAGTTAGGATTGCTGAGAAAGCACAGGCTGCTGAGCGTTCCTCTCCTGCCAGACATAAACCTGATGCAAGACAGAATTATGAGAAACCAGATTCAGCTCACCCATCCTCCTTCTCAGTCATCTTCCAGGTACAAAAGAGAGACTGAATACCAATAAAAAGATAATATAAATAAACCTTTTAAATAAAGTGTACTAATTGAAAGGACTAATATAGATGGATTGATGCATTCTTCAGAATCTATTGTCATGCCTTTGTGGACTTTATTGCATATCAGCATTTTTCGCCTCAAGAAAAAACAGAACAGCAACATTTGTTCAGGAAAAAAACAAATCGTGTTTCTTCCTTTCTTATTACTTTTATTGTCTGAGGTTTCTTTTAGACTATAATGTGGCATTGTGATTTTGAGATGGGGAAAAAAAAATCTCTTGTCTTTCAAACATAGGAATGTGATTGTATGCTATTGTTGCCAACAATGAGCTAAAGAGGTTAATGGATCACATATCTGGCAAACAGCCATCTTTCCTCCTGCTCAATATATCACACAGTATACATTTTGTTGTTGCTGCTGAGCATATGATTTTGTCTGAGTAGTTGGTAAATAAGTTTAGACTTAACTGGTCCCTTTTTAAACTCAGCAGCTTTGTCATTCAGGCTATATCCTGAGATTTAAAAAGTGCAGTTTGGGTTCCTAGCTCATGACCTTTTGAGGTGATGGTAAGCGTGGTGGGAGGAAGGAGGTGGGGCGGGCTGTTGAATGCAAATCTAGAAATATTGTGCCTTGTAAATTGCATCCGACCTTTCATTTTCAGATTGCCTAAATTAACAGAGTGAAATTACCATAATAAAAAGGAATGGGTACTGGAAAAAGTACAGCAATTCTTTCTAGTGTTGCTGCCCAGATTCCTTCCAAAGACCTCTAATTAAATGGACTAACTCTCTCCACTGACCTCAGGTTGACACAAATTTGCATTCTGCAATTGTCATTTGAAAACAGACAAGCCATCATAAGCAACAATGCTGTGATTTCTTGCCTAAAGGACTTTCCTGTGTACTGTATTTGTACTATGGAATGTAAGCAAGAGACTTAATGCCTCTACAGAGAAAAGGGGAGGAAAGATTTTCATTTTTAGGGAACCCCAGAGGGAAAAAGTTTATCAATGAGAAATACAGTGTTCCGGGTAATTTTGGTTGGGTAGGGATATATGTTGAGGGAGGGGACTAGAGTTGAGAGAGAGAAAGCAACACATCAGTCTCCTGGGAGCAATAGGATACTTTCAATACGGTAAAGAGCACAGTAAGTTGCAGGCAGAATCAGCTCCTGGCCTGTTGTTTTGCTGGGGGCAAAGGGTTGGGGGAACACAGACTAAATTGGGAAGGCTAGTTTGCCTCTCGGTTTCTGGACTTGGGACCTGAAAGAAGGCTGAGTACTGAGCTCCGCTTCCCAGCTAGGCGGTGATCGCCCCCTGTGACTCCGGATGCACACAGCAGCCCCAAGCAAGCCGCAGCCGCCGCCCGACCCCTCACTGCCTCCGGCTTTCCCACCTGGCACTCTGGAGCCACACACACCAGCTTCCTGGACATCTGTGTGCCCCAAGCTCTGGGTTTAGCCCCCCATCCCCCACCCCAGAGAGACCAGTCTCAGCGCCTCAGCAATTGGGTCCCTCCAACCTCTGTGTCCCCGAGTTCTGCCACCCTGGTCACTTCCGCAGGTTCCCCAAGCTGCGACCTCAGTCCAACTGGGAGCCCCGCGCGCCCACCCGGCCGCCCCACTGCGCTGTTCGCCCGCGGTTCCAGCTCCTGGGTGGGACGTGCAGTGGCTCAGCAGCAAGACCTCCGCCTGCGGGTAAATCCTCCTCCTCCCCTTTCTCCGCCTAAGGCCCTGCCCTCCCCCTGCAGTAAGCCGCTCCGGTGCGTGCGCCCATCTCTCCGCCAAAGACACCTGCGCTTCCTTCCCTACCCTCCTCCTCCTCCCATTCGCTGCGGTTTCTCCGCTGCCTTCGGGAGCTCGGGAGCGGCAGCTGGAGGAGGAGCAGGGGGAGGAGGGGAAGGCGAGGAGGAGTAGGGGCGGGGTGGGTGGGGAGAGAGCCGGGAGGGTGTGGACTGGCAGCCACTCTGCAGCTGGTCGCCGGGGACCCGGTCCCTCCTGCGCGCCCAAGTGATGGAGGGGAAGAGATTCGCTTAGACACACACACGCGCACACAGCTGGGCACGTCTCCGGGAGGCAGCTGCCGGCTCGGGCGCGCTGGGGACCGGGCGGCGGCCGTGACAGCGCCAGCCGCGGGGAGCGGGGCGCCCTCACAGCTTGGCACCGGAGGCTCGAGGACTCAGGAAGGGAAGATCCCAGCTACACTGTCTGTTGCTCTTTTGGGCGGATTGGGAGGGAGCGGGCTGCCCGAGGAGCTGTCACCGAGGACGCCCGAAGTCTCGCCTTCTACGCTCAGGGTCCGGGGCTGCGCCGGTGCCCTCGTGGGGCAAGGAGGATGCGCACCTCTTCCCGCGGAGCGGCTGCGGTCTCCCGCACTGCGCGGACTCCGGCTCCTGCGGCCGCCAGTGCCGTGCCCGCGCCACGGGAGCGCGCCCTGCCGCACCTGGTTCCAGCCTCTCGCGGAAGTGCAGGAAACGCGCCCTAAACTCCACTACTTCTCGCCCGCCTGCCCCCCCCCGCCCGGCTCCCCGCCCCGGACCTAGCACCCGCCGCCGCCGCCTGCGTGCGGGGCCCGCCCGCCTCTTACACGCGCCACGCACAGCCCTGTTCGTTTGCTCTCATTCACGCCGATTCGCTCTCTGCCGCGCCTAGCCTGGGCATCCGAAACTACTGGACCAACTGCCGCCTGGACCGCACGAGCGACCCGGTGCCCCCACGCGACCCGCCGCCGCCCCCGCGCCCTGGGGCTCCTGCCTGTGCCGCCACCGCCGGGGACCATGGTGAGCAAGGCGCGCTGCCCACCTCGCGCGGGGGAGGGGCTTTGAGACCTCTAGATTTGGGGGGAAACGAGAAGGGCAAATTGCCAAAGGGAGGCATCCGGGTGATGCCGGCAAAAAAGCACTTTGTGGGGTGCGGTTCTCCTGGGCGCTGCCTGGGGAAGACTTTTGAGAGGTTTGCTTAGGACCAGAGGTTAAACTAGTGCGAGATGAGAACAGGCGGGGGCAATTCCTGGGGTAAAATTAGACAGAAGGTGTCAGTCAGCCCGCCTGTTTGTTTCTCTCTCAGTCTCTCCCAGAGCGCTGGGTAGCGCTCTCTTTGAGGGAGAAAGGGAACACGCTTTTACTGCGCTCGCCAGAGTTTGGGGGTTCGTGTTCGGTCACTTCTGGGGGTGGCTGTGGAGCTGTTTGGAGCTCGAGGGCAGCTTTGGGACAGTGGGGGCCTGCGAGGCCTGAGCAGAGGACAGACAGAGGGCAGTCAAAGAGCAGGCAAAGGCTAAGTTAACATGTGGGTGGGGTGTTTTCTCTTCCCAGCTGGCCGCTCCCACACCCCTCACAGCCCCACTATATGCATCTCTTCCCACCCAACACACACACACACACGGGATGGATGCAGTCGAGGGGTGGTCATACTGTTACTACTAACAAGTCTGAGAGGTCGCTGTCGCTGCTCACTGGAGCGCTGAGAATCCTGCTCCTGTTACTTGGGTGACCACCTTGGTTTAGGGCAACCTGCAAGGAGCGTCCAGCTTAAGGCAGATGTCTTTACCAGGAGGTTCCAAGTGCACAGCAAACAAACCTCTCCCACAGCTCCGGAGTCAGTTCACCTTGGTGGGTTTCCTCTGCCCTCCCGCTTCCCTACTTCAGTGCTTCAGGGCACCCACCCAAAGGAGCTGATGCTCAGATCCGTGGTCTACCCTGTCTTCACCCGGTGGGTCTCTCTCTCTCTCTCTCTCTCTGTTCCTCCCTCCCTCCCTCCCTCCCCTCTTTCCCCCTCTCCTCTCTGTCTCCGAATACCAGTTTCTTCTTAGAAAACATTGGGGAAAGATTTAATATTTGCAAAGTGCTTTATGTCATATTACTTCGTGGATACATTTAATTGCACCGTAACTCTTCTCTGATTTATGTAAACTTGGCCTGATAAATAGCATGCAGGGTCGGTTTGAGTGGGAGCGAAAGTGGGTGGGTGGGTGGGCCTCCTTTCTGTGCTAGCGCTCCTTTCTAAACTGATTTGCTATAAGTCATAAACAGCTGGTGCTTCTCAAAGGTTTTACTTAGTAGTTTCTACATATTTCAGAGCTTTAGACAAATTACACATATAATTTATTTCCAATATATTAAGCTTCTTTTCAAAGAAAAAGTTGAAGATAATAAAAGGGGCTTACAAATTTGAATATCAAAAATGATTATTTTTTAAAAAAAGGTTTTATTGCTGTCAACTCTGTTGAAACAGATTTTTGTTGTTGTCATCGTTACCTTGGGGTTTCCTCCTAGTGAAGTTTTTAAAGAAATGGAAACAATACTACTTACCTTCCTCTCTCTGTTTGGTCATTGCTCAAAGTAACTGAATGAGCATCAGGGCAGGCTTCTTAACTTCAGGAATATGAAGTTATTCACCAGTGAACTGATGGAGGTACAAGAAGATATTACAAGACACATAGCAATAGGAAGGAAACTGTTGCTTAAATGTAACCACCTCCAGTGTTTTAACAGTGAAAAAGAAAACTGCTTTGACCTCTCCCAAGCTACTCTGGCCTTTTAGAAACACTCTTTTCTCAATGAATAAAACATATAGAAACTATAGAAACAACGTTACTTGAGAAAAATATTTTCAAATAGGTACATAAGCAGATTACATGGGAAATTATGAGCACACTATTCAATGGAGTATTACAGCAAGTACTGGGATCCTGGTTTCTAGGTTAAGCCAGAGCTCATGCTTAAATGTTAATATTTGAAGGTGCTCCCTTTGCCATCTTCGTGAGGAGGTGTTGCCCAGTGTTTTCATTATGCTTTGATCATTGTCCTCACCATTTTTGCCGGCATACACAGATGTTTTTGAATGAATAACCTTCTTACTCACTGAATTTTCACTCATTCAAAAAGTATTTATTGAGCGCATGAACACACACAATATGCAAAGCTGAGCTGGGGAGTTATTTTAAACAAAAAGAGAGGATTTCTGGTAGAAGCAGGATGCTTACTCCTACACAGTGTAAATAGAACTGTAGAGCAGTGGCTTACTTAGGGAAGCAGCATCTTGCCCAGAGTAGGTGGTCAACAAAGAGCTGTTGACTCAGAAATCACATAAGATATTAACTAGCCAACTTTGTTTCCATCCTAAATTCTACAATTATCCTTAACCCACCATGTCATTAAGATGTGACTCAACTTCAGAGAATTGATGTTGACTCTAATCTCCTTGTTCTTTGTCTGAATACTTTAGAGTAATATAACTATCTGTGCACTGTATGATTTCTAGCTCTGGCTTTCTGTGTGTGATTTCTATGGAGTAATGCCAGCTCTGAATTTGTCATTAGTATTCATTTATGAGTAAATGCAAATGTTCTTGTTGCACTGAAAAAGTGAATTCGCATTCATAGAACTCAAGAAATATTTTGCTCCTAAAACTTACCATCTCTTTATTTTTATAATCTCAGAAACAGTAACATTTTTTTAAAAAGCAATTATATATAAATGAACAACTTAACAAAAGTAGTTATTTAGGATTTTTTAGAAAAGGGGAAATGTCTTATGGAAATTTTAGTTGAAGTGAATTTTCTTTGATGCTCTTGACATGTCTAGCAGGATGGTCTATTTATTGTAGGCACCCTCATTCATGAATAAAATTATTCTCAAGGTAACTTCCTAGTAAAAGAGGCTAGTGGAGGAGAGAATGCTTACTATAAATGATTCCAATTTGGGAATAGAGTACGAACAGTAACACTAGAGTTGTGTCATTGAAATTATGTGAATATTTCTATATTTCATTGGTTTTTATATGGATGAATTTTTTGAATTTCTCAATACTTTATCCCAATATTTTCATATTCTGAGATTATTGCAATTAAGTGAAGAATTATTATTTGGCAATGGAATAGTAGTTTAGTTTAAGTATAGTTGAAGAGCTTGAAAGAGAGAACAAGTCAAATTAAGGAAATTGTTTAAACCATAGATTTAAAATCCTTTAAGTCCTTTCCATTTTTCGGTGAGGGGAGCTCAAAACAGAAATACCTAGTTAAACTTTTCATTACAAATTAAACTGGTACCATTTAGAAAAATCCTGTAGTTTAGGTTTTCTGTGAATTCAATATTGTTTCAAGTTAGCAAAAATGTAACCTTTTGTATATATTTTCTGGTATCTAATTTAATTATTAACAATTTTTGCTTCCTCTGGAATCAATGTTTGTTTCTGAGTTGTAATGTTATCTTAACCTTTAAGCAGAAGTGCAATTAAAGCAAGATATTAATAACTTCATTTAGAAATCACCAATCTTCAGTAAAAAACATTTCAGAGTAGCTAACCCTTATCAAAAGTAGAGTAAAAGATTATATCTGAAAATTCATGTAATGTGCATAGGATAAATGAACCTCTCTAAATCTCATATGGAAGTTCCATTAGAGTGTCTTACTATTAATTAACATTGGTACAATAGACTATTTTTCTTCTTGAAGTTTTATGAGGGAAAGCTGTGTCCATATTAAGAAATAATTGAAGAGTTTCTTTGACTTTAGACCACTTTACCTACTTGACTCTGCATGGGGGAGGTAAATTTTATGTGTGTATACACAAATGTGTATGTATACATATATACATATGTGTATATATACACACATATACATATACACATATGTATACATATATACATATGTGTATATACACACATATACATATACACATATGTATACATATATAGTATATAGTTATGTTTCTGTTAATGTAGATATCTGTTTTTTAATAACCTTGTACAATAGGAATAGAATCCCTTTGTGCCATATGTGGTTTGTGAAGTCAGCATCACTTTGAGAATGATACTCATAAATGCTCTATTAGTTTGATATTGAAAATATGGGGTATCATACATTCTTTGAACAATTTATTTAAGAAACACTTGTAATACATTTTAGCATGTGCCTGACAATGTCCAAAGAGCTCTACTCATATTAACTCATTTAATTCTGGTAGCTCTCCTGTCATTTCCCATTTTACAGAGGGAAAATAAGGAGGTACAGCTACTATTATTATTTTATTTTTCTTTGATGTTATCATTTTTACTGCCATTTAGGAGATGAGGAAGGTGAGGGTTTATAAACCTAAATAAATGACTCAAGCTCCGCAGCTACTGTATGGCAGAACTGGCATTTGAGTCCGGGCAGTCTACTCTGCTCTTGAATAGATTTTTTTTTAAGTTTACTTAAATAGAGGACCTAGTGGGGAACAAGTTAGGTTGTAAAGCAAATAGATTCTAGCAACTGAGATTTATGATAATTTTCAACTTCTAGTGAATTCTTCTGAAATTCATAAGGAAGGCGAATGTAATGGAGCCGTGACATAACCTGAACCACAGCAGTCCTTGAGCATAGTGCTCTAACTTAATGTAGTTTTTAATGGACTCAATAATTTTCAAAGGTTCAGCTACTTTTAAATTAGGTAACTTTAAGAACTGATGCCATATTTAAGTAGTTTTAATAGCTCAGAGAATCTGATACTGAATGTTTTATGCTTCCCATGATATCCTTATAATGTGAACCTCTTGCACAGAGGTCAATGTTGTGTTACTACAGTGTATGGTACTTGCCAAAGGAATCTTGAGTTTTATAGGTGTGAAGTGAGAAGACTTATTCTACTCAGACTCGGGTACACACAGTTGGCATCCCATTAATATTTACTGCATATACTGAAGCAGGGTATTCCACATGTTGCTACTCCAGAGGTTAAAAAAAAGCTTCAAGTGTCTTTATAATTGCACAGTTTTAAGATGTGATTTAATACTGAATAGACATTTTATTTTGTCATGATGATCTCAGGACATTACTATCTGTGAAGTCTTGTGGAATAATAACTTTTATGAGATGGAATGGCCTGAGATAGAAAGGAGAAGGATGGTGTAAGAAGTGTGAAATAATAACCAGTTTAAATGTTTAAGTTTAGAAGTAGACAAAAGGAAGAATGCCTGTAATTGTACTTTTTATTTTAAAAAGGCATACAAGGCATAATTAACATGAAGTAACAGAATCTTTAAACTGCTAATGAGGTACCACAACTGTTCTATCATAAATATTAACAATCTTACTATTTGAGTATAGTTTGGGGAACTATTCAAGAACATATTAAAATGTCACTGTAATGCTCTCTGCCATAGCTAACTAACTCAAGTCAATGAAAAAAATCACAATAATTCTGAACATGCCTCAACATAAATAAAGTATTTATTGGAGTGTAAGTACTGTAGTCAGACAGAGTTGGCTGAATTAAAATCCCTGCTTTACTGCTTATTAGCTACGCTGTCTTGGGCAAATTATTTCTCTCTTCTAATTCTTAGTAATTTAATTAATTATTATTGTTATTATTTTTTTTTTTGAGTTGGACTCATGCTGTGTTACCCATGCTGGAGCGCAGAGGCACAATCTTGGCTCGGTGCAACCTCCGCCTCTTGGGTTCAAGTGATTTCGTGCCTCAGCCTCCTGAGCAGCTGGGACTACAGGCATGTGCCACCATGCCCAGCTAATTTTTGTATTTTTAGTAGAGACAGGTTTTCGCCATGTCAGCCAGACTGGTCTGAACTCCTGGCCTGAAGTGATCCGCTCTCCTCAGCCTCCCAGAATGCTGGGATTACAGGCATGAGCCACTGCACCTGGCCAAATTCTTAGTAATTTTTTCTGTTATATGGTAATGGAAATACCACTTCATTGATATCCATATGATAGCCTATAACCTATGTAAAATACCTAGCATTGAGTGTCATACATAGTAAAAGTTCAGGAAGTAGTAATTGATACTACCGTCATCACCACCATCTTTAACATCAACATACCATCATCACAGATGGTTAAACATAACGGGCACAACATGCTCATTATGTATATTTGAATACATTGTTCTCCATTATAAAGCATGGGTTCTCTTACTCTTGAGGGAAGTGTATGAAGAAAGAACTATGTGTTTTAAGACTTAAGCTTGATTAAAGTGATACCAGATTTAAAGGCTTATGCTGAACACAGAAATTAAGAGGAGGCTTTTGGGGCCAGGTGCAGTGGCTCACGCCTGTAATCCCAGCACTTTGGGAGGCCGAGGCAGGCAGATCACGAGGTCAAGAGATCGAGACCATTCTGGCCAACATGGTGAAACGCTGTCTCTACTAAAAATACAAAAATTAGCTGGGTGTGGCAGTGCACACCTGTAGTCCCAGCTACTCTGGAGGCTGAGGTAGGAGAATCACTTGAACTCGGGAAGCGGAGGTTGCAGTGAGCTGAGATTGGACCACTGCACTCCAGCCTGGCGACAGAGTGAGACTCCGTCTAATAAAATAAAAAAAAAAAAAAAAAAAAAAGAGGAGGCTTTTGGGACAGCAAATTCACTGTTCTTTCTTACAAGGCCTCACTTTATAAGTTCACATGATTCTTTGGAATGTGTATCCTCTTATTCAGATGTAGTAAATGGAAAAGAATGAAAGTTTTTGCTAAAGGAATTGAAGTATTTATATTTGTCTTTATATCTGATATGAGTTGAAAACTTTAGGTCACACAGAAATTTCTTCCTGACATTTTTATATTTCATACCTTATAGAACTCATTGTATAAAGGGAAAAGCGATTTCCTAACTCTGGTCACTAAATGTGAATAACTTGACTTAAAAGGTTAAGTTTAATTTTTTTCTTAGATTTTTTTTTTTTTGGCACTCATTTAATTCTGGTAGTTGATATTTACTATGTACCAAGCAGTGTAGGTCTTTATACATTTTGCCATTACAAAACATTCATTGGGACATATGCCGTTAGTATTTCCATTTCACAGATGAGGAAATTGAGGCCCAGGAAGGACCCAGAGCTAAAGGAGTGGAGCCATGATCCTCACCCACACCATCTGTCTCTAAAGTCCACATTTAACCTGCACACTAACGGCCTTCTTAGTTGCAGTTAGCCCCCCAGTATTTTCTGTGGATTTCTGGGCCTTAAAACCCATGCCTCCCTACTTTTCTGTATCTTCCTTGCAACAAACAAAAGAGTAATTTAATTTCAATAAGGCTCAATTTCTTGACTTTGTCATATCGTACTTTTCATATGTATATGCAATGGCCACTAGAACAAAGAATTACATAACATTAATTTTTAGCAAACAATTGAATTGATCTTAAAATAGCCTTAAGTAAGTCTGCCAAAATCCTTGTAAATACAGTCATGTGTCACTTGACAATGGAGATACATTCCGGGATATGCATTGTTAGGCGATTTTGTCCTTGTGTAAACATCACAAAATGTACTTATACAAACCTGGATGGTGTAGCCTAGTATACACTTAGGGTATATGATATAGCCTGTCATCTCTAGGCTTCAAACCAGTATAGCATGTGACTGTACTGAATACTGTAAGCAGTCATAATACAATGGTAAGGATTTGTGTATCTAAACATAGAAAATGTACAGTAAAAACATAATAGTGTAATCTAATGAGACCACTGTTGTTTATGCGGTCTGTCATTGGCCGAAACGATGTTATGCAGTACGTGACTGCAGTCGCACTCACACTCTGTATGCAGTAGTGAGAACTGACATTCTATGCAAATGGAATGTACTCATCTGGTGAGCTAGCTGTGTGTGACCTCAAGTTCCTATCTGGCTCAGTCTTTCTGAGCTGAATGCAACAATATAGGATGAGAGGGAACTGGAAAAGAGCCTTCTTCCCAGGGACGCAGCGTGGAGAAGTGGAAAAGCTTACCCAGGGAACTCCAGGGTTCCTGCAGATCTGAAAGGTCCCCTCACACCCCTGAAAACATCCAGAAAAGGCTCAAGGACTGTTGTCTTGCTCACCTGACTGGAGTGCTTCTCAAGGACAGGGATTGTATTCTTTTCATTCCTATTTCCGTGGTACTTGGCCCCCGGTTGAATGGGGCAGACACAGAGCTCCTTGGTGTGGGTACTCAGAACTTCAGAAGCAGAGATGAGGCACCCAGACAGCAGGACCTGGGGAAATTGGGCAGAAGCAGAGCACAAGATACAAGGGTGTGTGAGGGACTGATGGGCTTGCAGATGCATGGGTAGCTGAAAGATACTTCTTTCCATTTTATTTTTGCTTAACTATGGTTCTATTCCTCCGTTTCCAAATCTACACTAGGTGTGTGATACCAACTTGGCTCTGATATCTGACTCTTCAAAGTGAAGAACATTATTCCCATTGTCCTGATAGATGTGCCTAGCACATCATAAAATCTTTAAAAATATTAGCCATAATACGTGAACCGTGGAAGTGGAGCTTGCAGTGAGCAGAGATCGTGCCACTGCACTCCAGCCTGGGTGACAGAGCAAGACTCTGTCTCAAAAAAAAAAAAAAAAAATATATATATATATATATATATATATGCCATAATATTATTTTCAGATTTTTCTATGAATATATTTTTTTTCTTGATCGGTTGTTTATCTTATCTTCATATCCTGTCTACTCTGAAATGGATTCCCAGTGAGTTAATGGTTACTTATAGCAGCATTTACTTTGGGAGTTTCTGAATTCCACAAATATTAGCATTCTTTAAATAACGGCTTCCAACTCTATACTACCAACAAAAAGATCAAGTGCTTGAAAATTTTTATACACCATTACTTTCTTAAGGTTACCTCTTCTCAAATACTTTATGTTATTTTGCTCTTCTGTGTTGGCAGTATCATCTGCCCAGACATCCAAGAAAAGTGAGAAACTAAGAATAGTTTGTCACAAAGATCATAGTAGGAACATAGGTACCTCAAGATCATCCCCACCCACTTGTCGTCTGTCACCAAGATGTGACAATCCTGCTTCATGAACACTACCTATCTCACCAGTCCTAATGCTATTCCTTAAGTTCAGGCTGTTGGAACTTCTCATCTGAATCATAGTAGGCTCCTAATAAGCCTTGGATCTCCATCCTCTTCAATGCTTGAATTTTTTCTGACTACAAACCTGATCGTACCTTCAGGGTAAGTTCAAACTAGCTCAACCTACAAAGCCCTTCCTATTCCAGTGGACCAGCCTAGGACTCAACTTCTATCACTCCTCTGCAAGGTCCTTACAATTGGGTGACTCCAGGGAAGGAATGGACCATGCTCCTTCATACTTCATTCCTTTCTACATGCTGGTCCCTCTCCCTAAGGGTTCTCTGCTTGTCTAACCTCTTATCTTCCACATTACCTCTCTTTGCTCTCTTGCCCCTTTTCTCTGTACCTCACCCACCTCCACCCAAGCCAGGATGGGCTATCTTTCTGCTCCTCTGTTTGGTAGTACAGATCATACTCTACTGAGTTAATGTTATTCCCCTGTCACACACACACACAAACACACACTCTCTCCCCACCCCCAACAGTACCTACATCTCCAGTGCCTAGCATAGTGTCTGGGTTATATAGGAAGCACTAAATACATTTTGATAGGAGAAATAATCATCTTATCTCTCCCCGTGTCTGACTTTTTTATGCCTTTCTTACTCGCTGACTGACTTATTTCAGTATACATTGAACAGGTACTGTGTGTCAGGCAGTGTGCTGGATCTGAGAATATGATGACTTTATTAGTCATTATATTACAAGTTCTCAAAAAACTTGTGAACCCAAGGGCAACTCAACTTTCAACGAAACAAACAAACAAACAGTATCGAGTGTGCTAGGTGATGGAGAAGACACACAGTGGGAGTACAATGTAGCAAAGCGGGGACCATATGCCTGGTGGAGCAGGGAAAACTCCACCCCTCCATCATGTCATGCCCTAACCCCCTACATACCTATTTTTCCTCATCTCTAGTGTTCTAAGTGCCTAGAAGTAAGCATCCATCTATCAGTATGATTATAATAATTTTTAAGAGACGATTTAGGGCTCCATTTCTCTAATAATAGTCTATAGATAATTAGACTATTTTTATTTTTATTTTCTACTTGCAGACCAAGAAGTCTTCAAAAGGTTCCATAACAGTCCATAAGATCATTTTTGAGGTTTTCTTTTATTTAAATTCTTTTACATATATCTAATAATCATATTATTTAAGTTCATTTTTCTCTATAAAGCAAGGGACTTATATTTAACCAATTATTAGTATCCACTTAATGAGATATAAAAATCTGAGTTCTCTTTTAAGAATGGATATAAGTATGAAATTAAATTCTTTTACCATGACCAAAATGGAAAACTTAATAAGATCAAAAGATTAGCTAACAATGTATGGTAATCGCACTACAGATCTCTCTAGGACTAAATAAATAGCAGTGACCTGCTGATTAATACATTTAATGCCAAACATTTGGAGGCAAGTCTTTTTTTAGATGTGCATGGTCATCCCTGGTAAGTAATTATATATGCAAGTAAAATACGAAATTAGTTTCAAAAAAAAAAAAACCATGTAAAATATAACATTATCTTCAAAAATATATAAAATATAATACACTATTCTCTAAAGACATTGACACATTTAATTTACTGAATAAACTAGACCATTTTAGGTGACTTCTTGTATATTATTCCTGAAATTGAAAACAAAGTAGTAATTAAATATTATATTCTTTGCTTTCCTCTAAAGTACATAAAAACATTTTAATTAATATTCCCTAATTATGTGGATGTTATATTTCCATTTCCTTAAAGTGAGAGAAAATCATGAGCAATAAAAAAGTAGAAGCAAATTAATTCTATCTGCTTTTAGTTATAAATTTACTTTGAAATTCTTAAACTATTTTGAAGATGTAACTGTATCCTGTTTTAAAAGGTACCTTAACTTCTTTCTCTGACTTTAGTAGCTTTCTGATTACCAATAATTCCATTGCCCTAAGAAAGGGCCTAGTTTTATTATCTTGCAACCATGCAGTGTTCTGTGACTTAATTCTATCACAATAACAATCAGCCATTCTTGGTCTGTAGGCAGTTCCCTAGGTACTTTTAATATTCCAAAATATTGAAACGTTGGAAAGCTGAACAAGACTTCCATGTGTTATAAGTAGCTGAACACAGGACTTACAATCCATACTGGGGGACTTTTGAAATTAAAAGGGGATATATTAATAATGATGCTGAGAAAAATGTTATGAAGTCCTAAATGTGGTTAATGCAGTGCTTGCTGCCTTCCTGGGCCCGTGGTTTACTATTTGGGAAGACCACTTCTATCAGCCTGTCTTTTCTTACCCAACACAAGGCTGGGGCAGACATTCTGGGAATGACTCATGTTGCAGTCTTTGTTTCACCCAGGACTCCCTAGATACCTACAGTAGGCTTGAGGAGAAAGACTTCATTGTTTCAGAAGAGAACCAAGTGGGGTCTTGGCTCCCCAAGTTAGAAAAAAGGGAGACTGATGTATAAAGGGAGTATAGTGTAGAAAAGGAAAATAGGGACCTCTGTGAGTGTGGAGCTGAGTGGAACCTGTGGATGCCCATGTGAGGAAATATGGTCCATGTTCTCCCCACTGTAACCATCACTAAACCAGAGGGTTAGAAGCATATCTTTGGCCCTGCTGTCTAAACACTTGCCCTGAAGCATCCCCCACTCACTTCATCTAGCTGGAGTGGCTAGCAGGAAACAGGACAGTAACTCAATATCATAATAGCTCAAAATCATTGCTCATACATTCAGCAGCTCTTCACCAAACAACTACTATACTCTAAGAACTTCATTTGCTGATACAAAAGACCGTTTGGCATATTACAGGCCATTTAGGAATGCCCTGGAGGAGGCGGTAGGACCCATAAAAGTAAAAAAACTTTCAGAATTCCCACCATTCTCCATGTTTATTTTCTTGGTTTTTCCCTTTCAATAAACCCTACTTTTTAAAGGTGTCTATTTAGTGTGTTCTTTCTTTGGAGATGCTGATCACTTGGAATTTTAAATATTTTTAAAAGAAACATCTGGAATAATCTAAATTTTCTCAGGAAAAGAAGTGAGAATTTATGTCATGGAAATGGGGACATTTATACCACTCCCACTGGACTGTGCATCTCTTACCCAAGAAGGAGTACCAGGAAGAAGAATGCAAGTGTGTGTCTTTTGCCGACTGTATTTCAAACATACATTTAAGTAGTTCTACTTTTTGTCATTATTCCCATCTGAAAACCTTTTTTCTTTCTTCCTGGGACAAAAAAAAACTCAAATTATTAATTCTATTTAAATAATGTGCTGTATTCAGAAGAGTAGCTGCCAAATTTGTTGAGACCTATAACAAGATAATTAATTATCTAGCACGCAAGGACTATTGGAGTGTTGGATATAAACCAGATGGTGGAAGAAGAAGAATGAGGCAGTCAGGATGCTCTGAGAGTGTGATAAGTTTCTCAGCCTCAGTGGGGTAAAAGCTACTTGTGCGCCAAACTTCCTTCATACTTCCTGCTGCGCTTACATTGTTTTGGTTGATCCTACCATCACCTCATCACTTTACTCCTTGAGATTCCAGCTTCCCTTTCCCACTGCCACCATATTCATTTTATATGTCAAGAGAAGTTAGAGAAGTTAGGGGAGGTGAGGGCAAAGGTCTGTTCCCCCTGGACCTAGAACTCAGTGCTAGCATCTGTGGCAGCCCCAATATCAATCCTGTGGAGCAAAGCAGACTGCAGTATCCTTGTCCTGACATTGCTTTTAGTCATGCAGATGTAGACTATTACAGAGTTTTAGGTTCATACTAGAATCAGGTAGATAAATTAATATCACATGCAAACACCATGATTTCTTTTGATTTGCAAATTTCAAAGTCTTAAACTGGAATCTAAACATTTTCCCAGAGAAAACCTGGTTGAATATCAGTGAAAAAGGTTATACAAGGAATGATTACTACTCCCCACTTCAAAGTGATTCTCCTCTATGTCTAATCAAATTTGCCAGCAATTAGAAGGTACACTCATACTGAACTAAATATTTGATGGTAGAGATTATAGTGACTTCACTGTTGGTGCTTTTCTTACAGATTTATCATCTATTACAAATTATCATCATGACACAGTCAGTACTTGGCATTACAAAGAGGGGTGGCAGTTAGATTTCAGATACTTTAAAAAAAAACTATTTAATTTCAAACTTTATCATTCATGCCCTAAAGAAATACAGAATAATTCAGATAAGACATCATCACAATAAAGGTACTCATTCATCATAAGAAGAGTGAGTTTCTGATCTGGGAAGTAAGCAGTCACCTTGCCTATCCCACCCTCTCAATATCAAGCCCATCTTTTATCATTTAAAGTAGAGTTCCCTAAAATAGATTACACTGACAAGTAGTAATTACTGACAGCTGCATTTAATTAGCAAAGCAGATTCCTGCTCATGACAATAAAGTATTATTACATGTTTAGCATTAGCACTGCCAGTGAGAGGTGACTTTGCTAACACAGAACTAGAAACCTGTTTTCTTTATTTAAAAGCACAACCAGCTTGGCTGGAATTGAGCTTATGCTACGTGGGAGTGTCTATGGTTTTACAAAAAGAAAGAAAAACAGTAGCTGTAAAGTGTTTTTCTTTTTCTTTTTCTTTTTTTAGGAAAACAGGCAGATTGTACAAGGATGAGAAGTAGTCTAGTGCCAGCCATTGGTTCCCATTCTGGGATTGTGTGTCAGTGTTTTTGTGTTTGTGAGTGTCTGTGTGTGATGGGTAGGGAGGAATGGAGGTGTTTGGGTGCCACAGATGGAAAGAAATTAATTAATCCCTGTAAATAAGTAATTTCTGAGTATATTAAAGACACTACTGCCTGCCTGCCTCCCTCCCTCCTTCCCTCCCTCCCTCCCTCCCTTCCTTCCTTCCTTCCTTCCTTCCTTCCTTCCTTCCTTCCTTCCTTTCTTCCTTTTTTTCCTTCTTCTCTTCCTTCTGTACTTAACCCTATAGACATCTCTAGTTTGTGGAATATCATAAAAAGTATATGTGATCAAATTTAGGGTTTTGTATAAGCTCTACATTTTACAATTGATTGCAATTTCCATCCATTCTTTTTTGTAGTAAGAAGGCTTGACTTCTCTGCTCCTACCTCTATTATTTCATTTCCACTGCCCTTCCTAGGTCTCTCACCTGGCAGTTCTTACTAAGTGTGAGCCTATACTGATGGGATTCCAAGCATCACATAGATGTTCAGTATCTTGAGCAATATCACCTTTCCAACATCATCAATCCATAGTGCATAGGTAGATGGTGTTAACTTTAAGGATTGTGAAGATAACTAAAACTAGCAATTCTTGACTTGAATGACATTTGCTATTTTTATTATTTAAGTATATTAAGATATGTGAACAGCCTATTGTGACATTATCACTAGAACCATTCCTATAACTTAATGTAGTTTCTCGCATTCATGGAACTCAATTCCAGAAATATTTACTGGTAGTCTAAAATCTGAAAAAAAAAAAAAAAAAGATGTTGCTTGTCTGGACCTTATGTTTGTTGGGATAGTGTAGCGTGTTTTCACAATGCTGTTTTAAGTTATCTGGATGTTGGCATTTATTTTTCAAGTTGTAAAAATAGACTCTGTATAATATAATGTCATCTTGTAATTTGCCATTATAAATGCTGTATTCATAAAAATCAACTTATGTATCCATGGCAATAAGAGGCAAGATGAATATGAATAGAGAAATCCTAAATTGATCCTCAAACTAATTTGCATCATCAAACTGTTCAGCAGATCTGCCAAACTTCTTCTTTTGTCATTTCTTCCTCCCTCCCACTCACCCTCTAGTGGACATAGCTAAAGAACAAGGAAGATGCATAGAGAAAGCCCACAGCCAGGTAAACAATGGGGAATCCACAAAGGATATGGCAACCCACTAGTTTAATACTTATCACTAGCCACAAGTACATATGACCACCGACTGTGTTCACATCCCCAGACAGGGCACTAAATAAATGAATTTAAGGTGAAGAATGTGTCATCTTTGTTTGCAAACACTAATCATTCTAACAAGGGTATTTAAAGAAAAAAAATGTCAGGAGCTTATCTGTATTCTAGGAGATTTTACGCAAAGAAAATTCCAAGAAACAGCAGTTGTGTGGATACTAAATATAAGTATCCAAATGGGCATTCAGTTAAGACCATTTAAGAGTTATTTTGAATATTAAACCACAAAGCTTCACTAACACCCTAAATTTAAAGCCCTACTGAGGCTTATAATATTCTGATGTTTAAATCCTATTAAGAATAGAGGTTTATTTTTATTTTGTGCTTTAGAATAGAAGATTCTTCACTGAAAAAGAAGTTTACAGGATTCAAGGGCATTGACAAATTTAAAGCCCTACTGAGTCTCATAATATTCTGATGTTTAAATCCTAGTAAGAATAGAGATTTATTTTTATTTTGTGCTTGAATAGAAGATTCTTCGCTGAAAACAAAAATTAAAGACTTCAAGGGCATTGACTAAAAAAAAGTATTATGATCATTGAAATTGAGTATGTTTGACAACTCAGTATGTCAACTAGAAAACTTTCCAAAATTACATCTATAAAATTGGAAACTCTACTATGCAACTGCTGTAATTACTGTGCTAGTTTATAAATTACTACTGAGGAATAAAGGCTCAAATATTCTCTTTTAAGAGTATATTTGACTCTTAATATTGTCATTCCCGTTTCAGTCATTAGACAAATACTTATTGAGGGCCTACTGGTTTGTTTGCTTTGTTTTGTTTTGTTTTGTTTTGTTTGAAACAGAATCTCACTCTGTCACCCAGGCTGGAGTGCAGTAGTATGATCTCTGCTCACCACAAACTCTACCTCCCAGGTTCAAGCAATTCTTCAGCCACCCAAGTAGCTGGGATTACAGGCATGCACCACCATGCCCAGCTAATTTTTTATATTTTTAGTAGAGACAGTGTTTTGCCATGTTTTCCAGGCTGGTCTGGAACTCCTGAGCTCAGGTGATCCACCCAGCTCACTCTCCCAAAGGATTATAGGCATGAACCACCATGCCCAGTGGGCCTAGTTTTTAAATAAAGATAAATAAAACACAGTCCTCTGGCTTCAAGGAGTCAGGTGAGAAAGTAAATTATTGCACTGCAATTTAAATAAGGGTTAGTTCCTTGTCATTTCTCCCTTCTCATCAACTAGAATGTAAACTCCACTGAAGGCAAGAATTTTTGTTCACCAATGTAGCCTAAGCATGCTAAAATATTGCCTGGCACAGAGTAAGTGCTCAACAAATACTTGTTGAATGAAATCATAGGTATATGAGGTGACATGGGAGAAGAGTAGTGGAACAGAAAAGAGGCTGTGAGGGAAAAGTGTCTGAAAATGCTTCCAGGAGGAGGTAAACCTTGACATCCATCTAGAAACTCTAAATAGAAAATAATTTGAGCAAAACTTGCCAGGATCATGTATGCCTGCATAAAACTGAGTGGGTTTGTTTTTCCCTTTTTGTTTTGTTTTGGTTGTTTTTTTGTGTTTGTCTTAAAACCTGCCTTAACAGTGAGTTGGAGAAACACTAGTTTGGCAGGGAAAAGTAATATACAAGTAATTTGAATCTTAGGATGCAAGAAAACTCCTTGAGACACCTCTCTTCATCTCTATGCATGTTTCACATGTTCAACAGTCGTATCCCAAATCTATCTGTCTCTCCAGACACCTAACAGTACTATCTGCCAAACCCAACCCACCTTAACAAAGAAACAACATTTTCATCATGTTCTGTTCTAACATGTTTTTGAAAGTTACCTATTTTTGATCAATATTGGGCTAGAATACCTTTTTCCACATTTTAGACTGGAACAGCCTTTTCCATAAAGCCTAGACTACTTTTGTGGTCTAAAGAGGTTATTATTTTAACTCTTCATCGATTGTGACTGAGTAACTAACCCCATCAAGTTGATGGGGTCTTGGTCTCAAGACCAAGTTGATGAGGCTTGGGTCTCAGCTTCAAGCCAAATTTCTTACTGAAGATGATAAACAAATCCTCTGCCCATGCTAAACCTAGCGATTCATTCATTCAGAAACTGGGAGATTAGACAGATGCAGTCAGTGTTCACTTTCTACATCAAGCCAATCCTAAGGATTTTTTAGAATCTTAGTTTAAATCTGTATTTCTCCTGATTATTGGCCCGGAACTAACTGTAGACATTTCCTACAATTATAATCATTTCCTAGTTTGACACTACTTTATTAACCAGCCACAGGACTAAAGTTTTCTTAGGCTGTAATATCCCTTAAGTCGAATGAGACACGTTATCCACAATTGGAATAACTAGAAACCTTAAGAGCAGTGATTCTACAGATGTGTAAGTGAGAGTTCAGACCTGTGAAGCCCATCCCTGGTCCATCTGAATGCACCTGAATATGTGGGTTAAATGTCTACTTTCAGAATGTCACTATACAGTGACGGTACTGATAGACTTTGTGCATCTAGACGAGTTGTCTTATAAATTGAAATAGGCTTTGGCTTGAAAAGGCAAAGAACATAAAAACAAGTCAATAACTAACAAGTGACACTTCATATGCATGAGGGAATTTGTGTGGATGGACACTTATCTGCAAGAAAACAAAGAATACATCCTAGCCTATATAATGATTAAATAATTCGGGGAGAAGGTCATTCATTTTTCAAAACTGAGAGTCAGAGTCATCAAGCTAATGTTGCATCAAAATGTTTTAGGTCCAAGGATTTTGTTCTATGGTACCATGATTGAAAGTCAAAAGCCATGTGTAAATGATGAAGAAAAGTGATGAGCTGAAACTAGAAACCTGCTCACGTAAGAAACTACTTGTCCCTCTAAGGCCAAGTTAGAGATGAGAGTTTTCAGAAAAGATATTAAAGGGAACACAGTTTTAATTCTCTCACATTATCTAAAATACAGAAGCTTTCTGATTTTTCTTACCCAGTCACTAAATTGGGTGCGAATGGCATCTGGCAGCCCTGTTGTCTAAAAGGGAACCACAGTGGGTAAGCATTTTTATATAGTGACATTGTATGTGCAAAAATGACTATAGCAATACATAGCGATTTCTCTGTTAGGTTGTATTTATCTTCACCTTCCTCCTCTTCAATCTTATACTCTCAGAATCTAAGAAAAGACGGGAAGAAGCCAGTGTCCCTAGCCATCCCTGCTGGGGTCTTCTCAAAATGTCTTTGTTAAGAGAAGGAAACAGCACGGCTCCTCAACCCCTGACTCAGTGTTCCTTTAAAACAGCCTTCCAGGCCTCTTTGGCCCTAAAGGTAAAACTATGTTTGCCTTTTCTTCTGTCTCAAATTAAGATCTTAAACCTGAAACCAGTACTCTATAGCTTTATACCCTGGATAACTCTGTATACTTTATTTTTCCATTTACTGAGTGGGAAAGTGTAAAACAATGTCCATACGTAGTAAGATTTGTACTGGTTGAACAGACATTGTATGCCACATCACATACCATATTAGACCCTAATATGCATTGTATGTTATCTTCATAATAATCCTAATAGTTAGGCTTCATATTATGCTTTCACAGATGAGGAAATTGCAGCTTAAATTAAATTATTCAAAGTTGAACAGTTAGGAAGAGGAAGAGAAAGAGATGGTACTTGAACGCCTTATCTTTCTGATTCCTGCCAAAATTCATGACCCGTGCCACCAGTCATATTGTCAACTAAGGGTTACAGTGAGAACATATTGATTTTTGAGGATACAATGTAAGCACCCTTGTACTATTGGTATGAACAGATTATTTTACCTGTGTCACCCCAACACATAAAAATCGTCCCAAAATGACTCCTCCATAACCTTTTAATAATTTTGCATGTCATTAAATAGGCACTATGCAGTTTTACATATGCTGTCTTTCTCCAATCTGAATACTAATCCTGCTTTATGTTTTCTTCCTTCATACTTTGTAGGTAAAAGAGCGCCCCCCTTCATTCTGGGGCATGGCTCCTTATCACGTTTGTTAATTGGGAATAGGCTACATTATGTTGAGGTAACAAATGAGCAGTCTCAATGACTTAAGACTTTAAAGATTCATTTCTCCCTGCCACTGTGTGTATATTCCAAGTTGGAGACTCCACTCCAAGCCTGCACTTTGAGACCCCCACCAGCAGAGCAGCATTTATCAGCAATGAAAAGAGATCACGGCTAAGGACACACTGGCTCTAAATGCTTTCCTCTGAAAGTGACACAAGTCACTGTGTTCATTTTATTAGCCAAATCAATGCCTGTAGACAAATCTGACATCCATGAAGCAAGGAAATATAATTCTCCTCCCCCAGGGAGGAGAAGCAAATATTTGTGAAGTTTAATACTGTCTTTACTATTAGGTATGCATGCGTTGGCATACCGCAGTAGTTTCTATTCTTTTTTTTTTTTTTTTTTTGAGACGGAGTCTCGCTCTGTCGCCCAGGCTGGAGTGCTGTGGCCGGATCTCAGCTCACTGCAAGCTCCGTCTCCCGGGTTTACGCCATTCTCCTGCCTCAGCCTCCAGAGTAGCTGGGACTACAGGCGCCCGCCACCTCGCCCGGCTAGTTTTTTGTATTTTTTAGTAGAGACGGGGTTTCACCGTGTTAGCCAGGATGGTCTCGATCTCCTGACGTCGTGATCCGCCCGTCTCGGCCTCCCAAAGTGCTGGGATTACAGGCTAGTTTCTATTCTTTTATGTGGGTAAGTGAAATAAACCTTCAGAGAGATTGGGAGCTATAGATGGCAAGAAGGGAAATAAGCTCCGAGGAATGTTCTCAAGTGCTACCTTAGCAGCTTCCGCAGAAGTGACCTCCAGGATTCTGGGCCTTTCGCAAACAGGTTTCTTCACATTTATTACTTTTGCTTAAATGGGTTTTGGTCATTATCAACAGGGAACTTATAGGCTTCACTGTTACCTTTTTGAATTTAGAATATATATTTAGAATTTGGAATCACTTTCTCTGATGTCAGTTCTGCAGCTGATTTTTTTCATGTGTTATGTGAGCAAATGTAGATTATAACCATAAACACAGTACAAGGAAAAAGCAGGCCCATCTGTCTCTTTCAAACTTGATTAGGAAAGGTTGTGCAGACAATATTTTTAGTATGGTCTTAAACCTAAGGTTAAGCTACTTTGAAGTCCGTTGACTACCACAGACTTATTCATTTTGAGGGTTAGGATAAAGCAAATCGAAAATGTACACACATTCCTAAAGACCCATTATATTGCTACTTTAAAACCACATTTATATTTCAGTTGCACAGGAAATACATTTGCAGGCACATAGAGTTTTTCTTCTCTGACTTTGTGATAGAAATTCTGAAAGGCTAAAAGTTCTATTACTTGTAGTTAATGCTACTAACAAGAATTAACATGCCAAGGAAAAGTCTGTATACTATCAAGAACTGTGTAAATGAAAAAAGCTACATACTATGATAATCTAAATGGTGTAAAGAAAAGTAAATTCAGTAGTGATTGTACGAAAATAAGTGACTTTTCCACTTATTATAAGTATGATTTTTAATAATTAATCGAAAAGACCAAGTCACCAAGTTATTAAATTATTAAGTGACCAGAAAGTGTCAAACTAGCCTATTTTTTCTCTACCTTCCTTTATAATGGGATATAGACAAATGCCAACAATCAGATAAACAGTCAAATGCCAGACACAGAGTACGTGTGTGTCTGTGTGTAAAAAGATACATTGGCGTGCATATTTTGCTAGAACATTATATATTGTACCAAATCTAATACTTTGAAGCAGACTTTGTATTATGTTGATATTAACATTTTTATGTGGGTAAGTGAAATAAACCTTCACTTATTATATTATGCTACATATATTTCTTTTTTTTTTTTTGAGACGGAGTCTCGCTCTGTCGCCCAGGCTGGAGTGCAGTGGCGGGATCTCGGCTCACTGCAAGCTCCGCCTCCCAGGTTTACGCCATTCTCCTGCCTCAGCCTCCCGAGTAGCTGGGACTACAGGCGCCCGCCATCTCGCCCGGCTAGTTTTTTGTATTTTTTAGTAGAGACGGGGTTTCACCTTGTAGACCAGGATGGTCTCGATCTCCTGACCTCGTGATCCACCCGTCTCGGCCTCCCTAAGTGCTGGGATTACAGGCTTGAGCCACCGCGCCCGGCGCTACATATATTTCAAAAGATCTTTGTAACTATCGAACTTGCACTATTAACAACTATAGAGAGATGGCAATGGATTGGAGTCCCCAGCTTCTTCAGTTTACAGTCTTGCAGAGAATGTGGAACACAGAGCAATAACCCAAGCCAGAAAATGCTAAGCCCAAGCAGGATAATAAAGACAATTACAACGAATGAGAGGCAGAGCCAGAGCTATTCACCAGGCTAATTGAGAAAGACCCTGAGAACACCTCTAATGGCATTAATGAAGAAAAAATTAAAAGAGAAAGAGGACAGGAAATTTCAGTTAAAGGTGGGTTTATGAAACAGTAAATCGTTTTTGATGTAGATGCAGCAATAAAGTCAAATGTCAGAATGTTTCAGGCACTGTGCTAGATATTTTTATATTTTTAATCTCTACAATGCTATTAGGCAGAAGTGGAGAGTTCTATATGAGGGAAAAATATAAAGAGGCTTATAGTAGTAGGTGAATTGCCCAGAGTTTCAGTTAGATGAAGCCAAAATTAATTAAGTCCATTCATTTATTTGTCCATCCGAAAATATGCCTGTTCATCCTGTAATCTCAGCAATTTGGGAAGTTGAGGCAGCGTGATTGCTTGAGGCCAGGAGTTCAAGACTAGCCTGGGCAACCTAGTGAGACCCTGGCTCTATTAAAAAATATATGTGTGTATATGTATATATTAAGCATTTCCTGGGTACTACCATTGTAGGTGCTGAGAATACTAGAGTGAACAAGAGAGAAAAAATACACTTGTCCTTATGGAGCTAATATCTCCACATTATTCATGGTTTTCTGCTTGGTTTTTAGCTGTGCAAACTTTGCTCAAATAAAACATTAATAACTCTCTCCCCTACATATAAAGCAGACTCTCCCCTACACATAAAGCAGATACAAATAGATCTGTTTGGTTAAGGTGATGTAAGGGGCTGGGACCTCTGCCTGGCCAGCGCCTCCTTCACCCTTTCTCATTTCACTTATACCTAGTTAGAAAGCCCCTGCAACCCAATACTGCTACCAAAATGGTGGAGATATCAATGAGGGACAAGAGAAGTGGGTGTAGATGGTGAAATAGGAAAAGAGAGATCACAAGAGCTATCTTATGATGTAATCGAATTAGTATGGGAGTGAGTTTATTTGGAGAGTGAGAGGAATGATAGAAGGGAAGAAGACTTTGGGAGGTTTTTCAGTGGCCCCCCTGAACTAGTGGACACTGAGTAGATTCAGAAGGATTTGGAAGACATAATGAATCAGCATATAAAGACTGTTATGCATTAGAGAGACTATATAGATTTGAAGATAGAGTGTAAGTTGAGAAATTAGAGAGTTGAGGAACCTAGCCTAGCTTTAGTACTTAAACTTTGAAACTTTGGTGAAATTACTAATTGATCTGAGTCTCAGTTTCATCAGAAAAATGGATGTAATAAATATACCCTGTCTAATTGTAAGAATTAAAACTAATGTACGTAAAGTCCCAATAACAGTGCAGTCACCTACAGAGTACTCACGCCACCACCGATATTTCTAAGATTTTTCTAGGGAATGTCTTGTATGCATTCAAGAACAAGTTCTAATAGTTATTATTATTATTATTATTACCACTATTTTTTCCTCTCCAGTGAAAGATTGCAAAAAAAAAAACAGATGCAAATGAAAAACTGACTGAACTTGATATGCCATCCGTTTTTATGAAAAAGGATGAGAGAGGCAATGAGGCTCTAAGCCCAATTGGGGATAACAGTAGAACCACTAACAACAACAACAACAAAATAGTATCGGGTACTTAAAGACATACTCACACATATATGCAAAGGATAAAGTATATTTATTACAATGTTGTTTGTAGTAGCAAAAGACTGGGAAAAACTTAAATGTCCTTCTGTAAGGACAGAAGAAATAAATTAAGGCATAGTCATACTGGGTAATATCATTCAATCATAAGAGTATAAAAGCAAGATACAAATACTCTCTGGAAAATTAATATTTTAATTTGCTCACCTGTGCTACTTACGATATATGTACCCCAGGGAACCAAAAAAAGAGAAAAAAAGTAGAATTAAAAGATAAGAAATTGATGTTGCCCCTTAACTAAGACTTCCAAAATGGCCTTCACAAGGCATCAGCAAGACACAGCCATAGACTTTGAAAATAGCAGTGACAGCTGCTAACCAGAAGCTGTACTGTATGAGTCAAGTTTACCAAAAACTTCAAGATACAAATTATTCTGTTAAGCAGTATTTGCCTGTAGAATCATTTCCAGGAGTAATATCTTTGAATCCAAAAGAAAGGAGTGATCTAAATCACAAAGTTGTATAATGGTGCATGTCAATTGGATAATGCAAAAGAAATGTATGAAGTAAGAAAATCAAACATTCTGAATTCTTACGTTTTCTGTGAGATTGGAATATGTAACATCATCAGAAACATGCAAATACACTTGTCTCATGTCTAACAGAAACCACATAAATAAAAAATTGGATGCATATTTAATTTATATATCTAGGTAAATATATCCAGTTTGTCTTATATATCCACTGTTTGTTTTTTGCAAACAAATATAACAAAGCAAAACAAAAGACTGCTAAGATGATAGAAATACCTATGTTTTGTGTCTTCTTGGGCTGATAGGAGCTAATGAAAGGGATGTTTTCATCATTCTTAGAAAAAAGATTATGGAATTGTAAAATCTTAATAGGCATTGAGCACTTGCTAGGTCCAAGCATAGTGTTGAGTAATTGATATTTTAGTTGGTCTTCACAACAACCTGACAAGGTAACTGCTTCTATTTCCCCAAGAAGTTCATTTACTTGCCCATGATCTTACATGTAGTAAGAGGTCAAGTGGGCATTTGAACCCAAGTCTGCTGACACCTTATTTGTAACCATGATGCTGGTTGCTCTAGGCTTAGGGTATAACCTGCAAGAGGGAGATGGGGTAGGACTCAGTTAGTTATAAACAGCTAGAGGAAAAGCAATTTAAGAGAATAGATTTGTACGTAGAAATAGGAAATAATGCCGTGAAGAGCCTTGGTGGGCAGAATCAATGACCTATATTTACTATTATAATTTTGCCCAGGGCAACCTTTTGTTGTCAGAACAATTATTTAAAAAAAAAATCTACTTAAAGAGTCTGAGATTAGATCCCTGAGAATAGGTGAGAGGAGGAGAAAAAAAAATAGCAATTTGAACAATCTAGTGAGGAGTAGATACATAAGTTAGGAAGATAATTCACATGAAATCAATGAGGGGATTGAAGTTGAGTTGAAGCATTGCTAAGAACTTGTTTAAAAATATATGTCCTATGCTTCTGGCTAGTACAGACATTACAGCTTTTTCTACTTAGTCACCCTATATTATGGGCTGGACATGAAGTGGACAGAATATAGTTTACTCTCCAGGACAGAGAGCCATGAATAGCAAGGTGTTAAATGGTGGAGATTAATAAGTCTTGGCAGGTCAGGGTAGGGGAGTTTGGGTGGCATCTGCTCACACTGCAGTGGGCTTAACTCTCGCCAGTTATATGTGTAAGAGCTGATAGTTCCAACTTTCAAGTGGAGAAAAGCTCATTTTATTTACTAAAGTACCCTAATTTGAGTATTTGAATTAACAGTGATGTTAAGGAGGACATCCCGTTTTCTCTTGTTAATGTGTGTGTTTGAATGTACTTTTGATGATGGAGTTGTCAGATTGCTAGCCACCCTGTCTAAAATAAGCCTCATAACTTTTTCCCGCCCTCCAGCCTACCCCCCCACCCCCATCATTACTCTTGTGCTTCCTTCATAGCCCTTAGGACTATTTGTGGAATAGTTCAGTTTACCTGATGTTGGTGTCACTCCCCAAAGCATGGCGAGGGCAGGCACTATGTCACTTTTGTTCCCAGTTAGGTAGGTGCCTAGCCTACCACTGTAGGTACTCGATAAATATCTACTCAATAAACAGATGGCTGTATGAAGTGCATTTTTCATTAAATGTAGAAGAAAAAAATACAATATACTATTTAAATATTATATCCATAGATACGCCTCCAAACCCTGCAGAAGGAGTATTTTCCTTATTGTGATTTTTAAGACTGTTATAGAATTCCTTTGCATTTCAGTTAGCACCTTCATTCTTAAGGGAGATCCATAACTGGAACTACATGCATCCGTTTACTCCAAGTGTGTTAACGATTACCCTTGTTAATAATACAGGAAGTGAAGATCATTTGGGGAGGAGCAGGGCACTTCTGCATGAGAATGTGACAAATCCTATGAGTATTTTCTCCAAGATTGACCTATGTATTTTACCTAAACTGAAAATAAAATTATTTATGTTTTCACAGTGCCTTAGCTTTTAGAGAGATGTTGGACATAAATTTCACATTTGATATTTTTACACTTTAAGGAAACCAGGAATCAGGGAAATTAAACTACTTGCACAAAGTTTCCTCACTGTTGAATGGAAAATCTAAGACATTAAATCAGAGCTTTGAATCAAACTTCAGTGAGTTTCCCATTAAAACACACAAGAATAATTTGTTTTTAAAAGGAAAATCTAATTTTATTTTTCTAGCTAACTGTGTAACTGCTATGCAACAGTTTCATTGCCTCAGAACCTGAAAACAACAACCCTCATGATTCACAGCTCACCTCTTTCATAGAAGCTAAACTAAAACATTGACATATTAAATAATCTAAAACATTTTAATCTTATCTAAGATATAGAAAACTTGTTTTTGCCCTTAAAATCTTTAAAATAATTTGTGCCGTTGATTCAATTAACTTGTTTATCTAGGGAAGTTTTGGTTTTTTCTAGCAGCATTAACTGTAGAACATGTAAGTAATATTGACATGTTTTTTGTTAGCCCAACAGTGTAAATATCTGGCAAGTATAATGTGAGTTACTTTTCCTTTGCTTTTATTAATTTTTTTTCACTTTTTGGATCATGTTGTCACTTGAACACTTTTGGGTATGTCTGGAATCATCTCTCTTCTCTGTTCTCCATTTCTTGTCCCCTTGGAATTAAAAAATCATCAATTTGATTTCAGTGCTCATCTGATATGTGACAGAATAAACAATACTGGATGTGTTCCAGGCACACATTACATTGAATGCCATCCCTCCTCCAACAGATGGCCAATGTGGTGTTCGTTTTATGAGTGTCCTTAGATCGGGACAGCTTCCTGCATCATTGGTTTATTGCAACCGGTAGTGATATGGTTGGAAGAGTAACTTCCAAAAGCAGATGACGTTTTGGTATAATTTATACAAATAATTATCTATACACAGGCAAGCTACTAAAATACAAAAATAATTTCTACAGTCTTGAACAAAGGTGGCATTATGGAAGATCCTTGCTCACTGATGGCCTGATTCACTTTATATTACAATAAATTCAATAATTGTTGATAGAAAAAGTCACATGCCTGCTTCCGCTTCTCTTAATGGCACTGCAGGGTTGGATTGCAGCGTGAATGAAAAGATGGTATGTTTTCAAAGCCTTGGCAGCCTGTGGTGACCTTCAGGAGAAATGAAATGCTCTGCTGGCTAGAGAAACAATTGAGCTGAAACCAGTGAGGCGCAGTAAACTCAGAGATAGACTTCCCAAATTAAAAGCTGTTAGCAACAGCTCAGACAAGAAGAGAGAGAGTGAAGAATATCACTCTGCAAGGTGATTTTATGCAGATTTTAAAATTGGAGAGAAAACAAAGTGCAGATAAGAAAAAGCTGTTTTTCTCTTCCTGAAGAACTTAGTGCACATATGATATCTAGACTGGGAACATATATATCTATAACCTATTGAAAAGCATACAGAAAAAGAAAAGTCCAACCTCTTCATAAAACGGAGCATGAAAGAATTAGTAGGGGTCTTAACATTTTATAATCAAATTGTTTTCTATGCATCTCTAAGTCACAAAACATCAGTCAGTAGACTACATATTTGAAGAATCCTTTTAACGTATTTGTAATAAAATACGTGTGCTAGTGTTTCTCGAAGAAATGATTTTAAAAATGTATACTAAATCTGCTTACTAAATCTGTTGATGATTAAACTCTATGACTATTTGCAATTTTTTATATTTTATTAAAATAAACGAATTCAACAAGGTCTCTAGTAGTTTGTTGAAAGACTAAAACACCTCCTTAAATATGTGTTTAGGATATAGATAAGACAAAGTGGAAGACTGAAAATATATCCTTTTTATATTTGCAAGGAATAAAAAGAAATGTGATGGACAACAAATAGATGTGCCATGTTCTAATATGTGCAGCAATTCTGTTAAAATGCTTATAAATAATGGTAAAACAAGTATAAAATAATCCTAACCATTCATGTTTACATATTCCACACATGAAAATTTATTTGCACAAATAAAAATGCTCTTATATCCACAAAGGCTCTATTATTCCTGTGTTACCCAAGCCACATACTATAGTTATTAATTTTACTTTAATATCTGTTCCTTTAATTACATTGAAACTAGAAATGGTGGAGGAAGATGGAGGTACAATAACACAAAATTAAAAATATGTTAATTTTAATCTTACTTTAAAAAAATTATACTTCTAGAATGTCTTGCAACTCTCGGAAGCTCTCTTTACTTGTTACCATTTTAATGGTGCACCCTTATTCATTCCTCTTCACAGTTAGTGACCTACATAATATTTATGCCAAGTCTTAAATCTAAAACTTCTGAGTGCTCAGCATAAATAAAAAATGAAGTTGTAAGCTTTCATGTGTACCTACTGTTTATCTATGAAGAAAACAGATGTAAATGAAAATTTAAAGTGGAAAGGATTCTCCTAAAGTTATTTTAGTACTTCTTAATCTTTTTTGATCATTTTCACTTGAAAATTTGATGAAAGCCTGGCCCTATCTCCAGAGAGGAAAAAAAGAGCATAGACACAAAAGAATTGTATTTTATTTTTGAAGACTTACCAGCTCTTTTCTATGAACTTCAGGGACTTCTTGGGTCTATGAAAGCAAATATAAAGCTCATTTTTAATTTTTCAAAAAATTACTCCAAATGTTAAACTTCATTACGATTAAATTGAGAGGCATATGTATGGATTTCAACTTCAGCATTTGCTCCATACGGAACTGCAGCAAGCCTATCTTGCTGCATCTGAAATTCTGCTGTATAATGTCTTAACTTAGGAATCATTTGTGTCTATGTTTAAAGCGGTGGTTCTTAAAGTATGATGTCTAGACCAGTAACATTAGTGTCACCTGATAATTTGTTAGAAATGTAAATTCCTGAGACATCACTCCAGACCTGTTGAATCAGAAATGGGAATGGTGGCTCACACCTGTAATTCCAGCACTTTGGGAGGCCAAGATGGGCGGATCACTTGAGGCCAGGAGTTCAAGACCAGCCTGGCCAACATGGCAAAACCCTATCTCTACAAAAAAATACAAAAAATTAGCTAGGCGTGCTAGAATCACATGAGCCTGGGAGGCAGAGGCTGCAGTGAACTGAGATTGCACAACTTCCCTCCAGCCTGGGCAACAAAGTAAGACCCTGTCTTTTTTTTTTTTTTTTGAGATGGAGTCTCGCTCTGTTGCCCAGGCTGGAGTGCAGTGGCCGGATCTCAGCTCACTGCAAGCTCCGCCTCCTGGGTTCACGCCATTCTCCTGCCTCAGCCTCCTGAGTAGCTGGGACTACAGGCGCCCGCCACCTCGCCCGGCTAGTTTTTTGTATATTTTAGTAGAGACGGGGTTTCACCATGTTAGCCAGGATGGTCTCAATCTCCTAACCTCGTGATCCGCCGTAAGACCCTGTCTTAAACAAACAAACGAATAAACAAAATGGGGGTTAGATCCAACAATCTAGTTACAGAAGCACTCCAGATGATCCTGATGCAAGGAATTCCCTTATTTCTAATTCTCATATCCAAGCATCTGATTTTAATTATTAAATCGATACATAATTTACATACAATAAATGCACCTATTTTAAGTATACATTGAGTTATGACAAATCTATGTATTCATTTAACTGCCACCACAATCAAGATATTGAACATTTTTTCCATCTCTCCAGAAAGATCTGTATATTTGCAGGCAATTCCCACCACCTTCTCCCCAATAAACGACTTATCTGATTTTCATTACTATCAATTAGTGTTGCCTGTTCTAGAACTTCGTTTCTAAATGAAATTATACAGTATTTGCTCTACGTGATTTATTTTTAAATCCAGTCAGCTTGTTGTGTATATCATTACTTCATTTCTTTATTGCTGGATAGTATTCAGTTGTATGAACATGCCACAACTCTTTATCCATTCACCTGTTGTTGGACGTTTGGGGTGATTACAGTTTAGTGCTATTATAAACAAAGCTGCTGTGAACATTCTTGTAGAAATCTTTTTGTGAACACATTTTTCTTTATTGTAAGCAAATACCTAGGACTAGAATTACTGGGTTGCATGTACGATATATCTCCATAAGGCTACCAAACTGTTTTCCAGTGTGATTATACTCCTACCAGAGACGTAAGTTCCAGTCTTTCCATCCACATCATCTCCAATATCTTGGTATTGTTGGTATTTTGTGTTGTTATTTTTAGCATTTACCCTGCTAATGAGGGTAAAGTGATCTTTCACTATGATTTTAAGTTTCATTTCTCTGATGACTAATATTTAGCATGTTTTCATGCATTTATTGGCCATGAGTGTATCTAGTGTATCTTTTTTTTTTTTTTCTGAGGCAGGGTCTCCTTCTTTCACCCAAGCTGGAGGGCAGTGGCACGATCATGGCTCACCGCAGCCTCAACCTCCTGGGCTGAAGTGATCCTCACCTCTCAGCCTCCCTAGTACTGGAACTACAGGCATGTACCACCATGCTCAGCTGATTTTTGTATTTTTTAATGGAAACGAGATTTCAACTTTGTTGCCCAGGCTGTTCTTGATCTCCTGGCCTCAAATGATCTGCCCACTTAGGCCTCCCAAAGTGCTGGGATTACAGGCATGAGCCACCACGGCCAGCTGAGTATATATCCTTTGATGATGAATTATCTGTTCAATTCTTTTTAATTTGGTTGATTTTCTTTTTCTCATTCAACTTTAAGAATTTTTTTTCCACTTCTGGATATAGGTCTTTTGTCATTACATGTATCAGAAATATTTTCTCTCAGTCTGTAACAAGCCTTCTTTATTTTCTAATGATATCTTTTGAAGACTAGAAATTATAACTTTAAGGAAATTCAATTTCTCAGTTTTATTTTTAAGTTTTTAATTTATTATTTCTGATCTAAGAAACCTTGATCTACCTCAAGGATCTTCTCTTGTGTCTTGTTGTAGAAGTGTTATAATTTTGGCTTTTATATTTACAAGTATTTTACATTTCTATTGAAATCTAAATATATTTGGTATATGGTGTGAGGTATAAGCCAATGGTTTTTGGTTTTTGATTTTCCATTTGTATATCCAGTTGTTCCAGCACATTTGTTGAAACTTCAGACAAGCATCAGTTTTTGATTTTTTAAGATAATGTACACTAGTTTTGTTTTAAAAGTTTAAGACTCTTCTCCATTATTCTTAGATTTTGGCCAGAGCTTCCATTAGATAATGTTCATTTGGAAACATATTAACATGAAATCCAAATATTCCTGGAGTATTTAGTATTAGTCTAAATATATATATTAGTTTTGCCTAAATTCAGCTAGAGGAAAGAAAAGACAAGAATACTCTAGGTAGGACTCTACTTCATTGGAAAGGTGAATCTGCTATGGAGAACATTTCTTAGCTGGCATAGTTAAAATACTACCAACTTTCAAAGCAGAATGCTAAATTGAAAGTAAAATGACTGAAAGAGTGAAATGCCTAGTAAATTATGAAATTATGCATAGATTTAGTTATGACCATTGAAAATATCTTCCTTGAGTCTGGGCTCAGTGGCTCACGCCTGTAATCTCAGCACTTTGGGAAGCCAAGGCAGGCAGTTGAGGTCAGGAGTTCAAGACCAGCTTGGCCAACATGGTGAAACCCTGTCTCTACTAAAAATATAAAAATTGGCCTGGTGTGGTGACGCGTGCCTGTAGTCTCAGCTACTCAGGAGGCTGGGGCATGAGAATTGAACCCGGGAGGCGGAGGTTGCAGTAAGCTGAGATTGTGCCACTGCACTCCAGCCTGGGTGACAGAGTGAGACTCTGTCTCAAAAAAAAAAAAAAAAAAAAAAGAAGAGAAAGAAAATATGTTGCTTTAAATTTTATTTTAAATGGTAACAATTTAAAAAATAGCTCTATATTTAATATCGTGGTAGAAATATGTTTATTTATAAAAGTTGAGAAGTTATAGGAAAACATAAAGAGTAATTTAAATCAACCATAATCTTTCCACTCAGAATAAGCATTCTTAACATATTGGTATATATTCTTCGAAATACATAATCACAAGGACCAAAATGGAAACATATTCTAAATGTCATTCTTTTCCTTAAAACATTATAGATCTCTATATCTTAGTAAATGAAGGTCAAATAGCATCAGATTTTATGAAAGTGATACATCTTGTTTAACCACTTCCCTAGTAATGTTCATTACAAATTTTTTTTTTTTTTTTTTTGAGACGGAGTCTCGCTCTGTCGCCCAGGCTGGAGTGCAGTGGCGGGATCTCAGCTCACTGCAAGCTCTGCCTCCCGGGTTCACGCCATTCTCCTGCCTCAGCCTCCCGAGTAGCTGGGACTACAGGCGTCCGCCACCTCGCTTGGCTAGTTTTTTGTATTTTTAATAGAGACGAGGTTTCACAGTGTTAGCCAGGATGGTCTCGATCTCCTGACCTCGTGATCCGCCCGTCTCGGCCTCCCAAAGTGCTGGGATTACAGGCTTGAGCCACCGCGTCCAGCCTGTTTTTTTGTCATTATTAACAGTGCTATGATTAAGAGCCTGGTAGGTATAATTTTGCATTCTTATCTGATTGTTAGACTGTGTTTGTTTCAAAGAATAAAATTGGTAGTTATGTTTCTTTGTTTATTTAATGTATTTATTATCGAGCCTGAACTTAATCGTGATGACTTTCGCTGTATTAGCATATTCAGCCTACTGGAACATTTATAATCTGGAAGTAAACCAGAAAGTTGCCAAACTGTATTTACTTTTTTGGGGAATTTTGAGGACTTAAGTGAGTTTACATATGTGAAAGTAGATGGAATATTCTGTTACACATTTCTATCATAGAAAATTGTGGGACAATATAATCATATCATTAATTAAACATATACAGACAGTCCTCTACTTGTCAAGGTTCAAATTAACGATTTTTCAACTCTACGATGATGTGAAAGTGAATAACATAAGATATTTTTAACTTCTGATTAGTTTCTGGGGACATAACCCTATTGCAAGTCGAAGAGCATCTGTATACAACAAACATCTGTTGTGCACAGGTCTCTATCTAGATGCAAAAAGGCCTGAAAAAAAAATAAAAGACTTCCTAGGTTCCTAGCAGGAAAAAAAAAAAAAAAAAAAAAAAAAGCTATTTGTTGAGTAAATAAAGTCTTTTCCACAAGAAGACATTTTTGAAGTTTTTGCCATTTATAATACAATTGAATTTGAGAACTTAAGATGCCATTTTAATAGGAATTTCTTACTCTGGAGTCCTTAAGTTACAGATAAGCATAATTATTTGTTTTCATATCTCTCTGAAAAAATATCTAGAATCCCAAACCTTTTCTTACACAACTACCTCTCCCTGACCATTGGCATACAGTAAAGGCACGTTTTCATTCATTTATTGAGTAGCTATTGTGCAATAAACGTACTGAGCATCCTGGAGGAGCTTGCCACCTACTTGGGACCATAACATTTGAAAGTTATTTCAGACAGGAGAATTTTAGTTTGGATTTAAATCTGTCTTCTGTGAGGACTATGAGTTTAATTTTTTTTCCCCATCATTCCACCATGGACTCATCATTTCTTTGTCCAGTACAATATACTGGAGAGAGCAAGTTTACTGCTCACTTCCGTTGAATCATAGGTCTTTTTCTCTGCACATTTCCCTGAAGACCTTGATGAAAGGCATGTTTGAAAGTATAAATAAATATACTTACTTTTTCTTTAGATATACTTTATATTTAGAAATCAAAATTGGAAAAGAGCCCTGGCAGGCAATATTTAGTGCAAACTTAATTCTCTGCTTAGAATGTGAAACAATCTTGGCCCAAAGACAAATGTAGTACTATATTTTTCCGTGTTTTATTTCTCATATTTAAAAATTTTAACACAAAAGGATATTTAATATTTTCTTTTTTGTTGTTGTTGAGACAAAGCAGAGTCTCACTCTGTTGCCCAGGCTGGAGTGCAGTGGCGTAACCTTGGCTCACTGCAACCTGCCCGCCTTCTGGGTTCAAGGATTCTCCCATCTCAGCCTACTAAGTAGCAGTGATTACAGATGCACACCACCAAGCCCGGTTAATTTTTGTATTTTTAGTACAGACAGGGTTTCACCATATTGGCCGGGCTGATCTCGAACTCCTGACCTCAAGTGCTCTGCCTGCCTCGACATCCCAAAGTGCTGGCATTATAGGTGCGAGCCACCACACCTGGCCGGGATATTTAATATTTTCAACCTATGGCTACTACTTAATTCATTGTCCTGGATAATATTTTAGAAATAGGTGGACGTGTTTTATTGACAAGTCCCCTCACATGGTAAGAGTTTTTACCTATTACTGCCTAAATCTCTGTTCTGGACAACTCTATTTGTACTTTAAGTGTTTTACACATTTCAAGTATTTAAGCCTATCACCCTTTTAGAGACTTTGTGTCCCCCAGTGCTCATATGTGTTCTGTGAAAAGACTCTTAGAGTGTGGTCAAAGCAACCACTTTCTTTATTATTATTATTTTTTTTATTATTATTATACTTTAAGTTCTAGGGTACATGTGCATAACGTGCAGGTTTGTTACATATGTATACTTAGGCCATGTTGGTGTGCTGCACCCATCAACTCGTCAGCACCCATCAATTCATCATTTATATCATGTATAACTCCCCAATGCAATCCCTCCCTCCTCCCCCCTCCCCATGATAGGCCCCAGTGTGTGATGTTCCCCTTCCCCAGTCCAAGTGATCTCATTGTTCAGTTCCCACCTATGAGTGAGAACATGTGGTGTTTGGTTTTCTCTTCTTGTGATAGTTTGCTAAGAATGATGGTTTCCAGCTGCATCCATGTCCCTACAAAGGACGCAAACTCATCCTTTTTGATGGCTGCATAGTATTCCATGGTGTATATATGCCACATTTTCTTAATCCAGTCTGTCACAGATGGACATTTGGGTTGATTCCAAGACTTTGCTATTGTGAATAGTGCCGCAATAAACATACGTGTGCATGTGTCTTTGTAGTAGAGTAATTTATAATCCTCTGGGTATATACCCAGTAGTGGGATGGCTGGGTCATATGGTACATCTAGATCTAGATCCTTGAGGAATCGCCATACTGTTTTCCATAATGGTTGAACTAGTTTACAATCCCACCAACAGTGTAAAAGTGTTCCTATTTCTCCACATCCTCTCCAACACCTGTTGTTTCCTGACTTCTTAATGATTGCCATTCTGACTGGTGTGAGATGGTATCTCATTGTGGTTTTGATTTGCAAAAGCCAAAATTGACAAATGGGATCTCATTAAACTAAAGAGCTTCTGCACAGCAAAAGAAACTACCATCAGAGTGAACAGGCAACCTACAGAATGGGAGAAAATTTTTGCAACCTACTCATCTGACAAAGGGCTAATATCCAGAATCTACAAAGAACTCAAACAAATATACAAGAAAAAAACAAACAACCCCATCAAAAAGTGGGCAAAGGATATGAACAGACATTTCTCAAAAGAAGGCATCCATACAGCCAACAGACACATGAAAAAATGCTCATCATCACTCGCCATCAGAGAAAAGCAACCACTTTCAACAGCACCCCCTAGTTACTTGTGAGAGGTCAGCTTTCTTGGCCCTCTCTCTTCTAAATCTGAATCTCTGTAAGTGGGACTCTGTATTTTATATTATTAACGACATCCCAGATAAGTATGATGTTCACTGCAGTTTAAGCACCAATGACTTATGGGATCAGTTCTCATTTTTGCCTCCTAGTTTCCAGTTAACATGATGCCTAGTCTGAAGGGAACATCATGCTTCTCTTATTTCATACCTGCTTGGCTCTGAGAGCACTTGTCATCAAGGACAACTGTGTCTCACCTATTCGGGAGGAGAAATATTTCTATGTGCATTTCAGGGTTTTGTTGGCATGCAGGGAAATGTCAAGAGAATCACTTTACCAATCTATTTGTTCACTCATTTCTCGGTACCTGGCCTTCACCTCCTCACGGGACTGGGTGCTGGGGCAGTTCACGGGGTCAGAGGCATTTCACGAGCTATGGGCCTATCTCAACAGTGAAAGAGCTATCCTTTCTTGTACTCCACTCAAATGTTCAGTGAGCCATCTAGTTAGTTTTAAACTACACTATTTTCTGCTATGTAGGAGAGTCAACTAAGGACAAGAATATTAAGTTTAAGAAACTTATGCTCCAGCGATCATTTTTTAAAATTCAATTTATGCTTAAGATATTCCTAAACTTGTTAGTATATAGATTTTCAACTTAAATATTTTAATAGTCATTTACTATGATCAGTTTTCTGTTTTTCTTGAAGAGTATTCTATTAATTACTTATTTTCTCTCTGTGAACAATGTCAATGTATAAAAATTTTATTTCCAAATTAATATATTGTTATCTGCTTCCTAAAGCAATTTCTAAGCTTTCATTGTATGACATAACTCATTAGGTTTTTTACTAATCAGCTTAATATTGCACATTGAGTAATTATCTTGTGAATCTGAGTCACATTATATATACAGACATAATCAAAACCCCCAAATCATTTCAATGAAAAAACAATGTAAAACTGGTAAATAATAATATATTGATAACAAATTTTAATTCACCTCACATTGATATTAATTGAAATGGTAGTATTCCAAATTTTCTTGGTTATATTGCTATCAATATTTTATTATCTATTAAAGGAAAGCAAATCACATCTCACTAGTAAATGCCAATTCATCTACTTTTTAAATTTAAATGCAAATTCTTTCCACCCTTTACCTTTACAAAGAGATAAGTCAAAATAGGAATTTCATATGTTATGCATTACTTTATACACACTTTAATATCAAAATTATTTTTTATCATGATTCTCCAAAACCTTATTTTAGACCAACATCAAGGAATTCAATTTTTATCCTAGTTTCTATATTAAATTGCAATACAACAATAAAATTCTTAGGCATTTCTTATTAAAGAAAAAAAAACTAGGTTTTGTCATAGTTCTCACAAATCCTTGTGTCATTTTCAACATATTACTAGATGGAAAAAGAACAGTGAGGATATTTGTGCTATACATACTTCAAATGTGGCATCCTATGCTCTTCTCATGAGGGAAAGAGAAATGCCTTTTATATTATGAACCACTGGTAAAGTGAGTGATGACTAAGAGGATGTCCTAGCAAACCTTCCCTAGGTAATCTCATATAGATTTCAGAATCAAAGTTGGGAATTTCCTCTTAGTGCCTGCAAAGTTTGGAAACTGCAGTTTTATAACATAAGGCTTTGGGCCTTCTGTATCAACAATAAAGGAAGCCCAATTCACATTTTCTCTAATCATGATTTGGAAGTCCTTGCTTACATGAATATAGTAAGATGTTCATGCTGCCCTTGCTGCTATCATTAATTGTGCACAGTTCCCCCATGATCCTCCACCAGCTGCTGCTACTGCCTATACTGAGGTGGTCAGAACAAAGTTTAGGAGGAATAGATGTTGAAATGGACAAAAATAAGTGATCGTGTGTCCTTTATGTATTTGTCAAGTAGGAAATAAATATTTAGGATTTGTGGAGTCTCTTGGTTATTCAGATTTCTAGCTAGATCAGAAATAGGTAAGATTTACTAGATTTCTTAATCCTTTTATTAAACTTACTGGATTCTGGATTGTAAAGCACTTGATACACTTTCATTTAACTTGGGTACTCAAATAGTATCTTTCACATATAACTATTTTTATAGCAACTACACCTGTGTCTTATAGAGCAATCCATATGTGTCTTTTTTATTTAATCTGTAGAATATTGAGAATGTTTTTAGTCTGTATTTGCATTGATGGATAACACTTCACAGCTAAAATGTAGAAACACACACTTTAGAAAAATTATTATAAATATAATATCAAGCACTATAAAACAATGTTTTAGTAATGTTGTAATTCAAAATAGGCTCTGAGATATATTCTAGGTCAAAATTATATACTATTTGTAATCCAGTGAAAAAATTTTTTGCTTGTATATTATACATATAATCATTTATATATAAATGATTTTATTAAGAGATAAAGGATGAGAGGATGAAATATGTCCCCTAAGGATGCTGTAGGGATGCAGAATATGTATTTTATATATATAAGATATTTATATATATATGTATATATATTTCATTACAGAAGCTTTGCCTTAAATACTACCTGAATAAATGAGAAAAAAAGCTAAAGTGAAATTTGGACCCTTATGAGAGTGGAAGGATATGTTGAACGTTTTTTAATAGTCATAATTATTTAAAAATTACATTCAGGCAAAGAATCCCAGAATTTAAAGCACTTTCTTAGAGGCAGAATGCAATGGTAATTGTAAAGGAACGTGGCTTTGGACTTTCTGAACTTAAGTGTTTATGTCTGTTAATTCAAGATGCCAACCAGCTGGTCTCTCAGTTCAACATTATATAGTCCAATGTATTATATCAATCCTGCTTCCCAAATTGTGGTCCACGGACCCCTGAAATCTTCTAGTCACTGTCAAGAGAGTCCTATAATAATATTAAGGTGCTCTTTGTCCGTTTCATTGTGTTGAGATTTGTATTGATGGTGCAAAAATCAGTGGTAAGATGCTGGTGCCTTAGTGTGAATCAAATGTAATTGGCAGTAGACTGATTATATTATTTACTGCCACATATTCGTGTCGAGAGAAGGAGAAGAGACAGGAGAAGGAGGAGGCAATTTTCTTAAGAATGTCCTTGATGAAGCAGTAAAAATCTCAAACTTTGAGTATGGACTTTTTAATAATCTATGTGATGAAATGAAAAGTACACAAAGAGTATTTTTACTGCATACCCAAGCACAAGGGCAGTCTTGAGGAAAAATTCATGGGGGTGGTTTGAGTTGCTCGCTCAACTAGCCACTTTTTCATGGAACATCGTGTTTACTTGAAAGAATAGCTGTCGAGCTGCCCTTATTCATAGTTGGGCATTTCACATGCATTTTCTCAAAAATAACAAAGTGAGTCCATCACTTCAAAAGAACAACCCACAATGTTTGTTTCCAAATTTGAACTTTTACTTGAAAGCTTGAATTTTAAAATTAGAAAAAAGTATTAGGAAATTGTATATGTCACTGTGAATATGACTGCTTCTCAAATGTAAACACTTTCCTGATGAGATGGGTGGTAATATTAATGAATATGATTTTTAAATAATGACATATATCAACATTTGGGAAAGCTGCAGAACCCAGTGCAATATTTTCAAAATGACCAGTCTGTGATGGTAAAATTTATGCTTAGTAAGAGATCATTCAACGTGAAAGATAGACCAGTGAATTTTAATGTAATAGAGCACACTGATATGGTTTCAGATTTCACATTGCAACTAATCTTTAAGAAATAATCACTTGTCAAGTTTTGGTGTAGTATTAAAGAAAAATACCCACAGCTATTTTAAAAAGCTATTAAATTACTCCTTCCTTTTTCAGCTCTATATCTGTGTGAGAGCTAACTTTTAAAAATATGCATCAACCAAAACATCTTGCAAAAGATTGACTACTGAAGCATTTATGAAAATCCAGCTGTCACTTATTATGCCAGATATAAGAACTTTTCAAACATATAAAACAATCTATCTCTTCTTGAAGTTTTTGTTTGCTTTGAAAGGACAGTTATTTTTTATAACAATGTTATGTGTTAACATGCAATGAGTTCATTGTTGCTATTTTTAAATGAATGATTTTTAAAAAAAATCTGTTTAAATTTCTAATATGGTTAATAGTAATATATATAACCTACATAAACAAAAGCCTCTAAGACCAAAAAGTTTGAGAATCGCTGTTATAATCAGGGTGGTTTCGAAGAAGCTATTCAAATCTAAAATAAAACTTCTTTTGCCACTAGAGGGAGCTTTCATTTTACATAAATGTATTGTATAGAGGCATTAAGAATTTATATGAAAAATAAATGTAAGAATTCTAGAATCACAACACTTACTATGCAGTACAAAACTTTGTGAGAACTCTACTGCTTTGTTTCTTTGGTAACCCTTTAAACAAAATGGAAGGATTTTTTTCCTACAATCATAATTTTATTTGTGCCTGGTATGCTTGAGAAAATGATGTTTACATTAGATATTTAAGAAAACATCACAAATTCTTAATACATGATATCATATAGAAAGAATTCATTAACTTTTTCATCTTTTGAACTGCTTCCTTATAAATAGCAGGTGTTGATGTAGTTCGTTGTTTTCTAACTGCCCTTTGAGTAATTGCTAATTGTGTGTAGGTCAGTCAGAAATACTTCTGACATCTTGTATTTCTCCCAGAGACATCTGTATCCGTTACAGAGAAATGACTGTGCATATGGAAGCAATGGCGAAGTCCTGAATGATTCAGTTCTCTTCTCTGAGGTCCACATGGAATCACACCACTACTGCAGCCAGTCATTCCTGTGGTTTTATAAACTCTCCCTCAGTGACATGCATTTTTTTAAATAATAAAATTTATCTTTGTTTGTCTTCCTGAAGGCTTGATATGGAAAACCACATTCTGATTTATGGGCACAGGCTCAATAGGTAAAGCTGCTGGATTCATTTTGTAGATATTTTAGAAATAATTGCATGCATTATTATATTTCCTAAATAATCTTAAATAGTCAGTGTTATAGTAGAATTTAAGTTAAGCACATCCAAATTTGCAGCACCAATGCTGGTCCAAATTCTTTAGGATGTTTGTCTTCTTAATATGATGTAATGTGCCCTGATAAGGACCAAGATGAGAAAACCGCCGTAAGAAAAATCATTTTCCTTGAGTACTTTCTTCTCCCTGCAGAGTCTTTTCTTATGTTCTCTTAAACTAGTGGTTCTTAACATATTGAAGTAAAAAAAAATGTTTTTAAATCAGGTGGAAGCCATAGTCACTCTGTCCAGAAAAAAATATAATGCAAACACAGTATGATACATTTTGCATAAAAATTTTCAGGGTTTTGGACCTCCTGAAGTCCATGAGAGTTCTAGGTTGAGAATCCAGACTTTAAATCAATAGGAGCCAGTGAAGCTAGAATGTGGCAGGTTTCTTTTGAGGGGTGGGGTACTGAGGATGGAAACGACAAGTATCTGGGACTAACATGCGTTAATCACCTTATTTATTTGGAATCACAAAAAAAAATCTTTGGGGATCCTGAAATACTTTTAGTAAAGGCTCCAAAATCCATTTCTACTAAAATATTATATATATATAAAAGTTAGAGCTGGAAGCTTTGGTAGAGTTCAGACCAGACTTGGTGAAACCTGGTTACACCCCAATGCAGAAATCCATTCAATTTGCCAGTCTCCATCATGGATTTTAAAAAGTGATTTATATAGAAAAGCAGTATTGAGTCCATCTTAGTTTAAACAAATTAAACTTTTTTGAATTTCCTGGAGCCAAATTGGTCTCAAGAATTCATTAAGAATAACTATACAAGTTTAAGTTATATAAAACAAGCTAAGAGCATTTCAAATGTGGGCAAACAACTCACAATAGTAACACTGAAGTTGTTCATCCATATTCAGTTTGTAACATTTTCACTCTTAATTGAGAAAGGATTTTCATAATATATTTAAACTATGAATAATGAAGACATAAAATGATTTCACTAAGAGATAAAGGACGGGAGGACCAAAGACGTCCCCTAACGATGCTATAGGAATGAAGATGACAAAGGAGAATAGAAAGATAGTCCTTTGCTTTCAAATTCTTGGCAAATGTTGACAGTTGAAGCTTACCCAGAAAATGAAATAATTTTTTCTTTCTTTCAAAATAATTGTACCCCGCATCTCTGGTCCCTAAAATGTTTGTAAAGAATTTTCTATTATTATATATTGCTCTCCAGAAGTCCTTCTTTTAATCTCACATCTACATACCTGAATTATTGTCCTAGGTTTTACTTAAGTCATAGGTGATTGATAGTTTAATTTTGCATATGTGCTTGGATATAGCCATGGTGGTGGCTATATCCATGGTGGTGGAAATGAAACTAGACAAACTTTATTATTAATATACTTAACTAACTATGACTTTCTCTTACCATTTCATGTCTACTGCCATATTCCAGTAATCATGAAATAATAATTTGCAATGGCTTTCAGCACAGACAGTTTACTGATACCTTGATTCTACTTTTTGAGGGTTATGTTGATTGAAATGAATAATTTTTCTGTCTTTTTCATTACCTAGTTGAGCCTAACAAATATATTAAGGGTGTCTAGGGTCATCACACATAAAATGAATGTATAACTCCTGCAAAACTGAAAAATTGAGTTTGTAGGCTGCCAGTTTGGCAAGAATACATTCAACACCTTTCTGGGTAACTTCAAATATTTGCAAAACTTGGAGAGAATAGCGGGCAGTATGATTTGCAGCTTGGAGAGTAAACTTTGTGAGTCAACAATGATGTTGAAAGCCAGCAAAGGTCTAATGAATATATGTTACAGTTTTAACACTGAAAATCAACTTTCAGTTATTCATGAGGCTATTTTTTCTTCTTAAAAAGCCCTTGGTTGCCCTTCCATTCTTCTAAATTTGGCAGGCACACTTAAGTGCTGATGATGAGTGGATAGTGGCATGTGGCAGGCTGTGTCATGGTCCTGGGAGACCTGTCCCATTCTGAAGAGGACTCCGTGAAGCAGCTGAGGGCTCAGCCATATGTCCAGATTTTTCAGGAGATAGATGGTGAGAGCTAAGGAGAGTGTCAGTGTCCCTGAAATGGAGCTCAGGTCAAGGATTCAACCCCAGGTGAACCAAAGCTTTACCGTATTTAGGAAATAGTGTGGGGTAGGGAGCTCTAGTGTTGGAATAGGGAGAATATTCTGGCTTGTTCCATGTAGATGCTTTAAATTTATACAAGTGCTCAGGATACCAAGGCTCAATCGTAGACCTTACTTTCTACTGGGAATGAGGCTTCTCAAATTAAATATGCCTTGTTCAGGCTTGACTCAGGTGAGCTAAGACTGCATGTGTTTGACAGTAGATCCACGACTGAGAAAATGAGGACATCTTTTCTCCAGTGCAACACTTTCATTTCCCAGGGGACCCTGGTGTGTCCTGTGAATGACCTTTAGAAATAAATTAACTTTTCCTAGAAAAATAACGAAGATGAACTAAAAATGAACTTATTATTATTAACATAGATTTTGCACAAAATTGACTTTTCATGAAACCTGCTTATTATTTTTTAAAAGCTTTTACTGAGATGTAATTCTTATACCATAAAATTCACCTATTTAAAGCATACAGTTCAGTGGTTTTTAGTATATTCACAGAGTTCTGTGACCATTACCACAATGTTTGGAACATTTTATTCTAGAACTTTTTCTTCATTCCCTCAATAATCCCTGTACCCGTTAGAGTCACTGTTCAGACTCCCCTACTTGAACCTACTAGGTCTAGGCAACTACTAATCTACTGTCAGTCTCTGTAGATTTTCCTATTCTGAGCATTTTATAGAAATGTAAGCATACAATATGTGATCTTTTGTTTTGTTTTGTTTTGTTTTGTTTTTGAGACGGAGTCTTGCTCTGTCGCCCAGGCTGGAGTGCAGTGGCCGGATCTCGGCTCACTGCAAGCTCCGCCTCCCAGGTTTACGCCATTTTCCTGCCTCAGCCTCCCGAGTAGCTGGGACTACAGGCGTCCGTCACCTCGCCCGGCTAGTTTTTTTTTGCACTTTTTAGTAGAGACAGGGTTTCACCGTGTTAGCCAGGATGGTCTCGATCTCCTGACCTCGTGATCCGCCCGTCTCGGCCTCCCAAAGTGCTGGGATTACAGGCTTGAGCCACCGCGCCCAGCCAATATGTGATCTTTTATGACTGACTTTTTTCACTCAGCATAATGTTTCAAGGTTCACCCTTGTTATAGCATGCATCAGTACTTTATTCCTTTTTACTGTACAGTAATATTCTATTGTATGAATATACCATCTTTTATTTATTCATTCATCAGTTTGTAAGTATTTGTGTTTCCACTTTCTGGCTATCATGAGTAATGCTGCTGTGAGCATTCATGTACACGTTTGTGTGTGTGGACATACGTTTTCATTTTTCTTGAGTATATATCTAGGAGTGGAATTGCTGGGTCATACGGTAACCCTATGTTTTCTATGTTGAGGAATTCACAAATTGTTTTCCAAAGTGGTTGTGCCATTTTATAATCCCACCAGCAATGTATGAGGGTTCCAATTTCTCTACATTCTTACCAACACTTATTATTGTCTGTCTTTTTTGTTTTAGCTTTTCTGATGGTGGTAAAGTGATAATTTCATTCTGGTTTGAGATTGCATTTCCCTAACTACTAATAATGTTGAGCATCATCTTATGTGCTTGTTGACCATTTGAATATCTTCTTTGGAGAAATGTGTATTCAAATCTTTAGCCCATTTTTAAATTGGATTTTTTTTTGTATATTTAAAGTGTTCTTTATATATTATATACACAAAACCCTTTTCAGATAGATGGCTTGTAAATATTTTCTCCTATTCTCTGGGTTGTCTTTTTATTTCCTTGATGAGGTCCTTTGAAACACTATAGTTTTAATTTAGATGAAATCCAGTTTTTTTCTTTTCTCATCCATACTTTTGGTGTCATATCTAAAAAAAAAAAAAAAAAAGACTGCCTAAAATACTATGCATATTAAACCATTTTACATTTTACCCTTAGTCTTTTAGATTTCCATAATTTTTCCTTTGCTGCATTATGAAGCTGTCTTCACCAGCACTTAAGGACCATTTCTCTGGTGTTAGAACATGAGAGAGGGAACAGTTTTCAGGAAGTCCTTTTTTTATACAGAAATCATTTACCTCCTCGCTGCCACTAGCAGTGAACATGGGAAAGAGCAGATAAGAACACAAAACCTACCTTTTCTTCTTAACCTCATGTAGAAATTTCACTGAGGTATAGTATATTTCTAGTTATTTTTATGTATTTTAACTAATGCCTAACACTTTGAATGTCCATAAAGGATATTATGACTAGAAAATTCAGTCTTATCTTTTCCAAAATAAGTTATTGGATAGTGTTACTTAGTACAGGGCAAGAGCGTATACTCTGGAGTCGTGCTGCCAGGTTGAATCCTGACTCTAACATTTAGCTGTGTGAGTTTGGGCAGCTTATATAATTTGTGTGTGTGTGTGTTTTAATTCTCATCTATGAAATTGGAATAATGACAGGACCTACCTCATAGACTTGTGAGGATTAAATGAGATATTATAGGTAAACTAATTAGAACAATGTCTGACACATAATAAGTTCCCTTAAGTGTTCAATGATAATGATGTTATTGTTTTGTGTTATAGAATTAATATATCTGTGGAAAATTGGCCAAAACAAATTCTGATGGATCTTCTTTACTGCTGTTTAAATATTTCAGACAAAATGAAATATAACCTAGAATATGAACAGCACTAGGTATGCATACTTGAAACAAAAATCATCATGATCATTTATAGATTTCTATTTTACTAAGATTTTTTCTCTTATAAAAACAAATTATACCTTCTAATAGTAAGGAAGTTGCCTCTGCAAGTCTTTGTTGTTTTATTTGTTTTAATTTCAAACATTAAAATAGCACATTAATTGATCAAGGAGTGTCAATTAATTTCAAATGCTGCAAATATACTAATATTTATTCATGGCAATCACAGCATGGGTAGAGGGACAGGAGACAACCATCTTGTAGAGGAAGAGCTTTTAAAACAATTATATTAATTCCATTTATAGGAAAAAAATAATTCATAGAAAAATTCATGTTACAGTTCCTAAAAGCATGTTCCAATTACTATTCCGAAAACAATGTGTCAGATTCTATTGTATTCATTGGCTATTACTCATTTTGGCAGTTTGGGCTATGCTGCCACTAACAGTTTCATGAGACTAGCAGACTATCTTCTAGTATACACAAAACTGTGTAGATACCTTGTCTCGCTATCAGACCGTCGCTCCTTGAAGGAAAGTGTTAACCAAACCTGTTCTGTATTCCCCGTATCCAGTACAGTACTTTGTCCATAGAAAGCACTCAGTAATTCCTAGGGATCACGCAATTTTAGAGCCACAGGAGAAAGGCCTTCATTAGATATGGCTTAATTCATGAAGTATTTATGTAATGTGTGAAAAAAATATACTAACTCTACAGTAAAGGAATGAAAAAAGTCTGGAAAGATACTTTTCCCCATGAAGCCTGCTTTCCCTTTGCTCCTTTGCAGTTTCCCAATCTTGTTCCTCTTCCTGTCACCTATGGTGTTAACACAGATGCCTCAGGATGCCACTTGGCAGGGTGCATCTACAGGTGTTCCCTGCCTATCCGGAACAGCCTTGTTCAGCAGATTGTAGAACAGCCTTGTTCAAGCGAGAGATCGCTTGTGTAAGTCCCTGTCTCTCCCTCTAAACTGGAGCCCTGTGAAGGCAGAAATCAGTCTTGTCTTGTGTTGTGTTATTTTTGACTAGTGTGTAGTGGTCTGGCATATATCTAAAAAAACCGCTCAGATATATAGTAGTGATTGAAGTAAATGTCTAGCTCTGCTGCGGGCTAGCTGTGTGATTTGGGGGAAGTCTGTTAGCCTCTCTGGGCCTCTGTCCATCTCTCTATAAAAAGATGAAGGCTGGACCTGATCCGGGTTTCAAATGAGGTGATCCATTTGCTGATTTTGATCCAGAATGGTGGTTTTTAAAAATTTTTTGTTGTTTGTTTTTACAAAGAAGCACGTACTCCCATTTTGCTGCAAGACCCCCTTTCAACTTTCACCTTTGTGCTCAGTGTTATCCTCCCAGCTTCTGAAAGCACTCTGGCACAGGCTGAAGCTTTGTGTTACCTTTCTGTTCTAAGACTTGCAGGCTGTGGTTTTAGGACATGCATGATTTCATGCTTCGCCTCCATTTACTTACAAGCAGGAGCTTTCATTTACATTGTCTTGTCCTCTTGAGTATCATTTGTTTTGACTCTATCCACCTGGCAAAGCTTGTGGATTTCAAAACTCACAAATTCCTGCTGTTGGCTGTGCCCTTTACTTTAACAGGGGCGATTATATCTTCTCTCTAGATCTTTTAATTAGCACCCTACAAAGTGTGCATTTTTAGCATTATGATGAAGATCAAATGAGTAGTGGGAAGACATCATCTTTCAGAATATACATCCACACATGAATTTTAGAAATTCTGTTGTTAATTTGAAATTATTTATTTTCCTTTCTATGGATTATACCTATGAGTCTATGTTGGTTATGGAGATGGATGATTACATTTTGATTCCGAACTTACCAGCAATATTCATAAGTAAGTATACATATGTACTATAGACATGTTAATAACTTTATTTAATTAGTTATATCCCAGGATTTTTTTCCAGGGCGAAACCAATATAAAAACGGGGCATAATCCTCCGTGAATCTGTTGTGTGAGGTCTGATTACTGCCATGAGGTGGCATCTATAAATGTTGCTGCTTATTAGATTGAAGTATAGTTGGCATGGACCCATATTTAGTTAGAGTTGAGTGGGCCATAACATTCCTTTGTTGAGTAAAAATGTTAATATAGCTAGTAGTTATGAACAGTGAGATGAACTTCTGCTACTTTTGCACTCAAAAAAAGTAAGAAATGTAAATTTTGTGACTGTGTTTTCAGTACTCAGTAGAATAGCAGCCATTACATTGAGAAATAGGTGACCGTTTGACTATAGCTGCTCATTTTAGAACGTTCTGTGTGGTTAGCTACTTGAAGCATAGATTCACAATAGAAGCAACTTTCAAATCTAATAGAAACCCGTGGGACATACACATGGGCCTGTTCAAATAATTGAACTCCCTTCTGCTTATTACTATCTTATTTGCCACTTGGTGCAGCCCCGAAGATTGTACAAGCTGTGAAGAAGCCACTTGGATATGGTCTGGCAGTCTCAAAGCAATCATTTCAGCTTCCGTCACAGTAGACCTACTTTATGGAGCACTAAGGGGCGCTGTCATTAAAAATACTAAGGAAGTAATTGCTCGTACGTGGTCCTGAGTAGTTCCTTCCCTTCTATATATTTTGCGTTCTCTTACACTGTTATTCTCCACATTGTTATTTCAGATATTAGGAGATTTGTGGTCACAGGCTAAAGATGACCTTATTATACAACAATCTGATGTTTGAAGCAGCAGTATCTAGATATGTCAGTTTCTTATATATCGCCTTGAATAAGTGTTTCTGCTTTGGAGGAAGCTCTACCTGATACATCTGTAAATGTGGCAATTTAAAGATTATCATGGTCAATACAAGTCTTTCTCCACCTTTGGCCTTATTACCCTCACCCTATGTCAAGTGCTTTATCTCTTATGGAGAAGGGATCTTGAGTTTACTGAGCACTCAATGGGCTTGCCGTCAATGCCTACTCACTTAAAAACCATTTATTATTAATTCATAGATAAAATTGATTGATTAATAAAATATCTGAAATGAATAAGGGGCATTAGAAAAGACAGTTCTGATTCACATTTATTTTCCCCTTATTTTCTGTAAATACATTTTACCTTATTAAATGTGTGTGAGTGCATAACAATGAGAAAGAGAATGAATGAGAAAATGTGGGCACATACTCTCTCAGAATAAAATCTTGCTGTTGTGTGTGATTTTGTTCTAATGCCAGGTACCTGGGTTTGAAAAAAAGTTTCTAGTGCCTTATTAATTATGTGTTCACCATTATTACATAAGTAGTTACCTTATGTAATATTAATGATATTATGCTCCATTCAATAAGAGAACTGTAATCCTCAATTGCACAGACATCCTCGCCTTTAGATATTTATTCAAAATTTAGAGAAAAAAAAAGATACATTAGATATTTGATCTTTGTAAGGATTTCCAAAAGACTTTTTCACCACTTTCAGCCAATATTAGTGAAACATAATCAGTGATATAACACTGCGTGGTATTAACATTGTTCCAGGATCATGAGAAAGCTCTTTCTATATCAGAAATGCACACCTTTAAATGGATTAGACATGCTAAAAAAGTTTCTAACCTTGACCTTAGCAATATTAATTTTAGAAGTTCAAGAGGACACACCTAAAACCATCTAATCCAAGTTTTTACCAAAAGCTGGAATGTCTCCTAAGATCCTCATGAAACATTTGTCCAGGCTCTGCCTGAATACCTCAGAAACAAAAAGTTCATAATCTAGTAAAGTGTAAGCATTGCGGTGTTGGTAAACACTAATTCCGCAGGATTTTTTTCTGCTTCCAATGCATCAGCTCTCTTTTCCCCAATGCCATCTCCTGGAGACAAGCAAAATGATCACATTTTCAATCATCTGAAACATTCCAAATTTCCTGCAGCTGCTTCTCCTTAAGTGTGTCTCCGTAACACATTATTGAGATCAGGTGGCCTCCTGGGTTCCCTTCTGGATAGATATTGTCATCCAGCTCTTTCCATAGTTTAAAATATCTCCATAATTTTGTGTCATGCTAATGCTTCCTCACTTGTAAGGCACTCCAGAAAGTACCACAGTTTGGTTTCTCCTTTGACTTAAATTCTCCTGAAATGTGCCTCCATGGGGTTATTGATGGTCTCCTGGGCATCAAGCCCTGAATATATTAGTCCCTCTGCAGCATTTGACCTGGTTGGCTCTTTGAGGCTCTTTCTTCTTTTGAGGTCCTGAAATCTCCTTCTGCTTCTTCTCAGGCTCTTCTTTGAGTTCACCATTTAAAGCCCAGAGTTTGGCATTTTCCAAGGTAGTATTTGTCAGCTTTTCATATAGTACACATACTTACTGAGTGATTTTATATGCTATTATGTGTTGTTATCCGTATTTTGATAATTCACAAATACACAGTCACCAATCCAGATCTCTCCTAACTTTTACAGTTCAGTTGCCCCATGAACTGCCCTGGCTTAGCACCTTATCACTTCCTACCCATTTAACTAGAGCGGTATCAGGACTGGTCTTAGGTGGAATTCATGTATTCTCAGAGGCTAGGCTAAGCTTCCTGAAACAAATATTAATAATTATCCTGAGTCAAAGACTTCAATGACTCCCCTTTGCCCACCGAATCCTTTTCAAGCTCCTTATGTAGTCCATAGATTTTTTTATGACTTTTTTCAGGTTATATCTCCAATCTCATGTAAAACCACGTTCCATCTTAACGTCTCAAGTTATAGTCATAGAGAACCAGCTTCTGTGTCCTGAACACTTGGTGCTGTTTCTCCTGCTCTGAGTCCTAGGCAGCTTCTTCTGCCTGAAACTCCTGGCATTCCCTCTCTCCCCTCTCTTCACTTGACTACCTCCTGTACAGCTCAGAGATACCACTCCTCTATGCCATGGCTTACTCTTCCAAAGAGTTAAGTGCCTCTCCCGTGGACTCTTGGAGCTCCTGTGCATGGTGCAGCTCTCTACCTTAGCACTTCTTACGCTGTATTATGATCATTCATGTACAGTCAGCCCTCTCTGTCCATGGATTCCACATCCATGGATTCAGCCAACCTTGATCAAAAATATTTGGGAAAAAAAATTAGCAATACAATACTAAAATGTGATACAAATTTCAAAACAATATAAAGTGATTTATATGACATTTACATAATGTTAGGTCTTACAAGTAATGTAGAGATGATTTAAAATATATAGGAGAATATTGGTAGGTTATATGCAAATATTGTGCAATTTTATATCAGAGATTTGAGCATCCTCAGCTATTGGTATCCTCGGGGAGCCCTGGAACCATTCCCCTGTGGATACTGAGGGATGACTGTACATGTCTCTCCACCACCAAATCATGAGTAACTTGAGGGAAGGGCTGTCTTTTCTCATATGTGTAACCCCACTACTTATGAAAATGACTTTGGCACTTGAATATATGCCTTAATATTCATTTATTCATTCAGTGAACATTTTTTGAGTATCCATCTGCCGTGGTTTTAATATGTGCCCCAAAATTTGTGTGTTGGAAACTTAATTCGCTATGTAATGGTGTTGGGAAGTGGGTACTTTTGCGAGGTCATTCAGAGAAGCCGAATGGATTAATGCCACTATGAAAAGGGCTTGCAGGAGTGGATTCTCTCATTCTTCTGCTATGTGAGAACACAACATTTTGTCCTTTCTTGCCCTTCCACCTTCTGCAATGTGAGGACGCAGCAAGAACGCCCATACCAGACGCATAGTCTTGATCCTGAAAAATCCGGTTTCCAAAACTGTAAGAAATAAATTTCCATTTGTTATGAGTTACCCAGTCTGAGATTCTCTGTGATAGCACCACAAAATGGACAAAAATACTATTATCTGCAAAGGGTTACAATAGACGTTACTGATAAGATAAAAATGAACTGGCTCTTACAAAACTTATTAACAATTAAACAATGTATTTATTCCCTGTAAATGTTATTTCATTTTTTATTTTAAAATGTGGGATCATTTTAAATCTTCATCTGGCTATAAACCATATTAGCTAGTTTTCCTGTCTATGTCCTATGTAGATTTGTTCTTTAGAACATAGTTTGGGTTGCAAAGCGTGCACTTAGTGCTAACATTTATCTCCTTTCATCCTCAGAGTAAGTCTATAATGTCCATATTATTATTCTCTTATGTGTGAAAAAACAGAAATGTGCAGACTGTGTCAAAGCAGAGTTTCAAATTCAAGGCCCTAGAGCTTTACACTAAGCTGATCTAGAAGCTCTTTTTGTCTTTATTTGAGGCACTGATAACAAATGCTGAATGAGAAGGAGCTGAACTCTGAGCCCTCAGGACTGACATTACAGATCTTTTTCCTGGTGGCACCATCCATTTATCAGACATTCTTATCAATCTCCCTAGTAGGCAGCCCACCTTTCTTCATCCTGTCCACAAGGACATTACAAAGAGCTCACTAAAGCCTTGCAGAACTCGCTCTCCGCCATCTCCATGGCATTGCCTGTATCTACAAATCGAGTACCCCATCAAATGGGGAAAATGGAACTACATGACCCAAGGTTCAGTCTCTGCTCAATACTGAGCCTCATAAATATCTGTCAGACTAATGACTGACTTGACTTTCTTCCCTATTCTTTCCATTACAGCCGCTAATAACTTGCGGGTGCATAAATACTGAGTTCAATTATCCTTTAAGTCTTTAGGTGTGCTACATTACTGTGAGTATGAATACAAAACAAAACCTCTCTTCAGGGATTGGATGGCTTCCTCACATGAAATGCGCATAGTTGTGTATCTGTCTTTTTTTTTTTTTTTTTTTTTTTTTGAGGCGGAGTCTCGCTCTGTCGCCGGGACTGGAGTGCAGTGGCCAGATCTCAGCTCACTGCAAGCTCCGCCTCCCGGGTTTACGCCATTCTCCTGCCTCAGCCTCCCGAGTAGCTGGGACTACAGGCGCCCGCCACCTCGCCCGGCTAGTTTTTGTATTTTTAGTAGAGACGGGGTTTCACCGTGTTAGCCAGGATGGTCTCGATCTCCTGACCTTGTGATCCGCCCGTCTCGGCCTCCCAAAGTGCTGGGATTACAGGCTTGAGCCACCGCGCCCGGCCGTGTATCTGTCTTAATCAGCCTCCTGCTTACTCCAAAGAAAAGATTTCTGAAATCATGCACTCCCCAACTAGTAGTTGTACTAAGTGGCCGGGCAAGCAGGACTGAACGCAACTGTGTCGAGACTTCTTTCATCTCCAGAGAAAAGGAGCATCAGGCAGCCCTGCCCTGGATAGGGCCTGAGAACGAGAGCCCGTTTGACAGGGGACAGAAAGAGTACGTGGCGTACCTAGAAAGAGGCTGAGTAGGGTCAACTCCCCGGAATTGGGCACTGTTAGGTTCCCACGCCCAGTTTTCCACTTGCTGCTTGATAGTGCAGTCAGGAGTAACAGTGGGAAACAAATTAAATAATAGGTTGTTTTCAACATAATTTTAATAGTTTTCCCCCACAAGGGTTAATGGCTTATTGCTTAAAAAAAAAAAAAAAATAGTAAGACAACTCTTGTACATCAAACCATCTCCTTTTTATTTTTTTAAACTTTCTTAGGCGGATATGACAGTACCAACACAAGTGGCACCTAGTAATTGTTAAGTTGTAATTTTAGAAATAAAAAATGTGTTCCCAATGAGCCTGTGTTTTGAAAGAAAAATTTAGCATCAACTCTGATATACCATCTAGCATTCAAATCACATTAAAAAAAAATTCATAGTAGTGTGAATTCTCCTAGGACAAGGCTGATGAGGAACAGGAGACTGAATTGAACAACCTTGATGAAAATAAAACCCCTTTTGGCATTACCAGTTTCTGTGTGATCTTTTCTGCTAGTACTCCAATTTTAGTATGATCTTGATCAGAAAGGTGTAATTTATAGATAAAATTTCAGGATGTGACTTTAGTTGGTTTCTGTACCTCTTTAAAGAAGTTCCACATTCTCCATTTAATCCTAATGGTTTACTGATTATTCTGAAATTCCAAAAAAGAGCAATAGATTGAACCTTTTGTCTTCCTCGGTCTCCACTAGTAGAAGCAGTAGCCACTGCGTTTGGTACACTTCACACTTTTCAAAGCTGATTCATGCTGTGTTTAGCGTGTCTTTGAAAAGACCACTTTTGGCATGGTAATCAGATTCTAAAAATGTAATTACAATAGAAACAACAACAGCAAGCCTTGTGGTTTAATCTCTCCATATTTATGTAATCATTTCGAAATAGTACGTAAGTGTGGAACTTATAGAAAAATACCATTTATAATTGTGCTGCATTTCAGTGACTATTGAGGACAAAGAATTCTTATATAATAAGTTGTTGTGGCTTTTTGGAACCCCAGAGCTTATGTAATCATTATTATAAAAGAAATCTATCATTTTTGTTTTTCATTTGAGGTACAATACTAATTATATAACCCATTGGACATTTTGTGCTAAATTTAAAACTGTGGTGAATGAAAAATATTTAACTTTGAATTCAAAGCCCATAGGAAGATAGTTTGTATAATTCAAAATTTATTTCACTTAACTTTCCTGAGTTCAGCTCTATTTGTCCCTTAGGTAATGATTACGAAGTATGAGCTTTGTACTCGTAGAGCACGTTTCTATGGGGAACTTAGTGAGCAAGTAAGTTCTGGAAATTACTATTCTTTACAGTCTTCCTGAGGAGATAGATAACAAGTATTAATGTCCTTTAGCTGAAACAAACTAAAACACAAGTTATGATTGACTCAAGGTTTTATCATCTGTGATTTACAAGGAAACCAACCTCTTGGAATGACTTCTCCTCAGCCTCCCAGATACGCTGGAAAAAGTTGAGAATATTTGGTGAACTAATTCTATAAATGCTTGCTTACTGACTGGGGCCATTTAAAAATAATGAGGAGGGAGATAACTGGTGAGATGTCTTTAAATTTTATGTCGTGAATTTTTTAAAAATCCAGATATTTGTTCTTGTAGAACATATAATATTTTTGTGTTTCTTGGACGTACCGCCTGTACATGTTGCTGATTTCGAAGCAGTTGCAGCAACATTTTTCCTACCCAAGGAAACATTTATAGATAGTACTGATTAGTATCCAATGTGTATTATTTTTTTTTTTGCTGTCACTGAATTGTCTTTAGTGGGCGTATTTTGGTGTAAAACTACAATGCTGTATTATGATATCTTCTGTGAAATAGATTTTAAAATATGTATATTCTAGTTGGAAATGTAAAGGATAACATTAGAAAAATGCAGTAAATGGTTAAATATATTTACTTATCCATTCAAATATTCCATCAGTCAGCATTCATCAAGGGCCTTCTATGTGTCAGGCACTGTTCCAATAAGAATGTATTGAAAATGTTCTGTGTGGCCGGGCGCGGTGGCTCAAGCCTGTAATCCCAGCACTTTGGGAGGCCGAGACGGGCGGATCACGAGGTCAGGAGATCGAGACCATCCTGGCTAACACGGTGAAACCCCGTCTCTACTAAAAATACAAAAACTAGCCGGGCGACGCGGCGGGCGCCTGTAGTCCCAGCTACTCGGGAGGCTGAGGCAGGAGAATGGCGTAAACCTGGGAGGCGGAGCTTGCAGTGAGCTGAGATCCGGCCACTGCACTCCAGCCTGGGCGACAGAGCGAGACTCCGCCTCAAAAAAAAAAAAAAAAAAAAAAAAAGAAAATGTTCTCTGTTCCAGAAACCATGTGAGGCTTTCCAAATACAAAGTTCATGAAACAAAGCTCTGTTCTTTGGGAGCTACAGATCTGTGCTATTGTGGGAAGCAAAGACGAGTACTTAGTAGCTGATTAGGTCAGGGAAAGTTCCCAAGGTTATGGGGCAATAGTCCTCATAACTATTGGACTGAATTACTTTCATTCAATTCTTAGGCACAGACTATATCTAACAGCTAATCATTTCTGGGAATGGCAACAAATGCAAGCAGGTGATGAGAAATTTTGAAAGAGTCAGTACAGAGATAGCATAAATGCCTTCTTCATGAAACCTTTAGTAATCAAATTGGTCAAAGATAATCACTGTACCTCACAAAGCTCATGGATCTGGTGTCATACATCTATATCTTCGTGACTCTCTGTCTGCTGCCTATGCACAGCAGCTCAGAGCTCCAAGAACAAGGATTCCAAGAGACATAAGTGGGAGGTACAAGTGTCTTATGTTCTTATGTCCTTTTTTATTAGAAAAGGAAATATATCAAATAATTTACTTTTTGGAGCCCTCTTTAAAATGTTGGTGTCCGCCTGGCTCGCATGCCAATATACTAGTGATATTTTTAGAACCACATGAAAATCCAAATATAATATAATCTCAGTTCAGTGGTACTTTCATTATATATGAAATAAAATAAAATGTACCATTGCATTGATTTTCTGATTTGCACTATGTAGAAACTTACCCAGTGAATCTTGCCATTCAATAATTGCCCTTTGGTTATCTCTCTTAAAGAGTGTATTTTATGATCCACTGTTAATGGAGGAAAAGATTACTCTATCAATTGCTGTTTACCTATTGATTACACTGCTGCTTTACATTACTTAACAAATATCTTTGCATAGTCCTAATGGATTAATTATGCACGCATATTCTATGTATTATACATTGTTAGAGATAGCTATAGTAATTCCTGACTTTCTTAAGCTACACAGGAATAAAACTCATTTCTTTACACTTTTAGAGTATATGTGAGTGGATATGTGTGTGTTAAAATAACATCTTCACACATTACTAGTTTCAGTAAGATAAAATTTCAAGGACGATTCCCTCTAAAGTTTTTAGGTAGTAGAAGATAAGATGCTGGACAAAGAGGACATTCTCATCTTACTACAGTGTATCACACAATTAGGCACTTTGTGGGGAATTTTATGTCTTCTGCTAAAAGAGCCAGCATTGGACAATTTCAGAAATAGGTTATTGGAATGATCAGACCATTGGTTGGTTCTGCTATGATAACTTCCGTTTGCCTAAAGAGGGTGATGTTTGTTTGATTTGAATACATGTCAGAAAATAGAGAGTGTTCTTTGTTTCAGGCTTCTTGAATCATCCCATGCCAGAAACAGCCATAGCACAAAATTTCTAGCCAGTCAAAATGCTTGTTTTTCACATTCTGTGATAGGAGATTATTTAACGATGTCAGAAGATATTTGTAATATGTTACATGGATTAAACAACAGCTTGTAAAATAGTGTGTACATTATAAATCATAGCCCTTTTATGTTTGACACACAGAAAAAGACTTCATGTGGTACAATTGTGGTTATGTCTCCAGCACAATCTCTGGTGTAGTTCAAAGAACCCAGTTTTAAATCCGTTTGTCCACTTACTGGAGATGTGATCCTTGACCCTGAGCAAGCTACTAAACATTTCTGGGCCCTAATTTCCTCATTGGCAACATGGAGACAATATTAGGGTTTGTAAACTAATGATTAAATATATATAAATAATTCAGAACAGTGACTGGTACAGAGTAAGTGCTCAATATTACTAAAATTATATTACTGCCATGAATGCATAGTATTAATAATACTTATCTTTGGATAATGACCTTAAAAGTGATTTTTATTTTCTTATTTATAATTGTCTGTATTTTCTAAATTGTCTAAATTGCACTTGAATAAAGGTTATGTTATTCAAACAAGAAGAAAAAAGGTGAGTACACTAATTTATACAAGACATCTTCAAGCACAACTTCGGTTATCTTTAACATCTTCTAAAGAGAAACTACTTTGTACCATTCTAATTTTTATTTCATTTTTACCTTTCTTCTTAATGAAATAAAATTGGAGTGTTACTAAGTTACTAACATCTTAACAGCTCCACAAAAGTAAGATTAGCAGACAAAAATGCGACTTGTTTCTTTCTTGAAATATTTATAATAAATATTAAGACAGACTTGTATCATTTATTGTAACTTCTTAGGTTTCTTTTTAAAATTAATTACTTATTTCGTTCTAATATAAAGTGAATCACAAGAAAATGGGAAAAGCAAAATTATATGCTTGAGGGAAAAATATTTAATAGGTCACTGGTTATTCAATGCTAGTTTGTAAAATGAAGGATAGATTTTAACAATTTTCTTATACATTTAATTGGGAAAAAAACAGGTTCTTCTTAGTAGAACATAAACATACTTACTGTCTCTTTTTAATTTGTTAAGCAAATTAATCAATATAATATGATATACGTGGCTAATAATCATTTAAATGGTTTTTAAATTTTATATTGGCAAGAACACTTAACTGAGATCTACCCTTTTAACAAATTTTTAAATGTACAATGCATTATTGTTGACTAAGCATAATGTTGAAAGCATATCTCTACAACTTATTGATCTTGCTTGACTAAAACTTTATGCACATTGATTAGCAATTTCCCATTTTTTTCCTCCCCTCAGCTGCTGATAACCACCATTCCGGTCTTTGAGTATATGAATTTGACCATTTTATTAATTTTTTTCTTAAAAATACTTTTCTTATAGAAAACAGCATTACATGTTAATTATGGAAATTTTATTGAAAAGTAGACACTGGGAAAGAAATAAATATCACTTGTTATGCAACCTCTAGAGATTATGGCATTAGACAGTTTTTGCATATATCTTTTCATTATTTTTCCATACATGTATATTTTGATGTTTTTTTACAAATGGGATCAAACTGCATGTGGCATTTTGGAACCTATTTTGTTCATTTAGTGATGTCTTTCCAAGTCATTAGTAATCGACTTCACCACTATTTGTGATGGCTTCATGAAAGTTCATAATTAATTGTACTATAATTTTTTTAAATTTTATTTTACTTTTAGTTCCAGGATACATGTGCAGGATTTGCAAGTTGTTACATAGGTAAACATGTGCCATGGTGATTTGCTGCACCTATCAACCCATCACCTAGGTATTAAGCCTGCCATGATAGCTATTTATCCTGATGTTCTCCCTCCTACCGCCCTCCCCACCCTGACAGGCCCAAGTGTGTGTTGTTCCCCTCCCTGTGGAATTCAACCATTTTATATACCGCATATGAGTGGAATCATGCAGTATTTATCTTTCTGTGATTGGCTAATTTCACTTAGTATAATGTTTTCAAGGTTCATTCGTGTTGACACATATGGCAGAATGTTCTTCATTTTTAAGGCTGCATAGTATTTCACTGGATGTATACACCACATTTATTTAAATTTAACGTTTAAGTTCAAGGGTACATGTGCAGATTTGTTATATAGGTCAGCTTGTTTCATAGGGGTTTGTTGTATAGATTATTTTGTCACCCAGGTATCAAGCTTACTGCGCATTAGTTATTTTTCTGATCCTCTCCCTCCTCCCACCCTTCCTCCTCCAACAGACCCCAGTGTATGTTGTTCCCTTCTATGTGTCCATGTATTCTCATCATTCAGCTCCCATTTATAAGTGAGAACATGCATATACCACATTTTTAATATATTCATTTGTTGACGACTGTTTAATTTCCACATTTTGGCTATTGTGATAATGCTGTAGTGAACATCTAAGTGCTAATATCTCTTCAAGATCCTGATTTCAGTTCTTTTGGATAAATGCCTAGCAGTAAGATTCAGCATTCAAATATTTACTAGCTAATCTATTTTAGTTTGTAAACATGGCATTTTCTTGAAAATAGTGTGCAAATAGAATATCCTAGCACCTTAGATAATGGGTCATATTATATGGACAAATGAGCTGAAGATCAATCCAGATTTTAGTGTGGTGGACATTTTCTCAGTCTTTTTCTTCCTGATTTAATTTTATTAAGTTTACTAATTTTCTTCTCAGATTTAGTACTGTTCTACTCTGATCTGTATGTATATATTCACATATGTATGTGTGTGCGCGTGGTGTGCATGTGTGTGTTATTAGGAGCAGCTTGGAGATTCACTTTTTACCTCTACAATATAAGTGTATTCTGGCCGTAAACTCGTATGTTGTAATTTTACTTTCTGCAGCTTATTATGGAAAACTATATAAATATTTGTAACACTAATATTAAAGAAGCATTTAGCTCTTATTTTCCCTGGGTTCCATGGTCATAGATCCAACTTTTAGGAGCTGGAAGATTCCATTCCTCTTGGGTTGTGGTTGAGGCAATGCATAGTAGAGAATGATCATAGGGTTTTCTGTGCCAAGTTGTGACTAAGGCTAGATCTTGAGGCTGAGACAAGCTTCTCAACCTTCAGCACAATTACTTGAGAATAAAAGATTTCATAACTGGTTTCTCACCATGAAAAGGAACTCACACAAAAAAAAGTTTTAAAAAATAGATGACTGTAACAACCCTCTAGCACAAAAATATATTCTTGGTAAAATAATGTCTCAACATAGTTGAAAGTCTTCGGGTTTGTACATTGTGAATGGGTTTGTGAATGAAGAATGGATTATTAATGTGAAAAATGAAGCCAATATAGACTTAGTATTAAACTTTAAAATACTTTAATGACTTTTAAGTTCCCCTATAAGGTGGGCCAAGCATTTTCTGAGTAAGGGCATATGAGCATATAATCATTTTATCATCTTTAAAGGAAGGTTTATATCCTTTTTTCTTTTTTCCTTAATGTTGAACATTTAAGATTAGATTCCTGATCAATTAGAAGGCACACATATGATTAACATCCAATGACTAGACCTGCATGGAATGGAGATAACCTCTGTCTGATAAAATTGGGTGAGTCCCTCATCAGTTTTTCCTGCCTCAGATATATGCAATGTTATTTCTAATAAGTTCTTCCTCTCTATATTTCCTGCCTAAATAATCCACCTGCTTCTGAAAAAGATTTGGGGTTATTTTTGCAGATGTATCATTTTTTTCATATCCTAAGTTTCTAATAGCATTTCTCAGCACAGGCAATAAATTTCACAAATGCTCTGTTTATTAACTAGAAGACTTGCACATCTCATTAGCAATTTTCAGGGAACATATTTTTCTTCCCTGTCTTTTTCTTTTTTCCTAAAAGAACAGATCCACTGTGTAGGAAAGGAAGATAATTTGACTGTCAGCATTGTGAACTAGGTAACTTATTTTTGTAAGCAAACATTGGAGAAAGACTTCCAAAACATTTTTATTTAACTGAGTGAATTGAAATGTAAACTAAAGATGACATTTATTTTATGATATGAAAAAATAATAATAGCACAATATGTTAATTTATATTACTTTATAATTTTGAAAATAAACTTTGCTGAATATAATCCTGTGTGATTTTTGTAGTCTATTGATAGCACTTGTATTGTTACTAAGCTGCCAAGAGGTCTTACAGGTTATAAATGACAAACCAAGCTTAGAAATTATGGTTACTCTCAGTGCAATGATACGTATCATATTGATGGTGGTTTTGGTTATAAATAAATCATAATGACAGTTCAAAACCTAAAAAATTAGAATAAAGGAAAACCAAGGATGATATTTTAAGTAAATGATGAAAAACCTAATCAAAGACTGAAATCTAGACTTTGGTATTTAAACAGCAGTCATTCAACTAAAAATTTAAAAATAATTTTAAAATTAAAAAACAGTATTCTTGTATTCTTTCCTGTCCTCTTTAACTGTCTTTCCTTCCATGTAGCTTCAACAGAAAATATCAAGAATTCTCTTACTGATTCTATTTTAGGAGTCAAACCAAATTTATAGCTTGGATTTGAAAGAAAAATGTTTAGAAGTCCTGGAACTCTGACTACCCAAGTATATAAATTATGTCACTTCTAGTAAAAAAAAAAAAAAAAAAACTGTTTAGGATAAAAAGCTTTTTTCTACTTGAGAAACTTTAGTTGAGAGATTATTTTGCATGTGACTTCACATACTTTCTGTAAGAAATTAGCTACACTAAAATCCATGATTTATTCTTGTCAAGCTACGTAAAAGCTTACCAAAGTGGTCCTTGGTTCCTGCCTGTAATAATGGAAAAAAGGGGAGGGAGAAAGGATAGGAGGAGGAAAAAGGGAGACAGAGAAATCAAATCTGTGGAAAAAGAACAGTTCCAAGTGCACCTCAGTGGGCCAAACAGAGCATTCAATACAGTGTATTAACATGGGCTTGAATAATTCAAACTTTCAAACCACAGGAAGAGGCTTTCCAGGGGGAGGAAAAGTCACCATAATTAAAGCTTCACTGGCACATGGAGGCAGCTGTATCCTCCGACAGACCGAGAAAAATTGGACATGGCCTAATAGCCTAAGAGAACAGGGATACTGTGGGGTAGCATTGTTTGAGAAAGTGTTAGGTTTATTTTGGCGTTCTCCAATTATAAAGTCAATTCTCTGGATACCAGCTTCTTTTACATATTAATGGCCTAACCCTTGGCATATGGCAAGAATGCAGGATTCAACTCAGACTGCTTGAAAAAGGAATAGTGAGTTCAAAGATGCAAAGATGCCAGTGGCTGCATGTTACATTTTTGAGAGGTAGCCTTCAAAGTAAACAAGAAAATGGGATTTTTTTATGTCAATATGTGATTCATTTTAGAAAGAATGTTTCTTCACTTAGTCTCTCCACATAAGGTACTTATGGGTTTCCAAATATTATATACATTTATTATACATACCCATAAACTCATATATACACATATAGTTTCTGAATTTTACTTAAAGACTATTTCAGTGTATACCTTCTTTTCCATAGCAAATTGAAACGCCTACCTCAACTCACTGCTTTAAAGTGTTCAAAAATCCCAGTTGATTTTAATTCATCCAAATGCCAAGACTCATCAGCACCTTGCTTTTTTTGTAAAAGGTGCTTATTTTTCCCCTCGAGTGCATTTCCTACTTGAAATTTCCTGCTGTCTCCCAATATCTTCTGCAAGGATGCTAATTGTCATGCTTGTTTTCTGGGGATTGAATACAGCAAAGGGTCTATCTGAAATAAACAATGCAGTGTGTTCCTGGGGGCCTTGCCAGACTGAGAAAAGCTAAAACATATTGCGGTGTTCCCTTGGGGATTTCACACCATGCCTGGACTAAGGAAGGTGGAAAAAAGAGGGTAGCAGCAATATTTCCTCCTTCCTCTTTTTCTTCTTGACAGCAGAATTTAAAAGCTTACCTCTCTCTTCGGGTTTGATTTCCCACTTCCCCACTATCGCTAACATCAGTGTAGTGGTGAGCTGTTTTCCAAGTGGCCACGGGGGATTGGAAAATAGGCATGGAAAACAAAGAATCTGAAGTCTACTCCTCCAGGGAGAAAAGAATTTTATTGTTGTCAAGCTACCTAAAAGCTTACCAAAAAGTGTTTGTAGCCTTTTAAAGAAACTCTTCATTACATTTAGGACAACCTTTAAAATGATCAGGGCAAAATTGTGTTATACAGAACCATCATTCCAAGAATTAGATCTGACACTATAAAACTACACTGGCATAATTTGTAAAGTACAGCTTGTTTAAAATCAATTATTTTAATTAAAGATTCTTGTTAGATGTGATTATGTAAGTTATACTACTGACTAAGGATGCAGTAACATAAAGTAAGTGAAACACTGAGATACATTGGAAGGCATCAGAGATGGAGATATGATATGTTATATGGGGAAGTGATCTACCATATCCTAGAATATATCTTCTTATCCTGAATTCCAAAATTAAATGGTATCTAAACTCTTACTTTCATGGGAAAATCTGCTTCTAATAAGAACTTTGCCAAACTTATAAGACTTATCTTTCTTATAAGCCTTACTTATAAGGCTACTGTCTTATGTTAAAGAAGCAGAAGTGTGTGGCCTCAACAGGTGCCACGAACCCACTGACGTGAAGCTTACGTTTACAGGCTGCAATGTTAGTTTGATGACGATTCGAGATTTTATGAATTTATTACTTACCAGTTTTTATGATTCCTAAAAGCTCTGTCTACAGCTGAAGGCACCCTACTTTGGTTTTAATGCTGAATTGTGAATAAGCAGGTCAGATTATCTTTAAAGGCATACAAATTGAAATCAGATCTCTGAAGGCTCATCCAAAAGAGAAGAGATGAAGTCTCTTATTTACTGCCTTCAGAAATATCTTACTTTTGAACTTTTTGAAAATAATTGTACTGAAATCAACTTTAAATACATCAGTTACCATGTGTAAGGCAGCAAAATGTAGTCAGAAGTAACTTAATAGTTGAACATTCAGTAACCATCGTTATGCCACTGGAGTGAGTCTTTGATGAACTGAATTTGGAATAACATCTCCTGGCCCAGATTCTCTTTCCCAGTAATGTGTCCCTCTGCCTGTTGGAAGAGGGCGTACCTCCTGAATCTTAGCCTGGGGCCAGAGCCCTCATCTTATCTGTTGAAAGGCTCTGTGATGCTGACCGACAGTCTCCTCTCAGGCTCAGCTCACCAGGCCCCTGTTAAATCTTTCTTAACCTTCATGGCTGCCATCTCCTGCCCTGTATCACCTCCTAACCCCCTGTACCCTGGGGTCGAATATCCCATTGTGCTCAAGAAAAGTGAAGTCACTCTGAACAATTTTCCACTTTCCACATTCTTTGTATTTTCTTTCACTCTGCCTGGAATACCTTTTTTCCAACATCTTCCCCCACACCTCATCCCCTACTCTCTCACACATCTTTATCCTGGAAAACTCTCACTTTTTTCAGGTATCACTTAGATATCACTTCTTTGGGAAGCCCTCCAGGGCTGGCTTGGCCTCCCTTCCTGTATCCTTTCCTAGTTCCAGTACCATGTAATTTTGCCTTGGTCCTATTTATCATTCCGAATTAGAATTATCTGCCCACTTCTGATCTGTATGGGAACCTTCCCAGCTATTCCACAGTATTGGAGGCCAAGGACCAGGATTCATCATGATGTTTCCACCACTTGCTCTAGGGCTTCTACATGGTAGTATCTCAGTAAATATTTGTTGAATGAATGAGCACACTATTTACAGCCAGCTTGTCCAAAATCTCCCAACTTCTGGAAGGTAGCTCTTCCTCTCCCACCACACCGCTGCCCTGCTGCAAGAGACATGTCCTATTTCTGGTACTCCTACTTCTGCTCCTTCCTTTCAGGGTAAATCCTGCCATACTGGGGCCATGTCCTAACCATATTGAGGAGGTTTTCAGGAAGCAATAAAATGGGGACAGCCTTCAGGAGCTAATAGAAATGTGGGGACTGTCCAGAATAGAGAACACCCCCATTCGGCATTTTTATCACTTAGATCTCACTGCAATCGCAACAAAAATCTGGGACAGCTTTGTTAGATGCCATCACTGCATGGTCTAGATTTTAGAACCGTGTATAACACACAAAGCACAGATTCCACCTATTTTTCCCTAAATAGAAAGAACAGGTTATAGTTAAAGTTGAAATTATGCTTCTGTGGCAGAACCCCATGGTGCAATTTACTGCTCCTCATTTCTCTTGTACTATATTAAGAACAAACACGATTTATAGGGCATTTCCTGAAGCAGCACTTTTACATTTTAGTATCATTGCATATACCTGCTTTTGCTTGTACAGACAGAAATACATTCCTGCTTTCAATTCAATGCTGATAAACACACAAGCACACACATATAAATATTGACATAGATGCTGATTTTCTTGTAAAGAAATACGAACTTGGAATATTCCTGAAGTTTTAACATCCTTAAGTAGCTCCAGATTTCTTTGTCTGATTGCCAACTAAAGAAATTGACTACTTGTTGCCATTAAAAATGATCAGATATTGATTTGCAATCCTGTAGTTTACTGCCTATTTATCTAAATGGAATGGATGCCGTAAAGTAGAAAAAGAATGAATAAAAGAAGTTTTCTTCTTACAGTGCTTGATTCTTTACCAAGCTTGGGAGCTTTTCCTGAGTGGTGAGTTACTGATAAACTGATTGTTAGCTGCATTCTGTCATTTGCTGTGGAGAACACATTTCCATCTGGTTTTTGAAAGGAATCCTTTGAGATCTGCATGTGTGCATGAAATTTTATGCAGAGAAAAAAGTATGTTCCCCTAGCCTTCGTATTTTTTAATATAAATTCACTCAGAGGTTCTTATCACTCCTGGTCTGTTTAATTTCTACTTCAGCAGTGTGCTTCCTCTCACCCAACCTGCCCTCAGCCTTTGGCTTTCTGGAAATTAGTATGCAGTAATCCGAATGCAGCTGACCAGAAATTAAAACCCTGGAGATTTATTATGAGCTATGGTCCCTCACTTTACTGGACTTTGAAAGAATACTGAAATATCAGTATTTTAGAAATAAATATGAAAAGACCTCCCATTTCTCTTAATTTCTAAATTCTTCTCAACTTTCATTTTATTTTGTTGGACTTCACTGTTTATTCGGGAGAAATTTTTCTGTTCTTTTTGACTCTAATCTTGCAAGAATTGTTAAATTTGCAAGCAAAATTATGCAGAAAATGTAACCTTAAGACAGATAAATTAATAATTATGACGAGAAAAAGAATAATGCTTTAAATTGCCTGCATTTAAATTCAAGAAGTAGAAGAGTTGAACAGCAAGGATTTCTATTGATTTTGACATTTATTTTTTATTACAGCATGGTGTTCATTTATGGAGCTATATAAATCTCATAAGAATAATTGAAGAGCACATGTAAACCTGCTCCTTTGCCCCTTTTAGGTCTCCTCCCTCATGACTTAACCCGAATGTCAGGAAGCAGCTGTCAGTCATGAGTGGCAGTGTTTAATCACCTATTGTTTCTCCCACTAACCTGCCCCCTCAGAGCCCATCGCAGGTGGCCTTCATCAAAGGTAAGTAATGAGAACCACGAAGCTTTGTCATCAATGATAATTAGGGTGACCATTTCATGTTTGGAAAATTTTTTAAAAAATTTTAAAACGACAGAGTTAAAAAAAAAAGTCATCTTTTTGTTCCTTTATAATTACAACTATAACCTCGACAAGGCAACCTGCAATAAGAGCATTTTTGCTCAAGAAGGGATATAAGAATAAAAGCCTCTGGAGCTAACTCTTTTAAAATGACCTTGAATAATATCTGCATATGGCTTTTCCCGAAGTTAGTGAAATTTCCACATGTGTACTCAAGCACTGAGCAGTTTAGAATACATTCTCTTATCGGGAACTGTTTCCCCTTCCCTTTGACTATGAAATGTTTTGTGCAAGAAACATTATAACCCATGAATGTATCCATTTACTCTGGAGATACAAGTGGAATGGGAAAAAGGAATGGGGAAAAATTAGTATTTGCATTTATACAAAATATTATGATTGTTATAATTACTGTTACTGTTTGTATAACTGCTGTTGTAAGCAGCAGTGTATTAGGTTGGTGCAAAAGTAATATCAGGTTTTGACATTACTTTTAATGGCAAAAACTGCAATTACTTTTGCATCAGCCTAATATTTCCTCTTGTAAAGAAGCAAAAGAAACATGATTTATTTTTCCTTTTCCTAGTTCTGCTTGTTACTTATCCACCATGGGCAGACAATACCATGTTGATACTCTAACTCAGAAGAACCACTCTTGGGTTACAGAATTTAAACAAGAATTAAATCAAGAATTTAAAAAAAAAGTAGCTTTAATAATGTATCATCCTTATTAGAGGAGGAAGTGATTCTGCAAATATTTGAAACGTTAAGTTGAAAAGCCATGAATCTTGTGGTATGTGCTCTTATAAACAAAACAAACAAAAACCCCAAAATACTCTTGACTATAGAATTTCCACTGAGGTGAGGGAAAGTCAGACTGGGTAAAGGGTAAAGCTGAAAGGTCATATTGATATTCATTCTTTACCAAATGCACCACTCCCTTCATATCATGGCTTCCTAGTGCAGCGAGAGGATCATAATATCTTCCAACAAGATCTAACTAATCCCATGCTGACCATCATTCCATTTCATCATTTCTTTACATAAATAGAAGGATATAGGAAAGAGCAAATATTTTATGCAAGGTGAGTTATGTGAATCAAGTAGGAAAAAAGGAACAAATGCATATGCTTAAAAAATAGGCCTTTTGTCCCAATTAGGCCCCAATCATTGCTGCGCAAACTGTCCTATATTTTATAAAATGTGAGTTAAAGAGTAGAAAATTGAAAATGTAGTGCTGGGTCATTTAATGTGTTTCATCTGGAAACTTTCACCAAAATTTGAGAGGTTCCCCCCCCAACACACACACACACTCTCATAGCTTTTGGAGATTTAGCTGTAGCAGGTCATGGGCTAGTTTATGTAAATGGAATTTGTACTCATACAAAAAAAATGCTTTTTGCTCTTTAATAGCTGATCAGAAGAGTACTCTTATCATATGTAAAAGCATGAGTTACCCATTGATTACAAAGATACCGAACACTTACTCACTTACCATGCCAATATTTAAATATTAATTCATTTAACCAATAAATATATAAATAACATTTTATGTGCATGGCGTATGAAGTATTATAAGCACATTCAAAGCAAGACATTAATTATTAGTGTGTCTTTTACAACGTGATATTCTAGGATGTCCAATGAACTGAGAACCCAATAGATCAATGATTCTAATTCCAGCTCTGTCACTTTGAGAGTCACTTAATTCATGTAAACTTTGGTGTTACTGAAGAACTAAAAATAAGCATAGTAAAGGGTTTCCAATTTCTCCCCTTACCTTCTATGTGCCTTTTATTTGGGGGTGGGGTGGGAGGGGAGCTATCCACCTCTCCAACCCGATAAATTTTGACCAGCCTATAAACAACTGTCAGAAAATAATTTTCAGGTGGTGTCTGAGATTGTGCTAATAACCCCAAGCAAGAGACATGAAAACAGGAAAGGGGCCCAACCTACATTTCCATTAAAGTTGAAAACTGATGCCTAAGCCTAAACCACAAGGACTTTTTGCTATCACAGAAGTCAGCAAACTATAGCCTGTGGGCCAAAGACCTGCACCAGGTTTTGTACATCTCAGAATTAACGGGGGGTTTTATACTTTTAAATGGATGGGGGGAAGATTAAAAAGAATAGTATATTGTGATGTGTGAATACGATATAACATTTAAGTTTCAGTAACCCTAAATAACGTTTTGTCAGAACACAGCCATACTTGTTCATGTACTGTATATGGCAGCTTTCATGCTATAATGGCAGAGTTGAAGAGTTGCTGCCGAGTCTAAATGGCCAAATAACCTAAAACATTTGCTATCTGGCCTTTTACAGAAAGTTTCCTGATCCCTACCCTATGCTATAAAAACCCTAACCTTGTTTTAGTTGGGAACCTCCTGGTCATCATGTGCTCCCTGATGCACATCTGCTGACGAAATCCTCCATGTGAGACACTTAAATCATTCCCTTTTCACAGTTTCTCTATGTATTGTAAGCATAAAATATATACAAGAAGGTGTTAATGTGAAGTTTGGTAACACTGTGTGAAGCACTTAAGAGAATGCTTGGAACAAAGGGACAGTGTTAGCTACTACTGATATTCAGTTGTATAATTAGTTATATGTTTATTGACTTAATAAACATATATTTGACTTAATAAACATATATTATGCTCTTTTTATTTATAGTTGTATAGTCAGGGAACTAGTAGGTGCCAAGGAGCACAAAGATGACTCTGACACATTCTCAGAAGGTACTTAAACTCTAGAACATACCCAGATAACAACAAATGCAAAGTAGAATATTGAGTCATAAAGAATTGTAGTTAAAGTATTATGAGACTTAGAAAGCAAGAGAGGAGGAGAAGGGAAATCAGGGAAGGCCTTTGATGAGGAAAATATTTGAGCTGATCTTGTTCTTCACCTTGCTGCAACCACTCTAATAGCCATAAAATCTTCAAGCCTTCTCGTTACTAATACCCGAATATCCTTTGTAATCCCAATTTCAAGTATTGCATCTTTAGCAGCCACTGTCTTTCCGTCTGGCTCCCTTTATTATTCCAATTTCAGAAATTTCTTTTTTTTTTTTTTTTTGAGACGGAGTCTCGCTCTGTCGCCCAGGCTGGAGTGCAGTGGCCGGATCTCAGCTCACTGCAAGCTCCGCCTCCCGGGTTCACGCCATTCTCCTGCCTCAGCCTCCGGAGTAGCTGGGACTACAGGGGCCCGCCACCGCGCCCGACTAGTTTTTTGTATTTTTTTAGTAGAGACGGGGTTTCACCGTGTTAGCCAGGATGGTCTCGATCTCCTGACCTCGTGATCCGCCCGTCTCGGCCTCCCAAAGTGCTGGGATTACAGGCTTGAGCCACCGCGCCCGGCCCAGAAATTTCTAGGGGCCTGTGATCCACTAATTCTTTATCTTTTCACTGTCACTTACTCTTTTATCTTCACTTTATTCCTACCAGCTTAAGAGTGTATTCCTTCATTCAAATTAGTTTCTTCCTTATAACCTCAGTTCCATCTGTAACTAAACCCAACTCCCAGTTTATGTGAGGCCTGCTCCCTTGCAGACCAACATTTCTAGAGAAAAACACACAACCATGCTGACTGTTATCACTTTACATTCGTGATCACTAACTTCAAGGGATCCTTAGTGCTGCCCAGAAGCCATGGTATATTTCCTGAGTCCATCATGAGTCTCTCTTCTCAAAACTACACATATCTTCTCTACTGTCTCCCTCCGCTGATCTCCTTTCCCCCTATTTCATTAAAAATAGAAGCATCAGAAGAGAACTTCCAAAGATGTCACCAGCAGAACCATCTGGCCCCAAGCCTTTGTGCCTGCATTCTCTGTCTTCTCCTCATTACTCTGGGTGAACCACCCATGCTTCTACCTGAGGCCACCATGTTGTCACTAGATCCCATTCCCATGAGAACTACTCCACCAGTTCCCTCTTCATGTTACGTCATCAAAATGTCCTTCTCCACTAGATCTTTCCCACATATGTCAACATGATTATTTCTTCCGTCTTGAATTTCATTCTTCTTCGCCCTACTTCTCCCTTCAGCTACACCCCAATTTTTATTTTGCCTTTTAGAGTAGAACTTTTCTAAACAGCGGGAGGACTCTATATCCAGTGCCTCTTCTCCCGTCTCTTGGACCTCCCTCCCCAAACAGGCTCTCACCCCACAACTCCTCTGACACAGCTCTTTCAGCATCACCCATAACTCCATCTTGCACATACAGTGGTCAGTTCTCATTCCTCATCCAATTTGACCTACTGGCATTTGACACAATCAATTACTCCATTTTTCTTGAAACATTTTTTGTTTGCACTTGACTTTCAGGAGACCATACCCCTCTAAGGTTTTCACTTTCCTAAGTGGCTGCTCTTTCTCTGCATCTTGTTTATTCCTCCTCATGTCCCTAAACTCTTAGAGTGTCGTAAGGCTCAGACACTGGATCTCTCTTCTTTCCTCTTCTCACTCCTTTAATGATTTAATCTAGTCTTATGGCTTTAAATACCATCAATAGTCTGATAATTTTCACCTGGACCTCACCCTAGCGCGCCAGGCTCAGATGCAACAGATTGTATCACTTAGATTCTAATAAGCATCTCAAATTTGAAGATCCAAAACAAATCCCAATTTTTCAGTAATTCTCTTCCAGCACCTTTTGCCATCTCTGTAGATGGTAATAGTGTCCTTCCAATTGCTTAGGTCAAAAGGGTTTTTCTCGCATACTTTACATCGAATCCATCAGCATTACCTGTTGGCTCCATATTCAAAATTTGACCACCTCCCACCCTTCTCCACCATTATACTCTTTCTCTCACCACAATAATCTCTCAACAGCATTATTTCACATCTTTCTTTGTCCTTTCCTCTGCCCTTGTTCCCTGAAGTTAATTTTCAACACAGCATGATCCTTTTAAAACTTAAATGTAATCGTGTCACTTCTCTAAATCCTCCAATGGCTGGCCATTTTACTCAGAGTAAAAGTAGAATCCTGGCTGTGACTTGCGAGGCTGCTCTCTTTTCCTCCCCCTCTCTTGTATGTCTCTGAATGTATCTTCCGCTGCTCTTACTTCACTCCACTCTAGTCAGACACTGTCCACTTTGTGTCTTCAAATTCACCAGGACTATTTACACTTTAAGGCCTTTGTACTGATGCCTGGAATTTTCTTCCCTCTGTTATCTACATGCCTTGTTCCTTCACCTCATTCAGCTCATTGATCAAATGTCATCTCAGTAATTTCCCTGCCCTGCATGTGTTGTTAGAGAGAAAGGAGTTTGTAGAGGAATCCCAGAGGTCTTTGTGGAGGTCCCACGTGGATCCTGGGCTGAAGGCTAGGCTCAGGAAGAACTCTCCTGTGGCTTAGCAGTAAGTGACTATATACTGTGGGGTTGAAGATGGAACAGCAGCACGGGAAGACTTTGGTGTTCCATCTTAGCCAGGTTAACATCTTCACACCTTGTTATCAACCCCAACATCTGATGCAACATTAGAAAGGCTATGCCTTAGGTTTAATACCATACCCTTCTCTGCAAAGCTTAAAAACATGTGTGTCAAGATTCCTTAGAAGGGGAGATAATCTTTCAAAGTTAAGTCTTGCCCTGTTAGAGGGAATTGAGGAACACCTTGACCTTTTTACACATCTGCCCTAGACAATGTCAAGGTGATCATCCAGTAATTAACTGCCTACTAGAATAAAATGAACACTCCTCAAAGGGAGAACACAGACTCCAGAGCCTTTATAACATATCGTCTACCAAATCTAGTATTCAATCCAAAATTCTATACATGTAAAGAAATAGGAAAATGTGGCTCACAATAATGGGAAAGAGTTAATAGAAAGTGACTCTTAGATGACCCAGATGTAGGATTTAGCAGACAGACTTTAAAGAGCCTATGATAAATATGTTCAAAAAATTAAATAAATATATGTTGAAAGAAGTGTAGCATTAGGATATGGTTGATACAGTGGCTCACCAGCGTCATCCACTATCCATCCAACACTGTCATTCTTCTGCTTTGCTAATATGTTGAGAACATATTTATAGCATGCCAGGAAAGAAGGAAGATTTGAGAAAAAGAGGGAGGACTTAATGGGCCATGGTCCTCCTGCAGGCAGGTGGGAATCAGAGAGAGAGTGGAAAATGTAGAATTTGTTTTGGAAAGGAGAAGAGAGAATTCTTCCTCTGAAGTGGAACAGAAGGAGAAAACGAAAATATTTATCTTAATATAAAGTCTTAAGATAAATATATAGCTTAAGGCAGAAAGAATACTAATTGGGACCTCATATTGAATGAATTCAATCATGTGGGAGGCAATGAGGGGATAAAATTGAGGAAAATTAGAGAAAAATAGGATACAACTAAGGGAAGAGATACTGAGTCAGCAATAAGTAAACTAGATTTTTGCTTTAATTTGAAGTTACAACTTTCTTCCTAGGTATAGAATATATATTTCCTAAACATAAGCCTCCCCAAAGCCTGGATTAATTATATTTCTAATTTAGATTATCTGTTCATCCAGGGCTAGATTGTATTTCTTAAGTGCTATTTGATTTCTACTCTAAATGAGTTTGTCAACTCATTTATTTCATATATACATAATCTCAGTTATTGTGTTTAAGAATCTCTAAAAATTATAAAAGAGAAACAGGAATTGGCAGAGATTAGCAAGAAGAAAGAAAAGAAACCAGGGAGTGGACCTGATGAGATGGCAAAATTTGGCCTCCATGATCAATGGAGAAACAACATACACCAGAACTGAGCAGCAGAAATCAGCAAAGGCAACCGGAAGCCAGGTTTTAACTACTACAGAGAACTTTGTAACAATTAGACCTGTCCAAGTGGACTTTCTCCTATGTTAGTTAATAGAAATATTCAAGCAACAGATAGAAATCCTGTCTCTGTGTTACTTTAGAGGAAATTTTTATTGCTAATGGTAATAGATAGCCTCTAAGATATCTTCTGATTCTAAGATTCTATGATAAACTATTATAATAAGTCTACTTGAAGCATTTGTTTCTTTAAAACATGGAAACTAAACAAAATTATATTGATTTAATTTCTTTTTTCTCCACTTTTTTTTTATAATTGTTCATCTGCACCACCCATTTTTGGTAATGTTGCTTTTTATATGGCTAATCCCAACCCCTTTTATTTTTTGTAATGAGAACAAGCTTCCTGAATTCATATTCAGGGATAAAAATGTTATGACAGAATCATAGGCTTATCAACTTAGAGCTGGAAAAAGCCTTAAAGGTCACACAGGCAGACCTCCACATTTTTCAGGAAGAAAAAGTAAGGCCTAGAGAGGCCAAGTGCGCTGCAGGGAACCTCCCTGGACCCCATTCCAGAGCTGTCTCTACAGCATATGCTACCTCCTGCCCATTTAAGTCAATTTAAATGAAGCTTTCTGCAGTGTTTTTATTTAAAATATGTAATTTATTTCAGTACTTTAGGATCATGTCAGATGACTAGGAGCATGCATCAATTTGTACCAAAATGAAATTTTATAATGTAGTCTAAAAATGCAATTTATTTTAGCAGTTTCCTCTTACACCCGGTTTAAAGATTTTTTAATGGATTTTTTTAAAAGTTCCTTCTTATATTTTCACTGAAATAGAAATCAATGAAATCATAATGCTTTGAAATAATGGTGTGGATGGAATGTTTTCATTTGCAATAGACTAATTAAATTACTTATTTTGTCATTATAACTTGCCTTATATTAGCAAAATTGGCAAAGTCTGCCTCATTAAGCTGCATTTGAGAAGGGCATCTTCTTTTTTCTCGTTTACTAATTCAGAATACAAGAATTCTCAGCATCATGTCAACTTTTCCTGACATCGTCCACAGACCACTCTGGTGCCAGACGACTGTGGTGCCACCGCAGCTAATCTGATTAAAGCTCCAAAGCTAAATAGTATCTGGTTATGCTAGATCAATACTAGGACTGGAAGGGTCAATTTGAGCATGAGCCCAATGTTTCCTCCTCCCATTGACTGATCATGGAGGCACAGATGATGGCCAACAGTGACTGATTACTGGATAAATATTAAATCCATTATCAAGCCAGTGAAAGGCTGTATGACATTGTGAGTCACTCTAGCCTGAGGGTCTTGGTTTTGTCATCCATAAACTGAGGGAATTGGACTATATGATCTCCAAGGATCTTCTAGTCTAAAATTATATTAATGAGCCTACGATAGCCCCTGGGGTGTGCTGATAACCAGAAATTGTATGGGCAGCCGCCAAACAGCACACATAGCCAAATGGACTCTTGTATATTTCATTATTATTTAATCTCCTTCTTTCTAAGGTTTCCACCCTTGCTCCAATCACCAGAGAAAACTGAGTATGTTGGGAATGAGCTTATGACGCCATATGGTGGAACTGAGGGGGGAAATGGCTGTTGTTTTCTAAATACACTGAGTGCAGTGGTTCTTCAAATTTTATGATTAACCCTTTGAGAATATGATGAAAACTATAAATTGTCCCTTCCCAGAAAATTACACAACTATTCAAATTTTTCTTTAGCTTCTAGAGCTACCTCTGTCTGTCTCCCTTTAAATATCCCTGGTTTCATGCATGGTCTTACATATGGTGGTGTTTTCATAGAGGTATCATAATGTGATAGAAAGAGGATGATCACTGAATCAGATCTCCACTCTCTGTTACATAGAGCTGTGAGATATTAGGTAAGACAGTTAATCACTGAGTCTGTTTTCTCACCCGTAAAATGGGAAGATAACTCCTTCATCACAGCATTGTGGGCTTATATGAGATAATATGTGTACGTTGCCTAATACCATGCTTGACACATAGGCATTCAACAAGTTTGTTTCTTAATTCCTTTCAAAAATGTGACTAGTTTATACTTTAGGTGAAGTTTTAGAAAGCAACTAATGAAATATTTTAGAATCATAAAATGTTAAGTGTTGGAAGGTAACAATCTAATAGCCCATAACATTCTTAAACCTTATCATAACTTTCACAGCTTGAGATATTGGAGAGCTAGCATGAGGGATGGGCGGCATCTTCAGAGTCCCACCACCTCCTCTTTGGCATTTCAGTGACCTTCTATGGTCAGCTCTGCCTCCAATGCAGGGCTCCATCCAGACCAGGAATGGCCTCAAGCACCAGCCTCCTCTCTCACACTCATCACAGCCCATCTATCCTGTGTTTCCATCCCTCTGTGCTTCACTCTGTCAGCTACTTTGAGTTAAAGTGCTAACAATGAATAATAAAACACTCCTTACTGCACCTCCCTTTTAACTGCTGCCTTCAGTTCTTGTTACACAAAGAAATGACTAGCTACAAGAAATGGCCTGACTGTTCATTTCTGAATTGTTGCTAATCGATCAACTAGCTATGAGTATTCCTTCATTTATATCTTGGGAAAAGAAGAATGATAATTGATCAGCACTCATACTGTATTGCACATGTCTCTTCTTGTTGTGTTAGGATGAAAATTAAAAAGGAAACAGTTTTAAAGTGTTGGTTATAAGACATACTAAGTAAGTGCTTACGAAATATATACTGTTTCCATTCTTTGTAGTTATTTTCTATTCCTCAAAGTCAGGAGGAAGAGCAACAGTGGCGGAGATAAACTGGGCAGATCTGAGCTGGCTACCCTTTTAGCTTTAGTGCTTCTTATTCCAAGAATAAGAATACATTCTATACCAAATCTCTAAGAGAACTGAGTAAACCCGTATGCCTGATACATCTACACTGGATTGTGGAGGAGTGGAAACTGCACAAACAGTGGCAATGAAAGCCACCCAAGAACTTGGGGTGTGGTATGAGTGCCTGAGCCACAGACAGACAAGGCCACAAGGCCATTGAACCAGAGGAGGGAAGTCCCCTGCCCAGTTATAGGTTGAGGAAGTGGATATTCGTGGTTGTTTGGCAGAAAGCTCAGGATGTATATGTGCTGCACAAACTAAATGTTGTGTATCTGTACACAGGGAAAGATGATAAATTTTGTAGATTTTTTTTTCTAGTGATTAAGTGTGTCTATAGAGACTTGTATCATGAGAACTAGAAGAGGGAAGGTAATAATAAAAGTTTTTCTAGGAAAGATATCCAAGAAATAAGTCCATATTTTCTGAAACTAGTGACTTGGAACTCGAGAAAGAGTATACTCGTGTAGATACCGTACAAAAACCAGATTGCTTGTTACATCTGGCTTCTGGATGCCATGGCCCTTTCTCTCAGGCCCTCTGGAATTCTAAAGACCAAAGGCAACTTGGCCAAACTGGCTGTTTGGTTGGTTCTACTTATTCCCTCGATTTGGCAAATTGTTCCTTTGTTCAAAATCCCTACCTTATAAATAAAGAAGTAAGTACTCCAACTCTAGAAGCTAGATTTATGCTACCCCGATTCTAGGAAGGGGGCTTGTGCCTTGTGTTCTCCATAACTGATTCTCTGCTCAGTTATCTGGGATCTGTCATCTGCTTCACGCTCCCTCACTTCCAGGCCCAGAGCACTTGGGACACCCTATTCTCAGCATCCTGCATGATGTGGGAAGTGGTAGGTGCTAAGTAAGCACCTCTTATTTTTAGCTGTACATTAGCTCTTTTATTGGTGCTTCTTGTCATGGAAAATTACAAACAACCCCACCTAAAGATTTTCATCTCACAGATTCCAGCTTCAATGGAAATTGATCCCCTTTAAAATGGGTACCCTTTCTTGTTGAAGCAAATAGCTAGATTATTAATACAAAAATAATTTTTATCACATTGACTCATTTTTATCACTTCCATTCTTATCATTATTAAATTAACCATTAATGAATCTTTAGTTATTTGATTTTTCCCTATACCACCTGATAGACCAATGTGTTTTGTGTCACAATTGCCATTTCTGAGATTCCCTGTCAAGTCACAGGTGACTATGTTTTGGGCAAAGGCTGGCATTTTTGTATGTGTGTGCAGAGGCAAGACAATAATAAGATGCAATAAAATGTGAGAGCCAGTGTCTGCAGACATGAAACAACAGGTACCAAAAAGTGTATCTGGAGGGCACCCAAACATATTTTTTACAGTTGAAACTGAATTTTCCCCCACGTATATTTGAACTTCGAACTAATATTTGAGTACTGAGTATGAACCAGAAGCTTAGCTTGGCCAAGCACTTTAATAATCTCAGACATAGCTATTTTGTAAACTTTTTAGTGCCTTTTGATCAATAAAAGTTAGAGCAAACATTTTATTTGCAAAGAGCTGGTACTTGTCACTTATCACAAGGTTCTTGGTGATATATATATGTCTATGATGAAGAAAAATATTGGCAAATTATTGTTCTCGAATCAGCGTAAGTATTAATGTTGTTTTCTGTTCTTCGTAATTTGATGTACTTCTCATAATTTTTGGAAAATAAACCCACACAGTGCATTTTAAAATAAAAAGTGACAATCAGTAATTGTTTTTCTTGCTTCTCTCATGAACAGACAACTGATACAGAGAGTTAGCTAATGCCTCGCCATTTAACTTAACAAGTTTGAAGTGAAAAGAGAGAAATTTTGATTCCATTTATTTCCCACTAACTTTTTATAATTTTATCTTAAGTTTTTTGCCAAATGTTTCCTAAACTTTTTACCTTATCTCTGAATTCAAGCATTTTTTTCTTATTCAAAATCAGGGCATCAACAAGCCTAAGAGAAGAGATACAAATACATCATAGGTAGACATGTTTCTCATCATTGAGTTTATAAGAGCAAAGATCTAGAGGAAATTTCAATGTCATCAATAAAGAATGAATTAAATAAATTTTTGGATATAGCATCTGGTAGTTGACAGTATCGTTAACTGAGAGAACAGAATATAGGAAGCAAATCTTAAAGCAGAGAGTGTGATGAATTCAGTTTGGGATCCTTGAGTTTTAGGTTCCTGTGGGATATTTGGGTGAAATTGTCCATCACGCCATTGGCTATAAGATCAATTTCTGAGGTTGGAATTAGGTTTCAATGTGGAAGCCATTGACATATAAATGATAGTTTATTCATAAGTCCAAAAGAGATCACCCAGGGACAGCATGCAGAAAGAGAAGAAAAATGAACCAGAGATAGGGTGCTGAAACACACCAAGAATGGATGGGCAGGGAAGAGATGCCCCCAAAGAGGTTTAGAAGATGCACTTAGAAAGGACAGAAAAGAACCAGGAAAGAGAAGTCAAGGAGTAGAGGGAATAAGTAGACAAATGTATTGGGTATATTAGTAAGATGAAAAGTAACAAATCTTCATTAGGTTTGGTATGAAGGTCGTTGGTAAGCTTGGCCAGAGATTTTCACAGGAGTCCATCTTTTTGCTAAAACCCATATTGTCTTGCTTTCTTAAAAACTTGCCTCCTTCGGTTTTCCCATCATTCTCCCGCAACACAGCATCTCTTCCAATGGATTGTTGCCATCATAGTGAGCTTCTGTCTTCAAACTTGACCCAGGCTCTCCCTCCAGCCACTGTGTTCTATCTCTACTCTACTTTCACAGTGAAGCTACTTGAAAGAAGTGTTTATGTATGCTCTCCCTGCCATCTAGGATCCAATTCACTCATTAACCCATTGACAGTTAATGTCTGCACCATTACCTCCCCCAGCTTTCTGCCAGTAGCCTTCAAGCAGCCAAACCCCACACACATTTTTTAGACCTCTCAGCAGAATTACACATCATCAACCACTTTCTCCATTTTCATACAGTCTCTTCTCTTGTGACACCATATTCTTTTGGCACCCTTTCTGCCTTATTAACAATTCTTGCTGGCCAGGAGGTGGCTTAAACCTGTAAGCCCAGTACTTTGGGAGGCTGCGGCTGGAAGATCTTTTGAGGCCAGGAGTTTGAGAAAAACCTGGACAACACAGAGAGACCCCATCTCTACTAAAAAAAAAAAAAAATTAGTTGGGTGTGGTGGCATGCACCTGCAGTCCCAGCTACTAAGGAAGCTGAGGCAAGAGGATCACTTGAGCCCAGGAGTTCAAAGCTGCAGTGAGCTATGATCGTGTCATTGCATTCCAGCCTGGGTGACAGAGCGAGACTGTATCTCAAAAAACAAAACAAACTCCAATTCTTGCTCTGTATTCTTTGCTGACTTCTCATCCTTTCTTCAGCTTTCAAATATCAGTTTTCCTGGATTTTTCCCTGGAACCTCTTCTTACTTTCTAAACTTTCCTCATAGGTGATCACATCTGACACCGGACTTTCAAGGCATCCCATAGACTCTCAGGTTTACAACACTGGTCCAGGCTTTTCACTGAACATCTGATAGGCACATACCTACTTAATGGAATGAACAGAAGAACTCTTACAAATAAGTGTAAGAAGAAGAAAGAAAAAGAGACGCCACATTGGGAAACTAAGAGAGCAGGAAAAGGTGAAAATGTCCAATAAGCACATGGACATCTATTCAGCCTCACTCATAATCAAAAACCAATTAAAACTGAATTTCATTGGGCAAGATGAAGATGAAATACAATACATATTATAATGAGGAATGTTGAAGAAATGTGCACTTTTATGCAATATTGGAGGCAATAACTGCATTTAGAAGTACAGTTTGTAAATATGTATCAAAACGTAGATTATACATGTCCATTTCCACAGTGTTACCACTTTCAGAAATGCATCCTGAAATAATTTCATAAATGCATGAGATGCAGACATGTTTTGCATCGTTGAGCTTATAAGAGCAAAGGTCTAGAGGCTATCTAAATGTCAATCAATAAAGAATCAGTTAAAAAATTATGTATTATCTGCATATAAGAATATCATACATATAGTAATGTGGCTCTACATTTATTTTTAGAAATAAGAGCAATACTATATTAAGTTTAAAAGGTAGTTTTTAAAATAATATTCATGTTACAATCCTTTTAAAAAGTATTTGTTTTGACATGCCTAGAAAAACATCTGGAAAGAGACACGATATAAAGTTGACAGTGAGTCTTTTGGGGTAGTGTTATTGTGAGAACTCTTTGTGTTATTCTTTATACTTTATGTGATAGAGATTCTTTTACCATGACTATGTTATTAGATTTTACTCCATTAATTATAAAAAACGATCTCCTTGCAAATGAATTATGGGTGTTACTTTTCAGTCCTTAATTACTGTGATTGACATTTGACAATATGGGATAGAGAGATCTCTCTTCATAATACATTTTCTCTTCTGACTAATTTTGAAAGGAGACCAGAGATGCTTTGTCACCCACTCCTTAGTTTTTCCCACTGCTGACAATGTACCTTGTGGTTCCTAAACATCTTTATGGAACACCTTAATGCTATTTCATTTGGGGACTTCGGCTATCAGCAAGCTTTGTGTTTTGTTTTTCAGTTAGAAATCAGTGATAGCAACTTTCAAAGAAATGAGCTTCCATCTAAAATAAGGTTGGCAGGAAAGTACCCGAAAATAACAAATTTTAAGGCTTTGAAGATTAGGAGATATGTGAGAAGTTCAAACAGCTTTTCTCTTATCTGGAGAATTGGATAATTCACTGCTTCACAAGCTAACGAGAGTTTTGTTTTTTATTTTAACTGGATTTAATGAGAAATGAAAACATAAGAGTTCAAAGCATAGTGAACATCTTTTTCTTATAAGTTTTTTTCCATTTTTGAATATTAAGATGGAGGCCCTAATATTCTGAACAAAAGTAGATAATAAGTTAATAAAATTATTGAAACATTTTACTTAAAAATATGCCTGACAGGCCCAGAATCCCAAAAGAAAATGCTACTTTTAGTAATTATTAAATGCTTATCTACTAAAAATAAAACAAAATTTTATTGTTTGAATATTTTGTAAAAGGTGGAGAGTCACTTAGAGTCCATGGGAGATATTGATTTCTCTACCCCTTATTTTCAGAACTAAATTGGCAATACTTAAAAAAAATCAAACTTAAATAAAGAACTTAAGGGAAACAACAGCAACTGAATGCCATTATATATTTATGTCAATCTCCTACACTTTCTACGTTTTCAAGCATATTACTAATAATATTCTGGTTATATTCGTAAGCATAGAAAAATCTTCAAATGTCAAAGAAGATTGACTTGAATTCAATATAATTTCCAAAGGAGAAAGGTGGTTTTTGATAGCACTTCTCCAATAAAAACTCATTAAACAAAGAGATTTCTGAATCGCTATCAATTAACCTGAAAATTTAATAGTTCATAGTCTCCCATGCATTCCAAATAATTGAGTTTTTAAGTTCCTTTGGCTTTTATCTTTATTGTTAAATATTATTGTTGTTTTATTAATTCCTTTTTAAAGGTAAATATATGTGTAGTATGAAAAAATCAAATACATTTGCAATATTCTAAAACATTCTCATTTCATTTTAAAGTGAGAGGAAGTACATTGGTACAACTTAATCAAAAGTATGTGCTATGAAATTTTTTTTTTTTTTTTTGAGACGGAGTCTCACTCTTGTCTCCCAGGCTGGAGTGCAGTGGCATGATCTTGGCTAACTGCAAGCTGCACCTCCTGGGTTCACGCCATCCTCCTGCCTCAGCCTCCCAAGTAGCTGGGACTACGGGTGCCCGCCACCACACCTGACTAATTTTTTGTATTTTTGGTAGAGATGGGGTTTCACCATGTTAGCCAGGAGGGTCTCAATCTCCTGACCTCGTGATCCACTGCCTTGGCCTCCCAAAGTGCTGCGATTACAGGCGTGAGCCACCACACCCGGCCGCTATGAAATACTTTTATAAGACGTTATAATAGTCTTTTCCAGAGACAAGACACAGAGTTGTCATTTCTTAGAGCAGAATTCCAGTTTGATTCATAGATCCAATATTATGGAAAGATTCTTTAGGTGATCTGTGACCTCATTATTCAGATGAATAATCTGCAAAATTGGATGTGCAAAATAGAGAAACTTCAATGCTTTGTCTTACTACACAAATTAATAATGCATGAACCTCACTTAATGAAATTCCGTTGAAAAGAATACTCATTATTTTCTGCTGCTGGTAGAGAAATTGTGTGAGAAGAGGGCTTGCTGAAAAAAGAGGGTCCAGTAGACGGTACATTCCATGAGGACAGAGACTGTCTTCCTCATTTTAGCATCATGCCTGTATGGAGGCCCTCCATAACTACTTGACAAATGAATCAATATGAAGGCAGAAACACTCTCCTGCAGAATTTTAACATCGAAAAGCACATGGGGCCTGGAGGAGGCTTTGTCCTTCTGAAGCATTGCAAAAAGCAAAAATGTTGGAAGACATAGCTAATGTAAGAATATTAATCAATAGTTAAGAATTTACACATGATTTAGCAATAAACTATACTGTAAATGGATTTGGGGAAAAGGCTTATTGTTAAATAAGGCACAGAGGTATTTCCTCTGTTTGTAGTATACAAATTATTCAACCCTACTTCTCTCTTCTCGCTCTGTGAAAAATAGTATAAATATCAACTTCAGTTCTGTTCATATAACTGATTATTGCCACTCTCTTTAATACTCAGACCATTACTTACAGAAAAAAATAGAAACTATCAAGTATATACTCAGCCAGCTTCCCTCTCATCCATCTAAAATTACCTTCCTGCTCACCCCTTAAACAAGAGATTCTTAGTCTATGCCCAGTTAACTCTCCTACATGTGTGAGTGTACCCAGTTCCTCAACTTCCCACGAGAGCATCTCATTAGTTAATTCTCGTCTTTTCTTCAATTGTTTTTTTCTTAAAAATCTCCTTTCTTTTACCAAAACCATTAACTTTTCTCATCCTAAAGAACAGCCTTCTCTCAGTCCCATCTTTCACTACCTACTGCTCTAACCCCTCTTTTTTTTTTCCTACCCACATTCTTGAGTAAGAGTCTGCACTGTTGCACACTCCTCCTCTTAGGTGTTATTCAAGCCACTGAACTCAGTTTCTGCCCCCGTCATACTCAATGAGTTGCTCAGATCGCTGCTGTCACTATTGTCATCGTCACAGCCATCGTCATTATCCTGATGTCACTGCTGCCATTGTTTTCTCCCTCAAATCAATCTCACATATCGTATCTAGAGTGAGAGTTCTAAAACACTAATGTGATCATGCCATCATGCCTATTTTTAAACCCAGTTCAGGACCTCCCTAACGTTGCACTCCTCTCCAACTTCCTTTTTTTGCCATTTTATATTCCAGCCAAAAAAGAAAAACAGAAACAAAAAGCCACCTTGGGCTTCTTGAAAAGATCATGCTCTGTCAACTCTGTCCCTTTGCAGGTGATGGTCCTTTTGCCCGGAACACCTGCCTTCTCAGGTCAACCCAGCATTTAGCATAGAGGATGGCTTCAAGTATTTGTTTTTATCTTTTAGATTAAAATAATCTGGAGTCTGATCACTTAGATTATTTTAAATTCTGGAAATGACAATGATAGCTATGGTTACTAGGACCCTATGATCTTTGTCTACATCTGCCAAATAAAACTGCACGTTCTGGTGAATACCCTGGCTTCTCTCTTGAAAATCTATTACTGCCTTTTTATACTGATTATAAATGTCACATCTTTAAACTAGTATCTTACTGTTAAAAGATCAAAGTGAAAGAGTTGTTTAAGAAGTCTTGTAATTATTTTAAGCATTTTTTATAGCTAAACTCACAGAAGAATTTTAGCGATTTTATAATTTTTGTACAGTAATTTTCATAGTCCTTACCTCTGAAGAAAATGTATGTTAAAAATTAGTTTCATTGGCCGGGCGTGGTGGCTCAAGCCTGTAATCCCAGCACTTTGGGAGGCTGAGATGGGCGGATCACGAGGTCAGGAGATCGAGACCATCCTGGCTAACCCGGTGAAACTCCGTCTCTACTAAAAAAATACAAAAAACTAGCCGGGCGAGGTGGTGGGTGTCTGTAGTCCCAGCTACTCCGGAGGCTGAGGCAGGAGAATGACGTGAACCCAGGAGGCAGAGCTTGCAGTGAACTGAGATCTGGCCACTGCACTACAGCCTGGGCGACAGAGCGAGACTCCGTCTCCAAAAAAAAAAAAAAAAAAGTTAGTTTCAAAAGATCCAAAGCATTCCTGAAGTTTTTATAACTGTTGTTATGTTCATCAAAGTTATATATATATTGGCCATATTAGAATAGATGATAAAAGATTTATGACCAAATAATACTCAATGTTGCAGGTTTTATTCAATAAGAAAAACATTATGATATTGAATTTATTAAGATTCTTGGTATCAAAATATATGTCAACAAATTATAATTTTGTTACATGAACTATCACAATTTATCTATATGTGGCATTTTAGATTATTAATTAGGCTGAATTCTTATGTGTAATAACCATAATACACATAATAATGTGGAATAACTCAACTTGATAACTTATTTTTGCATTTTTATTGTGACATAGCATAAGTTAAATAGAAATAAGAAATTCCATTTTAAAAATATGAAACAATTTATTAGTGGAATTTTTTGCCATTAGTTGCTTTTTGTTAGTTATAATATTAGCTTCCTTTTTGAGATGTTTCATGAAACCTGTGTATTGTGGATTGATGCATGTGTTCCTCAGACGTATTTCTATGTCTACATCTGTATCTATTCTGTATCTGTATATATGCATTTAGGGACTTCATCAAAAGCATCTAAAAATCTTAACACTATACTTTCCAATAAATAACAATGAATACATTGAGGTATCGCATTGATTTTTTTAACTTGAGTGTTTAACAGCATAACCACCAAAGTGTTATCTCCATAAAACAACTGCTTAGTTTCAAAAGAGAACCCATTTCACCCTGTGTGTGGTACACATGTCCTCTTGTTTGCTTAAAAGGATCAGTCAATAGATTTTAATTGAATTTCTACCATGTGTAAAACAGGATGATCTGTGGAGACACCCAACAGGGAAAGACAGTCCTGCCTTATGTATTTACAGTCTAGGAATGGAAACATGATGTATATTTATAAAAAGTCAACATTACAATGATGCCACATGAGTATTAAAAGAATTTAATTTATTATATAGAGGAAGAGATTGATGGAAAGGCAACAGTGTCATCAATTATAAACACAAAAACTCCTTCCGAGAAATCCTATGTGAAATGATTAATTGCTCATGTTTTTACTGGCTACAGGAAATGATTCCCATGTTACCTAGAACTGATGGCTAATTGGTCAATAACATGTAATAGTCTCTAGTTTATAAATGGTATTGAGGAGGATCTGGGGAAATTGAAACTAATCTGAAGGTACAAATCAATAACAACGACAATATTAATAGCTAACATTAACCATTACTACTGGCCAGACTGTGATATGGCCCATGCATGTCTTATACAAGGATAAAAAACTTTTTAGCATTTCAAAATGAGAATCTGAGCCAAGGAATCATAAAACTCCTTGCCCAAAGCCTCTGTATTAATATTTATTTTCCATATCATCTCCACTTCAAACCCCATGTCTTTATTTGCTTTATTGTTTCTATAATTTCAAATAACCTGGAGCTAGCAATTCAGTTGGAAACAAAGAGCCTTTTCAAATAGAAATCAACATGAGTAGGAGACTTCGGACCTTAGAAGATCAAAACCAGGGACTCCAGGTAGTTAGAATAATATAGCAAGAGGTTAGAATGGCCAACAGTTTTTAAATTGGGGGAAAATTGCCTTCAGGCAAAGATCAAGAGCAGGACAAGGAGAAGGGGCAAAAAGGGCTTCAATTAAAGGGAGAGGGACATTGCGAAGAGGTGCTCTGGCCCCAAGTGGCTGGCAAATTGAAGCCTGAGGACAAGACACTGTCACTCACCCCAGGCCTATGGCTACAGCTGCAAGCACCTCTCTCATTTCTTTGCTTTCCCTGGATCTCATTCTTACCCCCAACGTGTTGCACAGCATTGGGCTGCCTCTGCTAGTGTTTGTCACTGTGCTGCTGTTTGTCATCACACTGCTGTTGATGCTGTAAAGTTGATACTCTGAATGGAATCTGGGTTTTCTTTTTTTTCGATCTAAATGCAGATTTCTGTGAGAACTGGTAGAGACACAGGATCCCAGCAGGGAAATCCTGAGTCTTCAAGACCTGCTGAAACAAGAAGGGAATCTTCATGCACTCCCCACAGAGTCAGATCAGCTCTCCAGAGGAGGGCATATGTGGGTAACAACAATCATCCCAGACACCATCTTTTATTTGTGAATAAGGAAAGGCAGTTGGGAGTCTCCGCATTTAGTGACTCATTTGGTAAATTTACTGAAAGACCATTTACATTTGGATTTCAGATTCTTAATAACTTATGAAATAGAAAGAAGCTGAGCATGGTGGGACACACCTGTAGTCCTAGCACTTTGAGAGGCCAAGGCAGGAGGATCCCTTGGGGCCAAGAGTTTGCAACCAGCCTGGACAACATAGTGAGACCTCACCTCTACAATCAATCAATCAATCAATCAATCAAATCAGTAAGCCAAGTGTGGTAGCACATGTCTGTAGTCTCATCTATTCAGGAGGATGAAGCAAGAGAATGACTTGTGCCCAGGAGTTTGAGGCCACAGTGAGCTATGTTCATGCCACTGTACTCTAGCCTGGGTGACAGAGTGAGACCCTTTTTATTTAAAAAGAAGAAGAAGAAAGAAGAAGAAGAAAGAAGAAGAAGAAGAAGAAGAAGAGGAAGAGGAGGAGGAGGAGGAGGAGGAGGAGGAAGAAGAAGAAGAAGAAGAAGAAGAAGAAGAAGAAGAAGAAGAAGAAGAAGAAGAAGAAGAAGAAGAAGAAGAAGGAGGAGAAGAAGAAGAAGAGGGAGAAGAAGAAGAAGAGAAGAAGAAGAAGAAAGGGGAAGGGGAAGGGGAAGGGGAAGAAGAACTCATATACGTGACATGTACAAATAAAGGGATTAAAGACAGGTGTGTGGACAAAAGTTTTTGAATATCCAGGACCATGATAATGAAAATACAGGGTTACCTCAACCAGGGTATTCTTAGTATAAGTTTCTCATTAGTTTTAATCAATTCTTGAGTTTCATTTAGCCTGCTATCTAACAGGAGTAGAGGTGTACAAGCCAAATGGTGAGCCCAGATTGTCTAGGTTCAAATGCTGGTTCTTCTTCTTACAAGTTATAACTTTGGATAAGTTATTTCACCTCCCTGAACCTTAGTGTTCTTCTCTATAAAACGGGTGGGGGGGTGGAATAATAGTACCTACATCATAGGGTTATCATATGGATTAATGAGTTGCTATTTGTCAAGAACTTAGTATCTACTATTTGGAAAGTGCCTCAGAAGTGTACATTTTTTTCAAAATTTTTCTTATTTTTCTACATTAAAAACCTGAGTTATACCCTGCATCCCCTCTTTCCTTAGCCTACTACCTCCATTTAACAAAGATTGCTGATATAATTTGCTTGTGTCCCCATCCAAATCTTATCTTCAATTATAGTTTTCATAATTCCCACGTGTTGTGGGAGGGACCCGGTGGGAGATAATTGAATTATAGGGGCAGTTTCCTCATACTGTTCTCGTGGTGGTGAATAAGTCTCATGAGATCTGATGGTTTTATAAGGGGAAACCCCTTTGCCTGGTTCTCATTCTCTCTCACCTGCCACCATGTAAGAGATGCCTTTTGCCTTCCACCATGATTGTGAAGCCTCCTCAGCCCATGTGGAACTTTAAGTACATTAAACCTCTTTTTTTTTTTTAAATAATTTATCCAGCCTCAGGTATGTCTTTATAAGCAGCGTGAAAACAGACTAGTACAGTAAATTGGTACTGGTAGAGTGGGACACTGCTGTAAAGATATCTGAAAACGTGGAAGTGACTTTGGAACTGGGTAACAGGCAGAGGTTGGAATAGTTTGTAGGGCTCAGAAGAAGACAGGAAAATGTGGGAAAGTCTTCCTAGAGACTTGTTGAATGGCTTTGGCCAAAATGCTGATAATGATATGGACAATGAAATCCAGGCTGGGGTGGTCTCAGATGGAGATGAGAAACTTGTTGGGAACTGGAGTAAAGGGGACTCTTGCGATGTTTTAGCAAAGAGATGGTGATATTTTGCCCCTGCCCTAAAGATTTGTGGAACTATGAATTTGAAGGAGATGATTTAGAGTATCTGGCAGAAGAAATTTCCAAGCAGCAAAGGATTCAAGAAGTGACTTGGGTGCTGGGTGCTGTTAAAAGCATTCAGTTTTGTTTGTTTGTCTGTTTGTTTGTTTGAGAGGAGTTTCGCCCTGTCCCTGAGGCTGCAGTGCAGTGGCGAGATCTCGGCAAACTCCACCTCCCAGGTCCATGCCATTCTCCTGCCTCAGCCTCCCGAGTAGCTGGGACTATGGGTGCCTGCCACCACACCCAGCTAACTTTTTGTGTTTTTAGTAGAGACAGGCTTTCACCATGTTAGCCAAGATGGTCTCAATCTCCTGATCTCATCATCCGCCCACCTCAGCCTCCCAAAGTGCTGGGATTACAGGCATGAGGCACTGTGCCCAACCAAAGCATTCAGTTTTAGAAGGAAAACAGAGCATAAAAGTTTAGAAAAGTTGCAACCTGACGATGTGATAGAAAAGAAAAACCCATTTTCTGAGGAGAAATTCAAGTCAGCTGCAGAAATTTGCATAAGTAACAAGGAGTCAAACGTTAATCGCCAAGACAGTGGGGAAAATATCTGCTGGGCATGTCAGAGACCTTTGCAGCAGTCCCTCTCAGCACAGGCCTGGAGGCTAGGAGGAAAAAATGATTTTGTGCTATGTGCAGCCTAGGGACTTGGTGCCCTGCATCCCAGCCAGTCTAGTCGTGGCTAAAAGAGGCCAAGGTACAGCTTGGGCTGTGGCATCAAAGGGTGTAAGCCCCAAGTCTAGCCAGTTTCCACGTGTTGTTGGGCCTGCATGTACCCAGAAGTCAAGAATTGAGGTTTGGGAATCTCTGTCTAGATTTCAGAGGATGTATATAAATGCCTGGATGTCTAGGCAGAAGTTTGCTGCAGGTAGGGAGTGACCCTCACAGAGAACCTCTGCTAGGGCAGTGCATAAGGAAAATGGGTAGAGGCCCCCACACAGAGTTCCCACTGGGGCACAGCCTAGTGGAGCTGTGAGAAGAGGGCCACCATCGTTCAGACCCCAGAATGGTAGTTCCAGCAACAGCTGGTACCATGCACCTGGAAAAGCTGCAGACACTCAATGGTGTCTGTGGAAAAGTTGTAGCCCATTAAAGCTGCCTGGAGGGAGGCTGCACCCTGCAAAGCCACAGGGGTGGAGCTTCCCAAGACCATGGGAACCCACCTCTTACATCAGTGTGACCTGGATGTGAAACATGGAGTCAATGGAAATCATTTCAGAGCTTTAAGATTTGACTGCCCTATTGGATTTCAGACTTGCATGGGGCCTTTAGATCCTTTGTTTTAGCCAATTTCTCCCATTTAAAATGGGTGTATTATTCAATGCCTGTACCCCACTGTATCTAGGAAGTAACCAACTTGCTTTTGATTTTACAGGCTCATATGTGGAAGGGACTAGCATTGTCTCAGATGAGACTTTGGATTGTGGATTTTTGAGTTAATGCTGAAATGAGTTAAGTAAGACTTTGGGGGACTGTTGGGAAGGCATGATTGGTTTTAAAATGTGAGGATGTAAGATTTGGGGAAGGGCCAGGGGTGTAATGATATAGGTTGACTATGTGCCTACCCAAATCTCATCTTGAATTTTAGCTCCCCTAATTCCAGTGTGTTGTGAGAGGGACCCAGTGGGATATAATTGAATCATGGCAGCTATTTCCCTCATACTGTTCTTGTGGTAGTGAATAAGTCTCATGAGAGCTGATGGGTTTATAAGGGGAAACCCCTTTCACTTGGTTCTCATGTTCTCTGGCCCATTGCCATGTAAGACATTCCTTTCCCTTCCACCATGATTGTGAGGCCTCTCCAGCCACGTGGAACGGGGAGTTCATTAAATGGAGTCAATTAAACCTCTTTTTCTTTATAATTTTCCCACTCTCGGGTATGTCTTTATCAGCAGTGTGAAAACGGACTAATACAACTGCCAATCCTGCCTCCTAAGCAGAACTTGATACCATCTATTTCTCTCTCTGAAAGGTCTGCTACCCTACGCAAGAGACTCAACTCTCGTACTTGACTTGCAACAACATCTTCATTGGACTTGGTAGCCTCAGCCTAGCACCCCTGTGGATATGAATCCCAATCCACAACTCAAGTGTCCAGAACAGATTATATTAATACTATTTTCCCTAGCCCCAGTTACTTACTAGTTTGAAGCTATGTTGAACCTGCCAAGATGGCCAGAAATTTAAACACATTCATTTGGGAGGTTCAGAGTCTTCCACAGTGCCAAATCTCAGGTGGGGCAGGGACAATCGAGAATCTGATCCTTGATGAACACTGGCTGCCAGGAGGCTCCACCACCGCAGTGTGCTTTCTCCTGTTTTCCAGGATGCAGAGCTCAAGACAGCCTCTGCACCACAATTCAGAACCCTCTCTCCTTTCTCTTATTTTTCTCTTCTCTCTCTTTTCTCCTCTCCTTTTAGGCCTCTCTCTTTTCTGCCTTGAGGACTGCCCATTCTGCCTTGCATTTTCCTACACCTCCACGTTCTCTTCCTGTTACCCATTGCACACAATCTCTAAATTGCTCTGAGGCAATTTTGGATCAAAAGAGCCAGAGAGAACATTTCTATTTTTCACCTTGCCATATTCCTTTCCTGAGGCAATGAGCAGAGGGCCTGCTGTCTGCTTAAATAGAGAATAGGGGAGAAAAACAAAACACAGGGAGAAAAAGATAGATGAATATCTGAAATACTATCTCACCACGCATTCAATATACAGAAGCCAAGCAGACTGGCTGCAAGACCTAAAACACTAATTGAATCTCGTTATTCCCTTGTGTGAACATTTTCAGTGGCTTCTAATTGTGCTGAGTGTCATGTCTGAACTTGGAGACCTAGTGTACAAGTTGAGGCAAGTCATTGCAAGCCCACAGCCTCCTCTTCTCTCCTGTCATTCTCTTTCTCTTTCCCAGTATGGGCCATATTAAAACCTGTAGCCCTTCTGAGAAGGAATATGCTGGCTCTTTAGATTTAAATTACAGTGTTTGATAGAATTTGCATTCTTAATATTCTCCACACCCCACTCCAAACAAAACAAAACAAAGCAAAACCCAGTAGGAAATAATGATTCTTTGGATCTTTATTGACCAATACAAAGTACCTATGGCTACCAAACACCTGAAATGTGCCATGATTTCAGATTTTGAAGACTTACTATCCAAATATGCAAAATATCTTATTAATGTTTTTATGATTACATGTTGAAATAATGTGTTTCATATATAGGGTTAAATCAAGTAAATTAAAATTAATTTCATTTGTTTCTTTTGAGATAGGGTCTCACTCTCTTGCCCAGGCTAAAGTGCATTGGCACCACCATAGCTCATTGCAGCCTTGAGCTCCAAACTCCTAGGCTCAGGTGATCCTCCTGCCTCAGCCTCAGAGTAGCTGGGACTACAGACAGACACTACTATACCCACCCACCTAAGTTTTAGTTTTTTGTGGAGATGGGGTCTCGTATCCTGTGTTGCCCAGGCTGGTCTTGAATTCCTGGGCTCAAGCATTTCCCAAAGTGCTAGGATTACAGGCATGAACCATCATGCCCAGCTACTGTTTCTTTTAACTTTTTTTTTTTTATATGTGATTACCAGGAAATTTTAAATTGTGTATGTGGCTAACTTGCATTATAATTCTCTTGCCTAGTGTTGCTCCAGGTTGCAACTGTGCAGGAGAACAACCTGATCTATGGAAATACATAAAGAAAGGACAGAGTTTCTGCTCCCATCCTGTCCTCTGAACACCCAAAGTGATGGTGCTTTGATGTGAGCCTCAGATAGGATCAGCCTTAAACTGGAGTGACTTTATAGGTAGATGACATTTTTTTTTAAAGAAGGCATTGCTTTTCATTTTTAAACAGATTCTGTTCAGAGGTCCTTAAACATCCTGAAAGATTGATGAAGAATTCTAGGTACCCCCACAATTATCCTCAAGTAACGTAAGTTTATCTTGCAACCATCTAGAGCTTATGCTCATCCCCCTCCACAGTTGTCCAGGATATTCTTAAACAAATAGTGATAATCCTGCTTTGACTCCCATGAATTATACATTCCCAGTCATCCAATGTACACCTTCTCTTTTGAGGGTCACCATAATTTCACAGTCAGGCAGTCAGCTGAGGGAGGAACAGGGCCACCTTAACCTTCAGCTAATGAAAAATTCTCAGTGGGCTAAATTTGTACAGAATTGAATCAGTACATTAACTCTAAAACCTCTGCAGGTTGTCTGAGACACAAACACCTAAGCAATAATCTGCATGAAGGCATAGAGATACTTACAGTGTTAGAGTACTAATGGATTTTTTTTTTTTTAGATGAACCTGAACAACTTTCTGGTTTTAAAAAATAGAGGAAATAAGACCTGGAGTAGTTAATTGAATTGTCAGTTAGGGCCAAGGAAATAATTATAATTTATGGCTCCTACCTCTTTCAGTCAACAAGTGCTGAGCTACCCACTGTGTGTGAGGTACTCTTCTAGGTGCTGGGATACAATAGATACCAATTATAGTGCTTTCCTGTTATAACAGAAGACACAAGGAAAAGTTGACTTAAAGAGTAAAGGCAATTTATTGTCATGTAACTGAGAAGTTAGGCTAGCATCAGACTACTCTTGATACAGTGGCTCAAATGGTGTAATTAGGATGACTGTCTTCCATTCTCATTGCCACCTCCTCAGTGCTGGCTCCATTTCTGTGGGCCTCCTCCATTATTGTCATAATATAACCATCAGCAGCTCCTGGGGTTATGTGTTTTCAGATAACAATCAAGTACAAAACAACTTGGAATTTATTCTTGCAGCTCTGATTTGCCCAAATTGGGTTGTGTGTTCAACCCTGAACCAATTGGTGTGGCCTGGAGATTAGATATGCTGACTGGCTTAAGCCAATCAGGGCCCATTACCAAAGACAAGAATAGAGTCAATTCCATCCAAACTACATGCTTGGAATTTTGAATACTGTAAATAAGGGGAAAAGGGAATGTAAATGCTGAGAAGCAGCAAAATGTATATATATATATATAATTATTTCCCTCAAGTGCTCACACTTGAGAGCTTTCCAATTCTCCTGCTGATTTTAACACTCTATGTCATGGAGCCCTAGATGTTCTCTAGTGGCATCTCAGGATTTGAGGGGATATGCATCACTATAGGCTCCAACCCATTACCTCCAACTTTAACAGAGCTAGTCCTCTTTCATCTGTTTGACATATTGGTCTTCCATATGAGATTCTATTTGAAGAAAATGGCTTACTGTACTCCTGAGTAGCTGGGATTTACAGGCATGCGCCACCACACCTGACTAATTTTTTTATTTTTAGTAGAGACGGGGTTTCACCATGTTGGCTGGGCTGGTCTCAAACTCCTGACCTCAGGTGACCCACCTGCCTCAGCCTCCCAAAGTGCTGGGATTATAGGTGTGAGCCACTGTGCCTGGCTTATATATTATTATTTTTAATAAAATAAGTTTAGGCTTTTAAATTTTATTAGAAAAATAATTTTCTGTTGACTTAAAAAAATTCAAGTTTCTAACCCTTCTCAATGTTATTCATGCTTACATAGACTGGGATATCTAGTATACAGAACAGAAAATATATGGATATTAGATAAGGACTAGAAATGCAAATATGAGATGTAGCAACGCTCAGAGGCATGGGGAAAGCCGAATGATGACTAGAAAACAGGGTTCCTAACCCCATGGAGTCTCTTAAATTTGTTTTTAACTGCAGACTTTTAAACACTAGCTTTTTATGTTTGTAAGAAATGCCCTGGTACCTTGAAACAGACAAATTTGTGATTTATAAATTGATTGTAGAAGATCTAGTGCTTTCTTCCAAATCACATTTCTGCCAATCACTCTTGTTTCTTGAACTAATCTCAAACCTCAAATTCATGCATTTTCTACTTTTTGGAATTTATCTTATTCTTAGTTTCTCTCTCATTTCTCATAAAGATGCAGTTTTCCGGTTTTCATCACTAAGGTACAAGTAAAGACCAGCCTAATACGTTGGTAGCCATTGGGTTAACTCTTTCATTGCTTGAGTGGCTGGTATTCCCAATTCAAATGGACAGCTCTACACAATTACAGAGCACCTCCCTCGTGATTCCTTGTGTTAAATTCATGAAAGATGAAGAACCACCATGTTGAAACAAGATTAACAACAGTGGAAGCTTAACCTCAGAACAGTTAAAAAAGATAAGAAACAATAACCCACAGTTGGGTGAATTACCAGTTCCACCATGATGGCAAAATAAACAAAATTAAGAGGCATTAATTACAAAATGACTTCATTTGGGTTGGGAACTTCCATTGAAAAGAAAAGAATATCAGAAAAGAAGAAAGTTTTGCTTAATCTCTTCTTTTGATTCTTTTTCCTGTTACCATAATAAATGAAATCGGGGTGGTGGAAGAATAGAGTTTACTTTCTCATTCAAAGTTTTTTTTTGTGTGCCTTTGTTTTGTCTGCATAGATAAAGTAACAGTTTGGCTAAACAATACATCTTTTCTCTTTGAAGATTCTCCTTATTATGTTAGTAAAGTAGAGCAAAACCCATATTCTTTTCAGTGACTACAAGTTGGTAAACAGTGCTCACCCTTACATTCAGAAGTTGTGTAAGGTCTAAACAAACTCACCAGTATAAAACTTGATTTTGAGTAGGAGATGGATTTCCTATAACTATTAAGAAGAGGAAGGAATTTTGTTCTTTTTTTCTCTTAATAGGAACATTGCTGTATAAGCATTGCCTAAGGTATCATTAAAGCCACTTTTTATTTGCCTTAGCTTAAACGACTGGCAGACAAGCTATCTTATTTTCTTTTAAAGCTGAACTGAGTACAAGAGCCAATTGTAATAGGTCTGCTTTGAACATTGTTGTTGAAACCCTCTTGATTATACTTTAAAGCTTACAATATGTATGTGTAGTGCTTGATGGATTACAAAACTGCGTCTATATCTATTATCACTTTCTATCCTCAAAAAAACACTGTGACTTAAGCAAGGATGCTATCTGACAAATTACAAAACTCGTGTGCCTCAGCCATGCCTGCAAGTTTCCAGTAATTTCCCTGGGTAATTTAGTTCACGGAATATTGCTCTGTGTCACATTTCCCTTTGCTAGTAATCATGGAAATAGTTGAATGCTGGACAAGAACTGCTCCTACAATGTTATATTAAGATATTTTATTCACAGAGAATATAATACTGCTCATATACAAGCATTATGTATGTAGAGTGCTGTATCCTGGGTTATAGCTACTGAGAATTTCTGGGCTAGGTCAGTGTATGAAAAACCTTATTCAGTTTGCCTGCATCCAAAGCCTTAAGATGCATGCTGCTCCATCATTTAAGCTTCAGTTTCAATGGGGTCATGAGATTTGATTGAAACATGTTTCCTGAACCCTTTCCACGAAAACTTTTATCTTTTTTTTTTTTTTTTAAAGGAGTCTCACTCTGTTGCCCAGGCTGGAATGCAGTGACACAATCTCACTGCAAGCTCTGCCTCCCAGATTCACTCCATTCTCCTGCCTCAGTCTCCTGAGTAACTGGGACTACAGGCACCCGCCACCACGCCCGGCTAATTTTTTTTTTTTTTGTATTTTTAGTAGAGATGGGGTTTCACCGTGTTAGCCAGGATGGTCTCGATCTCTTGACTTCGTGATCCGCCCGCCTCGGCCTCCCAAAGTGCTGGGATTACAGGCGTGAGCCACCGCGCCCGGCCAACTTTTACCTTTATGTCAGTATAAAGCACAGTGTTTTTCCAGGAGATTTGGCACTAGTTTCACTAACCAGGTTTGGGTCCCACATGTATGCAGCTTTTCTTTCCCGCCTGTGTGCATAACGCCTGTTTAGTTTGTTGGTGGCTTCTGCTGATGTGGGCAGAGCCTAGGACTCTGGGAGTCTGCTGTTTATATGAGGTTTGCTTGATATTTTGCCTTGAAAACAAGTCACTGTCCCTGATTTCTATGTGTAGAGCAATCTATCAAGTTTTCTAGCTTCTCAGCAGTCTACTGCTCTCCACAGTGCCCACTGAAATTATGCTTCAATGTCCTTGTAGGACTGTATTTGTCCTCACAGCATGTGGCTGTCCCTCACCAGCTCACCAAACCACTTCTGCTTGGTTGTCCTGTTGTTGACTGTTTTTCTCACCTCTGGTGTTCCAGTGTGACAATCCACGCAAGAAGGCTGGCCGCATACCAAAACATTATTCTTGATGATGATCCTGAGTTTCCATTTAAAGCTAAGAATAATGCCACAAGTACATGGGAAAACCAGAAGTTTTTCCAACCTGTTTCTGCCTCTTAACTGTGGGTTAGGATGCACATTACCGTCCTATCTCCCTAAACCTTCATTTTATATCAGAAGCATGATGCTATATGGGGACTTCCCAATTTCCAAAAAAGCATATTGATCTTTTTAATCTAACTTTATTCTTGTATTTGTTCTGTGCAGTCTTAGGCGAGATGCTGCCTACATAGCATCTGCTATTCATTTCATGTTGTAATTGCAAACTGTAGATATGTAATTATCGATGCTTTTTCAGTATAGATCTTCTACACTGAATAGTATCTAAAACCTGGATGCCACCTTGTGATTCACTGGTTGTATTGCTAATTAAAACTGGAATTCTATAAGTCCCTAGTCAATTTCCATATAGTAACAATGTATGTTTTCACTACTGAAGGTAATATGTTATCATGAAATCAAAATACTGTTTTGATTGTGGGTATACATCTGCTGTCTCCTCCTTGAAGTAAACTTAAGATAATAATGGAACCAATGTAAGGTGATCTTTCAACCTTTTAATTTAAAAGCCCACATAATGGGTCACTTCTTTATTGGTTGACTTTCCCAGCATTTGAGTTCTCTCTACCTGGGGAAGCTCCTTATCAGTTATAGATGGTAAGGAACAGATTGTTTGCTTTTTTGGACCTTCCACAGAAATAACTATAAGGGAAACGGAGATGTCTTTGTCAATTAGCAACTGCCTAAGTAGTCAACTGCACCTACTACCTTTGGATCACAGCTTGGAGGTACAGATACAGGGACAGTGACTTTAGGCCAAACCTTGACTTTTCATAAAGAAAACACTGTGCTCAAATATTTCACCTAACATTTGTGTCTAAAAAATGAGCTAGATATTTTAACGTTCACTATCTTGTTTAATCCTGAGAAGAACCTATTAAATACGTTATTTTCTCCATGGTATAAATGAAGAAAATGAGTCTCGGAATGGTTTAGTTAACTGTCCGGTTACACAGCTAGTAAGTGATATGGGCAGTGAATAACCTTATGGGTCTTGTGCATTATGTCCACTCTAGCCACCATGCCATCACTTCATTCCATATTAAATGTTTTGTACAAAATCATTACCATAAAGCTGCGATCCACAGGCACCAATCTCAGAGAGATGGTGTGGTTAAAAAATAATAGTGAATTAAATTAACTCAAGTTTTCTACCTACAGTTTTCCAGTCTTGTAAAGGGAATTCAAAACCTGCAGAAATGTTTGCTAAAACCATCTTTCTCTCTCTATCCCTGCTCTCTATAACCTCACTTTATCTGGGTCCTCTCACTTAAAACCCTTTCACAAGCTCCTCTGTCCCTGTTGGAGCTTCTCTGTCTTCTACAAAAGGACAGTATTCTCCTCATCTTACTCTCTACTATTCTACCTATAATTCCACTCTATCTCCTTCTCACTGTTCTAATTTGGCATCACAAAAGCCCAAAGAATCAGGCAGTAGAAGGACCCTCCTAGGAGTGTGCTGGGGACAGCATAGAGGGATGACCAAGTGGGCAAAGCCAGTACCCTCCTCAGCAGTCAGTGTAATAAGACAAACCTGGGAGTTGAACAACACAAGTCACATGGTTGAATACAAAGAAAAGGAGTAGAGAAAGACATCCCACCTTCTTATTGGGTCAAACTAAAGGAACATAGCAGTGGGCATGGATACTGGAAGAGGAAATGATTGGGGACATATGTCAACAGCTTTCCCCCAACAACAACAACAAAATCTAGGAACATCTACATCTGGATTTAACAAATCCAGCACTTTCTTGGAAAATTAAGAACTGTGCTGTGCTATTCAATTCCTCTTAACTCCTGGCATCCCTGCTGCTGCTTACCTTAAAAGCCCCTATGATGACCAATGAGTTATACTTCTAGGTTGAATTTGCCCAGCTCTTGCTAGAGTATATTTCCTAGTTCTCATATGTGTCATGGTGGCCAAAAATATTTTATTTAAGAAGTCAGAGAAAGGGAGATTTTTAAGTATGATGCTGAGATCTCCTATATTGTCCACTCAGTTCAGTTCTGATGATTTCACTTCTACATAATTTAGGTATTTTGAATAAAGGCTGGATAATAAACACAAAATCTCAGCAACATACTATAATATGCATTTGTCTAGCTCATGGGTCTGTGGGCCGTTTGGAGTGGGCTCATCTAGGCTGGGATAGGCTGGGGAGTTATGATGATCTTAGCTGGTTTGCTTCTATGGATGAGATCAGCTAGGGATTAGGCTGGACTCCACTGGAGTAGTTTAGTTTTGCTCTACATATCTCTCATCCTCCTCCTTGGATAAGCCAGTTAACCCAGACAGGTTCTCACAATAATGAAAGTGCTAGAGGGTAATTTCAGTAGTGCAAGCATTGCTCAAGCCTTTGGTCACATCATACTCACTAGTGTGAGCAACACAAGTTGAACGACACAAGTCACATGGTCAAATCCAAAGAAAAGGGGTAGAGAAAGACACCCCACCTTCTTACTGGGTCAAACTAAAAGGCACATAGCAGTTGGCATGGATACTGGAAGAGGTAAAGAATTGGGGACATTGATAAAGTCTACCAGCATTGACTTATTTTTTCTTGAGTATCATCCTCTCAAAAGTTATATGGTATACGTAGTGTCAGCTCTAGATGCAGGTACCATCCATTCACTTATTCATTATTCATTTAACACATAATAATAATTGTTTACACAAGTGCTGTTTAATAGAAATACATCATGAGTCACATGGAATTTAAGATTTTTAATAGCCACATTTAGAAAATGTAAAAAGAAACTGATAAAATTAAATTTAGTAATATACTTAATTAAATAAAACCAAAATATTATTATTTCAATATGTAATCAATATAAAAGTCATTAATAAGACTTTACATTCTTTTTCCCCACTGTCCTAAAAATTCAATGAGATCCAACACCTCTCAGTTCGGACTAGTCACATTTCAATTGCTGAACCAAAAACAGCTAGTAACTATTGGATTAGTGAAGTTACAGACTACGAATTGAACTTGGTGCTGAAGATACCTGACACTTGCCCTGTGGATAGTACAGTCTGGACATAAAGACAGAAAAAAACGACCCAAAGCAGTAAACAATTGTTGCTGATGTTATGATGGAACAAAACAGGATGGTACTATGGAGAATGACAAAAGGAGAATTAATTTAAATTGCATAGTCATTATATACCTTTCTGAGAAGTTCACATCTTAATGAAGATCTTTGGGAAGATTTTTGTGTTTACATCTCTTAGATCTTGTACCTTGCCACTGTGCAGCATCACTTCTCCTTATTCGAATAGTTCTCCATTACACACCCCCACACAAAACTCATCAGTTTCCAATCTCCTAGCCTGGTTTAGTTGGAAATATTTCAATATACCTTTTCAAAATCTCTTGTAAAAAGTCATCACTATGCTCCTAAGTCTGGAAATGAAGATGCAGTTCGTTGCAAAACCAATATAGCAAAGGGATATTACCTGAGATCTTATTACCAAGTGGATAAGTTTCCTCATTATGACTTTACCTGATAAGAGCCCAACATTTTATGATAAAAATGTTGAATGGAAAAGTTGTTTTTCTCTGTGTTTATCTGCTTTATAAAAAAAGTGAGTGGTAATAGAGAAAATAATAATGAAAGCAGATAAAAGGGAGAATATTGCTTCAGAAGTAGTACAAGGACTAACAGAAGCAGAGAATGGAAAAGGTGAGAAAGAAAGGAAACATTAACAATATTAATCTATTCTTAACCTGATTAAACTTGGAACTGCCTAAGAGAAAGTTTTGACTTTTCCATGCTAAACTATCCAAGCAAGATTTATCAAAGAGGGTAATTTTACTAAAGCAATAATTGTCCATTGAATTTGAAAGGGTCCTGGTAAGTATTAATAGGGAGATAAGGTATTTCTCTGTATTATAGTAAAAAAAAAAAAATTCTGGTGTTTCTTTAAATATATAGACATAGCTTAAAGAACTGAAAGAGCTTTCTTTTAAAAGGTATGAATCACCTTGTGATTCTTTTTTTTTTTAATCATGTTCAGTTTATTACATGCCTTTTCATTAGTGAGTCATTGCTTTGATTGTGTAACCCATTGATATCAAAACTACCTTGCTCGGTGTCCTCATGCTTCATTGTTCTTCAGGGAAAATGGCAGGTCCCAGGGATGGCACTTGGAATAACACTATCAGCAAACCCAGAGCCCCTCTGACTTTTATTTCTGGTGTGATCAGTACTCACATCTAAATAGCAAACAGTTTAAGTAGTTTTGGGGTGATATGGCACAAAAAGCAGCCTACTGAATTTTAAGCTCCGAGATGCTGTTTTCACAAGATATTGCTGAAAACTACAGTTATGGCTCTGTGTTTTCATAGTAGACACTTTAGAAAATGACTTTAATTACATTGAGAAGAGAGTCCAGATTACATGGTGAGCTTTTTTACACTTTAAATTACAAAAATATATTTGTGCATCTACTCCAGTTTTTCATGAAGGTTTGCATCAGAACAGCAACACTGGCCTCGTGTTTAGCAACAAAGGACTGCTTCTAGTTAACCCTTCCAAATAATATTTTTTCCACCAGTGGATAGATACCAGCTAGTTCCTCTCGTCTCCTTCCACATACTACACCTGACATTCTGGATTTTAACATTGAGACGTTTTGGGTCATTTCATCTCATTGAGATATTTTTAGATGGGATTAAAAGCACATTGAAAACAGTCAAGCAGTAGTACAGCTAATGCCAAACCAGTGCTTTATGAATTGGTGCTTTATGAATGAAAAGCAGCTGTAATAGGGAGGCCATGATGAAGGCTGAAAACTGCCACCACTACTACCACCACCCTCTGCCCCAGGTCAGGAAGCATGCAGGGGAGTTGGGTTAAAGTTATATAATGGGGAGTTTGGCAACAGACATCATCATTAACTCAGAGGCAGCGAATGGTCCTGTGGAAAGGGAGAGCCTTCATTAAATGGTAGTTAAAGTCACTTAGTAAAGACTAAAAAGATTTCCTGTGTAATAGAGAGTAAGCGGGGGGTGGGGGGTTTGTGTGTGTATATGAAAGTGTGTGTGTTGAAGCTCAAGAATTGACGTAAAACGATTTAAGCTGAATTCAGTGATGAGCTTTGTGCTTGCAAAGTATCTAAGAATCTTTATATCCCCATGACTTAGAACAAGGAAGTTATGCTACATGTTTTTGTTGGATGAACAAATGAATGAATGTTCCTAATTAAACAAATTGTAATTGATGCTGACCCAGGGAGTATGGTTCACCTATTTCTGGATATTAAGCCCCTCCAAACAGAAAGGCGGATCTCAGAATTAGGCAGTCTTTCAGATACATCTCTCAGCATCCTGTCTGTGGGAATTTCACCTGTCCCTGCTGCAGTGTCTCATAGACCAGATGGAGGCCAACTGCATCCAACTGCAGAAAACGAGGCTAGAGTTAAGTACAGGTGGCAAAACAGGGCTGTAGTTCTCATCTCCTAGTTTCAAACACAACTCCTGTCTCCTAACTGTGGCTGAACAGAAAAGTACAAAAGAGAGGAGACTGGTCTAACCCTTGTATGCTTACTATTTACCTCATACATCTTTCCCTCCCTGAGGAAACCCCATCACAATTTCAAGATTAGGGACAGGGCCATTTTAGCCCCATTTGGCGCTTTTGTGCAAATGGTTAAAATGCATCTCTCCCTCCTGGTGGATGCAGCTCATATCAGGGTGATGGATGGCAAGCAAAATGCATGCTTGATTCGAGCTGCTGAAAAATCATCCTCTCCACTAGGTACCCTGGTACATGAACAGACCTGTTTTTATGCCTCTTACTAACTGAAAATTAATGATAACAGAATCCAAATCAAGGAGGATTTTTTATGTGTATAATGAGATTAAACAACTTTGCAAATTGAAGTCACTCAAGAAAGTGTAAAAGCTCAAAAATTTGAAGTTTATAGTTGAAAGCTTGCCTGTGATTTTTTTAAAATAATCATAATTTAATCTCTGATTATCTTCAGCATCTCTTTATGTCCACTATACGGAGTGCTTAGAAAAGTATGATCTGTCTTTGGAGAGCTCTCAAGCCTAATGGTGGAGAAAGTAAAAAAAAAAAAATTTAGAAACAGAAATGCACAGGGGATAATTACTAATTTGAAACTGACAAACCTAGATTTTATATATTATTCAGCTAAACAGTGGTACAGAGGAGCACTGGCAGAGCCTAGAGTTGAAAAACAACATTATGTAGAATAACCTATTAATATGGTGGTGGGGGCTGTGGGGAACAAACTTGGTCCTTTTTGCTTTCTTCAGGGTACAGGTCTATAATATTCAACCTTGTCTATTATCCATCTCACAAAATGGGTAGTTGGTGACATCTCAGGATATTTAGTCAGAAAATGCAAAGTGTTAGACCAGCCCTCTTCCAATGATTCATTTACACTTTCTTAAACCTTCTGTTTTCTATTACATATTGGGTACAATGTTTACTATTCAGGTGAAGGGTACACTAGAAGCCCACACCCTACCGTGATGTTATATATCCATATAACAAATCTGTACCTGTACATCCTGAATCTATAACAAAAAAAAAAGAATGTTTTTAAAGACACAAAAAATCTTTTTTTCATATTCTTTTTTTTTTTCTTTTAACTTATCACATAGTGGTAAAATGATCTTCTAGCCAAGTAAGCACACTATGCCACAGCCAATCATCTACACTGACACTCTTTCCTTTGGCCAAACCACCAGAAGTTCTGCTGGGCTGAGTTTGTGTGATCCATAGAGACACTATTGAGCAATTTCTGGACCTTCCTATAGAAAACCTAGAGCCACCAACTGTTTCCTAGGAAAGCTCTTTTCCAATAATTCGATAGACATAAGGTCTACATTTACTCATGGGGGAGTTTTAGTCATTTAATAAATAATCATCGAGCAGTGTCTTCAGTAAAATAAATCTTTGTCTCCTTTAAGCAGACCAAGTATCAACATTTCTGTAGCAGTGAACTTTGTGTTCCCACTATCATGATTATCTTTTTGCATTTTGTATGTTTAAAGTAGATGAATTTTTAAAAGCTTAGGATTCTAAATTGCTATGTGTAAATAAGCACCTAATAACATTTTAATTAAATATTGATGAGCAGATACAAAATTGCTTTTAGAAAGCGTATATTCTGACAGTGCTTCTATTTTGTTTCTCTGCTTCTCTTTCCTCTACCAATCTTCTTTATTAATACTTTATCTAATTTGCACAAAAGGTACCATGATTTTCATTAAAAATATAGACCTGACTTATGTAGAAAACTACTATTAGATTAGAAATGAGAGTCCAGATTAATGAACAAACTTTGCCTGTTTCTGTGTGTGTCTGTTAAGGAACTTTTCCCAGAAATTCCAGAATCATACACTCTTAGGCATTAAAGGTGCTTGGAGGACATATATTCAGTGACTCTCAGCTCAGGTTGCGTATTAAAATCACATGGGGAACTTCGGAGGCTCAGTTTCTCCACCCCAGACCAGTTGAACCAGAATCCATGAGGATGGGGACTGGGCATTGGTATTTCTTTACACCCAGTTATAGTCTAAAGTGCAGCCAAAGTTTAAAAACCTCTGTTTTAATCCAACCACTTTTTATATGAATAGAGAAAATAAAAATCAGAGGGGAAAAATAACTTATCTCAGGCCACAGTAGAGCCTAGATTAGAAGCCACATCACTTAGCTCCAGTTAAGAGCTATTTTCTTTAAAAAAACAGTACTCGTATCTTGTTTTATTTTTGACTTATTTGAACTTTCCATTGGTATTAACATTAACAGAAGAACTCCGTTTCTTAGCTTTTCTGTGAAACGGATTTTTTTGTCAGCTAGAGAAATGATGCTGTATGATAGTATAAATTAACACATGGATGTTCTACATTTCCCAGCATTGTTTACCTCCTTGCCTTTTGTCAAAAATACATTAGTCTTTGATTGTTGTAAAGAGTTTTCAAAACATATTTATAAATTTCATTTTATGTAAGTCAAGATGTCTCAAATCGTTTTAGCATATGTAGACTCATTTTTAAAGTCATCGTAAAAAGTATGGACAGCTCACTTTCTGTGTAACATTCTGAGAAAGTGGAACTGATGCCATAGGCCCAGGGTTGGCAGTACTGAAGATGTAGATAGCTCAACATTTTCCAGTTCTTTGACATCTATCTTTTCTTTATGTTTATATCTATTGAGCCTATCAAAGTCTAAAATATTTCAATACAGCATACAATTGCAGTACTGATTGTTACATGGCATAGGTTTTATCTTGTGGAGAGATGGAAAAGTGTATCTAAATGTATCATGCCTATGCTCAGAAGTAATGCAAATCTTCTGTCTTGCTGGTACCAGAAATAAATGAAAACGATAGTAGATAAAGACTAGAAATATTTTTCTCTTTTGCGCACACGCAAAATATTGTGTATAGTGATCATCATCATGCTTTAAGCATCCACTATAAGCCAAACATTATATTATCAGCAGAGAAATGTACCTGCAACAGACTCCTCCCCCACAAAACAGCACAGAAAAGCTCAGCTGTTATTCATCAGAAACAAAATATAAAACAAGTATACTGTAAAGGAGTTGAGAGTACAGAAGAAACATTTAAATGAGAAAAATACATATAAGTGTGAGGATACTCTGTGAATTACAAGTAAAGCTATATCCATTCACTCAATTTTTCAGCCTATTACAATTATTCAATAAAGATATATATACCTAATTGGATATTTGACCTGAGTGTATGTATGTATTGTTATGCCCAGACCGTTTGTTCCCCGAAGAAGACCACCAGAGTCTAGAGTCAAAGCCAAGCGGCAAGGATCTTTAATGCAAGTTCGAACTTGGTCCCTCCGTTCTATAACATACAAGAGGGCCTCGAATGATGCATGTGCCCGCTTTTTATAACCCGATGCATACAGGATATGTAAGGTTACAGAGGTCCAAAGGAATTCTTTTGGTTGCAGCATCACAACTGGTAATTTGGTTAATACAATTAACAGTTTCTATTTGTTCCCGTGCATTTAGTAAAACTACAAACGGTTGTGACCTTATCAGGGGCTCTCTAGGTGGTGTTTCTGAGATGTGTGGGGAGGGGGATGTATTTGCGTTGGGCTCAGGAAGTTGGGACAAAATAGAGGATTGTTTGTACTGGGCCCAGGACTAAGATATGTGGCAGACACTGGTAATTAGAGCAGGACAGAGACTTTCACAACGTTTGTCCTTACAATGTCTGGAGTCTATAGATAACCTTAATCGGTTAGGTCCGGGGTCGATCTTTAACTAGGCTCAGGGCGCCGCCGGGGCTGTTTGCCTGTGGCCTTTATTTCTGCCTTTTAGTCTCTTCATTTGATCTCTTTCATGTATAAGTTGATGTTACCTTATGTCAGTTGTGTATGATTTGTACTAATTATCACTATAGTACAGAACATAGAGAAATTCATAAATGGCAGATGTCTTAATGATCACTTTTTTAGAAGACCTGAAAAAACGCCCATAGTAGGACCACAGAGTGAGGAAGATCAGGGTGTTGAACAAATCAGGGTGTTGAACAAAGTAGACCAGGTGGCTCTCTGTAATGAACCCCATTATAGATCTGCACTTGTGGAAGGTACCACAGTTTAGGGTAGAGATGTCTGAATTATCAACCTGAGAGTCTGGCTCAAGGAGGCACTCTCATTCTGGTCAGACTCATTAGGAGTTGAAGTTTCTGAACTGCAAGGTTGATTCATGAATGAGGACCACTCCTGACCACTACTGTTTCCAAAACATTGGTGTTCTTTGTGTCCCCTACCTGGACCACCTTTTCTGTCTTGTGAACTGATCAGTGAACATGGATGGTTGCAAGGGATACACCATCCAGACAAAGGGAAATTTGTGGAGTCATTTGAATAAGTGACTTCTGCCATTACCTGGAGGGTGTAGGATCCTGATCAACATGGTCCACTTCTGACTCCTGGATTTTCTCTTCCTTCTCAAAGCTGGTGGTGGTCAACCATGTTCCAAAGACTCTAGGATTCGATGTAACAATTGTTTTGTGGGAGATTAATCCTCTTAAGAAGAAAAAAATTCCAAAATTGTAATTGCTACTCTCATCTAGCCTTCCCCTCCCTGTATTAACAATTTTAGCTTCTCTAACCCTATTCCAGTTCTGTCTCCTTGTAATGACATTCTTTTTAGATTGCTTTAATGGAGTATTGGGAGTTCCCAGACTTGTCTGTCACTCATTTATTGAGAAAATCACAGAAAACTGATCATCTAGGGGTTACAATGTACGTGTATTTTTTTTTTTTTCACTTGTTCATTTCTTATCATACAGTATTATTTCTCTTGTTTCCTTGGGAAATTTTTTAAATTATGACGAATAATTTTACCTTTTATTAATAGGATCTATCATAGGGTATTCTAAATCTTTTAACTAGAGATGAATTTAAAAAGCTTTTTACCATTTTATGCAATATTGGAGGAATACATGCGTTAAGTATATATAAATGAGCAATCTCATGCCCTTAGAAAAAGAATTTTTGTTTGTTTGTTTGGGGGTTTTTTGTTATTTGTTTTGTTTTGTTTTGTTGAGACAGAGCTTCACTCTGTCGCCCAGGCTGGAGTGCAGTGGCGCAGTCTCAACTCACTGCAACCTCCACCTCCCAGGTTCAAGCAAATCTCCTGCCTCGGCCTCTGGAGTAACTGGGACTACAGGTGCGCACCACCACACCCTGCTTATTTTTGTATTTTTAGTAGAGACAGGGTTTCACCATGTTGGCCAGGCTGGTCTTGAACTCCTGACTCAGGTGATCTGCCCACCTCACTCTCCCAGAGTGCTAGGATTACAGATGTGAGCCACCCGACCCAGTCCCAGAAAAATAATTTTTAAAGAAATATAAACGGTTTGTGCTATAATTTTAGAACATATATCAATTTTCATGCACGGAATAAACACAGTTTTGTCAAAAGATTCAGCAATTATTAAATAAAACAAAAACGTGTAGCAAGTGAAATATCCTACACTTGAAAATTCTTTTTTTCCCCCAAGTACAGAAAAGAAGCATGTTGGAAAAGGCAGAGCATAAGAAGCTATTCTTCCACCATTCTGTTAATCTTATATTTTATTTATATACAGAAGAGCAAAATAAACAGTGCAGCTTCAACCTACCCCTTGGAGTTTATGTTTCAGGAAAAATGAAATCATGACTGACACTTTAGTGGAATTTCTTATTTTGCCTGAAAAGCAATTGAATATTAAATCATGATTCACTCGTTTCCTAAAATATCTTTTAGTACTCTAGGGGAAAGTGTAAAATAGCTTGCTCTTGGATTTTTAAGAGAACTGTGTGTAGTCATTCTCAAAATGCATTTCATGCAAGAGGGCTCCTTTTCCTTTGCGCTCTCTCTATATATTTTTTTAATTTTACTAATATCCTAACAGATTTAATACCTTGTGAAAACGAGAATGCATTTATAACTGAATAACAGGTATATAGAAACCCAAAGGCAATTACTTCTTGTATAACTATGCCTTAGGCAAACTTCAACTTGTTTTTTAGAGCCAGAAGATTAAAGCCTACTCAGGAATTTTATTCAGGCACAAAATTTGTGTTGTCTACCCTTACATTTCCTGCCTCTTCCTTTCGCATCTCTTTGATCCTAATTCTACCTACCATTCTCAAAACATTATCTGGCCACAGCTAACACAGTCAGAAACCCTGAAGAAGCAAGTATCCCTGTTTAACCTAATACATTCCCAGCCCCACTGTTTTCATTGCTTTTATATTCCCTATGTATGTTTTCAATATAGGCTACTCTGGGAAGTATTTCTCTTATTTGGAGTGATATTAGTATATAAAATAGGCTAGAATTTCATACCTACTTTTGAATCTCTGAAGATCCTTTTGTTCTTCTCAGGTAAATATCCACTAACTAGGAATTAATTTGTACTTGGGGTAACTGTTTTCCAAAATAATGAGTCTCTAACTCAAAAGACTTCAGCTCGTCGTTATTAAATGTATTTTTTCTTCTATTTTTTGAGGATAAATGATGTCTAAAGAGAAATACAAAATATTTGAAAGTATGATCATGCAAATAGCAAACATGCTTGAGTGTTTAGCCATAGAACTCAAGGTTTAGCAGAGGGTTTTTCTTGTCATGCAGAAAAGCAACTTCTTTATAATTAATCTATGTAAATTCTGTAGAATTCTGATCAGACACAAATTTTCTATTTTTTACTACCTTTTTTTTGGCAGAGTAATAATATATTTCTTCTGGGTCATTTCTAATCTTATAGAAAAGTGGTAATCTAGCCATTGTGAGAGAGAGAATCAACTTCAAACTTTTAAAAAGTATTCAGAGTTGAATTATTAATATCGATAAAATCAAATACCTTGTGAACCCATACTATTTGCATGGCATTCTGTTATAGGGTATGAAGTAATGTAAGATATATCCTTATTTTCAATATACTTATAAGTAATTCAGACAATAATATATAAAGGAAAATTTTGTAACACAAGGTGCCTCATAATTCAAGAGTTACCGTAAAGTAATTGTTCATTCATTCAACAAATATTTATTGAGTGCCTACTATGTATTAAAGACTCTGCTGAATGTTGGGTATCTAAAAATGAGGGGAAAAAAGAGTGTCTGTCATCTAGGGAGATGAGGCTAGAGAGTTAGACAGGGATCAGATGATATGAGGTCACAGTAAAGTGTTATCTTTCTTTAGCCTGAGAACAGTGGAAAGGTATTAAGGGTTTTTATACAACGGATTAGCATGATTAATTGTGTTTTTTTAAAAAGATCACTCTAGATGCCATGTGGAAAATATGCTGGAGGGAAACAGACAAGGTTTTGATGGTGGTAGAGGAGGAGGAAGAGAAGAGGAGGATATACAGAGAAAAGTAGTGAAGTAGGTTTGAAAATTATTTAGGAAGTAAAATCAAAAGGATCTGATGATCAGATGATGAACCTAAAGAGGAAAAGAAGGATCAAATCTACTCTGATTCCTTTTTAAAGGGTTGAAAACTTGGGATTTTGGCTTATTCAACTGATGACTGATGGTGCTGTTTACAAAAAGAGAACACTGGATGGAGGCTGTTTTAAGAGGAAGGTTTTTATGGATTTAGTTATAAACAAATTCAGTTTGGAGAGTCTTCAAAACATGCAAGTTGACATGTCAACTATTCAATTAGAAATAAAATATGGGCCAAGCATGGTGACTCATGTCTGTAATCCCAGCACTTTGGGAGGCTGAAGTGGGTGGATTGCTTGAGCCCAGGAATTTGAGACCAGCCTGGGCAACATAAAGAAACCTCATCTCTGCTAAAACTGCAATAAATAAATAAATATGGAAACAAGGGAAAACATGTTAAGCTAAAGATAAAATTTGAGAATCATCACCAAGTGATTGGTCATAGACCTTCATGAGCTTTCTTATTAGTATATACAGTGGATAATAAAGTGGTTTTGATTTAGGATTCTCTCATTATGAATTAGAAGAATCTGGAAAGGTTTAATTCGGGAGGTGAGCTGAATCATGAAAAAAATGTAGAATATGGATAATAAGAGAGATGAGTAAAATGAATGAAATTGGTAGGCACACGATAAAAATAGAAATAAATAGAAAAGATATTTTTAACTGAAAATAATGGAAATACTAACCCAAAGTGGCTTAATCAAAAAAGGAATCCCTAGATTCACATATAACCGAAATGTTTAGAGTGTTCCTACTGTAAGCAAATCTCTCTCCAGGAGTGAAACAATAGTCTCAGAACCTGGTTCTTCTTTTTCTGTTTCTCAGCTCTGTTTCCTTGGTGTTCACTTAATTTCATACAGGTTCTCCTCATGATCCCAAGATGGCTGCCAGTAGTTCCAGGGGCTGTATTTTACATGCTTGTGTCCAGTAAGAAAAACAGAGCTTTTTTTTTTTTTTTTTTTAAATAGATTAGGGCAACCAAAGCCTTGGTTTTTGGCTTATTCAGCTGATGACTGATGATGCTATTTACAAAATGAGAGCACTGGAGGAAGGCTGTGTTTAAGAGGAAGGTTTTTATGGGTTCAGTTATAAACCCATAAAAGATGCCGCACACTTTTAAATGACCGTATCTCGTGAGAACTATCACAAGAACAGTACCAAGGGGACGGTGCTAAACCGTTCATGAGAAACCCACCCCCATGATCCAATCACCTCCCACCAGGCCCCATCTCCAACGTTGGGGATTACAGTTCACCATAGAATTTGGGCAGGAACAAATATACAAACTATATCAAACTTAATTCAATAGACAAAGAGGGCTCTTTTGTTTTGAACAGAATAGGGATCCAATGAGATCAGTGCTTTAAGAAGTAAGTCTTAGGGGCTGGGTGTGGTGGCTAGAGGCTGCAATCCAAGCACTTTGGGAGGCCAAGGCGGGCGGATCATAAGGTTAGGAGTTTGAGACCAGCGTGACCAACATGGTGAAACCCCGTCTCTACTAAAAATGCAAAAAAAAAAAAAAAAAAAATTAGCCGGGTGTGGTGGTGTGTGTCTGTAATCCCAGCTACTTGGGAGGCTGAGGCAGGAGAATTGCGTGAACCCGGAAGGCGCAGGGGTGCAGTGAGTTGAGACCATGCCATTGCACTCCAGCCTGGGGCGGGACTCTGTCTCAAAAAAAAAAAAAAAAAAGTAAGTCTTAAGTCATAGAACATACTATAGCATCTAAGAAAAAGAGAAATCTGTTAAAGAGTCTGTGCCAATAGTTTAGGAAAAAGATGGTGAAAGCCTGAACTGTGTGGTTAAGGAAGAAATATTTATGAAAGGAAGATAGTAGTGAAGTGCTAAATATGAAAAATATTTCAGTAAAAAAGAATCCACAAGACTTCGTGAGATAAGAATAATGAACTTTGAGGTGAAACTTCAGTCTCTCTGAGATTTTGAGTAATGTCATAGCTTTGTCACCGACGCAAAGATGAGAGTCTTCCTTTTTCCTGCTGTAATACTGGCCCATCTTCTTCCAAACCAAGCCTTGCGCTAGGCTTTCCATTCCATTCTGTTATAATTCATTACCATCATCTCCTGTCCCATTATTCCCTACATGCCCAACTCTCCTAGGAGTCAAAAAAAAAAAAAAAAAAGAGGCAAGTTCCAACCTCTGTCAGAATGAAGGTTGTTTTTGACTCTACATCATGAAAACTTCTCCTTATTGCAGATTACACTCTAAAGAGTTAAACAGTAGCTATCATTGCAACCATTTCAGTGACACTTACTTTTTAACCCATTTTTTGAGCATTTCATCAACCAGCAATGCCTCTATTAGCAAGAAACCGACAACTGAATGGTTTATATAGGTAGAATTTCAGGAAAAGCAGTTAGTGCTATTGGTTAAGCTGCTCATCCATCACAGGCCCTATATCTTTGTGTTTCTCTAAACTTTTTTGTCTTTTACATCATGGGAACAGGACAGCTGCTCTATCACCAAAGCATCATGTCTTCATTCAAGACAAGCAAATGTGTGAAAGAGAGAAGAGAAGCAGGGATCTCTGTATCAATAGAGCAATATTCTGCCAGGATTTCTTACCCAGCATACTTCTTATAGCTTATGAGCCCAAATGGGGGGCCAAAATGGGGTCACATGACCGCTGTTAGGCGTAAGGAAGAATCAGAAAGAGAACATTTGATTTTCTGTTCTCCATTTGTGAGATGTATAGCAAGAAAGAAGAGAGTTGGGCACGGTGGTTGGCCAAGCAATAGAATCTTCTCTGAGAACTCACGTTATACAGTGTACTCTGGGTTTGCATGTGTGTACGCTCTTGTCATTTTGGTTTTGACCATGTTTTTATCTGTACATTTCATTTCCTCTATTCTTTAGGAGAGTACTTGCATAGTTGATTACCAATTTTTAAAATAGATGTTTTCTTTTCGTTTTATATCAACCACTACCAACTTCTGCTTCACTCATTCAACAAAGATTCTAGAATTTTGGTTTTCCTGAATAGGCAACACATTTTGACTAAAAAGAATATTTTCTTGTTTATGCCTAATTATCTTGGCAAGCATTACCCATGTGAAAGGAAATACAGCAAAATTACCAGATGATTCCATGGGGATTTAGTTAAAGTATCCCATTTTATCTTTTACGGAGGTGATAGAGCCTCATGTAAAGAAGTATTTCCAAGAGACTTCATCAACCTGACTTAGAAATTCAGCTGCAAAATGTAGCACCTGCATATCCAAAGTAAAATTAGTAATGATATCACTTGATGCAACGTGTAGAAAAAATAGTCAATTAAAGCAATAGGAATTCAACCAGAATGCTGTGCAGGCAGCATCATGCAATTCTGACTTCACAATGACATGAAAGTTTAAATGACAACTGTGCTAAATTAGGGAGCAGCAAACCCAGGCCAAGTTTAAATTTAGTAACACTGAAAATAACTTTCTCCACAGCAGATTCTCTGTGAATTACAGGTGACCAATCACTTGTTTTTCTGTTCTGTTTAGAGATAATCAGATACTCACTGTCTTCAGCATTGGTGTCTTCTATTCTCAACGGCAGTTCTGGCAGGCACCCCAGGAATCTCCTTGACCCGTCTTAAAAGCATTGGAAATTAAAGAGAGAATCCACCACATATATTCCTTTGAAAGTTTCCGCCATATATGTTCAAAAATTTCTGAATGAGCACAAGGATTTGAAGGTAAGTGAATTTGGGGGGTAACACACATTCTTGCATAACTCTTACTTGCATCAAAAGTAATGTTATCTTTTAATAAAATATAAAATATAGGAAAGTAAAAGAAACTATTAAATGTAAGAAAACTATCCATGTATGTGTAGTTCCATAGTAAAAAGGGGAAATAAAGAAAACATAATGTTTAAAAATTGTTATCTGTCATGTAAATGTAAATACAAGAAGGGCAAAGTAGAAACCTTGATATTTGATAATCAGTATCACATTAAAAAAGCGTAACATACTGTGGTTCTCAAAGTTTAATGTGCATAGGAGTCACACGAAGTTGGGAGGAGGGATCCTTAAATTTTAAGTTAATCCCTGGGGATATTTCACCAAAACTTAGACCCACTAGGGATGGGATGTGGCCCAAGAATATGTATTTTTACATTTACCCACTCCCAAGTGATCCTGATGCCTGTGGGTCTTAGGCCTTTGAGAAACACTGAAAGTGACATTCAATACAATCTACTTCTCATTTTCAAACCTTATGCTAAACCTGAGCTTTTATGTTGGTTGTTTCCTATAGTCATAAGAATAAATAAAGAAGGGGTAATTTTGTTACAGAAGTGCTAAATTGATGCTCCCTTTTTGACTCCCCTACTTTAGTTATTAATTTTCATTAATATTCCTTTTCAAAGTTCAGTATGATGAGCTAATCCCCAGGTGTCACTATCTCTCTTTCAGAGTGATAGCCCTGTCATTGCTCTCTTTAGCTATTGCTCTGTTCCGTGTAATGTTTCAATTTATTTAGCTATTTAGGATTATTGTATCTAATTATAAGAAATTTCTAAAAGATGTAAATAATGAGTTATTACTAGGTTTGGCTAAGTATTCCAAATTTTGAGGATTGTATCTTTTTCTCTTTGTTTTGAAAGCTCAGCCTTAGATTTTAAAAGGACAAATCTGCTTAATACCTCTTTCCATTACTTTTTTCTTAGCAAATAATAACTTAGAAATCATATGATACATTTATGGAAGGTTGCATGTACAGTTGGTGGATATCACTTTATTGTATTTCTGTTTCCTATATGTCATTTAGCAACTTCATTTTTATAATTTGTAATTTTAAGTTTACAAAAGGTTTTTTTATTCTAGTGAAAGTGTTTAGTAGGGACATATTCAGATCTTAAATTGTGATGATTTTTTAAAGGTTCAATATGATATTATTTTTATAGTGAAGAATGAAGTTTTCAATCAAAATCCTTTTATTGGCTTTCAAGCTTATAGATATTTTTTGTCTCTTTGTGTACACTTGTTCATGTTGTGTAGAATTTTTTGTCCATAATATATTAAAAGGCAACAATAAACCCTTCATCAAAAAGATGTAGTGCCAATTAACTACACATATTAGCTATTCGTTTTACACATAGAGAATTGAATATGATCATATGCATAAAATAATGGAGTACCTTTTTCAAGTAATCAAAACTAAAAATTTACAGAATTGGATTAACTATAATAATGAAGTTTCACATGCACTTGTTATTAGAATTGTGCTCATCAGGAAGATTGTCATACCTGAACATAGCCTAAAACTTGTAGTTCATGAGTTTATCATTGGATAAAGTCTCCAAAGAAAATTTCATAAAGCTTTGATTGGAAATCATCTGCAATATTTCAGTTTCAGAGAAACATACCTTTCCTTTTCTATCTTTCTTTTTTTCTTTTTACTTATTTTTTCTGGAAAAAGGAAGAGGTGGAGAAAGAATGAATTGTGTCTTGAAGTGAATCATGTTCATTATCCTTGGTATGTTTATCGGACTATGTTTTTAAGTTGCAGTTTCTTTGTTTTTTTTTTTTTTGGTTTTTTTTTTTTTTTTTTTTTTTTGAGACGGAGTCTCGCTGTGTTGCCCAGGCTGGAGTGCAGTGGCGTGATCTCAGCTCACCGCAAGTTCCGCCTCCCGAGTTCACACCAGTCTCCTGCCTCCAGCCTCAGCCTCAGCCTCCCAAGTAGCTGGGATTACAGGTGCCCTCCACCACGCCTTGCTAATTTTTTGTATTTTTAGTAGAGACGGGGTTTCACCATGTTATCCAGGATGGTCTCGATCTCCTGACCTCGTGATCTGCCCGCCTCAGCCTCCCAAAGTGCTGGGATTACAGGCATGAGCCACCGTGTCCACCAAGCTGCAATTTCTTAAAGAAAATTTATAATGTAGTTTCAGGGAACCTGAACAAGACAGTCTCAATACGCAGGAAGCGAAACATGAAACAAAAGAATAAATTACAGAAACTTTATAGAATCATAGAAACAGAAAGTTTTAGAGCAGAAATGGACCACTTTGATCTTCTAGTCTGGTCCCCTCACGTATAATCACATTTTCTCTTCCAAACCTGCCATATAAAAGTCTAAAACAATGAACAGTAAACAATCTGGTTAGAGATGACATCAGCAAAGAGAAGCTAAGTGGGTGTTTTATAATAATGATCTCTTCAGTAAGAAAAGTAGGGGGAAATTTTCCTCCAAGGTGAAGATCGAAGATTTATAGATACCTAAGTACTTAAAATTGAATTTAAAATTATTTGCATCCAATTAGATCAAAATAATTTTTTGATATAATTCTTCATTTGTGGAATATTGTAGTGGTATAAATTCTCCATGTTTTCTTCTTCATTAAACATTGATAGTTGCAAATTATGAAAATTAATTCCTTGAAAGGATTCCTTGTTTCTTGCATCAAATATGACAATGTACTTTCAAGAATTCTCTAACTATAATAGTTTGTTCCATTTGGAGGATAATGTTGTATGTTGGTTACATTAGTGTTAATATGTCTTTGTTTTTTAATTCTCTAGTGTAACATACGGTTAGTTTCACCATTATTACGACCAGCTGCGGTTGGCCTATGATTTTTGTTCATTCTGTCTGAATCCAAAGTAATTAGCTCTTTAGTTTAATGACAATATTTGTTAATGGGTTTTTAAGGCCAAATTCTGCTGTTTGAGAGTGGGTGGTATATTTGAAGATAAAATCTGGCCCTTATGTTGTAAGCATAAGCTGTGTAATTTTATTTCAAAAGGATGGTTTACAGAGTTTGCGGTAGGAAAATGAAAGTGCATTTGTCTGAAGTTTCTCATTGTCAAGAAACAGAAAACAAAAGTGACAGTTTATGTAGATGAACAGCAAACCCACTGAAAGTTCCCTGATACAGCTATCCTGCATGTGTTATTCTATAACTAGAATATGGAACAAAATGACAATTATCAAACAGACTTTAGATACATTCTTTTATGTGAGAGGACACAGTCTGAGTTTTTTAAGTGCAGTGCAACAGTTTTGATCATTGTATTTTTGAAGGACTTAGTGAAGTGGAAAGAATCCTTGCCTGGGAGTCACTGGGGTTCAAAGTCTGACTCAGCTTACTAGTAGTGGCATGACCTTAAGAAAATATCTTGACCTTAGCCTGAACCTGTTTCTTCATCCTAAAATGAGACTTTTATATCAGATGATCCCAGAGGGTCTTTTCAGCCTTAAAATGATAAGTCTAACTTGCTTTAACAGAGCACTAAAAGGGTAGTAGGGAAGACGCAATGACTTGAGCTAACTGAACAAACAAAACAGCAAGTCTACTACTAGAAGGTATGTGGGGATATTTTGGCCTTACGAACTTTCCTTCAATGCCTTGTTACTTTTATCCTGGAATAGAGAAATATTTGAAGGGTTTTATGTAGAAGAGACTATAGGTCATGCTGTTGGAAGTTTTAAGACGATGAATTTTGGCAAAATTCGGAAAAACTTCCAAAACTAGTAACAGTTGAGATACCCAACAATAAATAGGATGCCATGGTAGAAAATGAATTCACCACCCCTTATGGGCACCAAAGGTTTTTTGATCTGCCAAAGTGCTCTTCAAGCTGTAAAGGCTAGAGGCAAATTTTCTGAACATATGGGAACTCAGGAAATATTGTTATCAAGAGCACATCTTGAAGCAACTATTAGCAACTGTTAGAGCCCTTCTTGAAGGAACTATTCTCTATCCAGTCAATAAGTGACTATAGAAACTACTGCAAAAAAAAAAAAAAAAAAAAAAAAACTGATCACAAGCATTGAATATTTAACTCTAGCACTAAATCTAAGATAAATATGGAGATTAGGATGACGTAATAGAACATAAAAGTATAATGTCCTGACAATGTAAAACTAAAACAACTAATAAAAATTAGGAAAGACACAACAGAAAGAAGTCAGTGTACATATATAGTAAGTTATTTGATTTTTCTCAATATCAAGGAATCAATGGATGTTTTTTAAACTGACAATCAAACTATAGAAGTATAAGCAGATTTAAGAGTACAAAAAAGATACTAAAGGGAATATCATTATTGCCCAAAAATAGCTGGTAGAAAATGGGAGGAGAGAGAGAACTTTTGCTATCACTCACAATAGGAAAATAGTAAATATTCTAAAGAGATAAATAATCAAAGTTATGAGGTTATAGAAATGATATAATTGATTATGTGAACTTATAAACATTATGAATTAGAAGAAATTTTATATTTTTTAAAGTTACTAAAAATAGACCATATCATGAAAGATTTTTTCATATCCTTTAATAGAAAATGTAAAATATTGTGACAGTATGTTTCTGTCATATCTTTCACATAAATAAATATAAAAATACACTTATTTCTTTAAAATATTTTCAAACTGTATCATAGCATAAAACCCAATTCTGTGTTATACAAGTATATGACCAATAGAAGCTTAGTACCGGGAAAATGCTATCTAAAGAAATTAGGAATTAAAAATCTTAATATCAGAAAACATAAAATTTCAGGGCCCAAAAGCCTTTACTAACATAAAAGAGGGACTCTGTAATCAATGCTGATGGGTATAATAGATAATGAAGGTATATGATCAGGAATAAATAATAGCTTTAAGAGCTACCATAGAAGTTTGTTCAGCAAATAAACTTCTGAAAACATCCCAAGAAACAGAAATAGCCCGTTTTTTAGGTGGTAGACTAAGTTTAAAAATTCACCTCCTGTATTATGAAGCCAAATATTTATATTGAAATTTATGTTCAAGAAAAAATATTTCTGTGTCAAAGATAATTAAAAATACTCATTAACCAAAAATTAGGTACTTGACCAGTCACAAAATTTCTTTCATTATTAACAAAAAGAGGTTCCACATAGCTTCTCTTTTTGAAAAGCAAGCAAGCAAACTTCCAGTAAGGCTGTAAACGTATGCATAAAACTTATTTGATTTGAAGAAAAATGAAATGTTTGGACTCCCTCTACCCCAAACAGCTATTCTAAACAGCAGGATATAATTCCAGACTTTTTGCAGTCAAGAGGTTTCTGCCGAGCAGAAATTCTTGTTCAATTTAGGAATGCAGATGATAATAATTTTCCTATCCTTCTCGCAGCAGGTTTCCTGCCTTCATTTTGCAGACTCCTAAGCTCAGTTAAAAACAAGTAGGGAACTTCAGTTCCAGGTAACACATTCTTCAAACGTAGTCCCATTAACCCAACTTAGTTATCATGCAAAGCTGCTTAGCTTCACTAGTGAAATGGAATACAGTTGAATTGCTTTTCTAATGTAATACCTATTTGTGATAAATGCAAAGTGGTTTATGATGGCAAATTTTGTAGAGCATGAAAACTTATGAGAAAAGAAGCTTATATTTTCTAACCTAAAATTATGAAAAAATGTCATGTATGTTGGCATGGGATACTCCTATTAAAATGAAAAAATATTCAAAAATGAAAATTTAATACTTGACCTTTATTATATATAACTCAGCAAAAAAAAATTAAATGAAACTATCATATTTCACAGTAATATTTTTCCTAGCTTGCACATTCTTTCTAATTTAAATGAATTTTCTCTAGTTTATTTCTTTCCTTCTACTAGATCTCAACCATGTGGCCCAAAATTTCCTTACGTTGTTTAGGAAAGTAAAGATTGCTCAAATACATCTTTTGTCTGCTGATAGAAGAATAATCTTTTCTGTATAAATGCAACTTAAACTATCTAAACCACACATTACTACAGAGTAGGTCACTGAGACATTGGACTTATCCTTCGAATGAGTAAATGTTAGATGATAGTTTCCTCAGGTTAGCTAAAATCATATTTGATGAGTGTCGTAGCCAACATTTTACAGCCACAAACCATTCTATCTTCATTCCTTGCTCAGGTAACTCACTTTGTTCTTCCATTCCTTACTCTTCCTTCACAAGCAGGGTACATATACACTGTGCCATAGCAACCACATTTCTATCATGCCTCATCAACATTGCCAAATTTCATGACTGATTTTAATAACAGAAAAAGTAGGTTTCCAGCCAAGCTCAATATCAACTTTATAAACGATAGTGGCTTGATGTGACTGTTCTGATGCAGGAGAAATGTACATTTGTTATGCATTGTATAGTGATTTCAGCTGAGAATCAAGACCCATTCCTATATACATTGTAATTCAATGCATTCTTCATTTCTTCATTCATTCAACAAGCATTTGGTTAATAACTACTTTGTGGTAGGCTCCTTTAAGGCTTGAGATACATCGTTGAATGAAGCAGACGAAAAGCTTTATTTTCATGGCCTTATTGCAGCATGGCAGGCAATAAAAAACCATCATAACAAGTAAATGAATTATGTGGTATTATGGACTACAATAAGGTATAAAGGAAAGAAAACCCAAATAAAACATAAAATGGGTAAGAAACAATATGACAAGATATGGGAAGTGAGATCAGATCCTGTACTTTGTTCCAGTTCTTCTGGCTGATGTTTTTCAGTGTTCATTCTTGTCTTAAAATCAGAATATGTGAATTAGATTTGGAGGGTGGAGTCTTTATTAAATGAGTGTTGCACAAATTTTCTTTGTTTAATGATCAGCTTCTCTACATTGATATTTGTACCTGAGATACTTACAAGCTCTCCGCAAGCAATACTGTGGGATTTCCAAAAGGGTCAAACAATGAAGAATACTAAATTTAAATTTATTTTCTTTTTCCTGATAGTTTAGAACCCATGGAGTAATTTTAAATTATTATAGTATCACTTTAACTGTAACTATGATCCTTGTCAGTGATGTTAAGCAAAGCCTGATTAGTTGAAAAAGATGCAAACATCAGGTAAGAGTATGTTAACTTTTAGAATCTACATGGATTTTAAAGGTAGATCATTATGGAACCATTAGATAAAATTCTTACTTGATTATCAGAAAAATGAGGACTGAACTTTAAATTTGAATATATATTTTTACATATTCTATTCATTGTTTTAAATTCAGGTAAGAGTATGTTAACTTTTAGAATCTACCCAGATTTTAAAGGTAGATCATTATGGAACCATTAGATAAAATTCTTACTTGATTATCAGAAAAATGAAGACTGAACTTTAAATTTGAATATATATTTTTACATATTTTATTCATCGTTTTAAAATGATCCATTTTATAGGTTGTTTTGAGTAAAATTTAGTAAATTTAGAACCCATGGAATAATTTTAAACTATTATAATATCGCTGTAACTGTAATCCTGGTCAGTGATGTTAAGCAAAGCCTAATTAGTTCAAAAAGATTCAAATGTCAGGTAAGAGTATGTTAACTTTTAGAATTTACCTTGATTTTGAAGGCATATCATTATAGAACCATTAGATAAAATTGTTACTTGATTATCAGAAAAATGAGGACTGAACTTTAAATTTGAATATGTATTTTTATGTACTATATGTATTTTAATCACCTATAGCAATTTTTATAGGTAATTTTATTAAAATGTAGGTAATTATAGTAAAATTATGCTACCTTTAGACTTATTTTTATGTTAATTACCATGTAAATTCCTACTTACCAATCCTGTAGAGTCACAGACTGATTGAGCTAAAAGTAATTTCAGAATTTCTAGTCCCACTGCCTTTGTTTGACAGGTGTGAAAACTGAGTTCCAGAGAGGGAAAGTAATTTGTCCAGGTTAGATGGTGTGTGCAAGTTCCTGTGCCAGTTAATAGTAGAACTGGGTTGGAAAGGAAACCTATTCTTTTAAATCCCAACCTAGTATGTTTTCTAGTACTTGACTCTACTTGAGATTTTTCATTGCCTAATATCAAAATAGTGTTTCCCTTAAAATTAAGGAGAGTTGACCATATCTTTGCATTTCTTAAAGTTATCTGATTAGTGAGTGTGCCTAAGCTCCCTGAAATAGCCTCACTTGTTTAAAAACCTCTTCAGCACAACTGGAATTAGACTTTAAAAAAAATGAGAATGATCTTATCTACAGCCACACCACCCTGAACATGTCCAATCTCATCAGATCTCAGAAGCTAAGCAGGATCGGAGCTGGTTAGTACTTGGACAGAAGAATGATCTTTGGAGAGATTTTTTCTTTGAAAAATAAATGAAATTATTTATGAAGCCATGAAGTGACTTACCTATTAATCAATATATATGGCACAAATAAAATACAACTGTATTATTTTTCAATGAATTTATGAAAGAAGAAAATACTAAGTAGTAAAGTGCTGAGCTTAGAAAACAACTTAAGTAACAGCTGTGCCCTGGGTTCCTCAGAGTCCTTAGGAAGTGATACAGAGTCATTTGAAAACTTTCTGAACTCTCATATGGGAAAATTACATAACTCACTGGAAAATTTCAGTAGATTTAATAGAGCAGAGAGGTAATATATTCAAAACACAAAGAAAAGTATAAAAGACTGTCTGCTAAGCCTAGGGAGTTTCATATGCAAAAAATTAAATAATTAAAACAATATCAGTTTATTTTTAAAGACAGTTCTAAGTTTAAGCATTATAATACATCATAAAAAATTATACATTTGGTGCTTATAAATGGATTCTAAACTTCCTTGAAATGAAAGATAAAATCTTGGCTTTATATAATGGCAAAATGAGGCTTTCTCATTGCACAGAGTAGAATTTTCATATGTGTTTGCAGGCTTACCACTTGGTAAACCAACATAATTTAAATTGTAAGTAAATTTTAAAATATATATAGCATTAGAAACAGGGCTCTAAATGATTTCATAAAGATGATTATGGAAGCAGCTTTAAACACTAAAGTCCTGAAGACTTAGTAAGTACTTTATGAACTTTTCAAGGTTTTCATGGTTTTTCTGGTAGTGAATGAAATAGAAAAATAAATAATTCACCCAGCTTTTGCTTTGGTTGTTGTACATTTGTAAATTACATAAAATTAAGAAGCTGAAAACTGGATCTTCTACCTGTTCCCATACACATGGTACCATTCAGTTAAAGTCTTCTATTAATAAGTAAAGCTAATTGAAAATCACAGTTTAAAACTATGTCTGGTTCTTGTTAATGTGATGCCCAATTATTAGCATTCTAGCATTAGGATTTTAGACTGTTTATTGTTTTCAATAATAACAAAAAATGCTTAAAATACACAGCTAATATATTTCAGATTACCAATGAAAGAAAAACTGTGAAAATAACTAATTTATGCTTATTTTTGATGGATTGAATTCATTTTGTCTGAAGCCCTTAGTGATGTGCTCGGAAATGTCTATCCCTCTCCTTCCCCCTCTCCCTTCCCCCTATGAATATGTATGTGATTTAGAAGGTAACTTTTTTTTGCATATTATTTTCCCAAAGGAACTTTATTTTTCATTTTTAATCACTTTGTGGTTGAATTGTCCTCTGATCAACAAGGGGATTAGTGGGCCATACATCCCCTCTATGTAAACCTATATGGTCCAAGATTGTATTTTGCCTCTTGGACTGAGTAAAATCAAACCTACCTTTGCCTTTCATTGTTTTTTCACACATTATATAAATTGGTAAGAATAAAAATAATGTGATTGGAAGTAAAGCTTGACAGACAATATAGTGTAATATAATATCCAAATACTTATGAGGTAGCAATAGTGCCTTGGGGCACCACATTTATTGTGAATGAGGATTTGCATTTACACATTTTTCTCTGTGGTTTAGGTTGCATACTAAATCACTCTGGGAAAGTAGAACTGTTTTTAAAACATTCTGCTTAACCACTCTACAGGTAACAAAGAAATGCCAAATCCAGTTTCAGTCTAGTTTGGGAAGTAAAGTACAAAGGCACAAGAAGTCACATTACACAAGGGTTAATAATAGAAATTTCCGTATGGATTGACATGACCATTATAAATTGTCCTTCTGTATTTCATATCTGAATAAATTCAGTGTGTGAAGAAGTTTCAGCAAAAAAGATAGATTTAAAAAGTTTTATTCATGGTTTAACAGCAAGAGTGTATTTCCTAATGATTTAGACTTTGGACATAAGAAAGTTATGTGTTTGATTCTGAACAGGGATCAAATAATACAACTCTGATTCTAGGCCTACTCAGGGCATGGCATTTTTCATTTCTTTAGGCTATGCTATTTAAATACCAGCTGTTTAAATACCAGTTCACTCCAAGCTCATCATAAAACCACATTCCTTCGAAACCTTGCACCTACTGATGAGCTTAGTAACCTTTCAACCAAGTTTTTCAGTTTTCCAAAAGAAGCAATATTTTTAACATTGAGGTTTTGAATGTTGTTTAGTTTCTGAAGAGAATTATTCATACCAATATATGTTTGTGGAAATATCAAAGACATTTTTCATTGAAATTAGAACTGCTTAGTTGTTCAGGTAACAAAATGAAAACATCCTTTTCCATTTTGTTTTGCACCTTAGCATGTAGAGTCATCACTTATGGGAAACAATATATTAGAACAGGGACGGTGGCTCATGCCTGTAATCCCAGCACTTTGGGAGTTCAAGGTGGGCAGATCTTCTGAGGTCAGGAGTTTGAGACCAGCCTGGCCAACATGACGAAACCCTGTCCCTACTAAAAATACAAAACTTAACTGGGTGTGGCAGCAGGCACCTATAATCCTAACTACTTGGGAGGCTAAGGCAGGAGAATCATTTGAACCTGGGAGGCAGAGGTTGCAGTGAGTCGAGATCGTGCCACTGCCCTCCAGCCTGGGTAACAGAACAAGACTCTGTCTCAAAAAAAAAAAAATTAAAAAAGAAATATGTATGTAGTTTAGTGTTTGTTAGAATCATACAAGATGGTAACTTAAATATTTAGGCTAACACTAAACTCATTTTAATGCAAGGAGAGTGAGGGAAGTGAGTCCTACTTTTTCTAGGTTAGTGGTAGAGCCATCTGTGGCTGAGTTTTCTAATAACATACAAGGCAATATAGAATAGTGATTATGAATGTGAGCTCTGGAATTAGATGGCCTAAGTTCAAGTCCCCAGTTCTGCTGCTTACTACCTGCATGACCTTGGACACCTTCAGTTTGCTAAGTCTCAGTTTCCTCATCTGTAAAATGCAGATGATAACATTGCCCACATCTTAGGACTACTGGAATTAAAAGAGATGTACTTTATGTTGTAGAGTACATTGTAAGGCTCAATAGATATAGACTATTCTCATTTCTGCTCTTCCAAATGGTCTCTCTTGTTATCCCAAAACTGAAATCTTACCATGAACACTTTGAACCCTGATTACTGCTTCATTTTCATTGTTTTCATTGACTTGAAAATGAAGAAACTATTATTATACAACTTTATATAATTATATAACTATATATGAATAGTATATACATATGCATATGCATATATTGAGTTGTGAAAATATTCAAGTATGATTGTTTAATAGAATACTTTTATTCTCAGGGTGGTGGTTGCTTTAAACCTGCAGCTTTGGAAAAGGAATTAAATGGCAACCTAATGACTTTGTCATCATAACCACATAAAAAATCTGGCAAGATATGTAAATGTGGCCATATGGGCATGGTTGGCAAGACCTTTGAGTTGAAATTGAACTCACCCAACAAGTTGTTTCATCAAAACATTGCCTGGAAATGTTTTTATCTTACTACATGGTGGTTGGCTTTTTAGCTAAACCCGTCAGTGAATGGAGAATGTGGCCAGTTTGAATAGTATGAGACAGGAGATTCAGTTCATCCAAATTGTTGAGCAGCTGGAGCAAGTGAGTCATGTTCAACTGACACTGGACGGCTGTCCATCAGCTCATAATCATGAGAAGAGCTTTATGAAAAAGCAGCTGGCTTCAGCACCACAGCATCATCAGAGAAATGCAACTGCCTGAAATAACCCAAGCTTTCCTCCTATCCTTGTCTACCCTGAGAGAACTTTAACCTACTGTGGGTAGCCATGAAATCCTTCCCCAGCTAAAACCATGCCACCTTCCATCAAGGAAAGTATTCTTTAGGTGTCCTGCACTTTCAGTTTTCTTTTCCTTTTCTTTCTTTCTTTCTTTCTTTTTTTTTTGGAGGATGATTCTGTTCTCTATCTCTGAGGTTTTTTCCTGAAGGTTTTCTGAGTCAGAATAAGAAGTTCATCAGAAACCATTTTGATGGAATAAACTAGCATGCCTGCACACATTAGCTCATTCTCTAGTTCACTTTTTTTAACTTCCTGTAGATAGTAAAGCAATGAATGTGCAATGCAAGGCTATGTGTGTTTATATGTGTGCCTACTGGAGTGTAAACATGTTGATGAGTAGAATTGTTCCTTTAGCAGAGATTAAAAGTATCACTAGAATGCCTCCTGATCGGCATCAGTGAAGCTTTGTTTACTATTTTGGGACAACAGAGTGTAAAAAAAAATTAACAGCTTGTTTCATAGCTGAAGGTGCATGCATTTATGATATGCTGGTTTTATTTGCGCATTGTTGCATTGGGCTTTGCCAGACTACTGAGAAGACACTGCTGCAAATTAACAAGTCGCAGGCTGCCTGAATGATTTGATTTACTCCAGGGTCTAGCCAGTGCATTCGGCTTTATTTGTTAACCTAGCAGAACATTATTTATTAATGAGTTCTTCATGCTTTATTAAACCTAATGTCAAAACACCTCTCTGGGACCCTACTAGGCGTATTTCCTCTTTGTGGTAAGGTCTTCTAAAGAAAATGAAAAATTATGCAGCAGAGCCACAGTTAAAACCCAACACATACCAGTTCAATTGTCCTTGATCCTGTCAGATGGTATTTCTGAATCTTTGTGAAAGATCAGAATATGATGCAGTACGGAACTGAAGTTAAAGAGTCCACTCCTTCAGATGTCAGAAATTAGATCCCACCAAAATGAAAGAAAGCTTCCATAGCCCTGGGAGATAGGTGAACTCTGCAGCAGGCCACAGCTACTGTGGAGATTCAACAGTAGGGGAAAAGTGCAGACGCAGTCTGTGCAACAGTAGTGAGGAGGTATAGGCTTATGCAGATAGCATAGTGATTTGAGGTTAATAACAATGTGAAATAACTAGACAGCTGTGGCATAGGGGGAATGGAATCTGTTCTGAATATACCACTGAGTCTACCACTGAGTCTGCTGGCATCTAGCAGCAGGGGCCTGTGGGAAATGAGAGGAAGCCTTGATGGCCAGGAGGACAACCAGTGGGTATGACAACATATAAAAGGCAAAAGGCTTGGAACTGTCAGCTGAGGATTCTCCTGGCTTCCTAGCGGAGGGGTGGAACTAAATAGGGGCAGAAGGGTCATATCCATGGGGAAATCCAGGCAGCAGGGGGATATAAAAGGGTAGGTGAGTGTTGACATCCTGGTTTAAGGCATCATGACACATTCATCAATCACTTGTAGGGAGAACCAGAAATGGAACCAGCCAGGGTTCAGGGTCCCATACAAGAAGACTGGATTTCTCTGTCCTGAGTTTTGTTTTGTTTTGTTTTGTTTTGTTTGAGATGGAGTCTCGCTCTGTCGCCCAGGCTGGAGTGCAGTGGCATGATCTCAGCTCACTGCAAGCTCCGCCTCCTGGCTTCATGCCATTCTCCTGACTCAGCCTCCCGAGTAGCTGGAACTACAGGGGCCTGCCACCATGCCTAGCTAATTTTTTTGTATTTTTTAGTAGAGACAGGGTTTCACCGTGTTAGCTGTTTCAGGAAGTCAGGGACCCCAAATGGAGGGACCGGCTGAAGCCATGGCAGAAGAACGTAAATTGTGAAGAGTTCATGGACATTTATCAGTTCCCCAAATTAATACTTTTATAATTTCTTACACCTGTCTTTACTGCAATCTCTGAACATAAATTGTGAAGATTTCATGGACACTTATCGTTTCCCCAGTCAATACCCTTGTGATTTCCTATGCCTGTCTTTACTTTAATCTCTTAATCCCATCATCTTCATAAGCTGAGGAGGATGTATGTCGTCTCAGGACCCTGTGATGATTGCGTTAACTGCACAGATTGTTTGTAGAGCATGTGTGTTTGAACATTATGAAATCTGGGTGCCTTGTAAAAAGAACAGGATGAGAGCAATGTTCAGGGAACAAGGGAGATAACCTTAAACTCTGACTGCCTGTGAGCTGGGTGGAACAGAGCCATATTTCTCTTCTTTCAAAAGCAAATAGGACAAATATCACTGAATTCTTTTTCTCAGCAAGGAACATCCCTGAGAAAGAGAATGCGTCCCTGAAGGGAGGCCTCAAAAATGGCCACTTTAGGGGCAGCTGTATTTTACCGTCGAAGACAAAGGGATGAAATAAGCCCCAGTCTCCCATAGTGCTCCCAGGCTTATTAGGACGAGGAAATTCCCGCCTAATAAATTTTGGTCAGACCAGTTGTCTGCTCTCAAGCCCTGTCTCCTGATAAGATGTTATCAATGACAATGCGTGCCAGAAACTTCATTAGCAATTTTAATTTTGCCCCATCCTGTGGTCTTGTGATCTCACCCTGCCTCCATTTGCTTTGTGATATTTTATTACATCGTGAAGCATGTGATCTCTGTGACTCACACTCTATTCGTACACTCCCTCCCCTTTTGAAAATTGCTGATAAAAACTTGTTGGTTTTACGGCTCAGGGGCAACACAGAACCTGCCAACGTGTGATGTCTCCCCCAGACACCCAGCTTTAAAATTTCTCTCTTTTGTACTCTTCCCTTTATTTCTCAGACCAGCCGATGCTTAGGGAAATAGAAAAGAACCCATGTTGAATATTGGGGGTGGGTTTCCCCAATAGTTAGCCAGGATGGTCTCTATCTCCTGACCTCCTGATCCACCCACCTCGGCCTCCCAAAGTGCTGGGATTACAGGCATGAGCCACCACACCGGGCCCTGAGTTTTTATCAGAAAGCTACAGGACAGAAACAAAGGTTTAGAAATAATAGGGAGTAATTACTCTAGCTCAGTAGTCTGTGCAAGTGTCCAGGACCCATCCCTGTCACAGGATACATGACGTCTATTGATAGTGAGGTCCAATGGCAAGTCATGCTAAATGCTGAGACTGAGGCTGTGTCTGACCTTTCTACTGGCCACCAAGTTTCCATGTCCCATGATTAGCTTAAGAGTTGGAAGCATCAGTGATTCTTGTTCTGGGGCCTAGAGAAACTGGGCTCAGAAATAGTGTCTGAAAAGAGAGTTGTCTATTTTACCATTTCTCAGTCCTGCTCTCTACCTTTTGTAATAGCTTAAATTCTGTGTGGCATACAACTCAGTATTTAATTATGCAGATTTTGTTACTGTCCTTTCTAATTGTTTCTGACAGGTAGTTAAGGAGTAATTATGAGCTCCTATCATGTGCTGGACACATTGGGAATTAAAAACGTGTCTCAGTGACAAATCTTACAGGAAACTTACAACAGAGTAAGGAAATAGACATGTCCAAATGTAAGGCTATTATAAGTTAAAAAGTTGTCAAGGTCATGAAAGAGTGAAAGAGGCTGGGGAACTGATCCAGTTTGAAGGAGACTAGGGAGATGCGACAATTAAACGCAATGTGGGATCCTGAATTGGCTCCTAGAAGAAAAAAAGTATATTACTGGAAAAACTGGGAAAATTCAAATAAACTCTAATGTTTAGTTAAAAGTTATATGAGATATTAACATTGGGAGTAGCTGATTAAAAGGTACAGCAGGAGCTCTGCAACTTGTTAGTAAGTCTACATTTATTTCAGAATAAAAATTTAAAAAGTGATAAATGCTGTAGGGAAGATGCCGATGATTATCTTTGGATGTTCTGAGAAAGAAAGCTTTACTTCATTTGGCGAAATAAAGCTTCATAAAGAGGCAGTTAGATATCCAAAGGTAAGATAAGAGACATTTCCTGGGAGAGAAAACAGAGTGAATGAAGGCTTAAAAACAGGCAAAAGGAGAACTTCTCTAGGAAAGAAAAACAGAATAAGTAAAATGAAGAGCATTGTAGTCCTTGAGGAAGAACTTAAGATGCAATTTATAGGTAAAGAGAGAGTAAGGCCGGGCGCGGTGGCTCAAGCCTGTAATCCCAGCACTTTGGGAGGCCGAGATGGGCAGATCACGAGGTCAGGAGATCGAGACCATCCTGGTCTACATGGTGAAACCCCATCTCTACTAAAAAATACAAAAAACTAGCCAGGTGAGGTGGCGGGCACCTGTGGTCCCAGCTACTTGGGAGGCTGAGGCAGGAGAATGGCATAAACCTGGGAGGTGGAGCTTGCAGTGAGCTGAGATCTGGTCACTGCACTCCAGCCTAGGCGACAGAGCGAGACTCCGTCTCAAAAAAAAAAAGAGAGAGAGAGTTAAGAACATGCAGGAAGATTAGTAAGCAATTTGATTTGCTAGAGTTCACCATATGTGAACTGAGACTGAGTGGGGATCAAAGATGGATTGGGGATTGTAGAGATAAAATTGTGAAAGATTTTGAATACCAAGTTAGGAGTTTTTCATGCCTCTCCTTTGCAGCAAGATATCCCTGCACGTGTTTTACCTTGTTCTCTAGGAGACTATGGATGGGTATGATAAAACTGGATTGTATCTTATCTTCAGATACCTGGGGACAGGCATACAGAAGGAAATATCTTAAATTGGAATGTTACAAAGAAAAGGGAGGAAGCTGCAGCTTCTATTTTTAATCAGAAAAACAGAAGACAATGCTGTACCTGGGAGAAAGGTTAAAAGTGATAACAGACAGGAGGCAGGGAAATATTAGACAGAGAAGGGCAGAGTCCCTGGTGAAGCCCACCCTCAAGTCTGGACCCATGGCCCAAAGTGAGAACATGCATTCCTGTTTTCCTGCCCAAATGTTGCAAAACCAGCCTTGCCTGCCCTGCCCACCCCCACCCTGCCATCCTGTACCCATAAAAACCCCAGGCTCTACTGGCAGCAGAGCAGCAAAGAGGAAGAGAAGAGAAGAGAAGAAGCAGCCAGATGTCAGAGAGAAGAAACAGTTTGATTTCAGAAGGACGGCTTGATGGCAGGACTTCGAAGAAGAGTTCAACCAGGGATGGCCGAACTCCAGGGGAAGGCCACTTCCCACTCCATCCCCTTTCTAGTTCCTCATCCCTCTGAGAGCCACTTTCATGGGCAATGAAATCGTCTGCATTTACCATCTTCAATTCGTTCATGTGACCTGATTCTTCATGTATGCTGAACGAAAGCTCGGGATACAGAGAGCTGTCACATTGAGCTGTTAAACACTTAAGCCATTTGCAGACAGCAAAGCTAAAAATGCTGTCAGCACCCAGAAGCACTCGACCCAGCCCCAGCGTCCACTCACCTGCATTCTCCCCCTCCCTTGAGGGGTTGAGAGCTATAGGCTGAGCACACAAACCATCCCTTTCTCGAGTCCCTCAAAGGGGTCAAGGGAGTTACCCCATTGCAAAAGAACCTACTAACTGGAATGAAGGCTCTTACTAACCTACTGCAACAGGCAAGTTAAGAGTGTTGTAAACACAGGCAATATATTTAGAGCTAACTGCTTTAAATTTTTTCAAGAGATGAAATGGGGAGAGCTTTCTTTGATGGAGTTGCAACAGTAAATATGTCTAAGTTAAAAAGAGGACTATTAAAATGCTAAATAATACTGGGAATTATCTAAATATATAAAAGCATTTATGGTCTAATTAATGCTTTTTTTAGTAGGGAATAGTAAACTGCAACTGATGTTTTGTTTTCTCCACCAGTATCTATTGAATATGAATGTTGGCATCATGGTATTAGAGTTCAAAAGGAGAAGTGATAAACTGGGGGGGTGCTCATTACTCTGGGGCAGCAAGAGAGAAAAGAGCAATGAAACATCTACATCTCCATGTATCCATGCATCTCCCAGCTGAACAGCAGAAGCTCTCCATAGAGAAAATGTATTAGGAATTTGGAATATCCATCATCACTATGACTACAACTTTGCAGAAGGCCAGCCTGCCCTAATTGAAGGAAGCTCTGTGTATCCTAGAGAGGAGACTCCCTGTGGTGATAATGATCCTATTAATGCCCAGTCAGTGTCTACTGAGGAGCCTGGTTATAAGTGAACAGCATTATCTGTTAGCAAGCAGGGAATCCATTAACACAAACCCCTTTAACTGGGGATCCAGGAGAGGCCATTATAGACCACACCCACAATCATACTTGAAATATTGGACTCTGGTTGCCAGTTCTCACAAAATCATTCCAAAGTGTGACAATATATCTTTCTATTATATTTCCCACCCGGTTGCAGAACAATGTGGGGCACATAACATGTGCACATGTTAGGTTACTTGAGGATATTTTTCCCATTCGTGATGTTTTAGCCATTAGCAATTACCTTACATGATCTTTCAATAATTCCAAAGCTTCTGAGTATTCAGTCTATTTTGAATTCTATTTGATTCTTCTTGCTTAGTCTGTTATGCCAAGTATTTTCTGTACCACTACGGTATCATAAATGGAAACAATTTTCTGGTCCTTTTGTGTAATTCAGGAATATATTAATGAAAGCTGGTTTTAACACATTTTTCCCTGACATATATAAAGTTAAATGCTTGTCTTAGTAAATGGAGTCTTTATGTTAATAGAATATGGCATAATTTTAGGAAATATATTCATGAGTCTGATAAAAATATTCCTAAAGTTACTAAAAAGAAAAATCATGTATATAGCCATCATATAAAATGTTTGTATAATTTCATCTTTAATTTTATTATTGTGAAATGGCTTTTCAAATGAGTCACAGGAACCAGTGGGTCTCTGGAAATAAAACTTATAGATGTCATGAAACTGAGGAATAACTCACACAATGGAAGTTAGGATCAAGACTCAGAAAGATCTGTATTATCTGCAAAACTGGGCTAAATCTGAGGAAATAAGATGAAATGAAAATAAATGTAAAGTCCCATTCTCCGATTAAAAATTTAAAAAGTAAATTGGGAGGAACTTGGAGAGAAAAACATATATGAAAGATTCTGGACATTCATTTAATAATTAACTCAATATGAGTTAGAGATTTGATGTAATTGCCTTAAAGCTCATATGATGTTAGATTATATTTGTAGTAAGAATGTGTCCAGCATGACAACCTGTCTTATTCTAGGTTGGTCACACCTGCAGCCATACCTAAAATGGTACATTATGTTTTGAAAGCTATACTTTACTGAAGCAGAAATAAAATGTGTTCAGAGTACCATACCTAGGATTATAAAAGGGTTGAGGAGTACCCTGAAGGAATGGGAACCTTTAGCCTGGAGGAGGTAAGATATAGTGGGGGACTGAAAACTGTCTTCAGTATTTGAAGGCTGACTTGGAGAACATGGAATTTAGACATTGGATAGAACAGGGAGGAAAGTGTGATCTTGTCTCATTTACGTAGAAATTTTATAACTATGACCAAGATACCTGGCAAGTAGCAGTTGTCCCTGAATTGGGTAAAGGCCAATCACTGCTCACTGCAAAAGCTGAGCGAGCTATATCTAAATGCAGTTGGTCTGAGGGAACAGAGTGCCTTGTCCTTGGTACCTTCTAAACCTAGATCTGAATGACACAGAAGTGGCCCAGACCTTAACTGGGTATAGTACATGCTCTTATGGACTATAATGCTCTTATGGTGCATTTGTCTCCTGAAATTGTAACGAAATATCAGTTTCGCGTTCATAGTAAGCCATTGAATGCAGCCCCTGTTAATCCAGTTCATATTAGTCGATATTCACATTGCTGCTGCTTAAGCTGGAGATTTGCTAACAGTTTTCTTGTCCATTTTTTTTCAGAAACCAAAGCAGCTGCTACAATAGCTAAAATAAGCTAAAATCCCTTAAGACATGAATTGTGATCACAGATTTTTTAATGCATTTTTTTGTTCATATAATTGAGGTCCAAGTCTACAAGAGGCTTTTGCTTTCAAATTATGCAATGAAAATGTAGAATATACCTAGAGGGGCACACAGATGAATGGAGCTATAAAATCACTACTGCTCATATGGAATTTTTATTTCCTAATTTCAGATTGTAATTACTACTAGTAATGAATATTTTGTCTAAGTGTTTTTACAACATTTCCATTTGATTTCATCTGGTTGGTTCACAATAGAGTATTTATGTTTTTTGCCTTGGATGACGTATCAATTTTGTTACTTTGGCCTTTGACAGAAAAATCAAAGGCTATGAACAACCTGGTATGGTGTCAAAATTCTATTTGAGTAATAAGTTTCATAGATTTTTTTTTAAAGCCCAAGATACATTGAAAGTTCACTTTATGCTATTGCCTGAGAATTTTCTCTTTCTACATTACCCTGAAAGGAGAATAAACTTGAAGTTTTTGCTACTGTCCACCAACATACACAAGCATTCATATGTGTTTGCTTGTATTTTCACTCCCTTTCTTCCCTCTCCCCCTTCTCCCATTTCTTTTTTCCCCCTTCTGACTTCCAGTCATTCACTCAAGATATTTGAGGTTGTATTCTTTAACTGATATGGGCTATTTATTTCTAACCAACTTAAATTAATAATTTTTTGCCAGTTTCTACTATGAGGGATAGCAAAATAAAAATTGGAACAGTTACAAGTAATTTTCAGCTTCTGCTTAATGGCTTTCTTTTTATCAAAATAAGCATCTAGAATTTGAATACCAAATCATTTGTTCTAACACTGCTTAATGAGTTGGTGAAAAGATCAACAATACACAATAGAAAAGCTGAAAGAATACAGGAAGTAAAAATGTAGGAAGAAGAAACTTTAAAAAAAAAGAGAAAATTGGGTCAGGGGAAAATAATCTTGAAAATGATGCACGGAAACACTGTTAAAAAAAAGAAGGGTATAAAAAATAAACAAGTTTCATTTTCAGTAATAATAAAGGAACTCAAAATGCACATTTAAAAAAATTTAAAATATATAATTAGTAATACAAAAACAGTGCCAAAATTTAGCATATGCTTAATGAAACTTTGCTTAATTGCATTGAATTGACTGTAGAGAATGTACAGTCTCACTGACAATGCAGAATGTAAAAAAGAACATCATATCCATTTTAGTTTGGCAATGATTAAGTGATTCTGAAAACCTGTACAGCCCAGATTCCAACAGCCCCACACCTCATAATTCCAATTTAACTGAACTAAAGTCTGTTGTTTACATACCAGCAATTGCTATGATGCCTTGTGGATTTAATTCCTATCCTCCGTATTTGGCTTTGGCTAAATTCATTGCATTCATTGTCCAGTACTATTTAGTGAGCTTATAGTATAGCCCTGTAAGCACTATATTTGGGAATGAATACATGATCCAAGACAATCCCTAAACTTTAAAATAGCTGCATCATGATTTACAATAAACAAAACACCTTGCATAAAATTGTATAAAGACATTAAAGCAGGCATTATCATCTCCTTCTCAAAATTGAGAGCGCTAAAACTTAGAGACGTCAAAAGCCTCATCCAGGGTCACTGAGTAAGTAAAGGAGACAAAATTGTTTCTTTCATACAATGCAGTGCTAAGAAACGTATCTATAGCTTTTATTAGTGTATGGACTGGTCAGATTCAGAGTCAACACAGCAATTTGAAAGCATGGGGTCTCCTGGTGGGTTGCACACTCACCCCTACAATGATCCTCTCTTAAGTTCTCATAAGCAATATGATTCTTTGTACTATTCTCCCCCAGCTAGGAAGCATTTGGCCTTGATCTTATTGGTGGTCACAAAGATTAAATGATACCATTAGCATTTAGTAATCAGGGTCAAGGGACAATAATTGTCTGGGTGAATGACCAGTGCCCACAAAGAAGAGTTCTCCAATCCCAAATATGGGCAGTGCGTATGTCGAAAGCCTGTTAGGGGTGAATTACAAATAGTGAGTTGTGATGTTTTTAAAAATTAGGCCCTCATAAACTAAAATTGATGATTGTCAGCATTTATCAAGAACGTGCTTAAGAATGGGCCACCAACACTCAGAAGCCCCCACACATCCATACACAACATTGGAGTGTCCCCAGTTTTTAGAAGGACACTCTAAATCCATGTCTGATCCATGTCTCAATGATGAAGTTTTCAGTTGGTTAGGGTTTTTAATTGCTACTATTTCTAGTTTTCATTCATCATTATCTACTTAGGTTATGATGACCTATTTGGTTAACCCTGAAGTATTTAGTGATCCCTACTTTTGTGAGTGATATTTTTGGCCTAACTTAGAGTAATTATACTGTAGTAAAACATGGGATATATTGTAGTTCCAAGAGGGATCCCTCATACTTCCATCACTAGAGTAGATACATGCACAAACTTCCCTCAGAATTACACAGCGTAGTACAATACAGAGTAGTATAGTACAGGACAGTATAAGACATATGGCATAGAATAATATAATTATATTACATAATTGTAAGGTATGTTAACAGTATAGTAGCACTATAGATAGTACAATATAATACAGCAACAGTGTAATATAGTAAGGTATTATGTATCACCAAGTTTTTTTTTCCATTGGAAAGGTATAAAAGACAAATGGGTGGTGGGGGCAGGGAAGTCTTTGGTCCAACCAAAGTCAGTTAAAAGAGAGAGAGAGTGAGAGAGAGACACTGAGTTATAGAGCAGCACAATCTAAGTTTGGACTTCTCGCTGAGAATGCTTGACATAAAACAGTAGGAATGAGCCGTCTTCACCATGACTATCCTTAGGGGAATCCACTAAGCTGCTCTAATGCTGCTTTTTATGCTTCTCTATTTCCAATGAAGTGCTGTGAAACCCTGTAGCAGAGATAGTATTGTTTTTATTTTTCAATATCAACTGGTATTTTTTGCCTACAATGAAAAATGTTTTGTCCATAATATTTATCACCTTGTCACTGGTTTTATTGTTGAAAACCACCTGCTTGCACTCCTTTTCTTTTCAACATTTTTTATTAAGAAAATATTTGGAAGGAAACAATAATACTAAATTGCAGAATTACAAAAGGGCAGCTTATACAGCTAAATTTTAAGATACTCTGAGGGACAAAGACATAAAGCCACTGATGGTGGGTAAGAAAAATGTGTGACAATGGAAGTATGCAATGTGATTTACTTGGCTGGCTACCATATAGGAGAATAAATTCTATAATCTTGCCAAAACCTAAGGGGAATGTGAATTGAATGGCAATAAATAACCTTATTGGAAACAGTTGAATATGATATACTGTATCCTCTAGCCTTAATACATGAAAATTTCTCATTGATTGCAGCATCAGACTCAAGTAGACTGAAGATGGGGCAATTTTTAATGTACTCCACAATGTCCCTTCTGTTCCCTGCCACAACCTTCTCAAACTTGATGAGTTAGAAGGTCAACTTAAGCTATGTATGCAACTCCAAGCTTTTTGGCCTCTTTCAGGATTAAATAAAACTTATAGCAAATATTTTTCTCTATTCCTTTCATTTTGCTGTTCGGAAGCCATTCTATGTTTATAAATATTGTATGTTTAGTAACATTTTAATTTTTCCTATTCGACTAATGTTTTAAAGGTATGATCACTTTAGTATGTTTTCTTATTCAATCCTCACAGTATTGCTGTGAGCTAAAAGAGAGTATTATTTTTCCTGCATGTTTACAGTTGAGAACATTCAGGCTTACAGTGTTATGTGACTTGCTCAAGCATATGTAGCAAGTAAGTGGCCAATCTGGGGCCAGATATCTGGTTTCTGCATCCCAAAACTGAGTTAATAGGAATTTTTTCACGTGAATGATTACAGTTTATGATAGTTTTATTTCTGCTGAAATGTCTAGTTATACCGTATTTTGTTACTGAGCAAGGTTATAGATGAATAAAATGCAATTTGCTAATTTCATTCAGTTTCTCATTTATTTTAAAAATGTGAGTATCTATCTGTTTTGTGCATCAGAAGGAAAAAAGAAAAACCGATATAAAAACTGCCCTCAAGGAGTTTACAGTCCAGAGGGGAAGCAAATAAATAAATGTGTTCACTGCAATACCATAACAATTTGTGTAGTACAATAAAAAGTACATTTGGTCTTTGTCCTTCCTCCACTCCCAATAAAGCTCCTAAAAACTGTTTGAATTTCCTGAGTGATAGGGGTGTCTTTTTGTCTGTTAATTAGGTGACTCAAGAGTGAAGAGGGGGTGGGAAGGTCTAGAAAAATGGAATAGAAATAGAGAACCCAGAGATAAACACAGGAATTAGAGCAGGAGTCCCCAACCACCTGGTACCGGTCCATGGCCTGTTAGGAACCAGGCCACACAGCAGGAAGTGAATGGTAGGGTTGGGCGTTTGGGGTAGGAAAGTGAACATTATCTCCTGAGCTCCGCCTCTTGTCAGATCAGTGGCGTCATTTGATTCTTATAGGAGCATGAACCCTATTGTGAACTGCACATGTGAGGGATCTAGGTTGCCTGTTCCATATGAGAATCTAATGCCTGAGGATCTGAAGTAGAACAGTTTCATCCCAAAACCATCCCTCACCACTACCCCAAGTCCATGAAAAAACTGGTCCCTTTCACAAAACAGGTTCCTGGTGCCAAAAAGGTTGAGGACTACCAACTTAGAGGGTTAACACTTTCAGCCCCACCAATTGATGTCCAGGGAGGGGAGAAGGGCTGGTGATTGAGATAAATCATCACTGACCAATGATCTCATCAGTCATGCCTATGAAATGTAACTTCACTTAAAAACTTTGAGACATCAAGGCTAAGAGTCCTTCCAGAATGGTGGACATGTTGATACATTGGGAGAGTAAAGTGCCTCAAGAGGGAGTGGAAGCTCTGTACTCCCTAACTCCCCAACTCCCCATACCTTGCCCTATGCCTCTCTTCTATTTGACTTCTCCTGAGTTGCTTCCTTAATAATAGGCTGGTTCTTGTAAGTACAGTGTAGTGTTTTCCTGAGTTCTATGAGTCATTCTAGCAAATAATTATACCTAATAGGCTGGTTATTAGAAGCCCTAAATTTGTAACCAAGTCAGACAGAAATTCAGGTAGCCAGAGGACCCAGGACTTGAAACTGCATCTGAAGTGGGGCATCCTTGAGGAACTGAGCCCTTAACTTGTGGGGTCTGCACTAATTCTAAGTAGTTAGTATCAAAATTGAATTAAATGGTTGGAAACCCAGTTTGTGTTAGAAAACTGTAGAATTGGGTGTTGTTTGGAAAAAACAAACAGCAGTATTCACCATGCTCTCCAGAAAAGGCCCTGAGCATTGTTCAAGGCATATGGAGTGTGCATGGCCAGCATGACACCCCTTTGATTACCATGCATTCATGTTTTTACCATACATGTTGCATACTTATCCAAGAGCTGGTAGAATTTGTTCCCAAACTATTTGTGCCAATAGTATTCTTGGTATAGTTGTATATTTTAGATAAATGTTTAACAGGTTTTAGAAATCTAAGTACAAAACGAAAGAGTAGTTTCTATGAAAATTAAGTAAATTCTTTGGAAAAACTCAATAAAGGTAAGTTGCAAAAAAAATTATATCAAAGTGGACAAGACAACTCAAGTATTAAAGAAAAAATAATTCTAGAAAGTTTAAAAATAAAGTATGTGTTTTATACCATAAAAGTAAATCTTATAGTATGAAATTACCCAAAAAATACTGTAAAACATACTTAGAGCTTTTAAAAAAGAAGGTAAATATGAATTACAGTACAGAAGTTTCAGATTTTAAAAAATGAATCAACCCTAAAAATTCTTCAGGGTGGGCTGGGCGCGGTGGCTCAAGCCTGTAATCCCAGCACTTTGGGAGGCCGAGACGGGCGGATCACGAGGTCAGGAGATCGAGACCATCCTGGCTAACCCGGTGAAACCCCGTCTCTACTAAAAAAATAAAAAAAATTAGCCGGGCAAGGTGGCAGGCGCCTGTAGTCCCAGCTACTCGGGAGGCTGAGGCAGGAGAATGGCATAAACCCAGGAGGCGGAGCTTGCAGTGAGCTGAGATCCGGCCACTGCACTCCAGCCTGGGCGACAGAGCGAGACTCCATCTCAAAAAAAAAAAAAAAAAAAAAAATTCTTCAGGGTGTTTGTAGTATTATTTTGAAGATATGAAACTGGAATGTGTAGACGTTGAAATATGGGTTGTGACTTAGCAAGGAAGAAAATAAAGAGTACCAATCACCAGTCCTACATTGAAAGAAAAGGTCTTGATTTTCCTTTAAAAGATGATTCATATGTATGTTGGGACCCGGAAACTGATACATCAAAATGTGGCATTTTGACATGCTGAACTGAAGAAGCCTCGAGGTCATTCTGACCTTCTACTCCACCGCTGTCTCTCCCAAAGCACTTTTCTGCCTCAGATCCAGACAGACCCACCAAAAGGAACAATTGTTATTTTTCCCTTCCCTGTAAGACCAAGAACATAACCACACCTGAGCAAAGCTTTCACAGGATAACATAGAAGCTAATCTCTGTTCTCTGATCCATTCATTCTCCCTAGTAGCTTCCTCCACAGAATTCCTCTTCTCTGCACGGCCATAACCTATTTTGCCAGGATGGTATACAAGCTTCCAAACCCTGTTGGAGGGTGGGGAATCACTTAATGGTTCTCCCTATGTACACATTAATACATTTGTATGCTTTATCTTTAATTGTAACTGTCCAATGGGTTCTTCTTGCCTACTGCACAGAAAATCCAATCACACTAAGACAGTGGTGTTGTGGTAGAGAAAATAGTTAATTATTGCTAAGCCAGCCATGCAGGACAGGAGACATCTCAAATCTGCCTCCCCAATAGCTCAGAGGCTAGGATTTGTAAGGATGATTTGGCAAAGAGGAGCTAGGGAATGGGAGCAGTTGATGGTTGGGGTTTAAATCAGAGGAGTGTTCAGATTGTCTTTGTGTGCTGAATCCGTTTCAGGGGAGGGGGAGTAGTCACAGGACCAGTTGACTTGGTTCCTTGATATGACTTAGTTCCTTGCTATGCATTCGGGCTGTCACCAGAATGCAGAGTCTGAAAAATATCTCAAAGACCAATCTTAGACACTATTTGACAATAATGATGTTATCTCTAGGAGCAACTGGGGAAGTTACAAATCTTGTGACCTCCTGAAAATGGCCGTTATCATTTAATTATGCCTACATCTAGGTAGAATTCAGGGTTCCCACATAATCCTAACCTTGTGGCCTTTCATTAGTCTTACAAAGACGGTTCAGTCTCCAAGCAAGGAGGGAGTTAATTTCCGGAAGGAACTGTTACCATCTTTGTATGAAAGCTAACCAAGGCAGTTAGCTTGTGAGGTTAGAAGCCAGATGGAGTCTATTAGGTTAGGTTTCTGTCACTGTTACAATTTTTAAAACTACAAAGGCAGTGTCATAGTTTATCTATCTTTTGTGAGTTCAGCAAGCCTTCAGAGGGAGAAGCGGAGTTTTCCCTTGGCCCCTCCCTACATGTTGTTAAAGTCAAATGTACAAATGTACAAAGTATTAATTGTCAGTTTCCCAACTTAGCCACTTTTGTAGTTAACTAACCACCAGGTCTGATTACAAAATATGAGAGTTGGCCATTCCTCAACTATTCTGTTTTTGGTTAAAATTTTTGAACTTATCGCCTGAAAGCCTAGAAGATAATGTTCAAAATTTAAATTATTTGCAACACCATTTTGTCAGAAGGGAATTATGACTTCAGTTTTCATTTGAGGACAGTTAATCAAATTTCAGTGAGCATATTACTCTCATATTTATTTTGAAATAAAAAGTATAGCCCTCAAACTTTTTTCTTTCCTTCTAAATTATTTATATAACAATAGAGCTCCTTGAATCTACCAAATGTCTGCTTCATTACTCTTCCTCCAGGCTGGCTTCCCCTATTCTAGACTGTGTAGCAATGTGCTCTAGGCTCATGATTTCCTAAGAGAGGATTTTGTGACTTTGCCCATTTACCTGTAAATGAACCTGACAGCCAACCTATTGGGATTTTAATTTTCCATGCATCAAACCTTAGTCTCACCTGCTGCTAGTTTCTAACTCCACTTGTTTAATTTGTTGAAATATTCATTGACTATTTCCATGTAACAGGAACTCTCTGGACACTTGAGATACAAAGATACCTGCCATCTTGGTACTTATATTTTAGGGAGTGGGGAGAAGATAATCAGAAAATAGCAATAAATACAACAGGAAAATTAATTAGTAGATTAGAAAAAAGTTAGTACAATGGGAGGAAAGCAGCAGGATAAGGGGGTCAGGAGGACCAAGGATTGGAGAATGGGGTTGCAGGATTTTTTTTTAATGTTTTATAGAGACAAGGTCTTGACTATGTTGCCCAGGCTAGTCTCGAAAGCCTAGTCTCAAGCAGCCCTGCTCCTCAACTTCTCAAAGTGCTAGGATTACAGATGTGACCCATTGTGCTCAGCCTTTTGACTTTTTTAAAAAAACTTTTTTGTAGAGGTTACAGTTTTAAATAGGGTGGTCAAGATAGCCTCTGATGTGGTTTGGCTGTGTCCCCACCCAAATCTCACCTTGAACTGTAGTTCCCATGATCCCCATGTGTCATGGGAGAGACCCGGTGGGAGGTAATTGAATCATGGGGGCAGCTCCCCCATGCTGCTATTCCTGTGATAGTGAGTGATTTCTCACAGATCTGATGGTTTCATAAGGGGCTTTTCTCCCTTTTGCTCAGCACCTTTTGCTGCCACCATTTAAAGGACATGTTTGCTTCCCCTTCTGCCATGATTGTAAGTTTCCTGAGGTCTCCCCAGCCATGCTGAACTTTGAGTCAAACCTCTTTCCTTTATAAATTACCCAGTCTCAGGTTATGTCTTTATTAGCAGCATGAGAATGGACCAATACAGCCTCATTGAGAAGCTGACGTTTAGGCAAAGACTTGAAGAACATGAGGAATGCAGCCATGTGGGGGAATATTACAGAGGGAGCAGTGACCCTAAGGTGAAAGGTGCTAGTGTATATGAACAGCAAGAAAGAGAGTGTGCCTGGATGAGGTCAGAGAGATAACTATTAAAAGAACAGTTTGACTGTCCTTCTAAAGATGGCAGGACAAGAGAGGGACCAATGGTAAAAGAATGGTAAAAGCAGGGAGACTAGTAAACGACTATTGGAATAACAAGTAGGAGATGATGGTTTCCCACTCCTGAGTGATAGCAGAGGAGATGAGGAGGGTCAGTTCTAGACATATTTAGAGGTAGAGCCAGCAAGATTTCTTTACTATAGGTAAAAAAGAGAGGTCAAGGATGACTCCAAGATTTTTATACCTGACAACTAGAAGAATTGAGTTGCCATCAAGTGAAATAGAGGAGATAGTTTGAGGAGCAAGTTCATGGAGAAAGATCAAATTTAGTACTGGACCTATCAAGCTGGGATTTTTATTAGACATCCAAGTGGAAATGTCAAGTCAGCAACTGCACGTATGAGTCCAAAGTTCAGAAGAATTGTCGTCAGTTTATAGACTGCTCTATTCGTAGAGGAGCTGATGATCAGCCAGTCTTCTCAACTGGAGTTTCACAAGAGAATTAAGCCTGCTTGCCTTAAAACATCTCTTATATGTAATAAATTAAGTTATATCTGATATGTACAGAATAGTACTGGTTATGGAGCATCCTTGAGGGAATTGATAAATCATTTTTTGTGCATTCTCTGAGGTGCAGATGAGGAAGCCCAAATGAGAAAGATTGCTTGCATGCTTAAAGAAACTTATTATTTTGTCTCTTTTTCAGTCAAAGGTTCTTAATTCTCATTCTTAAAATAATTGGAATCTTAAAAATATTTGAAACTATCTTATAAAACCTTAAATAGAATACCATAAATCATTTTTTCTCAAAATGTGCACATTTTTAATTGGTGTTTGCAAAAAGGCATGTGTGTGGAGGTTGGGGGCTGGGGAAGCTCAAACATGTAGTGTTTGGAAAGTAAAATTTAAAGTAAATCTTTTCCCAACCCAGAAATCCCCTCCACAAAGGTATAGAACAAGAAGCTGCTTTTATTATTCAATATGCATTAAACCAAAATGTGTTGCATGTCACAGGCAATTCACTGTGATATCCACAAAGATATTGCAAAGACAAAAAGGAATCTCACCACTTTGTATAACCGAGCATTTACAAATCCGTTATATAAATGTTTTCAAGATAAACAGTAACTAGTTCTCAAGTGAGAGGACTTGCTAACACCTTTTGTCACACATAGTGTGACACTATGAGGTGATCATCTGTATGTACTTATTGTCTTTAACCAGAGGAAAAACAAACCTCATTTTTTGTTTTTGTTTTTGTTTTTTTGAGATGAAGTTTCGCTCTTGTTGCACAAGCTGGAGTACAATGGTGCAGTCTCAGCTCACCACAACCTCCACCTCCTGAGTTCAAGGGATTCTCCTGCCTCAGCCTCCCAAGTAGCTGGGATTACAGGCACGTGCTACCACACCCGACTAATTTTGTTTTAGTAGAGATGGGATTTCACCATGTTGGTCAGGCTGGTCTCGAACTCCTGACCTCAGGTGACCCGCTCCCCCCCACCCCCGCCCCTTAGCCTCCCAAAGTGCTGGGAACACAGGCGTGAGCCACTGTGCCCTGCCCAAACCTCATATCTTTACAACAGGAGTTAGCTTTGCAAATTGGAGCAAGGTACCCATTGAAGTTAAGCTACTTTGCCACAAAACTGGAAGATACAAGTGTTATCTTTTTTGGTGTTTGCATTTCAAAAAGATGGCTCTCATGTCCTTAAGAAAAACATTTTTGAGACATAAAGCTGACGAAAGGTCTATCTAACTCTCAAAAGGTTTATAGACATTTTTTAAAAAGAAGAAAATATTTATTAATACAATGGTAAGTTTCCTAAAGTAGATGTTCTTAAAAAAAAAAAAAAGAGGGGAGAAAAGTGTCTCTTCCCTTATTCTCAACAGGAACTTCTGACTCTTATTTTTAATTTTTATTTGTCCTTACAATAGTTAACTCTGGTTGTAAAATAAGATAAACATTTTTTTACTATAGGACTTCTCAGAGCTCTTAATGTGCTCATGTGCATTATCAAATACCAAAGGGGAAATATGTTTTGCAACGTTTCTCAAACTTATTTGAGCATAGAATTTTTTTTTTAATGGAGCATTTCATGGGAACAATATTCCACAAATTCACACACTGGAAAACGCCACATTGACCAAACAGGGACCTAATTCCAGAAAGAGCAGAGTATTCATTTTGTTCCAGTACATTATCCTGTGCCAGCATCCTTTATGACCATAAAAACTTAAGTCGCTTTTGCAGTCAGATTTGTAATTTCTTGTTGTTTTCCCTGTTTATTTGGGTGTATGGTATGCTATTTTAACGTCCCTAGTTTTATATTTGGCTAAAACATAAACATTCTATGTTTCTATTTTGTCACTTTCATAATAATGGCATCAATATTTTATGACTCTAATATTTTTACCCCTACCACTATTCCCTCAGTTCTACTTCTAGACAGTTACGCTATGTCTTCGAAGTGCCTTGGTATCTATTTGAAAATCATATGTGATATTTTAAGTTTGTAAAATGTTTATGATTCTAAAAATAACCTTTTGTGGGTCAATTCACTGCTCGAGGGCACTGAGTCTCTAGGTAGCTACGCCCAGGAATAGAGAGAGGTGTGTGTGTGTATGTCATAAACAGATGTTTGGTCATTATGAGAATTAGCCATAAAACCTGTGATTATCTAATGCATTTATTAAAAAAAAAAAAAAACTTGTACTAAGTAGCAGATACTTCCATTAATCTCTCATTTCTACTTATAACCACATGATTTACAAAGTAAAGTCTACAATCAGTATGGAATGCTTCCAACTATGCACAATTGTTTCTTTAGTTTGCTTAATTGTACACTGAATTTTGTGAATTTACAGAGTTTTCTCAGGATTTCTTCATACAACCTGGTGAATCACTTTCTGTGTCAGCTTTGCCGATGTGTAGAACAGAAGGTGCTAATTGCACCTTAAACCTATTCCCTGTTTTTCTTCGTTAATTCTGATTATTCCTTTGGGTTGATCTTGGAAATTCTGATGACTTGGAATAATCGAATTGTATAGTATTTTGCAGGGGTTCTCTCTTTCTTGTATTTCCATGTTAACCTCTCTAGCAAAATTGGGGACATTTTCATTGATTATATTCTCAAATATGTTTTCCAAGTTGCTTACTCTCTCCTCTCTCTCCAGAATATCAGAGTCATAGGTTTGGTTACTTTATATAAACCCATATATCTCGAAGGCTTTGTTCATTTTTTAAAGATTCCTTTTTCTTTATTTTTGTCTGACTGGGTTGATTTGAAGGATCAGTCTTTGGGCTCTGAAATTCTTTCTTCTGCTTGGTCTAGTCTGTTGTTAAGGCTTCCAACTGTATTTTGAAATTCCTCTAGTGAACTTTTCAATTCCAAAAGTTCAGTTTGCTTCTTTCTTAATATGGCTATGTTATCTTTCAAATCTTGTATCGTTTTTCTGGCTTTCTTGGATTGGATTTCAACTTTCTCTTGGATCTCCCTGAGCTTCCTTGCCATCCAGATTCTGAATTCCATGTCTATCAACTCAGACATTTCAATCTGGTTAGGATCCATTGCAAGGGAGCCAGTGTGATCCTTTGGAGGTAACAAAACACTCTTGACTTTTTGAATTGCTGGAGTTCTTGTGCTGATTTTTTCTCATCTAAGGGAGCTGGCATTTCTATGTTTTTGAAATAATGTCCTTTACAGCAACATAGATACAGCTGGAGGCCATTATCTCAAGCAAATTAACACAGAAACATGAAACCAAATATCACATGTTCTCATTTATAAGTGGTAGCTAAATCTTGAGGACACACAAACAAAGATGGGAACAGTAGATGCTGAGGACTCCAAAAGGAGGGAGGGAGGGAGCGGGCAAGGTCTGAAAAATTTCCTATTGGGTGCTATATTCACTGAGTGCTAGTATCAATAGAAGCCCAAACCTCAGCATTATACAATATACCCTTCCAACAAACCTGCATATCTACCCCCAGAGTCTAAATAAAAATGAAAATTAAAATAAATATATATACAATGAGATTTTTTAAATTTGACAAATGATTATAAAATTCAACTGGAGGATAAATGTGTAAGAATAGTTGGAAAATGTTTTAGACTACAGTGAATTATTGTAGAGTATATGGGAAGCCATCATAACCTGAGAGATATTAAAATGGTTTTAAGATGCAGTTATTAAATTTGTATGGGACTGACAACAAAACAAACAGAAATATCAGTAATACAGAATATATAGTCTTGAACAGGACCAAATATGTGCAAGAACTTGGTAAGTGATTTTGTGTCAGTTCATTCATTTGTCTATCCAAAAAATAAAGTATCATTAAAAACAACAAGAACAACAACAACAAAAAGAAAGCACTGTTCCATGGAATAGAGAGGTCTCTTCTCATTTTAACCAAAAATGACTGGTTCTTCACCTACTGGTTGGAGCCCTGGAGTCCTGGGCTGTCTCCATCCTGAAACTAAACTTACCTTGTCTTTTCAAGGCAACAACTACCAAAAAAGCAACACTGCATCTTTGCTTCTTTACCCTTCAATAGAATTTTTTCCTCATTCATTGTTCTTTTCACCCAATGTTTAATTTTTTTTTCCATTTACAAACTTGCCCATACTTTAGTTTCTCCTTCCTAATGACACCAGATCCCCTCCTTTAAAAACAAAATCTTTCAAAATAACATTAAACAGTAACTTCAAAAAATAATCATATAGCTTATTATCATCACACATTTTAAATTCTATATCAAGTGACTCTTACTTCCTAGGCTAAGACTCTACTCCTATGGAATTTTAGGTCTTTTTTTTGTGGAGCTCCAACCTGGCTAAAAGGTGCTTACAATGATGCTAATAATTGAGTTTTAGGCAAGTAATGGAGGAGACTTCACGAGAGCCACTCCCTGTGTATTTGGTTTTGTCCTTAGAATTTGGGCAGTACGTTATCTGTTTGCCCTTTCAAAGAGTAAACACAAAGAAGTTAAGTAAGCTGAAAGAACTTACCATAAGGATGTAATATCTCATTATTTTACAAAAGCCCCACTCAGTGGAAGGACCAGCATGGAAAAATCTTTTTGCTTTTTTGCTCAACTCCCTCTCCCTGCGCCCCAATTCATAGGCAAAACAGAAAATCCTAAGAACAAACTGGCAAAGCTATAGAATATAGACCCCCATAGTAATTTCCCTAATTTAATGTAGATCTTACTATTACAGTCTCGCCAATGCACCACGGAGTTTTTCATCTCACAACCAAGAGAATTAAGAAGTGTGGACACAACGGGTGAGGTTGGAGCGAAAGTTTACTAAGCGCAAGAAGAAAGCTCTCTGCCATGGAGATGGGACCGGGAAGAGGGCTGCCATTTTTACAGTTGTGTGCAAAGACTTTTATAAGAAACTGAGGAGGGCTGGGTGTCTCATTTGCATAAGCCATGAATTTCTGGTAGCTCCACTTCTGTTCTCCTAGTGTGCATACAGGCCCTTAGCTTGAGTTACTCCATATTGCTTTGCTTCCCTTACTGCGCTTGTATTAGGGGATGGAATTTTCCATTGAAGGCGTGTCTTAGGCAAGCCCCTCTGTACAAGTTCCCTTATCTGTACCTGCAGCTTGATTTTTCAGGCTATTCTTTTGTATGAAAGAATTCAACCAAGGACCCACCCTAAATGCCTGCTTGACTGGTTTCCCCCTTTCTCTTCTCTCCAACTGAAGTTCACCCTTATCCTTCCTGAGGACATACAACTATAAATTCTATTCCTTCCGTTTATCTACCTAATTGCATGTTTATTAACAAATGATATTATCAGTTCTGCCCCACAGTGTGATTTCTCCCCTCTCACCATAGGCCCGAGGCCATGAGCCCACAGGATTATAAAACAGATAGAATCCTGGTCCTGGAAACAGGTGTATTTAGTGTGGCTTGTGCAATGCTTTAACAGTTTTTTTTAATTGTCCTTCTTTTACTGGGGCAGGCACACTCCAAGCCTGACCTCACCACTCTCTTTTGGCTTACAACAGCTGAATACACACATTTAACTGCTTAGCGACATGAGCAGTAGGTCTGGTATCTCTATAGCTCTTTAGTTTGACTTATATTCATATATCTCATTTTATCCTGTATACAGGATTTATTTGCTTCTAGCTGCAACTTCCCTTCACCAAAATGATCATTTTTCCCTTTCCCAGATGGCCTGACATAGAAAACTAGAAAAGATCTCTTGACTGTGGAACTTGGTCATCTCTGGGGAAATAGCTCCCTCTAAATCTGCTGACATCATCCAAACAGCAGTTCCTTAGTGGCTCTCTGGACTTCATAATGACTTAAAACTCTCTTGTAAAGTGGTGGAATGTGGAATCTAAACATCAAGGTTATGTGCCCTGCCCACTTTCTTTGTATCTTTCAGTGGTATCTATTGAAGCAGGTCAGCTGAAGAATGACAAGGTTCATCCAAGTGGAAAGGAGAGCTTTATTGCTTATAAAGGGTTGCAGCCTGCAAGGTGGCTATTCTGATAGACTGGGAGGCGCAGCCTCCGGCCAGAAGCAAGAAACAGACTGCTTCAAGGGTGAGACAAATAGGATGGGGATTTATGCTGAATGAGGTGGCCAAATATGCATATTCAATAAACTATAGGCAGAGTCATAAATATTCATGAAAGGAGAGACCTGCCCATGTGCAACTGAGCTTCATGCCTCTCCATGGGACCCATGTTCGAAAAATGGCAGCATTAGCATGATCCAGGGGTAGAATTTTCCACCCTCTGATGTCAAAGGGTAAAGCAGGGGACACGAAAACTCTCACTGTGTATCCTCCACAGACTGGCCAGAACCACTCCGTGGTGAGTGCTCCTTTATCAAAAAGAAATGCTGGTTGGTTGTTGTGCCAAAACCACAAAAGGGAGAGCCACCAATAAGGCAGTTGGTTGAAATAGCAGTGGAGTCTTTTGAAAGGGCTGGTTTCTGTTTAGCCCTTACATAAGAAAGCCTAAAGGCAGTTAACAAAGAGACTACAACGTAACAAAGAGACTACAACGTGACAAAGTGTGTCCTACCTCCCATCCTGTCATGGCCAGGAACTCAGCTTCCAGGATTTCTCTGATTTCCCTTTGGCCAACAGGGGGTTCGTTCATCTAGTTGGAGGCAGACTTAGAATTTTATTTTTATTTATGAAGTGATCATAATTATTTAATATTATTCCGCTAAAGGGAGCTAGCTTTTAGGAAATTAATTTCTTCGGGTCTTTCTTGCATTCAAATGCCCAGATTTAGTCAGTGCAAAAGATATCTGTGTCAAATCACTTGAAATTAGAGGACTGATTTCTGAGTTTTCCAGCGCAAATGATAACATGTTTCTTTCAATGTGATTCTCTTCTCTTCAAAAGATAAACTTTATGTATCTTGATGAATACATGTCTCCTCCACAGGTATGTACGTAAGGTATCTAGTGACAGTATGTTCCTTGCACTTACCTTTATATGTCCATTTATCAACTTACTTCATAATTTAGGAGACCTGAATGCTTAGATGGGCTGTGAAACAGCTATTCAGACACCATTCAGAATATATGACTTGGAAGCTACCCCCAGGAATAGATTTCTGACTTGTAGAAGAGAGTACCTGTCCAAAGGAATGTACAACCGTAATCTAATATTGCTTATTGTTAGTGTGAAGACACATGTGGGGGAAATTTCTCTCATAATAGTGATACTGATTACTCAAGAAGTAGTTGTCTTTTGGGGATAATACTACTGATAGTTAACATTTTTAAGTGTTTATTATGTGCCAGGCATTACAGTAGTATTTCATTTAACCCTTAAAAACTCTACAGTTTAGATATTGTTTCTTTTCCTATTATATAGAGAAGGAAATTAAGTCACAAAGAAATTAACAATGAATTTGTTCAAGGTCAGTGCCAGGGTTCATACCAGGGAGAATGATGCCAGAGTCTATTATCTTAACCTTCATGTGACATTGCTTCTTGTACATGCCTATGCCACAGCCATTGTAGTCCTGACACACCAAACTCTGTTTTGCGAGGTTTTCTTTTTATCAATAATAACCGTTACTCACCAGGTCCATTTTTGGCTCGCTACGTATCCTTCAAAATGTGGTTCATATATCAGCTCATCTATGAGGACTTCCCTGACTTTTCTAAGCAGAATTATAACTCTTCTTTTCTTTAGCTCCCATAACACTGGTGTGTGTGTGTGTGTGTGTGGTGTGTGTGTGTGTGTGTGTGTGTGTATCCGTGCATTTGTTCATATGTTTGTCTTCCACCAGTGCTGCTTAAGAAGCAGGTAGCTTTCATCTCCAGAGTTCCACCCATTAGTGATTAATAGAAGCTTGCTAATTTAAAGTGCTCCATGAATGGGTGAACAGGATATTAACCATTTAGTCCTGGTTTGATAAAGCTGCTGTGATGATAGCATGACAGAACCTGAAAAAGAAGAAAAAAAAATCCCACAGATATACACCCATGCTCTGATTAAGTTAAACGTTTAAAAAGGTGGGGGCAGGTGGGAGAAATGAAATAAACACTTAGATTATAATAACCTCCTATGAAATGCATGGATATACAGTTGGGGAAAATAATAAAATCTCTTTCTGTTTCATAGAAGCTCGTCATATGACGTCTTTCAGAGAAACTGTAGTAGCCTATATATATTTTGACTGACATTAGAGTATCTTATTTCTTTTTACTTTATAACCCTAGGGTAGAAACTGTGACTCTAGGATCAATTTTCCCCAAATTGTATAGTTCTGAGGTCTCTAGCTGAATCATATGTGGTCCTACCTCTGAGTCTGCTAAATTTTCCAAAATGGAGTGCTACCCTTTTCCCTGGGTCTTGCCTTTTTTAGTTAACACTTTAGAATTACAAGACAGTTGGCTCTTGTCTTGTAATTTTGACAAGACAAAGCCTTGTTTTGAAAAGTTTGAATGTATCATTATTCAAATTCCTTCAACAAATCCTGGGTGGAAGAGGTGATTAAAATGAAATTTTAAAAAGCTAGGCAAAACCAAGTTGAATGCACCTTAAATAGACAGGTTTGGCCTTGTATTCTTGCCACTTAACAGCTTTGTAATGTTGAGAAAGATACTTCTCTGTGAGAGAGTTCTCTAATCTGTGAAATGGGACGATAGGTATCTATGTCTTACAGTTATTAAGATGATTAAATGAGTTCTGTTTGCAAAGTGCTTAGAACACTCAACCATCATCAAGTTACTTAGAAATTTATATGCATACATTAAATCTCAACAAAAAAATGCTTTCAAAAATTCTTATAACTCCATGCCCTCCACTTAATGAAGTGTTAGAAAACCCTATGAAAAACCTTTCTCCATGTTTTAAAACCCTGGTTCAAAATAACATCCATTATGTTGCTTAATTACATTATGTTGTTTCTTATATAAGGATTGCATGACACATTCAATTTTAAAGTTAGTAACAGAAAAATATTTTCTGTCTTGAAGAACAGATAACTGTTTCTATAAAATATTAAAATGTATATGTTACCTTTGGCTTTGGGGAACAATTTGCCAACAGAATTCAAGGTAACAACCTTTGGAGGAAACGGAAATTTAAATGCCTGTGTTGGTGAGACACATACGTCTTCATGATCAATTAAATGAGAATAGGGTTATATTTTGCTTGCAGAAACTAAGGAATCTAATCAAGCGGTCTGCCTCAAAGATGGTCAATAGAATCTAGAATGGCGATGGGCCAGGGGGACCATGGTGGATAGGGCCAAACATTTCCTCAGAAAATAGTTCCTTCCACACACAGCCCAGAGTAACTGTCAAGCCCCAGCTTCTGACACTGCAAGGCCCTGACGACATGGATATTTGACTTCACCTGAAGATTATCTTCACTCAACTTAATGCTGAAACCAAAATGAAGATAAAGTCTCTGCCACTTAGCCAGCATCCATTGTTTCATTTTCAAAGCCTGGGAATTACCTGCCTCAACACTGCTTCTCATAGAATTTGCTTCTCAAGTCGTCTTTTCCTGGCCCTAACATGACATTTATTTCAGAACAAATAAGTATAGTGTGTAGTTACCTGTTCACCTATTTCTCTAATAAAGCAAGTGGCCTATTTTCATGTGTTTTTTCTTCAAGCACAGTAAAAAGTCCAATTGTATAGTATTGTCTTAATAGCCAATAAGGCAGAATCGAGTGACAATAATTATACATTTAAGAATATTTTCATTTTATAGTAATGATTACTCTGTAATTGAAAATAACATAAGGAGAGAGATCAAAAGAGAGAGAGCGCGCACACATACATGGAATATACATTGTGAAGAACTTCCCATAAGAGGAAAAACCGTCAGGATATATGCAGTGGGATCCTTTTGTGAGTCTATGTTTTTCTTTGTCCCATATTTTCTATACTTAATATTATTAGACCACCATTAAGTCTGTACCAAGGACATGTGTCAACAGTTGAAGTCATTTTCTCTTTGGCCACAGCTGCAGTTTGAGGTTATTCATGATGACCCTGTATTCAAAGGGCTGCAATAAAGTGACCTTCACCACCCAAGAATCTATTCAAACAACTAATATACATGTTAAGTGGAAACCAGGACAGATGGCAATAACAGCCAGAGAAGCTCTTGGCATTGTTGGAGTCTGGTATTCTGTTTCAGTCTAGATAGTGCATTCATGCAAAAAAGTTATCTTCACAATAGCGAAGTTCTAAAAGACCAAGAGCTCCATGCACAGCTTTATGTTAAGATAGCAAAGAATATGTAATATCTTAATATTGGGAGAAATATACATAGGACCCATACAGAGACTTTGCTTAATTGGTGAAACCTTATTCACATAAGGAGAATGAAAAGAATTATACATCGTGATGATTCTTTCACTCAGTTGACAAATACTTACCAGGGACCTTCTAAATCCCTGGCACTGCACTCTATTCTGAGGATGCCATCATAAGCAAGGTAGTCATGGTGCATTAACTACCTTCCAGTCCCAGTGAAATGACTTTTAAAAGGGTTTATTTTTTTAAAAGGCACATAACGTGTAAGGCCAAAATGCACGCACTAGGAGACAATAACAACAAATCATTTAAGCTGGAAAGCAGATGTAATCATGGAAATGAATATTTGGAAACCCCAAAATGCTGAATTCTAAAACCAGAAGTGGAGAAAGTCCAGATGCAATCCAGTTTCCACCAAAGGACTTCCAGCTTAGGAAATGGCCTCACTGTGTATCTCTGGAACTGCAAAGCAAGGATAAGCTTAATAACAGGAAGATTGATTAAGAGCAACTAGACACCCTCTATCTCCCACTCCTCCATGTAGCTGGGACACTGAAGTTTTGTTCCATGACTAGGGAAAAATAGAGTCAATGAACTTGGAATCATTAGGCGGAAGAGTAAACAAAGTACCAAACTGAAAATAGTGGATGTAACTAAGAGTTTTGCTACAGAATGTTGAGACTCACAGCTTTCTTCCTCACTGGACTTAGAGAATCCTGTCAATCCGATTTCTTGAGGAAGGATACTCAATCAGTTTTCTTTGGGAAATTTGGTCAGTTCAAAATGAAAAACCTAAGGATACTAAGATAAGGGATTCCCTAAGGAAACAGCCCAGCCAGATCACCCTGGAATGAGAGCACAATTGACCCATTTCTTGCACACTCACAAGTTCTTTATTCAAAAATGAGTAGATAATAGTGGATCAACACATGTTTAAAGAAAGCATCTAATTTGACAAACAAAACCAGACAAAAACACCATGCAGGAAACAGAAACTATGTGAAAAGATAAGATATTGCCTCAGCCGAAAAAGAATATGGTACAAAAGAGGCACATTCAGAAAACAAAAGAAAAATATGCATGGAAAATAAAAGTATAATAGAGGAAATGGAAAACTAAATATAAGATAAAAGTAAAGATATAGTTGAGGCATTTTAGCAAAATGATAAAGAGATGGAAAATAGCAGAGTTTTTTGTTTTTTGTTTTTTGTTTTTGAGACGGAGTCTCGCTCTGTTGCCCAGGCTGGAGTGCAGTGGCACGATCTTGGCTCACTGCAAGCTCCGCCTCCCGGGTTCACGCCATTCTCCTGACTCAGCCGCCGGAGTAGCTGGGACTACAGGCGCCCGCCACCTCGGCCGGCTAGTTTTTTTTTTATTATTATTTTTAGTGGAGACGGGGTTTCACCGTGTTAGCCAGGATTGTCTTAATCTCCTGACCTCGTGATCCGCCCGCCTCAGCCTCCCAAAGTGCTAGGATTGCAGGCGTGTGCCAGAGATTTTTAAAAATTAGTCCAAGGATCCTATTTCTGAATAATAAGAATTCCCCAGTATAAGAATTTTTTTTAATGGAGGAGAAAAATCATCAAAGGAATATTCTCAGAATTAGAGAACTAGGGTTTCCCAACTGAGAGGACCATGAAGTGCCCAGCACACTGAATAAAAATAGACCACATTTATTAGGAAATCTTACAACTTGAGGACAAAGAAAAATGTTAAATTCTAGAGCAAAAATGCAGATTTCATTAAGTGAATAAAGTATCAAATGGTGTCAGACTTCTCAATAGCAATACAGAGTAAATTCAGAAGAAAAAAATATTTCTAACCTACATCTATACTAAATGGTATTATTGATCATTTCAGAGGGTAGACATATCTCACAATATCATGTTTTTATATACATAAGATTCAGAAAATGTTACCTTATATACACCCTTTCTCAAGATGCCCTTACAGGGTGTACTTCACCAAACAGGAGAGAAACAACAACAAAACAAGTAGAATATATATGATTTAAGGAATCAAGAAACATGGGATTTAATCCAAGAGAAAGCATGGATAACCCTAGGATGACATCTGTGCATCAGCTAGTTCTGAATGGAAACAGGCAGAAGGCTCTAAGAGATTTCTCCAGGAGAGGGAAGTTAACAGAAAACCTAATGCTGTGTGACTCAGATGAGAATGGTACTACATGGCAATAATACTGTATTAATAAGAGTTATAATAATCACTACTGACCCAACTATACCGAGAGAATAGGATGACAGAAAGTGCTGGCATGATAAGTGTAGGGAGAGTGTGAAAAAAAGAACGAAAGCCTTTTCTTCCAAGAGTGACACCAATAATCAATGCCTAAAGCCAAAATTTCAAGACCCACTTGAAAGTAATATAAGCATGACATTAATAAAGATAATAAAAAATGCCACAATATTCAGCTAGAAGAATTTTAAGTAGTTGCTTCTGGAGAGCTGAAAATGGTGTTGGAGGAGACAGGGAGCTCTTGTTTTCCATAATAAGCCCTGTAGCTCTATCCGTTTAAGATATGTTCATTTGTCACCTTGAAAAAATAAAGACCAAATGTTTTTAAAACCTTGCTTAGACTTAGTTGTCTGGGAGTTTACACCCCAACAGTGAGACAGATATGATACAGTTATGTAAACATGTAACTCAATTGTGCTAAATGCTATGGCAGAAATTTTTTGTTCAAAATTGTATAAGCCCCTATAAAAAGAGATGTGGCTTAGTGTAGAAGGTGGCCAAAAAAATTTTCCCTGAGAGAGTGACATCCTAGCACCTTATGGGATAAGTGTCAACTTACCCCATCTGAGCTTTTAGCTTCTATGGTGTCTGCTAGGCTGTATCAGTTAGCTCGGGCTGCCATAACAAAGTACAGGCATACCTTGGAGATATTGCAGTTTCCGTTGCAGAACACCATGATAAAGTGAGTCACATGAATTTTTTGTTTTCCAATACATACAAAAGTTAAGTTTACACAATGCTGTAGTCTATTGAATGTGTAATAGCAGTATGTTTAAAAAATGTACGTACTTTAATTAAAGGTAATCTATTGCTAACGATCATCTGCACCTTCAGTGAGTCCTAATCTTTTTGCTGGTGGAGGGTCTTGCCTCGATGTTGATGATGGCTGACTGGGCAGGTCTGTGGTTGCTGAAGGTTGGGTAACTGTGGCAGTTTCTTAAAATTGCCACATCGATAGACTCTTCCTTTCATGAAAGATTTATCTGTAGCATGTGATGCTATTTGATACACCTTTTACCCAGGGTAGAACTTCTTTCAAAACTCAAATCGGTCTTCTCAGCCCCTGCTGCTGCTTTGTCAACTAGGTTTATGTAATGTTCTAAAACCTTTATTGTCATTTCAACAAGGTTAACAGCATCTTCAGCAGGAGCAGATTTCATCTCAAAAATCCACTTTCTTTGCTCATTCATAAGAAACAACTCCTCATCCGTTCAAGTTCGATCGTGAAATTGCAGCAATTAAGTCACATCTTCAGGCTCCACTTCTGTTTCTAGTTCTCCTGCTAATTTCCACCATATCTGCAGTTACTTCCTCTGCTGAAGCCTTGAACCCCTCAAAGTCATCCATGAGGGTTGGAATCAACTTCTTGCAAACTCATTAATGTTGATATTTTGAACTCCTCCCATGTATCATGAATTTTCTCAATGGCATCTGTAATAGTGACTCCTTTCCAGAAGATTTCTAATTTATTTTGCCTGAATTCATCAGAGGAATCAGTATGTATGGCAGCTATAGCCTTATGAAATGTATTTCTTAGTTAATAAGACTGGAAAGTCAAAGTGACGCCTTGATCCATGGGCTGCAGAATGAATGTTGTGTTAGCAGGCATGAAAACAGGATTAACCTCCTTGTACGTCACCATCAGAACTCTTGGGTGACTAGGTGCATTGCCAGTGAGCAGTGATCTTTTGGAAGGAACCTTTTTTTCTGAGCAGTAAATCTCAACAGTGATCTTAAAACATCTAGTGAACAATGTCATAAACAGAGGTGCTGTCATCCAGAATTTGTTGTTCTATTTACAGAGCACAGGCAGAGTAGATTTGGCATAATTCTTAAGGGCCATAATATGTTCAGAATGGTAAATGAACATTGGCTTCGGTGTAAAGTCATCAGCTACTATGGCTTCAAAATAAAGTCATTAGCCCCTAATAAGAGAGTCAGTCTAGTCTTTGAAGCTTTGAAGCCAGGCATTGTCTTCTCGCTAACTATGAAAGTCCTAGATGGCATCTTTTTCCAATAGAAGGTTGTCTTGTCTACATTTAAAATTTGTTGTTTAGCATAGCTACCTTCGTTAATTATCTTAGCTAGGTCCTCTGGATAACTTGCTGCCACCTCTATATCAACACTTGCTGCTTCACCTTGAATTTTATGTTATGGAGAGACCTTCTGTTTTGAAACCTAATGAACCAACCTCTGCTAGCTTTAAACTCTTCTCCTGCAGCTTCTTCCCCTCTCTTAGCCTTCGTAGAATTAAACAGATAGGACCTTTCTCTAGATTAGGCTTTAACTTAGGGGAAGGTTGTGGCTAGTTTGATCTTCTCTCCTGATCAATCAAACTTTCTCCATATTGGCAATAAGGCTGTTTCACTTTCTTATTATTCATGCGTTCACCACAGTAGCAATTTTTAATTTCCTTGAAGAACTTTTTCCTTTACTTGCACAATCTGGCTAATTGTTTGGTGGAAGAAGTGTAGTTGTTGACCTATCTTGGCTTTTGACATGTCTTTCTCATTAAGTTTAATCATTTTTAGCTTTTGATTTAAAGTGAAAGATGACTTTTTCACTTGAATACTTAGAGGCCACTGTAGGGTTATTAAGTGACCTAGTTTTAATACTAATGTGCCTCACAGAATAGGGAGGCCCAAGGAGAGGAAGTGAGATAGCGGGAATGGCCAGTGATTGGAGCAGTCAGAACACACAACATTTATTGATTAAGTTCTCTGCCTTATATCAGTATGGTTCATGGTTCCCCAAAATAATTACAGTAGTAACATCAAAGATCACAGATCACAGCTTGGGGCAAAATAGGGAGACCCTGTCTCTACTAACAAAAATTAGTTTGGCAAGGTGATGTGTGCCTGTAGTCCCAGCTGCTCAGGAGGCTGAGGCAGAAGAATCACTTGAGTCCAGGAGTTTGAGGTTTCATGAGCTGGGATTGCACCACTGCACTCCAGCCTCAGTCACAGGTCAAGACAAAAGAGAGAGAGAGAGAGAGAGAGAGAGAGAAAGAAAGAAAAGGGAAGGGAAGGGAAGGGAAGGAAGGAAGGAAGGAAGGAAGGAAGGAAGGAAGAAAAGAAAAGAAAGAAAGAGACAGTGGTTATTATAACAGATATATTAATAATGAAAAAGCTTGAAATATTGTGAGAATTACCAAATTATGACACAGAGACATGAAGCGAGCACATGCTGTTAGAAAAATGGTGCAGATAAACTTGCTTGATGGAGGGTTGCCATGAACTTTCAATTTGTAAAAAATGCTTATCTGTGGAGTGCAATAAAGTGAAACAGAATAAAACAAGGTATGCCTGTACCATAAACTGAGTGGTGTAGACAACAAACATTTATTTCTCATATTTCTGGAAGCTGAAAGTCCAAGATCGGCCGGGCGCGGTGGCTCAAGCCTGTAATCCCAGCACTTTGGGAGGCCGAGACGGGCGGATCACGAGGTCAGGAGATCGAGACCATCCTGGCTAACATGGTGAAACCCCGTCTCTACTAAAAAATATAAAACATTAGCCGGGCGAGGTGGCGGGCGCCTGTAGTCCCAGCTACTCGGGAGGCTGAGGCAGGAGAATGGCCTGAACCCGGGAGGCGGAGCTTGCAGTGAGCTGAGATCCGGCCACAGCACTCCAGCCTGGGCGACAGAGCGAGACTCCATCTCAAAAAAAAAAAAAAAAGTCCAAGATCAAGGTGCCAGCAGAGTTGGGTTCTTGGTGAGGACCGTCATCCTGGCTTAGGGACTTCTTGATGTGTCTTCACATGGCAGAAGGAGGGAGAAAAAGCTCTCTGGGGGAATTTTTATGAGGGTTCTAATTCTATTCATGACGGCTCCACTCTCATGACCTAATTATTTCCCCCAAAGCTCAGTGCATTATATTAGGGGCTAGGATTTCAACGTATGAGTTTGGGGGAGGGGCACAAACTTTGAGTCCATAACATTCTACCCTTATCCCCTCAAAACTCATGCCTGTTTCATATACAAAATACATTGATTTCATCCCAACAGATGCAGAAGTCTTACCTTGTTCCAGCTTCAACTCCTAAGTCTAAAGTCCAGGGCATCATCTAAATATCATCTAAATCTGATTTGGGTGAGTCTCAAGTAATGATTCACTTGAGGAAAAATTCTTCTCTGGCTATGAACCAGTAAAACCAAACGTGTTATGTGCTTCCAAAATACAATAATAGGACAGGCACAGGATATGCATTCCCATTTTGAAAGACAGAAATGGGGAAGAAGAAAGGGGTAACAAGTCCCAGGCAAGTCCAAAACCTATTAAGGCAAACTCTAGAAGACTTTAAGGCTGGAGAATAATCATCTTTAGCTCTATACTCTGCCTTCCAGACCCACTTGGTCAGCAATCCCACCTTTTGGCCCCACTGGGGTAGCAGTCCTCTCCCCATGGTTCTACCTGGCAGGGAATGAGCCTCCACAGCTTTGGACAGAGATCTTATTGCCTATTGAAAACAAGGCAATGGCCCCTCATTTTGAAACCAGGGAAGCAGCCCTGATAATTTCTGAGTCACTTTTGGCCTCATTCTTCCCTTGAAAAATAGACCATGTTCATAGCCAAATATCTCTATGGTCACATCCTGTGAACTCCCAGAAGTCTGATGCCTTCCTTCATTTCTTTCCATCTCTTTCTCTTTTAGTTCAGATTGGCAGTTGCTTTACTGGGATAGCTAATTAAGTCCATGGTTCACACCCATACTAATCTCCTTACTGAGCAGTCTCTTGGCCATATCTACAGTACTCTCTTCTGAACATGGTTTCTCATTTTTTGCCATATGGAGAAGCTGAGAATCTTCCAAATCCCTCAGTTCTAGTTCCTTTTTGCTTAATAATTCTGTCTTCGAGTCATTTTTCTCTACTTACATTTTACTATAAGCAGTCAAAAGGAACCAAGTCACTGCTTAAACACTTTGCTTAGAAATCTTCTCAGCTAGAGGTGGGAGAATGGCGTGAACCCAGGAGGCAAAGTTTGCAGTGAACCGAAATCACGCCACTGCACTCCAGCCTGGGCGACAGGGCGAGACTCTATCTCAAAAAAAAAAAAGAAAGAAAAAGAAAAAGAAAAGAAATCTTCTCAGCTAAATATCCTATTTCGTTGCTTGCAGGTTCTACCTTCCACGAGGCACTAGAACATGAACACAATTTAGGCAAGTGTTTTGCTGCTTTACAACAAAGCTCACTTATTTTCCATTGTTTAATAACATATTCCTCATTTTCAGCTGAGACTTCATCAGAATGGCCATTTTTACTATCTGTGTTTCTACCAACACTCTGTACATGATTATTTGTGTATTCTCTAATAAGATGGAAACTTCCTCTACATCTCTCCTTTTTCCCTCCTGAACCCTCACCAGAATCTCCTTTTAAAATCCCTTTATGACCGTCTCAGTTTCTTAGAGCAAGCACTTCAGAATTCTTCCTACCTCTACTTATTACCCATTGCCCAATTCACTTCCACATTTGTAGGTGTTTGTTACAATAGCACCTCACTTCTCGGTTCCAGTTTCTGTGTTAGTCAGTACTCTCCAGAGAAACAGAACCAATAGGAGATTATATAGCTATATAAAATGAGGAAATGGCTGTATTAGTCTGTTTTCATGCTGCTAATAAAGACATATCTGAGACTGGGCAGTTTACAAAAGAAAGAGGTTTAATGGACTCATACATAGTTCCACGTGGCTGGGGAGGCCTCACAATCATGGTAGAAAGCAAAGGCACATCTCACATGGCAGCAGTCGAGAAGAAAATGAGAGCCCGGCAAAAGGGGTTTCTCTTTATATGACTATTTGATCTCATGAGACTTACTCACTACCATGAGAACAGTGTGATGGAGACTGCCCCCCGTGGTTCAGTTATCTCCCACTGGGTCCCTTTCGCAAACTGAGAGAATTACTGGAGCTACAATTCAAGATGAGATTTAGGTGGGAACACAGCCAAACCCTATCATTGGCTTATGAGATTGTGGAAGTTGAGAAGTCTCATGATCTGCCGTTTGCAACCAGAGACCCAGGAAAGCCAGTGATGTAATCCCAGTTTGAGTCCAAAGGCCTGAGAACTAGAGGAGCCAACGGTGTAAATCTCAGTCCAAGGGCAGAAGAAGAACAATATGCTAGCTCAAGCAGGCAGGCAAGGAGGGAACAAATCCTCTCCCACTCAGTTTTTGTTCTATTCAGACCCTTAACTAATTGGATAATGTTCACCCACATTGAGTGGGGCCATCTGTTTTACTGAGTTCACCAATTCAACCCTCACACACATACCTAGAAATTATATTTCACCTGGGCATCATGTGGCTCAGTCAAGGTGATAAGTAAAATTAACCATCACAGGCTGGTCTAACTGGAGGATGCCACCTGGAATGTGCTGTTTCATCATAATGACAAGCTTAGCCCCTGTAACCACATGTAGAATAATATTCACCTGGGATAACCTTTACTGTCTTTGTTCATGGAGATTAATTCCACTGATTCTACTGCAGGAATAACCACCTAGAATTATAGACTGGGAGAACCTAAAGGTCTTCAGAGCTCTAATCTTCTTATACTCTCCTTTTGCAGACAGGAAAACTTAGGCTCCAGGAGATTTAGTAATCTACTTAAGGTATCAGAGCTATTTAATTCCAGGGCCAAAGCAAGAACTCAAATCTTCAGGTTTATTTTCTATGACTATTCTCTAGAATGTTTTCCTCATAACCTGACCTTTTAAAGAAAGTAGTTATCTCAGCATTGCCCAACAACAGAAAACTTTAAATTTCTTTTTTCAATGATGAAAGAAAACATTGCAAAAAATGATTACTTTTTCTAATTGAGTATTCCATTATTGTCTAAATGTAGAACCTGATAGCAGCTTAGGGATGATCAATCTCTTCTTTACAAAATAAGTAGTTTATATTTTATACTCATAAATAATTATGTGAAACACTAACAGTAATAACTTGTTATAATATTTCCAAGAATTCCTATAAATATGGCAATATGTATGACTTGCATACATTCTCAGTCTGTTTTACACAGTGGCTTTGCACTTACTATAAATGCTTATATTTTAATAGTTTTAATCTTACATTAAAAACACATTATCATATCTTAAAATATAAAGCTAAGAAAACATATAAGGAAATATCTCTCCTTCAGAAAACTGCAATTCAAGATAGTCTATGTGTGTGCATGCACATACACACACTTCGCTAAGTTCCCTGAAAAAAGAATATTCATGAGTCAGGAAGTATATATTTGCCAGAAAACAAAACACTCTTTTAAAAGTTCATACTGCTGCACCAGAACTCCTTGACATTTTAGTAATGTCTAAAATGGCCAAATCTACAACATTTTGAAATCTTGGCATAGGTCGTGATACCATGTACTCTGCTCTTCTTCAGGATGTCCTACCACACCAATAGTGGCTTAATACAAGGTTAGAGAACAAGACTATTGTTACTAACAAGAGCATGTCACAGGCTTTATTTTTTTCTCTGTGATAACGAAACGTTTTAATAACTAGGTCAGACTATATTTCTGATTTTGAGATTCAATTTGGAAAATTCCAAGAAACACTTATAATATCTCAAAGAATAATTTAGAGTTGTGTAAACTTCATGGTTCATTGTCTCTTCAGAACAGGATATCAGTTATAAGTAAGAAAATAGCATATAGATGTAGTGATCATTGGAAAAATATATTAAGCCACATTGTAGCTATGAAATTTCATTCTGGGCAACATCAGATATCCATGGTTTGGGTGATTCAGGAAAACAATAACTTAAAAATATATACTTTGTGATTTTCACATTGTTCCCCAGTTCACACAGATAGAAAGAAGGATAGGATTCAGGTCTGTCACCCTGAGTCTGTGTTCTCCTCTGCAATGCTAACTCTGATAATGTGATGGCTAGGGTGAGGATCTGAAAAGATCAAGAAACCCCTGAGGAACTACTTTTGGAAAAGTGAGTTAGCAGAATAACTTGGCTACAGAGAGAGTTTTAACAGTTCTTCAAATCCAATACACATTTAACCTAGATATGCACATTGATTCTCTAAATTACTGAGGTCAAAATATTGCAAGAAGCCCCTAAGGTGGCAAAAGTTACTACAGCAAGTATGACAGTGAATCATGCACTTAAAGCACAGAAATTGAACATGTTTGGTTGTTTTTGTCCTTGACAGGTTAGCTCTGAGGGATACCTGCTATGAACTGAATTGTGTACCACAAAATTCATGTGCTGAAACCATACCTCAGCAACATATTTGGAGATAGAGCTTTTAGGAATTAATTAAGGTTAAATGAAGTCATGTGGATGTGGTCATAATCTGATAGATTGGTAGCTTTATTGGAATAAAGAGAGAGAAGTCTCCACAATCATACACCAAGGTAAGGCCATGGAAGCACACAGTGAATAGATGGGCATTAGGAAGAGAGCCCTCGTCAGAACCCAGCCATGCTGGCACCTTGATCTTGAACTTTCAAGCCTCCAGAATGATGAGAAAGTAAATACCTATTGTTTAAGCCACCCAATCTATGGCATATTGTTATGGCAGCCCAAGCAGAGCAAGACCTGACCAGCATGACATACATGGGGAGATAGGAGTGTTGAAGCAAGGTTTGCATTGTGTGCAGCACAGGATCCCCATGGCCAGAGTTAGAGAGCAGGATTGTGATGGTTAATATTAGGTGTCAATTTGATTGGATTGAAGGATGCAAAGTATTGTTTCTGGGTGTTTCTGGGTGTTCCCAGAGGACAGTAATGTTTGAGTCAGTGGACTGAGAGAAGAAGACCCACCTTCAGGAAGACCCACCCTCAGTGTGGGTGGGCACCATCCGGTAAGCTGCCAGCACAACTAGAAAAAGCAGGCAGAAGAAGGTGGAAGAAGCTGACTTGCTGAGCCTTCTGGCCTTTGTCTTTCTCCTCTGCTGGATGCTTCCTGCCCTCAAACATGAGACTCCACATTCTTCAGCTTTTGGACTGTTGGACTTACACCAATGGTATGCTAGGGGCTCTCCGGCCTTCAGCCACAGACTGAAGGCTACACTGTCAGCTTCCCTGCTTTTGAGGTTTTGGGACTTGGACTGAGCCACTACTGGCTTCTCAGCTTGCAGACGGCCTATCGTGGGACTTGAACTTGTGTTTGTGTGAGTCAATTCTCCTTAATAAACTCCCTTTCCTATTAGTTCCATTGCTAAAAAACAAAAAACAAAAAACCCTGACTAATACAAGGGTTTACAAGAGGCCAAGGTTCAAAATCCAAGGAAATTTTGATGCTGTACAGAGTCATTGACTAAGCAGTATTGAATCGGTTTTTAGCATAGTAAGTCAATTTGGAATTAAACTAGGTTAACTTCCTTCTACAAGTTGCAGGATTTTAATTAAGCTGCTTAACTCCCTCATTCTAACTTGGGTACTTTATGAATCCTACAGTAGAGATAATAATGCCTTTGTCACATAGTTGTTGTGAGGATTAAATTATTAGATATTAAATGATTAGTATTTGGCACAGTGTCTGGCATATGCTCACATCTCAGTGAATTGGTAACTACATACAGCTGCCAAAGTTAGAGAATGTGAGGTCTGAACGGCATTCATTTATTCATACCCCAAATATTTATTGCTTGCTTACTATCTGCCAGGCAAGATTTTAGGTGCTAAAGATACAGCAGTGAGCAAAACAAATAAAAATATTTAGAAACCTACCTTCATGGAACTTACATTCTGGGGTTCTGAGGGTAATGACAAAACCAGGAGTTGGCAGGCTCCCAGCTGTGTACCATATCCTAAAAAGTCTTGCTCTGGGCAGCTCATGCAGTCTTTGACTGGGAGTGGCTACCTATATGGAAAAAGAGACAAAGAAAATGTATGCTGTCAAATAGCTTGTTACATATATGGTATTACTCTTGACATGGCATTTTTTAAAAGCTACTTGTCGCCCTTCTTTTTTTACTTTTTAACCCTCTCAAGCCAGCTTTTCCCAACTCCAGGAAGAACCAGGAAGAGAAGCTATCACCCTTATTTTCTAAAAGGCTTTCTTCTCCCTCATCTCTCCCCTTTGAAAAGAAAGGCTTTATATAAAGCCAGCTTCCTTAGCCTAAACAGGAGTATACCTTGATCTGTCCATTGTCCTGTAATATTTTGCTTGCTCTCTTGAACCTTGTCTCTGAAAGATTTCAGCCTAACACAAAAGAAAACAGGTGTTAAAACACCTTGGGGAATTAAAACTTCACAATGACACATTTCTGAGAGGGCCCAGTTGCACACTCCCTTCCTTAACCTTCGTGGAAGCCTGTCTAGGGCAGCTCTGGGAACCTTCTAGTGTTCCTATGTGTGTATTTTCCCTTGTCACCATTCATCTTTCCTTTGGATTAAGGAGGCAAGTTAAAGTAGTGAACTTTTGCTGCATAAATAATTAGAGGCTAGATTTTGCTTTGTTTTGTGGCCATTTACTATGTACTTCATGACATTTTTCATTCTTTTCTAACCCATGTGCAGGGCTGATTGGTAAATGGATTTGGTTATGAATAATAAACCAGTGTTCACATCTAAAAATCCATTTACCAAGAGATGCCTCTGTAGTGAGAGTGTGGCAAAACAGGTTGTTCTTTTGTTGCTTTAGAAATACGCCTGATTTTCCTTTATTGTTTTGGGGTAGCTTTTGTTCATGTATATAGAATGCAGTCAGAGCAGCTAAGGGAAGCACTGGGAACAGTTGCCTATCCTTGTATGCTTAAATAAAAGAAAGCCAAAAATTGTTAAGAGCAAGACTTTTTGCAAAATATCAATGAATAAGCAATTGTGGTAAATAAGTAACCACTAGAAACAATGCTGGATGCTGAAAGCAAACTACACTTATTCCAAAAAATTTTCATGTTTAAACAAAGTTTTGAGTTTCTTTTCCTCTTCTCATGTAAATGCATAAATATACTACTTTTTCTCAGCTATGAAAAAACATTCTTATTTCAGTAAATTTCCTTCTTTTAGGTTTACCATATGGATCATGGAAAAGGTATAATTTTACAGTTTGTTGCCTTCAATGCACATTTATACATTTATAGTACCAAATAAATATAGCCTTTCAAATAACAAACTCCTACAAAAGGAAATTCTTCCTTCGTAACTAGAACACCTCTCACAGGACTGTCTTTTGTTAGTAAGATAAATTCCAGAAATGGATTTCAGAATAAAGACCTCAGTGTTTGTTTTTGTTCTTGTGAAACCAATAAAGTGCTGACAAAGAGTGCTATAATATGCCACCGTAGTTTAGAAATAAGGCACATTTAAGAGTGCTCTTTATTGCCTTTTGCAAGTTGGATATTGCTAACCCTCGCCACACTACCACAGAAGATGCTTTGCATTAGCAGAAGCAGGGTGGTTGATCCATTTGAGCACCACCTGAATATTACATACACACTTAAAAAATGTCAAGCCTTTAGGAACACTGGAGTGATTATCATACTGTGGCATTATGTTCCCATAGGTTTAAGTCTGAAATATACTGAATTTAAAAGAGGAAAAGGTATGGCTATCATAATATATGTTTCCATTGTTCTTCATATCATTTATTTCCTAACAAATTGCAACCCATCTCAAAAGGCCTATTTCAAGGGTTATTCTTGTGGATAAAAAAATGCAAAATTATTTTGATACATACTTGCCTCCTTGAATCTGGATGTTAAAATGTATGACACTGCCCATTCAAACTACGGTAGTATTGCATTGCAATTCTGAGGACAGGAGAGGGAAATGGGATAGGGAAATACAAACTAATTTTCAAGTCCTGGTAAAAGGACTAAGAATGTGAAGGAAATGCAGGTTGCACAGATGACTGAAAACCGGAAGTGGGTAGGGAGTTTGTTGCTAAAATGCAGAGCAGAAGAGGGCTTAAGAGCAGGATTCCCAACTGTGGCTGCAGAATCACCTGGGGAGCAGACCAGTTCTTGGGAGTGACTCGCATCTAAGCTAAGACCACAGAAAAGAACGAGTATATAGGACATAGAAGTAGATTTATACTCCAGAGCTTTTTAGAACACCTATACTGCATATGTTCAACAATTATACCTTGCCTTGTTTTTGGGGGGATAGCATGGGGTGAAGAGGTAGATTTTTTTAAAATCATTTACCCTGAGTAGGCATTCAGTAAATGCTTTGTTGCCAGTCTGACTCCATTTCCAGCCACAACCCCGTGGAGTTGAGTTGAATGACATCTAAACCTGCAGATAAGCATGCATGTATACATAATGCTTGTTGTGAACGAAAAGCAAACTTAGTTCTTTCAAAAATGTTAGCTTGGCTCTGCTTAAAGATAAAAATAAAAACTATAGGTTTCTGCAAATGATACAAGTGGCTTTTTCTTACAAGGTACCTATTTATGTTTTCGACAGCATTTGTCTTTCTCGAGAAAGTCCTTCATTCAAGGACTACATTGCAACCGTGGATCACTTATGTGTAACTTGGTAGATGATAGACATTTGAAATTACTGTGACAGGTGTTTTCACATTGTTTCTGCTGAGCTGAGAAAAAGCACATTGCCAGGAAAGAGTGTGGAGAACTCAAATTCCTCAGAATCAATTCGAAGCAGTCTTTTGAAATAAGAACTGCTATAAAGAGGCATTTTGGAAAGGGGTGGGGGTGGGGAGAACAGTTCTTGAAATGAAAATACAGTTCAGTAAATACAGTTCAGTAAAACAAGTTTATTGATGGATACTGTATATACACTGTGCTTTAATTTATTCGTCATTATTATTACCTTGAAATTGTTTTTTGTTACCATTCATATGATGGCCTCAGGAGGCCCAGAAGAGAGCCAATGAAAACAATTCCATGGATGTTACTAGTGAAATATTTCATTATACTTCAAGATAAGAAATAAGAGTATACTAAAGAGACAAAGGAATACCAAAAGCTGAAGACTAAAGAATACAGAGAAAGAATGTCTTTTATATAGAATGGCCCATCAGTGCTAGCACTGATCTGTAAAACCAGTAGCAGTTGTATTAAGTAATTTATGTGGGAATAAGAATCGTTTTTATATTGTTTTTGCTGTGGATGATAACATTCTGTAAGCTCGTCATATTGTTAATCTTGACTTAAGAAAAATACTGCTGTGGCAATTATTAAAATAGGAGTTCCACTTATCCTTGTGCAAGTAGCTTCTTCTCTTCCTCCTGTGGCCTCCCCCATCACGTGCCCTCCCCCGCCTGACTCCATCCCTCCTCCCCCTTAGCCAAAGGCATTTGTGAAATACAGAAGCAGTTATGTCATGCTGTTGTTTTGGGTATTCTTAATAAATGCTTACTGTATTTCAGAGGTGGTCTGAGGAGGTCAGCTAATGCAATTTCACTTTGATTACTTTTTTTATTTTTGGATGCAAAGAACCCTGAACCAATTCCCTGAATCTGTCATAATCATAATTTAGTTATCCACAGCTGCTTCATTAGATTTAAGTCTCTTTCAAGAGGATATTGATTATTCCAGTTCTTTATGATATAATAACAATATTCATAAGATGCCCTGTTCTCCATCTTCATTTGCTTGACCCACTAATGGGTACTGGTTTCAAATTTTCTTTTCCAATCACAACGTCCCCTTTAAAGTTCTGTGATTATAGTGACACAGCAATATCAAGCAACACCTTTAGCTACTTCAGGTGTTATACATTGGATTTCATAAACTATTCCTGCCCCTTTTAATACATCAATACACCTTTGCTGTTACCATTAGAAGTCTGTATCTTAAGCTCAAATCTTAGCGTGGCATTCCAGAGCTTAACATCCTTCAGTTCTCCTCTTATCTACCTTGCACTTTTCTTTTCTCTTTTTCTTTTTTTTTTGAGACAGAGTCTCGCTCTGTCGCCAGGCTGGAGTGCAGTGGCGTGATCTTGGATCTCTGGAACCTGCACCTCCCAAGTTCAAGCAATCCTCCTTCCTCAGCCTCTCAAGTAGCTGGGACCACAGGTGCGCACCACCATGCCCAGTTAATTTTTGTATTTCTAGTAGATACGGGCTTTCAACATGTTGGCCAGGATGGTCTCGATCTCTTGACCTCATTATCTGCCTGCCTCAGCCTCCCAAGGTGCTGGGATTACAGGCATGAGCCACCATGCCCGGCCTGCATTTTTCTTTATGGAGATAGGTGGTATGAGAAAGGTCTTAAACCAAAATAAGAAACTTGTTCCAGCTAAATGAAATAACCAAATGGGAACATTATTGTTAACCCATACCGACTTAGGTAAGTTTTTTTTTAAATGTGGTTATATTTGACAGTTTGTATTATTGCCAAAAAGAAAAAAGAAACACATTCATCATATATGAATTTCTCACTTAAATGATTCATTAATCTTTTTAAAGAAGCTTTTTTGAGAGCATCTAGAATATTCCAAGCACTGGTCTAAGCTGTGGAGATTAGCAGTAAAAAGATAGACATTGTCTTAGCCCTTATGCTGCTTACACTCTGTTGGGGTTACAGGCCAGTAAAGAGACAATCGCATCACTCTGTGACAGGGATTTTGGTTGGAGAGAACAGGGTTGTAAGGATCTAGAGAAAGGGCACCTGGAAAAAGAATTGCCAGAGAAATCTTCTTGAGGAAAGTGACATCCAAGCTGAGACTGAAGAGGAGAAATTAGCCAGGCTGATTGGGATAGTGATCTAGGCAGAGGAGCAAAGCCCAGTGTATTCAAGGCATTGAAAGCAGCTCTGGATGAATGAATGAGCCAGACAGGGTGGAGTGGGGACAGATGAAGCTGGGGAGCAATTAGGACCCCAGTCGTGCAAGGTCACAATCAGGGAGAGGGGTGATTTTGGGGAGCCAGAGAGGTCTTTGAAGTGTTGGTTTGAGGTGCCTATAGGTATCCAAGTAAGATTTCCAATAGGCAGAGCCTGCATTGCCAGTTAACAAAGCATTTGATTTTGTTTTTGGGTTTTTTGTTGGTTTGTTTGTTTTTGTTTTGTTTTTTCTGAGATAGAGTCTTGCTCTGTTGCCCAGCCTGGAGTGCAGTGGTGCAGTCTTGGCTCACTGCCACCTCTGCCTCCTGGGTTCAAGTGATTCTCCTGCCTCAACCTCCTGAATAGCTGGGACTACAGGCACCCGCGACCACGCCCAGGTAATTTTTATATTTTAAGTAGAGACAGGGTTTTGCCATGTTGGCCAGGCTGGTCTTGAACTCCTGACCTCAGATGATCCACCTGCCTCAGCTTCCCAAAGTGCTGGGATTATAGGCATGAGCCACCATGTCCAGCCAGCATTTGATTTTGAAATCTATAATTTAGTAGCTAAATTTAATTAAGAGGTAGCTCAATTCCTTGAGATTCCTCAGCTAATTTATTAGAAATTTCTTTCACTTATCTCTTATTACTAATTTATAATTCACTTAGTTCTATATCTGTAACTCCTTTTCTCAACAAATTTCAGAATTATGTGCTTAAAAATATTTTATTGATGAGTTAAGTAATTACTTATTTTTAATTTCTTTGTACTTTTTTCAACTATAAGTTGACATAATTTAAAATGTTGTGGCCTGCCATAAGAAGTGCAAAATCGAGAATATAAAATAGATTGTAGCATTACATTAAAAGAGTCAATTCTGTGGAAGTTTAATTCCCCATGCTTGTCAAAAGTTGTTAAAACATTACTAGCCTTTTTTGAATATAAAATGTGGGCAGACATGTACTAATATATCGAAAAATGACACTTTGTCAAAGAAGGCTTTCATGGAAGAATGTTCCGAATAAAATGTTTTCTTTTAAAAAGAGTCCGACCTGTTTAACATTCCAGAGCAAACACAAAAGAACACAGAATGCCTGAACTCACTGCCAGTCACAACAGTTAGTTTCATTTACCCTTTAATACTTTTTTTATATTCCAAAAATTGTTCCCCAAAAGAATTACCAGTTTTATTCCATGATAACCCTGGCTTGAAGTAAAATAAAAGTAGCTCTGACCCTCCTCAAAATGGATTCTTTTCAGACTTACTAGCACTTCTAATAGTATGATGATGATATAGTTGGCTATGTCTACTGTTAGACTCAATGTAATTATATGTGAAGCAACAATTCCCTTATCTATTAGGAACACTTGCTGCGGTTAACTGCATTTCACTGTCTGACAGATGAAATACAGAATTAAAATCTCAAACTAGTTTCTCAAAGTTTTTTCTTCCCCCAAGTCATTTTAAAATCTTTTAGCCTAGGGGAAGATGGTAGCTGGAAAAGAATGGGAAAACAGATGGCATTTAAAGGTCTGAGCAAGACTTACGAAGCAGATGTGCCTGTATTTTTACCTATTCTAGCTCCTCCAACAAGTCTTCTCTGCTATAATTGCTTTGCAGTGGTTCCAATCCTTTGAACCTTCTGAGGGTGTCCAGAGTTAAGATAGTGTTTGATAGTTGAAATGTTAAACCGAAAATCAGTACATAATTGGCTTTGATTACTACCTAATACTGTCTAATCTAAATAGGAGGAATATTTGTGTATGTTACTCATATTCTTTGCAGAAAACACACTGAAGCCTAGCTTTTGAGTGGGGATATCGTTCATTGGAAGAAACAGAAACAGATGGCAGTTGTGGTCATTGAGATACAGCATAGCTTAAAGGCATCCTGGAATTCCACCTAATAATACTAGTGTGAAAAGGAAAGAAATATTCTGCAAAACTTACTTAATGTGTAAGCTGAGGCTGATTTTATAGCCTTATAGCCTGCTCACAATTAAGATGCCCCAAAGGTTGTTGGTGGTGTCAGGGGTAGAGATTGTGCAAAGTTTTGAGCTAATGTCACAGAATGGTGGGAACAAATCTTCCCAACTATAGAGGTTTGTTGAAGAATAGAAAGCCTAGGTTTAAATAAAATATTAGAAAATTCTGCGTATATTAACATTTGTGTAACAGGACACTAAGATTGGGGGCAACAGATTTTAATTACTAATAGTCAAGCCAAATGTGTTACTTTTACCATTTCATTTATTTACACTATTACTGCAAGGGAGAACTATTTTGTTGTTGTTTGTGGTGGTGGTGGAGGTGGGAGTTACAAGCATCTCACAATTGAGAATGCCTTCCTAGCTCTCTGAGATGGGAGCTGAAGACAGTAAGGGGCAGCTTTGTGGATTTAGGCTTCGAGTCTTGCCTCTATAACTTACAAATTATATGTATAAATTATGTATGCCTTAGTCTCTCCAAGCCTCACTTCATTCATCTGTAAAATGGGCTGAATACAATTTGATTAGACATTTAGTTCAGTGCCTAATACATATTCAGTACCTAATAAATGGCAGCAATCATCATTAATAGACAAATGTGCACAGCTTAGAAGTTTTTCCCATCAAGCACACTAAGGATTATAGGACATTCATGGATATAGTTTTTCACTGCACCAGGAAATCCCGTCCAAATGGATACAGGAGTGTTTCAGAATATCCTCAGAATCCATAGACCAGGAAACATTGTTATACATCACTACCCACTATTTAAACTGTTTGTTTAAATACAAGTTAAAAGCAGAACTTTTCCTTGAAAACACCTTCTGGTCACATTTATTGGACTGACTCATAAGAAATTTTATCATACTGATTGTTACACACTTATAAATCATTTGCTAAAAGCAGTGGTTTCTCCTAAATGTAATAAGGCCAAAATAATTTCTAAAACTTACATCGCTTTAAAGTTTAAACAATCATATCCTTAGCTATGAACTATTATTTCCTGGAAGGTTAAAGTATATATCCTACGTGCAAAGGAAATGTCAAGGACATATCAATATTTGATTTCATTACACATTAGCTATGCCAGAGACCCTGCAGTCCTACCGAATGTAAACAGCTCACTAGGAGTCCACAACAGAAACCAACAAAAGATGCAGATTGATCCTGCTGTATTTTAATAGTAATATTTTACAGCACTTTTTGAACTATTTTATAAATTAATTAATTTCAAAATGGATGAGTCAGTAACATTGAACTTTAGCTAATTATGTTTAAATTAAATATAAGCATTTAAAATAACCATTTTAATTAAATACAAGGCACAGGCAGCTAATCATTAAAAGTGGAATTGGTAACTTGAGATTTATCATCCTGAAACCACTTGTACCACATTTCTAATGAGTTCTTTCCTCTACTTAAATGAAGGATTAAATTTATTTCCCCAATGTGGCAGCTAGTAAAAGATAACCCTTTCTCAGGTCATGGTTGTCAATTTGATGTTGAATCAGAGTAAAGAAATCTGTTTTGCTATACTTGCTTTGATCCAAAAACAGTATTTACTATTTGCTAATCCATTTCCAACTTATAGTACTTTAGTTCTATGACAACCTAACAAAAGCCCTAGTAACTGAAATAGCATTTACTACTGCAACAGAAAATAGTTATATTTTGTAAAGGAAATTGATGCTTTTTATAAAAGGAGACTCCAAGGAATAAAATCTAAATAATTTTGTGATTAATTTTTTAAAATTTCATTACAACTTTAAGAACGAGGAATAACACTCAAAACAACATCATTTTATAAATTATGGATGTGTATACTCTATATTTGTAACAATATACATATATACACACATAAACAAATTTGTATGTTTTTAAAAAACCATCAGCTAGTTTTTCTAAAGCAATGTCATTATCATTTAGCATAAACTCTGACACTTAATAAATGTTTGTAAAGTGAGTGAATAAATTAAGTGACAAATTTTATAGAATGTTTTTTAAAGGGCTCTCTCTTAAAATCACTTTTTGTTAGATCTTACCTTCTACTTTAACCTTCTCCATTGAAAGAGCTGATAAAGCTGAAGTGCATCTACTCATAGCTTTGAAGACTGTTTTTCCCTTATCTGTTGCTTTCCTGTATGCTAGAATTAGTACAAATGTTAAGAATCTAAAAGAGAGCATAACCTGTGGTGACTGAAAGGGCAATTTTAAAGGCGAGTTTGCATGTTTTGTTCCTTGAACTAAATACCTGCAATCACTGATTGTCACATGTTTCTTCTGTTGTAAAAACTGAACTAATTGAAGGTATTACCCTTAGGGGACAAGCTCTACAGTGTAATGAATGTTGAGTGCCCTCTTGAGTTTAGCATTTTAATTATTCATAATTATAATGATTTCTGTTTATTTGAGAACTTTGGAAATAATTCTAGTTTATCAAACAAATTGAGAAACAGAGTAGTTGAGACTTTATTTTGTAATGTTTCATACCGAGGTCAGCAGGCTAATGGATATGCCAAGAAGTTCTCACAAGCAAAGGAGCCAGTTTTCTGGGCATGACTGATATATGCCATGTCCTAAAATAGCTGGATGTGCTTTTTTTCTACCCACTCTCTGATTTATCTATAACTATGTGGACAATATTGGGGTTGTGAGGTGAAGAGTTGACAAGAATACAACTGGAAGAAATTGGAAATAATTTATGAAAGTATGTTAATCATAGAGGAGACAAAACAGACTCAGTAGCTGGCTATTAGCCAAGTGTATAAATTTTTAAGACCAGCTCCTTTATTTGAAAGAGATTTTGTGTGTGTGTGTGTGTGTGTGCGTTTTGTACCCTAAATCTATTTGCATATAATGGATCCAAGTAAAAGATGGGTTTCTAGGCTAGTATGGACCAAAATAATCTTTTTGTCAACCGCAATTGGATATATATTAGTGAAATGATGTATTAGAGGCCTACAATCTGTTTAGATGTCATACACACTCTTAAAAGTAGCCTGAAATAGTAATTAAATATTACTTTTAAAAAAGAGCTTGGCATTGCTCTGTTTCATTTTTCTCATCTCTTTCTTTTTTTTCATCACACTAATACAGCACTTTAGTTTTAGAGCCAAACATGTACTCTGCAGCTAGAGAATTAGAATTACTGGTAGCTTATATTCAACTTAGGAAGAAGCAGCAACTGCATAATATATCCAAATAGTAGCAAAGGTAAGAATGATTGAAATAAATAATCATATGACTATCAGCAGGTCTGGAGATACGCAATACATAACATTTTTAAGGAGAATAACTTTAACCACTCTCACCTAAAAGTCTCAGCAGCCAGATCGGAAACAAGGTTCTGCTATACAAATGTTATTGAAAAGTCCATGTGGGCAGCTCCCCATTTCGTAGCCCATCTCTGATCAAGGGAAATTAACAATTACATATTCCAGGGTTAAGCTCAAATATGATTCCTGCTCTTCCCATGTAAATTGTTCAATAAAGGGACTGGAGGTACCATGAACAAAGAAAAAGAGAAAGAAATGTTCTTATCGTCCACAATATACTTCTCCTTCCAACAGCAAATCTAACCACAGCGGGGAAAGGGCCGCAAAAAGAAACAAACAAAAAGACTAATTGGAAAATCACTTTGCCTCCGTGTCCACCCCCAGGTGCTAAAGCAAGGGACAAACCAAAAGGACAGCCAGTAGGTGAGGAGAGGCCATGGAATACCCGCCAACAAGATAATCATCGCTGGAATAATAGGGACCTGTCTGAATGTAGGTATGTGTGCCAAAGATTTCTGCATGCTCTCGCAGTCCGTTATCTGGCATTCCCTACTTTCATCCGTGTTATATACCTGCCATCTCCTCACTCACAGTCACTCGGAAACCCCTGGTGGCCTTCTAGCAGGAGGTCTTTCTCCTCTCTGGGGTTTCTAAAACACTGTACAAAATCACTTTAAACTGCCCCCTGCTCTACCCTCAGTGTTGCCCGTGTTGAAACCTTCCCCGTCACTGAAATGGATTCTTTTTTAAAAACAAAAATTTTATTTATTTTCTTTTGTGTGTGTTGTTTTTTGTTTGTGTGTGTGTGTTTATTTTTGGCAAGCTGCAGTTATCATGACACTGATTCTTATTTCCTAAACACAGAGATCCTTTGTCTTTACTGTTCGCATTATCTGAAATACCTTTCCCAACTACTCTTTGATAGTTTTAGGTCTGTTGACTCTCAAAGGCGAAACAAAGTCAAAGTCCACCTACATCACCACAATCTTGCCGATTTCCTTATCCCCATTATTTCCCTTCTTCCAAACTTCTGTAGAACTTATTGTATACCTCCTGTGACATTTGTTGGACACGTTCTGTCATGCTTTTTATCCATATGTGCATATAGCCTGTGTCCTTGGTGTGACAACTGTTTCTTTCTGGAAAAGACAGGATCTGTTGTGTTTTTGTATACCAGAATCCAGGAAGAGGGGAAACCAGCATGTCATGAGCTATTGTGACGGAGTGAGGCAGCACAGGGAAGTGGCTCAGAGCATGGACTCTGGAGCTAGACTGCCTGCGTTTGAGATCCTGCTCAACCAATTACTAGCTGGGTGATCTTGGCAAGGTTTTTTGTTAAAACTGTTAAGCCTTAATATCTTTAAAATAGGCATAATAATACTATGCATTTCATTGAGTTGTTGTGATTAAATGAGTTGATTAGAACAATATCTGACACACATTAAACACTCAAAGTTATTACCTACTTACTACTGTGTCTACAGTAATATTCTATCTTAATTTCCTCAAAACAGGAACACTGTGTCCCTGGATAAAAATACTAAAGGAAGCAGAATCAGGACTAAAGTTTCTGGTGTGAAACCCCAGGCTGTATCATTCTGAACATTGTCTCACACACATGTGCATAGTGACTAGTTGCTATTAATAACAATAAAATTTATTCTTCTCCAGCCACACACGGTAGCATGTGCCTGTAGTCCCAGCTGCTCAGGAGACTGAGGCAGGAGAATGGCTTGAGCCCAGGAGTTTAAGGCCGCAGTGAGCTGTGATCGCACCACTACACTTCAGTGTGGGTGACAAAGTAAGACCCTGTCTCAAGAAGAAAAAAATTAATCTTTTCTGTTCTTACAGTTTTAAACTAAAGTATGCTGAGATGTCACTGTTTTATATTAAAAAATAATCAGAAGATGAAATGTTTCCACTTAACTGTAAATACCTTTTTTTAGTGTACTAATTCAAATGGGATGGAGTCATAAGTACTTTTTTTGGTCTAACTCAGAGGCTGAAATGCAACAAAACAAGTATTTTATGTTCTGAGGCACTGAAGGAAAAGGAGGGAGAAAAACCAAATGGTTATTCCTACCCTAGGGTATTTTAAATCTGGGTGACTCAGTAACGGAAACAGCAGAAACACCGAACACAATTTAACCACTCATTCCTAGGTTCACTGTGAGATTGATCCTTTTACTGTCCCTCCCTCAGCCTGTGTAATAGTGCAGGTTGGATACAGTATCAGTGTCTATAAAAAAATAACATTTTGGGATTTGGTGCAATATGCCATTTAAAAGTAAGCTATACAATTTATATGAAGTAGTTTTAAAATTATTTTGTTCTATTTGAAAATGTTTTGGAGAATTTACAAAGACCTTGGTTAAATGGAAGATACCAGCCTCTCTTGGAATCTCTTTATTGTCTAGAAAATCATTAAGTCTTGTACTTGTCACTTGCAAAATTCCTTGGGTGCTGCTGTTTCTTTGTGCATCGGAAGTACTGAACACTGTGCTGGAATGTGGCAGATGACTGATAAATCCTTAGATTATTGGTAAATATTTTACCACCCTACTGATACATTAAGTACACTGTGCCCCCTAGCCCAACACAGAATTCCAGAGTCGCTTCATACTCTCAGTAGACCTAAAGAAACTACCTTTAGTGAAGATGACCAAGACTAGGGATTAGAAGGATGAGCAGTTTTGAACACTAAACCTTATTCTAGGTATTTTTACTTTATTATTTTTGTTTTTTAATTTTTTAGAAATGGGGTTTCGCTGTGTTACCCAGGCTGATCTTGAACTCCTGTCCTCAGGGGATCCTCCCACCTCAGCCTCCCAAGTAGGTGGATTATACGCAGGAGCCAGCATGCCTGGGTTAAGTTTTTAACTTTACACACATCATTTCATGTAATCCTCAAGTAACTCTATGAAGTAGGCATTGTTGTCCTCATTTACCAACAAGGAAGCTAAAATCCAGAGAGTTTAACTAATATATTTAAAAATCACAAGGCTGGTGAGAAAGAATTTCTGGTGCAAGTCTAATCCAAAGACCAAACCAGTGACGAGCAGTCATGGGGGTGAACTGAGCGCTAGGTTCAGCGTCCTAAGGCAGGTATTCTGCTCTGACACTGACGTCAAGTTGCCTCAGGCATATTATAGAACTTCCTCATGCTTCAGTTTTCTCATTTCACTTGACATTACTATGAAGATCAAGATATTTTATTTGTGAAATAGCTTTGAAATGATCAGAAGTGCTATAAATATTAATTATAGTTGGGTTTGGTAAATACAAACATTGAAACAAAATATCCCTGAAGGATTTGAAAACCCTGGCAGGTGATGGGGAGGAAGTGGAAGTAATAAAATGAAACAAAGACTAAAGATGTGGAAACCCCATGCTCGTGCAGGTATTCTGGGAGCAAATCTAGATAAAATTGCCCCTAGTGACCTAGCACTGATGCTGACCCAATGCTATGCAGTTCTCAGTTACTAAGTGGCAGTTACCCTTATATATTAGATCATATTTTAAATGTAGGTATACTGGCCATAATCGCTAAACCAAGGACTGGACATAGGACAAAACATTAAACATCAGAACTGTTGCATGTGGAGCCCTGTACCTTGTATAAGGAACAGTTGTATGGCAAGTTCTTCATTTGGAGCATTAAGAGTAATGCTATCCATCCATACGTCGTTTTAAAAGTACATTGCACCTCCCAGCATCCCTGAAACACCCCAGGAACCTCAATGGGATACAGCCTGGTGCTTTCTTTAACAGTTTTTCAGAGGAATTAATGACACTTCAAGTTACGGCTGATGACTGGTTTTGACCTTGTAGATGTTGAAGGGAAGTAAATGTATTTGATGAGTTATTAAGCACATGCTGATTCAGTTATTATGATAGTAAAAACAGCTCAGTCTTATAAAACTGTGAGGCACTTCCTGTTTCTTAGCACTTAATTGCGTTCCTACTGAGTTTAGATAATGTCATTAATCTCAGCATGTGATATAGTATATTTATTTAGATTTAAGAAAATTACCCAAATTTCTTTCTGTTCTTTTGTTTACACTTATATAAGCTTATTCCAGAATTACTTACTCGATTTTTTAAGAATTGTATTTTAACCCAAATGAGAACAAGCAACTTAACCGATACTTTAGATGACATTTTAGAAGTCAAAAAGAAGTTAAGAAACCAGTTTTAGATGTCTTTTGTCAAAGCCTGCCTAGAGGAGGCCTCTGCTTCCAAGATATACTGCTGAGATGGAGAATATATGATCAATTGCTCAATTTCATCTGGCCAATTTCAACTGTCAAGTATTTCTAAAAATATAGACCTATGACAATAACACATTAGACTTTGTTCATAGCCTTCTTAGTATTTGCAGTTTATCATTATTGTTAATTATTAAGCATTTTGATGGCAGAATGGGTTGCAAGAATAATGATCACAGTCACACAGCAACAAATGGCTAATTTGGGGATATAGTCCTCAGTTTCAAAGGTATTTTGTAAACTGTAATTCACTCTACAAATATTATTTATAGGAATAATTTTTATAATACCAAATTATGTTTTTCTGCAAGATAGTGAAACATAATAGAAAAAAAATTCCTACATATCTTGCTTTAAAAGTATTCATGAATATGTGTTCTTCTACATATAACAGGATGGCTGTGAGAAGACTCATGAGAATTATAACAATATCTGCTCTTAATAAAGTACCTGCTGTATGCCTGACACTTTAAAATGGATCATTCTTAGTCTTCAGAACATTACTGCAAGGAGATTTGGTGATCTTCTTATACAGCTGAGAAAACTGCAGCTAAGATAGGTTCATAAGTAGATTAGTAAACTAATAAGTCGTAGAACCACAATTCTCACCCAGATCTTTTAGACCCCACACTCTTCAACTATAAGAGAAGCTAGGAGGTGAGGAGTGAAAAGAAAAACTCTCAAATAGAAACAATGATTGACAGATGCATTAATTAATTAGTTAATTAATAGTAGCTACCATTTATTAACAGGTCAGGTACCTTAGGGACCTTAAATCCATTATCCTGGTAAACAGCTCAAAATAGTTCATTCATCTCAGATTTTTCAAATAAATTAGAAATTAATATTCTTATTTGCCTTATGAGATGTTTAACATTCAAAGACATTGAGTAACTGACACAAAATGGCACACCTGGTGAAGAGCAGATCTAAGTTACCAATTCAGGTCTTGTCAAGTTCTAAAAATCCATATTTCTATTAAATAATATTACATGCTAAAATATATGTCTTATTTATACAATAAAGACTCTGTACCGCTGTGTACTTATCTTTTCTTCTTTTAACTTTTTCTTGGGATGATTTCAATTGTATTTGAAACTTACCGAGCTTTGTGATATTAAGGAACTTTCAGATAGTTAGCATTGGTTTGATGAATATGGACTGGTTTGTGTTTATTCTAATGCTGCCCATGATTTCCAAGTCAGATTTTTACATTATAAATCTCATGTGCTCAATTGGTATTTCATAGTCTACAATTTCACTAAGAACTTTTAAAATGAAAGAGAATGTATTAAACTCAGGAAAACTGCCTCACATATGTAAATTGTTGCTCTGAAATACCACAAGTCACAAATACAACTGAATAGCTTTCATTCTAATCATATAAGAAGCCTAGAACAGCACTTTTTTTTTTTTTTTTTTTTTAAGATGGAGTCTCTCTCATTGCCCATGCTGGAGTGCAGTGGCGCCATCTCGGCTCACTGCAAGCTCCGCCTCCCAGGCTCAGGCCATTCTCTTGCCTCAGCCTCCTAAGTAGCTGGGACTACAGGTGCCCGCCACCACACCCAGCTAATTTTTTGTATTTTTAGTAGAGACGGGTTTCACCGTGTTAGCCAGGATGGTCTTGACCTCCTGACCTTGTGATCCACCCACCTCAGCCTCCCAAAGTGCTGGGATTACAGACGTGAGCCACCGCACCTGGCCTTAGAACAACATTTTGCAGTCATTCACTAAACAAGTGTCCATTGACAGCCAACTATTTTTATAGTGTTGTGCTGGGGACATTGGCCCATAGTAATTCAAAACCCGCTGCCCTCAAAGAATTTTACAAATTCATTAAGGAGAAAAGGCAGGGTAACCATTAAATAACAAAAGCCAAAGTTACATAATATTGCAACTGTGAAATAAAGCATGCTTTAAAAAAAGGAGTGCTCCAACTTCATGGCTGGAGGTGCTGACTATGGGTCAAAGTGGTCAGAACGACTCCAGAAAGGAAGGTAACTGCATCAGCAGAGAGGATGGACAGCACTGGTCAGGCAGGTGCAGGTGGTGCAGGTGGCCAGGAAGCAAATTCATTTATTGTTCTGAAGGTGTGTGCAGGGGAACTGGAGAAGACTGGAAAAGAAGTGAGGCCAGACAGCCAAAGGCTTTGATTTTAGCTAAAGACTCTGGCCTGTGGCCTCCAAGTGATGGGGAGTCATTGGACACTTCTGAGCAGGGGACTGACATCATTAAAGTAGTCCTTTAAAAAAGATTAATCTGGCAGGACTAGGCAGGTTGGATTGGTGGAAAAAGAACAGGACCAAAGAAACGACTGCAGTAATTCAGGTATAAGGTGATGAGGTTCTGGGCAGAAGTGTCAATAGGAACAGAAGGAAAGAAAGAAATGTAAGAGATAGTGCAAAGGAAGACACGGCAGAAGGTGATGACTGGATGTGGGAGGAGAACAGACAAAATACACTAATTTTAAATCCTATTTGGAAACTTTTATAGTTTATAACGTGTATAGAGTTCATGAGACATCATATATAATATTCCTGGCCTGAGATGCCATTGGATCCAAGGAAGATGTTGCTTTTACTCAATGTAGCATTTGTTTTAGCAAAATCTACAGGAAACTGCTGCATTTTAAGAGATAATAAATTCTATTATAAAAATTACTGAGAGAATAATTTTATCTTTATGTCATAATAATAATAATAACTGCAGTTACAGAATGGCAGCACAATTAGATGAAAATTCAGCTAAACAATGTTTCATTTACCTCCAAAATTCTATTTTATTAATGTAGCTGTTGTTATATTTTCTACCAAACTGGCTTTTTTAAAGTGTGAATTAATTAAGTCTGGACTGGATTATTTTCCAAAATATGTTAATATGATTTTCCAGTAACTTGAGGGTTTTTGTGTCTTCATTTTAGGAATTATTCCACTGTCTTCAAAATATCATTGTATAATAATTACATTACTTTCCCAGTGGAAAAATGGAACCATAGAGAAAGTGATTTTATGATTTATCCAAAGTAGTGTGAGAGGTCAAGAATCTCTTCCTATGGGTCCAGTGGACTATATATTAATAGATTAAAAAAAAATGAGAAAACAAGTAATATCATTTTTGATTGCTTATACTTGGTGAAAATATTGAGTGCCAGGCAAATGCAACCTTCTTCCCTAACTAACACACACACACACACACACACACACACACACCATTGCATTACATATATAATATATAATATAACTTCAGGAAGCAAGTGTCATTTTAGAATTACTTAGATGCTGTTTTTAATGCATCAGGTAAAACATATCGTGGTTTCTAATATTAATTCATTCTCCACTTAGCATTGTTAAAAATATTTATGATCTAGTGTAGAGCAAAACATATTGTTACCATTTTCCCAGCTTTGATATAAAAGCATTCTTCAGTTGTTTCCTAAGGAGGAATGTTGTCAAAGTTTGATGGTAATTTATGTTGTCAGTCCATTAAGTTGATTTTATGGCAGCCAACACAACTATTGTCCATTTATGAGAAACCCGAGGACCACTCTAGGTCTCCACGAAGGCCGTTTGATACCTGCCCTCTCATATCGCTGACCTTGAGGGGAGTTGAGTTTGGTAATTTATGGCAAACACCATCTAGGAAGACCCATTTGCAAGATTCACTGTCATTTAGTGCTAAATGATCATTGCTGAGTCCAGAGACAATCTGAGCTCCTGACAGAGCAATCCCATAAAAAATATTGCCTACCCATCCAGGTGTCCTTTCCAATTATCTGGAGTAGAAATTAATACTTTTAAAAGCTGCTAGTTTTTGAAAGGTTATTACAATTTATTCCAGCGGTTTCTTTTGCACATTATGATGAATTAGTTTATTACACCATTATTTTCCATGTCAGCTTTTTAGAAGATTGAACCATAATGTTGAGACATTAGTGTGAATGGCAAACATACTATTTTACAGCTGAGTAATATATTTCTTTGAGAAAAATGTGCTCAGTTTTTAATAACAGGTAATTTTATGTTTATGTTCCCTAATGCTGTTGTCAGGTATTATTTATTTCTTTTTGGTAAGAACTGGAGGACTTCCTTTTAAAATGTTAATGGTGCATTAGACAGATTTTAGAGTCATAGTAAGAATATATTACTGAAAAATAGAAAATATAAATTGTAAGTGTTTTTCCCTGAAAGCTAATATTTTCTAAGGTTTTCTTGACACGATTTAATATATAGTTACTTCCAGGGAGAATCATGCTTCTTTCTCAATATTTTCTCTACATGTAGTTGGGTGAGGGGGGATTTCTAATTCATTTTTCTGAGATCTCAAGTTTTTCTTTAATGAAACTTCTTTATCTTAAATGACTGGCGTCATATGTCATTTGGAAGTATTTTGTAAAATAATATGAATTAGGACTTTGATAGAGATTTATTTTAGTCGTTCTCCATTCAATGTCTACTAGGATACTGAGAAAGTATTAGTAACTTCCTATTTAACCAGGTATTAAAAATAATTATGTTGTCGACAAAGATGGATTAGAAGTATTCTAAAAGGTACCCTGTATACTATCTTCATTCATACAGCAAATGCACGCCTATTGCATGCCAGGCATCATACAACTATGTGGAGTTGAGACACATCCATAACAACATTCTAGAAATGCAGTCTTTTTATTCCTCTCACAATTATTTTTATTCCTACAGTTTTTAAAAATGTAAGGCAGCTTTGCAAAATTCTGAATCTTGTGTAAACTGAGCATGTAAACAAATGCAGTAACACTTCAGAAGTTTTACATTTGCTACCTCCAATCCAACAAGTACTTGCCAAAGGAAATACTGATTTTTGTTTTCTCGTCAAATACATTTGTTTCTTTAGCAAATGTTTGCAATACTGAAGTGTTTGTTTTTATTGATATATGACTGGAACAAATGTTAGTTTTAGCAGAATTAAGATTCAAGACATTTCACAAATTTTTCCCATTGTGCCAGAAAATTTTTTTGATAATATCTTACGCTTCAATGAGTTCCAAGGTTTCTTTTCCAATTTATATTGAAATCTAACATATACACAGAAAAATGTAGACATTGTAAGTGTACAGCTCACTGGATTTTCACAAGGTGAGCCCACCTGTGTAACTAGCACTTGGATCAAGCAACAGAAATCACCAGCATCCAACAAACACTTCTATGTCCCCTTCCAGTTGTCACCTCCCAGCCCTTGCAACCACTCTCCTGACTCATGACACTATAGATTAGATTTTCCTGTTTTTATGAACTCGATATAAACATAGTCATAACTTCTGCTTGGTATAATGTGTTTGGCATTTATTTACTTGGTTGGTTGTAGTTATACTTTGTTCTCATTGTTACATAGTACATTCCATTGTTTAAATATATTTTACTTACCCAGCCTACTATTGATAATCACTACCTTGATTCTAGTTTGGGGTTATTGCAAAAAAAAAATGCTACTGTGAGCATTATTATACATGACTTTTGGCAAAATATGAAAGCACCTCTGTTGGGTCTATTCCAAGGAGTGGAATGGCTGGGCCACAGAATAAATAGAAGTTCAGCTTTCATAGATATGGCCAACCAGTTTTCATGAGTTACTGGTAGTCTCACAGTTACTATTTTCCTTTGGACTTCAGGCTTAGACATAACTGGGAAGAACTGGGTAAATAACTTCTAGGTTTCTCTCAGGCCTAAAATTCTGTAATTCAGTACTTGTTTACAGTGGAGAGCACTGGCATAGATTTCAACAAAAGGCGGATAATGAGAATCTGCTATTTGGTTTTATACTATATTTCTGTATTTGCATTTGCATCTGGATTTGACTGTTAATAAACCTGTGAAGTCACATTTTATGATAAATAAGTGAAATTACAGCACTGAATGCAGAAAAGGTGAAGAGTTTTTTGGTTTGCCCAATTATATGGTTCCCTGTAATGCAGAACATTTTTTGCCAGGCTGATGGTAATAACTAGCTAAATGCAATGCCTTCTCTTCAGGGTTCCTGGTTATTGTCACCGGAGCAGAGCAGGAACTGTGTGTATGCATGGTATTTTGCAAAGAACAAGTCCTCAATACATTTTGGTTGAACATATTTATCCATTTTGTCAAATGGTTTTTTAAGAGCTTTGGGGATTGCATAGAATCCTAGCTCTGCCAACTGACTTTTGCCAAATGCTTCCTCTCCCTTAGCCTCATTTTCTTCATCGGTTATGTGGAAAAAATAGTAGTCCCTGCCTCCCAGATCACCGTGAGAACAAAATGACATAGCAAACATGAAGCACTTCACACATGTGAATAATAATAAATAAAGTCTACCTATGATAAATACTCAGTAAGTATTGGATGGTGTTATAGATGTTTTTCAATTTTAAGATGAGTATTCTTCCAACCTTTGCCTAAGATACTAAAGATTCTGCTGCTCATAATTTATGCATAGACAGACATGCTATATAATCAACTAGTATCTGACAATTAGATTTTATTCTTTCTTTTATTAATATTTCCACAAATATTTGTTGAGTACCTTCTATGTCCTATGCACTATGTAAGAGACAGGGATTCCACCAGAAACAGTTCAGACACTGTCCACAGGCATGCAAAGCTGTTGAGGCTTGCAAGTCCACAGACAGTTACAGTGCCATGGGACCAGGCATGAAGGGAGGATCCAGACACAATGAGTTTGCACAGGGGAGGCCCTCCTTCACTTCAGGAAGGTTTCCTGAAAGAAGTGACAGCTCCATTGACAGATGATGGATGCAAAGGAGTTAATCAGGTTAGGGAAGAGTAAGGGATGTACAGAAACAAGAATGCAATAGGCAGAAGAGGCAGCATTAGAGAACAGGAAGATTTCAAGAAAGCCTGAAGCTTAGAAGCCTAGGTATGGGAGGTGATGGGGGAAGGAAAAGTGTCAGAAAGAAACAGGTAATGCTAAAAAAGCAAGCATTAAGATTTTATAGGCTGAACTCTTGGGCTTTGTACTTTATCCTTAGGGTAGTTAGAAGCCACTGATGGTTTCATTATTTTTAATTTGTAAATTAAAGTATGATTGGCAAATAGAAATTTTATATATTTGTGGTCTGTGTGATATTTTGATGTATGTATACATTGTGAAATGATTAAATCAAGCTAATTAACTTATCACCTCACATATTTATCATTTATTGTTATAAAAACACTTAAGGTCTACTTTCTCTTTTTTTTTTTTTTATTTTTTTGAGACGGAGTCTCTCTCTGTCGCCCAGGCTGGAGTGCAGTGGCCGGATCTCAGCTCACTGCAAGCTCCGCCTCCCGGGTTTACGCCATTCTCTTGCCTCAACCTCCCGAGTAGCTGGGACTACAGGCGCCCGCCACCTCACCCGGCTAGTTTTTTGTATTTTTTAGTAGAGACAGGGTTTCACCGTGTTAGCCAGGATGGTCTCGATCTCCTGACCTCGTGATCTGCCCGTCTCGGCCTCCCAAAGTGCTGGGATTACAGGCTTGAGCCACCGCGCCCGGCCAAGATCTACTTTTTTAGCAGTTTTTGAGTGTACAGTACACTGTTATGAACCATAGTCACCACACTGTGCAATAAATCTCCCAAACTTATTTCTCCTATCTGACTGAAACTGTACCATTTGACCAACATCTTTCCAATCCCCCTGCAACTTCCAGCCCCTGGCAACAACCATTATACTCTCCAATAAGCCATTAAATGGATTTAAATGTGAGTGTGTTGATCAGATTTGTATATTAGGAACAAAGTAAAGAATGAATTGAATGGGAATGAGACAGGAGGCAGGAAGACCAGTTAAGATGCTGGGGCAGTAAACAGAGTAGAAAGTTATACTGGTCTGAATTCAGGTCTCAGCAATGGGAACAGGGAGAAGAGGATGGGTAGAAAGTAGAAAGTATCACACTTGGGAATCTAGGATGGTACCTGTAATTCCATCCTGGACAGTGGAGTGCATAGTCATGGTAGTCATGGATGGAAAAGATGCAGAAGGAAGAGAAAGTGAGGGGTGGAAAACAGTGTAGTTCACTGGGCATGTGAAGGTTGAAGTGCCTGTTATTATCTAAATGCAGAAGACATGTAAGTGTTGAATAAATAGCGTTGAGTTCAGGTGAGAAACCTTTTATGAAGATGTAACTAACATGGTAATTACAGCATCCTTGAACACAGAACAGGTTGCTTAAGCAGAGCTTGGAGCGAGAGGAGAAAGGCCTAGAACAGAACCCCGACGAAAAGCCATATTTAAGATAATAAGTGGAAGAAGAGAAGCCTCAAAGGACACTGAGAAGGAATAGCTACAAAGGTGGTAGGAAAATGTGAAGAGGGGATTATCATGATGACCACTGAGATGAAATGTTTCTAGAAGAAGGGAACGAATGGTCAATAGTGCCAGATGCTGCCAACATGTGAAATAAGCTGGATATCGAGAAATGTAACACCAGATTTGTCAAAAAGGAGATCTGTGGCAAATCTGCTTAGAAGAGGCTGGCTTTGAGCAAACCAGGGTACAAATAATAAGTAGAACCACAACTAAAAGTTGATGAAATTCCAGGTAAATGTGATTCCTCAACAGCATACTACATAGTTATATATTTAAGAGAGTTACACTATCCATTGTCTGTTAAATACATATTTTTAAACTTAAGCACAACTACAAAATTCATGCCAGTTTTGATCACAACAGGTTTTCCATCACTGTTTTGACATTTCCCTTTGAATCATGAAAACGTTCTTTAGAAGAATATGAATTTTATGCCCTAATCCAATTGTTAGAAATTTGTCTCGTGGTGAAACTCAGCTGCGGATTCTGAAGCACCAGGAATGGGATGAGGGAGAAAATCCTCTTTGGAGAAATTCCTTTTGGAGATTTTTTGTTAATTTGGGAAAGAATAGGATGTGGAAGCTTAGTGTAGAGGGATTCCATGTGGAAGGAAAGGTCCTGTCCTTGAGTGAAAAGAGTCAAAATCAGAGAATGGACTCCTTGGAAGAAAAGCTGGTGATTCGTTATTGTGAGTTAAGAGAAGACATGCTATAAATCACAAGCAGGGGAAACACGGTTCTGCTTTCTCTGCCCTGTTCCACTGTTGAAAATTAATTTTCCTCAGGATTTTTTTTTTCCTGATGGCTGTTACAGTATCATCCACCCAGACTAGCTTATTCATCTCTGCAGACAGTTCCTGTTGGTGCACCAAGGTAGAAGCCTAGCCAATTAGTTTAGGGGATTGTAGGAACTCTGTGTGAAAGCACTGCTTCCATTTCAATCTATAAATGTAGGGTGTGTTTATTATCACATTTCACACCAAGCCCAAGCCAGGTCAGTATCTGATATTTGTGTTTAGAAGAGATTCGAAGGGATAGTGTTTGGGTAATTTTCCATTAAAAAATATATATTATGTCACTTAGGTGTATGATATAATGGGTCCCTTCATGAACTCTGCATCGTCACAGAGTGGTTTTGTTGCTTCAAGGGTCGATGAGGTCAACACTGTAACTTTATCTGTTTTATAGAAAGGGAAAGTCAGAATTTGAGAAATTAAATCATTTGCCTAAGTACACATCTGGATTCAAAACCAGGTTTTTTCACAGCGGCCTGGTGAAACTGAAGAGTAATGTGCTTGTCTTTTTTTCTTTTTTTCTCTTTTTTCCAAGTTTTGAATCCATTGGCTTGATTAACAGAAGACAAATGTTTTTGTTTTCTAATTCTACCACAGACTTCACTTTACTCTCTATTCTTTTTCTTCTTTCTTCTTTATATTTATTTGTATCCTATTATTTATATCTCTGCAGGCCACTTAAAATTGGCATAGGGGATGAATAAGAGGACACTTTATTAAGTCGCAAGATAATGTAGTCATTAACAAAATTTGTGTCATAATAAAATACGATATATAAGAAGTAGAGATAAACACGTTAGCATTAAGCATGAGAGATATTGTTCTGCAAAATAATTAGCATAAACTTGTTCAACAAATACGTCTCAAGCACCTCCTACTCTTAGGGTTCCTCTCTGTGCTGGGTCAATGGCAGTGCACAGAATGCATGGCCTGCCCTCCCAGAGCAGACATTCCAGCTGTGGGTGGGGTGGTGGAGGGGAGGCAGGCAGTCATATGTAACCAGCGCAGTCAGGAAAGATAAGGCAAAGTCAAATGGATAGATGTCCAGAGGATGGGAGGAGAGAGGCTGCCTTCTTATGCATGGCAGTCAGGGAAGACTTATCAGTGAGATGACACTGGACAGAGGCCACAGGAAGCAAACCCTGCCCACATCTGCATGAAGCACATCCCAAGAAGGGGCAACATGACCAGAAAATGCCAGAGACAGGAACTTGCTACAAGTTTATGTGCCCCTGCTCCTGCCTTCCCCCAAGCAAAGTGAGCAGATGAAGTGGGTGAGGGGAAGGGAGAATGGCAAGAGACTAAATCAGATGTGATGGAGTGCAGTAGTCTGACTTGTACAGGCTGGTACAAGCCCCTCAAGGATTTATTCAAATACGTCACAGTTACAATGAATATTGTTTTGATACATCTAATCTCTGTCTTTTTTTAAAACTGATTTCAAAAACAGTAGACATGGGGTCTTGCTATGTTGCCCAGGTTGGTTTCAAACCCCTGGGCTAAAGCAGCCTGCCTGCCTCAGCCTTCCAAAGTGCTGGGATTACAAGTGTGAGCCACCACACTCAGTCCCAATCCAAGGTTTACCACCTTGCTTCTCTTTTGGGTTCCTTTTTCAGCTTGGAACAATGCCAGCTGGAATATTGAGCAGGATCAGAAAATAAGCATGCTTTCACCCACCTCGCCTTCCCACTGAGGCAGGCAGCAATAATTGATCACAGATTTCTCTAGTCACACTGCAAAAAGTAAGAGCTGGCCAAGAAATGAACCATTCCAGACATAGCCTTGAATACTCAGACATCTCCTTTCCCTTCTTACCTCTCCTTCATAAATAGACTGCAGTCCCGAGAGCCGAACCTTCAGCATCTGGATTTGCCTTTACTTCTGCCCACTTGTCTGAGACCCAGGAACTAAAACTTCCTGCAATCCTGTCTGCTCCCCATGAAACCCCCTCCTGGTCCTGTGCGCATTCAGTCCCCCTGAGCCCCCTAGATAACCCTTCCCTGCTCACCATCGTCCAGTTGAAGAGATGTGAACAGCGAAGAGCTAAAAGCAAAATAATCTTGACCTTTCTGCATCTTAGTTTCCTCATCTGCAAAATGGGCCTGACCATGCCCAGCCTGCAGGATTGTGGTGAGTACTGAGATAGTAGCTATTAATCAGGTGACTGTAGCTGACACCACATGAGTCCTTGATCTCATCAGAGGAAAAGAGAGGAGAAAAGAGAGCCCCAGGAACTTGAAGAAAAAGAAACCGAGGTGTAAATTACTCACATTTGTACTGGTCTCCTAGTTTCACCACACTGCCTCATACCTCACTGAGCACAGAAGAGCTAATGAATGAGATAAGACAGAATATGATTGGCCAGGACAGAAATTTCATCTCTCCACCAATATGGTGTGATGGGAGTCTGCCCCACTGAGAAAACGAATATGAAGATAAGCATGAAGCAAATCTTGCCATGGAGAGAGGATACGATTTTTCAGCAGGTGGGTGGGAAAAAGGGGTGGGTCAGTGCAAAGGTAGAAACAGACCATTTATAAAATTAGGAAATATAATGGAATTCCAATAGAGCATGTAAATATTTTCACCTATACCTATTGGTATTTAATGGGGATTACTGGACATTATTAAATTAGCTATCCTGGATCAGGGCTGACCCCAGTTTAGGACCTGACACTCCCACACCAGCATGGAACATCCAAAAGGAGATATCCCAGCTGTTGGTACTGTGAGGAAGTCTAAACCGGGAGACAGACTCCAGGATCCGAACAGCAACAGTACCCACTGCCCACATTAACAGTACCGTGGGCATCAGGCAGTCAAGGGGTGTTTCCGTGAACAAGTTAAACACTGCAACTGGGAATATTCAAGCCAATAGGTAAAGTCTCAACCATTGGCTGGGGATCAGTGGCAAGACTTCAACTCCTTGTAGAGTCAAGAGGGGTGTCAGGGCTGAGAGGAAGACTAGGACCAGCCCAAAGCAAAATAAAGAGTATGAAAATTATTAGATCCCCAAGCAGAATCAGTTAACAAAACTGGGAGCCAATCATTCAAGACAAGGAAGATTTGGAATCACAGCTGAAGGCACAGGCCGACCCTCTGGCAGCAAAGGCTTCATGGGTGCTGAACTTCTACATCCTTCCCAGTGGAGACAGGGACTGGCTGCTCAAGGGGCAGGTCTCTTGGGATCGCACCTACCCTGGGAGGTTGGACCACAGGAAGAGAAAATGTGTCAAGGCAGAGAACTGAGCCAGCGCTGGCCCCTCTAACTTGACAAACTCCCAGCAAAATCCACTGTAGCCTCTGGACTTTGCTGCCCTGTAAGATGAAATCCCGAGAAGAAAGATGAGAAAAGTAAATCTGTAGAGTTGCCGGGAGGTTTCACACTCCTCCTTCTTTATAAAAACCAGTTTCTGCTTAGCTCAGGTAGTAACAGAATTATTTCTAATTACCTAAAATTTCTCCTCTAACTGAATTTCAGCAGGAAATGATATCCTCAAAAGCTTAAATTTCTGGAGTGAAAAATGTAAAAAGTTAAGAATATAGGAGTGTTAACAGTCAATGGATTATCAGAGTGGCATGTGCAGCATAGATGTGTACACTGAGAGAAAGAAGTGTGCACTTGCAAGGAATAATTCTTTTTCTTTAAAAATAGAAAATGCATGCTAATATTGAGGATAGAAACAAATTTATTTTGCATAAGAAACACAAATTTGTGGCCAGATGCAGTGGCTCATTCCTGTAATCCCAGCACTTTGGGAAGCCCAGGCAGGTGGATCACGAGGTCAGGAGTTCAAGACCATCCTGGCTAACACAGTGAAATCCCGTCTCTACTAAAAACTTAGCCAGGCGTGGTGGCACGCGTCTGTAGTCCCAGCTACTCAGGAGGCTGAGGCAGGAGAATCACCTGAACCTGGGAGGCGGAGGTTGCAGTGAACCGAGATCGCGCCACCATACTCCAGTCTGGGTGACAGAGGCTCCATCTCAAAAATTTTAAAAATAAAAATTTAAAAAAAGAAACATAAATTTGAAATTTGTAGCATATAATTAACCTAGCAACAAAGAATAGGAGATAAGAGTATATAGCTGAATATATTGAATTGAAAAATAATGACCTTAAAAACACTGGCACAATAATTTATATTTTCCATTTTAATTTACAGCTTGAGAAGGGTTGATTTAATTTTCTACATTGTACATAATTTGGGAGTGTCTTCTTTCAAAGGAGCTTTAAATATATTGGAATTTATTGGGCAACCGTTAACTCAGAAGCAAGTGATTGTCCATCTCTTGGCTTCCAGAGAGAGGTTGCACTGGTTCATTTAGGCAACTGGAATCCCATTTACCAGAAAGCTAATTAACAAGATGGCTAGTTACATTTATGAGTTTTTCTTTTAGAGGCATTTAGTTTCAGTCCCACAGATGGTAGCTGCAGACCATTAGTTTCTGAGCCAAGCTTTTCAGTGTCCTATTGTACTTAGCAAGATTGCTATTGCAGCAACACAATTATTCCAAATTCAGTGAGAGTCAGCGAGCCTAAAACAAAGCTATGCCATAACCATTTAATCCCAGCTCACCTTCCCCCTTTGGTGGATAAACAATCAAACACCTGCTGAATTCTGTTCCATATAATGAGAACATCTGAGCAACAAAGATCAAAGAACACTGACATTTGATCTCTAAGTAAAACCCCATTATAAAAAAGGATTTTTATTATGTGGTGTTGGATAGCTATTTTGTGGGTCAGATCATGCTGGGACAAATAAACAGCACCAAAAAATCCTAACGCAGCATGATTAATTTGTAAGGCAGGGGTCATTCCTTTGCCTCAGCATCAACATTTTTGAGGGCTTCATTCTATCAGAGTCAGCCATCTTTTGAATGACTTGAAAAACAGTCATTTAAAATGTACAGGGGCAAGCGAATATGTGCTTTCTGGTTTTTTATTCATGCTTTAAAAAAAGCAGTAAAAATGCAAGGTGAGAGGATATTAAGGATGTTTATCTTTCTAGTTACACTAGAATTCCCACTTTCAAGAACAAGCAAAATAGTTTGAGCTTTGAAAATGTCCAAAACACAAGTTTTCCAATGTAATTCACGTAAGACAATTTGACGATTCCTTCTGGGGTTTCTTTTCATGGTTGCAGTGAATAAATAAATATGAGCACAAATGATAATGCTTTCTTTCAGGATTTTATTATAATTGCTGAATACGTCTCCTACACTCAGGCGTTAACTCCTTCTCTGAATCTTTTTTTAAAACATATTGCATGTACACTATAGAATGCAAATCCTCCTTTGCTTCTCCCATCACACCCAGACAGCTTGTGAAACCCGACTTCATAAAACCTCTCTCAAATGAAAATGAAATAGGGTTTTCACCTCCAGTCCTTCATATAAAGGTCTAATTGAAACAGCTTTCCCCAGATTCTCTTCTCTGTAAAGGGCACTTGTACTGTTCCTCATATATGAAGTAAATACTTATTTTGATGTATTTAGTCAAAAGGGCAGCTGGGTCTCTATACGTTTGCTTATGAGATTGCCTGTCTTAGAAAACTTGAAGAAGTCAAACATTGAACAACAATCCTTTGGCACTGTGTGCCACTGGAACTTAACAGAGCTCTATGGTGTTTTTTATATTGGCAGTTGTGTAAACGTAGGCTATGTGACATCTAGATCTGTGTGGGTATCACAGTGTGCACAAATAACAGTACAGATTATACACAAACTTAACAGGACATCCAAGCCTTAATTGTATTGAAAGTATTGTTAAATTAATTCCATTGATGTGACAATACTGAGCAGAAGACTAATTTTCAGTAAGAATATTTAATGGTCATCAAGAAAACCACAGTCATTTCCTACTCCCTATGGAATACAAATTCTTGTATTTAAAATTAACACTAGCCAAAAGTAGCAGAGCATCCTCCTAACATGAATAGCCTCACTTAGCTTTTGGCTAAATGTTGATCTAACCAACAAAGGGAAACTGTTTTAAGCCTGTCTCTTCTTGGTATGAGAGGATGCAGAATTACCACAATTTTGGACAGTATTTTAAATCATTCAGGACTACTTTTGAGTAGTTGATAAAAACTAAACTTTTGTATATGTGTATTAACACTTTTCTCCATGTAATATCAAAGAGGTGATATACCCCAGATTTTAAATATCTGTTGACCTGCGAAATTTTTTAAAATTTTTAAAATTTTACTTTTAAGTTCCAGGACACATGGGCAGAATGTGCAGATTTGTTACATAGGTGTATATGTGCCATGGTGGTTTGATGCACCCATCAACCCATCATCTAGGTTTTAAGCCCTGCATGCATTAGGTATTTGTCCTAATGCTCTCCCTCCCGTTGCCTCCATCCCCCAACAGGCCCTAGTATGCGATGTGCCCCTCCCTGTGTCCATGTGTGCTCATTGTTCAACTCCCATTTATGAGTGAGAACATGTGGTGTTTGATTTTCTGTTCCTGTGTTAGTTTGCTGAGAATGATGGCTTCCAGCTTCCTCCATTTCCCTGCAAAGGACATGAACTCATCCTTTTTATGGCTGCATAGTATTCCATTGTATATGTGCCACATTTTCTTTATCCAGTCTATCATTGATGGGCATTTGGGTTGGTTTCGAGTCTTTGCTGTTGTGAACAGTGCTGCAGTAAACATGTATGTGCATGTGTCTTTATAGTAGAATGATTTATAATCCTTTGGGTATATACCCAGTAATGGGATTGCTGAGTCAAATGTTATTTCTGGTTCTAGATCCTTAAGGAATCACCACACTGTCTTCCACAATGGTTGAACTAATTTACACTCCCACCAACAGTGTAGAAACGTTCCTATTTCTCCACAGCCTCACTGGCATCTATTGTTTCGTGACTTTTTAATAATCATGATTTTGACTGGTGTGAGATGGTATCTCATTGTGGTTTTGATTTGCTTTTCTCTAATGATCAGTGATGATGACCTTTCTTTCATATGTTTGTTTGCCACATAAATGTCTTCTTTTGAGAAGTGTCTGTTCATATCCTTTGCCCACTTTTTGATGGGGTTGTTTTCTTGTAAATTTGTTTAAGTTCCTTGTAGATTCTGGATATTAGAGCTGTCAGATGGGTAGATTGCAAAAATTTTCTCCCGTTCTGTAGGGTCCCGGTTCACTCTGATGCTAGTTTCTTTTGCCGTGAAGAAGCTCTTTAGTTTATTAGATCTCATTTGTCAATTATGGCTTTTGTTTCAATTGCTTTTGGTGTTTTAGTCATGAAGTCGGCATCCCTAAGTCCTGAATGGTATTGCCTAGGTTTTCTTTTGGGGTTTTTGTTTATTATTATTTATTTTTGAGACAGTTTCACTCTTACTGCCCAGGATGGAGTACAGTGGCATGATCTTGGTTCACTGCAACCTCCGCCTCCCAGGTTCAAGCGATTCTCCTGCCCCAGCCTCCTGAGTAGCTGGGATTACAGGCATCCGCCACCACGCCCAGTTAATTTTTTAGTAGAGATGGGGTTTCACCATGTTGGCGAGGCTGGTCTCAAACTCCTGACCTCAGGTGACCCCCAGCCTTGGCTCCCAAAGTGCTGGGGTTACAGGTATAAGCCACCGTGCCTGGCCTCTTCTAGGGTTTTTATGGTTTGGGGTTTTACATTAAGTCTTTAATCCATCTTGAGTTAATTTTTGTATAAGGTGTAAGGAAGGGGTCCAGTTTCGGTATTCAGCATATGGCTAGCCAGATTTCCCAGTACCATTTATTAAATAGGAAATTCTCTCCCCGTTGCTTGTTTTTGTCTGGTTTGTGAAAGATCAGATGGTTGCAGATGTGTGGTGTTATTTCTGAGGTCTCTGTTCTGTTCCCTTGGCTGCAGACCTAAGAATTTATAATATCTAGAAAAATGATTTTATGGTACCTAGCAATGAAATTTCCAATTCAAATTACTCTAGAAGTAACGATTTTCTTATATCAAATCATTCTGAAATTATAATTTTATGCATTGGGATGAAAGAGGATGTATCTTCTACAACAGAGATCAAAAGTGACAGAAGCTTACCTCTAAGAGAAGTTTATTTCTCTGCCAGGTGCGGTGACTCATGCCTGTAATCCCAGCACTTTGGGAGGCCAAGGTGGGAGAATCACTTGAGGTCAGGAGTTCAAGACCAGCCTGGCCAACATGGTGAAACCCTGTCTCTACTAAAAATACAAAAATTAGCTGAGCGTGGTGGTGCTTGCCTGTAGTCCCAGCTACTCTGGAGGCTGAAGCAGGAGGATCCCTTGAGCCTGGGAGCCAGAGGTAGCAGTGAGCTGAGATCATGCCAGTGCACTCCAGCCTGGGTGACAGAGCGAGACTCCAAAACATTCCCTCCACCCCCCAAAAAGGAAGTTTATTTCTCACTGACCTAACAATTCAGAATGAGTAGTCTAGACTGGTAGGTTGGCTCTGCTCCATTAGGTTATTCCAAGACCCTATTCTTCTGTGCTTCAGTCAAATTCATCTTCACGGTTGAAGCGAGGTCACTGCCATGCCAGTGTCCCTGTGCACAGAGGAGCAGAAATGAAGGGCAAACAACGCTCTTTTAAGTGATGTGGAAGTTGCACACATCACTTCAGCTGACATTCTATCAGTGAGAATTCAGTCCCATGGCCACATTTAGCTGCAAGGGAGGCTGGAAAATAGTCTGTGGCATCCCCATCTGTGTTCATACCCCCAAATAGCCAAATAACTACATGCTTTCAAAATCCCACTCAGTCTTTGATCCAGCACAGAGTCATGTACTGGCTTTTCCATCAAGAGCTGAGATAACTCTTTTGTGCTGGTAATGTGCAAACAGTTCCGATTCCTGACTTTACCCAGAGTGCTCCTATATAGTGTTAGGGTAGTAATAGGATAATGCGGTATAATCTCCCATTCAGAAAAGAAAAAAAGGGAAACACATAGTAGTCCCTGATCCATACCAGTGATGAAAGCCTGCTGCACAGTGTATTCAGTCGTTCTTGAATGCCATAAAGAAATACCTGCAACTGGGTAATTTATAAAGAAAAGAGGTTTAATGGCTCATAGTTCTGCAGGCACAAGCATGGCAGCTTCCCGGGAGGCCTCAGGGAGCTTTTACTCAGGCAGAGGGTAAAGCGGGAGCAGGCATATCACATGGCAGAAGCAGGAGTGAGGGAAAGCGGGGAGGTGCCGTATACTTTTAAACAACCAAATCATACGAGAACTCATCAAATATTGCAAAGATGCACCAAGCCAGGAAGGATCAACCCCCATAATGCAAACATATCCTCCCAGGTCCCACTTCCACCATTGGGAATTACAATTCAACATGAGATTTGGGCAGGAATGAATATACAAACCATATCACTTAGGAACAGCCTCCCTGCTCTTCTAGGGGTTGATGACCTTTGCTTAGACCCTGGTGGACATTCTTGGCCATTGGCCTCCATGGCTTCTGACTTTCCTCTCTGGAGGTTCTTCCTTGCCCGTATTCTCCTTAGCCACATATAAGGAGAGACAGAGAGAAACCCTCCTTGGGGACCTCGTTTAGGGACTGAACAGTCACAGGACTTTATGGACCAGACTTCTACTTTCTTTAACTATATGATTCTCTCAAATCTTAGTCAATTTAGGTCAGCCAACTGTATCTTCTGTAAAGGAGGAACAAAGTTGACTGCCTTAAAAAAAAAAAAAGTACTCTTTCATAGTGCTCACAGATTTCTATCTCAAATATCCTATTTAGCTGTCTTTATGGTTGGCCATTAGGATAAAGCTCTCTACTCTCAAAGATTGCTTCTTGTAGAACCGTGGTTTACAGAGAAGAGGCATATCTACAACTGGACTCTGTAATTTTTTTTAATTTTAGTAGAAATGCTAAAGGTGATTTTATTTCTAAATCAGACTATATTTTTCCTTTGAAAATTATGAGAGTTTGAACCCATTTAGTTAGCCAGTCTGCAATGACAATCCATTCCATCACAACGTTAGGAAGATGTACTTTCCTTTCAGATGTCCATTGGTTTAAAGGTGATGAGACATCTCAAGGGCATCAACTCAATTAAGGTCACTCACCACCAATTCTTTCAATTCAACTACCATAGGTACAACACTACTGTGAGAAATTATCCTCCCAAAGCTAAGGGCTGTGGCTTAGGGGCAGACAGCTGTGTTCCTGCTGAGTGAGGAAGGCCCCTGCTTCCCACAGCACCCCCACACGAGCACTGCCTCCCACTGCAATTCCCAGCAGCTCAAGACTCAACTCTCACTTCTGCATCTGCTGCCTTTGTTTGCTTTGGTGTCCTTGACCCTGTCTGCTCCACATACCTGGCCACTCTCATTGAACCTTCACGGTTTTGACATCTCTCATTTTCCATCCATGTAAACCACCCTGGACACTCTGTCCAGATTCCCTCCTTCTAATCAGGCAGGCTTCGTGGCCCCATGTGAACGTTCCTGTCATTCCTCTGGTTTGGGGACCTGCCTCTCCCAAACCCAACATTGTCATTTCATTTCAGCCTTGCCTTAAACCAAGGCTCAGATAAGCCAGGCTTACTGCTGGGACCACTGCAAATGACACCTGAGATGAAACTTGAAGCACACTAAGCCATTTTGAGAAAGAATCTTTCGTAATAAAGAAACTCTATTCCTGGAGAGATGATGAAATTTCGGTGTGAGGTGGTTTGGTTTTGCTTTAGCAAGGCAGCCTTTGAGCTGTGTGAGATAGGACTGGAATGTGCTATCAGGACCAACCTAGAAGGACAAAGCCAAGACCTGCCTCCAGGGCTTGTAGGAATGTGGACAGAATACCAGAACCTAGTTGGTATACAAGGTATGAAGTCAGGTTCAAAGCCAAGATTCTCAAGGTAAACAATGAGGAATTCCAAGAAGTAAGGGTCAGGTCAGCAGCAAAAATCAACAGAGAGTGGAGGAACTGGAGTGAAGTTGGAGCACAAGTGAGAGTAATTTCCATGAGCATCGGTTGAGATGTTTGAATGGCCCAGGCTCTGCAGACACAGGTATGTCACTACCTGGCCAAGGCTCCCACAGTTCAGGTCCCAGCTGACAGCAGAGCAACAAGTTAGGCAGCCGTAAACGTTTGCTGAATAGCTGTTATATGTCAGGCACTGCCACAGGAGCTATACAAAGGTTACTCATTTAATTCTAACAACAGTACTTTGAAGTAGGTATCAACTCAGCCTTTTACAGCTAAGATTAGTGCCCAGTTCTACCTAACGCCAATGGTCTTGCCTTTTCTGTCCAGCAAGGGTTAAAAGTCTGTTTAAAACAATCTATGGATTTTTGGGACCTGCTACCTCCAGTTTCCATGTTTCTGCTTATGTCCTGTAGATGCATTTCTTTGAGAACTATCTTCTGGATAGAAGTTTCATGATTAAATGCTCATGTTTGGTCATACAGTAGGAACTTTTGGAGAGTTTAATTTTAGGCTGTGTGGGACCGTTATGCAACTTATCAAAGACAGTCCCAAAGCTGAAAGAGTTTTCTTTCTTTGTGATGTAACTAAAAATGTCTTTATCAGGCTCTGATTTTATTTGTGAAATTTCAATCTTTGAACAATGACTGGTGGGAAATCCAGTTCACTAAATGTATCAGTCGTAGGTCATCCAAAGGTGATGAGAGGTCTGCCAATGTTTGGGAATGCTGCATGCTTGTTTCTGTACAGTCCAAAGCAGAGTGAAGTTTTTCAGCTTAAAAACACAGGAAAGTGGCTCTCCTATATTCATCAATCTGGTCAGGGGCAGTTCTGTGCCAGTCTGCTCAGAGTAGAGTGGTGAACACAGTTGCCCCTGGGAAGTCTGGGAGTGCATTTACACTGCCTGCTGCTTTCTCACTCACTTAAAACCTCAACATAAAAAATAGAGATGAGTCTCTTAAGTAAAAATTGTTTTATTTGAGAATAATATACAAGAAGCTGGACTGCAATCTGGGACATATATACAGACCAGATTGACCTCTGGAGTCTCCACAGAATAAAGGAAAAGGTTAGAGTTTACTGGGGAAAGCGGAGGCTGTGCGTTGGTTTTGGAAGAAAGCTTATTGGTGCTAGCACAACAAAAGAGCTGGTGAGTTCTGACTGGCGAATGTCAGTAGTTATTAGGTAGGACTTGTAATCCTGAAGTTACAGTTAGGCCCTTGTAGTTTTAGACTGAGCTTGTGAGACTGTGTCAGGCACGTGTTCTTGTATAAGCAGCCAGCTGTCCTTATGCTGCAAACTGTCCTTGTGTGACCCATGTAGTAAGCTGCAGTTTGGAAAAATTTATTCTGTTATCAAGAAAATAATGCGTGAGATCCCTCCCTTCATGACTCTCCTTGGCTCCATTTGCCCGAGTTTGACACAAGTGACTCTATTTTGAATCTTACGACTTTCACACCCCAAATGCTAGTATTGGAATAGTAATGATACTACATATCTAATCACCTCCTATTCTGCAATGGACATGCACAAGTTCCTGAGAGGAACACAAATCCAGAAAAGGAATTAGACAATGGTTATATATGGTGATCTCCCACTGAACACAACATATGTGTTATTAACAATGATAATCATTATTATACTAGACATTTATGCAGTACTTATCATGTGCCAGGCATTATTCTTGTATTTTATGGATATTAACTCATTTCACCTTTACAACAGTCTCACGAAGCAGGTATTATTATTCTTCCAATATTACAGATGAGAAAACCAAGGCATAGAACAGTTAAGTAATTTGCCCAAGGCCACATGTCTAGTGAAAAGCAATCACTGAAATTATGCTTCCTGTTTGAAAGAACTGATGATGAGACCGATTTAATGAGTGACGAGTACTTTGGAGTCAATAAAGGGAAAAGAGAGAGCGTGATAAACTTACATATAATATTTCATCTAAGTAGCCCCACTCTTCACTATGGCCACCTTCCACCACTTGTAGCTCTTCTCCAAAACCTGAACATTTTTCCCTGTAAATGTATTTAGGCAAAGATAATTGCTGTGATACTAAGGCAGGAATTGGTGAGTGAGGTGAGAAGATAACTTTTACTTAGTAGCAGTCCAGAAGAAATGACACCATTCTTGACAGCACTCCTCCCTTAGGCTTCCCTATCCCCTATAAATGGCTAAACATACAGGAAAACCTTGGTATGGGACTATTATTTGCATAGAGCTCATGAAGACTAGATTGATTAAGGGCAGTTATGTTAGCTTCTCTTATGAGACTTTGAAATAGTTTTATTATACAGAATGCTTTCTGTAAGTGGCATTTACCTGTAAGAGGAAAAAGATGATTATATCTATTGATTATATAATTATTCATCTTTACAAACATTTTGCAAAGATTATCACATTTAAATTCTGTCTGGCTCACAAGACTTGTGTTATCCTCACCCACCCTCGCAGTAACTGCTCCCTCCTTTCTCCCAGCCACGCTTACCTCTCATGACTCGTGAGCCTGCCACGTGACCATATTCAGAGCTTCCACATAGAATAGGTTTAAATGAAAAGGAAGATTGTTGACATTACTTTCTGAAGGTACTTTATTTTACTCATTCCTTTTATTGGTTTACCAATCCCAAACTGTAAACCTTATTTGACCCAGGACTTTTTCCATGTTTTAAAGCTTCATTGCAATTGCACAGCTCCCATAAATGCATGCTCCTCATATCTCCATCTAAAGAATTCTATACAGAGATGGGAGGTTGTTACCCTTGAAATAATCAGACAGTGATGCTCCAAGCAGGAGTAATGAGGATGATAAAGGAGACAGTATACAAATGGAAAAATTTAAAGGCAGGGCATTATTTTGTGAGAGAGAGAAGAGAGACAAACTTGAAACCAAGAAATATCATGAATATTACAAACAACCAGCTGTAGGAAATGGGGAAAAAAATATGAGATGGAACATGAAGCAGGGAAGCCTTTGTTTTATTCAAATAGATAAGGATCTGAGAACCATTCGCATAGCAGGCTTGTATGCAAAATACACACACACACACACACACACACACACACACGAACTATCGTCTTAGATAGAGCAGGAAGCTGACAAAGTGGCAAGATGCTGAGAACACTAGCAGTCCCAAGCCGGTGTCTGTAGGACGGGAGCCAATGGGCAGGAAGAGCGCGCTCACCTTCTCAGCCTCGCCTGCCAAACAGCCCTTACTGCCTTGTCACATTCCAACTCACTTTCATGCATTTGGTATTGTTCGTATTGTTAAAATGAAAATTAAAACTGTCATACTTGGGTTACTCAGACACATTTATAATTTATCACCTTTCTTAACAGTTAAAAAGAACAACCAGGAAATGTAGCTTAGTTCTCACTCACAAACTCTCAGGACTGCATAAAGTGTACTTGAGCCTCATAGGACAGATACACCGCACACATTTAGCGTATTTATTTCTCCCCTTATGGAACTTTTTCTTATCCCTCATATGCTTAGCTTTAAATATATTCAGAGGCTATAAATATTATATGGCATTTTGAGATCTGAAAAATAACTTCTTCATTGCTGATTTACTGATATGTTGAAGAACAAATTTAGTATCTATATTTACATGATAAAAGTTTTCAGTTAATACACTGGACTGTTTTTAGCCATCCATGGCAATGTTGTGATTACATTTCAATCGTTGAGTGAAGGAGAGAAAAGGATCCAATTTCGAATGAACCCAGGTTTCTGGGTAAGTGGAGATTTGCTGAAGTTGTGGGGGCAGGAAGAGACACAGGTCTCCAGTGGTAAAGTTAAGTATATTTTAATGAGGCACTTTAGCCAGAGCTGTCCTCTTGATATTTAAAGTATGTATAATGCACTCATTTGCAAAATGCCATTTTATTTACCTCTGAATAAAAATAATAGTTACTACTTATTGAGTACTTGATTTGTTACAGGCATTGTCTCTCACTCTATCTTATTTAATCCTTGTAACAACCTTGTGGGTATATTTCTTCAATTTACAGATGAGGAAACTGAAGCAGAAAGAAATAAAATAACTTGCTTAAAAAAATTCACACAACTACTAAATGCAAAGAACTGCCAGGCTCCAAGCTCTTGCCTTTGCCTCTGCCCTGTACTGCTTCCAATTTAAAAAATAACAAACTAGCCACTTTTGACAGAGCAGTGACATTTCTCTCTGGTGGCTCAATCTCAGAGCAGCCCTCTCTGCATTCCTCATTGTGCTCCTCTGCCCAGCGTGCTCTTCTGTGTACTATTGGAGCAGATCTGAACATGATACTAATGCCCTGTGTTGGATTCACAGCCAAAGTGAGGATGGAAAAGAGTCAGCAAGGTCCAATGCTTTATTTGTTGTACAAATAATCTTAGAACACTGTAACAAGCAAGGAGGAGGGGAGCTTAGAGAACTTCTAATTCATCTCAAACATGTAATGCATCTCAAATTTCAGCCGGTCACACACCACCTTCGTGGTTTTGGCCAGATCTACCAACCACTTTTACAATTATTTAATACACCATTTAAATAAACTTTTTAACACTTTTTAAATGCATTTATATTAAAATATATATATCACTATTATAAATGGCAAGCCAGTATCACTTTTCATAAATTAAAGATAACCATTAAAATGTACACAAATAACATTATGAAATTCTAGTCTAATATTGCCAAAACTCTTTGAAATTGATAGCCAGTATAGATTAGACATTAAGAGGTGTGAAAGATACTGTAGCATCAAACTGAGACTTTTCCCCTTGAATAAATAGAAGGACTGAAAAAGAAGTAGAAGAAAATTACTCTTTCCCCAGGTAGTTCAGTGTTATTTAATGCCATGTCTGTGCATTACTTATAGTCATCTCTAGCATAGCCAGTGGTTTGTATCCATCACTCAGGAAAGTCTAGGGAATAGATATTCCCCACGTTACAAAGAAAAAAAGACTAAGGTCCAGAAAGGTGAAATGTTTGCATGTCTGATACCTGACAGCTAGCATTTAGTAGATGTTCAGTGAGTGAACAAATGAGGTATTTATTCAGACATATTTGCACTTTAAAATCAAATATGGGTTCTAATGTTGTAACTGCCACTTCCTCCCAGTATGACCAAAACCCAGGTGGTCTCTTGACTCCAACAATGTTCTTATTCATGCCACATAGTGCTCCACAATTGAAGACGATGCATAAATGGTAGTTGAGAGCTAGATGCGGATTCTATGACAGATCCAAGTTCTACAAGGCAAGACCTAGCACAGAGTTGGGAATCCAACATGTATTAAATAAGTAATAGGGGATAAATCTTTAAATAGATAGACAGGAATCTTGTTGCCTCCTTCCTTCTGAATTCAGCAGTTAAGTTCAACTTCTGTTTACTGAGAATACCTTTGTTTCCGGCACTATTCATATAGAGTAGAATCAGATAAATGGGTCAACTCATGCTGAATTACCCAGATGAAGTGATCAACAAACGTACACTCTGCCTCCTTCCTCATCTATTTTTTTTTTTTTTTTAACCTTTTGTCCCTAATGTCATTTGGGAGAGTTTAAAATTCTGAGTTCTTCAAATTTTTCCAACTGCTTTTCCCACCTACATCAACCTCTTCAACCACAGTAGCCCAAGAGTGGCCACTATTAGGCTATTATGTTAATCATCCCAGATGGCCTAACTATTCAACACCAAAGCTCAGGGGTCGTTGGAAGCTAAGCACTCCTTCAGTCACTGCAGTAAGAACAATATAAGTGCATCTGAAAGGAGAGTGGGGAGAAAGTCAAGGCAACGGGGCAGAGATATTCCTGTGTGACTGAATGGTGCTGCTCTTGGCAGAGTGCACTCCTGCTGTGGATTGAATATTTTTGTCCCTTCAATATTTTTATGTTGAAATCCCAACCCCAAGAGGAGGGCATTAGGGGGTGGGGCATCCTGAAGCCCTAATGAATGGGATTCATAGCTTTATAAAAAGAGACCTGGAGAGCTCCCTTGCCCCTTCCATATGAGGATGCAACAAGAAGATGCCTTCTATGAACCAGCAAGCAAGCCCTCACCAGGCACTGAACCTACCAAGCCTCCAAAACTACGAAATACATTTCTGTTGTTTATAAGCTACCCAGTCCGTGGTGTTTTGTTATAGCAGTTTACAGGGACTAAGACAACTCGCCATTACTATCTTTGGTGGAATTCACCTTCATGTATTCCATTCTAAGAACAGGAGCTTGAAGAAATGTTTCCGATACATTACACTCAGTATTTTTTAGCAGGAGAGCCACGTAGATGGGTTAGATGCAAAAGACTGTCACATGTCATATTTTCAGCCATTTTGAGAGATGCTAAGAAGGAAATTAAAGTGTATATATAAGATATTCCTGCATGGTTACCTACTCATTCCAACCCAGCTTCTCCTAACTCTGGGTTCTGTTTTTATGTGGCCTTTTCGGACATCAAGACCTTTTGCCCACATTTCCACCATTCCATCATTTACGTAGCAACTGCTCCAACAGTAATAACAGGAAAAATCTTACTAACCCAATTATTAATTATGCTAGTACCATAGTAGATATCTTTTTTAGAGAACAAAATAAATCCAAAAGCCATTTTGTGAAGAGAATAATTTTTTCAAGTCAACAGTTGAAGGCAATATGCCCTCACTTTATGAGATCAGTGACTGTCCCTTTCCAGCACCTAGAACTATCATGGCATATAGATGTTCAATAAGTACTTGTTCAATGAATGAATGTAAATTTGAACATATAATGGACTAAGGAATCAGAAATTGGTGCTAATTTAATTACTACTACTTCTCCATCTGACCAATATGTCTTCAGACAAGGTACCCAACTTTTAGAGCCTCCTTTTTTTTTTTTTAAATCTATAAAATACTAGTGTTATTTTTAAGATTAGGGATAAAGTATTTAGAGCATCTAACACAGTACCTGGCTCATAAGAGGGATTTAATAAGTGAGAGCTCTTATTATTATACTTATAAGTGGATCTATTTGGGGGCATTGAAGAAGTCTGAAAACTCCTTTAATTTCAAAGACCTAATAATCAGTGCCACCAATTAGTCATCAGTGTCACCAACAGGGCATAGCATTAGATGCCAGAGGAGACATCAGAAGCAGGAAATGGGAAGGGTGGAAGGGATGTAGTAGGAATAAATGAATGGATTGGAAAGGCAGGCAAAGAAGGGGAGCTCAGTGGAGGAGCCGGTGACTTGCCATGAATCCCTGCCTTGTTAGCACTTGGGACAGTGGGTCCTATCCACATAAGAAATTGCATTTCCTTTCCTCAAGAGTGCACTCAGACTGCAGGAGAGACACAACTTGACAACTTTTGAATGGACACCTGAAAAAAGTCCTCTTATTTTCTGCCACTGCTTTGTGTTTCTTTCTTTTGTTTGGCCAACTGAATATTAACTATTTCAATTTAGCAGATATTTCTGGAGCAACGCCAAATTCAAAACCCAGTTCTTGGCACTCAAGCAATGATATACTAAATATTTTTCACCGAGGACTACAGAAGATCTTACATCCCTGTGATGTCTGTAGGTGTGTATTTCTCTCACCACCTTGACAAAATTAAGTTGACTTTCTCATATGCAAGGAGAATTATCCAAGTGTTAAAGCCAGCATACTGTTACTTTTGTACTTTGAAACTATAAATGGGATATGGGTGGAGCGAGGAGAAGAAATTGGAATTGCTCTCATTAAGGGAGAAAAATCTTTTCCAGATAACCTATTCAAGAAGAGATCATTCTCAGGTTTCCACTTTGGATACTGACATTATCCAGAAAGTCGTCGAAACAAGATTGCTATGATACATTATATTGTCACATCCACATATCCATTTAGGAAAAAAATACATTGGCAATAGTTCTTCAGCAGAATTCATTATGTTCTCTGAATGAATAAGATTGAGAAGGGAAAACATGGAAAAATGATATTCTCTCCAAAAGTAATTCTTCATAAAAACACCAGGACTTTTGGCACTCTGTAAATACCATTTTTGTAACAATTATAATTAAAAGAGTCAAAAGGTCAGAAAAATGCAGAGCCCAGTGAAAAATGCCCCCATGCCTTACTCCATGAAAATGTCTAGAATGTACTTGGAATATGTAAATGAATGAGGACTATTCCACAACAACCTCCACTTGAACAAAACAAGGCTTTTGAATTGGCGTAAGTTCCTTGAATAGTATTCTGAAGTGAGTCTATGCCAAAAATATAAAATAGGAGCAGCACATTACAGTAGCCAACAGTCAAACGAACAAACTGGCCCTTCAGGAGAAACTGAAGGATTTCAAGTTAATGCCCAATTCACTTCAATAAAACAAAAACATGTTAACTTTCAAGGTGCTGTGAGAGATACAAGGGTGTATCGGTCTGTTCTCACACTGCTAATAAAGACATACCTGAGACTGGGTAATTTGTAAAGGAAAGAGGTTTAATTGACTCACAGTTCCACATGGCTGGGGAGGCCTCACAATCATGGCTAAAGAGCAAAGTCACATCTTACATGGCAGCAGGCAAGAGAGTGTGTGCAGGGGAACTGCCCTTTATAAAACCATCAGATCTCATGAGACTTACTCACTTATTCACTTATTCACTATCACAAGAACATCATGGGGAAGACCTGTCCCCATAATTTAATTACTCCCACTGGATCCCTCCCATGACACGTGGGACTTATTGAAGCTACAATTCAAGATGACAGTTAGGTGGGGACACAGCCAAACCATATCAAAGGGAGTTGTAGCCCTATTCCTGTTTTGTGAGGTTTGTAATCTAATGAGTTAGACAGACAGCTACCCTTGCAATTACAACACAAGACAGGATTTATTATTCATTCAGCCAGTATGCACTGAGCACCCACTGTGTGTCCGTCTCTGTTCTGAGTGCTAGAGATAAAGCAGAAAACAAGGATCTCTGCCTTCCTGGTGTGGGATTCTAACATGTGGATTGTTGGAATGACCATGAGTAATATGGAGGAAAACAAAGCAGACAAGGGGGATGCAACCTGGGCTCCAGTGATAAAGCCCAGGGGAGTAGGAGTCCTCACTGAGAAGGTTGCATTTGAATAAAGACTTGAAGGAGGTGAATGAGTCATTAGGGTGGCTGGGGAAGACCCTTCCAGGCAGAGGAAAGAGCAAGGACAGAGTAAACACTATGCCTGGCATGTGCAAGAAACAGCAATAAATAAACATCACGAAGAAATTAATCTTGACTGTGGAATAGGAGAAAACATCACGGAAAAAGATGACATCTGACCTAAATCTTGAAACAGTGCCCTAGGTGGAGAGGGAGGACAGTGACATGCAGAGTGAGCAGCACGAGCGGGGAGCAGAGTGAGAACAAGACGCAGGTCAGCTGTGCTGGCACCCGCCTATCTCTTCCAGCTCTGGCTCTGTGGGTTACTGGTGTTCATTACTTCATCAACAGCTCCCTGCTGTTTCTTTCTGCCATTCACATCCTCATCTACCTCTATTTTTTCCTGCCTGCAGTGTGCTGTGGCCATTACCCCTTCTTCCTCCTGTCCCTGGACATAATCCCTGCCTCAGAAAGCCCATCTGTTTTCGCACCTGACTTAACGTATGTATCAGTTATCCTCAGGTCAGTATCTGAGTCACAGTCTAATCAATAGTGCTGTGAATTATGGAAGGAATGATCAGGGTGTAGGAAACATTTGCAACCACCTATAGGAAGAGCAGCTGTCAACACTGGGGCCTCTGCAGCCTGCAGGTGTCTGCAGGGGCTCTGAAGAAAGAGCTCACGGTGTCCTCTCCACATTATCTATTTGCCAGTTTAGGCCTCTGTATCTCTCATGTCCCTTCCACACTGGTTCACCAATCTAGAAGTCACTTATAGAGAAAACCAGTGTCACCTGCTCCCCTGGTGTTTCTGAGCTTCCTCACTGTGCAGCCCTTGTGCCGTGACACCCTCATGGTGAGCATGGATGGCAGACTTGGAAGCTGTGACAGTAATGTGGGCTGAAGATCACTTTAGAGGATTCCACACTGAAATGCACACAAAATTTCAGGACACTGGAGGAAAAGAGAGACATTCACAGAGGCTAGGGTCAAAGAGCAATGCTTACAGGGTAGAGTCTAAGGCACCTCCCCTCAGCCCTGGCAGTCCCAGCATAGAAGGAGCTAGGTAGGAATGATGGTTTCCAGCAGCCCTGGCTGTGCACTAGAATCACCCGAGGATCTTTTAGAAAACTGATTCTCCGTCCTTAATTAAATGGGAATCTCTGGGGTAAGGCCCAGGCAGGTATTTCCTTGGCAGTTCCATATGCAGCCTAGGCTGTGAACCACTGAGGTAGAATCAAAGCGGCCTTCTTCTCACTGCAGATCCTGCTTCCTGTGCAGCTCTATACAAAAGATTCTGCCTGCCTGGGAAGGACTCCCCCTTTTAGCCTCTCTACCACTCCTGTGTCTCCACAATGAGGTTTCAACCAGACAGTTCTTCAGAGGAGAGGAAAATAGATGGCTACGTGTTAGAACATTGGGTCAGACCTTGGATCCAAGCCAGCAGTGCAACCTTGGGCAAATTATTTAACCTCTCCTGGCCTCAGTTTCTTCACCTGTAGCCAGATGGCAATAATCATACACACCTCATGGTGCTGTGATGATTCCATGACATCGTAAGTGCACAGCCCCTCGCGTAGTGCCTGGCACACAGTAGGAGACTGCTATTTGCTGTCAGTGTTGTGTGTCTTAACCGGGCTTATGTGAGTCCTTACCCTGCCCTCTAGACACAAGGCTTGCCAGTTTCTTGACTCAATGTACTCTCAAACTTGAATTGTTTTAAATTTCTCTCTCCTCCTCCTCCTCCTCCTTTTCCTCTCCACCCACCGCCTCCCGCTACCACCCGCCGCTCCCCTCACTCTGTCTCTCATGCTCCCACATACACACACTCTGTGGTGTCTGTCACATCCTGATCTTGCTCCCTCTGCCTGGCCTGGCCTCTCTCTGTCCTTCCAGGCATGGACCCCTATGCAAGCTCAAGATTTATCTTATAATCACCTCCCTGGAAACTGTCCCTGAACAAGCCCCTGCACCCTATCTCAACCGGAATCTTCTCTGTGCTGCTGAAATGTCCTGTACATATTTCTAACTCTGCATTTACCACATTATATTCTATCTGTGAATGTAGCTCTTGCCCCCACTACAAATGAGCATCTTAAAATGCATATTTGTCTTATATTTTTGGTGCTTAAAACAATGTCTGGTACACAATAAACACTCAATAAATGTTGACTGACTGAATAAATGCTCTAAAATATCTTTCCTGGTGGCATATTAAGACATCTAGTCCCCTCCTCTTAGCCTAAAATTTATACCATTGGCATCATTTTCATGGGTTAAACAAGGAATACACCACCACATGGGTAGATTCTCTATGCAAATCTAGCTAAAATGCAACTGTGTATACACGTGCACATGGACACATGATACTGCAGAGGGGCAAGGACTATCTACTGCAGCCATCCTCATCACCTCCCTATCCATTGGTGTCCTCTGAGGAACAGTGGGGTCATGGGCTAGAGAAGCTCTCAGGTTCTCTCCAATCCTGGAACTTTGTGGAGGCAGGCTCAGGTCTTTGGGAAGTGCAAAAAAGCTGACTCTGAGGGAAGAAAATGGAGAACTGGACAGGGCAGTAAGGAACCAGGCCCACTGTCATCCCTTGATGGGCAGAAGACAAGATGGGAATGATGAGATCTGTGCAAGAAGATCATTCAGGAAGGGCAGATCTAGATGCAAGGTCTACAGGAAATGGAGAAGGAGGTGAGAAATAGGGGGTAAGAGGAGAATGAGATCCTCTCACAGCAAGCACTGTGAAAGGGTTTGGAGTGGGGGAAAGATGAAATTAGAGGGTTGGTTGGGGATCAAGTTGACAAAAACAGAATGTGGATAAAAGGACAAGGAGGACAGAACAATGAAAATATCGGGCACATTAACATTAGCCCTAAAAATCTCCTGGAAGAAAGTCAAAACTCAAGTCCTCTGAATTCAGACTGGCTTGAAAGAGAACCTGGGCTTCTGGTGGTGAATGGGACAGGAGACTCAAGGTCCAGCCGTTAGCCTCCCCTGCAGACCTACCAAAAACCAGCCTTCGTTCACATTAGGTGCATACACATTGTTTGGTGAAGACTTTATTCAGTGCTCACAGAGAGGGTAACTATTTATAAGCCTGACTTTTCCCCCCTTGAATCTGGCCAAAACCTTTGCTTCAGTTGGACCAGGCAATCTCCATTGCTTCAGACCGTAACACTGTTCCGTTTGCTGTTGCTTTTAGATTATAGGTGAACAGCACGAAAATGCTGTTTGTGACCAGGAGCACATTCCTGGAAAATGCCTGCCCTACTGGTATTTGGCTGAATTTTGAATGGCTGTCTTTCTGACTACCTTGGCCAGCCAGTTGCTGTGCAAACAAGAGGGTGATCTTTACTCATTCCCAACATTTATATGGCATAATAAGATATGACAGACTTTATAGGAAACTATGGAAAAATTGATATCAAAAATTGATACATTGGTTGTCTGAAAACAAAATCACATTTGCTGATAAGCTTTAATTTATTCTGGGAACAAGCAATAAAATGAAGATTTCCTTTGGCAAAGTTTTACTGGAAATTCATAAAATCATGCAAGTGTACCGATTACAAATCAGCCATCTATACCATGCACAGATATGATCATTGTACAGTCCTTATCTTTCTCATTTTGTCACTTTTGGCACCAGTTTGTGTTTGAGACCCTCTCAACTATGATATAAGCTATGAGAATATTGAAAAAGGGAATCATTAATATGCAAAAAATAAATTAAAATTTAGGGTGCAAATAAGATAATTCAAAATATTTATATGGTAAAATATTGAAAAATTAAATTGAAGTGACAAACATATTAAATGATTATGAGAGAGGAATTTCCAAATGGAAGCATATACCACAATCACTCCCTTGGCACCAGTGTAAGGGCACATTGGAATATTAAATGCCCACATGGTTACAGGCAAGGCTTATTGTGACCACTGATAACGAATGTTACTAATCAGAAAGAGAAGTACAGAGAGAAACAATAGTAAATAATGATTTCACAGAAGGGAAATTTGTGGATTTTTTATTTTTACATAAAAAGAAACTTGATCAGATAAAGATACTGAGTAGGTCTCTGACTTCTTAGGCCCAAGAGCAAACTCGACGATAGATAGTTTCAAAATTCAGTTTCCTGAAAGAAGTATTTTAAGAAATTTTTTAAAATTTCAAATTGTCCCCCTTCTCCCACTTTTTTTTTTTTTTTCTTTTTTTTTTTTTTGAGACGGAGTCTCGCTCTGTTGCGGAGGCTGGAGTGCAGTGGCCGGATCTCAGCTCACTGCAAGCTCCGCCTCCCGGGTTCATGCCATTCTCCTGCCTCAGCCTCCCGAGTAGCTGGGACTACAGGCGCCCGCCACCTCGCCCGGCTAGTTTTTTGTATTTTTTAGTAGAGACGGGGTTTCACCGGGTTAGCCAGGATGGTCTCGATCTTCTGACCTCGTGATCCGCCCGTCTCGGCCTCCCAAAGTGCTGGGATTACAGGCTTGAGCCACCGCGCCCGGCCCTTCTCCCACTTTTTAATCATGATATAACACCACGTTCCCTCAGAAGTTTAAGGACACTTTTTTCTCTATATGGCATATTCTTTTACAAGACATCTTTTATGATCTAATATTTTATGTATTTTTATACTGTGAAAAACTATTGTCAAAAGGGGGAAATACTTTGCAGTTTTTTACTTCCTAAGTTCATAGGAAAAGTCACTTTTTAAAAGTTTACTTTTATAACATTTTAAGAAAGCAATAAAACCTACATTTCCTCCTTTGTATTCTTCTTTATGAATTCTCTTCTGAAATATGGTCTACTTAAATTTCACTTAGCTTTTTTTTCCTTTTGATAATCTGTAGTAGATATTTGCATTAGATTGCTCCTGAAATGTATGACAATTGGAACATTAAAATGGTTTCCACCTCCATTTCCAAAAATTACTCATGCAACTTTGATGCATCTGCAAAGTTAGGCATTCAGTGATGATGCTCGCCTGATTTTTAATGTGAAACATTTGAGTGCAAAGTTAGATTTTTCTATTTATTTATTTTTTAGGGACAGGATCTTGATCTGTTGCACAAGCTGGAGTGCAGTGGCATGATCGTAGTTCATTGCAGCCTTGAGTTCCTGGATGTAAGCAAACCTCCCTGCCTCAACCTCCTGAGTAGCTGGGACTACAGGGGTGCACCACCATGGTCAGCTAATTTTTAAATTTTTTTTTGTAATATGGATGGGTGCGGTGGCTCACACCTGTAATCCCAGCACTTTGGGAGGCTGAAGCAGGTGGATCACAGGGTCAGGAGATTGAGACCATCCTGGCTAACATGGTGAAACCCCATCTCTACTAAGAATGCAAAAAATTAGCCAGGTGTGGTGGTGGGGGCCTGTAATCCCAGCTACACAGGAGGCTGAGGCAGGAGCTTGCAGGGAGCCGAGACTGCGCCATTGCACTCCAGCATGGGCGACACAGTGAGGCTCCGTCTCAGAAAAAAAAAAAAAAGGTAACAACAGGGTCTCTATATTGCCCAGGCTGATCTCAAACTTCTGGCTTCAAGCAATCCTCCTGCCTTGGCCTTCCAAAGCACTGGGATTACAGGCATGAGCCACCATCTCCCACTCCAGATTTTTCTATAAACTAGCAATTGCATAGGTAACTTGAGAAGTACATTTGAAAAATTTGGTAACAACATTAAACAAGCTTTTTATTCATTGTGAAATGCTTTCAGTAGTGACTGAAAGTTACTTTTCTCTCTCATTGTAAAACTAACACAGTGCAACTCAATAGAATGTTTAGGGTGATGAAAATGTTCTATGTATGTGGTGCTTGATAAGGGAGGTGCTGGTCACATTAAACAGCTGAAAGGTCGTTAGTTTAACCAGGAATTAATTTTAAAATTTTTATTTAATTGTAATTACTTTAAATTTAAATAGCTAAATATGGCTAGTGGCTACCATACTGGACAACACAGAACAAATAGATGTGGCTTGTTATCTACATACTTCGTTTCATTGAGATGGAATCTTTGTTTGTATTTTCACTTACCCCATATGCTCCTCAATTTTCTGATCTAGATGAAGGTGTAGACTACATGATTTCTAATACTGTTTACAGCTGAAACTTGTCTGATTCTCCTCTTTATCCCAAAATAGCACACTCTTTAAAACCAGCTTTAATTCTATCACAGATCTAAACACCGAATCTAATAATATGAGCCTTTAGTATCTGTAAGAATTATCCTATATATTTGAATTTTATACAAAATCTTTGAAGTCAACATTATCATAACGACTTTTCATAAAGGTGGCAGAAAACATTTTTTCTGAAAGTATCTTTGCACAATCGCAATTACGTAAAAAATACTAGCAAAACCTTCTCCTTAATAGCTCACCTAACCTTCCTTTCTCTCTTCTCTACACCCCAGAGAACTTTTCGGTGATGTTACTGAACTCTCCTTACAATAGCAAGCATAATGCTTTCTTTGTTTGGCATCCCACCCTCTGCTAGATGTTATATTAAGATTCTTGTTGAAGGTGTGTGTCTCAGTTGTCTTTGCATCTCCACCTCCTGGAAAGAAAGATGCCTGGCCAGTGATGAGACCAATATACCAATGAGTTAATTAACGTTTACTAAGAGCATTTTATGTACCAAGCATTGTGCTAAAGGATTTGTGTTCTCACTTCTCACTCACAACATCTATGAGATAGATACTATTACAGTCTCTGTTTAATAAATGTTTGATAAATGGACAAAGAAACAATCCAGAAACTTGGCTTTTTCTTTTCCTGGAGTTTGACTTGCGCAGTATAGAAAAACAAAGAGAATTTATCGGTAGCTTTTTCTACAGTGACAAAGCCTTAGCAACAGTTTTTCTTCACTGCAAAACGTATGTGTCTGCCTAATATTTTTAACAACTAAGGGTTCAAAGAGCAGCACTGAGAGCTATAAGGAGCCAGATTTATTCACTGACATTCACACTGGACTGGAGCTAGTTGCTTACTCTCTTTTCCTGTACTTTTTACTCCCAGAAATTGTCTTAATCACCTGACATGCTCCTAAGCTGGTTCAGTAGTCTCAATTAAATTACAAGATGAAAATACAAGTTGTAAAATCTACAGGTTTATTTTGTTTTGATTTGTTTTACTTTTTTCAATCTCTTAGACTCTAATGTGTGCCTATTGAGTAGTGTTTATTTTTTAATAAAACCTGCTTACACATCATCAATATTTCTCTGAGATCCTTTCTACCAGTGTGTAAGATTCGTGAAGGTAGGGACTTTGTCTGGCTTGCTCATCTCTGAATTTATCCCCAGGCCTTGGAAAAGTTCCTGACATGTATGCACACAATCAACATTAGTTACGTAAGTCATAACCAAAATTCTAAATATTTACATGGTTGCACTATGTTTCTCTGCCTCACTTTGTTTTTTTTTTTTTTTTTTTTGGTGCAATCTTGCCACCTTTAAAACAGGTTATTATTTACATATAATAATCAGAACATGGAACAAAAATGCAGCATACAAAATTGAGTGTTAAAAATTCTTAAAATGTCAATTAGTTAAGTAGATTCAGATGTGATCACAGAAACTTTTCAGTGGTTAACCAGAGGTATATATCAGAATTATCTGGAAGAGCTCTTTAAAACTACAGAGGTTCAGGTCTTTCTCCAAGAGACACTGATTTAGTAAGTTCAGGGTATAGTCTGAAAATCCACGTTTTCATAGAGGATCCCAATGATTGTCTTTTACTTTTTCCTTTTTCAGTAAGCTGTATAGTTGTATTAGAGAGAGGCCAGCATATATACATATATACACACATATATACACACACACATATATATCTATTATATATATAAATATCTCCATATATATGAATAAGTCTCTCTCTAAGTCTCTCTCTCGATATATATATATATATATTTGTCCTTTTTGACTGATTGATTTCACTTAGTATAATGTATTCAAAGTTCATCCATGTTGTAGCATGTGTCAGAATTTCCTTCTTTTTTAAGGCTGAATGAATATTTCATTTGTATGTATAGATTACATTTTGTTGACTAATTCATCTCTTGATGGACACTTATATGCCTGGCTTCTTTCAGTAGGTGTGGTGCCTTAAGATTCACCCCTTTTATGACTTGTATCTGTTGTTATTTGCCCAGGTAATTTTGATAGTTCTCAAACTCTGCTAGCCATATGAATGCTAAAATGCCCAAATTTGGAATCAACATTGTTTTGGGTTAAATGTGTGTGTATTTTCTTTCCTTCTCTGGTTTATTCTTGACCAGTTCGGTTACTATTTGTTTCTCAATGGTAAGAAATTTCTGTCACTCTGGGGGCGTGTTCTATGACAAGGGCAAGGAGTGGATCATGGTAATAATTGACACTTGTATAACACTGACCATTGACGGACTCATTTTCATGCCTATTTCCAGCATCATCTACATCAAAGGCAGTTCCTAAAAAATTGGTAATTAAGTAGAATTTTCTTCCAATAATGGAGGAATTTGTTTTTTGATTTTGTTTTTAATAAAGACGGGGTTTCACCATATTGGCCAGGCTGGTCTCAAACTCCTGACCTCAAATGATCAGCCCACCTTATCTTCCCAAAGTGCTAGGGTTACAGGCTTCAGGGTATTTCTATTTTAAAGATATTTTTAGAGGATTAGAGAACTCGCAGGACTAAAAGATGTCATTTTTATGCTTTGTGTCATGTAACCCTCTTATTAACCTCTTATATGTCTTATAATGACCTCTTATATATCATTATCCCCACCTTACCTATGTGAAAGCCTAGACCATGAAGGATTAAGTAGTAATGTGCTTAAGGTTCACACAGTTGGCAAGTAGTAAAAACATCATTTGAACCTAATTCCTCTGATCCAGATTCACTGCTCATGGCTTCCTGTGCATCTATTTTAAAGGTACAAGGAAGGCTCCCATGACAGAAATTAACTCACCCACCAGCCCAGCAGGGTGCCTGAAATGCCTGAAGTAAATTGACATCTTTTGGTCCTGAGAGTTCTCCAATCCTCTGGAAATCCCTTTAAAATGGAAATATCCTACAGATGAGTTGCAGTGACAGCAGATTCACCCAGGGAGAGTCAGTGTATAGCAGCAAAAACAACAGCCACTTATTGAACCTGTTCCTACATACATTAGATACCTCACTTCATTCTCAAAATCATCTTTTGAGGTCAGCATTATTATCCCCATGTAACAAATGAATAAACTGGCCCAAGAATACTTAAGTAACTTCTTCAAAGTTACATAGCACATAGCTGGAGGATCCTATTTCTTAATCTGAAATCTGCATATGTGTATAGATAGTGCTTTTCCATACCAACTCTTACCAGACTTTCTTCCAATAAGATGCTCAACAGGGGAGATGAAAGGTTGGGACACCTTGAGGCAAGTGGCTGGGAAAAGGAGTCAAGTTGGACTTCGTGTATAAGTGTGTCTGGAGCTGACTTGAATTACTATTTATGAATGACTAGCTATAAAAAAAAAACTTATAAAGACTTCTCTGTTTTTTTTAATTTTTACTCTTTTTAAAAACATCTCCCTCTACAATGAATACTTTGCTTGTGTAGAATGTGTATTTGGCAGTTTTTTCTTGGTCTATCCAGGGAGTATTTTTGAAATGTTGTTTCTTACTGAGTGCCTGAGGAACTGATGATATTAATCATGTTGAAGAAAGAACAAGAATATAAGATTCACACTGCTCTTTGATTAAAGCTTCTTAGATAGAATTTCAGCTCAAGAGCTTTGTTGTCTTAATGGCCTCCTATAGGTATTTTTCTGAGCGGTCTCTGAGGGTTTTGTTTCCTAGTTCCCTGTAATACTGCCTGTCAGCTTCCAGGCTGCATGTACTTCACTTCAAAAGAGAGCCTGGGTGATCTGCCTATTTCTGCATTTTAGAGCAGAGTCAAACAATGGCAAATGGGCTTTCACGTGTTGACAAGAAGTCAGCAGGAAAGGCTAGTCAGGTAATCATCAAGTTGATATATTTGAGACGCTGTGCAATGATTTCAGCTTTGCCTCAACGAAGTGCTCTCCCTGCACAGTGGGTATCGATTAATCAGGTGGGGTTCAACTTGGGGTCCCAGTTACGCTGTTTGTTGTCTCAGTGCCTTAAATAGGAATATGTGATATAAAGCTCTGTTATTGGAATAAAACTCTACCTAATTACCAATTTCTTAAGAACTGCCTTTGATGTAGATGAGGCTGGATGGAAATAGAATGCCTTTTGATCCTGCTGAATATTTAACAACCTTCATTAAAAAGATAAAAATTTAGAAAACTAGTTTACTAGAATTCAGTGACTCTTTTGCTGAACCAAAATAGTTTTATATATTTACAACTATTTTTGATATATTGCCCTACATTTTGCAAATAATTTTCTCAGAATATTGAGACATTTTTAAGTGACCTTCAGAATGCACCTTTTGAATTTTAAGCCTCGGTAGGGAAATTTCTACTGAAAAACATAAAAGTTTTTAAGTTGTATATGCTTTTCCTAATTGAAAGGCACGTGTTAGATTGCCCTGGATATGTGACGCTAGAAAGCTCAAGTTGTAATTCTTTCTAAAAATATTTCAACTTCATAAGTGTTTTGTATTTTTTAAAAAATCATTTAATTTATTGAACGTATTTTATTTTACATATTTCAGTGGAAAATCGCATCTTCTAGAGAAAAAAAAATCAATTATATTTTATTTACTTTCCCCAGACTGAGTTTAATGACAACCCAAGATATATAAACTTATATCCTGGCTGCTTTTTCTTTTTTTTTTTGAGACGGAGTCTCGCTCTGTGGCCCGGGCTGGAGTGCAGTGGCCGGATCTCAGCTCACGGCAAGCTCCGCCTCCCGGGTTCACGCCATTCTCCTGCCTCAGCCTCCCGAGTAGCTGGGACTACAGGCGCCCGCCACCTCGCCCGGCTAGTTTTTTGTATTTTTTAGTAGAGACGGGGTTTCACCATGTTAGCCAGGATGGTCTCGATCTCCTGACCTCGTGATCCGCCCATCTCGGCCTCCCGAAGTGCTGGGATTACAGGCTTGAGCCACCGCGCCCGGCCTATGGCTGCTTTTCTTAAGAGATTTCCAGCAAAGGTAGCCACCCAGACATATTGTTTATGCCACAGAACTAGACTCACTCCATGGATCAAGCTTTGAAACATTGCATCTTACTTGCTCATTTTATAGGATATTTTCTTTGCTACCATCAAGCAATTTTCTGGAGAGAAATACAACAAATGACCCGAAACAACGTAAACCTGAAAATCGATAGCTGATTGTTAATAATATGATCTAAAAGACGATTTCAGTTACATTGTCTCATGGACCAAGAAAGCAGGATAATAATGTTAAATCCTTTGTGTATTATTTTTTTCTCTGATTATCAAGGTTTATTTTCATTAGCTGGTCCCATTAGATTTAAAAAAAAAAAAGTCTTGGACAGAGCTGCTTACCAAAAATCTGAACCATAGTAATGGAAAAGTATTAATAGTCTGTTTGATATAGGCAAAAACAAAAACAAAACACAAAAACCTCATGTATTATTTTAGTCACATATGTAGTTGGGCGCCAGGGAATGGGTATGGTTAGTTGAAGCCCTTGTAGAATAAGAAGCTATAGACTGAGAAGAATGAAAGGAATTGATAAGCATTAGGAGTTTCAGTCTGGCCAATACGCATGCTTGGCACACCCTGCATTCCAGGGTTTCATATTCCCTCTGAGGTCCAGGGCAGGTCTGACTTGGGTTGGGACTCAGGAGCTGGGATTGTATGGGGTTGTCAGCCCAGTAGTTTAGTGCAACATCAGGAAGAACAGGGGTCTAAGGTATCAGGTCCATGGTGGTTGTCAGTCACAGCAAGAGCTGGACAAAAAGGCAGGCATGGCAATGGGAAAAATGAAAGCTAGGGAGTTCAGAAGCATTCCAGAAGCAACTTGAAACCACAGGAGGAAGATCTTTATGGCAAGATACCTCTTGGTGGAAGGGAAATGTTAAAGGCACTGCCAGCTTTGACCTCAGCCTTAGAGAGTGGATGTGATAATGATCATGGTAAAGATCAGTGAGAGAGCTGATATCCTTATATAATTCTTGAAAAAAGAAATACATAGAGCAACAGTGAATTCTCCTCCCTAGTACATCCTGAGAAGTTCACAGGGTTGTAAAATCTTGGAATAAAAAAAAATGTCTTGGAGTTACCACATACCATCATATGCAAAGAATTATTAAATTTCCAAAGTAATATTTGTACATGCAAATGAGTATGTGTTCCATACAGAGTACGTGTTAGCCAAAGATCCATAACTATAGGACCGACTTGTCTGGAAGGCGGACTGAATTTCTGAACTAGGCGTGAAGCAGGTCAAGTCATGGATTAGCAGGCTGAATGGGATCATGGATCTGTATGCTTTCATTCAAAAAGTGACTTGGCTGGAGAGGAGACCTTATGTTAGGAAAGACAAGAAATGGACCTTGAATGTCTGGCTTAAAAGTTCGGATTTTATTTAATTGGACAATTATTCATTTTTATTTTCATTTTCTTGATACTTTTTGAAGAATTATCCTTTAGGGTATATACCTTGTTCTGTTCTGTTTTCAGTCAGAAATACTCTTAATTGCTTTTGGACATTCAAATTCTGAAGTGGAAAAACTTCAAGCTATTTAGTGTTGGCCTAGTTTTCTCATTTCTACAATGAATGTCTTGGGCTAGAAGATATTTGAGGTCTCTTCCAACTTAGAGTGTTGAGCCTGGGTAGTGTAAAAACAATCTGTATGGCCGGGCGCGATCGCTCACACCTGTAATCCTAGCATTTTGGGAGGTCGAGGTGGGCGGATCACCTGAGGTCGGGAGTTTGAGACCAGCCTCACCAACATGGAGAAACCCCGTCTCTACTAAAAATACAAAATTAGCTGGGTGTGGTGGCACATGCCTGTAATTGGGGCTGAGGCAGGAGAATCGCTTGAACCCAGGAGGCAGAGGTTGCAGTGAGCTGAGATTGTGCCACTGCACTCCAGCCTGGGCAACAAGAGTGAAACTCCGTCTAATAGAAAAAAAAAAAAATCAATAATCTGTATATACACTTGACATTGAAATAAGAGAAAAGTTTTCACTGGCTTAATGATTCAGTATCCAAAAATAAATAATACTGCAGATTGGAAGTTCAGAGTATCCAATGTTACAATCTTGTTTAAATCACAATAATGTTATGACCCACAAGTCATCCCATGTTCCTTGCTTCTGTCCCCACACTTTACCTATAACATACACACTCCTCCAAGGTAGGGAAGGTGGACGTGGTGGAGGCATAGTTGGTTCTATGTATTGCAGTGTATTTGTAACCTGTGTTAACAGAAGTGTGGGTTTCACATCCTAGGTGCATTATTCTCTTCCAACCTTGAGTTAACAAGGATTGCCGTGAATGTAAGAGGGAAAATCATTGAAATAAAAATACCTAATGCCACAATTGCTCCAAACTAAATGTAGTCTACCACCCTATTGAAAATGAGTTCCAGAGATTTTCTAACTGGATGCCATAAATGCCTTCTCTCTTGGCTGAGAGTTCCCTGGGAGTTCTGAAAGTTAGACCCACTCCATGAAGGTAGAGTTTATGTTATACACACTTGTATCTCCAGACCCAGACAAAATCTAATGAAAAGTATGATCTCACTAAATTGTGTGATAGGTGAATGAATGAATGCCTATGTGAATGATGAAATGTTTACACACAGCCCCCAAAGGTCAGCCTCGAAGGAGAGTGTGGGTATCCTGCAGAATGGCTCCTGAGGGCTCCAGGTAGCAAAGCATGATTTTAAGGGCTCATCACACATTCTGCAAACTGTCAGCTTAGCAAGACTGGCTAAGAAGAGTGACAGACAATCCCAGCTGGACCTTCCCTTCAAGTGTTATGCAAGACAAGTTCATCCCCAGGGACAGGTGGTGATGTCTGGACTGGGTCAGGGAAGAGCCCCAGTCTCCACAAGGAGCGAAGCAAGGGCATAGAAGGTAGAAGCCCCTGGCATCTAGCACCCAAGTGGGGCCTGGGACAGGACTTCCAGCAGGAAGAAGGTAGGACGCACTGTCAGAACTAAGATCTAATATTCATTAACTCCTTATCACCCAAAATTGTATTCCCACCTATAAAATGTTATTTTTAACATTTGCTAAAAATAAACAATTATACAGATAAATAAATAAAAATAAACATTCAACTTGTTTTATGGCAGATATGCTAAGGAATGATGTGATAATAATCAAATATTGGAGACAAATATTCAAATATAGTGGTTGGTTTTTAAAAAATATGGGATAGCCATGCACTAATACTATACATCTGTGTTAAATTATTTGTAGATATTATTTTAACCTGTGATTAAGTAAAAAAATAAGTTAATAAATATTAGTATTGTATTTTTTGTAAAAATAAAATTTTATTTATCTATGAAGAAAAGGATTTGGAAAGTCACAAACCAAGATATTACCAATTTTTTTGTTAGGTAATTAGATTATACATTTTTCCTTTTTTTGCTTATTTAGAAATTTAAATTTTTCTGCAATGCAAAAAAAGTGTAAAATAATTAACAGGCAGTAAATTTGTCCTTGATGCACTGAGTTACAGAAAGAACTCTGAATGGAATGACTATCACATGGCTTTTGGATGTCCTAGGAGATGAGTTGACACTGGGCTGGTTGCTTGTGTTAGGTGGAGCAAGCAATATCACAGAAACCTCCCACATGGAGATTTCTATTGTATTTGAAAAGCTTAGAACACTGTTATGTGGTGTATAAACTGTGGGTCAGAACAGTAATACAAAAATAATAAGAGTAGTTTTGCTTCAAGAAATCCAACTTAATTTAAAGTGACTGGATTCCAATTTATAGGCCTGAGGTACATTAGAGTTTGAACGTTTTTCGTTTCCTTTCAAATGTACATTAATATTTGGCTCAATGCTCATAGGGAAGCAATTCAGCACCAAAGGTGCAATTATTCTTCCAGAATGCTAAAATCAATTTAGCTGTTTGGCTTATAATAAATGCTGAGTTATATTCTCAGATGCCAAAATTCCTCCAATTATGGGTGTACATTCCTGGGACTTCTGAAAAAAGAAATATGTAAGACCTCCCTTTTTAATTCGTGGAATTCAAGCCCTGAAGAAAAAGAACAAAATCCTCTTAAAAATAAGAAAATGTCTAACCTCACCTATAAATTTGTAAAACCAATTTGGTCGCTTATATTTTTAGAGAGGATTTTGTCATTTTTCCCTAAGAGTATCTGTTTTTCTCCATTAAATATTTTTAGACTCTTTGTTGAAAAGCAACTTTATATCTTACATGTGACTTACTAGAAAGGTTCTCAAATCATAGCCTATAAATCATTAATGTTCCCTGATTTTCTATAACTATTTTCCAATTGAACTGAAAAAAAGAACAAAATAATCACGTAAAGAAGTATTTTTTGTCTGTGAGATAAATCTATGGTTCATTTTACACACACACACACACACATTTTTAAAATGTAAAAACAGTATATGTAATCTCAAAGTTAGATATGAAAGGCATCAAAGTATGGTTGAAAGAATACAGACATTGAAATCATAGAAGATTGACTTCCTGTCATAGCCTGGACAATTACTGTGTAAATGTAGGGCTAAATTACTTCGTTTCTCTGTGCCGTTTCTCCTGTTTACTCCTATCCAGCAGGCTTATAGTTAGGGGAAAATATTAGGTAAAGTCACAGTCATCATCACTAACGAATACTAAATATTTAATAAATGCTACCGGGGGCTTGTCTGTTTATTGTTTGTTTGGGTTTTTTTGTTGTTTTCTGTTTTGTTTTGTTTTGTTTTGTTTTGAGACAGCGTCTCACTCTATCACCCAGGCTAGAGCAGTGGTGCTCACTACAACCTCTGCCTCCCGGGTTCAAGTGATTCTCCTGCCTCAGCCTCCTGAGTAGCTGGGATTATAGGCACATGTCACCACACCTGGCTAATTTTTGTATTTTTAGTAGAGACGGGGTTTCACCATGTTGGCCAGGCTGGTCTCAAACTCCTGACCTTGTGATCCGCCCACCTCGGCCTGCCAAAGTGCTGGAATTACTTCTTTATTGTTTGTCTCTCTTGCTTTACTGTAAATTTCCTGAGGGCAGGACTGATGTCCTCTTTGAGCCCCAACATTTTGACATAATTTCACACTCCCAGTAGTTACTTGATAAACATTTGTTGAATGAATTGGGGAAGCTTATAGTATACTGCAAAGATTGAGGGCTCCTAATCAGGATTATTTGTGACTTTATTGTAATCGAATATACTAAATCTTCCCATCCTGTCAGAGTTCCAAACCCTTTTAAAATTTATAATTATGATATCACAAATATCTCTTCTATAACTCTTTCATATTCATTTCTCTAAAAGCTGGAGTCCAATTCTGTGTGCAGTGCTCTCCCTATGTTGGTTGCTACTTAATCACCTAGGTTTTTCATGTCATCCTTAACATTACGCAGTTCTTCCTTATTGAGAAAGTTTAATTTCAATTTGCAATTCCCCTCACTGTCTCCTCAACTTTTGAAAGACCACATTGTTGGTTTTAAAAGAAATGTCACATTATTTTCTGGAAGTCAAGAATTTATCAGATTCTGACATTTTATCAGAACAAAAGTTCTGACATCTATCAAATGGATAAAGTCTCCCAATGGTGGTCTAACCACCAGGCCAGTGTTGCTATCTGTGTAAGGAAAGACTTTGGCTCACTCACCCCAATGAAATAACTTCTCTACTGCCTTATTTATCTTCCCTCAGACACTTTGCATTCTACTTTTCCCTTTAGGTTTGTGGACATCCATTCACTGTGTGCCTCTTCTTAAGCTTTGCTATTCTTACTCCTTTAGTGCCTTTGCTGTTTTTGAATCAGGTGAATTTTCTCATAGGGACAGTACATGTTATGCTTTGATTACAAGCAACCCTCCAATCTAAGTGGTTTATAATATATGTTTTCTCTTTCTCAAGCTATGTATCCATCATGGCTCTTGGGTACTCCTGTGTTCCCCTTGGCCTTCGTCCAGGACCAGACAAACAGAAGAGCCACTGTCTGGAGCATTCCCAGACACTAGACATGGTGGCAGAGAGAAAGAGACCCACTTTTCACACTAACTGTTAAAGCTCTCACCTAGAGGTAACATGTGCCATTTCTGCTCATGTTTTATTGGTCAGAATAGTCCTATTCCACTCCTATCTTCTAAAGGGGATGGAGAGATATTCTCCTACCACCTGTCGGAAAGAAGAACTGTAAACATCTTGTGACGAGATTAACTGAGACATATACCTTTCTATCAATTCATTTTGGTCATGAGGCCTGTCTAACCTGTGGGAGCTCAGATTTACTTCCATGTTTTAAACTTTCAAATTTACTTAATCTGTTCACTATATATTCTTGAGTAGAGAAATGAGAACCGGTAGCCAAGATAATGGTAAATAATAGTAATAACACCATATGATTGCTTTCTTATATATAGATTGTTTATAGTGCAGTTAACTCCCATCCTTAAGAAATACATAAAGTGTTTGAGAATCACTGGTCTCCAGGAAAGAACATCAAACTCTTAAAGACAAAACACAGATTTGCCGCTGTGTGTCTTCTTTGGATTACCTGCCTGACTATATAGACCAGTGGCTCCTTTCTATACGCCGTTTTTTTCCGCTGAAAATCACACCTAGCTATGACTTATGTGGAAATGGCTAAGCTGGCAATAATAGTATAGGTGTCCATACATGCCCCCTCAGAGTCTCAATGGTCCTTGAGGACTGGTAAATCTGGTCATAATATGGATAATTTACAACTGGAGAAATAAAGGAGTTCTCCTTGCCATGCAAAGAAGGCCTCTTTGAATGTTAGTATCAGCATTAATTCCCTTTATGTCCTGAGGCAAATCACTTAATTGCTAGCTGTCTTCTTTTTCTGATCCAAGGATAACATTAACATACTTCTCTAGGTCCTTGTGAAGCATAATATATAGAATTGATTGCAAAAGCATTTTCAGAATATGAGACGCTATAGAGACATTTGATGCACTCTGAATTCCCTATGTTGCCCATAGTGCCACTCCTAGAGGTAGATGTCTGGGTAGAGAGTGAAATATTTGAGGGAAGGGGTAGTTATACAGGGCAGAGATGTCTATTTCCAAATTCCCAATTAGCCTAAGTCAGTTATCTACGTTGTGGATTACATCTGGCCTGCTTGATGCACTGATCTTCCTCCTTTCTGTAGGCATTTTTCTGGTTTCTTTTTACTTGGCAGAGGAGATAAAATTCAAATTGGTCTTTTTTGCCTAGTGTAGTCTCTCTAGGAAGAAGTTAGATTGGATAGCCAATTTATAAACAATACTGACACTTTGGGTTTAGAGTTAGAGTAATAGCATACTTGTTTAGCATTTAACTGTTCTGAAGTGGTTTCACATCATATATCATCTTACCTGAGACTTGCCATAACTTTGTAAGCTGGGTATAACCCTCATTTACAGAACAGAAGACCGAGATTCAAAAGATTCAGTATGTTGTCCAATGTCACCACACTAAGAAATGACAAATTCAAACCCATATTTTCTGACTTTGTGTGGAGTGATATTTTGTTCCATTATTTCAGGCTACATCTGTGTTTTTTAACAGAGATAAGTGATGTCCAGCTATAAACCATGATTGGATGGAACCAAGACAGGGTTGAATGAAAAATTAGCCAAAGGAACTTATTATTTGAAGTCAAATTCAAGATCTTTTGCCTAGAAAGTAAAAGAATTGAACTATTTCTTCAAGATTAATTTTAGTATTCTAATGAATTAAAATTAATTCAGTTAATTAATTAGTTATTTTCCACCAGAGCATTCAGCTGGAATGGGGAGGGGGAAGTATTTTGAATTCCTGGTAAAAATGATGATTTGATTTCTTTATAATGGTATTAGCCAATGACTCAACTCCATCTCCCCTTCCCCTATAATAATAGGAATAAGAAGAGTTGATTTTCATGCATTCATTATTCATTTACTACCCTTTGACAAGAAGCGTTAAGTCCAATGGATGAAGGGAAGGGGAGAACAAATACGTAAACAGATTATTGTAATACAGTAAGTGCTAAAATGTAGCAAAGGATGGCACCAAACCCAAAAGGAAGGGCAGCAATTAAGGTGAAGTAAGCCATTACTTAAACTCATTAAGTAAGATTTGGGTCAGTGGTGGGGGAAAATGGAGATCTAGCTGTTAGGGCAGAAGCTCCATTAGTTCTGGATGGCAAGAGGATGGGGAAGGAGGTGGGAAGTGGAAGGTGATGGGCAATGTAAGAAGTAAGCAAGGGTTAAACCTTGAAAGACCTCTATGGCCTGCTAAGAAATTTAACTTTATTCTTAATGCTCTTGGAGATGCTGCTGAAACTTACAAAAATAAAAAGGTCTGTGGGGCAAATGGATTTGGAGACCTAGTAAATGTGTCAGCTGACTCAAAATCACTCCAGGTTGTTAGTAAAATCCAAGCAAGAAAAGACCAGGTAAGGAGAGGTTATGGTCTTTGCTGCACATCATTTAGCCCATAACCTAGGCAAACTAGAACCGGAGTCTCCTCATTCTTAGGCTGGTATTTCTTTCTCCCATTCCACATTGTCTTCCCATCTCTTTTGCATTTTCTTCCTTTAGAGGATTTTATTCCTTTTGGAATATACGCTGAGATGCTAGAATATCTTTAAAGGTAATCTCATTCTCCACTAAAAACAGATATTTATCATGGTGATGTTCACATTTGGGCAGTTCTTACCAGCATTCTCATTCGTGTGATCTCATTTGGTTTTCTTCTGAGAACACTAAAAGCCTTTTTACTCCTATGAGTAAAAATAAAGATACCCTAAACTTCTCTAGTGGAATATTTTAAACTTCAAGCAGTGCCTTTTCTTTATATTATAGTTTGGAGAATAGGGCAAAAAAAAAAAATATTTTATTTTATTCTTTAGTGTCAAAAAATAACTGCTCATTGTTAATGAGAATTATAGGGCCAATTCGACTGCAGTGATAAGTTCAGGGCATAAAAGATCATATATCAACATGACCTCACTAACCTTCTCTGTACTAAATGACGAACTGCTAGGAATAGCCTTTGGATCAGGTCACAGAGACACTAAAATACTTACCCTTCACCACAGAACTCTATTGAACCCTATCTGTCATTTACCACCGTCAATCATAGAAGCCTGCTTCAATGCTAAACAGGATTTCAAACAAAAAATACAAAAAAATAAAAGGAAACAGAACTTCCTTCAAATAGTTCAACTTCTGGTTTTATTTAGTGTCTTTCTGGACATTTGAAATAATGTGGGGAAAGATCACAGCAAGTTAACCATGCTTTTTGCAATTGTGGAGGGAAAGAGCAAGATTTTAGGACCAGTGGGATTCAATCCGGCATCTATGCTTCTTTCCCCTTTCATAAGAGGTTAACACTATATCATTGTTATAATGATAGGACAGATACATGACATTATTCTTTTCTTTATAGCAGGACTAGACCAAGCTAATAGAGACTTGGTTAACTTTTTAAGAGAAAGAGACTCATGTAATTTAGCCAAAGGGTTCTGAGACTGCTAACTTCATGCTATACATACTTACTGCAAAGATTTATTCCCCAACTTCAAATAAATGCTATTGTTTCTTGTTTGTTAATGTGTCTATGAGAGACTTTTACAGTTTTCTTAGAAAGTCAGAATTTTAAAAAATTATCTTCAGGAAAATGAACATACCCTTCAGCCACCATCAACCACTCTAAAATTCATGTGTTACTTTCATGCCTTTTTCATGTGAGGAATACTTGGGATGGCATAAAAAATAAAATATATCCTCATATAGGTTTTATTATTATCCTCAGAATTTGCCAACTGGTAATTACTGAGATTCCACATTGTACATAGCATTTATGCACTTGATTTTGGGACCAGGACTCTGGCTCACTGCAGAAAAAATACTGAACCATATGAACACTGTCCTTGCATTTATAAAGCTTATGAGGATAATATCAAAGGGAATTTGCTGAGTGAATTAATGAATTCAAATAACATTTATGTTCACATAACCTTTTAACACAAAAAGAGTGTATTTTCCTATGGCTAAGTCTAAATTACAATAAAGCAACTGATCAATAAGATCTTTAAAAAAAGTAACTTGCGGTTTCAACTGCAGCATTTTCTTTAAGCATTTTTGTCCTCTCAGTAATATCAATTGCTTCATTTATATATTGTACTATGATTAATTTAGTCAAGAAAGGAAAACTCAAAACATGAATATTGTGCCAATCATAAAAACATATGTATAATGATAACAAAATAGACCTAATACCTGCACATAATCAGATTTTAAAGAGCAGTTGTGTACATAGGAAAAATGTGTGACTTTATATTACCAGTGACTGAGGCTTCCCAACAGTCCTGTTTTTGCAAATCATGCTGTAAGAGATCACATAATTATATGATCCTATAATTATCTTCAGTAGCTAAGACTCTGTTGAAAAGTTCTGAGAGTTCTTACGTCATTACCATCAAGAAAACTTTAGTAACACCCTATTTTGTAAATCAGAAATGGGAGGGATTATTCCCCCACTTCTGCTAACACTTGAAAGTAACAGCACAATGGATAAAGTAGAAGGTGAGTGCATTGTAGGCATGAAGGAAAGGAAGGCCTCAGTGAGGCAAGAAGTATTTGTGACTCCATAGAAAATCCATCAGTGAATCAAACTAGTCAGAGAGAACCTGCTGCATGTTTGGCACTATAGTGATGTAAAGAACTATAAATTGTTTCCACCACCCAGGTTATTCCATTTTAGTCTCAGAAACCAAAGCAATGCACATGTAACAAATGCAGAGAAAGCCCACAGCTTGTCATTGTAATGGCAGAAGAAAAATTAAAATATAAGCATGCTCAGTTAGGTATAAACTATTCATTTGAGGTAATCATTGCTGTCACTAGTCCTGTCATAGAATCAAAGTAGAAACACAGAAAGATGGGTAGGTACTGCAGCTGGCCAGCCTTATTTCTAACGATAACAATGGAATGATACACAGGCATCCTACTTTCATACTTTCATAGTACTTCCAAGGACAAGTAAATGATCACATAAAAAAAGACTTTGACAGTTATCTTGTCCAAATCTTTCTTCAACCAAGTTAACTCTGGAGTGTTAACTTATAGACTAGCATAGGAGTTAGTCATTAAAAAAATTATTGAAAGACTATATGCCAGGCATTCTGGTGGGGGCAGGCCGACAATAAATTGATGGTGTTTTAGTTAATGGATCCATGAGAGTTTGGATACTGAGATATGCTATGAGTAATTTAATAGAACAACTTTAGGCTTACTTGGCTAGCATTAATGAAGTCTTCTTAGAAGAAGTGACACTTGAATTGAGACATCAATGAAAAGAAGGCATCCATCCATTGAAGGAGAAGAAGATCATTCCAAGAGAAGGAATAGCGAATACAACTGTCCCAGGTAGAAACAAGCCTGTTTAATGTGAGGGAGAAAAAGGGGCTAGCGTGACCGGCGTAAATGAAGGGAAAAGTTGTAATGAGGCTGGAGTAAACAGGTGTCCAGTTACATATATTTTCATAGTGCATGCTAGAATCTGGATTTTTTACTGGTTGCAGTGGAGAGAATTTTGAAGATTATGAGTGAAGAGATAGTTTAATCTACACTTTAGAAAAACTTACTAAGGCCATAGAATAGTGGAGAGTGAAGATAGAAAGGTCATTGCATCCAATCAGGTGAGAGATGAAGAAGAACTGGACCAAGCTGTAGCAGTCTCATCTCTAGATGACAGAAGTGTTGGACTCAGGGCATTTATGGTGTAGAGACAACAGGAATTACCAGTGCATTTGGATATGGCATTTTGGGGAAAGGTCGAATTACGACTTCAGCATATTTTGCCTGAGCTACTAAGTGTTACTGCCATTAGAGAGGCCCCTGAGAAGTCAAGAGGGATGAGATCCAGGACTCAATGGGAGAGATTGGCTTTCAATTGGCTCATGTACAGTTCATCTACTACTATAACCTGTGGAAGACAGAGCACCTGTGCAGTAATGGAAACAGATGAGGAAAATGGTAGGAACATGTGGTATTGTCCAATTATTTATTATTGTTTTTTCGGTAAAGTAAGAAGCATAAGCTAAGAATTAATTGAGGAGAGGCAGTGATGGAGATTTGAAGAAAGAGAAGTTGTAAAATAATTGTCTTGGAGGAGAAGGAGAAGTGTGATAAGATAGTCTGGAAAAGTCAAGAGGCCAATTGTGATGTATAGCCATATTTGAAGTAAAGCCAACTAGCATGGTGGTATGCTTTTTGCAATAATCAACTCTGTAGATGCTGGCAGAGAGTAAGTAGATAGTTGAATTTAACCATGGGCATTAGTTTTCTGTTGCTCTTCTGTTGCTCAGACTTAGTGGCTTAGGGAACACAAATTGATTACCTTGCTACAGGTCAGAAATCCAAACTGGATATTACTGGGCTAAATTCAAGAAGTCAGCAGGGCTGCATTCCTTCTGGAGGCACTAAGGAAGAATCCATTTATTTGCCTTTTCCAGCTTCTAGAGCTCATCTCTTGGCTTTGTGGATCCCTTCCATCTTTAATGCCAGCAATGGCTGCCATACCTCTGCTTCTCCCTCCTCTACCTCCCATGAGATTACATTGGGTCCACCTGGATAATGCAGGACAACCTCTCTATCTCAAGGACAGCTATCAGCAATCTTCATCCCATCTGCAACTTTAACTCCCCTTCGCCATATAATCTGACATATTCACACATTCAGGGATTAGCACATGGCATCTTTAGGTAGCCATTATTCTGCCCAGCTCACCATGGTTGAGGTTTTGGCAAATGAAGAGGATGGAAAAGAGTGACAGTGTTTATAAGGGATAATTATACAGCAGAACCATGGACTCCAAGCCAAAGAGAAAGTGTGGTTATGAGAAGGATGGCAAGGAGGGAACACGCTAGTCATGTCAAGGAGTGATGGGTCTCAAAGAGGTCAGAAAATTTCTGGAGTGGAGTACCGAAATCAGTAAACTGGATAAATAGGACGTGATGGTTGAGACAGGAGATTTCAAAATAGGATTTCAGAAATGTGAAGTTGTTGGACATGGCAAGGTTTTTGAGTTTTGAAACTGAAAACCCCAAGAAAATGAGTAACAAGTCATTTTCCTCTAAAATAAGTCAAATACCTAGCACTGGCCCCAAGGTTATGGTAAGGTTCTAAGGTGCGTATTTTTTAATAGAATATGCACAGTTTATTGATTCCTGAAAAGTAAACTCAGATTCACATTCTGTTCCTGTCCCCTAGACCTCTATCGAGAGGAAGTTATTCCCCAGCACTAGCTGTGTGAGTAGGGAGTGCAGTGCATAGAGAGGGAGTTCTGTCACCCAGGGAAGCAGAGGCCAAAAGACCTAAGAAGGAGACCCATGCTTTGTGTGAGGAAGATAGGCCATTTTGTTTGGGGACTAGTAAATGACTCAGAAAATGATGTGCAAATACTTCCACCAAAGTGTGGTAGAGTTACCTGGGATGTCTTTATGGTACCTAGGGAACATTTAGCATCTAATTTGCTAAGGATGTTCCTATTTTGAACTTAAAACTGTTTCAAGATATATTTTGCAATACAAATATGGGCCATCTCATTGCACTATTCATTGAAAGATTTCTCCCTAGTGGACTATGCCCAGAAAGCATTGAATTAGTTATGCTCCATCAAAACCAGTACAAAATGAACTGAGAAGTTTGTGGTTTCCATGTCAGATTATAAAAATAACATTTTCTTCCAGGCCCATGCATATGCTTTTTTCCGAAGTAGTAAAAAATGACAGTTTACTAAAAATAAGAGATCAGGTTTGCATGTTCTCTGTACTTTGGGGAGTGAATATGAGTTGGATAGGGAATCCAAATAAAACTAGAGAATAGATGAAATGATGCATGATGTATTCCAAGGCCAAGAATTAATTCAATGTAATTATCACAATGATATTCTTAGAAAATAAGAATTTGCCCTATGCTTTTTGAAGAGAATGAAATTTGATGGTTTAATACTTAGAAAATAGTACATTATACATATTTTAAATATTTTATCAAACTAATAGAAGCCACTACATTATAGAATATGCAAAATACAAGTTGCAGTTTTTAAAAATTCATGTGATTAATTCTATGACACTGTTAATAGCCTCATCTGTTTCATCCCACATCATGCCCTTCATTTGCTCTCTTACATCCACTCTCCCCAAACCCTTCTTTCAACTTTTCAATTTTCTAAATATCCTATGAAGCTTAGCTCTTCCACAGAAAGTCCTTTGACTGTAAGGCCCAAACACTATTCATTTCTGACTTTCTTTTGGCCTTGGGTTTAGTACCACCATTCCAAAGCAAATGCTCTCTGCTGGCTAGATTTCACATTGAACAATTTGAGGTTTGTAAGGACAAATTGAATTCTTACATGGCTCCTCCACACCCCTACAGAACCAGCCTGGTCCTGGGCACAGAGTCATGCTCAAAAGCATGTTTTATTGATTGATTTAATGGATAATTAATGCATGTCTCAACTCACCATCCAACCTCCAGCACACCGTAGCTACCTTTTAATAAACATCTAGTTTGAAATTCATTTTGTTGTGGCAGTGGTGACAGTGGCAGGGAAATAAAATAATGTATAGACTCAAGGACATCGTTACAAATTTCGTCAACAACAACAATTTAAATTACCTTTTGACAGGTTAATTTAAAGTAGGCTAAGGGAAAATCAAACCAATTCTCTAATAAGCCCTCATCTCTCAAAAAGTCATCCCAAGAGGTGAGTATTTTGTATGTACACGTGTGCATATGTAAATGGCATCACTGTAGTCCATCGTTTCTGAGTCCCTGCCCTTGAGGAGCTTACAGTAATTCTGGTTTGAAGAATGACATGGCATGTTGAGAGAAAAATCACATTATGTCCATTTGACCATCATACAAGTCCAGCTAAGTTGGGATTTTTGTTTATGTTTTCTGCAGTTTCTCCTAAAAGGTAAGCACCATCAAGGCAAAGACTATGTCTGCATTGTTCATTGTTGTAGCCTTCATAGCTAACACAATGCTTGCATATAGTAGGCAATAAATAAATATTAAATTAATGCAGAATTTCTATTTAACATAAAGAAGACTGAGGAGTGAGAAAGGGAGGGCAGTCAGTACGTTCTAAAACTGCAAAGGTAGCAAACACTGTGGTAACATGGTGTATTATGCTAAACCTCTCATAAACAGCAGCTGTCGACCAGGTCCTCCCAGAAAGGAGAGCAGTAAGGGTCCAGGAATCTCCATTAGCCAGGAAGCAAGAAATGGCCAGAGAGGAAAGGAAGGAGTGCTGTGCTGCAGCCAGACAGCTGGAGCTCATGAACACCAAGTATCTGTTAAGACTGGCCCCGGGGAAGTCCAGCCTCGGGTCCAGAGCTGCTGGATTTTGGCAAGGGAGGTTTTTAAATTCTTGGTCCCACTGAAAAGGCAGATGGAGGTGAGCTTCCCCAGCCAAACTGGGGTCCCGAGCTGAGGATCTGAAGGTTGAGCCTCTAGGGGATTTCACCCTGAGGAAGAGTCCTCAATGGTCAGTAATTTTGCTCTTGGTATGAAAAAATAATACATAAATGCATATACACACACACACACACACACACACACACACATATAGATACAAACGCCTTTCGCTTAAGCCTTTAATCAGTTCAAGGATTGTTTCTGTTAGGAGAGTAGTGGAAGACTTTCAGATACATTTTTTTTTCTTAAGACAGGATCTCACTTTGTCACCCAGGCTGGAGTGCAGTGGCACAAACACAGGTCACTGCAGCCTTGACCTCCCAGGCTTAAGCAGTCCTCCTGCCTCAGCCTCCTGAATAGCTTGGACTACAAGCGCCTGCCACCACATCTGGCTAACTTCTGTATTTTTTTATAGGGTTTTGCAATGTTGCCCAGGCTGGTCTCCAACTCCTGAGCTCAAGCCATCCACCAGCCTCAGTCTCCCAAAGTGCTGAGATTACAGCCTCAGTCTCCCAAAGTGCTGAGATTACTGTGCTCGATCAGTTACATGTTTAACAGCTTTATTAAGGTAGACTTGACATATAATAAATGGCACATATTTTAATTGTACAATTTGATAAGTTTTGACATATGTATATACCTGTCACTACAGTCAAGATAATGAACATATCCATCACCCCTTCCCCCTAAAATGTCCTTATGCCTCTTTGTTATCTATTTGTGCTAGTTAATGATTTATTACCTCTCAGCTCCAAATGCATTTTTTGCCTGCTCCATGAAAATGGACCTAGGCCCTTTAAATATTTTCCCTTTGGAGATGGCAGCATGTTGAGCATTGTCGGTAGAGGGCGCTGGAGAGATATTATCAGAGGAAAGGGTTTCCCTTCTGGATTCCAGTGTGTGCACTAGACAGGCTCTTCTAGGGGCATCACCAGGTGTCCAGAAGCTCCCTGAAATACTTCCTCAGGCATTATCTTTTTTTTTTTTTTTTTTTTGAGAAGGAGTCTCACTCTGTCACCCAGGCTGGAGCGCAATGGCACGATCTCGGCTCACTGCAACCTCTGCCGCCCGGGTTCAAGCGATTCTCCTGCCTTAGCCTCCCGAGTAGCTGGGGCTACAGGCGTGCACCACCACGCCCAGCTAATTTTTTGTATTTTCAGTAGAGACGGGGTTTCACCATGTTAGCCAGGATGGTCTCGATTTCCTGACCTTGTGATCCGTCCGCCTCGGCCTCCCAAAGTGCTGGGATTACAGGCGTGAGCCACCGCGTTCCTCGGGCATTTTCATAGGTGAGTGCCTCTGGTGAGACACGTTCTATGAACAGCTCCTTTGGCACCCTAAAAAGTGGATTTCAAGCAACTCGCACCAGTGCTGCACCACAGTCACTTCCTTTGCCGTCCAGTTCTGTATCTCAACCTTATTGAGGCGGTGGCAGCACGGCAAGGAATGGGGCTTTTTCTTGGGTGCTCTGCCCCAGCATTCAAAAGCATAGCTGCTCCTTATAGCTGCTATTCCTGTAGAGTTCTCTTTACTCCTGGTTGCTCCAATTCCCTGTTATAGTTAGTAATTCTTTATATTTTCTCTGTTTGAATTACTGTACAGATTTCCTCTCTTGATTGGACCCAGACCATATCTACCTTCTCATATATCTATATCTACATGCACACACACACACGCACACACACACACATCTGCTTGTATCTGTATACCTATATTTGCCTTCCCATGTGAATTGCCATATGAATTTTAGAACTCCTATCAATTTCTACCAAAAAAAAGCCTACTGGAATATTGATTAGAATTACATTGAATCTAAAAATTAATATAAGGAGAATTGACAGATTGCCAATATTTTGTTTTCTAACCCATAAACGGGTTATACTGCTCCATTTATACATGCATCTTTAATTTATCTTGGTAATGTTTTGTAAATATCAGTGTACTGGTTTTGCATATTCTTTGTCAAATTTATTTCCTAAATATTTCACACATTTATGTTATTGTAATGACATTGAAATTCATATTGATCACTGCTGGGATATAGAAATACAGCTGAGCTTATATGCTGAACTTGTATTCTGCAACCTCACTAAATTAACTTATTCTAGTGGCATTTTTATAAATTCCATCAGTCTTTCTATGTAATCATGTCATCTGCAAACAAACAGTTTTACCACTCCCTACCCAATCTGTCTTTTCTTTTTCTTGTCCATCGCACTGGCTAGAACTTTCAAAACAATGTTGAGTAGAAGTGGTAAGAACAGACGTTGTCTTCTTCCTGATTTTAGAAGGAAAGCATTAAATCTTACCAAGTATGATGTTAGCTGCAGGGTTTTTTTGTGATGATCTCTATCAGATCAAGGAAATTCCCCTTCAATTTCTAATTTGCTGAGAGTTTGCATCAGAAACGGATGTTGGATTTTCTCAGATGCTTTTTTAGCATCTTCTAAGGTGACTATATGGTTTTTCTATGTTAGTCTATTACTCTGATAAGTTACATGATTTGATTTTCAAATGTGAAACCATCTTTGGGGTAAACTCCACTTGTTCATGATGAATTATTTTTTAAATGTTTTTCTATTTTTCTTCTCAAAAAGGCAGAATATAAAACTTTTGGGAAGGCAAAAAAACAGTGAGGAAAATATGCTGATGACTTCTCAACCTCTTACTCAATTTTAGTAAGTAATTTGAGCTTTGGGGAAGAATGGAATCTATGTTTGTTTCCCATGACTTCTCAGTATCATTTCCAACCCAAGTCTCTTTGTTCAGTTTCTGAGATGGGCTTAACGAAATTTTTTAAATATACTATTTGTTGGTCTTCTAATTTTAGCATCAGTAACAAAGTCTGAGATGTGATAAAAAATACATAACAATCTTATAGAACTTATATCTTACCTGGTAACTTTTCTCCAACAGAACTAATATGCAAGTAGTTTTTCCTTATTAATTATTTTCTAGGAGTAGATAATTGTATATGTTCTCAGAACCTTGTCTTGATTTTCAACTTTTATACATGGTACCTTGCACTTCATAATTACCTTGAATAAGTGATTTCAGTAATGGTATAAGCTTCAGTTCTAAACCACCAAGGAAGTTTTTTCAAAAGAAAAGTTTCAACTTCATGTTAAATATTCTCCCAACTTCTAGACAGTCATTTTACTAGAGCTGCCACAAATCAATACCTTATTTTCATGTAATGCATAAAAAAAAGTTGTTATAGATGTATTTTTTAAAGTATGGATATGTGCCCATTATATGTAGTTTTTACTCTGTACTGTTATTTACAGAAAAGTACAAATAGAATATATTGTAAGTGGGAAAGGGAGAATTTCTTTTTTGGAGGTCTTTTTTGTTCAATTCAAATCAAGGAACATTTATGGAATGCCAACTCTACACAGCGTTCTTTTGTTAATAGTATTTCTTAATTTGTTATCCTTTTCCTAAGTGACAGTATTTTATCATTTTATTTGATAGGTCTATTTTAACAGAGAGATGGCTACGCTTAGATTAGTCATATGATGGATGATAATGTAATTTATTTCATTCAAGTAGGGATAATTCCTGCATTTCTTGGAATCTCATTATCTTGAAAACATTGCCCTATTATCTTCTTCTTTTCATGAAATTACCTCCTTAGCTTAATTACAAGTGTAGTGTTTTCCCACAGGCAATATAATATCTACTTACCCTAAATACCCCAAAGTAAAGAAAACTTAGAGCATTAAGTAAAATTGATTTGTTGAGCCCAAATCGAAAACAACATTACAGCTTACTGGTTAATCAATGTAAATTTCACTAATGCCACAAGGAGTCAAATCCATTTGTAAAAGAACATGTGTGCAATCTATTTCATAAACTGGTATCATATGCAATGTTAATTTGATCTCACTAAGGTAGTTCTGTGAGACAAAAATAATATGACCTCAAAATGCTCTATTTCATCATTGTATAACATGAGTTATGTCCAGTTAGGGCAGGAGATGTCTACAGAGCTATATAGAAACGTTTATTGACATAGAAAATAGCTGTTTATAAATTTGATCAGTTAGTTATTATAGCAAATTTATAGCACACTTATCCTAAGGAAAAGCTACCCAATAGTGACCACAAGAATAAGAAGTCCCCACTTTTTGCCAAATTTAATTCTTGAAAATTGTTTCTAAGATGACAACAGCATTTCTCCACAGGCAGAAAATGTTATTGTGGTTACATTTCCGGATCAAATAAATATTTGGTATCAAATACATAAAAAAGTAATCAATATTGTATCACAGTAGCACAGATACAACAAATAGAAACTTTCATGAGATAAAATGGCAAGTTTATGCTGCCAATCATATAAAACAGCACAGATTTACTTATTACTTGCTCCTCAGGAGTCACCAATCCCCTCCCTGTACACATAACCCCTAACAGCGCCACCCCGCTGTGCGGTTACCTGAAGTAGTGGTACTAGCTGAGACATGCTTTGGGTAAAATGTTACTGACGTCACTTTGGCTTAGAATTTAGGAGAATTTGGAGGGACTATATACACTCTTCAGCGCTCCTGAAACTGTCCATAGACATTTGAGCTGCTGCCTTCTTTTTCCTAATGTATTTTTCCTCTAGCCAACGAAAGTGTTCATTCATAATTATTCCTTTGATCTTAAAACCGCCTCAAATAATGCAGGCACTGGTTACCCAGTGGTTCTGCTGACAGCTATGAGAGTGGTTCACACTTTACTGGGAGATCATAGGAAAAAAAAAATCACCAGGTCATTAGCACAAACTTTGTTTTTCCTTTTTCTGTGGGTGTTTGAAAGTGCTCTTGTAAACCGCGAAGATGACTGGTAGCCCAGGCACAGGTACTTGCTTCAAAGTCTGTCAAAGTTTTAAATGGATGGACAAAAGTGGTAAAAAGTTGAGGTGTGGGTGTCCATTGAGCCGGAACTGAGGAAAATGATATTCAATGCTACAAAAATGAGTCTTGTGACATAACCCTTAATCCATGGGTAACTTGAACCAAAAGTCTTCTCCTTCTGTGTATTTGTTCTCAACCCCTAATTCCTCACAACTTTCTAAGTAAGTAGGGTGAAAGGAAAGTCAGGGCTGCCTAGGGAAGCTACATTTGCTTCTCAAGGCTTGCACCTGCATATTTCATGCCTGACATGTTGCTGAACACAATCGAGTCAAGTGCCAGAATACAATCAGCTCTGTCCAAGTGGTACCAGGAGTGCTGCTGAAACGAAGGTAGGTATAGGATTCTGCAGGATCCAAGACAGGCCAGGGAACTGGGACTAATTCTGGGAAACCTCAAAGCTGAGCATATTTGAAGAAAATGCAGAGTGAAGTGGCTATGGGGACCGGGAGGCCTGGATTTAAGGTACCAAGCACCACGGATATAAACACTGATGCTCAGAAAAAGAGATGATGAGTGTGTATTTATGTCCCTTGAGACCTAATTTAACTTTTAATTATTCACCAGAGGTAAGAGGTAAGGTATGTCTCCTTGCTGGATATCTGAATTTACACAATTCTCTAGTCGTTAGTATTTTTTACAAATATACCATTCAGACTGGGGGTCAGAGGATCTAGGTTTAATTCCAAGACCTGTCACTTATCTGTGATGAGTTTTGTAGCTTATAAAAATCTCTACAGCTTGAACACTTTTTTAAAAAGTCAAGTACTCGCCCTCCTTGGATAACAGGATTGTTTTAAATATCACAAGGAATGAAATATGTAAGAGTGTTTTGAAAATTAGAACAATGGGCCGGGTGCAGTGGCTCACGCCTGTAATCCCAGCACTTTGGGAGGCCGAGACGGGCGGATCACGAGGTCAGGAGATTGAGACCATCCTGGCTAACACGGTGAAACCCTGTCTCTACTAAAAATGCAAAAAAAAAAAAAAAAAAAAATTAGCCAGGCGTGGTGGCGGGCGCCTGTAGTTGCAGCCACTCGGGAGGCTGAGGCAGGAGAATGGCAAGTACGCGGGAGGCGGAGCTTGCAGTGAGTCGAGATGGCACCACTGCACTCCAGCCTGGGCTACAGAGCGAGATTCCATCTTGGGAGGAAGGGAGGAAGGGAAAATTAGAGCAATAAAGAATACAGCAATAAAGAATTCAAGACTTTGAAGCCAGGAGTTTGAGACAGGCAACAGAGTCAGACCCTGTCTCTATTTAAAAAAAAAAAAAATCAATTAATTTTTGCAAAAGAAAGAGAAAGGAATATAGTCAATCAACAAGAAATGAATTGCTCACTATGTTCTCTGAAGTCAGCTAACTGATGTTCATGAGCTTTCCCATGTCTTCTAATAATCTATATAATTATTTAGTTAATATTTTTTCTTAAATCAACTCATTTTTCCCCTTTTGAACCCACATTACTCTTACCCTAAAACATAATATTCATAAAATCAGAGGTCGATGTGTTTATCTTTTTTTTTTTTTTAGCTTTTAAGAGTCAGGATCTTGCTCTGTTGCCCAGGCTGGAGTGCAGTGGTGCAATCATAATCTCTAATTCCTGAGCTCAAACGATCTTCCTGCCTCAGCCTCCCAATAATTCTAATACATATTAAAAGGGATTCATACTTATTAAAAGTTTTAAAAGTTCTGTATATCATGCCTCAATAAACACTGCTAGAGAAGAAGAAGTTCTTAAAATACAGGCAAGTAGCTGAGACCGAACAGGGTAAGAAACAGAAACCATAAAAGGGTTGAAAAATTGTTATTTGATCCTTTTTCAGATACCATCACTCTCCTCTTTAAAAGTACAGTATTGATTTTTAACTGAAGGTGAGTTAGAAATTTTTTTGAAAATTCTCTTTTTCAAAAAAAAAATTACAGTCACTAAAGTCATCTGGAAGTGTAGAATCTGAAGAAAAATTTTTATTTGAGGTTTAAAATTTTATTTTGGTATGGCAACCTCTGTTTTGTCAAAGGAAGGGGTGATACTGGCACATTCTGGAGTTCAGAATTTTTCTGTAATGCATTCTTAAGAAGCCAGATTCTAAACTTTTTACACAGCCCTACCTGTGGCTCAGCATGTTAGCATTATGATGTATTTTAAGGATAGGGTTTGAAATAAGATTATAGTGTGTGATTTTTGGCATAGGCGAAAAAATCCAATAAACTGAGCATTCGAAAAGGGAAAACAAAGAGCATGTAAATCTCTTCAAGCCAGAATGTCTACTTCTTGCTTCCTTGGTAGAGCTACTGTGGTCAAAGTCTATTACCTTTAAGTTACCCCTGTCTGTACCCTCCTTCATCATGGCAAAATTCTCCCTAGGCATCTAAGGCATAGGGGACCCATCATGGTTGTGTTCAAAAGGTCTGGAACACCAGTCCTCCCGCTCCAGATGGGGGAAGGTAGACAACAGCTAGCTCCTCCAGATCCACAAATGGGCTCCTATTTCAGTGCTGAATGTCAGAGATTCCGGAACCAGCTTATGTTCTGGGAACGGCAAAGACTTGAGGTAGAAAGAACTATGTGCCGCCATTTCTAAGCCAGGAGTGCAGTAACATACTGAATGGTTAGACAGTAGAGGCACCTCTGCAGTTAATACACATTCTTTAAACTTTTATTTTAGGTTCATGAGTACATGTACAGGTTTGTAATATAGGTAAATTGTGTGTCACAGAGGCTTGGTATACAGATTTCATCACCCAGATAACTAAGTATAGCACCTGATAGGTAGTTTTTTCCATCCGCACCTTCCTCCCAGCCTTCACCCTCAAGGAGGCCCCAGTGTCTCTTGTTCCCGTCTTTGTGTCCAAGTGCACTCAATGTTTAGCTACCACTTATAAGTGAGAACATGTGGTATTTGGTTTTCTGTTCCTGAGTTGGTTTGCTTAGGATAATGGCCTCCATGTCCATACATGTTGCCACAAAGGATGTGATGACATTCTTTTTTATAGCTGTATGGTATTCCATGGTCTACATGGACCACATTTTCTTTACCCAGTCTACTGTTGGTAATTTAGGTTGATTCCATGTCTTTACTATTGTGGATACTGCTGTGATGAACACATGTGTGTATGTGTCTTTATGGTAGAATAATTTCTATTCCTTTGGATAGGTACCCAATAATGGGATTGCTGGGTGAAATGGTAATTCTGTTTTAAGTTGTTTGAGACATTGCCAAACTACTTTCCACAATGGCTGAACTAATTTACATTCCCACCAGCGGTATATAGGCACTGCCTTTTCTCTGCAGCCTCACCGGCATCATACAGTTTTCTTTATCGAAAATATTTTTGGAGCCTTTGATATACCCACAGGCACTGTAAATCAACAAAAGGGGCACTCCGTCCTCAATTACATCATTCTTCTAATTTTTTTAACCACATGGTGCTTTTTTGGGAGCATGTGAGGAGAATAGCATCCCAGGAGAGTCCTTCTCTGAAAAGGTATTGCTGTTTGGGACAATATAAATATAATGCAATATCATATAGGAGGTTGTCCTTTTGTATATTTTTAAAATATGTTACTTTTGTGCTTTGGAGTTGCCCTAGATAAATATGTTGTAAACCTTTGTGAGTCTCTGCTTATTTGGCTTAATAACCCTTTTGTGGCTTCTGAATAATGTAGGAATTTGATTCATTATTTAGAAATCTGAGTTGCTGCAGTAATGAACTAGATATTACATTTAATCGAGACTTCCAATACTACCCAGATTGCCAGTCTCACAGGGCATCAGACCTAACTGAATTTTCCTGCTAGCTTTAGAAAAAAAGACAGAAAAATAATTCACTTCCAAAAGTTAAACACTTTGCCAATTACTAGTGACCCTCGATGTGACTTTTAATTTATAGAAAGGCCCAGATTAATTGTTTTCAAACCAAAAGCTATGACTCTTAGATAGCACTTTAATTTTAAACAAATCTTCTCCTCCATCTTGACTGTGAGCTCGTACCTACAGCATGATAAGCCTTCTAATGATGCCTGGCATAGTGTCAGCTTGTGAAGCCATATACTGTATATGTTTTGGAACTAAATATTTCTTCTTGCCATTGACTCTTGACCCCCTTAGAACAACTGTCACCTTCTTCAGATGCTTTCACTAAGTAAAAAGTCAATTGGCTGTAAGTGGTGATGAAGAAAATGTCGTGTGATTAATGCTACAGTTTAGGCTGTTGTGATTAGTCACAGGAAAAACAGTTAAACTTCCTCCCCCAAGAAACATGGTATGTTAACGGCAAATGGCCTGCCTGAAGCCCACTAGGAAGAAATAGTTGGGCAGTGTTAAAAGCTGCCTATTGATTTGGGCTCCGACTGAAAGCCATGTGCTGATGTAAATGAAAATGTGTCAAGAGTTGATATCGATTTTTTTTTAAATCAGACCATCTCTGGGGAAATACTGCTAGCCATACTACTGCCCGTCTATGAGTGAAATCAGGTTCCTTTCCACAAGACTACACATGTCCAGACATCAGATTTTTCTCCTTCACTGAGGTGTGGTAGGATGCCTCTCTATCGTCTGCAACCTCTGCATGGAGAACGTGGCCCAGAGACTGTAAAGATTGTCTTGATGAAGGACATTTATGTGGCGAAAGGTGTGAGCTCATGCCACCTATCTACACGTCGGTCTGTTGGTGTATGGTTCATAACACACACGTAAGCTTCCGCTAGGAATTGTCATCCTATGTCTCCTAGAATAAATCATTGCAGAAGAATAAATTTATTTTTAGAAAATTCTATCCAGAGAGAACCACAATATAGGATAAAAGGTAAAACATATTAGAATATGAACCATGAAGTTGGGGGTCTTTCTTTTCCTTCAGACTGTAGGAAAACTAGCCACATATTTTTTCCCATTTCTTAGGAGTTATTCCCTGAGCTGTACCTTATTCATAGACTGCAGTGCTTGTAAATATTGACTAACGATATATGAAAAGGCCAAGAGTCATAATAATCATGCAGCTTTGGGTCATATCTGTGGGGAGTTCGGCTGCCTAGGTAAGGCTGCACTTCTGACTCAGCTGGGATGAAGCGTGGATGCTAATATTAAGCGATTAGAATGGAAAATTAGTGTGGAAGAGGAGAGGGGTCATCACCTAGCAATATATGTGGATTATTTGGAATCAACTACCAGGATTAGAGAAAACCCTAATAAACTAATAAGGGAAATGGTCTTTCCCTCCATGCTAGCTTAGAGAGCTAAGTCCACTTAGTTTGATTTATTGGCCTTAGGCACAGACACATGATGAAAACTTCACTTTGCAAATTGATTAACTTTTTGTTAATTACTCAATGACTTTTGCCATACTCTAAATTTTATGATCTGTGTGCCTTGTGCTTGAGATTAAAGGAAAAACAATGATCTGAAATAGACCTTAAGGGAATAGGAATTACTATGATGAGACAATTTTATACTGAAAGTTCTGCATTAAAATTTAGGAGTGTGTAACAAAACTTTCAACTAGTGTGTTAAACTAGTTGTTACCAGTAACTGGGAAGACAAATGAGGTCTTACAAATGATCTAAGTAGATGGAACTTTTCAGTTAGGGCTGCTGCCTTAAAATACTTAAAATTAACTTGTACTTCTTAAAACAGGTGTAGCTTCCTGGCCCTGTAACTTGACTAACAAGCTAAGGCTTATGGCTGACCCTCTAGGGTATCCCTAAGGTGGCTACAAGAGCAACCCTTTCTGTAGCATGGAAGACCAGCGCTGACTCAGAGACCTTTGCCTATCTAGCAGGAGTTCTAGACCAGCTCTTGGCTGCTCCAACTCCCATCATTTCTTGTATTGTTATTTAACTTTGGGTATATATTTATTAAGACTCTCCAACAGGACATTAAATTCAATAAAAACATGCATTATAGTTCATTGTGTTGGCAGCAGTGCAGAAATTCATAACTGCTCAAGGGAAAAATACACAAATATACATACATCATACATGTACACATATATGTGTGTATGTATATATTTTTAATGCAAGATGAGCTAGTCTTCCTATGACATTAAATTATTTAATCACTTTTTAACTGAAATCAAAGAAACACTCACCAATGACTTTACACAGTTATTTATTCTAAGGTGAATGCAAATTACCTCAGAAGATATTATCCAGAATAACAATAAATGTTTATTCTTTCTTCTTATGATTTATATAGCTGCCTAGTATGCCCATTCATCAAGTATTTCATAGTTGTATTTCATGCTCAAGTATATAAATATCATTTTCAAATATATATTAAATATATTAAATTATATACTAAAATACATATTTGAAAGTGATAAATATATGTATACATATATATGTACTTGAGATGAGAAAAAATAATTTGAGACAGGCCATAAAGTCTGAAAATATAGACAATATTAATTATCATCTATATGTAATATAATATTAATACATCATTTGTTATATGTTTTGTTTCCAGGTTTAGTGACCACTCAGTGTTTGTAAATATATTGTAAAGGTATACATTAAACAAATTAACTGATCTTCTGATTTTAACTTGAGTTACTAAGTTGAAGGTTTTTCTTTACTTGCTTTTTTTGTTTTAAATAAAAGAAAGCAAATGATTTCAGGAAGAGAATTGTCACAGCCAAAAACTTCCAGGTTAAGCAAAAGATCATAATAACTTTATCTTACCAACTACCTTGAATGCTTTAGTATGTTCTCCACTCACTTAGTAAAACATCTGAATTAGAAAGCATATACTACCATTTAATTCCCAGCCTTTCCTTTCAGGGGCCAACCTCACTTTTCCAAGTACTGTACTAGTGAAAGAAGCAGAGAACTAAATGTCTGTACATGAGTCATGCATTTGTCTTTTGATTGTAGAGAAGAAAAAGGAAAAATATATATATACACATATAAACCTAAAAATAAGAATGAATTATTTGCCAGCCCACAACATTTTTCACTAACCCTTTTTTGTCCTTTGGGGGTAGAGTTAGTTAAAAATCTGTTTTTTTAAGTTTTGGTTTGGAATTAATAGGCTGAGATGGGAAACCAGAAAATAATGAGAATATATATTATTTTTTGATTTTTTTAAAAAAAGGAAAGAATAAGGAAGTACAGCTCAGGAAAATTACCTTCCTTTTCTCATTCCCCAAATCTTCTATCCAAAAATAATTTTCATTACTTCAATTCAAAGTGTTCATATTTTCCAGAGCACAAAATAGACTCCAAATATAGTTCCATGTAGAATTTTATATATTTATGCCACAACATTTGACAATCATAGAAAAATATAAGAAATATGCAACACAGAACTCATAATTGGAACATATTTGGAAGCCTGGAAACAAACAAATTACAATATACAATATAAAGGATGCTAAATACCCAATATTTCCTTCCCTAGTAATAATGCTTTTGTTTTAATATGTTTTAATGTTCCCAGGAAAAGTTGTTAAACAAGTTTTGCATTTTGCATGTCTTAGAACAGTAAATGAAATACATCCTAATAAGTTACCTTTTTTCTTAAGTATATCCACATAGGACCAAGCCTTTTAATGAATTCCTTTAACTGGTAATACATTAGTATTTCCAATTTAAAAATTTTATTCTGTATATTCTGTTGAATAAGGTTAAACAACCTAATATCCAATTATATATATGTATAGAGATACATATTTCATATCTATAAATAATTATCTATTAATTGATGGAATAATTCAAATGGCAAAAATTTTAAACGTTGTATTTTGTATTACTCAGGAAGAAAAGTAGTCAGGAAACTAGAGGAAGCTCTTTTTTTCCCCTTTTTATTACACCAAAGAAATTGAGTGCAATGAACCACATTATGCCTTTCTTTATCAGGTGTGTATTTACATTTACATTTCTAAATTATTTACCATAAATACATTTTTAACACTAGAAAACCTTAAAATAATAAAGTTCCATTTTTCAGGCTTTATACAAACATGCAAATGTTAATATGACTAAGGAATATACTTTAAATTACAGGGCATTTTTATTCATTTTTCTATTGCCCCTGCTGCGATAGCCAGGCTCCCTGCCTACGGAATGTTAGAGAGCCCCCTAGTGGCACTTATATGCCTATTAAATTTCTAAACTAAGGATAAAGTTACTTTCCTTACTAACTGCTGGGACCAGTTTTGAGACCTAAACATAATTTGGTTGACTTTTTTCCTCAATTTTTAAACCCAAGTTGAATTCCTTTTATATACCACACAAATTGTGCACGTTTATGGCATCAAAAATGTAATAATAACATCATCTCTGGTTATTCAAATGCTCAGTTGCTAAACATCTCTTTTCATTCTTTCTCACCTGGTAACCTTTCCAGTCATCTCAGGAACCATTTGGAGATTCACTGTGAAAAACATTTTTATGGGAAAAAAAAAGTCCTACGTTAAATGATAAAAGCATATACTTACCCAAATAGATGTTATTTTAATGTTACTGCAGTAAAGAGGCATGTCTTCATTATACTTTCATGTAGCCAGAGGAAAAGATATAAAAAATGATACCTAAGATGCATTATCACTGAGGCAGCCACCTGACATGTTTGGAACTTTTTAATATTACAATAGTTTATGGTCAAGATTTGATGATGGGCTCAAGGGTGATGCTCCCTTGGACTAGTGAACAATTTGCAGCATTTTTTATGCTTTTTCAACTGGATACCCACAAAGCTTCTGCCCTTGCTTAAAATTATCCTTCTTAATAGGTGAGTGAACGCTTCCTGATGGTTTAAAATACATCCATGGAATCTTAAAAGGTAAGGTGAAGTTAGTCTTACAAATGCTGGAAAAGAATGTTCTTCACAGTGAAAATAATTTCAATAGGAATATGGAGATGAAAATAGCATGAATATGCCCCAGAAACTATACTATAAACAATTAGTATCATTGAAATACAGAGTGAGAGGTAGGAGCATAGGACAGGAGACGTATCCAGAGATGTAACAGGGACCAGCTACACTATGGAAGGCTTTGGGGACTACAGTAAGGGGTTTTAATGTATCCTAGATACTAGTAGAAAATATTGTAAGATAAACCAGATTTCTGTTTTAGGAAATCAGTCTGGGAATAGACTCGAGGATAAATTAGAGGGGGAATAAGATTCCAAGTCAGAGTGAACATTTGGTCCAAGCAGGAAACAATGAGAGCTGGTAGAGAAAGTTGTCAAAAGTGCCTTTACAGTAAAGTGAGGTCATTGCTGGGCTACTGATGCCCCGGACAATAGTAGAATAAACTGGGGTCTGAGCAAAGGCCTTGGTACCACCCTGCCTCAGTTCAGTAGCCCATCAGTGTTGTCTTCTTTGGTTATTTGCCCCTTATCCTTGGCAATTCTGTTGCCTCCCTTCCTTTCCCATATTCATGTGAGCATCTTGTAGCCATCAGTCCCGAAGAAAGGCATGGGTTGTGTAGTTTGAGCTTCACTAGTTTGAAGGGTATGATGCATAGAAAAGAACTGGTTGAAAGGTAGGATTTTGGAACATGCAGAGTGGTTAGATGCTAGATGTTGGGCATGAGGGAAAGGGAAAAGGTCAGAATGGCTCCAGGGTCTCTGGCATCACAAACTGGGAAGATGGAAGTACTAATCACTGTTTATACAGCCAATAATAGAGGAGGGCCAAAAGTGAAGTTTATTTGCTTTCTATGCTGTGTTACAAATTCTCACAAAGTTAGCAACTGAAAACAACACACATTTATTTCCTCCTCATTCCTGTGGGGCGTGAGTTTGGGCATGGCTTAGCTGAGTTCCCTGCTTCAGAGTCTCACAAGACTGCCATCAAGCTGTCATTTACGTCTTGGTTCTCATCTGGAGGCGCAACTAAGGGAAGGAGATGTGCTTCCCTGCATGTGGTTGTTGACAGCATTCAGTTTCTAGCAGTTGAAGGTTCATGACAGCTTCCTCCTTCAAAGCCAGCGACAGAGATAGAGTCCACAGTAAGCCTACTAGAAGGACCATCCTGTGTCATGTATCAAAATCACAAGGGTGACATCCCCATCACCTTTGCTATGTGGGCTAGACACAAGTCACAGGTTCTGCCCATACTCATGGGGAGGAGATTATACAAAAGCATGAACATCAGGGACCAGGGATCATGACAGTCACCCTGTCTATCATAGGAGTATTTTTATAACGTTTACAAAATGTGAAATTTCTGAGTGTTTTTACTTCCAACTATCAATGCAAGGAAATTATATTATACTATAACTTGGATCATTATTACATAGCCTTAGGATTATTAGAATAAATGTCCCAAGAATAGCTACCATATAGGAGGAAAAAAAGGAATAACTCCATTCTTTCTGATCTTTACCCCCCATTCAGAAGGGTTCCTACATTTCGAACAGGCATTTGTTCTTCACTGTCTCATATACCTCTGAGAAATCTCAGTTCATGCTTTGGAAACTATCAAAGAGCAAATTCCAAGAATACTTAAAACTAAATAACACTAGAACATTGGATTGTTGCTGGCTGCTTTCCTATCCACTGTGAAGTTTGATTTGTTGTAAATATTTAGGGACGTATCAAAACTAACCTTAAATTCTTTCCTTGTGCACCTCTTCTTGAACTCCCCCCAAATAAGTCAAGATTTTTTAAAAACCAGGGCAGTCCTAAAATGGCATATATTACATCCAGTCTTCTTCTAAGTCCTAATGACTCTTTCTTTAAAATATTCATACTGGCTCTACCCCATCCCCTTTCTTCTATTTACACAACTTCTCAACACTGGTGCAAGCTGTTACTACTGTCTTATGTCTGGATAAATCCGCATTACCGTCCTATTTGGTATCTTTACTCTACTTTTCCCTTTCCTCTTCTCTCAGAGCTATTCAAGATTGAATTTTTATTATATATAAACAGCTTTGAACATGCGGTTTCTTTTTTCAGTCATGTGTGCTGGTGCTCCGTTTCCTACACTACCATCTACATCCCCATGTCTGCCTTTTTAGAAGGTCTGTTATCTAATGTACCTGCCTATTCAATTGTATTCCCATTCTTAATACAAACCATATTCTCTCTTCCAAATAATTTCCTCTTGGCCTCTGTACAAAGCAGGCTTGCTTCTGTTTTTTTATGTCTGCTCAGATTTTACTTCCAGCTTGGGTTGTCCATGCATCTGTCATCATGTCTGCCCTGAGTCACGATGAATAGATATTGCACGATGGGGAGCCCAGGTAAAGAGTAAGAGGAAGCCAGATGTATAGAAAAGAAAAGGAGAAAGATAAGATGAACCCCTAATGGAACTCAGAAGGCAAAGCCCATGGCAGTGGAGACAAGCAAAGAGGGGCAGATAGAAAACATCCACAAAAAAAAAAAAAAAAAATACCAGAAGGCAAAAGAGATACAAGGTCATATGTGAGGATATTCTCAGGCCTTATAGGGATGAATCAACAAAGAAAACAGGCAGGTGCATATTCACCAGGAGCAGCTTGATTAGAGAGGCCACATTCATCCTGAAAGCCAGGTTCTTTAACAACCCAGTGTTCTTCCTGTTCAGGCAGACTGGTGTGTGTGGAGGATTAGGGTCTTTGAAGCCAGTTAGACATGGGTTCAAATTCCTCTTCCACCATTTGTTAACTGTTTGGCCTTGGACTTGTTATTGAACTTCCCCAACCCTCACTTCACTGATCTGTAACATGTGGATCATTCTACCAATCTCATGGGGTTATAAGAATTAAATGTGATTACATATACTATACGAAATGCCTGACATCAACCAGGTTTAGTGGCTCATGCCTATAATCCCAGCACTTTGGGAGGCCAAGGTGGAAGGATCACCTGAGGTCAGGAGTTTGAGACCAGCCTGGCCAACATGGTGAAACCCCATCTCTACTGAAAATACAAAATAAGCCAGACATAGTGGCATGTGCTTGTTATCCTAGCTACTTGGGAAGCTGAGGCAGTTGAATCGCTTAAATCCAGGAGGCAGAGATTGCAGTGAGCTGGGATCGCACCATTGCACTCTAGCCTGGGCAAAAAGAGTGAAACTCCTTCTCAAAAACAAAAAACAAAAAAGCAAAGCAAAACAAACAAAAAAAAGCCTGACATCTGGCAAGTATACAACATATATGTTGATTTTTATCATTTTATTTGTATTTGTCTATCTGCCAAAACCAAAATAGCTGCCAAGTTGTAGCTATCCTTTTATGAGGTCTGCATGCCTTTCTCTACTCTCTTGTGATCCATAAAACCTGCCTCATACATTGTGCCACTTACCACAGAATGTTCTTTAGGTGTGCTAAGTTTCAGGTTATTTAAGCTAATTTCTTCAATGATATTAAAAGCTCCTTGGGGAGAGATTTCCCAGTGCTGAGCTCATCATACTCAACCTGCACTTGAGATTACAATGCATTTCAAGGCTCCGCTTCGTTCACCCATTCAGCAGGTATGTATTCAACACCATGTGTGATGTATTGGGGATGAAACAACAAAGAAGACAAGCTCAGCTTCCTAGAGGTAGGCGTGGGTTACATCACTAAGGTAAGGGCACTGTCATCTTCAAACTAGAAGGACCCTAAGAGATTATCTAGCCCAGCTCTTTACTCTTACAAAGATGCAATTGAGAATCACAGAAATGACAGTGGCATATAATTTCTTATTCACTGGCCTCTTTTTGGCCTGTCGAATCACTGTCATTTGGAAAAACAAAGAGATAAAAGTCTAGGATGTTTTAACTGAGAGTTTGAGAGTGAATTGTTTTGTCTTCTGCCATGCCACTGTAAAACAGAGGCCACTTGTCTCAGACAGCATTGCCAGCAAACGTCCATGGCATAGCCTCCTGCAAGTCTCTACCAGAAAACTCAAGAGTTGTCTGTGGCTGCTATGCTCTGACCTTTTTGCTTGTTCCCCAGTGTGAGGAAAAAATAAATAAAAATCATTGTAGGAAGAAACACAAGTAATTCAAGAAACATGCAAAGATACTTTCTGCTTTCTTTGTCGGGGAAGGCCAAAACATGGTGGCTTCTTCCAGCAATCATTCCAGACCACTGCTTAGTACACTTTTTTTTTTTTTTTTTTTTGAGATGGAGTCTCCTCTGTCACCCAGGCTGGAGTGCAGTCGTGCAATCTCAGCTCACTGCAAGTTCTGCCTCCCAGGTTCACGCCATTCTCCTACTTCAGCCTCCCGAGTAGCTGGGACTATAGTCACCCACCACCACACTTGGCTAATTTTTTTTTTTCTTTTAGTACAGACGGGGTTTCACCTTGTTAACCAGGATGGTCTCGATCTCCTGACCTCGTTATCTGACCGCATCGGCCTCCCAAAGTGCTGGGATTACAGTCATGAGCCACTGCACCCGGCCACTGCTTAGTACATTTAAAAAGACACATGTAAACATTTGTATGTAGGGATGGATTTGAATCAATAACATGAGACTGGCATCTGAAGACTCAGTGGCTGTAATCAAAATGTTTGCTGAACATCCTTCAATACTTGATCCACAAACTTATTTTGAAATTAAAATGCCAAGGTGAGGATTAACACCTCTAGTTCAGTGGGGCTAATGAGACATGACTTATTAATCCTACAAGAAAATCGTAATTAGGCACCGGGGCACTGCTTGTTTCATTGTTAAATACTACCCAATCCCCAAAGAATTGGAAAATAAATAGAGACTAAAATAGAAAGGAGTGTTATAATTAGGCCCCCTGAAATGAAAGAAATAGTTTTTTTCTCCCCACAGAAAGTATTTGTCACTTTTTTCCCTAAATAACTCAGTATTAGCATTTGTAATAAAAGTTTGATGCAAACATTCTTGAAATAGCTAGACATGGGGACACCAGAGAAAGAGGAGAGTCTGATGCACCAGAACTCTGCTAAGAAGGCAATTGTACTGCTGAGTTTCAGCTGCAGCAAAACTCAGGTCACCGTCCAGGTTAATTAGCAAGATGACTTCATTATTATTTACTTCTTGTTCATGTAATAGGCTCTTCCACTAAGATACACTCATTTTAACACTAAAGATTTCAAGATGCAAGTCGAAAAGGAATTGCTTCACTTAATTTCGCTGGCATTTTTTTCAAACTATCCATAGTACCCAAAAAGGAAATGGGAGAAGGGAGGGCTGCAGCACAAGGGAATAGCCTACATTTACCCCCGCTTCCTAAAACTGAAAAGCTGGAACATAGCATACCCATGGTAATGCTCATGACCAACAACTTTGCCATAATATTTGGTGTTCTAAAATTGTTTTCATCAGTGGATTAAAGATAAGTGTAGAGAAGAAGAAAGAATAAGAGAGAAGAGGGAAGAGGGAGGAGGGGTTGGGAAAGTGGGAGAGAATCTTTGTAACATTCATTTACAACTTCAGAATAAGTCACCTTGTTAAGTTACAGCCAGAAAAAAATATCATTGGCATTCGACACACAATTTGTTACAAAGTATACTAATAAACCACATTGCCAAATTATGTCAGTCATATCTAACTAACAATAAGCAAATTGCCTTACACAGATGGAGAATGTGTAAGGTGCATAGATTTCCTGTGAGGCAACCTCAACTAAGACTTATTGATTAATGTTGTCCTGCTTGTTTATTCTGTTTAAAAGCACGGACTGCATTATTTTCACCTTCTTTTTTAAAAAAAAAAGAAAAAAAAGAAAAGAAAAGAAAAACCATTAAAACCTAAGCCCCACATTTCAAAATTTTCAAGCTTTAAATAAAGTTTCCTTATCTTTGGCAGAGGGAAGATTCCACATGTATAGGGTTCTCAAAGAAATGTCAGTGGCTAACTCCCCAATGCCAGAGCTTCGGAAATGCAAGAGTATCTCCAACTAAAGTTTTGGGAAACCAGTTTAGCAATTATTCCAATTATTGTCATATTGGATAAAACTATTAAAAGAAAGGTTGTTTTCTTTCCGTGTATACTAAACCATCAAAATTGTATTTGAAGAGAATAAAGAATAAGAAATTATCTAGGGAGACTGAGATCATGAGATTGCCCAACAGCTTCCCCCATTCAGTGGCCACAAATTGTACCCCTTGCTCAGCATGATGAATCTGTGTTCTTATTCAATGCAAGTAATAATGGGAAGCAAAGAAGCAATCATAGTATTTGAAAATAATATAGAAGACATATACAGCTCCAACCTTCCTAAGGTATGTGACATCTGATCAGTTTAAGTTAACTTCTTTGAGTATTTGGCTCCACATTTCAAAGTGGAAGTGCTAATAAAACCTGATAAGTTTGCTTTGAAAATTTTATGACATAGAATACATAAGACAGGTGCTCTGTAAAATATCAAGCAACAAATAAATGTATGAAAGGGACCGGGACACGAAAGGATAGGGGATCAATGAAAATCCATCACTGAAAATTAGGAAAATTATTGAAAACATATATACTGTTTTCTGCACAGATAAATGCCAGCAAGATCAGTAATGACCAACTTGGAGAGGGTCATTCGAAAAGGAAGGAAAGGTATAATTAATTCTTGTGAATCCACCTATGCCTAGATGCCATTGCCAAAAAAACTGTTAGATGGCTAATTTAATGGTTGGCTGAAATTCTGTTATAAATATAGCTCTCCATTTCTTCCCAACTGTCCTTCCCCTCTCTACATGGTAGAGTGAAAATATTACTGTTCTGAGAATCAGGAGCTAGGTAGCCTAGTTTGAGTTCACTAGATGTGTTTACTTTGCATTGATCATTTATTCATTCATTCATTCAGCCAATGTTTATTGACCTCTTAAGTATCAGGTCCTGTACTGACCACAGGAGATAGAGCAGTATACTTCTCACATGCCTTCCCTTCTAGCAGGGGTCTCTCAACTTCTCCAGCCTCAGCTCCTTCATCTGCAAGAAGCGGGAAATGAGTGCAGTGCTCTCTACAGTATCTTCCAGCCCTAATGTTCTCAGTGTTGATTCTCTCTGAAGATTTTCATTCTTTATTCTTCTCTAAAGACCTACATAATCTTACTGAGTCTTTCCCTCTTCATTAAATTATGAAATGTTGAGTCTGTATTTATGTATATATATTTACATACATGAACATATATATATATATATACACACACACATATCTGTATATAGCCTATAACCTATTTTCTAAATAGAATTCCTCCCTTCAATTTATGTATTGCACATTTTTGAGAGTTATTAAGGGAAGTCACTATGCTGTTTGTGAAGGCAATAGTCCCTGTCTTCTAAGTGCTTATAACATAATAGACAAGACAAGATAAATATACAGTAAATACACATCAGAATCCTTCCTTTGGAAGAAATCCCTTTCCATTAGTGGGATCAGAGGAGGTTTCTTCCAGGCAGTGAAGCTAAAGTGAACTTGGAGGAGAGGATAAGATACTGATAAGCAAAATTTAAAAAAAAAAAAAAAAAAGAGAGAGATCATCCAGGAAATAGTATGAGCAGAAGAAAAGAATAAGAAAGCGCAGAGTCTCTGAAAAAATACTGGCTATGGTGGACATGTCATATGTGGGATATGAGAGTTGAGACAAGTAGAGGAGATTGCAGCCAGATGTGAATTACAGCACCAAATTCAGGTGCTGGGACTTGATGCTGTAGGCTAGCACATCCCAGTAGAGTATAATACAAGCCACAAATGCAAACCACATATGTAATTTACAATTTTAGAGGCCTCATTAGAAAAGGTAAAAAGAAACGGGAAATTAATTTTAGTGATAAATTTTCTTTACTCAGTATAGGCATCACAACATAAAATCAATATATTTGACATTCTTTTTTTCATACTATGTGTTTGAAATCCAGTGGACATTTAACACTTTTGGTACATCTCAAGCTGTGCTCATGGCTAGGGGCTAGTGACTACCATGTTATATCATGCAGTTCTAGGCTATGAAAAGTTATTACAGGGTTTTAGAGGGAGAGCGGTTTAGTAAAAGCAACTTTTAGGCAGCTGAATGAGGCTTTTGTATGTAGATGTGTATCAGATTGTGAGGATGTTATAGCACAGGACAGAAAGTTGAACCTGTTGAAATCATCTGGTTTTGAAGCCTGGTGGTTGACTCACGGGTTATGAAAACTTGGGAGAAACATTGAGGCTACACAATCCAGTTGAAGAGAAAGTAGTGAGCTATATGCTGACTCATACATTTAAAAAAACAGAACTATTCTTTTGCATAGAACTATTCTTTTGCACCTGATTATTTTGTTTATCTCACTGGGCCTGAGCCAAATTAGGTTCATTCAATTCCACAAACAAGGATCAAACATCTAATAATGAACTGTGCCAGGTTTGGGGGACTCATAGATGTTTGGGGATTCATAGGCCGTTGTTCTTAATGTCAGTAACTTAATGTCATGGCAATTACACAACAGAGGGCAAAAGCTATTTTTGAAGACTTTGGAAACACAAAATAGGAACTATCCAGTTCTGCCTGGAAGAATCAAGAAATGGGGCAAGTGACGCCTGAGCTGAATGTTGAATGATAACTACAGTTTCTACAGGTGGAAATGGAAGAATGGTCATCATGTAGGGAAGGAAGAACCTGCTGGAAATTAGGAAAGTACCTGGCATGTCTGGGCAACAGTAAATATCTTCCCAATTTAGGATCTGTGTGGACATTTATCAAAAATGAAGCTAGAAAGGCAATTAAGGGTGAATTGGAGGAAGAGGGAGGTCAACATGTAGCTAAATGTAAAGTGGCTCCACTTTGCTGCAGAGACCTAGAGCCTCGTCAAAGAGAGAGGGCACTTCCAGAGCCCACAGGTGAGCACTGGAGAACATGGCTTTAACCTGAGAAAAGACAGAGAGGAGTCCGCTTCTGTGAGAGTAATATGAAGACAGTGGCTTACAGATTACAATCCAGAACACTGACTTGGTGTCAGATATAATGATCTGCCTTTTCACCGAAAAGTATTTGACATTTCACTAAATTGACCTTTGCTTGCCAATAGCAAACTCAATTGGATTACTTTCTCTGTTCAAAGTTTAATAGTATAGTCATAGGCACAATGTATCTCTTGAAGGTGAGCTTTTGTTGTTTGGTATTCTGTGTTCCCTGAACAAAAAGCTTCAAGAAAAAATCACTAGTTTTGTTTTTTCTTAAAGCTACAGGTGATGGAGAAATATGCCTGCATGAGTTTTCTATTGCAGCATAACAAAAGCCCACCACTATGGAAACTTAACATCCATTTATTAGCCAATAGTTCTTTAGGTCAGAAGTCCAGGTAGGCTCAGCTGGATTCTCTGCTGAGCATCTCACAAGGCTGAAATCAAGTTGTCATTTGGATTGTACTCTTGTCTGGAGATGACTCTCGGGAAGAATCTGCTTCCAAGTTCATTCTTGTGGTTGGCAGAATCCAGTTCCTTGTGGTTGTAGGAATGAGGTCCCAGTTTTCTAGCTAGCTATTGACTAGGGATCACAACTCCTAGAGGCTGCTTTCCAAATCCTTGCATCTTCAAACTAGCAACACTATGTCAATCCTTCTCTTGTGTGGAATCTAATCACTCCTTCTGCTACTTGCTAGAGAAAATACTCTGCTGTTAAAGAGCTTATCTGATTAAATTAGACCCACCTGAATGATCTCCCTATCTTAAGTTCAACTGATTAGTAACATTAATTACAATCTGTGAAATCTTTTGCCTCGTAATGTATCACAATCATAGTAGTAACACCAAGACCAAGATTATGGGGTCCATGTACAATTCCACACTCCCTTTAATAGCACATCAGAGTATCTTTCAAATAGAACCGTTTTTTTTTTTTTTTTCTGTAAACTGAAAGAAGCATTTGTTGCTAAAAATGAAACAAAAACAAAACAAAATCTTTGAATGTCCATAAAAGGGCAGATATAGAAGTTTTTCCTCTAAGTGGCTGATTAAATGGGGGGCGCAATAAATTTTTATGAATTTAAGAGAAAATGAATAAAATAAAAACAATTTTTATTTCCGATTGCATGGTAGAATAGGTACCCTATATCATCTATATCACCCTCACTGTTGAAATAACTAAAATATATGATGAAATAATTAAAATATATGTCTATATCTATAAATATACAACTGTACCTATGAGGCTGCTTGAAAGTAAAGAGTGAACAGATCCCTAACATAAAATAAATAAAATCAGAAAACCCGATTGGTAAGCAAGTTCCCAAGTGGGTACTGCTGTGAGAATTTTTGCTAAACCCTAGAATTCTTTGGCTTCCATTCTGATGGTTGTGTGGGACCAGCTGTGAGATACAGCCTAGGTCTTGGTTAGTGCAGGAAATCTAACAGGAGGCATTCATAATAACAGTATTCTAGAGAGCTATACTGTCAACGTAAGAATGAATTTGCAACAAACTCTGATATTTCACAAGCAAATTGATTTTGGCATAGTGTGAGAGGATAGAATTCTCTGAGGATTCATAATCCCAAATTGGTCTTTGCTTGAGTTCTGATTCATCGTGCATGTGTGGTCCATAAAACCTCAAGCATGATCCCAGACGACCATGTCCTCAGGTGACTAGCAGAAAAAAATTTATAACTTCTTTGAAAGAACTCAATTTCAGCCCAGGATTCAAGATACCACAAATAAAGTTTCTTATAAAATGAGCAGTCAAGAGTGAATAATCGCAAAACAATAAAAGAAGTAAGGCACTGTGAGTAAAATGACAGACCACAAAATCCTCATATAATAGAATTTTTGACATGGAATATAAAACAGTTATGTTTAAAGAAATTTTCTCACTTTGGGAGGCTGAGGTGGGCAGATTTCGAGGTCAGTCGATTGAGACCATTGTGGCCAACATGGTGAAACCCCATCTCTACTAAAATACAAAAAATTAGCTGGGGGTGGTGGTACATACCTGTAGTCCCAGCTACTTAGGAGGCTGAGGCAGGGGAATCACTTGAACCTGGGAGGCAGAGGTTGCAGCGAGCCGAGATCACCCCACTGAACTCCAGCCTGGCGACAGAGGGAGACTCCGTCTGAGAGAAAGAAAGAGAGAGAGAGAGAGAGCAAGGAAGGAAAGAAGGAGGGAAGGAAGGAGGGAGGGAGGGAGGGAGGGAGGGAAGGAAGGAAGGAAGGAAGGAAGGAAGGAAGGAAGGAAGGAAGGAAGGAAGGAAGGAAGGAAGGGAGGGACATTTTCTACGAGTTTGAAAATACGCTGAAGTTTGCTGCTGCCACTGGAGCCACTCCAATTGCTGGCCTCTTCACTCCTGGAAACTTCACTAACCAAATTCAGGCAACCTTCCAGGAGCCACAGCTTCTTGTGGCTACTGACCCCAGGGCTGACCACCAGCCTCTCATGGAGGCATCTTATGTTAACCTACCTGCCGTTGCTCTGTAACACAGATTCTCCTCTGCGCTATGTGGACATTGCCATCCCATGCAACAACAAGGGAGCTCACTCAGTGGGTTTGATGTGGTGGACACCAACTCGGGAAGGTCTGTGCATGTGTGGCACCATTTCCTGTGAACACCTATGGGAGGTCATGCCTGATCTCTACTTCTACAGAGATCCTGAAGAGTTTGAAAAAGAAGAGCAGGCTGCTGCTGAAGAGGCTCTGACCAAGGAGAAATTTCAGGGTGAATGGACTGCTTCAGCTCCTGAGTTCACTGCTACTCAGCCCGAGGTTGCAGACTGGTCTGAAGGCGTGCAGGTGCCCTCTGTGACTATTCAGCAGTTCCCTACTGAAGACTGGAGCGCTCAGCCTGCCATGGAAGACTGGTCTGAGCTTCTAGTCTCAGGCCACTGAATGGGTAAAAGCAACCACTGAATGGTCTTAAGCTGTTCTTGCATGGGCTCTTAAGCAACATGGAAATTAAGTTAACAGGAAATAAACATTAGTTTCTAAAAAAATAAAAAAAGAAAGAAAAGAAAATATGATCAGGGAACCTGAGACCATAAAAATAGACCAAGTGTTTGTACAATATTAGATTCTGCAAAGTAATATATAATAATTAAAAATTATAATGAAATGGATAATACCATTCAACATACTAGATAATAATGCAGATAGTGAACTGGCAGATCAATCCTAAGAAACAAACTAGAATGCAGTCCAGGGAGATGGAAAGATAGAAAGCATGAAACATAGGTCATTATAAAGGCTAGTGTAAGAAGGTTAAGCATATATCTAATCAGAGTTCCAGGAGGAGATAATAGAGATAATGGAGAAGAGGAATACTCAATGGGGTGATAAGAAAATCCCCCAATTTTTAAAAGATACCCATCTTAGAACTGGGAAACCTAGTGGATCCCACACAAGATAAATGAAAAGATTTCTACACCAAGACATATTAAAGAAAAGCTATAGAACACCAAAGTAAAAGAGAAGATCTTAAAAGCAAAAAAAGTGAAAAGAGAGATTGCTTTCAAAGTACGAATAGTTAGCCTGCTTATAAACTGCTTTTTTGATATGTAAATCTTCTACCACCCAGAGCTGTCTCCTTAATGACCTGGAGCTGTCTCTTTGACCTCAAAGGAGGTAGCGTGAGTTCCACTCATCCCCAACCCCCACTCCCCCACTACCATCCCATCTCCTGTCTTCTTACCACCCTCTTGTTGGTAAGAAGGCTCCGTGGGAGGGTAAGGGATTAATTTTGATTGGTAAATTTCTATACCCAATTTGTAAAACTACCTCCTGTCCTGGAGATTCAAAGTTTGTTTCTTCTCCATAAAGTGCCAATTAATAAACCAGATGGCCTGATTACATCGACCCAGCCCCTTCTTGTTTTTTTGTAATTTTCCACTTCCCTGACTCTCTTGGACCTGCCACTGGTTTCTCCCTCCCTGTTTCATCAGTCTCTCTTTAAACCGCCATCACCTCTACACAATTGGAGTTGAGCTCAGTTTTATACTTGTTATAAATAAAGCTTCTGTGCTGCAAAAGAAATAACACTCAAATATAAAATATTCTTTTTATTTCTCAGCAAGGCAATGTACTTGTACAGAAGGGTGCGCCCTTACAGATGGAGCCATGATGAGTGCCCACTTGACAAGGGAGGGGATTCTTATCCCTGACGCACGTGGCCCCTGCTGCTGTGTAGTTCCCCTATTGGCTAGAGTTAGATCGCACAGGCTAAACTAATTCCAATTGGCTAATTTAAAGAGAGTGACGGGGTGAGTAAGGTTTGGCAGGAAAAAGAGCAGGTAATCGGAATGAGTCAGGATGGAGCAGGTAATCGAAAAAGGTTGCTTTATGAGGAAGTTACGTTTAAAAGTAGAAGGCAAAGAATTGAATGTACTGACATACTGATTATTTGAAGAGAAATTTAGAACTCATGTCTAACATACCAAAGTCTCTCTCCACTAGTGCAGTAGTAGTACTGAAGAGAAACTGTCTTTACAACCTTTAACTGGTGTCTGGCTTTGTTTTTCTTTAACACCCCTCAATAAATGCGAACTTTATTCTGATATCTCAATACATTTCCCTGGTCCCCGTGAAGGTGTTTGCCTCCTGGATACTGACTCCTCTTTACAAGTATGTGTCTTAAATATTTTGCAGGCAATTACTAACCTAAGAGGTCTTTATTGAACACTAAGTATCTTAAAATCCAGTTAAGAAAAAGAGACTAAGATTAATTTTTTGAGGAGAAAATTTTAGTAACTTACTCTTTTGAAACCAGCTTCAACTCACTACTAGTCTTAAGAGCTGATCATCAGGATGATCTTTCAAAAATTAGTTCATCCTAATGAACACAGCTCAAAGAAACAAGTCCTACGTATTTTTGCCTTTAGGAATGAGAAGAAATTAAGGAAAATATTTCTGCATTTGGTTTGAAATGTCACAAATTTTGTTTGCTGAATGGAGGGAAATTCTACTTCTGGCAGAAGGAAAATGAAAGAGCTGAGATGCAAGAAGGAATAGTGTGACACAAACTAGATTAGTGGTTGCCAAGGGCTGGGAGGGAAAAATGGAGAAATGGGGTAGACTGCTAGAGGGTACAGTGTTTTTTGGGGGGTGATGAAAACGTAAATGTAAAGTTGATTGTGGTGATGATTGCACAATACTGTGAATATATTAAAATGTAGGTATACTTTTAAATGGGTGAGTTGTATGTGAATTATATCTCAATATAAAGCTGAGACCAATAAAAAAGGAACAGTGAGCGATGGTATTGATAAATGTGGATAAATCTAGAACAAATATTGTCTAAAACAGAAATAAAAATAATGTCCCATATAAGGGGATTTGGAGAATCAGTCTATAATAACATTTCTGCTTAAAAAAAAAATGTACATATTAGTGAAGAGGAGATATTGGAATTGGTGTACTAATTCCACCATTGTCAGTCTCAGAAATTATTCAGGCAACTAGTTTATTTCCTCTCTTGCTAGCCTTGATAAATCTATTATAATCCTTCTCATCCTAGCATGATGTTTTATGAGAGGAACCATTGCTCCATCCAGAGAGAGTGAGAAAGACTATTAACACTTGTTAATTTCAAATTATTTGACACCTCTTTCATTTCTTCTAAGTTCTGTACTTTTACAAAAATTACTTCAACTCTCTCTTAAAATTTGTTTGTGCATACGTTGTTTTACTGTGCTTCACTTTATTCTGCTTCACAGATACTACTTTTTTTTTTTTTGTAATTGAAGATGTGTTGCAACCCTGCATTGAGCAAGTCTACCAGCACCATTCCTCCAAAGGCATGTGCTGATTTCATGTCTCTGTGCCACATTTGGGTAATTCTCTCAGTATTTTAAACTTTTTTGTTATTATGTCTGTTATGGTGATCTGTGATCGGTGATCTTTGGTGTTACTACTGTAATTATTTTAGGCACCATAAACTGCACCCACATTAGACAGTGGACTTGATCAATAACTGTGTGTGCTCTGTCTGCTCCACCAACCAGCTGTTCTTGTCTTTCTTCCTCTCCTCAGGCCTCCCGATTGCCTGAGACACAACAATATCGCAAGTGGACTAATTAATAGTCCTACCATGGCCTCTACGTGTTCATGTTAGAGTCACACATCTCTCGCTTTATTTTTTATTACTTTTGTTGTAATTTCAACTTTTATTTTAGATTTAAGGGGTACGTGTGCAAGTTTGTTACCTGGGTATATTGTACCCTGAACTCTAGGGTACAAATGATCCCATCACCCAGGTACTGACCATAATACCCAATAGTTAGTTTTTCAATCCTTGCCCCTTCTCTCCCTCCTACCTCTAGTAGTCTGCAGTGTCTGTTGTTCCTATGTTTATGTCCTTGGGTGCTCAATGTTTAGCTCCCACTTATAAGTAAGACATACAGTATTTGGTTTTCTATTCCTGCATTAAGTCAGTTAGGATAATGGCCTCCAGCTGCACCCAAATTGCTGCAAAGAACATGATTTCATTTTTTATGGCTGCATACTATTCCATAGTGTATATGCACCATATTTTCTTTACCCAGTCTGCCACTGATGGGCACCTAGGTTGATTCTATGTCTTTGCTATTGTGAATAGTGCTGCAATAAACATATGAGTACACATTTCTTTTGGTAGAACAATTTAATTTCTTTTGGATATATACCCAGTAATAGGATTGCTGGGTCAAATGGTAGTTCTGTTTTATGTTCTGTGATGTCTCTTACTTTAAATAAAAAGTGTTTCAAACATATGTGTAAATATCACATCTGTTTACAGCATTGTTTATTGGATGTGTTTAAGCTTACTGTTGAGACCTACTGTTTATTTAAAAAGGTTGCTTTCAAAAGATTACTGTTCATTGACAGTGCACCTAATCACCCTAGAGTCCTGATGGAGATGTACAAGGAGATTAATGTCGCTTTCATGCTTTCTATTACAATATCCATTCTACAGTACATGGATCAAGGAGTAATTTCAACTTTCAAGTCTTATTATTTAAGAAATACATTGCAAGCTGAGCACGGTGGCTCACACCTCTAATCCCAGCACTTTGGGAGGCTGAGGCGGGTGGATCATCTGAGGTCGGGAGTTCGAGACCAGCCTGACCAACAGGGGAAACCCCATCTCTACTAAAAAAGCAAAATTAGCCAGACGTGGTGGCACATACCTGTAATCCCAGTTATTCAGGGGGCTAAGGCAGGAGAATTGTTTAAACGTGGGAGGTGGAGATTGCAGTGAGCTGAGATTGTGCCATTGCAGTCCGGCCTGGGTAACAAGAGCCAAAACTCTGTCTCAAAAAAAAAAAATATATATATAGATATATATATATCTATATATATGTATTTCATGAGGCTATAGCTCCCATTGTGATTCCTCTCATAGATCTGAGCAAAGCAAATTGAAAACCTTCTGGAAAAGATTCACCATTCTAGCTGCTATTAAGAACTTCTGTGATTCATGAAAGGTGATCAAACTATCAGCCTTAACAGATGTTTGGCAGAGGTGGATATCAACCCTCATGAATGACGTTGGGAACTTCAAGACTTCAGTGGAGGAAGTAACTACAGATGTGGTAGAAATAGCAAGAGAATTAGTGGAACCTGAAGACGTGACTGAATTGCTGCAATCTCATGATCAAACTTGAAAGGATGAGGAATTGCTTCTTATGGCTGAGCAAAGAAAATGGTTTCTTGAAATGGAATTTACTCCTGGTGAAGATGCTGTGAACATTGTTGAGATGACAACAGTGGGTTTAGAATATTACGCAAACTTCACTGATAAAGTAGAGACACATTTTGAGCAGACTGACTCCAATTTTGAAATAAATTCTACTGTGGATAAAATGCTGTCAAATAATATTGCATCCTGCCGAAAACTCTTTCATGAAAAGAAGAGTCAATCAATGTGGCAAATCATTGCTGTCTTAATTTAAGAAATTGCCACAGCTGCCCCAACTTTGATAACCACCACCCTGGTTAGTAGCCATCAACATCGAGGCAAGGCCCTCCACCAACAAAAAGATTACAATTCACTGAAGGCCCAGTTGATCATTAGCATTTTTTTTAGCAATACAATATTTTAAAATTAAAGCATGTACATTGTTTTTTAAAACACTATACTATAATAATGCTATTACACACTTAATAGACTACAATATAGTGTAAACATAACTTGTATATGCTTGGGAAACCAAATGATCTGTGTGACTCACTTTACTCTGATTTTTGCTTTATTGCGGTGCTCTGGAACCAAATCCACAACATCTCCAAGGTGTGCCTATACTACTCAAGGATTAGATTTGCACTAATGAATGCGTATCCAGCCCTAGACTCAAATAATGACAACTCTTCATAGAAAGAGGATGAATTTACCCAACACAAACACTGAAGGTCAATACAGCTAGACTATATTTTGAACTCTGCTAGTTATAGGTGCTAGGTAGACTGGGGCACTACACCTTAATGAGGTCTTGGCTTCCTCATCTATAGAATGGAGAATAAAATAGTCTTGCATCCCTTATATTTTTGTTGTGAAAGTCCAATAAAATGTTTAAACTAGTGCTTTAAAAACTGAAAAGCGCTATACAAATGGATAGTATTTTGAAAACTGTTCGCCGGGCATGGTGGCTCACGCCTGTAATCTCAGCACTTTGGGAGGCCAAGGCAGGTGGATCATCTGAGGTCAGGAGTTTGAGATCTGCCTGGCCAACATGGTAAAATCCCATTTCTACTAAAAGAAATACAAAAGTCAGCTGGGCGTGGTGGCGCATGCTTGTAGTTCCAGCTACTCGTGAGGCTGAGACAGGAGAATTGCTTGAACCTGGGAGATGGAGGTTGCAGTGAGCAGAGATCACGCCAATGCACTCCAGCCTGGGTGACTGTGTTTATGTTTATTAAATGAACAGTAGGTTATCTGTCTGTAAAGTTTTCAGGAGGTTGTACTTACACAAATTTGCTAAAATTTTATATTAAACATGTTAAATTTTCTGGATCTAACTTGGTAATTTGAATGTGATACATTCATATTTCTGCACAGTCTGCTAATGGCTTAATTCTTCACATAAAATATTTAATGTTAAAAATCAGCATTCATCATCAGTCATTACAAAAGAAATATATGGCATAGTGTTATGGAAATTGAAAAGGAGAAAAAAATCACTGCAGAGAGAGGATAATGAAAACTACAATGAAATGAAGCTCGATGATAAAAATACAATCATACTTTTAATGTATTTATGGCATTAAAAGCCATATATATATATATATCTTTGGTATTCATTATAAACAAAAACAAAACTTGAGGTAAATAAAATTTAAAAGTTGGCTTTCTATCTGGTAGTGAATACTACCTTTGATTTTAAAATAGATACCTTCAACTGTTAACGGATATGACAAGTAGAACTAATATTACTATAAAACTGATGTTTGCTACATGGAGCAGAGGGAAGAGCTTAATCCAGTTAACTGGAACTCTTTAACTGCAGGAGCCTATATCTCTAGAATGATGTTTGGACCATGTATATTAACTTAACTAACTATATAATTGTTACCTCTCCAACTCACACTTTTCTATATAAATACAAGATTAAAGAAGGAAAGATTCTGCTTCTGAACTCACTGGCAGGTCAAATTTACTAAACTAACAACTGTTTAATGCAGTGAAAAGAAATTTGGGGGAAGAGTGGATAAACATTAGTTTATCCCTTCTATAAACATTAGTTATCTATACCAGTGAGATACTGGGATTAAGAGTAATTGGGATTCCAGGCCCAAACAAAATTCAGTTCCCATATTTTTTCTTAAGACATCATTCTACTAAATGAGACCCCAGAACAGAAGCAGAATAAACTGGCTCCTTTTAAATCTCGTAATTACAAATGCAAAATGAGTATCCTCCTGCAGACAGAGAGCCAGAGGACTACTCAAGCTAACACAATAATGGGGCTGTGATAAATAATCTATGCCTGATACGGAAAGCTCAATGGAGGAAAGAAAAGAACAACCCATATGAAAATTTGGAATTTGCTCAAAGCTACTCCCGCCATCACTCCAGGGAGGATAAGCAGTATTCCACCGTGCAGTTCTGTATAATTTATCAACCTTTTTCCTTTTCATTTCTAACACTGACCCTTTATGGTTAACTGAAGAAACAAAGAGCTAAATAGCTTCCTTAGCCATTTGATAGAGCAATTATGAGCATCCTGACTGATAGACTTTCTGCTTCATCTACTAACAAATGGTGTCCATTTTCCTCTTAATCTCTACCCCATCTCCACATTCGACTTGACACACGCACAACACTCCTTTTTGTGCCCTGTTCCTGTGCCCCTCTTCCTTTGTTTCCTTCTCATTACAGCTCTCTTATGTGATTACTGTTACAGAAGGAACACGAATTCTTTATGACAATTTTCCTCAGCTGCCCTTGGTTAATTTTTTCAAAATGTGATTTCTATGGGCTCCCTGACAACAGTGCAGATTGAAAGCTCATCAGTACAATCTTTCTTAAGTATCGGTTTCTTTTCTAAGAAATTTTATGTCTTAGGACAAGAGGAATGTTTCTCCCAGTAATATGCAGTATGACGTGGTGCAGCCATCTTTAAAGATGTCAGGACTGTTTAAAACTGGGGGCTATTAAGACATTAAAAATTAGGGGGCCGGGCGCGGTGGCTCAAGCCTGTAATCCCAGCACTTTGGGAGGCCGAGACGGGCGGATCACAAGGTCAGGAGATCGAGACCATCCTGGCTAACACGGTGAAACCCCGTCTCTACTAAAAATACAAAAAAAAAAAAAAAAAAACTAGCGGGGCGAGGTGGCGGCGCCTGTAGTCCCAGCTACTCGGGAGGCTGAGGCAGGAGAATGGCGTGAACCCGGGAGGCGGAGCTTGCAGTGAGCTGAGATCCGGCCACTGCACTCCAGCCTGGGTGACAGAGCGAGACTCCGTCTCAAAAAAAAAAAAAAAAAAAGACATTAAAAATTAAAATGTACCTCAGGCACGAATTTCCCACCACAATGCAGTTGTCTTTACTTCCTTCTGCATTCATCTCTCATTATAAGAACATTCATTTCTCCCTAGAATAAGAGAATTTGGGGCCCAGAGGGATTGCAGAACTCATTCCTTCTCAGGCCTTTGTTTGTAGGATGAGAAAACAGAAGATCGGGGGTTAAGTGGTTTACACAAAGTCACATAGCAGCAGGGTAACATAGTTTGAGCTTCCTGTTTTGTTTTTCCCTTGAAGGGAACATGAAATGGAGAAATAATTTCCTGCCCCAGAGAAGGAGCAAATGTCCTCAGCTATCTGCATTTTCTTACCTGTTTGATAGAGATACTGTCCCTTCACCTCACAGGATTTCCCCCACTAATCTATTGTGATGAAACCCTTTCTTCTGGGGTGTGTGTGTGTGTGTGTATCTCACAGCACTACCTTGTGTGGCACATACTCTGCTATGGTTATTGTACTTAGGACTCTAAGGCTTTGTGGAGAGCTACCATGTTCTCGAAGGCAGACACCATTTTCAGTGTTGGTTACCCAAGGAAGAGACGAGCCTCAGGGAAGACCACAGAACTGAGAGGGAGAAATAAAAGGGAGTGAAAATCCCAATTCTGTAAAAAGATGTGAAGGGTTGTGTTCGTGTGTGATGGAGTTAAGACAGTGTCTGTCTCTTACCGTTCAGTGTCTGAAGAAGAAAGGAGGTACCACTGTGAAGAGCCACAACCCCCACACAAGTAATCTATCCTGAAAGACCAAAAAGTCTGGTTGCAGAATCAGGCACATAATTGGTGGGGCCCAGGGCAAAATAAAAATGCAGAGAATTCTAAGACAGCGACAACAGAGCATTAAACCAAGCACAGGACCTTTCTGATCACAGAGCCCCATGTAAATGCACAGATACCAGCTCATGTCTCACCACAAGTAGTTACTTTAGTAATGTCTGGTCTACACATACCCAGTGAAGTCTTCACTTGCATGTGGTTTTTGAAGAAAAGAGTCTTGTTGAAGGAAGAGTTGTGCTTTTTGGAGAGTAGTTTGATTGTGCCTACTTGGGCAGGAGGTAAGGACTCTTCAAGGCTGATTTTAGGGCCAGGAGGTGAGATTCCAAAGTGCAGCAGATCCTGCCTTTGTAGGGATTCTTCCTTCACTGCCAATCTACGAGAATCAGAGGCTACAGCCACACCCCTTGAATGTGCCTGAACTCTCATAAGAGGATCTAAGTTCTATGTTTAACAGATGATGCAGTTTCCTTAGATGTATATCAAGAGTTGAACAGTAGAAAACTGCAAAAGTAATGAGGCAGAATCTGGGTCTGTTGTCCATATTATTTCCGGCATCTGCAGTTCCTGATGCATGGTAGGTCCTCAGTAACTATTTGTTGATGACTGGTAACAGGTAGTTATCTTAGTGTTGAAATTTGGTGGAGTCCTTCTGGCCCTAAAAGGAAAATCAGAGATTTAGAGAAGAAAGGTGCCTCTGGTAATAAAAAGAAAAAAGTTTTCAAGCATGTTAAGGATGCTAATTTTAATACTGCAATTTAAGAAAATGTTAGCATGCCTAAGAAGGGGAGACTTTTAGTATCATTTTGCATACAAGCTAATTATATATTATTTTATAGGTTTATTAAATCCTTATAAAGTTTCCTAAGATTTTTAGGTGTACTGTTGCTATCAGTATTACTAAAGAATAGTATCTCAGCAGTCTCTTCTTTTTAGGTTATTTTATTTAGAGAACATAGTCAGTGGCAGGCTATAGGGAAAAGCAAAAAAGCTGGGAAGAAAGACTTAAAAAAGTCAAAAAAGAAAGAAAAGGATCCCAGGGGTCTCAGACATGAAAACAGGCCTCTGTAAAAAGGCAAAATGAAGAGAGAGGCTAAAAACAGAAGGTGAGAGGTAGGCCCCCCTCTTTTTTAAAAGAGTTCTTGGTACCATACTGCACACTTGATTGGAACTTCAGAAAGACCTGATTATTGAATGTGCAAAAGAAAAATAAATGGGGCATAATCAGTGGTGTCCTGGTAAATACTTAACAACTAGCTCTTGGGGAGGAGGGTATGGTTTGTAGTATTTGTCCATTTCTGTTGCATAAATTCTTCATGGCCGATTTTTTTTGCTCTTCTTTTATTATTATACTTTAAGTTCTAGAGTAGATGTGCATAACGTGCAGGTTTGTTACAGAGGTATGCTTGTGCCATGTTGGTTTGCTCCCATCAAGTCATCATTTACATTAGATATTTCTCCTAAAGCTGTCCGTCCCCCAACCTCCCACCCCCAAACAGGCCATGGGGTGTGATGTTCCCCTCCCTGTGTCCATGTGTTCTCATTGTTCAGCTCCCACTTATGAGTGAAAACATGTGGTGTTTGGTTTTCTGACCTTGTGCTATTTTGCTGAGAATGATGGATTCCACCTTCATCCATCTGCCTGCAAAGGACATGAGCTCATCCTTTTTTATGGCTGCATAATATTCCATGGTGTATATGTGCCACATTTTCTTTATCAAGTCTATCATTGATGGACATTTGGGTTGGTTCCAAGTCTTTGCTATTGTGAATAGTGCCACAATAAACATACATGTGCATGTGTCTTTATAGTAGCATGATTTATAATCCTTTGGGTATATACCCACTAATGGGATTGCTGGGTCAAATGGTATTTCTGGTTCTAGATCCTTGAGGAATCACCACACTGTCTTCCACAATGATTGAACTAGTTTACACTCCCATCAACAGGGTAAAAGTGTTCCTATTTCTCCACATCCTCTCCAGCATCTGTTGTTTCCTGCCTTTTTAATGATCACCATTCTAACTGGTGTGAGATGGTATCTCATTGTGGTTTTGATCTGCATTTCTCTGATAACCAGTGATGACGAGGATTTTTTCATGTGTCTATTGGCTGCATAAATGTCTTCTTTTGAGAAGTGTCTGTTCATATACTTTGCCCACTTTTTGATGGGGTTGTTTGATTTTTTCTTGTGAATTTGTTTAAGTTCTTTGTAGATTCTGGATATTAGCCCTTTGTCAGATGACTAGATTGCAAAAATTTTCTCCCATCCTGTAGGTTGCCTGTTCACTCTGATGATAGTTTCTTTTGCTGTGCAGAAGCTCTTTAGTTTAATTAGATCCCATTTGTCTATTTTGGCTTTTGTTGCCATTACTTTTCGTGTTTTCATCGTGAAGTCTTTGCCCATGCCTATGTCCTGAATGGTATCACCTAGGTTTTCCTCTAGGATTTTTATGGTTTTAGGTCTTACATTTAAGTCTTTAATCCATCTTGAGTTAATTTTTGTATAAGATGTAAGGAAGGGATCCAGTTTCAGCTGTCTACCTATGGCTAGCCAGTTTTCCCAGCACCATTTATTGAATAGGGAATCCTTTCCCCATTTCTTGTTTTTGTCAGGTTTGTCAAAGCTCAGATGGTTGTAGATGTGTGGCATTATTTCTGAGGCCTCTGTTCTGTTCCATTAGTCTGTATATCTGTTTCAGCACTAGTACCATGCTGTTTTGGTTACTATAGCCTTGTAGTATAGTTTGAAGTCAGGTAGCATGATGCCTCCAGCTTTGTTCTTTTTACTTAGGATTTTCTTGGCTATGTGGGCTCTTTTTTGGTTCCATATTAAATTGACAGTAGTTTTTTCCAATTCTGTGAAGAAAGTCATTGGTAGCTTGATAGGGATAGCATTGAATCTATAAATCACCTTGGGCAGTATGGCCATTTTCACAATATTGATTCTTCCTGTCCACTTCATCACCAATTTTAAGCTACCAAGATGAATTGATTGAATATGAAATCTTAAGCTACTAAGATGAATTCACTAAATGTGAAATTGGGAGGAGATGTGTAGTATTCCATTGTACAGATGCAACAGACTTAACCTCAAGACCATAGATAATAGTAAAATGGAGTAAGATAATTAGGAAATAAGGAGTTTTTCAAATTTATTACCTTTGCTTTACTTAATTATAAAGTTATATAATACAATTTTAATTTTTAATAATGAGTTTAACAACTGGCTTGCAAAGTAGGAGCCAGCTGTAGCGTGCCAGTGGATGGGCATCACCACATGACTCTACCATCTGTGTTAAAATATAAAAAGAGCTTTTTCTATTTTTTTCTTTCTTAAAAGGAATTCAGAATAGTGTAATAGGAGACAAGAATCTCCTAAGAGTATTTTTTGTCACCATCCTGCCAAAGGTTTTTTTCTTTTTAAACACTCAACTCAGAATTTGCAGATTGAAAGTTTAGACAGAGATGAGGGATACATTTATTTCTACCAATAAAATCTGCAATATTTTCAACTTTGCATGAACTTCATAGAGAGGCAGAGTGGTGCAATGTAGAAAGCCCTAATATAATTATTTACAACCCCAGACTAAGCAGTTTGAAGCTTTGAGCAGGTCATTTCACCTCCCTAGGCTTTGAGACAAGGATGCCCACTGCCCCACTTCTATCACAGGGCAACATGTATGTGTCAGGTGGGGGCTTCTCACATGCTGCAATGCTGAGATCTGCCACTTATTTTTAATGGTTCCATAAAAGTAATATGTGTTTGTATAGAGGCAAATAAAACAGATACGGCAAAACCTTAACAGTCAGTGAATCTAGGCAAAGGATATATGAGTATTCAATTTTTTCAAAATAAAAAGATAGAAAAACTAAGGTCATTTATACACAGATAGCACTTGGCAAACATGCTAAGTAGTATACAAAGACAAAGTAGTGGTATCTAAAGAGATGTGGTATCCAGATGCCATAATCTTAGGATATTCAAAGTTCATTTCATCTAACTGATTGGATTACTCAGCAATCATTTACTGAGTATCAGTGACTCTAAATGCTGGAGATAACTCAATAATGCACAACACATACTTCTTAATCTCACAGAATTTGATCTAGTTAGAGTTACACACAAGTAAACAGACAATTACAATATGGCTTAAATAGAATTAAGTAGAGACTGTTGTGGTGCCATATAGGAATAACATCTAAACCAGCCCTAAGTGATGAAGAAAGACTTTCCTAAGGAACCTAAGAGCAGTGAGAACCTAAGATCTAAAACATAGAAATTAAACCAAGGCCTGGGAGGGAGAGCAAGCATCCGTTGACGTGTCTATCATTTATACTATAAGCCAAACAACACATGCCCATTTACTCCTCAGAGCAGTGCTGTGGGGCAGGTTATTGGTATCCCATTTGACAGAACTGATCAACAGAGCACAGAGTTGGCGTTTTCAAGCAATGGAAATCTTATGAAGAAAGGCCTTGAAGCAAAACTGACCATGGCTTATTCAAAAGAACTGCAAGTTGTTCTGTGTATTGCAGTTTGTATATGTAAGCTTTGGGTGGGGTATGTGGAGTTACAGTGGAAAGGAGTAAGGGGTCTTGTGGATGATAGGCAGCTATTAAAGGGTATTAAGCCTGGAGATGATGTGATCCGGTTTCCATCGGGAAAGATTACTCTGACATCAGTATGAAGAATAAATTGAGGAAGGAACAAAACTAATAGTAGGGATACCACTTGGCAGCTCATAAGGTAGTCTAAAAGACACAGTGGCCTGAACCAAGTCTGTCCCAAGTGATGACAGAAATGAGGTGGATTCTAACAGTACTGGAGGTAGCATCTTACTGGCTGATTGGACATGGGGACAGGGTGGAGACCAGAATGACAACTTCCAAGGGTTTTGGCATGGGTGAGGGCAGATGGGAGCCATTCACTGAGATCTTGAGAGGAAGTGCTATGGGAAGGGGTGTGTAGGGATTGGGTGATAATGGGAGGGCAAAAACAGATTTAATCAAGATCTTACAAAGACCAGCACATAAGAATCTGAGTCTGTGACAAGTGGCAGCTAATCCTAACGGTATTTTGATCATCTACTATAAATCTTTCTAAGAGATAGTTGTTGAGTCATGGAGAGAAAAAGTGAGGTATGCATGATTCTGGTCAGTTTTAATTATAAGTGGCTTGGTGAATATGAAAAACCCTTGGTAAATTATGGAAACATGACCTTTCATTATAATTGCTACTGTCATTACTTATTAGTATTTTCTCCCTGCTTTCATCAGGTTCAAACAACCTAAATGGTCCCTTTTACCTGGACTTTTATGGAAACATTTTTCCTCCTTTTTTTTTTTTTTTTTTCCGTCTCCCCATCCTCTAACTCAAGGTTCAGTGGCAGGTAATTTGGATGGAGTTAAGTGGTTTTTGTTTGCTGTCAGTCAATGAACAAATATTTATTAAGAATCTCCCAGAAGCTAAGCTGTGAGGGCACAAAGACATAAGAGTGATAGAATGGACTTTGGGGACTGGGCCAGGGTAAGGTAGGGAGGGGGATGAGGGATAAAAGACTACATGTTGGGAACAGTGTACACTGCTCACATATCAAGTGCCCTAAAATCTCAGAAATCTCCACCAGAAGATTTATCCATATAACAAGATAACATATAACCATCTGTATCCCCAAAACTATTGAAATTATTATTTTTTAAAAAGTCTCCCACGGGCCGGGTGTGGTGGCTCACACCTGTAATCCTAGCACTTTGGGAGACCGAGCCTGGTGGATTGCCTGAACTCAGGAGTTTGAGACCAGCCTGGGCAACATGGTGAACCCCTGTCTCTACTAAAACACACACACAAAAAAATTAGCCAGACATAGCAGTGAGCACCTGTAGTCCCAGCTACTCGGGAGGCTGAGGCAGGAGAATTGCTTGAACCCAGGAGGCAGAGGTTGCAGCGAGCCGAAATCGTGCCACTGCAATCCAGCCTGATGACAGAGCGAGACCCTGTGTCAAAAAAAAAAGAAAAAAAAATTATCCCATGTAAGTATCCAAACTCTGTGACTAGTGCTGCAATCATAGGGTCATGTTCTTTGGGGTCAGATAATTCTGAATTTAAATCCTCTTTCTGCATTTACCAGCCACAGCTCTTGGGTAAAAAAAATCTACTCAGGTCTCTGCTCAGTTTCCATAAAACAGAAAAGAAAAAAGATAATATTACAGAGGTCTGTTGTATCATATGAGATAATAAATATAAAAGAAAGTAACACAGACCCTAGTGTTCAATAAATGTAGTTCCTGTCCACCTCATAAGGCTGTTGCTAAATGAACTAATACTCAAAAGAGGGTTATGATTTCCTTGGAATAATTCTGCTGTATAAGTTCAGTCATTTTTAATGAACTTTGCTGCTATTGTTCCTCTTACTGTTTTTACTGGTACCAAGGGTTTGTGGTAACCATGTCTACAAACCTTTGAGCAGCACTTGAATACATCTTTATTATTATTATTTTTGAATCTCCTTATTTCTTTGTTTCATCTGGGGACTCATTTCTTTCTTTGCTTAGTGCTGCTTTAGAGAAACCGCCAGATGTCTCTACAATTTGTCGTTTCTGGCCACATACTCTGTTATTTAGATACTCTGCTTTGTTCAGCCAAGATACCGTGTCTGTTAAAGCTTTAGGAGTCTGAAGAAACTAATTGTGCTGTTCTTGGCAGGCGAAATGAAAGACACTGAGAGATTAAAAACTGGAGATAGGAGGAGCTTAAATGTCACTGTAGGACTTCAACCACTTTTTATATAAAAAGAAATAATAAACTTTTTTAAAAAACTTTCTATAAATTTCCCATTACCAGTATAACTGCTTTGATGAAAGGTTATTAAAATACCCAGTAAAGCTGGCATAGCTAAAGGAATGGGATTTGAGGGTTGGAGAAGCAGTTAACATTCTACCCAATTTAACAGCATTGTCCATAAGGATCGAATGGTGTGCCTTCTCTTTGTCTTATATTCCTAGACCAAAAGCAACAATCTCCAGCTTTTAAGACACCATCCTGGCAGATTCAAATGCTTTATAATGTTATAGAAAACCAAAGAGGCATTTTCGGAGTTAAATTAACCAGATATCTTTGGTTTTCCCTGGGGAAGTTTTATTCAGAGCTGCTATGATATTGTCTCTTAGGACATAGTTTGAGACTGGTTACAAAACAGAATGAGATTTCACTTTCTATCTGCTGGAGAGCCTCAATAGAAACTTCTGGCTTGGCCTCCTCATTTCTCAACAATTCCAAGAGATTTCAGCTCAAGAAGAGCTGAAAGAGAAATATTGACTGTGTGTGTGTATTCATGTACCATCTTGCTTTGAACCAAAAAATACAGCATTAGCATTCTAATTCTTAACAAGAATTTCCATTAAAAGTTATTTATACTTAAAAATACTATTTTTCATAATTCAAGTATACTATTTATGAAAACTGCATTTATTTTATTTTTCTCTGTAAAATGCCTTGCAATAATTAATCTGCCTTCTGAAGCTATTAATTATGCTTCATTTTTGCACAATGCACAAATGTTCACAAGTTCTATCCTACTGTTTTACTCAGTGCTCACATTTTAAGAACGCTGTGAGACAGACATTGTTATCATAATTTTATGGATGAGGAAAGCAAAACTCAGAAAATTTCCATTATAAAACCAAACCAAAATGTGACCCAAGGTCTTTTGACTCCCAATCTAGTGGTCTTTCCACTTCACAATGAGTGGCTCACTCATATTAATTGAGATCTTCAGTAAAAATATTAGTTCTCAGTGTCACAGTAGATAGGAAGGTACCTTGCAATGCATACTGGGCCTGCCGTAACCAGAGGGGGCGGTGTAGGGAGCCAGACCAGTCTTGTGAACAAAATGCTGGAGAAATCATGTCTCCTGAAGAGGAAAAAAAACCTCAGCAGGCATGTTTAAGGCATCTCAGGCACAGAGAAGCTAGGCTGGCTTCTAGATACTAGATTAGTATCTAATCCCACAGAGCAAAACCTCTATGGTAAAAACTGGGTTTATAGCCTAGTATATACCAGATGACCTGTGTATTGTAATTGGATGCTGATAGTTTTTTCATCATAGTTTCCTAAATCTTGCACTACTTCTTCAGTAGGCTTCACATTCTGTCATGTTTTTCTTCTTTTTCCTGTCTGCTAAACTTGAGCAGTTTAACGATTAGGTCATTTTATAATTTCACTCACCCCTACATGCAAAAGCCTTGCAAGTTTTATTCCCGAGCCCAACTATTATCCTTTGGTCCTGTAATTATTTATACAATGGACATGACCCATTTCTACCCACCAAAGGAATGTGTATTGGGATTTTTCCCCTAAACTCCACATCCACCGAGATCAAGATCACTTCTTAGGAAGACACCAGTAAGATCCGGAAGTCTCGAAGGAGGAGGCATAGGAAAGATATCCCAGGTCAGCAAGGAAGCTGATGATTGCACAGAGATAAGAGAAAAGGCGTATGGGGAACAGTGCAGGGACTGACCTGACAGGCTCAGAGGCTGGAGTGAGTGACTTAAGAGGGTGAGAAGCTGACTGTCTACACTGGGACCTCAGAAGGAAGGGCATAGACTTTCAAGAGGAAGCAATTGAACTTGATCCAGTGAACAACCAAAAATAGATGAGGGACAAAATAACTTATATTAGGAAGATTAATAGTACTATGCAGGGCCATGGGAGATGAACGAGGAGAGTATACCAAAATATTAAGGAACAAGGGAGGCACAAAGTGCCTACACGGCACAAAGCAAGAAGAAATTAAGGAGAAATAATTTTTACTGACCTTGGTGGCTGAAGATACAAAAGATGGTAGAAAATGATAAGCTTTATTACTTTATTCTACTTTTTTTGTGTTTTTTTAATTTTTGTTTTTGTTTTTGTTTTTGAGACGGAGCCACGCTCTGTCACCCAGGCTGGAGTGCAGTGGCATGATCTCGGCTCACTACAACCTCCACCTCCCGGGTTCAAGTGATTCTCCTGCCTCAGCCTCCAGAGTAGCTGGAATTACAGGCACCCGCCATCATGCCTGGCTAATTTTTGTATTTTTGTAGAGATGGAGTTTCACCATGTTGTCCAAGCTGGTGATCCACTCGCCTTGGCCTCCCAAAGTGTTGGGATTACAGGCGTGAGCCACCACACCCAGCCTGTTCTAGTTTTATAAATACAAAATTAATTCACACTCGTTGAATCAGAATATCTGAGGGTGGTAGCAAGTGTGTGTGTTTTAAAGGCTCTGCAGACTTACCATAGAGAATCACTGGCCTGTGCAGCAAAGCAGATTCTGGGCTTAGTACCTTTCCGTAAGCTTTCTAGTGCTTCTGAGTCAGTCAGTAGGTTTAGCCCATTGCTAGGAGATGATGATGATACACACCAAGAAGCAGCTAACACTAATCAAACACTCATGCACAATGAAATGCCTAACTGTGGTTCTGACTGCAAGAACAAGAGTTAGTGGAGGTGGGTGATGATCCTGGACTGGAAGCTGGAGAAGGCTTCCCAGAGGAACTGTGATATAGCCCAGACCTTAAAGAATGGGTGGACTGGAGCTAAAAATAGATAGGTGGACCAAGGAGCTGGTGAAAGTGGACGAAGCATTGTGCAGTATAGTTTTAAGCAGGAGGGTGTGGGCATTATGTTTAAATAGCAGCAGAGGTCGGTAACTTCCCTAGCCTTCCTCTGAATTGGCCCCCTGTATGAGGCTGGAGACCCTTGCAAGGGTCATGGGGCAAGCACATTTTTCCTTTGTCTTTCCCATCCCTTCCCTTTGCAGCTCAGCCACAGACAAGCTTTATTCCCTCACACTCCTCATCTGTGAATGCACACTAAATTCATTCATGCTAAGAAACAGATGACACATAGTCCTTTGCATTAGTCTGGCAAGCTAATAAACCTTTGTATAGTAATGCCACTTGTGGAAACCTCCTTTCATTCTTCCTACAGCACTATGGAATGGGGACACCAGAGGTGGTCCTCATATTGCAGATAAGAAAAGGAAACCCCAGGCCGGGCGCGGTGGCTCAAGCCTGTAATCCCAGCACTTTGGGAGGCCGAGGCGGGCGGATCACAAGGTCAGGAGATCGAGACCATCCTGGCTAACACAGTGAAACCCCGTCTCTACTAAAAATACAAAAAAACTAGCCGGGCGAGGTGGCGGGCGCCTGTAGTCCCAGCTACTCAGGAGGCTGAGGCACGAGAATGGCGTGAACCCGGGAGGCGGAGCTTGCAGTGAGCTGAGATCCGGCCACTGCACTCCAGCTTGGGCGACAGAGCGAGACTCCGTCTCAAAAAAAAAAAAAAAAAAAAAAAAAAGAAAAGGAAACCCCAGAGAATCCAACCTCAAAACCGTAGGGCTACTAAGGGAAGTATTTAATTGGGGGACTTGAACACAGTTTTCTTTCTGCCACCCTGTTCTGCAACTTGCTGCAGTATTTGCATTTCAACAAAGATCAGAGCCCAAAGCACGTGGGTCTAACTGAGGACTTCAGACATCAACCTGTAGACAGGAGATTGGTTCTTTCAGTGGAGCTCTGAATCACATTATGTAGGTAATTGTCTTTGTCTTCACATTATCTGTCAGTTGTGTGATCACAGGCAAGTTGGAGAAAATTGTGAGCTTCACTTGACCTATGAAATGGAAATAACTCCATCTACTTTATAGGCTTTTTGAGAATTTCCTGAAATACCACCTGGACGATGTCCTTGCTACACAGTGAGCCTCGAGAAACCTCACTCTCTTTGTCTTCCCCATTTTATCTACACACAAGGCAACCTCTGCTACATCAAAACCACAGGCTCACCCAGCCTACCTGTCTTTGCTCTCTCTTTGCTTATGCTCTTAGTCTTTTCTCTCTTTCCCTCTACCTTTTTCCAGCCACACCTTCCTGCCTTCACTTCTTAAACAAGCCAAGCATTTTCCCTCCTCAAACCCTCATGTGAGCTGGTTCCTCTGCTCACTCGTGTCTCCTTGCTTCTCCTCCTCCAGGTGTCACCCCAAGTGTTACTTCTTCAGGAAGCACTGAAGTAGGTTCTTCCTATTATTCTTTCCCACTAGGTCCTGTAACTTTCCTTTGTCATACTGAATACAATTTGTAAGTATGCATGAATCCTGTATGTAGGCTTAATGCCTGTCTTCTCCACTAGACTGTGGACTCCCACAGGACAAGAACGTGTCTATTTATTCAGCCACTATTCTCCATAGTACCCAGTACAGAATCTAGCACATAAGACATGTTCCATAAGTATTTGTCAACTATGTGTTGGATGAGTACTGGTCTTATCTCTCCCTCTCAGGATGCCCTCCTACCGTCTCCTCAGCAATTCACATAGTACATTCCACATACACAAAAAAATTTTACCATGCCCACATTCTCTGACCTTTTCCTTAATTTTCTTTTTCCAACACTTATTCATACATTATCACGATTGGGTAATGTTCTCTGGCTGTTTCCTGATTCCCTAATCACATTATCAGTTTTCTAAGGACTAAAACTCTTTAGGGATCTGTTTTGGAATCTCCTATAAACCTAGTGTAATAGTTGAAAATGCTTTGGGAATTCAGTGATTTCTCGATGAATGAATGAATAGGTCAATCATTCAATCCTAGTATATCCCTTTTGCACAAGGAAAATCCTCATACAGCAATACAGAGATATCATTGCAGCAAAACAATTTCTAACCATGACTCATTTCTATCTGTATAGCTTCCTTCTTGGGTTACTATTTTGAGTTTCAATAAGAGGCAAACAATCTTATCTTGAAAGGGAGATTGGATTTATTTTTAATAAGAAAGGCTGAATTGGGAGTTTACATTTTCCCCAAAAATTTAATAACAGCACTAGTAAAGCCCTAGACTCCTCAGCTGGCCTTATTTCAGGTATATGAGAACAGAGCTTCCAGGTAAGCTTCTTTCATGATCTAAGAGTGAGACCAATATCACCAAACCTGTCTAAATTCATTGACAGCCAGGGGAGGTCACATAGCAAAAGCATCTAGTCTGAACATGTTTCAGAACCCAGGACTGGGCAGAGGACATGGAGGGAAACATCAGGTTCCCCAAGGCCATTGTCCTCAAACATGTGACATTCTGATACTTACCACTGATAACTTCAGTAAGTATCACTTTGATTTCACCCCCTTCTACTCATAACTAAAACAAAACAAAAACATATGTAATTAAAATGTCATTGCTATGCTCAAAATGATAACTTATGAACTGGGATTTCAAATTCACCTTGTTATTCTGAAGCAGAACCTTCAGTTTATGATTGCCCTGCTGGTAAGCCTCAAGTTGCTCTTTTATTTTTTTTCTTTTTTGAGACAGGTCTTCTCTGTCACCCAGGCCAGAGTGGAGTGGCATGATCTCGGCTCACTGCAACCTCCGCCTCCTGGGTTCAAGCGATTCTCCTGACTCAGCCTCCCTAGCAGCTGGGATTACAGGTGCCCACCACTGCGCCCAGCTAATTTTTGCATTTTTGGTAGAGATGAGGTTTCACCATCTTAACCAGGCTGGTCTTGAACTCCTGACCTCAGGTGATCCACCTGCCTTGGCCTCCCAAAGTACTGGAATTACAGGCTTGAGCCATCGCGCCTGGCCATGTTGTTCATTCTATCCATATTCTTTGAATCATTTTATACACACACACACACACACTATATGTTACATGCATCTTAATTTACTTTGACAATTATCTAACAAGTTCTGTCTAGTTATCATCTTTCCCCCAAGAGTTAGTATTTGATCTTATAACATGGGCCAGGAAAAGAAAGGTAAGTTTTGCTAAATACCTGTTACATCATGACAATTATCAGAGTTGGTGTGGGATCTGCTCTTTGTGCAGTGTCGCTTATCACCTGTCTTCCACCTCTGCTTAGCTCTGTGACAACCAACAGAGCCTCTAAGAGATGACTGCTGATGAGTCCTTCTATCGCAGGCTGCAGCAGTCCTGAAGGTTGATGGAGGGCCATGCTATTCAAACAGCAGGCGTGGCTGAGACAGAAGCTCCTGGTGCTGGGAAGCCTTGCGGTTGGGAGTCTCCTGTATCTAGTCGCCAGAGTTGGGAGCTTGGATAGGTGGGTGCTGAAACACATGCTTATACACCCTGTGACTTTAAGTCTTGATGTAAACTTATTTAGGACATAATTTTAAGTCTATCCACTTGTTTTTCTCCCTCAAAATTCCCAGGAAACATGCTTTTCTGCAGTATTGATTTTGATTTATTGAGCCATTAAAAGAGAGAGATCCAAGTTGCTCAAACCAAGATGTTCTGTCAGGATCCATTTGTATTCCGTGTGCATTGACACTTGTTTTCAGGGAAGAGATAGAGCTGTGTACACTAAAGCTGTCATTTACTAGAGCTCAGTGTGGTCTGCATGCATCTGGTGTTGACCTCTAGCTGTAGCAAAACAGTGATGATGTATCTATGTATCTTCCTTTTGAAATTTATGAGTGGACACTTAATGTGCCATCAGGAGCATTAAAATTATGTATGAGTCTCTAAAGGAGCTCATCAAGTTTGCAATCCATTGCCCTGGAAAGATGGCTGCAGGCGTGGGGAGTTTTAACTATGCTAATTAGCTCTGGTTTTCAGGGGCTGAATGCACCAGACAAGGAGGTTGTTGCTCAGAATAATTGCCCAGAAAGCAATGGGAAATCCATGGAGAGAAAATTACAGTGCTAGGTCTTAGCTCTAAATAGACAAACAGTTGAGAGGTATTGAACTTGCAGAAGTCCCAGCAACATCAGCTGGCTTCACATTAAATATTTCTGGTGTGTTCTGTGTCTAGTCTAATGGGCAAGAACAGAGAAGTTAATTTCTGAAATGTGAAGCTTCCTTTTTTGCCCTTCAAAAAAAATTTTTTTATTTTGAGTTGGAGTTTCGCTCTTGTTGCCCAGGCTAGAGTGCGATGGCGTAATCTCGGCTCACTGTGACCTCCTCCTCCCATGTTCAAGCTATTCTGCCTCAACCTCCCAAGTAGCTGTGATTACAGGCATGCACCACCACACCTAGCTAATTTTGTATTGTTAGTAGAGACAGGGTTTCACCATGTTGGCCAGGCAGGTTTTGAACTCCTGACCTTAGGAGATCTACCCGCCTCAGCCTCCCAAAGTGCTGGGATGACAGGCATAAGCCACTGTGCCTGGCCGGCCCTTTAAAATTAATTCTTGCACTGCAAAGACTGAAGTATGTTCTCCATGAGTTCAGTTCTCACCATCAATGAAAACACATACAAACTTAAAAATGAAAATCTCTTCCTTCCAGTTTTCTTTTCCTTCCAAAGTTTAAGCTAATCTGTAGACCTTATCACTTAGATATTTAGAAATAACATAGCAGTGGTCCTTGTTTTCCTTCAGTTGCTGTCATTTTGACTGGTAAAGTGAACTCCTTTGATGCTTCTCAATTCAAAATTGCTGAGTAATTGTCCCACTCACTAGCTGTTACCTACCTGAAAGTGTAATCAGAGCTTCTCACCGACTTCCAGCAGTTTCCTAAAGTAGCACTTGATGGTTAATGAGAAGCCTTGAGGTGGTGCCATTGGCCTACCTCTGTAATGGAACTTTTATATCCAGCCCTTCCCAACTGACCTTTAATTAGCTTCCAATCATTTATCTTTTACTTAGTAATTGATCTAATGATCACTAATGCGTTATTATTTAGTTGATGATTCTTTTCATTTTTTTTTACTCTGTCTCGAGTCTCTAAGGGGATAGCTTTTATTTGGAATTGAATTGTTTGGTGGGCTTTCTAAAAGCCTCTCACTTGAGACTTTGAGATTATGTCTGAAGGTAACACAGGCTTATTTAGGCCCACCCTCCACTAACTGAAGACCCTGCTTTCTGGGAGGAGGCAGATGTTACTTCTCCCATCCCTTCCAATCCTAAACCTGTATGATTTTTCAGTCTGGGACCCACACTCAGAATCTATGCTGTCAGAAGTGGGAAAGAATATGATATTTTCTCATATTTTTACATCCTATCTTGAGTTAGGGAGTCCAAAAGGCGACTGTTCTGCAGGGTGTAATCTCCCAGGGTAGAAGGTAGAAAAAGGAAGGAAGTAAAGAAGAAAAATGACCCTTTCTACAAGTAGGGAAATTCCATTTGACCTCAAACAAAGCAGAGACTATCTATGTCAGCCACTCTCAGCCAGGGTACTATGAGAGAATTAAATCCTGTAAAAGAGAATTTGAGTGACTGTTTCCTCAATTCTTGCAAGGATGGTACTGACATCATTCCAGGTGCTTAGAACAGAAATCCATCAATGGTTGCCTTATGGAATTAGAGCTTAATTCTCAACCGGAACCCAAGAAGAACTGAAGGATGAACTTGTAATATTCCAATCAGTGTCACAATTAAAAGCATCTTTGCCTATGTATCTATTGATAATTTTATATCCTCTATTTAAAGCCCTAGTACATTAATCTCATTAACAAGTGTAAAAACAAAATTCATGCTTGTCTAAACTATTAACTGGGTTAAATCCTGTTTTTTAAAAGCTGTCTAGGTCAGGCTCAGTGGCTCACGCCTGTAATCCCAGCACTTTGGGAGGCCGAGGCAGGCAAATCACAAGGTCAGGAGTTCAAGACCAGCCTGGTCAACATGGTGAAACCTCATCTCTACTAAAAATATAAAAATTCGCTGGGCATGGTGGCACATGTCTGTAATCCCAGCTACTCAGGAGGCCAAGGCAGGAGAATCTCTTGAACCAGGAGACGGAGATTGCAGTGAGCCAAGATCATGCCATTGCACTCCAGCCTGGGCAACAGACCAAGACGCCATCTCAAAAAAAAAGAAAAAAAAAATTCTCTATATTTTCACACTTTCCACAATGAGCATGAATTGTTTTAAAAATCATGAAAGGAAACATCACGAAAAGTAATATACATTTATATTTCTCCTTAAGCAATATGATAGATAGTTGTTTAAACAACACAGACCAAGACCATGCTCCTCAATTCTGCAGAACAGGTTGGGTGTATTAGTCCGTTTTCACACTGCTATAAAGACATACCTGAGACTAGGTAATTTATAAAGAAAAAAGGTTTAATTGACGCACAGTTCTGCATGGCTGGGGAAGGCTCAGAAAACTTAGAATCATGGCAGAAGGCAAAGAAGCAGCAAGGCACGTCTTACATGGTGGCAGGAGAGAGAGAGAGCTTGCAGGGGGAGGTGCCACACAATTTTAAACCATCAAATCTCATGAGAACTCACTATCATGAAAACAAGGGGGAAATACACCCCCATAATCCAGTCACGTCCCATCAAGCCCTTTCTCTGACATGTGGGGATTACAATTCCGGATGAGATTTGGGTGGGAACACAGAGCCAAACCATATCACTGGGCACGACCTTGAGGTTGTTTCTCATCTCAGATGCCATACAGTCTCTTGGGAAAAGCAAGCAACAGCCTCATTGCCACAGAGGGGGAGATACAGACTCCAAATTATTAGAATAATTGGAAGCTTTCAGGTGTAACAATTGGTTTAACAGCCTTTTTGACTGATATTAATTCCTTTTACCAAGAAGGCTAAAATGCCCTCACAGGTCAACCTAGGGAAAGTATAATGAATTTCAGTTCAATTCAGACTATACCTAAAAGGAAACTCAATTTGCTAACCATATATATTAGCCATGACAAATTAAACGGTCACCATTGTCTACTATCATTGTGACTGTTACCACATCTTTCTCCCTGAGAAAAGCAGAGATGGTCGTTCACTATTCAGGATAATACTGAAGTGAAAATCCTCCTTTCTGGCTATATCCATTGCATTCCTTCTTTTATGAGCTTGAGTTCCTGATTTTAATGGGCTTGGCAATGAGGGCTTGAGGTTTCTGGCCCTGTCAAGGTCTTGTTGATGCCTGGTCCCAAGTGTGGTTGGTGATATACAGCACTTGCTGATGGCAATTGGGTTTGATCCTATATTCAGCAAAGTGGAAATGTAATCCTGACCTCTTTAGATAGAAAGAGAGGCAGAAGAAATATAATAATCTTCGGGCTATCCTCAAGGCCAAGGGCAGAGAGTCTCAGAATGAAAATCTCAGCAAGTTCCAAGATTGGAATTTTGCAGGTTGATGATGCAAAAAGCCCAGGGCAGAAACTGGGACCTCCTTTCAGATTATATCTCAAAGAGTTTCAAGAGCCATGTGAGTGCTGCCGAGCTGCAAGAAAATAATACCACACGAAACGTGAAACACATGGCCTCCCTGCTACCCTTCCACCTCCCAGCTGAAGATTATAATCTCCTGCCTTTCACTTTTTCTTAATGATTTTAACTGGTGAGCTGTTAAAAAGCTATTAGTATGGCTGGTGTCACTTGTCTATCCTGTGCTGCGAACAGAGGTACGCACCGTAGTCAATTAAGTGCTTGGGGAATAAAAAATTTTAAGGAGCACTAATAAAAAAATCTCATCAATTATGTGTGCTCCATTTAATACATGGTTGCTTAAAATAAAATTTCCCGAACATATGTTCATTATGGATTGCAGCAGGCTGGGAATCAGTGGCTTTATTTATGCATTTAAAGTCTTGGTCTGACTGGGGAACCAGGAAAATGAGAAGTTAGCTGCAATGAGCTGAAAGTGTCTCTGTCTTGCTTGCAGGCTACAACCCATTTGCCCCATTGAAGGTCGACTGGGTGGTGCCCGCAGTCAGGCTGAATTCCCACTCCGCGCCCTGCAGTTTAAGCGTGGCCTGCTGCACGAGTTCCGGAAGGGCAACGCTTCCAAGGAGCAGGTTCGCCTCCATGACCTGGTCCAGCAGCTCCCCAAGGCCATTATCATTGGAGTGAGGAAAGGAGGCACAAGGGCCCTGCTTGAAATGCTGAACCTACATCCGGCAGTGGTCAAAGCTTCTCAAGAAATCCACTTTTTTGATAATGATGAGAATTATGGTAAGGGCATTGAGTGGTATAGGAAAAAGATGCCTTTTTCCTACCCTCAGCAAATCACAATTGAAAAGAGCCCAGCATATTTTATCACGGAGGAGGTTCCAGAAAGGATTTACAAAATGAACTCATCCATCAAGTTGTTGATCATTGTCAGGGAGCCAACCACGAGAGCTATTTCTGATTATACTCAGGTGCTAGAGGGGAAGGAGAGGAAGAACAAAACGTATTACAAGTTTGAGAAGCTGGCCATAGACCCTAATACATGTGAAGTGAACACAAAATATAAAGCAGTAAGAACCAGCATCTACACCAAACATCTGGAAAGGTGGTTGAAATACTTTCCAATTGAGCAATTTCATGTCGTCGATGGAGATCGCCTCATCACAGAACCTCTGCCAGAACTTCAGCTCGTGGAGAAGTTCCTAAATCTGCCTCCAAGGATAAGTCAATACAATTTATACTTCAATGCTACCAGAGGGTTTTACTGCTTGCGGTTTAATATTATCTTTAATAAGTGCCTGGCGGGCAGCAAGGGGCGCATTCATCCAGAGGTGGACCCCTCTGTCATTACCAAATTACGCAAATTCTTTCATCCTTTTAATCAAAAATTTTACCAGATCACTGGAAGGACATTGAACTGGCCCTAAAATAATATGTCATACAACACTGTGTGTTGTGCCTGGAGACACACAATGTCTCCTGTAGATTAAAATATGCACTTTTCCTAGGCAGAGCTATCCACGTCATTTTTCCATGTATACTTGTACATACGCAGTGTGTGACCAAATATAAGATCAGTTCTTTTTCTACTGAAAATTTACAAAAAAAAAAAAAATGCTGTCTGCATAGTCACATCTTTTAAGCTATTTACAAAAAAGAAGAGGTGGTGGTATGGGGGGAAAGTGACTTCAGCTATTCTCAAAGAGTTAGTCTTCCTTTGATTCAGAATTTGTCACCCACCATTTTCATAGATTTAAGCCAAAAGATAAATGTGTGAAAATGTACCAATGGCTGCGAAACTTCAGGAAGTAGAGGATCCAGTGATGCATTTTTTTTTTTTCCTAAGGGAAAGCTGGCTCTTTAATTCAGATGCTGAATTGGTGCCATGAAAACAGAAAATGCTATTTTCTTATTATTTAAAAGAATGTCTTATCTCATAAAATTGACATTGTCCAAAGTTCCTATGGTGATTTTGCACTATTGTTTTCTCGTATGGACCATGGTGTCACTTATAGCATGTCGATCACACGTTGGAAAGTCAAGTCCTTTTACTTCCACATTGTATGTCAACAGAGAGAAATGTCATGTACATAATGTATATTGTTGTAAATACTGGTTTCACACTAAGTAATTCTATTTTGTAAACTGAATATGGCTATTTAATTTATTGTGAAAATTAAATTTATTGTGGTATTTAAAAATGGAATGGATTAAAATTACTCTATGTGCAATTTTTTTTTAACTCATTTTGTTTTACATACCCCCTGCTGGCTTCCAAAATGGAAGCTGTTTACGTGCATTTGAGAGCACTTGGAAAGATGTGCTTCCCTGCTGGATTTCTGTACCCTTGTGAAAATGTATTTATGAAGTGAGGTTGAGTATATTAAAAAAGAAAAACCTCAACCATCTGGAAATCAAGTATAATAGCCACCTCAAAGAATCCTAGTGCTGCTCTGCTACAACTTTGTAACAATTAATTTACTTGCAGTTACTGCTGCTCAGGGCAAGAGACAAGGAATATTTTAACAGAATCAAGGCATAGAAGAATCACCATTTTATTTGAACCTCTAATCAGAGTCAGACCGGTAGAGAAATTAAATAAAATAAGATTAGAAAACTCGTACGTACTGAAAGCTGCTGATGCTTCCAAAATGAATACAAGATCTCAGAACTCTCCCTGTTAGATGAAAATATATCAATTTGCTCAGAAAGGATTCAGTTGCCTAGTGTTGCCATTACTAACATAAACATATGGCTCATATTTCCATCCAGAGAAATTAATGCTAAATTGGTGCCTCGCTAACATCAGTTACACTATATTATGCTTACATATATTCAGTAAAATGTGGAAAGGGGTATTAACAACAACAACAAAAAGATGGATTTTTTTTTTTCTCATAATCACGGTTGCTAATCCAGTGGGAAATATTTGAGAGAGTTTTGTTCAACATCACAGTGAGAGTGCCTAGGGAAACTAGCAAATTACAATGGATTCCCCTTTGATTGTAGTAAGTGTTGATTTTCTCCATGAGTTGTTTATCCTATCCAGTGATTTGATGGTGAACTTTTCTAAATAAATAGCCCTTTCCCCTCCGGTGTCGGTATGTATTGCTTCTCAAGCCACTGCCTTGGTAATCATCTCTATTGTTTGAATTAGCAGTGATGCTGTTCTCTCAGCATGAAACAGGCATGACACCAACACGTGCTGGCAGGCCAGCTCCTCCCTCACTGTGGGATGACTCTAGAGTGACAGCCTCAGGTCTAAATGTCAGCCACTTCTCCCCTAAGCCATGAATGAAGTCAATAAAAGATCCTGCTGTCAGATTTCTCTGGGCCTCAACTCTCTGCTAACCATCAGTATAAACTCTTTGAATACAGTGTCCAAGGACACAATCACTGTATTATCATTAATTTCATAGAAGTATTCCTAGACCGCTATACAGCCAATATGATTTTGTGCCAGTAACCATCAAATTATGCTCCCTTGGAACACTGATGTTTCAAAAACTCAGACCAGGTAGGTATTCCATCAGTAAAATTAAAAAATGGTCATCTTTTCCCAGATTAATAGAGGAATAAAAAATAAGTTAATAAATTGAAATTTCTCAGTAATCATCTTTTATGTTACCAATTTTTCTTACACTTTGCTACTGCTACCAATAGTGTGTATCAGACTTTATTCTAAGATTCTATTTGACTTATGCCAACTTTTGTCTCAATAAGCCAGTATTTCTTCACATTTGGGAGCAGGAAGAGGGAAGCACTGTGATTTCTAGTTGTTCCACTTCCTGAGTAAGTTTGAGAATTGTTTTAAATCTTCAAGCCTCCCCACGGAGATTTAAAGCAAGGGCCTATGTTGGGAGAATTTTTTGGGTGGCAGGTTTTATTTCAGTAAAACAACAGTCACAGCCACTGCTGATTGAGCTAGGTAGGGAGAAATAAAAATGCTATGATTTAATAGCGTAACACTCGTGGAGATTTTTTTTTTTTTTTTTTTTGAGACGGAGTCTCGCTCTGCCGCCCAGGCTGGAGTACAGTGGCCGGATCTCAGCTCACTGCAAGCTCCGCCTCCTGGGTTCATGCCATTCTCCTGCCTCAGCCTCCTGAGTAGCTGGGACTATAGGTGCCCGCCACCGCGCCCGGCTAATTTTTTGTATTTTTAGTAGAGACGGGGTTTCACTGTGGTCTCGATCTCCTGACCTTGTGATCCGCCCGCCTCGGCCTCCCAAAGTGCTGGGATTACAGGCGTGAGCCACCGCGCCCGGCCCACTCGTGGAGATTTTAAACCTGCTTGTTTAGAAAAATGTTTCCTGTTGTTATCAGACAGACAACAGAACTCTAGAGAAATCTTCACCTCGTTACAATAGCTCCACTAGGGCTCTCTTTAATAAGTTACTTCTTTTATGTCATAAACACCTTGCATGTTTTCAAGAGGCATCGTGGAACCATACAGCTTTGTGAAACAGTTCTAGCTGCAAAGAGAAAAGTTGTTTAAGCAATGGCAAGGTTTCTGCTGGACCATAAAGCAGAAATTACACCTTTTCTGGAAGCCAAGGAATTCCAGTTACAATTATACAAATAGCCCAAGAGAACAGAGAGAGACTAGGGATCAGAGAGATTTTAGATTTTAGAACAGTAAAATAAACCCATAGATACACATCCTCAAATTCCAAGTCTGTCTCCTACCCACCTGAAACCACTGCATATAAAACCTTAATTAAGGCACTAAACTTTTCTTAATAATTACAATATAGGATAACAGAAGCCCAAGACATTTTGGTTCTGAGTTAATATATATGATCAAGCAAAGGCTTGTAAACTCCTCTGAGGTTTATAATCCCATCTGATCTTAGATTTGGTAATATTTATGTTGATGGAGCAGTGAGAAGTCATTAATTGGCAGCCCAGTTCCTCCTCATGAGTGTTTCATGGGCATGCTTCCTGGAATTCTGACCCTGAAATGAAGGCTTTTCTGGAAGACAAGCTTCAAGGCCTGTCGGGGCATCACCTGGGACACCGCAGATGTGCTGCTGCTCAGGGAAGGTGAGAACCAGGGACAAGTGCAGTCCAAATTCCATCCCTGCTGAGAAGCTTTTGCTTGGTCCAATAAGCTGCTTGCTAAATCAAATTGCCTTCATAAGCCTAATTTGAGAATTTTCCAGCAATGGAGAATTTCAAATGATTGTAGTACCTTCCCATTGAAATCTTGTATACTCTTTCCACACACTCAGCAGCCATTTTCCACTAAAAATAGGCTACAGTCTAGGACAAAGAAAAAAACATTCCCCCTCAAAATTACTAAATACAGCAAAATCTTAGCAATTTGGGCTAACAAGGTGAAAATATAAAATATTTTAAAACAAATTCATTGAAATTATTGTCAAGTAGACAAACCATCAAACTAGGAGGCTGAGTGGGCAGATCACGAGGTCAGGAGTTCAAGACCAGCCTGACCAACATGGTGAAATCCTGGCTCTACTAAAAATACAGAAATTAACTGGGTGTGGTGGTGGTGCATGCCCATAATCCCAGCTACTCAGGAGACTGAGGCAGGAATATCTCTTGAACTTGGGAGGCGGAGGTTGCAGTGATGCAGCGAACCAAGATTGCACCACTGCACTCCAGCCTGGGTGACAGAGCAAGACCCCATCTCAAAAAAAGAAAAAAAAAAAGAAAAAAAAAGTATCCAATTGTGCCTGCTTTGCCAAATCAAAGCCTCATAATTGGCATATTGGATTTTTTTCCAAATTGGTATTATTCAAGTATTTCAAAATAGTCTGTTCTCTTAAGTAGGTTATTCAAGCCCCCCTAGCATCTGTCAATTTTTATAGCATACCTTTCTTTTATAGCTCGTGTAAGAGTGAAATTTTGTCCAAAATATGATCATTTGGTAAGGTTCTAATTAACGATGCCTTACTATACATCTTATATAAACAGTTTCCTTACATTTGGACTTCCAAAAAATTCTTTTTAATTACAGTTGATTGCACCTTTTAAGAATAATAGTGCTATTTCACAATGATTAGAAACGGATTGAGGAGTTGAAAGGCAGAACAGAACTGGTAGCAATATGCAGCTCCCACAGAAACACTTGATTGGTATTCCAAAAACAAGTGTCTGTTATTTAAAGGTAGTTCAGTTGAAAAGTAGTACCCTTTCAGTCATATCAAGTAGGCCGTAGCATGGTTGGTACTTGATCAGGCTAGATCTATTGATGAATTTATGAACCACATCAGTCTACCAGGTTTGCAGGAAGTATTGGTGAAAGTTTTATTCTTTCTAAAGATAGGTGTCACCCTCTCTCAAAAATAGTCTGTCAAGAAGGTGTCTCCCAACAGATGCGTAGCACCATTTCAGAGAGGTAGCTTATCTTACACATATCTAAATGCACGTGTCTCTGCTTTGCATTTCCATTTCTTTGATGACACCAGAGAACATCCTTAAGGCCAACTCTAAAACTGCCTGTTTCCTTGGTAAAGCCTCAATAAGGCTCACATAAAGGTTTGGGCATAGATTATAAAAGAAGTTGTAATTGCTACATGGTCAGGTAATCTAACACTAGGTCCTGTAAATAAACTTAATAAACTCTTTAAAGGTGAGACTCTCCGGCAAGGCCAGAAGACAATGTTGCCATACCAAGTTGAACTAGTGAGTCACAGTTCAGAAACTGTAGGAGAAATAAATAAATAACTCAGCCTGCAAGAATCAGAGAAGGCTTCCATGAGGCCACATTTGAAGATCAGAACATCTCATCAGGCAGACAAACAGGAAAAACATACTCCAGGATAAGGGAAACAGTACAGCAAAAGCACAAAGTGTGAAAAAGACTAGCAAATCCTGTAAAGCTGGAGAGTAGGTAATAAGAGAAGGTGGAATTTAAGAATGGAAACTGCAGCAGAGCTTCCTAGGCCCTGACTGACTCCTTGCACCATAGCCGTGAGGGGACCCTGCTAGGTAGCAGGCCAGGCCCGTCACGCTGAGTCTACACCCAGCTGATCCTTAGAGGCTGAGGGTTCAATACTGGAAAAGAAATGATAAAATTAATAAGCTGAAGGTTCTCTTTCAAAGAGAAAAAAATCAAATGATTGGTGCCTGTGGAATCATCATTTTCCTTCCCATTCTGCTTGACTCTTCTCTTTGCTTCTCTCACTGTTTGCTTCTTTCACTTCTCTTCATGACCAGCAGCTTTGCTGCAGCTGATGGGATCCTCCATCTTTGGCTCACTTTTTTCCTGAGGTTGAGGAAAAAGTGTTTCTGTGGGTATACTGACCGTGGAAGAGTCATATTGTCTCCTTGCCACTGGGCTTCTCACCAAAACTTCACCCATCCTGAGACTGTAACATGAGACATGGGAATGAAAAGAAAAACAAGCACAATATTCTCCCGCAAGGTAGGTGTAAAAGTGTTCTCAAAAAAAAAAAAAAAAAAAGCCAGGAAACATATTCATTTCATTCAAATAAAGCAAATAAAGTCATGCATCACTTAATGACAGGGATATGTTCTAAGAAGTGCATCATAAGGTAATTTTGTAATTGTGTGAACAACATAGAGTGTACTTACACAAACTTGGATGGTATAGCCTGCTAGACACCTAGGCTATATGGTATAGCCTATTGCTCCTAATCTGTAAGCCTGTACAGCATGTTACCATATTGAATTCTGCAGGCAATTGTAACACAATGATAAAGATCTGTCTATCTAAACACATCTAAACATAGAAAAGGAACAGTGCAAATATGGTATAAAACATTTTTATATGCTACACCTGTGGAGTTAGGGCACTTATCATGAATAGAACTTGCAGAACTGGAAATTACTCTGGGTGTCAGTGAGTAAGTGGCGAGTAAATGTGAAGGCCTAGGACATTGCTCTACATTACTGTAGATTTTATATATAAATACTGTACACTTAGGCTACACTAAACTTATAAAATAATATTTTTCTTTCTTGAGTAATAAATTAACATTAACTTACTGTAATTTTTACTTTATAAAATATTTAATTTTTTCTTTTTGACTCTTGTAATAACACCCACCTTAAAACAAATAACACATTGTACAGCTGTACAAAAATATTCTCTTTCTTTATAACCTTATTCTATAAGCTTTCTTCTACTTCTAAATTGTTCTGTTCTTTCACTTTTTAAGCTTTTTTTGTTAAAAACTAAGACATAAACACATACATTAGCCTAGGCCTACACAGCATAAGGATCATCAACATCACTGTCTTCCACCTCCAGATCTTGTTCCATGGCAAGGTCTTCAAGGGCAGTAACAGGCATGGAGCTGTCATCTCTTATGATAACAATGCCTTCTTCTGGAATACTCCAGAAGGACCTGCCTGAGGCTGTTTTCCAGTTATTTTTTTTTTCATAAGTAGAAGGAGAATACTCTAAAATAGTGATAAAAAGTAAATACACAAACCAGCAACATAGTCATTTATTATTATTGTCAAGTATTATATACTGTACATAATTGCATGTTCTATACTTTGATACACCCGGCAGCACAGTTGGTTTGTTTCTATCAGCATCACCACAAATGTAATGCATTGTGCTACAACATTGCGATGGCTATGAGGTCACAAGGCAATAGGAATTTTTCAGCTCCATTATAATCTTATGGGACCACCTGTCATATATGTGGTCCATTGCAGACCCAAAAATATCATTATGTGGCATATAACCATATAAGCTAAACTTTCAGGATGAAACGGGCAAGCCATTTTGTCTTTTTGAGCTTCCCATTAAGTAGAAGAATCAGAACAGGGATTTGTGCACTCCTTCTTATGACATCATACCATTCCATGAAAGGGATTATTGGAGCATTTCTTGTGACACTGAACATCCACAGAGTCAAGACATGAAGGTGGAGGAGGAAGGAGGGGCCAGACTCAATGTACCCTGCTGTACTTATGCAAATGATCTCTCCAAAAACATTGTCTATGATTTTGCCTGTAAAGTCTCTTCTTTGTCACCATTCCGTTGCAACCAAACTTACATTCATTCAACCTTAGTCTCAACTGTGGTTTCTAGTTTACCTATCCCTTCCTACATTAATTAACTTTTGCCACACAGCCAACCATCCCTCTAAAATTTAATTTAGCTCACAATTCTGTTGTTCAGCTGGGCAGTTCTTCTGTTCTGACCCAGCTTGTCTTCCCTCTGCTGGCCTCTTTCACATACCTGTGGTTTCTGTCAGGTCAGCAGCTGCCTGGATGATCTCAGGTGGACTCATCTAAATGTCTGGTGGCTTGTGCTGCTTAGTGATTGGTGCTGCCTCCCGGTTTACCTGTTGGCTTGGTGACAAAGAGGCCTAGGTCACATGTATCTTCTCACTTAGTATATGCACCAGGCCTCTTCACATGGTAGTCAGAAAGGGCTTAAGAGAGGGCAAGTCCCAATGTGCAAGTACTTTTCAAGTATCTGCTTCCATCATGTTTGCAATCATCTCACTGGCCAAAGTATGTCATATGGCCAAGTTTAGAGTCCACATGAGAGGGTATTTCATAAGAGTGTGGATACAGGAAAGGAAATCATTTTTTAAAAAATGTTTTGGCCAAGCATGGTGGCTCATGCCTGTAATCCCAGCACTGTGGGAGGCTGAGGCAGGCAGATCACATGAGCCCAGGAGTCCAAGACCAGCCTGGGCAAAAAACAAAATTTTTAATTAGCCAGGTGTGGTGGCATGTACCTGTAGTCCCAGCTACTCAGGAGGCTGAGATGGGAGGATCACCTGAGACTAGGAAGCAGAGGTTGCAGTAAGCCAAGCACATGCCTCTGCACTCCAGCCTGGGCAAGAGATTAAGATCCTGTCTCAAAAAACAAACAAACAAACAAAAAACAAAATTGAAGAGATGGAATCTCTCTTAGTTGCCTTGGCTGGCTCGAATTCCTTGCTGCAAGCAATCCTTCCCCTTACCTTAGCATGAGCTGCCACACTCAATAAGAAAGGAAATTATTGTGACTATGTTTGCAAATAATCTAGTACACTTCAACCTTGATTTTATCATGATGAAAATTATAATACAGAATAGATTTTATGTTTCTTAATTTTTAAAGAAATACATAATCTTAATAAGAAGAGTGGTAGGGAGAATAATGCCCTCCCTCAAAGATATCTACATCCTAATCTCGGGAACATGTGAATATGTTACCTTACATGGCAAGGGGACTTTGTAGATATGAGGAAGTTAAGGGCCTTGAGATGAGGAGAGTATCAAGGATTATCTGGGTGGTCCAGATGTAACCATAATGGTCCTTAAAGGTAGAAAAGTGAGGCAGTAAGGGGCAGTTAGTGGAATGATAAGAACTGAAAATGGGTTTACACTTCAAGAACCTTCAGGGAGATGCAACAGTGCTGGTTTTGAAGATGTAGAAAGGGGGTTATAAGTCAAGGAATGTGTGCAGCCTTTAGAAGCCGGAAAAGGCAAGGGAGAGCTTTCCCCCAGGGCCTCCAGAAGGGAACATAGCCCTGCCAACAACTTGATTTCAGTCTAGTGAGACCTGTGTTGGATTTCTAAACCTGCAGAAATGTAAGATAACAAGTTCATATTGTTCTGAGCCACTAAATTTGTGGTGATTTATTACGGTAGCCATAGCAAACTAATACAAGAAGCAAGAGGAAATGGAGGGCTCACAAAATGTCGTGTTTAATCAGCTTATTCCCCTTCATCATGAATGGGTGATATAGCAAGAGCCATCAATCACGAAGGATATTTCTGAACAATCCAAACAGAAGGCCTGAAGGATAGGAGAACCTTTGCAAATCCCTAAGACTGAACAGGCCTAGTGAATGCAGGCAGAGTGACCCTGCAGGACACAATCCCCTGGTCATGGAGAAGCCTCATTTCTTCTTCACTATAGCTCAAAGAGTAAAAAACAATTTTAATGCTAAACTTCAGAATCGTTTATGCAAAGTGCAGATTACATGATGTTTTTTAATATCTTTAACATTATGGCTTTTACGCTGAAAACAGGAAACATTTCTCTTTTTGTTACAAATTTGTAGTATCTCACCTTGATCCAGAAAATCTGAAGTCCCCAAAGGTCGGAACTAGGAACCTCCATCTTTTCCCAGGTTGATCCCAAGATTTCCTCTAAATGGCACTGAAAATCATCCCGTGGGAAAGAAAGACCTTAAATGATTTTTCTTGGACTTAATGAAATTCAGAGGTATTTATTGACCATCTAATATGTTCCTAGCTCCTGAAGAATTCATCAATTACTAAAAGTCACTAGGAAAACCAGAGTTAGGCGTGTGACCAGAATACAGCTCTCCAGAATTCCAACCCAGGGCCACTTGTCAAGAAAAGTCTCTAAGTGGTTCTATTTATTATTTATACCTGCCTACTTCCTAAATGGACTTGAGGTGGCAATTTTCTAATTAAAATGTGTTTCTAATCTCTTTCTAATTTTGGTTCATTGGGTACATTTTAATCCCTTGTACTTAACCTTGAATGGAAGCATGTACTGAATCTGTATAAAAATATGAATTAGCTGGGTGCGGTGGCACATGCCTATAACCCCAGCTACTTGGGAGGCTGAGGTGGGAGAATTGCTTGAACCCTGGAGTTCAAGATGAGCCTGAGCAACATAGCAAGACCTCATCTCCAGAATATATGTATTAGCATTAAAATTAAGATGTACATCCATTTATACATGTAATATATGTGAACACATATATTTTTATTTGTAAGCCTGTTGAAAGACGCCAATAATAATTGTTCATCCTTGGAGCAATTCAAACATTCTTTTGCTAACAGTTACCTGTCAAATTTGCACAGCTGCTCTTTAAAAAATATTTCAAAGATGTTGCAATCTAGCCAAACAAAGTAAGAATATATAAGAGAAAAAAATAGAAAAACTCAATAAATTGATATTTCAAAAGCACATCAGCCAATCTGGAAACAAATACTTTGACAAAAGAGGATAGCTTGCCTAAAGTGTCAGTATATAGCATAAGAAGTTTCAACAGTAAAAGGCAGGTGTTTTCTAATCCGAGGATACTGAAAGTGCTTTTAGGAAGTATTATACATCCAACTATTGTGTGTGTGTGCATGTGATTTTCAGCCATTCTTTAACTGGTTCATCCCATTGTGATGATCACGTTGCCTTTCATCCTGACCATCACTGCAAGTCTTCCGCCTTGAAATTGTATCAGGTTTCTCCGAAAGCACAATTAAATTTAAAGATAAATTTAAGAACAAAGTGTTTACTTGGTATTATTGTCTGCATCTATTGTGTTTGAGGTCTCCTTCATTAACATAAAGTGATAAATTAATAAGAATATAAACCCAAGCCTGAAACTCTGAGAACGGAGGATTGATAACTTTCTCTGAGATCCTGACATGTCCTTAGGAACTCTGAGCTAAAGATCCAAGCAATCACTGAAAACTAAAGGTGTTTGCAGTGAGGGCTCAGATTCACAGGGGCAAAAGAACCCCAACACACACAACCACTGACACCCATTAGCAACGTTGTTTATACTCACAGATGAACCAGCCAAATCTAGCCACACAAGCCATTATTTTGGATGAAGTTTGTTAAGTTGGTCAAATTATTGGTTACTCCATGATCATCCTCAAAAAGTTACTCCAACCTTTCCAATATCTGTCTCAAATAATGTCTTTGAAGTATCTGGAGAAAGAACTTAAGAATTCTTTGTGTGAAATTAATTCTTTGTCAATCTCTTTGGCTGCCTCATGCCCCACATGGCTCCAGCCCCTGTAAATGTACTCCCAGAGCATTTCCAGGAGTCCTCGGGAACTTCTAAGCTCTGCTGACACACAAGCCAGTCAGCACTACACATCACCTGTCAAGCGTAGCTGCCCTCCTGCTGTGCGCCTCAGTGTCTGTTCAGTACTACAGCCAGATCTGTTCAGGAAGTGTGGCTTCCCTAGTCAGATATTGCCATAGTCTCCAAATAACCAAAGACCAATGACAATGGGTGTGTGTGTGTGTGTGCACGTGTATGTGTGCACGTGTATGTGGATGAGGGCAGGTAATTCTTTATCTCCTGTGTAATACTCCCTTTTAAAAAGTACCAAAGCTGCACTATGGTGATATATCAATAAAGCCATTCTTTCGGTTCCTATGTTTAGAATCCACCCCTGATCTTAATAGAGTCAGGCTGGAATGGAAGACAAATCTGGGTAGTAGACACCATGTTAAACTCAGAAGCTCATGATAGGTGTTTAATAGACATTAATGGAGTGGGTGAATGAATCACTTTTTCATTATAATGACAAAGGCATTACTGTTGGATAAACTTATCTGTCTCTTTCTTCCCTTCGATTGGGTTCTCTGCCAAGAGAACCTAAAATTCTTTATGCAAATAGATTTCTGGTGGCTAATCCACCAAAGAGCCAGACATATCCCCTAGCAGTGAACACAGTGCAGGATTTTGCTGAGCTCCTGAAAGCCCATTATACTTTTCATGCATTGTAAGACACAAACACAAAGAACCAAGGGCTGGCTTCAAACTCTGCTCTTCAAAAGCCTTCTCGTGCCAGGTACCAGCATGCATTTCAAGTCACTTTGCTCCTTTATGCCTTGTAATATACTATGGTGAGGTGGTAGATGTCAACTCCTATTTATGTAAGAGTCCTTGTCCCTCAATAACATGGGTCCCTAAATTTTCTCTGTTAAGCTGTTAAATTTTACATTTAATTAAGCATGAGTTAAAATTGTAGTTTTCCAAAACCATAACTCAAGCAATAAATGAAGTGCCACTTTCATCATGTTAAACCAATGTTCTGAATATTCATTGTTCAGGGTTTTATGATATTAAAAGTGAACATCTCAGTTCACTAGTGGTATGGAAGCTAGAGCTAGTTTTTGTTGTTGTTTTGACACGGAGTCTCGCTCTGTTGTCAGGCTGGAATGCAGTGGTGTGATCTCAGCTCACTGCAACCTCCGCCTCCTGGGTTCAAGTGATTCTCCTGCCTCAACCTCCCAAGTAGCTGGGACTACAGGCGCCTGCCACCACACCCAGCTAATTTTTGTATTTTTGGTAGAGACAGTGTTTCACCATGTTGGCCAGGATAGGATGGTCTCGATCTCTTGACCTCATGATCCGCCTGCCTCGGCCTCCCAATGTGCTAGGATTGCAGGCATGAGCCACTGTGCCTGGACATTGTTGTTTTTAATTACACTTGAATTCTATCTTTTTTTGCATGTTAATGAATCTTAGCCTGGCAAAGTGCCAGACACAGTCCAGTGCACTCAGAGAGAAGCAGGCAGTTCAATGCCTCTGGAGAGTAATAGGGGTCTACATATACACAACTTTCCAGTCATAGATTAGGAGAAACACTCACTTTTATTTACTTTGACATATTTAGGAAATCACTATTAGACATTAATTAAAGAATGATTAAGACTAATTATTTGCACAAGGCTTTGTGTGTACAAATGAAATAATCAGACCATGGATGATCCACTTATTTCTACTCTCCAAAGCTGCAAACTGAAATTGTCATTCTCTGAGTCTAGTTATTATTGCATCTCAGTCAATTGGTTACATCATATAGACCCAGGCAAATCTTTTAGGAACATACTTCAATGCATGAATACCTTTGGAAAATTCACCAAACGAAGAGGCAGCAGCTGTGAATAAATGAAAAATTCTTGGCCTGGATATCCACCTAAGTCAATAGAGATAGTTCTGTCTAGGCATGATGGATAATAAGGTTAACATCTACCCTCCAAACTGGTTATTTCAGCATCTCACAAGTAATTCTGGCAGAGACTCAAAATAAATGTTTATGTCACTTCCCACCCTCATATGTCAGAGGAGAAAACTGGGATGCAGAACATTTCAATGACCTGCCTCAGCTCACACAACAGGCAATTACAAAGCTGGGACCAGATCCCCAGGGATTCAGATTCCCACACTCCAGGAACCCACGTGTTCTGATTATATTTAGTCCATTGTTATTATTACACTTGGGAAGGGTGGCTGTTTTGTGGCAATTCATGATTTAAAAAAAAAAAAAAAGGTGGAGAGTACGAAGGACAGCCATATCCCCATCCTGAAAGTACCAGGTATAATCCTTCAAAATCCGGGATTACAGCACACAGGCAGGGAAGGGGCTTCTCAAACCTCTTCATGCCGCAGCACACATATGTATATGTGATAATATTTGTTTGCAACCTAGAGTACATACAAAGCTATTATTCCTGACCCTGGAGACTCTGTAGCTATCCAGACCCTGTCCAGATGCTCAGAGGGCATCAATTTATCATCTGAGGACAACAATTTATCTTGGCACATTTCTAATCCTTTCATGACTCACCCAGATACCTTGGACCATAAATAGGAAACCCTGCCAGATCATAATTATTCTTTGAATTATTAGAATTAAATGTAAAAACTGAAATTACTGTGGCTTCTTGGCTTACATTATTCTTTACTAAAGAGCATATCAAGTAGAAAAAATGTTTACAGAAGCTAAAAATATAAGGGTGTACCTGGTTTACAAAAAATTATTGAGAATCTCTGAAGTTCATTATTTGCTGAAAAATAGCTTCTGATGCAAAATAACTCCCAGAGAACACCTCGGATGGTCTTACATATAGGCATTTAGTTCAGAGCCCATCACAGGAATGCAAGAACACCCATTTGTTCCAAGCCTCACATTGACAGAGTCCTAACTTTACAGCAGTGATATTATACCTCCAAATGAGATTATACCGTGCTCTTTGAAAAGCTCTGACACATACCACATATTTTGACTTTTTAAAAAAATGTGCCTGGAATCTCACAAAATATTGGTGGCCTCTGAGAGTCAACAATCCTCATACATATGGGACTAAACTCATTCATAACAGGATTGTTAATAGAGAAGGTGCCCTTTAGGTATTCATTTTGCTCTTCCTTGTCAATACGACTGAGAAACAAAAGCATGGGATCCACAGGTCTGCAGGAGAATATGCTTTTGAACAGAGCAAGTGCAAACGGGAGAAAAGGTACAGGAACACTAATCCACATTCCCATAGAAATGCTCAGGTTTCAATATTCCTTTTGAAAAATGTAGCTTCTCTAGTAAGTTGGTCACACTGCAAGAGGAATTAAGCTTGAAAGATAACAGAACTTCAAAAGCCAAGTTGAAAAGACCAGACCTGAGGCAGTGAAGGGCATTCAGAAGAAAGAAGAGTTTTAACTCAGCTTTCAAAGCATGTTCTCCTTCCTCTTTGAAAGTTTCTGACACTTTCAGGGTTGCTGAAGATGTTCCCACCCGTGACATCTTTCATCAGAAAAGCATGAAATAACAAAACTCTCTCTACAGATAGAATAGGGAGAAAAATGGGAAAGTAAGTTAAAGTAAGTTGCTTCTTGTTCTGCTTCTTCTTGACCCTAACAAGTCATCTCCAAGAAAATTACTTGAGCCTTATCTCACTGCAAATTAGCAAGATGCAAATTCTACTATGCAGCAGAACTGAGGCCCCAAACGAGCGGTCCCTGAAAGGAAGCAGAGGCCGGTTGCCAGTCATGTTTTTCCATGACTCATTTTTCAGGATTGGCCAAAATATGAAAAACAAAACAACAACAACAAAACAGTAGGGAAAAACTAGAAGGTAAGAGTGAAAGGTGTACTTAAGACTCAATAATTACCTCTGTGCGTTTTAAAGCTACTCCATTATCAGTAATCCCCTGTTGTTCTGCATTTACCTGGGTAACATCTGCTGATCCTTCAAGGCTCAACTGAGAATCATTCCAATTACTACTGGGTGCCAGGCAAGAGCTGAGCACAAGGAACATGATAATGATATGCACAGTGCAAGGCACCTACCTTCAAGGAGCTTTTGCCAGACTGAGTGCTGGGTGCATAGGACATGATGGTATACAAGATGAGCCCCAGTGAGCTGAGAATGGGTTGACTGCTAGACAGACACAAGAAATGTGACACAAGGAGACCCCATCTCTACAAAAAATAAAAAATAAATTAGCTGGTCAGGCACGATGGCTCACACCTGTAATCCCAGCACTTCGGGAGGCCGAAGCAGGTGGATCACGAGGTCAAGAGTTCGAGACCATTCTGGCCAACATGGTGAAATCTCATCTCTACTAAAAATACAAAAATTATCTTGGTATGGTGGCCCGTGCCTGTAATCCCAGCTACTTGGGAGGCCTCTGAGGCAGGAGAATCGCTTGAACCAGGGAGTCGGAAGTTGCAGTGATTCAAGATCATGCCACAGAACTCCAGCCTGGTGACAGAGCAAAACTCCGTCTCAAAAATAAATAAATAAATAAATAAATAAATTTGCTGGGTGTGCTGCCTCACGCCTGTAGTTCCAGCTACTTGGGAGGCTGAGGCAGGGGGATTCCTTGAGCCCAAGAGTTCAAGGCTGCAGTGAGCTAGGATCACATCACTATACTCCAACCTGAGTGACAGAGCAAGACCCCTGTCTCTTAAAAAAAAGACAGAAGGGTGACAATGTGCACAACAAGATTGTTGCTCATAAAGAGATGTGTGCCAAGCTCAATATGGGCAAAATTATGGTACACAATGCAAAGGGCCACACGTCCAGGGGCTGCCTTCCTTGAACCCCTGGCCTAATCATTGCTTTCAGAACCCCCATTTATATGCTGATAGACACCAACATTTTTGAGTGAAATATTTTCAGTGTCTATTTCCCCCATTGACTATAAGCATATTGAGCATACTGAAGGCCTTAATTATAACTTGTTTCTGCTTGTATCCCTGGCACTACACAGTGACTGCAAAAAAAAACAAAACAACTGCCACCAATTTCAACACAGATGTGTGTAGCACTGAGCCAAATTACTCGATCTCTGCTCAAGAAAGGTCAATGAGGTTTTAAAGGAACACCCTATCTGCTAACATCTATGTAGTGTTTTTTACATCAATATTCATGAGTGATATTGGTCTGTGGTTTTCTCTGTGCTATCTTTATCTGGCTTATACAGCAGTGTTATACTTGCTTCACAAAAGTAGTTGGAGAGGTTTCTTTCCTTTTCAGGGCTCTAGAGCAGGTATCAGCACATTTTTCCTTATAGTCGGTCAGACAGTAAATATTTTAGGCTTTGTGGTCCATATAGTCTCTGTTGAAACTACTCAACTTTGCCCGAAAGCAGCCATATACAATGAGGAAACAAGTAGGATGGTTGTGTTCCAATTAAACTTTATAAAAACGAAAAACAACAACAACAAGTGGCTGGGGCTAAATTTGGTCAGTGGCTGATACCTTCTCTGGAATAATTTATACACCACTTGAATTGTGTGGTCTTCAAAGGGTTGAAAAATGCTATAGACTAAATGCTTATGTCCCTGAAAAATTCATATGTTAAAGTCTAATCCCCAATGTGATTCTGTTACAAGGTGGGGCCTTTGGGACATGATTAGTTCATGGGGGCAGAACCCTCACGAATGGAATTAGTCCCTTTGTAAAAGAGACTCCAGAGAGCTCCCCTGCCCCATCTGCCATGTAAGGGCCCAAGAAGAAGGTGCCGTTTATGAACCAGGATGTAGGCTCTCACCAGACACAAATGTTCTAGGACCTTGATCTTGGACTTCCCAGCCTCCAAATCTGTGAGAAATAAATCTGTGTCGTTCATAAGCCACCCAGTGTGGTATTCTGTTATAGCAGCCTGAATGGACTAAGACACTAGAAGAATGCCTGATCTTAATGGAAAAGCCTCCTGTTTTCCCATTAAAAAGATCACAAAATGTTGCAGGTTCATCTTGTATTTTCCTTACCTTAGTTCTGGAATAAACTATGTCTCCAAGGAGGCAGTGTCATACTGTCTTAGTTATAGAGGGCTTATAGTGTATTTTTGATATCTAGTAGAAGTAGTTCCCCTTGTAGTTTTACTGTTTCCCTATTTTGTGAAAGAGTCTTTCTCGGCTGAGCCAACCACAGACGAACAGAGAAGACTAAAAGGGTGTGTGACCCAAAGCCAGACTTGCCACAGGGACAGGGGGTGCAAGGAGAAAGCGCAGCTTATCAGGCCAAATGTGGAAGCCAGTAGCTTGAGTATGGCAATATTGTGACCGTGGGTTCCAGTGCGGGCTCATGTCTGTGGGTCCTGGCATGTGGTCGGGGAGGCTGAGAGTTTAACACCAGTGACATAAGGCTCCAGCAGCAGTGAATCCAGGTGCAAGGGAAATCCTGAGACCGACACATGCTGGGTAGCAACTGGTAACAAGGGTCCCTACAGAGGAAGGTTAGCCTGGTAAGGACAAGGCAAAGCCCTCACTGCAGAGGCTCAGGGTCCCAAGACAGCAACCCAGCAGAAGGATCAAGGCAGATCCCTTTGGTAGAGCTGCCATGCATCTGGGGAAGAGGCTGAGATGCCAAAATAGGCCCCAAGATGAGTTACCAGAACTGGAGCTCAGGGCACAGCTGGAAATGCACCAAATGGGGTTTAGGCTGAACTCAAATATCAAGCTAGAGCTCCTAAGTCCCTCCTGACTAATGTTCCAGTTAGACCCTGAGCCTCCAAGTACAGCTGATTACTCTGGCTTTGAAGTAAGGAAGGAGAGCAATCTTGGAAATAATCAAGGTCAGACAACGGACTGTGAGTTTTGGGGGTTGTCCTTGATTAGCCAAATGACCTTGGGCAGACCACTTAACCTCTCTGGGCCACCAAGGGAATTGAATGAAATTATGTCTAAAGCTCTGTTCACTTCTAAAAGGCTAATTAATTAACCCATTTGAGACCAAAAGGAACTTGTATTTCACCTGAGCATTCCGTGTGCCATGCACTCTGCCAGACATTTTACATACATTAAAGGGAGGGAAACTAGTGTTTTTTGTTACCAGTGGCATGTTGGTAAATGTTTAACCAATATCTTTGGTTAGCCAAATGCAAACCAGCTCTCTTGTGGGTGGAAAGGGCCCTGATTTGTAGCATTTGCTAATGTCTGTGGTATGAATACTCCCATCGTGGTTTCAAGCTACCACCAGGTAGTCACTGAATGCAGAGCTAGGAAGAAATACGCCATGGAACACCATAATATGCCATTTCTATTGCACAGAAACAATCCATGTAAAAAACCTTAGAGCGGCCAAGTGCAGTGGCTCACATCTGTGATCCCAGCACTCTGGGATGCTGAGGTGGGTGGATCATGAGGTCAAGAGTTAGAGACCAGTCTGGCCAACGTTATGAAGCCCCATCTCTACTAAAAATACAAAATATTAGCTGGGTGTGGTGGTGCATGCCTGTAACCCCAGCTGCTGGGGAGGCTGAGGCAGGAGAATCACGTAAACCCGGGAGGTGTAGGTTGCAGTGAGCCGAGATCACACCATTGCACTCCAGCCCAGGTGACAATACAAGACACTGTCAAAAAAAAAAAGAGAAAAAAACCTTAGGGGATAGCTATTAGTAAAATGTAATAAAATTATTAGTAAGTGATAAGTGATAAGCTTTAAGTATTGATTACATTTATTCTTAATATAATTTATTTAACTGCAAGTATATATAATTTAATTTTGCACAATGCCTTTGTTTAACAACTGGCTCTCAAAATTTCTAATTTACCAATCAGTTTTTGAGAGCTTGTAGAGGTCAGCTGTAACATACCACTGACTATTATCTGTTGTCTGCCAGTCACCATGATTGGCATTTTAGATACATTCTTTCGTTAACCCTCACCGTACCCTTCTGGAATAGCTATTATTTACAGATGAATAAAAGATCTCAGAAAGATTAAATAAATTGCCTGGATTCACATAGCTAAAGTCTGGTTGTATGACCTCCAACCCCTAAATCTCCATATTCAATTATTCCGCACAGCCACTCATATAACAGAAATTTGCTTTTAAACTGTTTTATTCTTTATCCAAGAGAATAGATTGTGTTCCACGTAAGCTGGGATCCTCTGGATTCAGTGAGTTTCTGAACATCGATGTATGTTTGAGTTCACTGACACTGAGTAGTCTAGTTACAGAAAATACCATTAAGCTGGATAAGAAACCCAATGTTAGGCAGGACTTCAACCATATGGAGGATGATCATGGGGAGCTGATTACGCCATATTAAGTCTTCTACCCAGAGACACTAGAATCACTTCAACCTCTTATCTCATTTTCCTTAATTTAATTTCAACTCAACAAAACTAATCCTTTTTAAGCAAGTCTCTTTTTATGCACAATGAACCTAAAGATAGAACATCCAATAGCATTTCAACCACTATTTTCAACTAACTATTATTACTGTTGTAATTTTTGTGTCCAAAAAAATGTGTTAATGTTTTGTAAGTTTTGTTTCTTCTTACAACATAACATGATGGTATGTTTTTTACATTATTTAGAGAATATTAGTCACGGTAATCAAATGCATATAGATAAGACCTTACGTATTTAATACAAGGGTTACCCCTGTACAAATGGAAAGAAATTAAGTTTAATGTTTCTACACAAATATGGTTTGTATAATTATATATATAATTTTATATATATATACATATATATATACACATTTATATAAAAAGACCAAAAATAGCAGTGTGTTATGCATCAATAGCAGTAACAGCTTGTCCAGGTTCTACAGTCATCTGAAAAAAATTATAGAGACACTTAGCACACTCCATTTAAAGAAAAGGGGAAAAAAAGGTAAAAACCAAAATCCCAGAAAATTGCAAAGTTCTGTTACTGTTGTGGTACCTGGTACCATTTTTTAAATTAGCTTCTGAATCATTATCTGGAAGGAAAACATTCTAGAATAACATTATTAAAAACGACTTTGATAAAGCATGGTCACTACTACGTATCATAAAGTGGGTACAAGATATTTTGCGGCCGGGCGCGGTGGCTCAAGCCTGTAATCCCAGCACTTTGGGAGGCCGAGACGGGCGGATCACGAGGTCAGGAGGTCAAGACCATCCTGGCTAACACTGTGAAACCCCGTCTCTACTAAAAAAATACAAAAAAATTAGCCGGGCGAGGTGGCGGGCGCCTGTAGTCCCAGCTGCTCGGGAGGCTGAGACAGGAGAATGGCGTAAACCCGGGAGACGGAGCTTGCAGTGAGCTGAGATCCGGCCACAGCACTCCAGCCTGGGCGGCAGAGCGAGACTCCGTCTCAAAAAAAAAAAAAAAAAAAAGATATTTTGCATTCACAGAGGTATGATACAGTACTGTCCTACATCTATATTACTAGAAGTTACAATTAAAAAGGCATTGTTTCAGACTTGATTCTACTTTTCTAGCAGAGGGCCCAAAGGATGGTATGACACAGCTCTGTAAAGAAATGCTCCTTCTTAGGATTTCCTTTCATTAGCGGCACAGTTCTAGGTACTCACTGTTCTTCATGAACATCAACTAAGAACTGTTTTTTTAAAAAAACAGGCCACATTTTCTTTATCCAGTCTATCATTAATGGAAATTTAGGTGAATTCCATGTCTTTGTTTATTGCGAATAGTGCTGCAATGAACATGGGTGTGCACGTGTCTTTATAAAAGAATAATTTATGTTCCTTTGGGTATATACCCAAAAATGGGATTGCTAGGTCAAATGGTATTTCTGTCTTTAGGTATTTGAAGAATTGCCAAACTATCTTCCACAAAGGGTGGACTAATTTACACTCCCACCAAGGGTGTATAAGCATTCCTTTTTCTTGACAACCTTGTCAGCATCTGTTGTTTTTTTGGAATGTTTAATATTAGTTATTCTGACTGGTGTGAGATGGCATCTCATTGTAGTGTTGATTTGCATTTTTCTAACGATCAGTGATGTTGAGCTTTTTTTCACATGATTGTTGACTACATGTATGTCTTCTTTTGAAAATGTCTGTTCATGTCTTTTGCCCACTTTTTTATGGGATTGTTTTTTTCTTGTAAATTTGTTTAAGTTCCGTATTGATGTGGGATATTAGACTTTTGTTGGAGGCATAGTTTGCAAAAACTTACTCCCATTCTGTAAGTTGTCTGTTTACTCTGTTGATAGTTTCTTTTGCTGTGTGGAAGCTTTTTAGTTTAATTAGATCCCATTTGTCAATTTTTAAATTTTTCTTACAATTGCTTTTGGTGCCTTCATCATGAAATCTTTGCCCATGCCTATGTCCTGAATGGTATTGCCTAGGTCATCTTCCATGGTTTTTATAGTTTTGAGTTTTGTGTTTAAGTCTTTAATTGATCTTGAGGCCGGGCGCGGTGGCTCAAGCCTGTAATCCCAGCACTTTGGGAGGCCGAGACGGGCGGATCACGAGGTCAGGAGATCGAGACCATCCTGGCTAATACGGTGAAATCCTGTCTCTACTTAAAAATACAAAAAACTAGCCGGGCGACGAGGCGGGCGCCTGTAGTCCCAGCTACTCGGGAGGCTGAGGCAGGAGAATGGCGTAAACCCGGAAGGCGGAGCTTGCAGTGAGCTGAGATCCGGCCACTGCACTGCGGCCTGGGTGGCAGAGCAAGACTCCGTCTCAAAAAAAAAAAAAAAAAATCGATCTTGAGTTAATGTTTGTTTATGGTGTAAGGAAGGGGTCTAGTTTCAATCTTCGGTGTATGGCTGGCCAGTTATCCCAGCACCATTTATTGAACAGGGAATCCTTTCCCCATTGCTCGTTTTTGTGAGGTTTGTTGAAGATCAGATAGTTGTAGGTGTGTGTTCTTACTTCTGGGTTCTCTATTCTGTTTCATTGGTCTATGTGTCTGTTTTTTTATTTTATTTTATTTTATTTATTTTGATCTTAACATTTTAATATGTGTATTTTGATTCTATTAAGAAGCACATTCAAACTTCTCAGCTAGGAATAAGAGAATCAAAGATAATTCAGTTTTTTAAAAAGCAGCGGCCGGGCGCGGTGGCTCAAGCCTGTAATCCCAGCACTTTGGGAGGCCGAGACGGGCGGATCATGAGGTCAGGAGATAGAGACCATCCTGGCTAACACGGTGAAACCTCATCTCTACTAAAAAATACAAAAAACTAGCCGGGCGTGGTGGCGGGCGCCTGTAGTCCCAGCTACTCAGAAGGCTGAGGCGGGAGAATGGCGTGAACCCGGGAGGCGGAGCTTGCAGTGAGCTGAGATCCGGCCACTGCACTCCAGCCTGGGCGACAGAGCAAGACTCCGTCTCAAAATAAATAAATAAATATATAAATAAATAAATAAAATAAAATAAAAAGCAGTACCACCCCAGAAAAACAGACTGTAGCTTTTATAACTGTATTCAAGCCATTCAATAATAAGCTAAAGTGAGCATATGTGACTTTTCAGGATCTCAGAGCTGCCAGTTTGCCTTCCTATGTATCAGACACTTTTCTCTAACCTTTTTTTTAATTATTATACTTTAAGTTCTAGGGCACATGTGCACAACGTGCAGGTTTGTTATTACATAGGTATACATGTGCCATGTAGGTGTGCTGCACCCAGTAACTCATCATTTACATTATGTATTTCTCCTAATGCTATCCCTGCCTGCTTCCCCCATCCAATAACAGGCCCTGGGTGTGATGTTTCCCACGCTGTGTCCAAGTGTTCTCATTGTTCAATTCCCACCTATAAGTAAGAACAGGTGGTGTTTGGTTTTCTGTCCTTGTTACAGTTTGCTGAGAATGATGGTTTTTAGTTGCATCCATGTCCCTACAAAGGACATGAACTCATCCTTTTTTATGACTGCATAGTATTCCATGGTGTATATGTGCCACATTTTCTTAATCCAGTCTATCATTGATGGACATTTGGGTTAGTTCCAAGTCTTTGCTATTGTGAATAGTGCTACAGTAAACATATGCATGCATATGTCTTTATAGTAGCATGATTTATAATCCTTTGGGTATACACCCAGGAATGGGATGGCTGGGTCAAAAGGTATTTCTAGTTCTAGATCCTTGAGGAATCACCACGCTGTCTTCCACAATGATTGAACTAGTTTACACTCCCATCAACAGGGTAAAAGCATTCCTATTTCTCCACATCCTCTCCAGCATCTGTTGTTTCCTGACTTTTTAATGATCACCATTCTAACTGGTGTGACATGGTATCTCATTGTGGTTTTGATTTGCATTTCTCTGATGGCCAGTGATGATGAGCATTTTTTCATGTCTGTTGGCTGCATAAATGTCTTCTTTTGAGAGGCGTCTGTTCATATACTTTGCCCACTTTTCGATGGGGTTGTTTGATTTTTTTCTTGTAAATTTGTTTAATTCTTTGTAGATTCTGGATATTAGTTATTTGTCAGATGGGTAGATTGCAAAAATTTTCTCCCATTCTGTAGGTTGCCTGTTCACTCTGATGATAGTTTCTTTTGCTGTACAGACGCTCTTTAGTTTAATTAGATCCCATTTGTCTATTTTGGCTTTTGTTGCCATAGCTTTTGGTGTTTTAGATATGAAGTCCTTGCCCATGCCTATGTCCTGAATGGTATTGCCTAGGTTTTCTTCTAGGGTTTTGATGGTTTTAGGTCTAACATTTAAGTATTTAATCCATCTTGAATCAATTTTTGTATAAAGTGTAAAGAAGGGATCCAGTTTCAGCTTTCTACATATGGCTAGCCAGTTTTCCCAGCACCATTTATTAAATAGGCAATCCTCTCCCCATTTCTTGTTTTTGTCAAAGATCAGATGGTTATAGATGTGTGGTGTTATTTCTGAGGGCTCTGTTCTGTTCCATTGGTCTATATATCTATTTTGGTACCACTACCATGCTGTTTTGGTTATTGTTGCCTTGAAGTATAGTTTGAAGTCAGGTAGCGTGATGCCTCCAGCTTTGTTCTTTTTGCTTAGGATTGTCTTGGCAATACGGGCTCTTTTTTGGTTCCATGTGAATTTTAAAGTAGCTTTTTCCAATTCTGTGAAGAAAGTCATTGTCAGCTTGATGGGGATGGCATTGAATCTATAAATTACCTTGGGCAGTATGGCCATTTTCATGATATTGATTCTTCCTATCCATGAGCATGGTATGTTCTTCCATTTGTTTGTGTCCTCTTTTATTTCATTGAGCAGTGGTTTGGAGTTCCCCTTGAAGGGGTCCTTCACATCCCTTGTAAGTTGTATTCCTAGGGATTTATTCTCTTTGTAGCAATTGTGAATGGGAGTTCACTCATGATTTGGCTTTCTGTTTGTCTGCTATTGGTGTATATGAATTCTTGTGATTTTTGCACATTGATTTTGTATCCTGAGACTTTAACAACAACAATGAAGAAGGAGAATTTTAGACCAATATCCCTGATGAACATCAATGTGAAAATCCTCAATAAAATACTGGCAAACTGAATCCAGCAGCACATCAAAAAACTTATCCACCATGATCAAGTGGCTTCATTCCTGGTATGCAAGACTGGTTCAACATACGCAATCAATAAACACAATCCATCACATAAACAGGACCAGTGACAAAAACCACATGATTATCTCAATAGATGCAGAAAAGCCCTTTGACAAAATTCAACAGCCCTTCATGCTAAAAACTCTCAATAAACTAGGTATTGATAGAACATATCTGAAAACAATAAGAGCTATTTATGGCAAATGCACAGCCAATATCATACTGAATGAGCAAAAGCTGGAAGCATTCCCTTTGAACACTGGCACAAGACAGGGATACCCTCTCTCACCACTCCAATTCAACATAGTGTTGGAAGTTCTGGCCAGGGCAATCAGGCAGGAGAAATAAATAAAGGGTATTAAATCAGGAAAAGAGGAAGTCAAATTGTCCCTGTTTGCAGACAACATGATTGTATATTTAGAAAATCCCATCGTCTCAGTTCAAAATCTCCTTAAGCTGATAAGCAACTTCAGCAAAGTCTCAGAACATTTTTACTTTTTTGGGACAGAATCTCATTCTATCATCCAGACTGGAGTGCAGTGGTGTGATCTCAGCTCACCACAACCTCCACCTCCTGGGTTCAAGTGATTCTCTTGCCTTGGCCTCTGAAAATGCTGGGATTACAGGTGTGAACCACCACTCTGGCCTATGTGTCTGTTCCTGTACCAGTACCATGCTGTTTTTGTTACTGTAGCCCTGTAGTATAGTTTGAAGTCAAATAGCATGATGGCTCCAGCTTTGCTCATTTTGCTTAGGATTGCCTTTGCTATTTGGGCTTTTTTGTTCCATATAAATTTTAAAATAGTTTTTTCTAGTTCTGTGAAGAATGTCAGTGGTAGTTTAATGGGAATAGCATTGAATCTATAAATTGATTTGGGCACTATGACTATTTTAACAATATTGATTCTTCCTATCCATGAGCATGGAATATTTTTGCATTTGTTTGTGTCACATGATGGTATTTTTTTTTAATCTAATAAGCAGCATCACTGTAAAGTTAGAATAGAAGCCCTGGGAGCAAAATACATTTTTAAAAATTAATAATGCATTTTCTATAAAATAGAAAGAGCTTCCAAAATAAATACACAATTCAAAAAAGTTAGTAGATACTTACTGGATAATATTTAAACCTTTATATTATCTGCCTGAAAGGTTAAAAGGCAATTCCTTGAAATCATGAGTGACTAGCCTTGCCAGAAAGAAGATAGATACTAAAATTGACTAGTGTCATCTATTAAATACTTTGAGCAATACATTTTTAAAAACACAGGTACTGCTCTGAAAAAACATTTTCTCTATCATTTGTTGGTTAAATTATTCCATATGCCTTTACTGTAAAGTCATTTTAGGTCTTGGGAAGAATATAATATATTACTTTTAATTACCACATCAATTCAGAATGTTATTTTTCCCTTTTTGTTTGCATCAGGGACCACACAGGAAGCTCCACAGAATGTGTGCAGCCTAGAAGACTAACCTGATATTGAATGTTTCCTCTTATCTTCACTGTTCCTGCTTCTCTGTCCCCTACATTCAGTTATACCCTTCTTTTAGTCTCTCTCTGATTCTCTCATTTCCTCCTCGCTCTTCTCCATTTCTCTCCTGGCATTCAGTAAGGGAGTACATGGAAAACAAGAAAGGAGAGTGGATATGTGTCTTTGATCTCAGTGTGCCCAAAGCCTGGCACAGTGCCTACCACATCAGGGGAGCCCAAGAAATGAGTGACTGAAGGGATAGAGAGCACGTTGAGCAAGGGCTAGAGAACCGTTGTTCTGCTCCATATCTTTCATGATGCACTTTTATATATATATGAGAGTTTTGTTGTTGTTGTTTTTTGTTTTGCATCAAAATAGAGGACATAATGGAGGGATAGAGTGAAGAAAGATATAAAATAGAGTAAAATAGTTGATGTAATTGGGACTATTGAGAAAAGAGTAAAATTTACTGAACCAAGTCATAACTCAGGACAAAAGGGGCTGATGATGAATGATGGACGATGATCTTCCATTTTATTTCATATATTTGTTTTATTTAAAAGATCTATAAAGAAGAATTTAGCAATTTGAAGATGAAGCTTAGGAATGATTACCCAAGAAACCTTTGCTGTACACTGCTGAAGAGATTGGTTTCAGCATCTTCATAATGCTCCTTCATACTAAGTAATAAAAATAATACTAATAACAATTTAAAATAATAATGACTGACATTGAGGGCTTATTATGTGACAAATGCTGTTCTAAAGACTTTTATATGCATTGTTTCTCACAACAAGCCTATGAAACAGGAACTATTTTATTATCCTAACTTAATAGTTAACTGAAGAGCAAAGAGGTTACTAATTCCTGTAATAATTTTGCATTATTTTAAAGATAAACTCCAGGTCCATTAGGATTTAATTCAGGCCCTCCACAATCTGGTTCTAAATACCTTTTCAAGATTAGGTCCTACTCCTAACTGACAAAAATAGTACTATGAGGTTCCTAGCATGTCTTCTTGCTTTCTTGACTGTAAGCTTCACTCCAACAACTGTTTCCATCCAAAATGCCTTCTCCCTATCCTTTGCCTATGTGGATCTTTCCCACCATTCAAAACTCAGCAGCAGTGTCAACTCTTTTATGGAGACATTTCTGACCAATCTCACCCAATGACCTTGCGCTCCTCTGAATTCACAACTCACTTTTACCAATACTACCTTATAAACTTCTATTGACTTATTGTCTTATATTATCATTTAAATGACCATATTGGATTTTTGTTTCTCCAACTAGCATGTTAACTTGGTATAAATCATGTCTCCATAATGTATCCACAGTGCCTAGCTAAGTTCTCAGTATGCACAGTTATCATCAATGACTTTTTTGTTAAAGTAATGTATCGTGTAGTGTATACAGAGATTATTCATGTCATCGAATGTATTCTATTCTTGGAGCCACACTTCACATACCTTTAGCATGAAAAATGTTCATATGCCCAAAGATTACATCCATTCTGGTAAAAAGAATTGATGAGATTTATCTATTAATCAGAATATTTACTACTCCAACCCATATTTTATGGTATTTTCATATTCTATTAAAAAACAGAATACTAAAAAAAATTCCCACTTTCAACAAACTGGTTATTTGAGAAATAATACTGAGAAAACTTGCAACTTAGACAAGAAATTAGAAATTAAATTAGTTTTCTTTTAATAATGTACAAAACCAAAGGTCAGGCAATCGTAAGACAGGTAGAATGTCCTACTCTATTGGACTTATTTTTGTTGTTGTTGTTTTTGTTTTGGAGAAGGAGTCTCGATCTGTTTTCCAGGCTGGAGCGCGATGGCATAATCTTGGCTCACTACAACCTCTGCCTTCCAGGTTCAAGTGATTTTCCTGCCTCAACCTCCGGAGCAAGTAGTTGGGATTACAGGAACCCAGCACCATGCCTGACTAATTTTTGTATTTTTAGTAGAGATAGCATCTCACCATGTTGCCTAGGCTGGTCTCGAACTCCTGACCTCAAGTGATCCACCCACCTCAGCCTCCCAAAGTGCTGGGATTACAGGCATGAGCCACCACTCCCAGCTTACTGCACTCATTTTTAATAATCTTAAAGATACCTGGAAAAGGTGAAGTTACAAACATCTAAATTATATATATATATAATACATATATATATATTTTTTTAACGGTAAGTGAATTAGGAAGTTTGGAAAACTTTCAGGACAGTAGTTCACAGCTTTCTGAACGTATTTAAATGAGATGCAAACTGACAAAATTGAATTGTTTTGGAAAACTTGCCCAAGGCAGACAAGCAACAGATGGAAGGATTATGCCAAGAAGCATATCACATGTTCTTAACTCGTTTGGGGACGGACTGTTAGGCTAAAGATGAGAAGAAAAAACAAAGAAACAAACATTTAGCTCCAAATGAAAGAAACAAGCTAGCTGCCTTCAATGTACTCTGCCTGATTTTATTTCAAACTGTTCTTTAGGAATCAGAAGTACATCAGTTTCTTTGAAAAGGCAGTGAAAACCATCTCCGTGTCCCTCGCAGGCTGATTTGCTCATAAAACAAGACTGTAGTGTCAACATTTACTGTCACGTTATCAAAATTAGTGTTGTCATTTTATTATTTATTTATTTTGAGACGGAGTTTCTCACTGTTGCTTGGGCTGGAGCGCAATAGCGCGATCTCGGCTCACTGCAACCTCCGCCTCCCAGAGTCAAGCGATTCTCCTGCCTCAGCCTTCCAAGTAACTGGGATTACAGGCGCCCGCCACCACTCCCGGCTAATTTTTTGCGTTTTTAATAGAAACGGAGTTTCACTATATTTGTCAGGCTCGTCTCGAATGCCTGGCCTCGTGATTCACTCTCCTCCGCCTGGCAAAGTGTTGGGATTACAGGCGTGAGCCACTGTGCCCAGCCAGTCATTTTTAAAAGTCCTGATTAAGCCTGGCGCAGTAGCTCATGCCTGTAATCCCAACGCTTTGGGAGGCCAAGGCAGGCCGATCACTTGAATCCAGGAATTCATGGAGACCAGCCTGGGCAACATGGTGAAATCCCATCTCTACCAAAAAAGATACAAAAATTAGTTGGGCCTGGTGTTGCACACTATGATCTCAGCCTCTCTGGAGGCTGAAGTGGGAGAATTGCTTGAGCCCAGGAGGCGAAGTTTGCAGAGAGCCAAGATTGCAGCATTGCACTCCAGCCTGAGTGACAGCGAGAGCCTGTCTCAAAAAAAAAAAAAAAGTCCTGATTAGAAAAATTCTTAGCACAACACTTAAACACCAAGGTGATTTAATTGGAATAACATCAGCCAAGAATTCAGGAAAAATTCTTGAGGAATTGAAATTAGATAACAATAACAACAGATCAAGAATGCTCTAGATTCAGAAAATTGTGGACTGGCTAGTTTAACTTCTATCCTAAAGAAATTATTAGGCTTTATTTTTAGAAACCAATTGGGAATACTAATGGACAAAGATTCCCTTCATTAAACAGAATTAGCCTGTTTGCAGGAAAATAGGGTCATTTTCACTAACAGGGGTAATAAGAGATGCCATTTAAAGATATTAGAGCAGCAGCACACACACATACAAAAGCCAACATCATAATTAGTTTGCCATGAAGAGTATGAGAGCATTTCACACTCAAAGGTGTAAAGGCCAGAGTCAGGGAAATGCTACTAATGACATGCCAAGCACTCAACGTTAATGCTCTGACGCAAGAAAGAAAGATGCTGTAACCTTGGAACCTTAGAAAGTCTGCATGACAGTACCCTACAGGTGAAATTGTTATGTACCAAGGATCAATTTTTATTAAACATAAATAGTAGATTATAACTTGTCTGAAAAAATGTTCTAATATGATAGACAATATGATGTGAAGAATCATAACTTAATAAGGAAAAGTCAATCCAACACAAAACTTGGTAAATCAGGGCTATTTCTCATCTGTACTGCTTTCTGAAGAAGGTGTAAGCAGACAGAAACATGTCTATCCAACACAAAACTTGGTAAATCAGGGCTATTTCTCATCTGTACTGCTTTCTGAAGAAGGTGTAAGCAGATAGAAACATGTCTAGAAACTTCTGAGCAAAAATAAATGTCCTACATTTCTTGTCACAGACTTTCGCTCTAAAAATATACATTGGCTTTGAACAGAACAGCTGGCCGATTCAGGCCAAAGTTCCATCAATCATCAAAGTGCTCCCAAGCAGCTGGATTAATGACCTTTTTCATGTATTGACTCTCCATTTTGGTGTCCTGAGATTATTCAAGGACATAAGTGACTTCTTAAGAAAGTTGGTCCTTTGATGGGCATGTTAACTCTTTTATCTTCTAGACTTTGAAACAGCATATATAACTCTAGATTTTTCACCATCACCAAACATTTACTGAGACAAAAACCAACATACGTAAGAATATGTACTGAAAAGACTGGGAGCAGTGGCTCACGCCTGTAATAAGGAGGCTGAGGTAGGCAGATCACCTGAGGTCAGGAGTTCGAGACCAGTCTGGCCGATGTGGTGAAACCGCATCTCTATTAAAAATACAAAAAATAGCTGGGCATGGTGGCACATGCCTGTAATCCCAGCTACTTGGGACACTGAGGCAGGAGAATTGCTTGAACCCTAGAGGCAGAGGTTGCAGTGAGCCGAGATTGCACCATTGCACTCCAGCCTGGAAGACAAGAGCAAAATTCCGTCTCAAAAAAAAAGCAAAAACAAAAGAATATGTACTGAAAATAGCTAAGTGTACAAACTACCAACCAAAGAAATGCTAAGGAAAGCAAATGCTACAGAAAGAGGTAGCATCTTGCTCTAGAGAGGTGTCAATGAAGAATTCACAGAGATTGCAGACATGAAGTGAGTTTGAAAGTACTGGAAGCACTGGACAAATGAAGAAGAGAAACTTGGGCATCCGGAAAGCATGTCAGCAAAGGGCTAGAGATTGGAATTCATCTGGCTTTTCTAATTTGAATACAGTCAGGATTCCTGTAGCAGACGTAATGGAAAATAAAAGTGAAAAGGTAATTAAGAGCAAAATGATGTAGTGTCTTGAATGTCAGGCTTAACAATTTGTACTTTATTCTGCAGATAAATGGACTGATGATTTAAGAAGATTAAGGCAATACCTGTAAACAAGACAGATTAAAAGCATGAAGATGGAAAAACCAACATAAAAACTATTTCAATAATTCACACCAATAAAACCAGATTCATACACTATTTGCCCATGGGCCCAATCTGGCCCACAGCTGACTTTATTTGGCCCACATACTTTTTTGAAAAATAAAAATAAATTTCCAATATTTAATATATAATATTGCACATTATAACCTGCATTTGCAAATTCTCCAGAAAGGCTTGTTTCAAGGCCCTCAAAGTCTTTCAAGGCTGAGACACTGAGTTTGGAGGCCCAACTCCAATGAAGCCACATGTTTCAATCAAACATTTCAAAGTGAACCCAAATACTACACTAAATGCGATTTATATGTAATGGTATAGAAGTTGACTTGCACTTAATTAGTTGATATTTTAGATCTCGCAGAAAACCTTAGTCTACCTCCTTTTGTAGTTTACTCAAAACACTAATTAGAAAAATGGAGTTCAGTAGTTATAATTAGTTTTAACAACTCAGCTCTATTTCTTCAAATGTTGCACAATCCCTAGACCAGACCACATGCACCTTGAACTTATTTCTTGTAGAAAAAAAAAAATGATGCATTTCACTTAAGTAGAAAAATCAGAAAGAAAAGGGGAATAGAATAAATAATTTTAGACAAGTTGAATTTCAGGTGTTAGCAAGAAAATCTATGTTAAAAGATTCAACAGGCCACTGTGCACACACAATTGGAATTTGAAAAGGATTAGGTCTGGGGATTTAAATTTGATAATCATTTACACAAAAGTAACAATTGGGCCAGGTACAGTGGCTCAAGCCTGTAATCTTACTACTTTGGGAGGCCATGGCGGGTTGATCACCTGAGATCAAGAGTTTGAGACCAGCTTGGCCAACATGTTGAAACCCCATTTCAACTACAAATACAAAAAATTAGGAAGAGGTTCCAAGATGGCCGAATAGGAACAGCTCCAGTCCATAGCTCCCAGCATGAGCAACACAGAAGGCGGGTGATTTCTGCATTTCCAACTGAGGTATCAGGTTCCTCTCACTGGGGCTTGTCGGACAATGGATGCAGCCCATGGAGCGTGAGCCGAAGCAGGGCGGGGCATCACCTCACCCAGGAAGCACAAGGGGTCAGGGAAGTCCCTTTCCTAGCCAAGGGAAGCTGTGACAGATGGTACCTGGAAAATCGGGACACTTCCACCCTCATACTGCACTTTTACAATGGTCTTAGCAAATGACACACCAGGAGATTATATCCATGCCTGGCTCAGAGGGCGCCCATGGAGCCTTGCTCACTGCTAGCACAGCAGTCTGAGACTGAACTGCAAAGCAGCAGCGAGGCTGTGGGAGGGGCATCTGCCATTGCTGAGGCCTGAGTAGGTAAACAAAGTGACCAGGAAGCTCAAAATGGGTGGAGCCCACCACAGCTCAAGGAGGCCTGCTTGCCTCTGAAGACTCCACCTCTGGGAGCAGGGCATAGCTGAACAAAAGGCAGCAAAAACTTCTGCAGACTTAAACATCCCTGTCTGACAGCTTTGAAGAGAGTAGTGGTTCTCCCAGAACAGAGTTTGAGATCTGAGAATGGACAGACTGCCTCATCAAGTGGGTCCCTGACCCCTGAGTAGCCTAACTGGGAGGCACCTCCCAGTAGGGGCCTATTGACACCTCATACGGCCAGGTGCCCCTCTGAGATGAAGCTTCCAGAGGAAGGATCAGGCAGCAACATTTGCTGTTCTGCAATATATGCTGCTCTGCAGCCTCCACTGGTGATATCCAGGCAAACAGGGTCTGGAGTGGACCTCCAGCAAACTCCAACAGACCTGCAGCTGAGGGTCCTGACTGTTAGAAGGAAAACTAACAAACAGAAAAGACATCCACACCAAAACCCCATCTGTATAACACCATCATCAAAGACTAAAGGTAGATAAAACCACAAGATGGGGAGAAACCAGAGCAGAAAAGCTGAAAATTCTAAAAATCAAGAGTGACTCCTCTCCTCCAAAGGAACACAGCTCCTTGCCAGCAATGGAGCAAAGCTGGACAGAGAATGACTCTGACAAGTTGAGAGAAGAAGGCTTCAGACGATCAGTAATAACAAACGCCTCCAAGCTAAAGGAGGATGTTCGAACCCATCGCAAAGAAACTAAAACCCTTGAAAAAAGATTAGACGAATGGCTAACTGGAATAAATAGCATAGAGAAGACCTTAAATGATGTGATGGAGCTGAAAACCATGGCAGAAGAACTACATGACGCATGCACAAACTTCAGTAGCCGATTCAATCAAGTGGAAGAAAGGGTATCAGTGATTGAAAATCAAATGACTGAAATGAAGTGGGAAGAGAAGTTTAGAGAAAAAAGAGTAAAAAGAAATGAACAAAGCCTCCAAGAAATATGGGACTATGTGAAAAGACCAAATCTATGTCTGATTGGCATACCTGAAAGTGACAGGGACAATGGAACCAAGTAGGAAAACACTCTTCAGGATATTATCCAGGAGAACTTCCCCAACCTAGTAAGGCAGGCCAACATTCAAATTCAGGAAATACAGAGAACGCCACAAAGATACTCCTTGAGAAAAGTAACTCGAAGACACATGCTTGTCAGATTCAACAAATCTGAAATGAAGGAAAAAATGGTAAGGGCAGCCAGAGAGAAAGGTCAGGTTACCAAAAATGGAAGCCCATCAGACTAATGGTGGATCTCTCAGCAGAAACTCTACAAGCCAGAAGAGAGTGGGGGCCAATATTCAACATTCTTAAAGAAAAGAATTTTCAACCCGGAGTTTCATATCCAGCCAAACTAAGCTTCATAAATGAAGGAGAAATAAAATATTTTACAGATACACAAATGCTGAGAGATTTTGTCCCCACCAGGATCACCTTACAAGAGCTCCTGAAGGAAGAACTAAACTTGGAAAGGAAAAAACGGTATCAGCCACTGCAAAAACATGCCAAATTGTAAAGATGCTAAGAAGAAAGTGCACCAATTAATGAGCAAAATAACCAGCTAGTATCCTAACAACAGGATCAAATTCACACATAACAATATTCACCTTAAATGTAAATGGGCTAAATCCTCCAATTAAAAGACACAGACTGGCAAATTGGATAAAGAGTCAAGACCCATCAGTATGCTGTATTCCGGAGATGCATCTCATGTGCAGAGACACACATAGGCTCAAAATAAAGGGATGGAGGAAGATCTACCAAGAAAATGGAAAACAAAAAAAGCAGGGGTTGCAATCTTAGTCTCTGATAAAACAGACTCTAAACCAACGAAGATCAAAAGAGACAAAGAAGGCCATTACATAATGGTAAAGGGATCAATTCAACAAAAAGAGCTAACTATCCTATGTATATATGCACCCAATACAGGACCACCCAGATTCATAAAGCAAGTCCTTAGAGACCTACAAAGAGACTTAGACTCCCACACAATAATAATGGGAGACTTTAACACCCCACTGTCAACATTAGACAGATCAGTGAGACAGAAAGTTAACAAGGATATCCAGGAATTGAACTCAGCTCTGCACCAAGCAGACCTAATAGACATCTACAGAACTCTCCACCCCAAATCAACAGAATATACATTCTTCTCAGCACCACATCGCACTTATTCCAAAATTGACCACATAGTTGGAAGTAAAGCACTCCTCAGCAAATACAAAAGAACAGAAATTACAACAAACTGTCTCTCAGACCACAGTGCAATCAAACTAGAACTCAGGATTAAGAAACTCACTCAAAACCACTCAACTACATGGAAACTGAACAACCTGCTTCTGAATGATTACTGGGTGCATAACAAAATGAAGGCAGAAATAAAGATGTTCTTTGAAACAAATGAGAACAAAGATACAACATACCAGAATCTCTGGGACACATTTAAAGCAGTGTGTAGAAGGAAATTTATAGCCCTAAATGCCCACAAGAGAAAGCAGGAAAGATCTAAAATGCACACCCTAACATCACAATTAAAAGAACCAGGGAAGCAAGAGGAAACACATTCAAAAGCTAGCAGAAGGCAAGAAATAACTAAGATCAGAGCAGAACTGAAGGAGATAGAGACACAAAAAAACCTTTCAAAAAATCAATGAATCCAGGAGCTGGTTTTTTGAAAAGATCAACAAAATTGACAGATTACTAGCAAGACTAATAAAGAAGAAAAGAGAGAAGAATCAAATAGACCCAATAAAAAATGATAAAGGGGATATCACCACCGATCCCACAGAAATAAAAACTAGCATTAGAGAATACTATAAACACTTCTATGCAAATAAACTAGAAAATCTAGAAAAAATGGATAAATTCCTGGACACACACACCCTCCCAAGACTAAACCAGGAAGAAATTGAATCCCTGAATAGACCAATAACAGGCTCTGAAATTGAGGCAATAATTAATAGCCTACCAACCAAAAAAAGTCCAGGAACAGACGGATTCACAGCTGAATTCTACCAGAGGTACAAGAGGAGCTGGTACCATTCCTTCTGAAACTATTCCAATCAATAGAAAAAGAGGGAATCCTCTCTAACTATTTTTTTTTTTTTTTTGAGACGGAGTCTTGCTCTGTCGCCCAGGCTGGAGTGCAGTGGCCGGATCTCAGCTCACTGCAAGCTCTGCCTCCCGGGTTTACGCCATTCTCCTGCCTCAGCCTCCCGAGTAGCTGGGACTACAGGCGCCCGCCACCTCGCCCAGCTAGTTTTTTATATTTTTTTAGTAGAGACGGGGTTTCACCGGATTAGCCAGGATGGTCTCGATCTCCTGACCTTGTGATCCGCCCGTCTCAGCCTCCCAAAGTGCTGGGATTACAGGCTTGAGCCACTGCACCCGGCCTCTCTCTACTAATTTTATGAGACCAACATCATCCTGAAACCAAAGCCTGGCAAAGACACAACAAAAAAAGAGAATTTTAGACCAATATCCCTGATGAACATCCATGTGAAAGTCCTCAATAAAATACTGGCAAACCAAATCCAACAGCACATCAAAAAGGTTATCCACCATGATCAAGTTGGCTTCATCCATGGGATGCAAGCCTGGTTCAACATACACGAATCAATAAACGTAATCCATCACATAAACAGGACCAATGACAAAAACAACATGAATTTCTCAATAGATGCAGAAAAAGACTGACAAAATTCAGCAGCCCTTCATGCTAAAAACTCTCAATAAACTAGGTACTGATAGAACGTATCTGAAAATAATAAGAGCTATTTATGACAAACCCACAGCCAATATCATACTGAATGGGCAAAAACTGGAAAAATTCCCTTTGAAAACTGGCACAAGACAGGGATGCCCTCTCTCACCACTCCTATTCAACATAGTGTTGGAAGTTCTGGCTAGGGCAATCAGGCAGGAGAAATAAAGAAAGGGTATTAAAGTAGGAAAAGAGGAAGTAAAATTGTCCCTGTTTGCAGATGACATGATTGTATATTTAGAAAACGCCATCGTCTCAGCCCAAAATCTCCTTAAGCTGATAAGCTACTTCAGCAAAGTCTCAGGATACAAAATCAATGTGCAAAAATCACAAGCATTCCTATACACCAGTAACAGACAAACAGAGAGCCAAATCTTGAGTGAACTCCCATTCACAATTGCTTCGAAGAGAATAAAATACCTAGGAATCCAACTTACAAGGAATTTGAAGGACCTCTTCAAGGAGAATTACAAATCACTGCTCAACGAATAAAAGAAGACACAAAACAAACAAATGGAAGAACATTCCATGCTCATGGATAGGAAGAATCAGTATCGTGAAAATGGCCATACTGCCCAAGGTAATATATACATTCAATGCCATCCCCATCAAGCTATCAATGACTTTCTTCACAGAATTGGAAAAAACTACTTTAAAGTTCATATGGAGCCAAAAAAGAGCCCACATTGTCAAGACAATCCTAAGCCAAAAAAACAAAGCTGGAGTCATCACCCTATCTGACTTAAACTATACTACAAGGCTACAGTAACCAAAATAGCAAGGTACTGGTCCCAAAACAGAGATATAGACCAGTGGAACAGAACAGAGCCCTCAGAAATAGTACCACATATCTACAACCATCTGATCTTTGACAAACCTGACAAAAACAAGAAATGAGGAAAGGAATCCCTATTCAATAAATGGTGCTGGAAAAACTGGCTAGCCATATGTAGAAAGCTGAAACTGGATCCCGTCCTTACACCTCATACAAAAATTAATTCAAGATGGATTAAATACTTAAATGTTAGACCTAAAACCATCAAAACCCTAGAAGAAAACCTAGGCAATACCATTTAGGACATAGGCATGGGCAAGGACTTCATGACTAAAACACCAAAAGCAATGGCAACAAAAGTCAAAATTGACAAATGGGATCTAATTAAACTAAAGAGTTTCTGCACAGCAAAAGAAACTACCATCAGAGTGAACAGGCAACCTATAGAATGGGAGAAAATTTTTGCAATCTACCCATCTGACAAAGGGCTAATATCCAGAATCTACAAAGAACTTAAACAAATTCACAAGAAAAAATCAAACAACCCCATCAAAAAGTGGGCAAAGGATATGAACAGACACTTCTCGAAAGAAGATATTTATGCAGCCAAGAGACACATGAAAAAATGCTCATCATCACTGGCCATCAGAGAAATGCAAATCAAAACCACAATGAGATACCATCTCACACCAGTTAGAATGGCTATCATTAAAAAGTCAGAAAACAACAGGATGGAGAGGATCTGGAGAAATAGGAACTCTTTTACACTGTTGGTGGGAGTGTAAACTAGTTCAACCATTGTGGAAGACAGTGTGGCGATTCCTCAAGGATCTAGAACGAGAAATACCTTTTGACCCAGTCATCCCATTAGTGGGTATATACCCAAAAGATTATAAATCATGCTACTATAAAGACACATGCACATGTATGTTTATTGAGGCACTATTCACAATAGCAAAGGCTTGGAACCAACCTAAATGTCCATCAGTGATAGACTGGATTAAGAAAATGTGGCACATATACACCATGGAATACTATGCAGCCATAAAAAAGGATGAGTTCATGTCCTTTGCAGGGACATGGATGAAGTTGGAAACCATCATTCTGAGCAAACTATCACAAGGACAGAAAACTAAACACCGCATGTTCTCACTCATATGTGGGAATTGAACAATAAAAACAGTTGGACACAGGGTGGGGAACATCACACACCAGGACCTGTTGTGGGGTGGGGGGAGCGGGGAGGGATAACATTAGGAGATACATCTAATGTAAAGGATGAGTTAATGGGTGCAGCACACCTACATGGCATATGTATACCTTTGTAACAAACCTGCACATTGTGCACATGTACCCTAGAACTTAAAGTATAATATAAATAAATAAATAATGCAAAAAATTAGCCAGGCATGGTAGCAGATGCTTGTAATCTCAGCTACTCAGGAGGCTGAGGCCAGAGAATCGCTTGAATCCGAGAAGCAGAGCTTGCCATGAGCTGAGATCGTGCCATTGCGCTCCAGCCTAGTCAACAAGAGCGAAACTTCATCTGGGAAAAAAAAAAAAAAAAAAAGGAACGATTGAAGGTATTCAAAATAAGCCTTGGAGAATATGAGAATTAGCAGACTGGACGAAGTAGAGGAGTCAATGAAAAAGAGAGAAAAGCAAAAGAAATGATATCTTCCAGGGGCTGGAAGCCAGGAGAATAATGAGTTTTAAGATGAGTCAAACTCTGAATCCAAATCAGCTTGCACTCCCATATACATCCACTTATTTAATCCATACAACAACCCTTCAAGATATGTCATTATACCCATCTGACAGAGATTAATACCAAAATACAGAGAGATTCCTCGAGCAATCTGATGGTACACAGCTAAGAAGTGATAAATTTAACAGTGAGTCTCAACTACAGGTGATTTTGCTTCACACAAGACATTTGGCAACATCTGGAGATATTTATGGTTGTTAGAACTGGGAGTGGAAGGGAAGAAAGGAGAGAGGAGAGAGGAGTGGGAGAGACTTGCTATTAGCAACTAGTGGATAGAGGCCAGTTATGCTGCTAAATATCCCAGAATGCCCAGGACAGAGGAATTAAACAAAGAATTGTCTAACTCCAAATATCAGTGTTGCTGATCTAGCACATAGTCTTTCAAATGTGACGTTTAGTCTTTCCATAAGAGCACTATATCCAAGATGCAACCAGGTTCCTGCACTAAGACCAACATTAGACTAAGGGAGCCTTGACAGAAGTTTATAATTTTTTTTTAAGAGACAGGATCTCGCTATGTTGCCCCAGCTGGACCAGAGCTCCTGGGTTCAAGTGATCCTCCCATCTCAGCCTCCTGATTAGCTAGTATTATTGGTGCATGTCACCATGCCCAGCTCAGGAATATGTGTTTTTGGGTAGCACACAAAACTGAATAAGAAAACCTGGAAGTGGGACCCAGCAGTCTGTGTTTTTAAAAGCTTTCAAGATGATTCTGGTATATTCCAAAGTTTGATAACCAGTAAACTTTAAAAAAATAAGTCTGATGAATTTGGCAATTTGAAAGCCATCATGGCTTGTTGAGTATGTGCTTTTTGAGAAGGTGCTAGGGAAAGAATTAAATGCTTCAGCTAGGCATGGTGGTTCATGCCTTTAATCTCAGCATTTTGGGAGGCTGATACAGGAGGATGGCTTGAGGCCAGGAGTTTGAGACCAGCCTGGGCAACATAGCAAGACCCCATCTCAAAGAAGAAGGAAAGGAAGAAGAGGAAGAGGACGAAGAATAGGAAAAAGAAGGAGGAGGAGGAGGAGGAGGAGGAAGACAAAGAAAACAAATAAAATGCTGGGGGCAAAGCAATGAATGTTACTAAGGAAATGTAATTCTATCTAGTTAGGCTCTAGTGGATAGATCCTGCCTTGTGTTTACATAATAATATCCCTTATGTTTCCTCATCTAGTACTGTAGCCTGATTGCTCAAACGTAAGAAACATGTCTTACACATTTATAGATTTCCCTTGGTACTAAGCACAAAATACCATGTAGTCAGTATTTAACAAATTGATGAGTGAAATTAACCAAACTTTAAAAAGTCCTGCTTTGTGTTTTGGGCAAGCTGATATTTACCTTTACCTTCACAAGGCCTAGAACATACTCATTCTCTCAGCCTGATTCTCTGACATATGGGTCAGAAATAAAGCAAATAAATCAAGGAAGTTCCTAAATAAATTTATTAGGATAGAAGAATTTGTAGGTAAGGGAACAAATTATTTCTATTCATTCACTGGGTCAACTTTTAACCCATACAGAATTATGCAAGATAATTTGGTTATTTCAGTATGATAGCTATTCATTCTTAAGGAATTGCATATTTGCCTTGTTCTAGGTACTGTGTTGAGATCTGGCAATATAAAGACCAATACTTTATGGACCTTGCTCTCAAACAACCCATAGTCCCTTAGAGTGAGAACAAACATAAAAACAAGAGTGTATAGTTGTTTGAAGATCTAGATGGAGTTCACTGGGGCACTAAGGGTAAAACTAGGTATGAGAAAGGGGATTGCTGGTACTCTAAAAATGAAGCAAATAAAAATCCAGTGAAGTTAGCTTACGAAAAAGTTAAGGATTTAGGGGTGTCTGATGAATCCCAAATCCAGTGATGCTGCTGGACTTTAAGTACAGAAACCAGAAAGTAGGAAGTAGGGCAGGAGCTGAGGACAAAGGCTTTTTTTTAAGATGGACTCTTGCTCTTGTCGCCCAGGCTAGAGTGCAAGAGCACGATCTCAGCTCCCTGCAACCTCCACCTCCCGGGTTCAAGCAATTCTCCTGCCTCAGCCTCCTGAGTAGCTGGGATTACGGGTCCCCACCACCACGCCCAACACCCAACTAATTTTTGTATTTTTAGTAGAGATAGGGTTTCACCATGCTGCCCAGGCTGGTCTTGAACTCCTGACCTCAGGTGATTCACCCGCCTCGGCCTCCCAAAGTGCTGAGATTACAGGCGTGAGCCACCACGCCCGGCCGAGGACAAAGGCCTCTTACACAACTTGTTTACCAAAATCCCACCACTGAAAGGAAAAACTTCATCAAAAAGATTATTCATAAGATGAGTTACAAAGAGAAGAAAACATTTGCCCTGCAGAAGAGCTACGGGAGGGCCTTCTAGGCAGGAAAGCAAAATGAGCAAAAGTATGGGAACCTGTACCTGCGCGGACCATATTAGGGTAACAAAAAGCAGCTAAAGATGACTAGAGGACAGCCAGGGAAATGCTGGCAGGGGAGGGGTCGGTTTGGAGGGCAGAATTGAATGAATTGGCAGTGTAGGCAGGACATGGATCACAGAGCTATCAAAAGAGATCAGGGTGCTAAAGAGTTTTCAAACATGAAAATACCTGAATTAGATACACACTGAAAAAGTTGACTTGGGCAACTGTCTGGAGAGTAGACGCAAGACTCAAGTAGGATGTAAGGCTAGAAAAATGTTAGGAGGATGCTATTGTATTCATGTCATCAGTGGTGTCCAAGGTGGGAAGAGTGTATGTACCCCAGGAGAGGGACAAGCCTATCCGTTTTAGTGGAAATCAGAACTTCAGAACTTCTTTTTCCTTTTTCTTCTTTTCTTTTGAGACAGGGTCTTGCTCTGTCACCCAGGCTGGAGTGCAGTGATACAATCACAACTCAGTGCAGTCTCAAACTCCTGGGCTCAAGCAGTCCTTCCACCTCAGCCTCCCTAGTAGCTGGGACTACGGGCTCCACGCACCATCATGCCTGCCTAATTTTTAAATTCAGAACTTCTTCTGATATGTTATTTGTTACATTTATTGTTATCTAAAACATTAAGGTTTACCAGTAGTACACAAATTAATACTGAGATCTTTCCTTGGTCTATGTGTGAGAGGGCCAAGTGCTATTTATCCTGATGGTAGAATAAAGAGAGTTCTGTGATATAGAACCATTGACAGTGACACTCTTCATCTCACAAACTTTAGAGTGTCTATTTCAGCTAAGATGCTCCCAGTGAGATGGATTTATGGTTTATATTATCTAATTTAAGCTAAACTAGCCCTCGAAAAAATGAGCACATGATTTTTAAAAGATTGCTGCAAAGAGACATTAGATTGTAGATGATATGACTAATTCAAGCACAAGGAAATGGCAGAGCTGATGCCTCCTCTTCTGCTAGCTGAAGCTCTTTCTCAACCACATCGTTAAAAACCATGACCATGTAGATCTAACAAGAAATTGGCCAAAACAGTCTAAATTATCCTTAAGTCTATGTAAAATATTCTTTCCCATCCTTAAAGATAAACCTTATCCAAATTGTATATTGTGTTGTGAGATGTCAGCTATTAGTTCTTGGTAGTACAAAGTCACCAGAATGAGTAAGATGTTTAAACAGCGAGGATGAAAATATATATTGCTACTTACAGCAAAATGAATGAATCTCAGAAACTTCACACTGAGAAAAAGAGGCCAGACACAAAGGAGGATTTGTTATTGATGAAATTTGTGTATAAAGTTCAAAACAAGTAAAACATAGCTGTGGCATCAGAGGTCAGGCTAGTGATTATCCTTGGTGATGGGGGAGGAGAATGAGTCACTGGGAGAGGTCATGAGGGGAGCTTGTAGGTACTGGTAATGTTCCATATCCTGGTCCTAATTTAAACTACATGCTCACATGCTGTGTCCACTTTGTGAAAATCCATCCAGCTACACACTCACAATGTATCATCTTTTCTACATAAAAGCTGCCATTGAATAAAAGTTTAATTGAAATAGATTTTTTTTTGAAATGGAATCTCACCCTGTCACCCAGACTGGAGTGCAATGGTACAAACTCAACTCATTGCAACCTCTGTCTCCTGGGTTCAAAAGATTCTCCTGCCTCAGCCTCCTAAGCAGCTGGGATTACAGGTGTGCACCACCACACCTGGCTAATTTTTTTTTTTTTATCTTTAGTAGAGACAGGGTTTCACCAGGTTGGCCAGGCTGGTCTCGAGCTCGTTGATCCACCTACCTCAGCCTCCCAAAGTGCTGGGATTACAGGCGTGAGCCATCGCGCTCAGCCTGAAATGGATTTAAAAAGTAAGATGTTTAACTAGTTTATGTAGCACATATTTAAAAAATTACACAGTATTTGTCCTTTTCTTACTAGCTTATTTCACTTAGCATAATGTCCTCCAGGTTAATCCATGTTGCCAAAAATAACAGGATTTCTTTCTTTTTAAAGGCTGAATAAAATCCCATTTTATCTTTTGCATGTGTGTGTGTGTATAAATACCACACTTTGTTACGATTCCACTGATACAAGGCCATCTAAAATAGTCAAACTCATAGAAGCAGAGAATACAATGGTGGTTACCAGGAGCTGGGGAGAGGGGAAAGAAAGAGCTGTTGTTCAATGGGTATAAAGTCACAGTTATACAAGATGAATTAGTTGTAGAGATTTACCATACTGCATAGTACCTCTAAGTCAACACAGTCAACAATACTGTATTATGCACTTAAAAATCCATTAAGAAGATAGATCTCATGTTAAATGTGCTTACCACCACACACACACACACACACACACACACACACACACACAAAGATGCAAAGAAACTTTTGGAGGTGATGGATATGTCTGTTACCTTGATTATGGTGATGGCTTCACAGATGGATGTACATGTCCACACTTCAAACTATACATACTTAATATGCTTAGTTTTGTGTGTATCAATTATAGCTTAATAAGGCGGTCTAAAAAATAAATGTAAAAAATAAAATTTACTTTCTCTTTTTAAAAAAGTAAGATGTTTAATAATTATCAAGAGCATTGACAAATTTCTATAATTCATGGGAAAACTGCTTTTGTGCTGTTAATAAATACAATTTCTAAAACACTATTGTTTCATTATCTCATCTTCTAAAATTTATTTGAAATGTATAAAATATTAGACAAATAGGGGGCGGAGCAAGATGGCCGAATAGGAACAGCTCCAGTCTCCAACTCCCAGCGCGACACAGAAGACCGGTGATTTCTGCATTTTCAACCGAGGTACTGGGGTCATCTCTCTAGGGAGTGCCGGACAATCGGTGCTGGTCAGCTGCTGCAGCCTGACCAGGGAGAGCTGAAGCAGGGCGAGGCATCGCCTCACCTGGAAGTGCAAGGGGGAAGGGAATCCGTTTTCCTAGCCAGGGGAACTGAGACACACAACACCTGGAAAATCGGGTAACTCCCACCCCAATACTGCGCTTTAAGGAAACAGGCACACCAGGAGAATATATCCCACACCTGGCCGGGAGGGTCCCACGCCCACGGAGCCTCCCTCACTGCTAACACAGCAGTCTGCGGCGGCGATCGATCCAAAAGGCAGCAGCGAGGCTGGGGGAGGGGCGCCCGCCATTGCTGAGGCTTAAGTAGGTAAACAAAGCCTCTGGGAAGCTCGAACTGGGTGGAGCTCACAGCAGCTCAAGGAAGCCTGCCTGTCTCTGTAGACTCTACCTCGGGGGACAGTGCACAGCTGCAGTCCAATAGGGGAAAGAGCGGGGGCCGGTGCAGACGCGAACGACTCTGTCTGACAGCTTTGGGGAGAGCCGTGGATCTCCTAACGCAGAGGTTGAGATCTGAGAACGGACAGACTGCCTGCTCAGGTGGGTCCCTGACCCCTGAGTAGCCTAGCTGGGAGACATCCCCCACTAGGGGCAGTCTGACACCCCACACCTCACAGGGTGGAGTCACCCCTGAGAGGAAACTTCCAAAGAAAGAATCAGGTACACTCGCTGTTCAGCAATATTCTATCGTCGGCAACCTCTGCTGCTGATACCCAGGCAAACAGGGTCTGGAGTGGACCTCAAGCAATCTCCCACAGACCAACAGACAGTCCTTCTGACTGTCAGATGGAAAACTATCAAACAGGAAGGACACCTATACCAAAACCCCATCAGTACGTCACCATCATCAAAGACCAGAGACAGATAAAACCACAAAGATGGGGAAGAAGCAGGGCAGAAAAGCTGGAAATTCAAAAAATAAGAGTGCATCTCCCCCTGCAAAGGAGCGCAGCGCATCGCCAGCAACGGATCAAAGCTGGTCAGAGAATGACTTTGACGAGATGAGAGAAGAAGGCTTCAGTCCATCAAACCTCTCAGAGCTAAAGGAGGAATTATGTACCCAGCGCAAAGAAACTAAAAATCTTGAAAAAAAAGTGGAAGAATTGGCAGCTAGACTAATTAATGCAGAGAAGATCATAAATGAAATGACAGAGATGAAAACCATGGCACGAGAAATACGTGACAAATGCACAAGCTTCAGTAACCGACTCAATCAACTGGAAGAAAGAGTATCAGCGATTGAGGATCAAATGAATGAAATGAAGCGAGAAGAGAAACCAAAAGAAAAAAGAAGAAAAAGAAATGAACAAAGCCTGCAAGAAGTATGGGATTCTGTAAAAAGACCAAATCTACGTCTGATTGGGGTGCCTGAAAGTGAGGGGGAAAATGGAACCAACTTGGAAAACACTCTTCAGGATATCATCCAGGAGAACTTCCCCAACCTAGTAGGGCAGGCCAACATTCAAATTCAGGAAATACAGAGAACGCCACAAAGCTACTCCTCCAGAAGAGCAACTCCAAGACACATAATTGTCAGATTCACCAAAGTTGAAATGAAGGAAAAAATCTTAAGGGCAGCCAGGGAGAAAGGTAGGGTTACCCACAAAGGGAAGCCCATCAGAATAACAGCAGACCTCTCGGCAGAAACTCTACAAGCCAGAAGAGAGTGGGGGCCAATATTCAACGTTCTTAAAGAAAGGAATTTTCAACCCAGAATTTCATATCCAGACAAACTAAGCTTCATCAGTGAAGGAGAAATAAAATCCTTTACAGATAAGCAAATGCTTAGAGATTTTGTCACCACCAGGCCTGCCTTACAAGAGACCCTGAAGGAAGCCCTAAACATGGAAAGGAACAACCGGTACCAGCCATTGCAAAAACATGCCAAAATGTAAAGACCATCGAGGCTAGGAAGAAACTGCATCAACTAACGAGCAAAATAACCAGTTAATATCATAATGACAGGATCAAGTTCACACATAACAATATTAACCTTAAATGTCAATGGACTAAATGCTCCAATTAAAAGACACAGACTGGCAAACTGGATCAAGAGTCAAGACCCATCAGTCTGCTGTATTCAGGAGACCCATCTCACATGCAGAGACATACATAGGCTCAAAATCAAGGGATGGAGGAAGATCTACCAAGCAAATGGAGAACAAAAAAAAGCAGGGGTTGTAATCCTAGTCTCTGATAAAACAGACTTTAAACCATCAAAGATCAAAAGAGACAAAGAAGGCCATTACATAATGGTAAAGGGATCAATTCAACAGGAAGAGCTAACTCTCCTAAATATCTATGCACCCAATACAGGAGCACCCAGATTCATAAAGCAAGTCCTTAGAGACCTACAAAGAGACTTAGACTCCCATACAATAATAATGGGAGACTTCAACACTCCACTGTCAACATTAGACAGATCAACGAGACAGAAAGTTAACAAGGATATCCAGGAATTGAACTCATCTCTGCACCAAGCGGACCTAATAGACATCTATAGAACTCTCCACCCCAAATCAACAGAATATACATTCTTCTCAGCACCACATCGCACTTATTCCAAAATTGACCACATAATTGGAAGTAAAGCACTCCTCAGCAAATGTACAAGAACAGAAATTATAACAAACTGTCTCTCAGACCACAGTGCAATCAAACTAGAACTCAGGACTAAGAAACTCAATCAAAACCGCTCGACTACATGGAAACTGAACAACCTGCTCCTGAATGACTACTGGGTACATAACGAAATGAAAGCAGAAATAAAGATGTTCTTTGAAACCAATGAGAACAAAGATACAACATACCAGAATCTCTGGGACACATTTAAAGCAGTGTGTAGAGGGAAATTTATAGCACTAAATGCCCACAAGAGAAAGCTGGAAAGATCTAAAATTGACACTCTAACATCACAATTAAAAGAACTAGAGAGGCAAGAGCAAACACATTCAAAAGCTAGCAGAAGGCAAGAAATAACTAAGATCAGAGCAGAACTGAAGGAGATAGAGACACAAAAAACCCTCCAAAAAATCAATGAATCCAGGAGTTGGTTTTTTGAAAAGATCAACAAAATTGACAGACCGCTAGCAAGACTAATAAAGAAGAAAAGAGAGAGGAATCAAATAGACGCAATAAAAAATGATAAAGGGGATATCACCACTGACCCCACAGAAATACAAACAACCATCAGAGAATACTATAAATGCCTCTACGCAAATCAACTAGATAATCTAGAGAAATGGATAATTTCCTGGACACTTACACTCTCCCAAGACTGAACCAGGAAGAAGTTGAATCCCTGAATAGACCAATAGCAGGCTCTGAAATTGAGGCAACAATTAATAGCCTACCCACCAAAAAAAGTCCAGGACCAGATGGATTCACAGCTGAATTCTACCAGAGGTACAAGGAGGAGCTGGTACCATTCCTTCTGAAATTATTCCAATCAATAGAAAAAGAGGGAATCCTCCCTAACTCATTTTATGAGGCCAACATCATCCTGATACCAAAGCCTGGCAGAGACACAACAAAAAAAGAGAATTTTAGACCAATATCCCTGATGAACATCGATGCAAAAATCCTCAATAAAATACTGGCAAACCGGTTTCAGCAGCACATCAAAAAGCTTATCCACCATGATCAAGTGGGCTTCATCCCTGGGATGCAAGGCTGCTTCAACATTCGCAAATCAATAAACGTAATCCAGCATATAAACAGAACCAAAGACAAGAACCACATGATTATCTCAATAGATGCAGAAAAGGCTTTTGACAAAATTCAACAGCCCTTCATGCTAAAAACGCTCAATAAATTCGGTATTGATGGAATGTATCTCAAAATAATAAGAGCTATTTATGACAAACCCACAGCCAATATCATACTGAATGGGCAAAAACTGGAAAAATTCCCTTTGAAAACTGGTACAAGACAGGGATGCCCTCTCTCACCACTCCTATTCAACATAGTGTTGGAAGTTCTGGCTAGGGCAATCAGGCAAGAGAAAGAAATAAAGAGTATCCAGTTAGGAAAAGAAGAAGTCAAATTGTCCCTGTTTGCAGATGACATGATTGTATATTTAGAAAACCCCATCGTCTCAGCCCAAAATCTCCTTAAGCTGATAAGCAACTTCAGCAAAGTCTCAGGATACAAAATTAATGTGCAAAAATCACAAGCATTCTTATACACCAGTAACAGACAAGCAGAGAGCCAAATCAGGAATGAACTTCCATTCACAATTGCTTCAAAGAGAATAAAATACCTAGGAATCCAGCTTACAAGGATGTAAAGGACCTCTTCAAGGAGCACTACAAACCACTGCTCAGTGAAATCAAAGAGGACACAAACAAATGGAAGAACATACCATGCTCATGGATAGGAAGAATCAATATCGTGAAAATGGCCATACTGCCCAAGGTGATTTATAGATTCAATGCCATCCCCATCAAGCTACCAATGACTTTCTTCACAGAATTGGAAAAAACGGCTTTAAAGTTCATATGGAACCAAAAAAGAGCCCGCATTGCCAAGACAATCCTAAGTCAAAAGGACAAAGCTGGAGGCGTCACGCTACCTGACTTCAAACTATACTACAAGGCTACAGTAACCAAAACAGCATGGTACTGGTACCACAACAGAGATATAGACCAATGGAACAGAACAGAGTCCTCAGAAATAATACCACACATCTACAGCCATCTGATCTTTGACAAACCTGAGAGAAACAAGAAATGGGGAAAGGATTCCCTATTTCATAAATGGTGCTGGGAAAATTGGCTAGCCATAAGTAGAAAGTTGAAACTGGATCCTTTCCTTACCCCTTATACGAAGATTAATTCAAGATGGATTAGAGACTTAAATGTTAGACCTAATACCATAAAAACCCTAGAAGAAAATCTAGGTAGTACCATTCAGGACATAGGCATGGGCAAGGACTTCATGTCTAAAACACCAAAAGCAACGGCAGCAAAAGCAAAAATTGACACATGGGATCTAATTAAACTAAAGAGCTTTTGCACAGCTAAAGAAACTACCATCGGAGTGAACAGACAACCTACAGAATGGGAGAAAATTTTTGCAACCTACTCATCTGACAAGGGCTAATATCCAGAATCTACAAAGAACTCAAACAAATATACAAGAAAAAAACAAACAACCCCATCAAAAAGTGGGCAAAGGATATGAACAGACATTTCTCAAAAGAAGACATCCATACAGCCAACAGACACATGAAAAAATGCTCATCATCACTCGCCATCAGAGAAATGCAAATCAAAACCACAATGAGATACCATCTCACACCAGTTAGAATGGCAATCATTAAGAAGTCAGGAAACAACAGGTGTTGGAGAGGATGTGGAGAAATAGGAACACTTTTACACTGTTGGTGGGATTGTAAACTAGTTCAACCATTATGGAAAACAGTATGGCGATTCCTCAAGGATCTAGAACTAGATGTACCATATGACCCAGCCATCCCACTACTGGGTATATACCCAAAGGATTATAAATTACTCTACTACAAAGACACATGCACACGTATGTTTATTGCGGCACTATTCACAATAGCAAAGACTTGGAATCAACCCAAATGTCCATCTGTGACAGACTGGATTAAGAAAATGTGGCACATATACACCATGGAATACTATGCAGCCATCAAAAAGGATGAGTTTGCGTCCTTTGTAGGGACATGGATGCAGCTGGAAACCATCATTCTTAGCGAACTATCACAAGAAGAGAAAACCAAACACCGCATGTTCTCACTCATAGGTGGGAACTGAACAATGAGATCACTTGGACTCGGGAAGGGGAACATCACACACTGGGGCCTATCATGGGGAGGGGGGAGGAGGGAGGGATTGCTTTGGGGAGTTATACATGATATAAACGTCATGCACATGTACCCTAGAACTTAAAGTATAATAAAAAAAATAAGAAAAAAAAATATTAGACAAATAGTACAAGTATTTAATCTCATAATGTCATCAAATCTAATTTATTGGAGAGTGTGAACACATTAGTTTGCTGAAGGGGACGTGCCATAAAAAGCCTACCCGTCCAAACAAGAGCTGATAAGAGTCTGAACTATGTCAATAGTATTGGGAATGAGAAGAGGGGATGGAGAGAAGAGATGACAAGAAGAAAGAATCTGCAGGACCTGATAACTGATGTTTGGGATGATTAAAAGGAAAGAATCTCTGGTGGCTCCAGGTTTCCATGACGGCTGGTAATGCCCTTCACCAATAGAGGAAACCCAGGAAGACAATAGGTATGAGGAATATGCATATATTTAGAATGTGGAAAACACACCTCTTTATTGAAATCCATGACAATAACCCCTTGTTATATAGTCGGCTCTTAAAAATGATTAATACTTTGTTTTCTAAAGCCATACAAAGAAGTGTCATTCCTAAGAGAAAATCTTAACTAATTAATGTTGTATACTTATGATTACACTGTAAGTGTAAGGTATAACTAGCAATGAAAGTACATTTGCTTTTGAAAGAAGATCTAGGAAAAATTATTCTAAAATCGAGTGCTGTAATTATTTTTATAAGTATGGTAAAAAGTACAGTGTTTTGTTATCAGGTCTATGAAAAAGGGCAGTGTAATTAATCATCAATTATAGTCTTAAAATTAGGCTTCTTTTAAAACATAAAAGTCAAAGAAATGCATTTATTTGTAACTAAGCTTCTAAGAATATTTTTAAAATTAGCATCATGAAATTGTTATTAGGACAAAAAAATCATTTGCATTGCCCACAAATGACCCCATTTTCAGTAATGTGCATCAAGTGTATTATCCATAATAAGACTTCGTCCTGGCTTGGCTTTTGTTTTTTTTAATCTAAAAAGTTTTAATTTCTTTACATATATTTATCCTGTGTCCCTGTGCTTCATGAGGATAATTCTCTGGGAAATTAAACCACAAAAAGATGCCTGCCTTTCCCCCAAGTCACAAGAGGCACAGGAATAAAGGACACCCCCAGGCAAGACTTCTTGGCGTTCCATGTTGCTCTCTCTACTACAGTAAAATGATTCCACAAAGTTATGAAATTCAAATGCAAGGCCCTATCATGTGTTAGAGGCCAGAAAAAAAAATATCCCTAAGAAGACAGGGGCTGGGTATGGTGGCTTACGCCTGTAATCCCAGCACTTTGGAGGCCAAAGCGGGCGAATCATCTGAGGTCAGGAGTTCAAGACCAGCCTAGCCAACATGGTGACACCCTGTCTCTATTAAAAATAAAAAAGTTAGCCAGCCATAGCGGCGGGCACCTGTAATCCCAACTACTCAGAAGACTAAGGCAGGAGGATCACTTGAGCCTGGGAAGCGGAGGTTGCAGTGAGCCAAGATTACTCCACTGCACTCCAGCCTGGGTGACAGAGTAAGACTTGGTCTCAAGAAACAAAAAAGGAACATATTGGAGGAAGAAAGAGAAAACTGGCTCCAGCATTTAAAGGATCACTCTCTGCCATCATCTCCCACTCTTGTTTGAAGTGTTTCCTTTCTATTACATTAATTCTTCATAACTGACAGAAGTTTCCTTTCCTTCCTTTTCTTCCTTTCTTCTGCAGTCAGTACCCTGTGAGGCATCAGGGATGTCAGCATAACCAGGACACATTTCCACCCTTAAGGAGCTCAGAGGTGAGTAAGAAACTTAAGATTTAGTCAGGGAAATATATGCCTTTTATACATTGTTTTATTTTTTTAATAGACAGATAAAATGGTATGTATTTATCATGCACAGCATGATTTTTAAAGTATATATGCATTGTGGAATGACTAAGTTTATCTAATTGACATAAATATTAACTTACAGAGTTATCATTTTTGTGGTGAGAACATACAACATCCACTCTCTTAGCATTTTTCAAAAATGTAAGATACCATTAACTATAGTCATGATGTTGTGCACTAGATCCCTTGAACGTATTCCTCCTATGTAACTGAAATTTTGATTTTGCCCAACCTCACCTCCTTCTCACCTCCAATAGCTTGAGCCTCAGATAAACACCATTCTACTCTTTTCTTCTTTGAGTTCAACTTGCTTAGATTCCACACACAAGTGAGACTATACAGTATTATCATTCTGTGCCTTATTTTACCTAACATAATGTCCTCCAGGTTAATCCACGCTGTAACATAAAACAGAATTTCCTTGTTTTTTCATGGCTGAATAGTATTCCATTGTGTTTATGTACATTTCCTTTATCCATTCATCTGTTGATGGCCACTCAGGTTGATTTCTTAGCTTGCTTCTGTAATGCTACAACAAACGGGGGTGCAGATATCTCTTCAACACATGGGTTTCATCTCCTTTGGATACATAGCTAGTAGTGGAATTGCAGACCATATGGTAGCTCTATTTTAATTTTCTTAAGGAACATCCATATTGTTTTCTGTAATGACTGTACTATTTTACATTCCTACGAACAGTGTGCAAGGATTCCTTTTTTTCCACGTCTTCATCAACACTTATCTTTTGTCTTTTTTATAAGAGCCATTGTAACAAGTGTGAGGTGATATCTCATTGTGCTTTTAATTTGCATTTGTACATTTTTTGGCCCAAGGAACATTTGGAATTTTTATTTTGACCAGAAAGCTATGAATATTTTCACTTTGAAATCTTAAAGTACTGATAGATTGGCATCTTAAAAGCGAATGCTGCTTGGAGGAGGTGGGCATGCTGCTGCTTTGGCCCAGGGCCTCCCCGACTGGCCTGCGCCAAGGCCTGGCCTGGTCCTCAGGCTGCCTAGGGGCCAGCCTGCCTGCACCAGGAGACCTGCTCTCCTTCCTGTGGCTGTGCCTGCACCTTGACTGCACGCCCGACATCTGGGCGCTGCAGGACGGGAGTGCCTGGCTCACACCTTTCATGCCCGCCGCCACTCGTCACTACCGCATGGCCTCCTTACTGCATTGCCTCCTCGAGCCGCTGCTGGTTTACCCTGACTTGGCCAAGGTGGTGGGCTGCCAGTGGTCATCTCTGTCAGTTGCAGCTGAGTTTCTTATCAAAATAAATGTGGTTGGCACCCTCACAGTTCTACGAAATAAGAAGACTTGAAAACTTGACCTCTCTCCCTGACTTGCACAAATTTTGTTTGGATGGTGCATTAGAAGGATAGGAAAGATGAATGCCCATCACCTTGTTAACTGCTGACTGGAGGCTCCAGCTTTTTCCAATTGATGAGCTACACTTGGAAGATTCAGACTTTTTAGAAAGTCTTTTGTGTACTGAAAAAAAGACCGGGCCGGGTGCAGTGACTCACGTTTGTAATTTCTGCACTTTGGGAGGCCGAGGCGGATGAATCACCTGAGGTCATGAGTTCGAGACCAGCCTGGCCAACATGGTGAAACCCTGTCTCTACTAAAAGTACAAAAATTAGCTGGGCATGGTGGAGCATGCCTGTAGCCCCAGCTACTTGGGAGGCTGAGGCAGGAGAATCACTTGAACCCAGGAGGCGGAGGTTGCAGTGAGATCACATCACTGCACTCCAGCCTGACGACAGAGTGAGATTCTGTCTCAAAAAAAAAAAAAGTTTAAATAAGATGTTCTGCTGCCATTGTTTTTCTTGCCATTCACTATATTGGCACTTTTCCTGATGTGCTTTAGAGGTTGATCCATGAATTTCTTAGACATTTTGCTGGAATTACTTTAAGGGTGCCTGATTAGATGGTGAACAGGAGACTGAGACAAACTAAAAGTGACCATGTCATTATTTTCTTTCTATGTCTTTAGCTTGATGATTAAGACACAATTCCTTTTAAAACCAAATGACATTAGTTATTATGTTTCCCAAATTAGAAATCTATTTTAGTTGATATTTTAAAGAAACACAAAGCCATAACAAAAACCATCATTGTTTTTACTCCAGAGTGCTAATGAATGTAAAGAGGTTACAGAGATGTGGTGTTTAAAATAATGATGTTTATTTTTACTATATTTAGTGAGTAATTTTTCATTGTCTTTAAAGATAAATAATATTTATTGACTAAAGGTGAGAAGCCGAATGCAGTGGCTCATGCCTAGGCTTGAACCCAGGAGGCAGAGGTTGCGGTGAGCCAAGATGGTACCACTGCACTCCAGCCTGGGCAACAAGAGAGAAACTGCATCTCAAAAAAAAAAAAAAAAAGGTGAGAAATGATAGTTAAGATACCCATTGTGTCAAGATCTTTGACTATATTATGCATTGGACAAGTGATTTCATTTTGAGGCAAGAAAATAGGGTCTGGAGGCAAGGGAACATAAGGCTGATTCACACTTCAGCTATGACAGGAAATATCCTCTCCATAGGGTGTTGGGGACCAGCTTCAACACCACCCATAGGGTACCTGAAGTCTGGTGGCGACAAAGGAACGAGAAGAGATAGGTTAAGAGTTCATAAAGGTAGGAGCCAGGGGGCCAGAGCAAATCAGAGGCTGCAAAGACCCAAAGTTCTGGTCTCCACACTATTTATTGAGTACGGTCAGAAGCAGACGTTCAGGGAGAAACAGTGAAAGTGAGGCAGCGCGTCATACGCGGAATCTATAGCAGTGGTGGTTTAAATGAATCTCCTTTGTGCTCAAACAGCATATCTTTAACTTATCAGAGAGTAGCTAGCGGGAGCCCACTTAACTAGGAGCCTGCATGTCTGGCCACATTCCAATGCTTCAAAGGAGTGTCTTTCTCCTTGAATATAGTGTTTATGGATAAGAGAGCAGGTCTCCTCTGAGCATGGGAACATGATGGCAATGAGGAGGCTTTCCTCCTCAGAGGCCTCTCGTGGCTTTCCACAACTTATTGTCCCCTATTTTTATGGCCAGCTTATGCAGGCCCCCCACAAGCCCTTTTCCCAACAATAGGACATATACTGAGTAAATGACTTTGTAACTTTACTTCATCCTCTTCATTCACATAGGGAGAACCCCCAAGTAACCAGTGGAAGCTTCTAGAGGGTATTTAAATCTCCACCAATTCTGTAACAGTACCCTATGCTCAGGCCCACTCCCACACTGTGAAGTGTGCCTTTATTTTCAATAAATCTTTCATTCCTTCCTTGCTTTGTGCATTTTGTCCAATTCTTTGTTCAAGATGCCAAGAACCTGGACACCCTCCACTGGTAACTGATTTGTTTTTCTAAGACCACCAGAGCGAGCACAAAAGAACCAGCGAGCAGGCAAGGCTAGGACCAAAACTGCAAATTTATTTTTTGGTCACCTACCTTCAGGGAAGAAGGTGTGGAGGGTGAGGTCTGTTGGCCTCCGGCAAAGGACAGGAGTGGGAGTTCCCGCGGTGCGCCTGCTGGGAGCAGCTTTTCTGGGAGTGGGAGGGCAATAGGCGGGGCAAGGGCGTGTCGGGGGCGTTCCTAGGTGCCGCCAGGTAAATCTTGGTCTCTTTGGATTGACGTCACCCAGCGCATGCCCGGTTGATCTGCACCTTCCCGGGCGCCGGCTGCATTTTCCGGCGCGCGGGAAAAAGTGGTGATGAAGAACCCGGAAGTGCGCCATCTTGCCTCCGTTTGTCCAAACAGTAACATATTTTGATGAGCCAGTCAGAAGTTCCAGAAGGTAGGCCTAAAATTTGGGACTTATTTTTCTTCTTCTTTCCCCTTTCCTTTCTGCTCTTTACAGGGGAATCTCTCTCTCTCTGTCTCTCTCTTTTCTTTCCAACTCAGGACCCTTGGTGGACAGCACTTAAGCAAGGAAGCAACTGCAAGTTACTGGCTGTGGCTGGTGAAACTAAGGGGTTTCCATGTGAAGGTGCCTAACTGCCACCACCCAGTTTGCTTAAGGCATCAGGGTCTTTTTCATTTCTTTTTTTTTCCCCCCCTTTCTTTCTTTTTCAGTCTTTCAGTGACTGTTTCTTAGTAGCTCCTTGGAAATTGAGGACAATTGGCTGGAGTCACTCCCTAGTATTGCCTGAAGGCCTAGGAATGCAGGGGAATAACTGCCTTGCCCAGAAGGGGAAATGACTCTTTTTTTTTTTTAATCTTTTCTGGGTGTGGTCCCTGCTCCCTACATGTAGCACAGCTCAGAGCAAACCTACACAAGTTTCAGGTGACTTAAACCTTCTTTTCTTATGCTATATTCTACCCTTCCCCTGTTCAACTGACTAAGGGCAAAAGAAACCCACCCAGCCTCCAGTTCCTATCATTGAAGTTTGTGGAAAGGGAAGCATGGGAAAGCATGGCCTTATCAAATTATAAGGATGCTAAAAGTCAGGGATTACACTCAGGTACAAAGGAAAGCTCATAGTAGTCTCTGAAGGGAAAGCATGAAAAGTGGCACCGGTGCCACCTAAACAGTGACATCTGACACTTTAAGATTGCACCCCACAGGAGGACACTCTGGGGGATCCTGTGGACCTCAGTAGAAGTTGTGAGACCTAGTCATTGTCTCATGTGTCCATGTGAAGAGACCACCAAACAGTCTTTGTGTGAGCAACAAGGCTATTTATTTCACCTGGGTGCAGGCGAGCTGAGTCCAAAAAGAGAGTCGGAAAAGGGTGATGGGATTATCATTAGTTCTTACAGGTTTTGGGATAGGCAGTGGAGTTAAGAGCAATGTTTTGGGGGCAGGGGGTGGATCTCACGTAGTACATTCTCAAGGGTGGGGAGAATTACAAAGAACCTTCTTAAAGGTGGGGGAGATTATAATGAGCCTGCTTAAGGATGGGGGAGTTTGCAAAGTACATTGATCAATTAGGGTGGGGCAGAAACAAATCACAATGGTGGAATGTCATCAGTTAAGGCTATTTTCACATCTTTTGTGGATCTTCCGTTGCTTCAGGCCGTCTGCATGTATATGTGCAGGTCACTGGGGATATGATGGCTTAGCTTGGGCTCAGAGGCCTGACAGTCATAAGCCCTTCTTAGAATATTCTCTCAGAGTTGCAATGCTGCTTGGCCCCAAAAGTGTTTAGAATCTGGAGTTTACTGTCTACTGGGAGAGTGGGATGGCCATTGCATGTATGCAGGCTTTTGTGCTAAGCAGCGGGCCTAGTTAACTGACATATGATGCTCTCATTTGGTGCTGTTTAGCCCCAGTGTTCTTTGGAGTCTGGGGAGGTTTGGCCTTTAAAAATCAAACTGCTGTCAAAACTGCTTTACCTGAAATTTTGGTTCACAGCCTTCATTGGATTATCTGTTGGGGCAAACAAAGTAAAACTGGTGAGCTCTTATTACTGTCTCATGGCTAGGGTTGTAAGCAATTGGATCTTCATTTATGCCTGTGTATACGTGTCTAGATGTGTTTATTTATATGTATACTTACTGTTATATCCTGTGTCTGCCAAATTGGCTTATAAGTAAAAGAGTGCCCATAAATTAAGTAAATAGTCTAAGCAGTTTTCAAGTTCATGTGACTTACATTACTAAACAAGCTGGCTTTAAAATTATTGGTAAAATAAAGATAGAAATGCCTTCAGAATTGTAAGCATACGTTTTTGTCTGGATTTGATAAATCTGTCTTTGCTAGAGATTTTGAGATGTTAGTGCTTGGCATAGAAAGTTATAAAACTATAAACCCAGCCAAAACAAAATGATCTTGGTTTGCATGCTTTTTTTTTTTTTTTTTTTAACAAATGAGAGTAATTTATGAAAGGAAAATATCTTGGGCCCTCAAAATCACCAAGCTGAAGGGCAAATTTAAGCTAAGAACTCCTTAGGGCAAACCTACCTCCTATTCAAAGTCTCACTGAGATGAATGCATATCTAATTGTCTCCTTTGGAAGGCTAATCAGAAACTCAAAAGAATGCAATCGTTTGTTTCTCACCTACTTGTGACCTGGAAGCCCCCAAACCCCCTCCCTGTTTTGAGTTTCCCCGCCTGCCTTTCTGGAGCAAACCAATGTTCATTTTACATATGTTGATTGATGTCTCATGTCTCCCAGGTTAAAAGTGAAAGAATTGAGTACAGTGCATGGAATAAGTGTTTTAGGTAAACTTTTTGTGTAAATTAAAATCTTAAAGTTATTTTTGATGCTCATTTAATATCTGGGTCATTTTCAATTAAGAAAGGGTCGTTATATAGAGAAATATGTTTCTAAAATTGTGGAATTGTTCTCCTCTATAAATTCCCATATCTGAGAGTTCAAGATTTCTTGCTTTTTAGAGTTTCACTGAAGTATTAGGTTTCTAAGGATAAATTCTAGTTAATCCATAAGTTTGTATACAAAATGTGCCAGAAAGGGTTATGTTGTTAGTGAAAAAAATAATAATTTTGTCTAATTCAAAAGTTACCTAAAAGTTAGTTCAAATTACAGACTTGAAAAGGTTATTTGTGAAACAATGTAGTAAGGAATCATTAAGTAGGGGACGATGTAGAAAAAGTTAAAATAATAAAATATTCTTTAAAACCTGATGGACAATTGGAGATATTTGGCTAACATGTTCATAAAGCTCTTAATCTTGATTAAAGTAAAATAATAAATATTGTAAAGAAATGCCAATTTACTCTCCAGCTGTGGCAGGGAATATCCTCTCCATAGGGTATACATGTAGTAAATGACCTTGTAACTTCACTTCATCCTCTTCATTTACATAGGGTGTACCCCAAGTAACCAATGGAATCCTCTAGAGGGTAGGTATTTAAACCCCCACCAATTCTGTAACGGTGCCCTTGAGCCCCTATGCTCAACCCGCTCGCACGCCGTGGAATGTACTTCCATTTTCAATAAATCCCTTCATTCCTTCCTTGCTTTGTGCATTTTGTCCAGTTCTTTGTTCAAGATGCCAAGAAACTGAACACCCTCCACCGATAACAATTTTTCATGAAATGACTTAGTTTTTCTACTATAAAATAAAGACAATGATGAATTTTTTAAAATGCTTACTTGGACTGGTCTTTTATTAAATAAATGCCTTTTACAAAGGACTGAAAGGCAAGGAAAGTCTACTGTATCTTTGGATGATGCTTTTCCATGACTGGAAGTGATTTTTTTAATATAATGATTTTTTAGTGATACTGACACATACTGCAAACATTTCAGAGTGCCACTAAAACCCCAGGCTTTATAGCTTTAAAAATTCAAGTTTTTATTCCCCCCTTGCCCACATTTTTTGGTCATTCTAAGACCAACTATTAAGCACAGGCACAGCAAGCATGCTTTCCTTCTAATAGGCACTGCAGTGTTTCAGAACTACAGTTTCCCTCCTTACTCCTCGGCTCACTGTTAAAGTTGAAAGTTAGGGGCTTCCCTTACATGGGGCAGAGATATTCTGTAATCTCACATTGGGTTCTGTAGTTGGTAACTGATGCATTTTTAATGCAGCAACCACCCCATTGTTTTCAGGACATGAGGCTGATGGTGGATACTATGAAATGAATAAGTAAACATCAGCTCGTGCACCTAAGTATCCTCCCTCAGGGCTCTGTGGTGTAAAAAGTGCTTTGATGTGGTTGGGAGAATGAGACACCCCCATGGGTTGCTTCTGCTCCCCAGCACAGAGTAAGTGTCTTCCAGTGACATAGTCAAATGAAAAGGAACCACAATCATTGTGCAGATGAAGCAGATTTTTGCCTAGTGACCTGTTGTAAAATGTAATCAGAGCTTTCCTTTAATGGACTGAAAATCCAAACTAATTAAAATACTGTCTGACCCAAACCATAGTTCAGATCAGACTGTGAGAGGCTATTGTCTTTAATGTACTTCACCTCTCCTCTGAAACATGCCCTGCTTCTTTTGAAAAGGTTAACATTATGTCCATGCAGCAAAACTATAAATGGCCTGCCTTAAAAGGAGTAGGCATCCAAAAGATATCCTGAATCCTCACCCTTAGCAGGATGAAAGAGCAGACACTGGAGAAGAATGTCTGCTTATATTTTCAGGCAAAAGATGGGAAGTAGGGAAAGAAAAATTTTAATAAATTGACATTTATTCAAATCATAATGGGAGGAGTTTTAGATGTTTTTCATTGTGTTTTTCAGAAAGACAGTACATGTCACTGCAGGTCCATACACGCAGGGAAGAAGTCTCCACTTCCCAACAAGAGATGCGTGGATATCATGGTACCATCCATGAATTCAAACTGAAGGGTCTAGAAAATCAAACTGGAGGTCAGTGTGCGTGAACAACAGGGATAAGAGCTCCATGATCCTTTCTTCAAATATATCATGAGACTGAGAAGGAATTAATTTTGGAAAAAAAAAAATAGAGGTAGACAAAAGAAGCCAAAATATTGCTTTCTCCAGCTGAATCATCTGCCACGCCATCTGCTTCCATGAAAGTCCTCAGCAGACTGGCAAGAAAAAACTTGAAGAGCTTATGGGCTGGGCGTGGTGGCTTACGCCTGTAATCCCAGGACTTCCGGAGGCCAAGGCAAGCAGATCACGAGGTCAGGAGCTCAGGACCAGCCTGACCAATATGGTGAAATCCCGTCTCTACTAAAAATGCAAAAATTAGCTGGGCATGGTGGCGGGTGCCTGCAATCCAAGCTACTCGGGAGGCTGAGGGAGGAGAATCGCTTGAACCCAGGAGGTGGAGGTTGCAGTGAGCTGAGATCGTGCCACTGCACTCTAGCCTGCGCAACAGAGTAAGACTCTGTCTCCAAACAAACAAACACAAACAACAACAAAAAAAACAGCTTATGGACCAGCATGGCCAAAGCAGAATGAATGAGGGAAATAATTCTAAGAAATGAGGTCAAAAATGAACAAGAAGTACAACTGTGAAACACAGAAAGTCCTTATTCCAGTGTCTAAGACTTGCTCCCTAAATGGTACCTATAAGAGCTGTCTGTGGGACGGTGAGCTCCTAATAGAGACAGAAGCCCTCAGAGCCAGAATCCATCCTCTTCACTTTCATATTTTCAGCACCTATGGTAGTTCCCAGCACAAAGAAAGTGCTGAGCGAATGACGAACAAATTATTTACTCTAATTATACTCACGAGACTGTTATGTGAGGTCAGAACATGAAGTTATTAATTTATAACATGTGATACACTTCTCTAATGTATTAATTATGTCAGGTGGCTATCCAGGGCACTTTCTACCAGTTATCAAAGTAGTTAGGTAGCCTAATTAATCAAAAGGAAACTGCTTAATAAGCATGGAATAAGGTCAAAGAACGCTGGACAGTCTTAAGGGATGTTACTTGCAATCTTGTCTTCTTTGCCCTGGCAATTTTACATATCAGAAGACATATCCAGCTAATAAATTGGGTCAAAGGCCGGACGTGGTGGCTCATGCCCATAATCCCTGCCCTTTGAGAGGCTGAGGAGGGTGGATCACTAGGTCAGGAGTTTAAGACCAGCCTGACCAAGATGGTGAAACCTCCTCTCTACTAAAAAATACAAAAAAATCAGCTGGGCATGGTGGCCTTGGGAGGCTGAGGCACAGAATTGCCTGAACCCGGGAGGCAGAGGTTGCAGTGAACTGAGATTGTACCACTGCACTCCAGCCTGGGTGACATAATGAGACTCCATCTCAAAAATAAACTTCAATTACCTCTTAGAAACTCTATCTCCAAATTCCTCAAATGTCCAAATATCTCCTGCCTCCTTACAGGCCCCATCACATTAAGGGTTAGAATTTCAACATGAATTTGAGGGGGACACAATTCAGCCCATAATAGCTTGCCTCTTATTAATAATATGCCATTTATTTAGTCATTGTGACAATAATTTCAGAAGGTCAATGTAAGCCTACCATCACAGCATCTAATGCACAACAGTGATTATAGATTGTGCATCAAATTTTTAATTTGGATAACATAAGCAGGGGATTAGACTAGATGACCTTTAACGTCCCTCCCAACTCTGAGACTCCGTGAGTATATTTGTTAACTGCTAATATTTTTAAAATTATGATTGTTTTATATCAGTTGAATTACTTTTAGGTGGGAGCATCAGAACTATCTAGAGAAATGTATCAAAAAGTGACTTAAGCTACATTATGTAAAAAGCGTTCCAGGAGTAAAGAAGTTCCAGGTTAGTTAATAAAGTTGCTTAACAAATCATCAGAGCCAGGGTTCTTGCCATCTTTCCAGCCTGCCAGTCATCAATGTGCCAGCAGTTTCCCCATGATCACAAAATGGCTGCATTAGCTCCAGGTGTCACATCATTACAAAGTCTCCACAGGCAATACAAAGGAAAAGTGAAACATCTTTGCTTCTTGCCTTTTTTTTTTTTTTTTTTAAAGAATAAAGAAAGCATTTCATAAAACTCCCCATTAGGCTTCTCATTGGTCAGGTTTTTGTCACCTATGTACTATGATTGGTTTAAATCAGCAGACATCCCCTCATTTCTCATTGATAGAACCAAGTAACATATTGTACACACCAACTCAATGAAATGCAAAGCAGGGAAAGGCACAAGTAGATTATAAGTCCTTCCTAGGGGTTGGTGAGGAGTCAGTTTCCCTTGACATGGAATACATAAGAATTGATCAAATCCAGGTTCTGTTAGCATTGAAGGATAGGAAGATCTGTTGGCTGCAGATATAACCATGTTATCAAAACCCCAAATCACAACTAGCAGTGAAAATGAGCATTTGATAACAAGATTACCTCGGGAAATCTGAAAAACCACAAAGATGGTGACGACAGTGGTTCCTACCCTAGTATTCCTTAGAAATATCAGAAGGTACTGATGGAATTTCTGAGCTTATTTTCAATATCTCAAAAGCCCTAGGAGAAAAGGTCTATACAAACTAACTAAAATGTTAAATTTTTTTGATTTTGACTGAAATTCTATAAAGTCAGTATGCTAAGGATTGCTCTCTCATCCTAATCAGCAGCCCATTTTAGTTTTAAATATATATTGAATTAATGGAATGTTTTCAATAAATCAATAACTAAATAAACATTTGAAAGGTATATTTCAAATATGAAAGACTTTTAAAACAAGAATTCCATGGGAGAAATTTTTTTTTTTTTTTTTTTGAGACGGAGTTTCGCTCGTTTCAGAGGCTGGATTGCAATGGCGTGATCTCGGCTCACTGCAACCTCCGCCTCCTGGGTTCAAGCGATTCTCCTGTCTCGGCCTCCTGAGTAGCTGGGATTACAGGCATGTGCCACCACACCTGGCTAATTTTGTATTTTTAGTAGAGACAGGGTTTCTCCATGTTGGTCAGGCTGGTCTCAAACTCCGGACCTCAGGTGATCCGCCTGCCTCGGCCTCCTAAAGTGCTGGAATTACAGGTGTGAGCCACCATTCCCAGCCTGAAATTACTCTTTAACGGGTCACTGGTAGAGGAAAATGTGAGAAATCATTGATGTTCAAACTATTCCCTTCTTCAAGGTAATGTAAAGAATTTCAGCTCCTTGGGACTCAGGAGTGCTATCCTGTCTACAGAGAGAAGCAGTAAACACCCACAGACATTAAACATTCAACCTCAGTCTATTCTGTGCCTAGGCAGATATCTTTCCCATTGGCCATACGCTAAAAAGTCATGATCTTTTCATATCATTAACTTAAACACCACGAGGATTTCTTGAATAAATGCATTCATTAATATAGGTGAATGTAATATGCACTCCTGTTATCTTTTATTTCTATGAGAAAAGGACCAATCAACAATGAGCATTTAAATTAAATTCTATCAGCAAAATATACTTGTATGATACCATGGACATTTGCATTTCATACCCTGCAATTACTATGTGCTAATAGTAATTTAATTGTTTAATGAATAATATCAAGGAGAGTAAATATTAATGAAAATGTAGAACATTTTATTTTATTTTATTTTATTTATTTATTTTTGAGACGGAGTCTTGCTCTGTTGCCCAGGCTAGAGCACAGTGGCATGAACTCAGCTCACTGCAGCCTCCACCTCCTGGGTTCAAGAGATTCTCCTGCCTCAGCCTCCTGAGTAGCTGGGATTACAGGTGCCTGCCACTGTGCCCGGCTAATTTTTGTATTTTTAGTTGAGGTGGGGTTTCACCATGTTGGCCAGGGTGGTCTCAAACTCCTGACCTCATGATCCACCCACCTCGGCCTCCCAAAGTGCTGGGATTACAGGCATGAGTCACTGCGCCCAGCCAAAAATGTGTAACATTTTAATGAGAACTTCTGGTTTTATTTGTCAATAGTGACAACTATATTCAGTAATTTTTAAAAGATGATTAATCAAAGCCAGAAAATGGTAAGGAAAGATGATTGCATGGCTCTTGAATATTAGATGGCCAAAGGAAAACAGCTAATTTCTAGAAGTAGTGTTTGGGGAAGAGAATAGTACAAATTGTAGCATAAAGTGTAGCATAAATTGTCAGGTGTTTTGCATATGTATTTTGATACTAATGGGGACGATTTTGATACTAAACTGGCTAGAAAGAGAATGCATGAGATTCCATGAATACCCCTGTCTACATGCCTTTTTTGTTAGAATAACATCTAATCCTGCTTGGTAGCTGAAAGATATAATTAGTGTGCTAATGAGTAAAACGTCTACAGAGTAGAGAATGATCTCAAAGGTTGGTGGAAGATGTTCTGGGAAGACATGTTTTTGCTGTTGTTGCTTTATTTGTTTTTAAGTCATGGCTTGCATTCACACACAGGTGAAGTGGACACTAAGCAACAAGTATATCCGATACTCCTTGTCATGCTGGAGGGTCACTGTCTTAAGGAGCTTTTTGGTTTCCACGAACAAAGATCCAAACTAACTCAATTAAGTCAGGATATTGGGAACATACAAGAAGACAAAAGAAATGTCACAGATACAGAAGCCAGAGTAGGGTCTACACACACACATTCAGGAGAATAAACTGAAAGGTGGGTCTTACTCCAAGACTTCTCTGGAGATCTCAGCAGTATGTCTTTGCCGCAGTGCTCCACAATTGACAGGGCACCTACCCTTCCGCACATGCCTCTCTGTTTTCTCTTCCTAGGAACTGGCTTATTCACCCTCTAATCTGTGATTCTTTTCTCCATCTTGAAGTATATGCTCATTTATAACTATAGCTCATGCACAGTTTACCTCACTCATAACGTGGTCCAGCCTACCTCCATTTCACTCCCTTTCACTGTATTTTCCCCCTGATAACTCTAGTCTCATTGGCTTAGACCATCTTTCATGCATGGGTCACTAACTAGCTCATACATTGACTGCCCTGGGTCTCGTGCCCATTCTTTTCCAACCAGTTGTGTCCTGAGAGGTGGGGACACATGGTACCAAATGTGACTGCCCAGGGCTCTTCCTTCAATAGGGAATGGAGAAGGGGCCACTTTCCTTTGGAGCACGTGCAGGTCAGCCAGGCAGTGTGATTGACATCTCTAGTTAAACAACTAAATCAGGGGAACTCAGTCAGAAGACATGCCAGTAGATAGTTTCATTATCTGGTTTGGAGATCTTCAGTGAGTCAGTAAATTGATAATTGTTTCATATTTACTTTATATAATATGATTATAGCCTATATTTCTTTTAATTTGTAAGTAAATGTTAGTAATTATGAGAGACACTTTTCAGGTACACTGGAGTTCTGATGCAATTAGCTTCTTGAGTCAACACAACTCCAACAGATAGAAACATCTAGGAACCCACCATCTTCCCTCTCATAAAATAAGCTTCCTTTAGAATCCATGAATCATGACTATCCAATCTATTTTTAATAGCTTCTGTCGGAGACATTTCAAAATAAAGGGCAGTTATTATTTATTGTTTGTAATGAAGCCTGCTCAGCCCAGAGGGACATTAAGAGGATCACTGTCAGATTTTGTAAAATGCCTTTGCCTTTTCAATGGAAAGGTACTATATATGATAATAAAAGGAATAGCAATAATATTCTTGCACCATCTTGACACGGAGTTCATCTTTGTCTTAAAAAATAAGTTCATCTTTAGGCCTTATGGGGATTACTGAATTCAATTTGTCCTAAGAATGCTAAGGCTGGTGAAAAAAAAGATGCTTATTATAAAAGCACTTTCTCCATTCCCTGTTCTGTTCAATATGTGTTGTTCTTAACTTTTGTGTATATGGGAGAGTTGACTACCTCTTGTAAATGCACAATAAAGTAATGGCGAAAACTGCCATGGCAAAAAATGGTGCTTTTGCCATTACTTTTGCACCAATCTAATAATTGAAATTTGAACTCTATAAAAATTTTAGGATGGTATAGAAAGAAATTTTTCAGGTGAAACTTTGCAAATGTTTCCCAGACTCACATGCATGCACTCATATGCTCAGGCAGTTCTATGCACACACATGAGAAAGAGACAAAAATAAGAAAAGGAGATGTGAAGTGAGAATTTTAAGAAAAACATTATATTCATACCTATATGTGGATTGTGTTAATATTGCCTTACAAAGCACTTCTGTATATGTTATTTCACTTGATTCTCACTAGAAACCTTGGAGCTAGGTGGGGAGATGAGGATTGTCTAGCTCTTTTGCCCTAGGCACTGTAAAATTCTTTTCCAGAGAACAGGGCTGGGGATGGGAGAGCAGATGTGTCCATCATTTCATGCAGGACACAAAAGGAAAGACTCTGTGGAAGCCCAGAAAGCTACTGAACCCAGACATTGTTCTCCATCATGTCTCAATGTAGATTTCCAACTGTTTTTCCTTTAACCTTGCCAATACCTATGTTAAGGTGAGGAAAGGGATGCATTGTGAGACAGACAGAGTTGAAGGAGTTAGATCACTTGGATTATTCATTTCTTGTCAATTTGCAGGAAGCAACAGAGACCAAGATACTTAGTGCAAGCCACAGAGCTAAAAGTAATGATGAAGTAACTATATATGATATGACGAGGCGAGGAGCAAGAAAGCTTTCCAAATCTGAGCCTCATGCAGGGGTTCCTGTGCTCAGTTCTCTATGACTTTAAGTCTGAGTCACATATTTGATGTGCACTTAATTCTCTATAAACAAATAACCTGTTTGATATGCTTTGGCTGTGTCCCCACTCTGATCTCATCTTGAATTGAAACTCCCACAATTCCCATGCGTCATGGGCGGGACCTGGTGGGAGGTAATTGAATCATGGCGGCAGGTCTTTCCTACACTGTTCTCATGATAGTGAATAAGTCTCACAAGACCTGATGGTTTTATAACGGGGAGTTTTCCTGCACAAGTTCTCTCTTGTCTGCCACCATGTAAGATGTGCCTCTCACCTTTGGCCATGATTGTGAGGCCTCTCCAGCCACATGGAACAGTGAGTCCATGAAACCTCTTTATCTTTATAAATTACCCAGTCTCAGGGATGTCTTTATCAGCAGCGTGAAAACGAACGAATACACTGTTTTGACCAAACCACGGCAAAGAATTAAGTAACTGCCCCCAGAGAAGTTGCCCAAGGCTTGCCTCTGCAGATACCCCTACCATCAACTCCGGCCTCTTGTGAATGATCACACTGCTCTAGTTTTTTTTAATTTCCACTTTTCAGAAATTCCAGGCTGTCTCAAACAAGGCAACCTAACAACTTTCTCCCTATAGAAAACTTCACCTTGTCATTCTCCCACTTCTAAATCTAATTCAGAATTGCTTTTCTGGTTTTTACAACTCTTCATTGGTTTGCTCCTCCCTGCATTTCCAAATTCATTTCTCCTTATCTTCATCAATCTGTCACCTTCAACACCACCCGTCACTCCACTTCTTGGCTTTTCAGGCAGTTACTGTTTGAATGAGAAGATTGAAAATCTCATTTCTCACTTTTGAGAACTCTTACAGGAACATATTGCAAAGCCTCCCTCACACCCGAGAGAGAGGAAGAGAGAGAGAGCATGACACCTCACAAAGAATGTCTAAAGTGGGAGTAGCCCTAAAATAGAGTACAATAATAAACTGATGCTGCTGTGCTTTCTTTAAAAAAATGAAAACAAAAAACAAAGCAAAAACTCACAATGGAACTTTCCCTCAGTAAATGAGTTATGATCAAAGTATTCAATTCTAGAAAAATTCCACAAATTGCTAAATTCTCTTTAAAAAAATAAAAATAAATAAAAAACCATGCCGTTCAAACCACTGCAACAAGCCACAAGGGAAAAAAGGCTACAGCGACAAAGCCCCATTCTCGTTTGGTACCAGTGCTACCCTGGTATGTTATACACCACTGAGAAGATTTGTCAATTCAAACATCTGTTCTAAGGCACCCTTCACCATCAGAACTGGTACTCCATTCATATTCCTTCCTTCCACAGGTTTGACAGGTGGATGAATTCCTAATGGCCCCAGATTACATTCAAATAGTTGAAATAACCACCTCCTCCTTAGTGAACACGGCTTCCCCCCCAAGTAATAAAATGGAGATAATGGTAGAGGGGTGTAAAATAACATAAATTGGGAATCTAGGTTCGAAATCCAACATTTTCCCTGCCAGCAGGAACACCAGACGGTGGTGTCTTGATCCTGCCATGCACATATTCCATGAGTGACAACAGGCAATGAGATGTGAAGGAAAAGAGAAAGATGTGCCCACCAGGTCCTTCCCAAAGGGCAGCCAAGTGTTTTATTTGAACTGCCTTGTGGCTTATTGGAGTCAGAACTGCATGTTCCGTAGAAAACTGTCAGCCACCAAGTTAGGATCTTTACTGATTATCACCGAAGGTCTTTTGTCTTCAGAATGCAATGAAAAATAACTCCCATAAAGGAAGCTGGTATAAGCTGGGAAATGCAGGCTACTATGTCAGAGTCCTGTGGATAGATGTGTTCTGCTAGCAGGCTTCCATTTTACTCTATAACAGAAAAGAAAGATAAAATTTCCAGGAAAAAGAAATGAAAGCTGCTGCCAGTGGAAAGAATTTCTACCACCAAGTCAAGTAGGCTGGGGTCTCCATTTACAGATGGTGATTACCATAGACTATGGATTAAACCGTGTCTGCATATCCACACCAGAAGTGTCTACAACTCAATTTGGTCTTCCCCTCATGGTCTTTTCTTTTCTTTCTATTTATTTATTTATTTATTTTTATTTATTTTTTTTTTTTTTGAGACGGAGTCTCTCTGTGTCGCCCAGGCTGGAGTGCAGTGGCCGGATCTCAGCTCACTGCAAGCTCCGCCTCCCGGGTTTACGCCATTCTCCTGCCTCAGCCTCCCGAGTAGCTGGGACTACAGGCCCCCGCCACCACGCCCGGCTAGTTTTTTGTATTTTTAGTAGAGACAGGGTTTCACCATGTTAGCCAGGATGGTCTTGATCTCCTGACCTCGTGATCCACCCGTCTCGGCCTGGTCTTGTCTTTTCTTTTCTTTTTTGAGAGGGAGTCTCACTCTGTTGCCCAGGCTGGAGTGCAGTGGCGCAATCTTGGCTCACTGCAACCTCCACTTCCTGGGTTCAAGCAATTCTCCTGCCTCAGCCTCCCGAGTAGCTGGGACTACAGGCGCGTACCACCACACTCGGCTTATTTTTTTTGTATTTTACTAGAGACAGGGTTTCACCATGTTGCCCAGGCTGGTCGCAAACTCCCGACCTCATGATTTGCCTGCCTCGGCCTCCCAAAGTGCTGCGATTACAAGCCATGGTCTTTTCTTACACTATAATCTTCCAATTTTGATTTTTGCTCTAAGCTGGCATAAGATTCACATATCTAAGGATGTCAGGTTGTAAGTATAGAAATGAATGTCATTCTAATTTGTTTCTGTGTATGAAAGTTAATGTAGAATGAAGATGTATACATGATGATTAAAAGAGACTGTGAAGAATATTTTCTAGTGAAGAATTTGCTTCCTATAGTTTTGTGGCCTCTGGTGTTATAATAGAGGGTAATCCACTTATATATTTTCATTAAAATTTATTCATAGTCTTGCCATGTCTTTTTTCATAATGTGCCAATATTCTTGTCCTATCCACTATCAAAGTGAACTTAAAACATTTATTTTTTAAAAGGTTGCATGCTATTGAGTTTACATGTTTTCTGTTGATATATTTGTCCTCGCATCCTCTTTTCCCCTCTTGTCAACTACAATTCCTATTCACATTTGGCTTTGCGTTACATTTTCCCCAATTCTAACATTCCCGTTTGCTTTCTTTCCACTCTCGTTTCATTGCTAATTCTCTGGAGAGAATGAAATTCTATTGTTGTTATTGTTATTTTCTTTTTTCTTCTGAAGATTGGAGAGTAGAGCTCATATTTGCGAAATGACTAGTTCCATAAATATCAAGAAGTGAGTAATAAGTGGAAACTGTTCTTGGAATCCTAACTCCTAGGATGTGGTCTATTTTTAGTAGACCACATAATAAATGGGCGGAGACCAAAAATCCAAGTGCCTTGAATATTGGGGGTGAGCTGAAATCAAATCAGGTTTCTTTCTGGTAATTGATTACAAAGTAATTTCATCCACAATGACAACGAATTGATAAGTCAATTTGAGAAATATGTTATTAACTCATTTTTATAATTAAGAAGCTCTTAACAGATTTCTGTAAATGCTATAAAAATAAAACTCTAAAAACAAACATAGTTTAATTTTGTTAATAAGATATAGCTCTCATTTAAAAAAAATTTTTTTTTGAGACAGAGTCCAGCTCTGCTGCCCAGGGTGGAGTGCAGTGGTGCACTCTTGGCTCACTGCAGCCTCCATCTCCTGGGTTCAAGGGATTCTCTTGCCTCAGTCTCCCAAGTAGCTGGGATTATAAGCGCTCACCACCACACCTTGCTAACTTTTGTATTTTTAATAGAGATGGGGTTTCACCATGTTGGCCAGGCTACTCTTGAACTCCTGACCTCAAGTATCTGCCTGCCTCAGCCTCCCAAGGCCGAGATTACAGGAGTCAGCCACTGCACCCGGCCTCATTTAAAATCTTTTTTTAAAAAGGTAAAATTGGCCTCTTAGCTAAGTGATTATTTCTCTTGCAGTGTGAAAGGACAAGAAAGCTCTACCAGCACAGGCTCAGCTGCTGCTGACCTCCTTTATGTTATCAGTAGACAAAAAAGCTGGTTAAAACCTGCTTTGATGCCAGGCGTGGTGGCTCATGCCTATAATCCCAGCACTTTGGGAGGCCGAGGTGGGCGGATCACTTGAGGTCGGGAGTTCGAGACCAGCTTGGCCAGTATGGTGAAACCCCATCTCTACTAAAAATACAAAAATTAGCCAGGCCTGGTGGTGGGTGCCTGTAATCCCAGCTGCTCAGGAGGCTGAGAGAGGAGAATCGCTTGAATCTGGGCGGCAGAGGTTGCAGTGAGCCAAGATCGCTCCACTGCACTCCATCCTGGGTGACACAGCAAGACTCCATCTCAAAAACAAACAAACAACAAAACACACACACACACAAAAAAACAAACAAACAAACAAAAAAGCCTGATTTGATATAGTTTCCTGGTGATTTTTTGTTTTGTTTACTCCTGAGATTAACAAAATGGTTGCTTACCTTAAGGGAAAGAGAGTATGCTTGTAAAATTTAAGTGCAGGACCAAAACATGGACCCAAGGGAGCGGAGGGTGAGCACACAGGAGATCACAGCTACTCTCTGCTGTGTTATAGGAGAGGGTAGAGCCAGCTGGCAGGCAGCAGGCTGGAAGCCAGCAGTTAGAAGCAGCAGCTGTGGGTGACCTCGTCTGGGGGAAATGAGAAGGAGAGATGTGACGACAGTGCTCATAAAACCATTGTTGCCTTTACTGAAAGAGCAGAAGTCAGGTGTTCTCAGATATTAGAGGACAGACAAGTTAGGTGAGCTGCTGAAAAATTCAAATTCCTCGTCCTACTTCAGTCTTGAGGCCCGAAAATCTTTATGTTACACCATCAACACAGATGACTCTGAGATAGCTCTTTCAGGAACCACACTTTAAATTCCCTGGAGTAAGGTGCAGCATCTGTGAAAATAAAACACAAAGATCTATAACAATTTTGCAGGCGATCGGGCTACATATTTCTACTTAGGGATTTGGCTTTTGTTTAACCCTTTTTAAAAGTCTCACTTACCCATGATATGAAATTACTTCAGGGTTATTTAATTAAGTAAGACACTTCCATTTTCTGATATTCTGACCTCTTGTCAGACAATGTGTCCCCATTTGGAGTGTTCTAAATATAATCTTCATTTTAGAAGAAACTATGCTCTTTGCTGTTACAGCAGTTGTTTCTCTATTTGTTGCTGTTTCATTCTTTAAAAATAAAACCATACGGAGATAAATGCACAATTCCTGCTTCTCTCAGTTACCTACCCAGAAATAAAATAATTCTAGCTGTAACTGAGTCTAAGCTATGCCAAGCCTGTCTGGTAGCCGCTGTTTGAAATGCCTGCATAGAGCCTTGAAGGAATTCATTGTTCTTCAAAGTGCCAGCTGTACATACTGCGATTTCCTGCATGGCTTCTGCCACTCAGGAATGCTGCACCCTGGTGGTTCTTTAGTGGTGTCCTTTTTCTCAGTTGCTTCGTTGTGGGTCCCATTGTGTCTGTCTGAAGATGTTCCACCACAGCTCAAGAGCACCATCTTGGGATGCACATTTTTGCAACAGATAGGATTTGAGTGGTGCAGAATTCCATAACTTGCTAGAGGCAAGTGCAGTAAACCTAGAACAAAAAATCAAAAGAAAGGAAGAAAAGGGGCAATGAGGCAGTTACTTTAACCATGTGCATTAGCTTGGCAACACCTCGTAGAATTTTTCTTGGTAGGAGATGCAGACTTTATCCAAGAAAGACAGTGCTACTGCCTTCCACAAAATTTATATTTTGCTATTGTTGTCTGTAGGTCAAGGTCACAGTCAACTTTGAAAGAATCAGCTATAAATCTAATAAGCGGCAAAGAAACTTAGAAGGCTTTATGGAAAGTAAGCTCTTTTCAGATATCCTGCAAAAATGTGCTGGCCTTCAATCACCAATTACATTGTAACATTTGAGATATGCAAGAAAATCATTGAACTTTGGGACCATTTTCAGAAAAACAAAAATATAAAAGTACTTTTATTTTCACATCTCTAAAGTGAATCATCAGTAAATTATCATGTAATCTAAAGGTTTGACAAATTGGTCATTGCACCTTGGATATACGTGTTAGAAATTCTGTGATGGAGTCTCATTTGGCCTTTGCTTTTTCCAGGCTAGGGTTTTCAGCACTGATGTCTTATGCTGGATCTCCCTCAGCTGCCCACACACCCCATGGAAATGGGGCAGATGAGGCAGTTGGTGGATGGGGGAAAGAAGAGTGAGACTAATAAGAAGAGACCAGACTGGGAGAGAATTCATGTTTTTCCTCATGGTAAGTAGAGAGCTTGATGTATATGCAAATTCATATACATTTCTTTAGGTTGCCATAGACACTGATGCCAATATTCCCTTTTGTCCTCAAATTCTCTCCCTGAGCACAGGCACACTATTTAACAATGTCAATGCCAATCTGTGTGTGGAACACCAACTACAAAAAAAAGTTGGATGGCATTAATTTCACATATGAAGTGGTCTGAACAATGCAACTAAGCGTTAAGAAAATGCCAATAGCGCCCAGGTGTGGTGGCTCATACCCAGGAGTTTGAGAGGCCAAGATGGATGGATCACCTGAGGTCAGCAGTTCGAGACCAGCCTGGACAACATGGTGAAACCCCATCTCTACTAAAAATACAAAAATTAGCCAGGTGTGGCACACACCTGTAATCCCAGCTACTCGGGAGGCCAAGGCAAGAGAATCGCTTGAGCCTGGGAGGCTGAAGTTGCAGTGAGTCAAGATTGTGCCACTGCACTCCAGCATGGGCGACAGAGAGAGACACCATCTCAAAAAGAAAAAAAAAAGAAGAAAGAAAAGAAAACGCCAGTACCATCTCTCAGCCTCCATGGTGTCTAGGCTGCTGTGGAAGAATGAGCAGCCTCTCTTCCAGAAGCTTGAGGGGAACTGGACCGCTGGGGGAGAGGCAGGAAAAGAAATTTAAGGCAAGAAGTTTGAGGATGTAAGGAAATCAATTAGGTATCAGTTAGGGTAATGCTAGACAAACGCTCACGAATAAGCCCTCACATTTCAGTGGTTGTCGTCGCCCCCAGGTTAAGAGTCCACTGCAGGTGTTCTTCATTGACTGCAGCTTTTCTCCATGGAATAGTTCGGAGATCCAAGCTCCTTCCATCTTGTGGCTCTGTCTTCCCCTAAAGCTACAGAATCCTTCCTATTCAGATAGGGGAAGAGAGCAGAGAAAACAATGATGCTTTTAAAAAAAACCATTCTGGGAGGTGACATAAATCTCTTTCTCATTTCATTGATGAAAACTAGTCACATGGCATAATCTGGATGCAGGAAGGACTGGAAGATGCGGTTCCTGGCTGGGCAGCCAAATTCAACTGATGTATCTACACTGTGAAAGGGAATGCTGAATTTTAGGGGACAGCTAGCCATCTCTGCCATGTAAAGTCCTGATAAGTCATAATAGACAGGACTGAGAAGGAAACTAGCAGAAGAAGAAACAGAATATTATGGAAACTGGACAAAACAGTTAACTAAAAGGAATTGCATTTGTCTGGTAGCCTGGCATAACGAAGATGAGATGGATGATTGAATTAATTATCTTTGAAATTTGGGGGTAAGGTAGTCTAAGAATTCAGGCATAATGAAATTAGGAGGCTTTGCTCAGTGTTCCAATGGGATATAATCAAGAACCAGGCCGAGTGTGGTGGCTCATGCCTATGTAATCCTAGCA